>NC_134539.1:144246274-145734399 GCF_050624435.1 Tenrec ecaudatus | reverse complement strand
AAGACAATACCCTGGCACTATAAACAAGGTGGCCAACTCACTAAAGCTCCAAGACACGTAGAAATTGTTTAAGAGCATGTAGATTTAAGCAGTGCTAACACTTATGCTTCTCAGGGCAGCGGGGGGGGGGTGGTACACAGTCTTTAAGTGATAAAATAGTTCTTAAAATACTCTTAAAAGTAGCTCAATGATGTCAGGAGGGAAGAACAGGATGAGCTCCTGGCTCCCATCCCAAAGTCAAGACTGGAGAAATGAATGATGTCGAAACAGTAACAATAAAACAGCAGCAGCAAGACCCTCTGTGCAGTTCCTTGGAGGGCGACAGGCCGTCCTGAGCCGGAGAATGCCTGTGGGCCGAGGGGCATGCACGCTTCCACTCCGTGCCCTCCACACTCCCAGGGCTGATGATGTGTAACCTTCAGAGGCTGCCACCTGAACTTGCTGCTAATTTTGAAGACATTCAAAGGTGGGTTAAGGACCAGGTCTTCCTGATGCAGTAGCTGTGAAAGGGGAGTGACAGGGCCTCTGAAGCATCTCTACCCACCAGCTTATCCAGTGTGTGAAGGGTTATGGTCTGGCCTTTTGCTTTCCCCCAGAAGATATTATCTGATAGGTTATCAGACAATCCCAGGGGGAAATGGACTCACTGGCCAAAGTAAACAGAGGTGAGGGGGGAAACTACTATTCAAGCAGCCAACCGAGCAACCAAATGACAAATTTATTATCTGAATTGGCATAATTGAAACAGGTGAATCAGGAATTATAAACACATAATGACCCGAGTGAGCAGGTAAGTGAAGAAGTTAGAGACAGAAAGCAGGGATAAGAAGTTGTCAAAGAAAGAGCTGGGTGGATCCAGCTCCAGAACAGATTGATAATGAAAAGTAGATCCGACTGAAACTGCTTTCAGGAGGCAGCAAGGGAAATAATGGGACAGAAAACCCAGGAGAAAAGCTCACGATTCTGGAGGGCAGCAGAAGGGGCCATTTTCAACAAGGAGCCTAGAACAGAGCAGAGATTGTTATCCAAGTTCTCCCTTTGAGTTGACAGTGGTTGTCCTTTAGCGCACGCTGTGCCATGTAAAAGTAGCAAGGTCACATGCCACCATGGCTTTAAAAAACTAAACAAGACATGCAAGAAGCATTCACTGATTCTCAGTCTACGTCAACGAACACAAATGATTTGGCGACAGCACAGCCACGGAGTAGGTGCCGTCCTAGTGTGCTTAACGCGACACTTGACAGCCCCCTTTCCACTTGCTAGTGTGTTTGTCATTTCAGTGACTTCTTGTTATTCGCTATTACAGCAGCAGGGGGATTCGAATAACTTAACCAGTTCGCTGCTCTGACGACCATTTTAAGTATAACAAAAGATAGACCAAAGTTAGTTTATTACTTCATAATACTTCAATAAGAACACTAAAGGAGGTGCACAAAACTGGATGGTGTTAAAAGAATTTTATATTAATGAAAAAATATTAAATACCTGTAAAAAAACCAACACAACTGTTATTCGGGGTACTTCCATATTGCATCATGATGGGGGCCCTCACTTGCACTACTCTCCCCTTTAATCAGAGCATCACGGACTTAACCATCTTTTTTTTTTTAAAACATATCTTTGCTACTTATGTAAGACTTTACTCTTCGGCCATTATAAAAAAAAGTGTCTGCTATGTTCTTGCCTATTTTTCTTTCTTTCTTTTTAAAAATCATTTTATTAGGGGCTCGTACAACTCTTATCCCAATCCATACATACATCCATTGTGTCAAGCACATTTGTACATTTGTTGCCCTCATCATTTTCAAAACATTTTCTTTCTACTTGAGCCCTTGGTATCAGCTCATTTTTTCTCCTCCCTTCCTCCCTCATGAGCCCTTGATAATTTATAAATTATTGTTATTTTTTCATGTCTTACACTGACCAATGTTTCCCATCACCCATTTTTCTGTTTTCCGTCCCCCTGGGAGGGGGTTCTCTATAGATCATTGTGATCTTAACCATCTTTTCACTGTAGGAGTAGGACCCCATTCCAACAGAGGTAGGCCAATTAGATAATGGCCATTGTGTTGGATAGATCAGAAACAGGCAGCTTCTCTCCTCTGAACACATTATATTCATCTTTGAAAAAACTTTATTTCACTTCTGCTGAACTTACAGCAATTGTTCTGACAGTATTTTTAGCTCTTTGAACGCTTTCAGAAATTGCAGAATTCACTCATACTACCTCGTGGGAATTTGGGGTGTACACAAAGCTGAAAGGAATGGCGCCTGTGGCCCTCTGCTAGTTTGGCACTTTTTCTATGTTACATGTTTGTTTACTGCAGTCACAAACTCAAGGGAATAAAAATGTAATATTTCTTCCTAAGTAAAATAAGTTTTATGAACTGAATAAATAAACACTACAATCATAGTTATGTCTAAATTTATTTTTACCTGTGGACCAAATGAGCATTACTACAGGAACTTAGAGAATATACTGTTGTGCAGAAGAATGTTGAAACAGAGTAAGGAATAAAAATTGGTGATTTCCACATCTATGGCAGGAGGCCAATGGAGACAGAACACTGTCTACAAGTGCCATTTTAACAGCCGGCTCACCGAACTCAACCAACAATGAGGCATCGGTTCTCCTGAGCCAGTGGGAATGGCTGAATCCTACCACTGCATTGCAGTATGTATCTCATTACTTCATCGTATCTGTGCCCAGTCTTATCGTGCTCTAGCTTATAGCACTGTGCAGACGCTGCGTTCTTACAAACTGAAGGTCAGTAACAATGCTACCTCAAGCAATTCTACTGGCAACACCTTTACAGCAGTGGGTGTTCATTTCCTGTCTCTGTGTCACATTATGGTCGTGACGATATTTCAAACTTTTTCATAAGGCATAATAGGAATTAGCATGGTGCAAACCCTAGCTTTTTAATTTCATTAAACACTTTTATGGGGGGCTCTTACATCTCTTATCACAATCCACACAATCATCCATTGTGTCAAGCACACTTGTACGCATGCTGGCATCATCATTTTCAAAGCATCTTCTTTCTACTTGAGCCCTTGATACCAGCTCCTTATTCTCCCCTCCTTATCCCTTTCCCGCCCTCCCTCATGAACCCTTGATAAATTATGGATTATTATTTTCATATCTTATATCGTCCCCTGTCACCCTTCACCCACTTTTCTGTTGGTCGGTCCCCTGGGAGGGGGCTATATGTTGGTCCTTATGATCGATTCCTCTTTTTCCCCCCACATCTTCCCCCCATCCTCCTGGTATCTCTGTTCTCATTGTTGACCCTGAGGAGTTTATCTCTCCTGGATTTCCTGTATTGTGGCATGCATGCATATGTAGTGGTGTGCATGCTCTGGTCTAGGTCTAATCTGATATGTAAGGTAGAATTGAGGTCATGATATTGGGGTGAAGGAAGCACCAAAGAGCTAGAGGAAAGTTGTATTTTTCATCCATGCTATACTGCACCCTGACTGGCTCTTCTCTTCCTTGTGACTCTTCTGTGAGGGGATGCCCAATTGTCTACAGATGGGCTTTGGGTCTCCACTCCATAACTCCCCCCTCAATTCACATTGAGTAGGATTTTGTTCTGAGTCTTAGATGCCTGATACCTGGTCCTATTGGTACCTCATGATCATGCAGGATGGTGTGCTTCTTCCATATGGGCTTTGTTGCTTCTCACTAGATACTTAGGCAAACCCTAACTTTTATAGACACTGGGAAACCCCAAATCTCGTGACTCGATTAACTATAATATTTGCTTAATTGTGGTGGGGTTTAACCTGCAATATCTCTGAGGTATGCTAGTATGTGTCTTACTTCACTTCTATTTATTTATATATTATATATATGTGTATGTACACACACACACACACACACTATAATCATCCTGATGGTAGTAAGCAGATGGCATATAAAACATTGGTGAGCAGGTTATTGTTTTTCAGAAATGATTGGAGGCAAAGATAAGAATGGCAATCCAGAAACACGCATCCCTTCCTTACCAGTAGGCTCAGGTGGGTGTGCACCTGTTGGTCCTTTGCCCTGCCACTGCTGGTGGCATCCTTCTGGGTTATTTGGCTCAGCTTTGCAGACATGTGACAGAACTTACAGGAGGGCATCAGGGCATGGTTTACTGTGCACTGATGGTGGGTTTCAAAGAAAAAAGTTATACTGAAAAATGTATCCTCTAATGGGATTGTAAATAAACAGGAGGTAAAAATGTTGAAGGCTACCCGTAGGTATTTTAGATTTCGATCATGAGCAGGTAGTGATACCCATAGAAGGGAAAGGCAGTATCTGCCTGGAATAGATGTCTTCATTTTCCTTCAATATTAAAATAGACAGTAGTAAAAAGTTCATCTGTGCCACTAATACAAGAGAGCTGAATTACAAAAAGAGTTTTCACAAATTCATAAAGATGATTTCTAGAAGAACTTTGGCAACTTTCAATTCAACTTGCAAAAACAAAAACACATTGCCAAGCTTCCTTAGTTAACGGCTCCCAAAGCCTCTGTGAATCTGACAAGTTCTGGCAAAAGAAGGCAGAGGACAAAGAAACTTGTAAATTACAGTGACTTGCTAGGATTTACATCCAATGACCCCTAATAACACTAGCATCGCATTTCAAGAAAACAAAATTCATCTAATTTGAGGACATGCTTGTAGATAGAAAGTGACCATCTGAAATGTTTTCAAAATGGAAAATGATTCGTTAGACACTCTTCAAAGGAAGCATTATGGACTTACTGACGAATAGCTCAGATGGCTCCATCTACCTGCTCCGCCAAATAACAGACATAAAACAATCCACTCCGACATAAAGGATCTACTGGCAACTCAATTACTATGGTTGACATCACATCAATGGAAAACACCTGTCATGGACCGTCTCTCTTGAGTAAGCACACAACGACAGATACTGTTGGTGCAACATTGGGAATAATCTGTAATACACGGACTCCATCGGCCTATTAAAAAAGGAAACGTCTTATGACTATCTTCATACAAATGTATTTACAAAACTGAAGGACAAAAACTCAGCGAATTGGGACTAGAGCATTCTAATCATAGATGTTATGACCGGACACAGGAATATTAACATGAATTTACAAATAAATGATGAAGAGTAAAAAGAACAGTTAGAAAGGTGGTCAAATGGAAGATCAATGTATAAGATTCAATTAAAATTTTTAATACATCACAAAAGACACCCCAAAATGTATAAAACATCATTTGCAATGATCACAAGTCCTGTTATATTCTAAAAAGAACATTCTAATTTGTTTTGAGAGATGGAGAAGAAGACCTAAACAGCCGAGAGAGACATCTGGGGATGGCATGGCATGCATTCATTCCAATGGAAATTTCAGCAGAAGTTTTAGGGGGTGTTTTTGGTTTTTAATCATTTTATTGGGGGCTCGTACAACTCATCACAATCCATATATACATCCATTGTGTTAATCACATTTGTACATTTGTTGACCTCATCATTCTCAAAACATTTGCTTTCTACTTGAGCTTTTGGTATTAGCTCTTCATGTTCCCCCTCCCTCCCCCCCCTCCCTCACAAACCTTTGATAATTAATAAATTACTATTATTTTGTCATGTCTTACACTGTCCGATGTCTCCTTTCACCCAACTTTCTGTCCTCGAGGGAGGGGGTTATTTGGAGATCATTGTGATCAGTTCCCCCTGTCTACTCCACCTTTCCTCTACCTTCCCAGTATCTCCACTCTCATCACTGGTCCTGAGGGGTTCATCAGTACTGGATTCCCTCTGTTTTGAGTTCCTATCTGTACCAGATTTGTAAGATAGATTTGGGGTCATGATAGTGGGGGGAAGGAAGCATTAAAGAACTAGAGTAAAGTTGTATGTTTCATCGTTGCTACACTAGACCTTGTCTGGCTCATCTCTTCCCCATGACACTTCTGTAAGGGGATGTCCAGTTGTCTACAGATAGGCTTTGATTCCCCACTCCTCTTCCCCTCATTCACAATATGATATGATATTTTGTTCTTTGATGCCTGATACCTGACCCCATCAACATGTCGTGATCACACAGCCTGGTGTACTTCTTTCAGGTGGGCTTTGTTACTTCTCAGTTACATGGCTGCTTGTTTATCTTCAAGCCTCTAAGACCCCAGACGCTATATCTTTTGATAGCCAGGCACCATCAGCTTTCTTCACCACATTTGCTTATATACCCACTTTGTCTTCAGCGATCGTGTCAGGAAGGTGAGTATCATGGAATGCCAGTTTAATAGAACAAAGTGTTCTTACATTGAGGGAGTATTTGAGTGGAGGCCCAATGTCCATCTACTACCTTAATACTACCTATAAATATATGCACATAGATCTATTTTCCCATCATCATATATAAATACATTTGCATATGTACATGCCTGTATTTAGACCTCTATAACTATCTTATGCCACCTAGTTCTTTTCTCTACCTCATTTTACTTTCCTCTTGTCCCACTATCATGTTCGGCCTTCTTTCAGGTTTTAGTAATTCCTCTCAGTTACATTGCCCTTGACCAAGCCCTACCAGGCCTCCTACAACCTGCTCGCCACCAATTTTGGATCACTTGTTGTTCCCAAGTCCCTGAGTTTGTTAACACCTACTTCCTTTCCCCCACCTCCCCCTCTTCCATGTCCCCCCAGGAACCACAGGTCCTATTGCTTTCTCCTCCTGATTGTTTATCCCACCTATCGTATCTAGATAGACCTGCAGAGATAATAATATGCAAAAAACAAGACAGAGCAAAACAAAGCAACAAAAGAAAACAAAACAACGCAATGACAAAAAAAATGCCAAAAAAGAGAGAAAAGCCTATAAATAGTTCAAGGCCTATTTATTGGCCTTTAGGAGTGTTTTCTGGTGGAGTCTGATGGGGTACCACGCCCTGGCCCCAAAGTCTATTTTCCATATTCCCTCGGGACTTTCCTTGCTCCGCTCCCCTTGCTGTTCTTCAGCAGAAGTTTTCAAGAAAACTGACAGCAGGTTCAAAGTGGACAGGTATGAGCACAGTACCAGCAATGCTGCTGACGACCAGTAGGTGAGGTGACATGCCATACGAAGTATTGAAGGCCTAAAATTGTGTTATTATAATTAAGGTAGTACATATTTACAAGAGATAGAAGAACCGACTAATACAATCAACCGGAGAGCCTAGAAGCAGTCTCCCATTGGAAACAGCTGGTGCTGCAGTTTAGCAAGGAAAGGATGAGCTATTATAAACTTGTCCTATTGGACCTCTATTCAAGGCCTCCCTCAATGCAAGAACACTTTGTTCTAATAACCTGGTTAGTCTGGGTTGACTAGAGAAACAAATCCAGAGATTCATATGTGTGTGAGTGAGAGTTTTATATCAAAGAGATGTTATATATTAAGAAAACATCCCGACCCAGTCCAGATCAAGTCCCTAAGTCTGACAGTAGCCCATATGTCAGTACCAGTCTATAAATTCCTCTTCATACTCACGCAGCACATGCAATGATGCCAAATGCAGGAATATCACAGGGCTGTGGGTGGAAAGTCTTTTGGATCCAGTGGCAGTGTAAGTATCTCCAGGGCTTTGGCTGGCATCAGTGTGGCTCGATGTGACTTGTCAACAGGAAGGTGAAGCAGAGTGTGTGGGTACCTCGCCTCCAGGGAAGAAGACAGGAATTCCCATAATCTTCAGGAGAAGGCCATGTCCACACAGAGTCCTCATTGGCTATGACCTGATGGACACCCCTTTGCTTAAATTGACAGGAGATTATGTAACTGCCACACCTGGCATTATGTGATGCCTACCTCCCAACATGTGGTGAAGAAAGCTAGTGATGCCTGGCTATTGGAACATAAAGCATCTGGGGTCTTAATGGCTTGAAGGTAAACAAGTGGCCATCTAGCAGGGAAGCAAACAAAGCAAACATGGAAAAAGCACATCAGTTTGTGTGAACACAAGGTGTGGATCAAGTTTCAGACATCAGAACACCCCAAACAAACCATCATATTGATGAGAATGAGGAGGCTCAAAACCTATCTGTACATAATTGGACATCCCCTCACGGAAAGGTCACGAGGAAGGGACGTGTCAGCCAGAGTGCAGTATAGCACTAACAAAACATACCACTTTTCTCGGCTTCTGTAATGCTTACCCCACCCCACCCCACCCTCCTGCACTTTCATGACCTGAGTTCTACCTTACAAATATGTCTAGACCAGAGCATGCACACTGGTACAGATAAGTGTTCTCCACACATAGAATCCAGGTACACTAGTGGGAGTAGCAATACCGTGAGGGCAAGGGGAAGGGGAAGGGAAAAGAGGGGAGAAAGGGGGAACTGATTGCAGTGATTGACATATAATCCCCCCAAACCAGGGGGACAAAAAACAGAAATGTGGATGAAGGGAGATAGCATATGGTATAACATGAAAATAATACTAATTTATAATTTTTCAAGCGTTCACAAGGCTTGGAGGGTGGGGGAGAGAGTGGGGGGAAAAAGAGGAGCTGATACCAAGGGCCCAAGTAGAAAGAAAATGCTTTGAAAATGATAATGGCAACATATACAAAAATGTAATTGATGCAATTGATGTATGGATTGTTATAAGAGGTGTAAGGGCCCCCAATAAAATGATTAAATAAATAAATAAAAATGAAACAAAAAAAATTGCCCTGGGATAGTCCACATTATCCATATGGAAGAGAAATGAAATTGAGTCCCTATCTTCCACAATAGACAAAAATCAATTCTCTCTATTCTTCTGAATATATCAAACATTAAAACCAAAAACAAAAACCCCATGAGGCCACATAAAAAACTGTAAATGAATGTTCACAGCAGCATTGTCCATAATAGCTAAAGATACACACAGAGCAACCGTTGATTGGATGAAACATGCCTGAATAAAAAGGAATGAAACACTAAGGCATGCTGCGGATGAACTTTGAAAGCACTGTGTGCAGTGGAAGAAGCAGAGTAAAACGACCATGTCCTGTGCGATTCAGTTTAGAAGCAATGTCTCTTGGTGTGAGGTGCCTTTGACTCATAGCAACCCGATGCACACAGAACACAACACTGCCTGGTCCTGTACCCGCCTCACAATGGTTCCTAGGTTGGAGCCATTGCTGCAGCCACTGGGCCAATCCACCTTCCCCTTTCCCACTGTAGATGTAATGTCTAGAAGGGGCAAATCCACAGAGATGGGCACTAGACTAGGGAGGGGTTGTCTAGGTATGTGTGTGTAGGAGGAAATGGAGAGCTAATGAGAGGGGTTTTTTATCAGGGGTGTTGAAAATGCTCCAGAATTGATGATTACGTAATAACACTATGTGAATATACTACACTTTAAATGAGTTTACTGTATGGTAAACAAATTATGCTATGAATATAAATTAGTAAAACCAAATTGTTAATTTGACATTACCTAGGAAAGTTTTAATTTTCAGAAGCTATGTCTCAACCATAAAACCAGAGCTGCCGGGAATACCCGTTCCCATGAGCCTGCTCTCCAACAGACCATGGGGTGTTGAAACATACAGCAAAATGGAAAAGAAGAAAAAAAGGAAGAACACAAAAACTTATAGCTGCACATAAAACACTAAATGGCTCCTAGAAGCAAAACAGTGAGTGGGTAAAAAATGCAAATTCCAGAACACCCACAATAGGTCATCACTGTTCTAAAGCTCAGACGGGAGCAGGGCAAACACTGCTTAGGGGGTATACAGGTCATCAGAGAGCTGCCGTGAAAACAAAGTCACCTCTGGGCAGGGAAGTCACAAGTACCCTAGGGGGAGGAGCGCACAGACAGAAGTAGGACGTTAATAATGTTCTAAACCTTACGTTCATGATGACCACTAAAATACCATCTATGATATGCATTCTTGACATGTGTCAAATCTTATCTAATAAACCATTCTCAAGATATGTTCATGAGACTCGAGGCCCACATGACTAAGAGAATGCTCCCAAACAGAAATAATTTCTGAAATTTAATATAATCATTTAAATATATTTGATTTTATGACCATTTTTCCTTTTACTGTGGGGATTTATTAATGGATCCAGGACTTAAGTTATGTCTGTGAACACCACCCTATTTTATTACATATTTTCTTTAGATTTGAACAACACATGAATAATTCCAGTATACATTTTAATTATCTATGGTTACTATTAAGTCCATTATATTAGTTTAAATGACATAAAATTGATTCAAATGATCACTCCATTTTCATTACGCTGGACACAACAAAAATGTATTTGGAGTTAAGCTTACACATTCAAAGAGAACACATTTATTTAATTTATGGTTTTTTATTCTTCCAAAATTATTTTATAAATATCATATGTAATAAAATGTTCTCTTCTTTTATAAACAACTCCCAAAGGAACTTGGGTATAGGAGAGATTTTAACCTTGTAAAGAAATGAACAAAAAAAACCCCAAAACCATCGCTTTTGTTTTCTACAGATAATTAGTTTTTTCCCCCTAAGAAATGAAAACAAGGCAAATATCTTTCAGCTCAATTCTGTAGCAAGACAACTAGTATGCAATGAACACAATAGCTGGCAATACCAGCTCAGACGATGAGGAACGGACGATTAAAAAGAGGCAGACAACCCAAATGGGAAGAGGCTGAAGCCGGAGGGCACGAGGTAGAATGGTCTGATGAAGGAGTGGTCACAGAATGGTGAACACCTCCCAGTGAAATGCTTTGATATTGATCTCAGATCTTTCAAGACGTTGGTTCTTTATGTTGGTCTACATTATTTGCTCAGCTGAGCTGGTCACTGGTTTGTCCATCTCTCTGTCCATTGATGGAAACATTGATTATCTCACCCAAATCACATTCTGACTTACAGCGACCCTGTAGGACACAGAACCATGAAAAGCTGTAAGGGGTATATGAGGGAAGAAAGCTTCATTTTTTTTTCCTCGTGGAGTGGCTGTGGTGGGTTCGAACTGCTGACCTTGAAGTTACAAGGTCATCGTGTAACCCACTGTGCCACCAGGGCTCCCATGGGAATTCGAGAACACTGAATTGTGCTCATGCAGAATCTGTGCATCATCCAATAGGCAGTCCTTCAAATAGATCAAGGCTATGGCATGGTTTAAAATCCAGAAGGGTGTGTGTCAGAGTTGTATCTTTTCAGCACCCTATTACATCTGCCTGTGAAGTAAATTATCCAAGAAGCTGACTGGACTATAGGAAGAAGAATGAGTCACCAAGATTTGAGAAAACTCATTAACAAGCTGTGATACATAGATGACACAACTTTACTTGCTGTGAGTGAAGAGGATATCATGTACTTACTGATGAACATCAAAGACGACAGCCTCTAATATGATCTACAAATCAATGTAAAGAAAGCAAAAGCCTCACAATTACACTCACAGGCAACATCAAGATAAACAGGGTCTTGAAGTTGTCCAGGATCTCAGTTTACTTGGATTCACCGTCAACACTCATGGAAGCAGCAGTCAGGAAATCAGAGGACATACTGCATTGGGCAACTGAGCAAAAATCATCACCTGGAGATGGAGCTACTTGTGACTCACGCCACAGTGTTTTCAATCACCCTGTCTGCATTCAAAAGCTGGACCCCTAAGAAAGACTACAGAAGAATCAATGCCTTTGAATTATGGCATTGGTGAAGAATGCTGTAACATGGACAACCAGGAAAACAAATGAATGTGTCTTGGACTAAGAACAGCCAGAATGCTCCTTAGAAGCAAGGATCGAGAGAGCTCCTTCCATGTGCGTTATGTGGACACGCTAGCAGTGGGAACCAGTCCCTGAAGAAGTTCATCATACTTTGTAACGAAGGTCGATGACAAAAAGGGAAGGCACTCAATAGCATGGAATACCACAGCGGCTGCTACAACGGGATCAAACAAGGCAATGTTTGTGGGGATGGTGCACGGCAGGGCAGTGTTTCACTCTGTGGTATCTATGAGGTCCCTGCAAGTCAGAAGCATCTGGTTGGCAGCTAACAAAACCAGAACAGTACAGTACAGAATTTTCTCGAGTACATAGATTACAGCCCTGGAAACCCTGGTTGGGATGGGGGGTTTAGGGGGCGGATCTACTCTCCCCTGTAGGGTTGCTATGAGCTAGAATGGACTCAAAATGATAGGGGATACAGTATGAACCTGCATAATGTTAGGTCGGGTGTTATAACTGCCTAACCCCAGCTCCTGGAATCAAGACTGCACAAAACTAAAGGACATCTGATTTTTTGTGCCAATTGTGCTTCAGTGCAGAGTGAAAGGGCGGCGGGCTCCTGTGGTGTAAGGGCAGGAAAATCCCACTTGCAGTTTCATCTTTTGGAGGGCATTACCCCCAAAGTCACAGGAATAAACATCCCACAGCTGGGTAAGGCTTGAAGAAGTGATCCCCTCGTTCCTTGGCTGCTTCTATCCATAGTAGTAAAGTTCAGCCATCACACTTCTATATCCACTCACTCAGCTTAGGGGTCTTTCTTGGCTCGCTTTGTTACTTTCATGCTATTGACTTGGTCCTTGGATTCGAGGGCCATAATGAGGAGGACGGGGCAGCTGGACTGCACGGCGTGTGTGTCAGTAACTAATTGTCAGCATCTTGTGTAGCAAGAAGCGAGTGTACTGGGCAGAAGAGGGCAAGTGCCTGCATACACACCTATAATACTTTAATCTTTCTTTGAAGATTTTGAAAATAATCCAGAACCGTAAAACAACTCGAGGTCATTATTATAAACACTAAATGCCACTGTAAAGTAATATGCATGCGTAAGGTTTAAGGGATTGGGGTTAATCTATAGTGACCAGATGGATAGCCTAGTAGTAATTTTTTGGGGGGGCTGGGGGAACTACAGTTTACATTGATGGAACATATACATTCACCTTCACTTCCTTTCATTCTAGATAAGTACGAGTTTATGATGAAACAGCTTTAGCATTATTATCATGTTACATTTTTCCATTATTAAACCCGTTTGAGGAAAATCATACAAAATTTGTCCTGAAGTATATGGCCTGAAAGCTTCACCAAGATCTTTGTCAAGGATACTAGACAATAAATCTCTGTGTTGTTGATTGCCAATTTATGAAGGAAAAAAACCCAGACAAATACCCTCCACTTCCATGGCCACCACCACAATCCTGGTTTAATTTTCCAAATACTTTCGAGAGGAAAACACACTGGTGGCCAGGTTTGAAAAGCCAGCTTCCTGCTATTGGTGGTTTATGACCTAATCAGCCACTTAATGAATTTGTTTTATGTCATTTGTATTACTATTAGCCAGTGTATTTAAAAATGAAAATACAGATGGGTGCCATCGAGTCGACTCTGATGCACATGACCCTGCGGGACAGACCACACCTGCTCTCCAGGACAGAAAAGAGCATTTCTGGTGTATCTGGTTATTGATCGCCATTCCTAGGTCAACATCATGAATGAAGAAAACCGCCAGGCTTCCATTTTCTGCCAGAACTTTCACTTCTTTCAAACAGAAATCCTCATTTTCTTTCTTAATAACTATTTAATGAAATAGAAAATCTCAGGTTTCATTAAGTATGTAGACTTGATGTGAAAATGGGTTTATAGGCTATAAAGGAGGACAGAATTTATACTAAAAACAATACTAAGATATATCAGGAGACTGCTATTGCAGCAATAAAGATGACATGACAGGTTCAACATGTCTATTTAATAAACATTTCATTTATGCCATTCATAAATGGCAATTAATAGTTGAAAAGCAAATTTATCTAAACAGTTAAAATTTTAAAAAATCACTTTATTGTGCAGTTATGGGCTATTATGACATACTGTCTTTTGACATTTATTAAAGTTAATCACTTCAAATTAAACCAAATCTTATAAAATCATCTTCGATGGAAGGCCATTTTTCTTGCTCTGGGTTTGTAAATGAAAATGACAACTTTATGGCATCTTGTGGGAGCTACGGGCTTTACAATGTGTCCCCTCTGCCACAGGTAGTCTACAAAGCGGGAAAAGCAAACACTAAGGGATGCAGGGAGAGCCACGTGAGAGCCTGGGCAGGAAACCCGATCTTTGTATTCCTAGGAGAGGAGGGTGCGACTTGAAACCTGTTGCACCTACATTGCACATGGACCTTTCTTGAGTCATACCGCCTGTTCTATCAGATGGAAAGTGGTGTCATGGTTGGTTTTAATCCCTTAAATGACTTAGAAATATTTCAAAGTAGGAGCCAAAAGATTTGTCATTAAAGTAATTTGAAAAACTATCTGAGATCCAGTATGCACATTTGGTAGACTTGAAGAACATTTGTTGCTTCATTTTAGTTTCTTCTAGCTCTATGAGACTTAAACCAAACCCAAACTCCCTGACAGCAAGGCAATTCTGACTCATAGCAATTCCACAGGGCAGGGTAGAACTGCCCCTGTGCGTTTCTGAGACTTTAACGCTTTAGGAGAATAGACAACCTTATCTTTCTCCTGCCCAGTGGCTGGTGGTTTCTAACTGCTGACCTTGCCATTAGCAGCCCAACCATGTCACCTACTATACCACCAGGACTTCTACTTTCTGAGATTTGGGGTTGTTGCTGTTAAGTACCATCAAGTCGGTTCTGACCCATAGCAACCTATGCACAACAGAATGAAACACTGCCCAGCCCTGCACCATCCTCACTTTTGTTCCCATGCGTGAGCCTATGTTTGCAGCCAACGTGTCTATCTTGTTGAGGGACTTCTTCTTTTTCGCTACCCTCTACCTTACCAAGCGTGCTGTCCTTCTCCAGGGACCGCTCTCTCCTGACAACACGTCCAAATCCCTGAAGTGAACTCTCGCCATCCTTCCCTCTAAGAAGCATTCTGGCCTTGCTTCTTCCGAGATAGACCTGTTTGTCCTTTTGGCAGTCTGTGGTCCTTTGAATATTCTTTTCCAGCACCACAATTCAATGGCATCGACTCTTCTTATTCAATATCCAACTTTCACACGCATCTGAAGCAATTGAAAATGCTATGGCCTGGGTCAGATGCACCTCAGTCCTCAAGGAAACATCTGTGCTTCTCTGCACTCTACAGAGGTCTGTAGAGCATATTTACCCAACATGACTCATCTTTTGATCTCTTGACTGCTGCTTCCATGAGCACTGATTGTGGATCCAACAAGACCAACTCCTCGAGAGCTTCAATCTTCCCTCCATTTATCATGATGTTGCCATTAACCCAGTGGTGAGGGTTTTGGTCTTCTTTACATTGAGTTGTAATCCACACTGAAGGCTGCAATCCTTGATCTTCAGCCCAAGTATTTCAAGTCCTCCTCACTTTCATCAAGCAAGGTTGTGTCATCCCCCATCACAGGTTAATAAGCCTTCCTCCAATAGGATGCATTCTTCTTCACAGAATCCAGCTTCTCCGATTATTCGCTCTGCACACCGATTCAATAAAGACGGCGAGAAGACGCGACCCTGCTGCGCACTTTCTTGAGTTTTAAACCATGCAGCATTCATTTGTTCTATGTGAATGCCTGCCTCTTGGTCCACGTGCAGGTTCTGCAGGAGCACAGGAAGTGCTCTGGGATTCCCATTCTTATAAAGGCTGCCCACAGTTTGGTAGGACCCACACAGTCAAATGCCTTGGGATAGTCAATAAAACACAAGTAAATATCTTTCTAGTAGTCTCTGGTTTAAGCCAAGACCCGTCTGACATCAACAACGATAGCTCTTGTTTCATGTCCTCTTCTGAATTCACCTTGAACTTCTGGTAGCTCCCTGTCAATGTACTGCCGCAACATTTGTTGGATGGTCTTCAGCAAAATGAGACCTCCAAACGCACTGCCATCAAGTCGATGCCGACTCAGCACAAGGAAGAACTTCCCCTGAGAGTTTCCCAGCTGGCACTCCTTACAGGAGCAGAAAGCCCCGTCTTTCTCCATTGGAGCGGCTGGTGGGTTAGACCTGCCGAGCTTCCTGTTACTTCAGTGAGAACTTTTCTTCTGCAACATGTACATATGATTTGCCCTTAATTGCAAAAGGCCAAAGTCAGCTTTGGAAGGAATTCTGTACAGAAAGTGAACACGTGCCACAATGACACCACTCCTAAATTGCACGATGAGAAGAGCAGACGGAGCCTAACAGAGTAAAGGCATGGGGAACCAACAACTGCAGCGTGGATGCATTTCTCAGAACGGCTAACTCAGTTTTGGAACAGACTAAAAAATGGCTCACACCAAGACAGACATACATTCTTATCTGCAGAAAACGAGACGACGCTGGCAGAGAACAAAACAAAAGAAGTAGGGGGGAAAGTGGAGAGAAAAAACACTCAATGATTTACACGCACACCAGAAGGAAAGACCTCCACAGAAAGAAGCGCAGGAGGAGCAGGCGCACAATGCGCCGGCAACGGACACACAGGGGCCGCATCTGCTGTTGTGTGGGCAGCTAGAAGGGCGATCCAAGTCACCTGGTAGAAAAGGGGTCTTGAGGAAAGTGAGTAGACGTCCAGTAAGTTCATTTCAGTCTAAGTTGAGATTTGAAGGGGAAGAGAAGGCTTGCAACTCGATGGCCCCTTTGGGCCATCTGCGAGTGAGATGTCCACTGCACCCAGCGACTGGGTGTGAGCATTCAATTGAGAAGGTGAACTACATACGTTATTAACAGAAACCCCAGATATAAGTGCACGTACGTTTCCTAGATTCAAATGGAATTTATAGAAGTCCACGGGAGAATGGCAATCACAAGAAACTTACCTTTAAATAGCACTTTGAATTATATCTTGAAACTGTAACGGAAGTTTAAAAAACTGACACAGATGTCACATCCATAGCTAACTCTGGGGAGGCACTGAGTTTAAGGCGTAAGGGGAGGGGGCACTGGGTTGGGAGGCTGGTATTTGCAGCACCTACAAAGCCTTAGGGCTTCTAGGAGGAACAGGTCACGTGCATGACCTTGGAAGAAGAATGAAACGCAAGCTGAGTTTTTCTTCACTAGGAACCTTCTTCTATAAAGAATGACATCCAAGTAATTGGAACGCAGTTTCAGGATTCTCTTCATTGACTGTATTTCCCTTTCCGGGAAAGCCTGGTTTTGCCCTCGGTTTCCTGCCAGCTGTGTATTAGCTGCTCCATCCTAACATTCTGTACACACCGCGATTACAACAACCCATGCTGAGCAGAAACTCATTACTGTGCTCAATCCCATGACTTTAATAAAACCAAGTATTCAGAAATCCTGCTTGCATAATTATGTATAAGGCCATCTAGAACATTCCAAAGCACAAGGAGTTGAACTCGCACTAATGACCCACTGCAAGTGAGAGCAGCCCTGCCCTGACAGCTGAGGTGGCTGCAGTGCTGGTCTCCGCATCGGCACGCGAAGTCCTCCCTCGGTGACGGCTCCTGCGGTGCTGCCTTCCCACTGCACGCACCGTTTTGTGCACTGTGCATTCTTCTGCAGCAACTTCTTTAACTACATGCAGAAGGGCCAGCCTGACATGTGGTAAGCCAGGAAGGTGTGCCAGCATCACACTTGCAACTTAGGCATGTGATCCAAAACATTTAAATAAGTTAATCAAGGATGGAAAATTAATAATATTTCAATACTATCATTTCAGACTTTTGGAAAACTGCAGCACTTTTTAAGTAAGAAGACCTAGTTTAGCATTTCTGTTCTTACAGTGATTTGACCAAGCTGTGCTTGGAAGACACACTTTCAGGAATCAGAGAAGGTAGAGATGAACAGTAGGAAGAAATGAAGCCCACATTACAGCAACAAAGACTTCCGGGGTCAAACAGCATCAGTGCAACAGGGCAGGTTTCTCTGTTTGAGGCAAACTGACCTCAAAGGAGAAGTGAGCTCAATGGACAACCTCCCTGAGCACAGAGGCCTCCCGAAGACATCAGACACGTCCTGATACCTTGTACCGTGCTTAGACTGCAGTGTCGAACAGAGTGAGATGACCTTACTCTTAAACCACCCCACTTGGGAAATCCACCTGATGAGCTTTTTATCAATGTAGCAATCCAATGAGATGGGGGAGGACAAACATGTAACTTACTAAAATGATTTCTAGTCATTATAACGCTAACTTCGGAGACCTGGTGGCACCGTGGGTAAGTACTCCGCTGTGAACTAGGAGGCCAGCAGTTTAAACCTACCAGCGACTCTGCGGGGCACGAGTAGACTGACAGCCCTGGGGTCCACGCTGGCCTGGAAGGTCACTGTGAGTTGGAATGGACCCGGCGGCCCTCGATTTAAATGGACTATATTACTAACACCAGGAAGGAATTTTGAGCAAGACCTTCTTTCTCCTTTTGCTTCTCTCTTCACGAAATGAATCTACCTAATTAAAAACAACAACTGTGGACACAGTGAGAATACCTCAAAACAATGAAGTGATAAGATCATTATCTTCTGCTTATGACTATAACTATATTATATATATTTAGTAATTTAGTTTTATCACTTAAAAATTTCTTTCAATTGCAGTAGCTTTTTTGTGTACTTAACTGAGACTCCAAAAGAGCGCAAAGAGATGGTTCTTAAACATATTCCTCAATTAAGTGTACACTCAAAAGGTAGCAATAGATGTGTACCTAAAGCTGGCACTCAGGTAATATAAACATGACCTATAACAACGATATAGTATACAAGGAAAGTCTCCAATGAGTTTATTGAAGGACTTAAACCACCACTTTCAAGGACTCCTTTTAGTTTTTTTCCCTCCTACACTCTTAGATCTGAAAAAAGTTACTAAATTTAAATCACTCATAGATCTGAAAAAAAAAGTTACTAAATTTAACTACAGAGCCACTAACTCTATAATTAGGATGCTTTCAAGAAAGCTAGGGGGCAAAAGCAAAAAAAAAAAAGAGTCCAAATTAAGGATTATAATTGAGTCACAATCATGGATACCTATAGATTTTCAAAACCCACAGGAACATGCTGGTAAATCAATTTAGAGACGAACAAACATTAAAATTAACTTTCAATCATCTTACATTTTTATAAATGTAAAGTGAGCTAAGCATCGAACCTACCTAAAACTGCCATTTTGCCAAAGATACAGCTTAGACAGCAGGGAGGGATAGAAAGGCAGCATGGAAGTACAGACCCGGGCAGCAGTGGGAAGATGTCATTACATGGGGGAGGACGCAGTCTGTGCCATGCATCAACATGCAGAGTGCTTGTTGAGTGGACAACCTATTTGCTCGGTAAACTTGCACCCAACTCACAATAAAAAAAAATTAAACAATAAATGAGATTGAAATTTTAGTTGGCAAAGTATTAACCAAAACATCCTACCCAATTTAACTTAGAGCCATTCCAAAACCATCCCACATTCGAAAAGTTCTGTCCCTACCATCAACCTATTAACTCACACCAGTCAATGTTCAGGACATTTCCAAAGCCTGCTAGTTGCCTAACTATGAATGAGACAGATGATTAGTGAGATTATCTTTCCTTTGTGTTACCCTGCAGGGTTTAGAAACTTTCATCCTTCCTCCTCCCTCCCTCCATTTAACTTCAAGCACACACTGGCATTGGCTCATCCAGTCACCGGAACACTCCCTTCCCTGATCAGGAAGGACACACCCAACAGGCTTCTAGCTTCCAGAGCTTTATCTCCAAAAGTCTCTCCAGAACAGACTCGGAACTGAAGGATGGTGTGTCTGGTTCCGTGGCCTGAGAATACCTTCTGGTCAGCCCCCATCCTGATACCTGCTTTGTTTCACAACGCAGAAGCCGCATTCCTGCCCCTAAGCATTGTCGGCAACACGGACACGTGACTTGCTTTCCAAATCCATTCTGGGATTTAGATTCCTACCACGGCGTAATTGCATCCTCTGTCTCTCTTTTTTAACTACCTGGACTCTGGAAGTTCTTCTGACCACTAGATATATCAGTATTAACCTGAAAATGACCTACCTGAGTCTCTGAACCACTACCTGATCCTCCTGGTTATTTAATGGCCCGTATCAATGTCTAGACTCTCGGGTTCTGGTCCCTTCTACCTGCCACCATCTAGGGTACTAAGATTACAAATGTCACTGAGATTTATTCTCAGGTGATCTATTGAGCCATTTATATTCCAAAGAAACCAGGAAGCCTTAAGGAAGTATTAGAATGGAAATAAATACCAGCGATGTGTTGAAATAAAAATGCATGTTGCCATGGATACGGAACTGTATTTATGACCTTACTTTATTCCATGCAGTTCCAAAGCAAAGAAGGAACCAATAAGGACGTGGAAATTTAACTCAGAATGTGCTCAAAGACATTGCAAAGTGCACAGTATTTTTATCAGCAAAACTGTGTTTTTATTCAGCCTCAAGTTTGTTAAAAACTCCACGAAAGTACAGAAATCTGATTTAAAAAATAGTTCCGCTCTCATACACCCACTGAAGGCATTGTTTTATTGTATCTCACTATGTACTGTCAGCCTGTCATGCTTTGGAGGCTTGTAAGTGGTCCTGATGGTGAAAGCTATGCCACCATGGGTCTTTCAACCCCAGCAGGCTCTCACCCAAGCTGAACAGGGTTCAGTGGAGCGACCACACTAAGGCCAGACTAGGAAAAAGGAGCATGCGGTTCACTTTCTGAGCGATTAGCCATGAAAAACCCTATGAAGAAGAGGGGAACGGAAGGTGAGCCCCTCAGGTTGGAAGGATCTCAGACTACAAGCTTCCTCCTCAAAGCAGAATCGACTGGATGGAACAAAGCCTTCGGGGCCTTCGTTTCCCAGCGTGACATGACTCAAAAGGAGAAGACAGAGCTGCAGCTATCCAGTAACAATCAGCACGGGGAATGTATGAAGTACAAATGTAGGGAAACTGGAAGTCATGAATGATGATCTAGACTACATTAAGATAAATATCCTAGGTATTAGTGAGCAGAAATGTACAGATCTTGGCCTTCTTTGACCCAGACAACCATATGGCTTACTACGGTAGGAAATAATTCAAGAGGAATGGTGTCACATTCATCATCAAAAGAAACACTTCACCATTTATCTTGAACTACAATGCCTATCAAAGAGAAATATCCATCCACCTACAAAGATGAGTGGCTACAATTATGATTCAAATTTACATACCCAAAACCAAAGGTCGTGGGGAAACTGGCAACAGCATCAAACAATGCCTACGTGCTCCACAGCTATCTTCACAACTGTCAGGGTTGAGTCCATTGGTTGCAGCCACTTATCAATCCCTCTCATTGAAGGTTTTTCTCTTCCTTTTCCTTGTCCCACCACTTTACCAAGCATGCTGTCCTTCTCCAGGGACTGGTAACATGTCCAAAGTACTCGTGAGGAAGCATAACATACTTGCCTATAAATAGCATTCTGTTTGTACTTCCTTCACCAACACCACAGTCCAAATGCATCGATTTTCTTCAGTCTTCCCTTTTCAATGCCTAACTTCCACACACACGAGACAACTGAAAATATCATGGTTTGGATCAGGCACATCTTAGTCCTTAAATAACATTCTTGCCTTTCAGCAGTTATTTAATAGGTCCTGTGCAGCAGACTTACCTAATGCAATGACTCATTTGATCTCTTCACTACTGCTTCCATAGGCATTGATTATGGATCCAAGCAAGATACCCAATCCTTGACACCCTCAGTCTTTTCTCCTTTGATCACGAATTGGTCAAATTGTGAGGGTTTTGGTCTTCTTTACATTGAGTTGTAATCCACACTGAAGGCTGCATCTTTGATCTTCATCAGCAAGCGCTTCAAAGCCTCCTCCCTTTCAGCAAGAGGTTATATCATCTGCATATCACAGGTTGTTAATTAGCCTTTCTCCAATCTGGTTACTATATTCTTCTTCACATACTCCAGATTCTCTGATTATGTCGTCTGCATACAGATTCAACAAATATGTTGAGAGGATACAAATCTGACACACATCTTTCCTGATTTTGAGCCACACAGTATCCCTTTGTTCTGTTAGAATGACAGGTTCAATGTGAGCAAAAGGAGGTGTTCTGCGATTCCCATTCTCACTGATATCCAGCTTGTTATGGCCCACACAGTTAAACGCCTTGGCATAGTCAAGGAAACACAAGTAAACATCTTTCTGGCATTCTCTGCCTTGGACCAAGATCCATCTGATGTCAGCAATGATATTCCTTACTGTGCTTCCTACTGCGCTTCCTCTTCTGAATCCAGCCTGAGCCTCTGGCAGCTCCCCATCAACTGTGGTTGGATGGCCTTCAGCAAAATTTTACTTGCATGTGGCATCAGTGATACTGTTCTATTATTTGAGCATTCTGACAAGCGACCTTTATTTAGAATGGGTATAAATATGGATCTCTTCCAGTCAATGGACCAAGTAGCGGTAATCCTAATTTTCTGGCATAGATTAGCAATGTCAGTGCTTCATCAGCTTCTTGAAACATTTTGATTGCTATTCCATCAATTCCTGTAGCCTTATTTTTGGTGAATGCTTTCTGTACAACTTAAATGTGTTTCTTTAAGACCACTGGCTCTTGCTACCTCAGGAAATAGTGGAATGCCAATTAGTTCTTTCTTGCACAGTAACTTTGGGTGTTCTTTCCATTTTCTTTTGATGATTCTTGCATCATTTAATATTTTGCCTACAGAATCTTTCAATATTGCAACTTGAAGCTTGAATTTTTAATCCAGTTCTTTCTATTTAAAATATTCTGAATATGTTCTTCATTTTTGGTTTTATAGTTCTAGGTCTTTGCACATTTCATTATAATATTTTCCTTTGTCTTCTCAAGCTGCCCCTTGAAATTTTTTTATTTTTTTAAGTATATCGGAAATTCATGAAAAGTTTCATTCATCTCTGTGACTTCATTTTGTCCATTTGCCTTAGCTACTCTGTGGTGAAGAGCAAGTTTCAGAGTCTCTTCTGACATCCACTTTGATCTTTTCTTTCTTTCTTGTCTTTTTAATGACCTTTCTCTTTTGGGTAGGTGGTTGGCTTGTGGAGTGGGGTGCCTCTGGGTACTTACTTCAGGGGACTAGGCTTGCTGGCCTACAGAGCCTGAGCTGAGTGCCGTCAAGTTGAGCCCTACTGGAGTGGGTGCCTCTGGGCATTTAATTTGGGAGGCAGGGTTCACTGACCCATGGAGCTGAGTTGAGTGCCTTCGAGTTGAGGCTTCAAATGGAGGGGCATACCTTTGAACACTTATTCACAGTCCTAACACTATTTTGTAACAGGTCCTGACTGAACAACTGTATTCTGAGCATTTCCACTTGAATGGTAACCTTTGAACTTCCCCAATAAACCCTTCAACTGTGAGCATTGCCTCCGAGGTCTGGGCAGCGATTGCAATGACTTATAGTACCCAGCAAGAGCAGGAGTGTGCGCGGGGGAGACAAAGCGTTCACAGTAGTGAGCGCTGTGTGTGACAGAGCACGTGGGTGTCTTGAGAATCGCATTCACCACAAGGCTCCAGACTCACTGGAAGCACTGGACCCTGTAAGAAAAAGAGATCGAAGCATTCGAAGTCAAATTTTTGATTCTTCAAAGGTTACCTGTAATGGCTGAAAGGAATGGAAGAAATGATATGCTCCAGCTGTGGGGAGAAAAGGTGCTTCTGGAGTGGCCTGGGGGGAAAGCCTGGCTGATTGAGCAATACATGAGTCATAGAGGACCAGTGCCTACTGGATCCACCCTGCCAGAGGCCCCGGGGCATATGTACACATATAGAGTCCAGGGGTGGAGAACAGAAGAATCGTTGGGTGGTATTAAAAGGACTTAAGGGTTACATGCTTCTATCTGGCTACACGATGGATATAGAGCGTTTTGCTTACCTGGTATTGTTATTAGGCCTACGTCCACGTGTGTGAGGGAAACCAATGATTATCATGATTACAAAGAGCCTATAAACCTACCTTCGGCCGATGGTTAATGAGATCTGCTAAAAGCTGAGTTAGGAATTGCCCAGAGGGACCTGGCTTTAATGGAAGCCTGTGGGGGCGTAGGTGGAAACCTAAGGGAGATCTGTGGAGGAAAAAGGGCGGCCTGTTTGGAGGCTTTGAGCAATTTGCATTTGGAGCCTGCCCACCCTAGGAAGCCCCGCAGGACCTCAGGTTAACGGGAGCCTGTGAGCGGGGCGAGCTCACGGCAGTAACCACCTGGTTCCACTGGTTGAGTGGAAGTGGGGAAAGCACGGCAGTGAAGAGGTGGATTGACCTGAACATGTTCCACCATTGACCTGTCCACAGTGGCTAGAGATGAAAGAAAAGAGGAAGGCTAGCATAACTGAAGTTTAAAGATGGATGTGGACACCGAGCCTCTGGGCTAGGATGGTGTGTGTGTGTGTGTGTGTGTGTGTGTGTGTGTGTGTGTGTGTGTGTGTGTGTGTCTGTGTCTGTGTGTCTGTGTCTATAGCCTGGCATAAATGGCTAGGGCTGAGATGACAACACCCTGACCAGATGAAGCGATGGCCGCCCTGGCGTTCTGGCGCAAACGGCTGAAATTGGAAGGCGTGCTCTGGGCTGGACTTAGCTTGAGGATGCACAGGGCCAATGTTCCAACTAGGAAGGAAGTTTCTTCACATGAAGAAACATTTGTTTCCTCAGAGTACAGTGTGAGTGATAGGAAATTTAGAAACAGAGTATCTAAAATGGGATGGGGATAAAGGCATGAGGTGGCTGGCTTTCAAACGATCATGGGTGTGTTCACCATACAAGGAGTGTAAAGGGGGACGTGACTCCTTGGTGTATGAAAGTGATGCTGGTTGGAAGAGCGGCTGGCAGGCAGTGACCACTGTCTTTCACTGGCCCGGCAGCCTGGCAGCAGGCAGTGGCACTTACTGAGTGAGTGGTATGGCAGGTACGGCTGACTAGTGGGAACTTGCCGCTGCTTGGCTGGATTGGCAAGTGGGGGGGATAGGACTACAGTGGGTGTGGCCAGTCACTGCTTGAACTGGGGCAGTGGGCAGTAAGGGCGCGGTTCACAGTCAATGCCACACCAAAGCAGTCTGTCACCACTCAACAGGCTAGTTGAGTGGGGTAGGAGTGGTGGTCATCGGTGTGTGTGTGGCAATCAGATCTAGTGGGAGGGAATACAAGGGTGGGGATGTTCCTGTATCCTGGTCCCAGTATTGCAGGGATGGTTTCTTATCCCAGGGAGGAGGAGTGGGGTGGGGAAGCGTGCTCCTCTAGTCACCAGGCAAAGGTGCCTGGGATCTTTGGCCGCATCCAGTCATCAAGACCTTGTTTCACTACTACTATGTCTACACGGTTACATTATTTTGTGTTGGCAATGTGGTGAAAAGTTGCTTTTTGTGGTCTCGTCCAAGATGGCTACTGTCTTTGCCTCAAGTTGCCCAAGCTGTGCCAGGCCAGCTGGCAGGAAGCCTCTCCTCTCTTCCCACTCACTCGTTTCAGGAAGTTTCTTCTGCTGACTGGTGGTCAGTATAGTTCTCTATCCTTTCATTTCGTGCTCAGGGTTCCAGGAGTGTCGTTTTTATGTTTCACTTAGTTTCTCGGGTCTTTGCTATCAAGAGATGGCATAGTGTATCTGGCGAAGCTACCACTTGACCAGAAGCCTCGGTGATTCTTACAGATCTTCTGTGAACATAAGAATCACCTGGAAGCCTGTGTGCTCTAAAGATGATAAATAACAAAAACCAAATATGAAGGGGGGAGGGAAAGGTATCAGAGCTTAAATGGTGAACATCCAATTTTCAGAAGGTCTATGGATGACAGTGGGAACCCCAAATTCACCTGCAGGGTCCCTACATGGATTAAGCCTCCGGTAGATCCCCTCTGACCACACCCAAGGGGTGTGAATAATCTTTCTATCAGACACAGACTACTGTAAACTTGATTTTGGTGGATGGAACTAGGGTATAATATGATATCTGGTCATTTGATCTCCTGCTGGACCCATGCTGGATTTGTTCTAGATTTATATATTTCTTACTTTCTTCTCGATAGAGGTTTTTCCTCTGGTTTATTTTAATATTGTCGGTGGTCTTTTATTTCTTTTTAAATGTATTTAATGTTTTCAGGGATTTTTTTTCTTTGTATGCTTCTTGTTTATGAAGCACAGAGGGGCAAATGTAGAGAAGCAATCACTGGTGTCATGGCTTGTTAGGGGGACAAGGGAGAGGTTGGAGGGAAATGGGGGCAAATAGTGAATGCAAGAGCAGGGAAGATACTCTAGAACTGATTGGGGTGATGTATACACAATTCTTTAAATACAACTGTACAATGAAGTATAGGGTATGTGAACTATATCTCAATAAAACTATTTAAAAAATAAAAGAATCGTTTAAAAAATCACCTGGGATCTTCTTAGAATGTAGATTCTGATTCACTATCTGGGGTGGCGATGCAACTTCTCAGCACAAGGCTGTACTGGGATGAGCTGGTTCAAAGCCCTGTTAGAAGGCTTTAGTGACCTCCTTATTTCTTGTTTTGAAATGTAACAATGATGGATGCAGATGTCGGTCTGTTTAATTGACTATGTTTGAAATTTATTGACTATTTTCGAGTTTTCCTGAGCCTTAGCTCCGTGTTAAATCCTAGATTACATCTGATCTCTTAAGGAAAAATATATATATATATACACATTTATAGTCCTATCTTTGTTTTTTTCTTTCTGTTTGCTTTTGGAAAACTTAAAAAATAGCTCCAATTCCTCAGAGCCTTTCATATTCTTTTGTTGTGTTTTCACTGCCTGCTCTTTTATGAAGATACCACCATTTCAAATGTGTCACACTGATTCCGGTTTTGCTTGCTTAAGTTTGCTTTTGCGCTTTGAAGTTCTTTGAGTCCTCGGGGTCAGCTGGTCAGTCTTTCTCTTTCAAGCGTCTTCGACGTGTTTCAGTTGTCAGATGACCCATGGTTTTCTGCTCCTGTTCAAGACAGAGTCGGTAAAATGCAGACTGGAAGCTCTGTCGGGTGTGTGACTATCACGTGTGCGAGCGTGCGTGCGTGCGTGTGTGTGTGTTTGTGTGTGTGTGTGTGTGTGTGTGTGTGAGAGAGAGACACACACACAAAGACTGCCACTGGGTTTTAGTGTCAACAGGTGAGGAGGTTGTTATGCTGCAGAGTCCTAATGGACTGGACTGTAGGTTCCCACACTTGGCTGATCACTGGAATCACCTGGGGACCTGGAGCAAGTACAGATCCCCAGAGCCTCCCCTCCTGGAGATTCTCATTCATTCATTTGCAAATGGAGCGCAGGGACGGGTAGTGCCAGGAGACCCTCAGGGGGTGCCAGTGATCAAGGTACTGTACTCTAGTAGCTGTAGGCAAAGGGTTCTGCTCACAGGTATCATTTTCCACACTTAAAAGACACAACTCTGCCATCGAGTCGATGCCGACTCATAGGGACTCTACAAGGGCAGGGGGAACTGCCCCATAAGTTCCCCAGATTGTGAAACTGTTTAGGTGAGTGGAAAGCCTTGTCTTTCTCCCTTTAGTGCCCTATAATTCTGGCCACACAGTTTATCTGCTGTCCAATCTGGGCTTGTAGAGAAAAAATAACCGTTTCTATCTGCCCCCAGCGTCCAGTCAGTATCGTTTTCAACCTTAAGTTTCCCTTCTGCTACCCGCCCTGCTCAGGCCCTGGTTTTGTGTTCAGTCGACAGGCTCCTTCCTGCGCGGTAGCCCTCATGCACATGTCATTGAGGCAGTTCTCTGGAAGCCGGGCTCAGAAAGTCCCCAAGTCTCACTGTGGTTTTATCCCTTGGGCACTCCATGCTTACCACCTCTGAGGAGGAGAGAAAATCACCTCATGTGTTACGAATACCGGGGGGCTCTGTGCCCCTGCTACACATAGACAGGCCTCTAAGGACGGGACGTTGTTTGACGTGCGGTTTTGTGGGGAAGGCTCTTTCACCAAGTGAAGGGATGCATCTTGGTTTCGGTTCCACTCTTCGAGTGTCCACGGCTAGACTGAGTGCAGGGTGCGACCTCGAGTGGGGGAGCGTGTGACTCCGCTATTCTACCAGGGCTTTCTCCGAAGCCAGGGATGGTCCCTCAGCCAGGGCACAGGTGCGACACAGAAGCACGGGTGTAGCCAGGAAAGGGCAGAAAGTGGAAGAGCAAGTGCCACTGGCAGATCCCTCGACCCAGACTAAGGGCTCTGCTCTCCGGTGGGACTGGCCTGTGGTCCATGCTAAGAGATTACCCAGAACGTCCTCCGAGGACGGGCGTTTCCTTTTTGTAGAGTGATGACCGACTCAATAAGGTGCCCTCTACTGGTGACTCTCCCTCCCCGCCTCGCGCGCCCAACCCTGCTCTGCAGAGATCTCATCGCAAGTAAACCACCTACAAATTCTCATCTCAGCTTCTGTTCTTCGGGGCTATAGAACACCAAAAACAATACCATGCACAATTAAGCCCTTAATAAAGAGCTTTGTAGTCCAGTGTGAGATTGTAAAAGAGATAGCCTGCAGGGTTTCTAGGATCTAATTATCTTCATGCCTGTCAAGCTCTAATGGCTATTAGTTTAAAATTAATATGCATCCAATTATTTGATAGGCTATGAGTGATAAATTAACAAAGGAAATGCAGTATGTTAGGCATTATATGCACATGTGTTTTGACATCTTGAGGTGAATATTGTGACATATCTAGAATTTAGGCTCGATGTTGAGTTTTGGTGTTTTGCTTTCCCCTATACGGAATCCAAGATTGGTAAATCGAGGGGAGACCGTAGTTCGATGAATAGTTTCTGGGGACTGGGGAGCACAGGGGAGTTCCCGATGAGTGCAAGAAAGAAGAAAAGGTTCTAAAAATCGACTGCAGTGATGACTGCACAACTCGTTTCAATACAGTTACACTAATTTATTGAATATGTGACTTCGATGTCAATAAAACTTAACATTTAAAAAAGAGGACCTTAGGCTTTTAGGAGCATCTAACCAATTTAGTGAGCTGCTAAAGAAATGACCGAGTGAAATAGAACTATGGATATACAAAAAGGATCCAACATTGAGAATGAGAACAGGCAGGGGGTGGGATCGCCACCAACAGAGAAGATCGCTCAGTAAATTTTTTGAGGAGAGAAAGCAGAGGGCTGCAGTGAGATGCTGAGAGAGCACATAGGCTGGGAAAGGCCAAAGCCACTGGGGAAGCTCAGCAGAGGGGAGCACAGATTTACCCTCCTCGTGAGCAGCCTGAGTCAGCAGGGCATCTGCGAAGCTCTGGTACTATCATTACGCTGCAAGCGGAAGCGAGAGGTAAGAAAGAAAACAGAAGGCCAAGAAAGTCAATGACAGAGGAGGTGACCACAGCCCACGCAGGTAGTCCAGGTGAAAATCAGAAGACACTGCTCTAGGACATGTCCAATAAATGATCTGGGGCAACCTATGGCTGGCTTCTAAAGTGATTGCAGGCAGCAGAGGAAAGCCCTCTCCATGCTAGCACGTAAGGGATGTAAATTCTACACACCATCTCCAGGACTCACTCGGAATTCCCACTCAGGGAGAGACGTATTAGGGAGTGGGATTGGAAGGATACTGTATGTACCCAATAGCAGAGCAAAGCCAAATCAGGTATCCCATAATGCTAGCCTCTGGTTACGCTGGTTAATGACCACCCAAGCAAGGGTCAAAATCTCAGTCTCTCGAACTTATGAGTAATGATCTTATAAAGTAAAAAGAACTTTGCAGGTATAATTAAATGTAAGGGTTTCTGGATGAGGAGAGTATCAGGTTGACCCAAGGGTCAGAGAGTCAGAGTCAGTGAGGAGGTGCTGTGATGACGGAAGCCAAGCGAGTAGAGGCCTGAGCAGCTTCTGGAGGCTGGAGAAGGAGAGGGCACGATCCTCCCTGATAGCTGTGGGAAGGAGCCAGCTTTGTCAAAGCCTTGAGTTTAGCCCCAAAGACTGAGGCCACCTTACTCTCAACAACCGCAAGAGAAATTCACTTTGTTTTTAAGGCACAAAGTTTATGGTAGCTTGTTACATCAGCAATAAGAAACAAATACTTCTTTGATAAACATTGAAAGCAACAATCATCACATGTAAAGGAAGACCTGAGACAAATAATTCTGAAGGACAAATATCAAAATAAACAATAACAACAAAATCAGTCCTGAAGGAAAGAAACAATCGGGGAACAAAATTTAAAATTATTAAAATGTATAAACTGTGGCGTGAGATAAATGTATTCCAACTATAAAAATGAGAACAAGGTACTTCGAAAAAAAAAGTAGAATGTGTACAAAAAGGACATTAGTACTGAAACATGATTCTGGAAAATAGGTCGTCTCCAAAAAAATAGGGAAGATGAAAATGAAGAAAAAAATTTTAGACATGGAGACTAATCCACATGGGTCAACGTACAGCTAACAGGAGTCTCAGAAAAGAGAACAAGTAAAGCTAGAAAGGAGAAAATTATCAAAGAAAAAAATATGCTCAAACAGGATATGTGTACCCCATCAATTCAACTCTGAAACTTCGGATACTACCGCCTTTGTTAGATTTTTCTCAGAATCTTGTGTTTTCTTGCAATTATAAGCAGGATGTTTTTAAAACTTGTTCTCTGGTGGTGCTGGTACATAAAATGGTTTTTGTTGGTATTGATTTTTATAAACAGACATGTTTAGTTATTTATAGGGCTGGGGATTTTCAGACGATTATTTATGACATCTATAAATAATGATAGTTTTGTTGTTTGCTTTTCAGTCCTTGTAATCAATCGTTTTCTTTACCAATATATGTCACTGAAGAGATGTAAACTTCTGTACAATGTAAGAACAGGTGATAATAGACATCTTCACAAATTTAAGCATAAAGCTTCCAAAATTCCCTCGTAAAGGGATGCTTGCTGTGGATTTACAGCATGACCTTCCCAAGTAAAATAAAAATCCTTTACTATAACTATTATGCTAAAAAATGTTTAAACTCATAAGTGGGAGCTGACTTACTTTTAACTAAGGGTTAACTCAATTACACTAAAGTATGAAAATCTTAACTGTAGGGTCTTCTGGCCCTCAGTCAAAGCATGGCCCAGGACACATGACCCACGAGCCACTCCCCCTGACAGGTTAGTGATTGCTCAGATTTGTTCTTTTGTTATTTTTTAATTAGAAGCTATTTTAGAAACGCTTCATATAAAATGAACTTGAATATATAGTAACTCATTTGCTTGCCATCCCTCCCTTCATCTCTGATGGCGCTTTTCTTCTTTCTGAAGGACATCTCTAGATGGTTTCTCAAGGACAACTTTTCAGTGGCAGCGCCACCTTTTCCATTATGTTCATTGAAACTGAGAATCTCCCTCATCTAACCAACATGAAAAGGGAGCTGTCTTCACTCACATCAGTTCTTGAGTGGTTGCAGGTTGAGTACACAGTTCTAGTTTGAGGGGGGGAACCACCCAACTGCAACCGTGTGCTCGGCCAGTTTCCCCCCTCAGTGTTAGGAGGATCTTATTCTACTTACTCTTGTCAGACTTATAATATCACCCAGCTATTGCTAAGCAAGTGGGTCCAGCATTTCTCTCTGCCTCTTTATGCTCTGCTATTTCATTCTAATGTCTCTAGGTATGGATTTTTTATTTGTCCCATATTAGAAGTTGCTGCCCGTCCTGAATCTGTGTATTGGTATCTTTAATCAGTTCTCAAGACTCCTCAGGTACCATTCCTTCAAATGACACACCTGCACTGTCCACTCCCCTTTCTGAAATCAGTTAGGTTACCTTGATTTTGTTAGGTGCTGTTGAGAGTTGGCTCCCCTCTCGGGGGCCCCATGCACAGCAGAAGGAAACACTGCCCTGTCCTCTAATAGCCTCATGATTGCTATGTTTGGGGAACCCACTGTTACCGTCTCCGGGTCAATCCATTTGATTGAAGGGCTTCCTCATCCTACCAAGTATGATGTCCTTTTCCAGGGACTGGTGTCTCCTGATAACCTGACCAAAGTATGTGAGATAAAGTATATGAGATAAAGTCTCACCACCCTTACTTTTAAGGAACCATCTGGTTGTATTTCCTCCAAGACAGATTGGTTTCTTGTCTGGCAGTGCATAGTACTTTCAATATTATTTACCAAAACCTATATGAATGCATCCCCTGTCTTCCTGAGTCATTGTCCAGCTTTTAAATACACATGAAGGAACAGGGTCAGGTAGACCGCAGTCCTCAAAGTGGCACCTTGGTTCTTCAAGACGTTAAAGAAGTCGTGCTGCAGCTTTGCCCTATGCAGTGTGTTGTATGATTGCTTGACTGCTGCTTCCATGAACCTTGACTGTGGATCTCAACAACATGAAATCCTTGGCAATATTCATCTTTTCTCCATTTGTCATGTTGTCTATGGTACAGCTGCACGGATGTTAATGTTCTTTCCACTGAGTTGTAGTCCACACTGAAGGATGTGGTCTTTGATCTTCATCAGCGAGAGCTTCCAGCCTTCTGGGCCTTCAGCAAGCAAGGTTGTGTCATCTGCATATTGCAGGTTATTAATGAGCCTTCCTCCGATCCTGATGCTGTGTTCTTCAAACAGTCCAGCTTCTCAGAATATTTGCTCAGCATACAGATTCAAAAAGCACGCCATCTTGACTTTATGCTCTACTTTCACGTAGTTTCTTAAGATTGATTTAAGACTTATTTTGTTGTATCTAATTTCAATTACATCTTTCATTTTGAAAAGTTCCATTTGGTTCATTGCTTGGTGAGAAAACTCCTATAGTCTCCGATTCCATATTTCTATAATTAATTTCTTTGAACAGATCATCTATATTATGCATGTGAAAATTGTACCATCTCATGGAGTCTTTGGAATTGCAGATCTATTGCTTGTTTCTACTGCCTCTTATGTTGATTTTTCTCATATTGTCTGTGGATTTCATACGCTCACCTTTCTTGCATCTCCACCTGTGTAATACCTGTGGGCCTCCGTTAGCAAGGATTCCTCCAAAAAGTTTTCATTGGCCTCTTCTGAGGAGTCAGAAGGCATTACCAATTGGGACCAATTTTGCCTCTTAGCAGGTGGCTGGCTTGAAGTGCAGACCTGACAGCTTAAGATGAGTTTAGAGCTTCATCTCCACATTACGGGACTGGGTTCACCTTTGGGCCAAGACTACCTTTACAGTTTTGTGTATTTATTTAACCAGTTCTGTTTCACCTTTTCTGGGAGGAATTGTAAGGGTAAGTGGTCCTTTAAGTTTTCCCTTGCTGAGAGAAGGTGGGGGAGGGAGGGGAAAAATGAGGAGCTGATACCAAGGGCTCAAGTAAGCAAGAAAATGTTTTGAAAATGATGAGGGCAACAGATGTACAAATGTGCTTGGCACAATGGATGTATGTATGGGTTGTGATAAGAGCTGTAAGAGCCCCCAATCAAATGATTAAAAAAAATAAGAATTTGAATAAACAATTTCTGTTTTTAAAAAATTCCCCTTGCTTCTGATGAGTCCACAGATGCATTAAACTATGCCTTAGACAGAATCCGAGATGAGGGGTCCCTTCAGATTGTCTTTATTCCTAATTAAGAACTTCAAACATAAGTTCAGAAGTAATTTCTTTAAATTAGAATTTTATACTCTTATGAAATAAATGTACGGGCAAGATATCTATATTTCCCCCCAGTCATCAAAGACTCAAAACTTCACCTCCAACCAGTGCTTCCTGGGCCATAAAAGGAATTGAACAATGGCAGGAGGAGACATAAAAAAAGGATGAGGAAAGAATTCCAAGAATGGATTAAAGTCAATGGAGAAAAAGATCTAGAAGTAAATAAAAGTACCAATGCTAGCTAACAAAAGAACAAAACGTAATTTTTTTTTAAAAACCCAAGAATAAAGCATAACCATTTGCACATACAAAACACCTACATATCAGTAATAACAATCTCAAGTGGGTACATATGCAAGATGAACAGGTATGAGATGGCAAAAGGGGCAACATTCACAACCGTATGAGGTTTGGAAGACAATATTCCTACATACATATTTATAAGAACTGTAATGCATCCATGTTCATAGCCAAGGAGACAGAGCAAAGGGGTATGCGTGTTTTAGCCAGAACCACACATCTTGAGAGAATGGGTCATTGGGCCTGGAGGCTTAAGATATACTCTAAGGGGATACCCAAGGTCAATAAAGACAATATTCTACAGCCTACTTAGGCATGTAAAAATTGTAGTCTGAAAGCCACCTAGGGTACAACTACTAGTCTCTCCCATCAAGATAGAGCAAAATGAAGACGCTCCAAGGTGTGAGGAAGTGATCCAAAGAGCCAAAGGCCCGTGAGAACCCCAACCTTCCCAGATTTGGAGACCAGAAGAATTAGATGGTGTCTGGCTACCACTGCGGAGTGCTCTGCAAGCCTTTACACTAGACAGTCCTAGATAGAGTGGGAGAAAAACGTGGAACCAAATTCAGCGCCATAAGAAAGATTAGCTGTACTGGTCTGTCTGACGCTGGCAGAATCCCGAGACCATCCCCGTGAGCCATTCTTCAGTCCTAGAACTGAACTCACACCCATGACTCAACTTTCGGTCAAACAGGCCCACAGAGTGAATAGCATGCCCCTTAGTATAATTCGATGGGGCTGTGTATTCCCATAAAGAGTTAAAGTCTTGGAAACTCACAAGGGTTGGTTTTAACCCATCCTCCAAGGACACCATGAGTCAGCATCTTCTCAATGGCAATGAGTTTGCTTCTGGCGTTAGCACCATCAACCATAGGAATAAAAAAGGCAGCCTTTGCCCAGGGCTGAAGCTCGGGGGGCAGAGAGGGAGAGGAAAGAAGGGCAAATGGAAACGGCAGGCGCAGGGGAGTTGGAGGGATGTCGTTACCCTGTGGAGACTGGGATTGATACAAGGAAAAATGTGTAAGGATGGTGGACTTGAAGGCCAATTGTCTCTGTGACCTTTCACTGAAATCCCAATAAAAGTTCAAGCACAATCATTATTCAATATTGGGAGAGATGAAAGGGACAGACCGAAGGATAGTATGAGACAGCTCAGTCCTCAACATTTCATAGCAAGGTTTCAACAGATGCCCACATTAAAGAGATTAAGATAGAGATATTAACATAGGATTCAATGATAAAAGGAACCAGTACACGAACCCAAGTAAAAATGTTTGAGAGGGCCTGGGAGTAAACTAGAGGTGACACTGTACCACTACAAGCTCTAGGGAATGTCTGTTATAGATACTATTTTAAAGAAGAGATTTCATCATCCTATGTGAAATATAAAGATTAGACAGAGGGAGGAGGCGATGAGCTAGCTCAGGGAGGCAGACAAAGTTCTGAAGCTTAGTTGCAACTGATCCAATTAATGGAGTGAGCCACACTCCTTCCTGGGCAGGTGGCATTAGAAAACTGGAAGCTCCTGGGGCCCTCTGCAGGCAAGCAGTGGCTGCTTTCTGGGGTCCCTGATGAAGAACGCACGGGATAAAGCCAATGGACAGATTTGTGACTTTTAGCATGAAGATGTGCTCGGACGGCTAGGTGGCTTCACCCCTCAGTATGGAGGCAACATGGGGCCTTCTGAGGGCTCAAGTCCAGTGAACAAATGTCAAACTTGTGTTATTCAAGTGGTAAAATCTCCCCCTGACTGTTCAAAGTCTTTGACAAATTGAGCAGCATCACTTTCGTTCCAAAGCAACCCCTTTATCTTGGATGAGACAGTTTATGGTTAGGACAGCAACCATCACAAAAGAAATCAGAATAAGTTGCGTGGAAAAGGAAGCCAAAGGCCCTCTGGCGCACAGAGCAATGCCACTTTAGCTGGTGCATTTTCCCCTTTGTGTCATTTTTATGAGGCCAGAGGCAGCCAACTTCACATGGTAACTTCAGAGGCAAAACAGAAAGGGTGTGTGTGTGTATTGTGTGTGTGTGCGTGTGTCTTTCCCCTTTGGTCATTAGACATAGCTTCAAACAACTGTCTTATTATTTTACCCCTTACAAGTTAATTTATTGCTTGGAAAAGAGCTACAGAAGTTCCTGAAGATGATCTCAGACTGTGTTCCCTTGGCCAAGTAACTATCCCTAATTACAACATCATACCCATTGGACAGGGATGAAAGGACAGCTGAAGGCTCTGTGGCACAGCGGTGCTTCACGACACAGTTACCACATTTGTCCTCACAGTGGTGACCCTGCAGTGGTGTGGGCCTGGGGCTGCTTCAGAATGGAGGCAGCTTATGCTCCAGGGAAGCACCTAGACAGCCCACGCCAGTCTAATGCGCATCGCCAGCTGAGCATGGAATTAAAGACGGGCTGTCTACTGACACCACCCCCTTTTATTGCAAGATTTTAACCCTTTGGGGTGCAATTATTTCCTGCTGTGAATTTTTCGATTGAAACCACAAGTCCTCAGAAAGGGAAGGCATTTTGAGCGAAATGAAAAGTTTTTTGAGATCATATGGATTTTGATACAAATAGTGGGATACATATGTCCCAAAGGTTGGGGTTGGTGAGACATGTACACATTTCCCCTCAGATTTCTGAAGTATAAAGGTCCCCATCAGATGGCAGCATGCATTAAAACTGGGATGGGTGCTTCCCACTGAACCTCAGATGTGGAAAACATACGTGGACATTTTATGTTCCGTGGCTGGCAAAAGGGTCAATACAAATTCTGCGAAAGAGCATTAAACTATGGAGAAATATTGCTCTAATGTAAAAGTAAGTAGCATATTTCCCCCCTTGGATGATTGAGGTGGCTTTCAGCAAACAATTCAAAAGGGACTTTTACTGATTATAATCCTGCAGTTGCTTGTGGCCATGGCAGCCTCTGTGGGGCAGAACTTATTTAGAGGTAAAACAATCTGGTACTTATTTAAACAAATTATAAAGGTGTGTGTGGTGGGGGTGTATTCTTCAGTTGCAAGAAAACTCCACTCTTGCCATCTCTAAGGAGAAAATAATTTGGAATTACCAATTGGTAATTACCATCTCTGCCTACTGCCCCTTCCCAGAATGTCTTTGTCTCCTTCCTAGCTGACACTTTACACATTATTCAATAATCATGCCTCTTTGTCTTTTTGTTTAATTCCCCCTCCCCCACAAAATAAACCCACTGCTACCAAGTAGATGCCAAATTATAGGCACCTAAACAATATTTCTGAAGCTGTAAACCTTTGGGGTAGCAGATATTCTCGTATTTCTCCCATGGAGTGGCTGGTGGGCCCAAACTGCTGACCTCAGACTTAGCAGCCCAGTGTGTAACCCCCTACACCAACATGACTCCTAAGTGGTCTTCATTTCTGCATCTTCAGCCATGACCAAAGTGCCTAAAACTAGTGAGGGGGTCAGCACATGTTAGATGAATAGTTACAAATTTTAAGCATATTCCCAAATTGGTTAGCAGTTGTTCTGAAGGCCATACTAGTTTGGGGGTGGGGGTGGGCTGTAATTAATGAGCATACTCTGCATTGTTTAGAAATCCAAGGGTTAGAAGGCATGATGTGGAAATGAGCAAGCCTTAGAGAGAAGAACACTCACTCCGTGTTAGAATGATCAACCGTTCACAATCAAAAGGGCAGCGTTGACTCCAGGACCAAAATTTTGTGGATTAGGAATGAAGGAGCAGCGGCAATGAAGGCAGGCTGAAGCGATGGGACGTTGGAGGGATAGCAGGGGAGGGGTTGAAGCGAAATGTGTATGCAACTGTTGACTGTAAAACTGACGTTCGACTCTGTACACCTTCTCCAAGTTAACAGTAACGTTTTTTTTTCAAAAGACCAATAAAGGGAACATCCTACAATCCGAGATAGACAACAGACCATAGTAAAACAATTAAAGGACTGCTTCTGAGTCTTCTCTAGAAGTTCATCTGGGGAGTTTATACTTTGCTAGTTGAAAAATACACACATTCTTAATTTCTTCTGACTATGGTTTGGACATCATTCTACAGTTTCTACTGAAAACACTACATGAAGAACAAAAAAATAGGTGGTGGGGGGAGGGTCTAGAACTGTGAAAGCTGTATAAGGAAATAGTACCACACTTTCCAAGTCAATGGAAAAACTACTTTTTAATTCTGACATAGACAGCAGATTTTTAATATAAAGCAGGTGTGCATGTATCTTGAGAAAAGTTCTTATTGGTCTTGAATTACTATTAACCCACCGCCATTGAGTCAGTGCCAACCCAGTGACTTCGGGATTTAAAAAAAGCATCACATTCTACTGGCAGGTGCACTCAGAGCTCTGTTCTTGGTTTGTAATTATCGACAACTATTTATTCAGCTAGGTTTTGGATCAAGATAACATTTCTCATTCAGTAGCAGTCACCAGGGCAAATACAATGTTGAAATCTGTGTTCATAAATGTTTTCCTTCCGGATCAATCATTGGTGGAGAAGACCATTTTAATGGAAAATAAGCAATTGGTTTGTAACTTAAGTTGTATATTTATTTAACCCTATGGTTTTAATACACTGATTATATTTCCATACACTTCATTGCCCTTGAACTCTTGTAAGACTGGAGGAGGATATATAATAGAAGAGAGAATGCATTTTCATAGGCTTCTTGTCAAAATTGTAAGAGATACCAATCGACCCAACACCTAGCTAATAGTCATGAGACTACTGTTTTAATTAGCTGGCAGCAATAATATTTTTGACTAAGAATCTCAGATGATGAAACTGTTTTTCCTTGTATTGAACTAGCTTGGCCCCGACTAGCCTGTCCTGCAGTGACATGTCTATTGAATACAAATCAGACAGCAGAGCTTTCAATCTGGGTTGCAGCTCTCATTTCCAACTCGAGAACTGTACTATAATCATAAGCTTCTGGTGGATGAAAGGAAATCAGCTCTCTGAATATTAGCTAATGCCACATTTGCAAGTCCTGAAGAGATCTGGGCTGTTTAAAAAAAAAATAGATCATTTCGCGTGAACCTCTCTATATGAATGGCTTTGTACTGCTCCACTGATAGAAGCAATGCCCGTGCTGGGATTAAACCCTTTTCATCCTCAAACCTCATCTGGTTCGGAGTCCAAGCCCATCAAACCTTTTCCCTTTAAAGTCCCGCCTTTGATTCTACATCAATTTATTCAAACCGCAGCTGGGAGGCTGAAAACGAAAGGACAGCATCATTTAAACCAACCATGTTCCCAACTTGAAAGAAGGGCTATAATTAAAAAAATGGGCATAAAAGAATGGAAATGGGATAATATTTTTTAATGGTAGTTCAAAGGCCGACAGATGTCAGAGTCTTTGAAGATGCCAGTACACTGAGCAAGAAGTTGCCATAAAAGAGCTCGCCTGAGAGGTGAAGCAGCTTTTTAATGGCTGAAGAAAAAAAGAGAGAAAGAAGAAAAAAAAAAAAACCCTGGCAGACACATCCTTGTGTTTTTAATTTGTCAGAGTTTCTGCAGCACTTTCTGATTAACGACACATGATTATAACGGCATAGCAGACATATTTCTATACTTGGTTAAGTGAATAGTTTATTCCACATTCTTTGGGCACTAGATAACAATAGGGACCCTTTCCCAGGAAGTCTAAAACTGTGTTGCTGGCTTCACAGATTTATGCTAATTTTGTGGGCCTGGCCAAATTCGGAGTTCCTATATGTTGCCTGCTTTTGTTCTTTAATAGCCCGATGGCTGGTGACACCACCACTCACATGTGGTCGTTGGAACGCAATTCACTGTCGCCTCATTCTTTTCCTGCACACGGGACACGATGGGCCTGAATAATTAATTTGTGCACCAAGTCATGTCAGACCAAATCAATGTTGCGAGCATTCCTGAGCTCAAGCTCCACCACCGTGGGCTGCCATTGAGTTCAGGGGAGAAAAAGTTGCTTGGGGGCGGGGGTGGGGGGTTGTCTGCAATTGTAAGGACACTCTGACATGAATGCCTACTCAGAGAGGGGGAGCTGTAGTATGTTCTATAAAATGCTGGGGGCACTTCCCTGGGATTCGGGGGAGGAGTTTAGAGCATCCTCCAACTGCTCGCCCTCATAAATAGTTCTGGCATGTCAATTTGATTTATTCCGTGGAACGACCCTCACAATTTTCGTGAACGTGAACCACAATTCTCTAGTGAGCAGTAAGTAACAAGGAAACGTTTCCCCACCGATGGGCATGCCTGTAATGTAGATCCAGAATACACGCTGCAGAGATGGAGGGGTCAAGGGCTCTGGAGCCACCCAGATGTATGTTCCAGTGGCAGTCCTCCTGAGCTGCAAGCTGGGTCTGTTTCTCCTCCTGAAAAACCCATGGGGGCGAGTCCCTGCCACTGCCCACAAAGTATGTGCAAGGGCCTAGCTCATACTTTGGGGCTCGATTCCCTTCCACAAAGACAGTAACATGACAATGAGGTCATTTCTCATTGAACAGGGTTCTATTCCTACGTACAATAATCCTAGTTTTATAAAACTGACCATTTTAAAGACTAAAAGTGGCCACTGAACCCTCCCACTCCCCCAACCCCAATAGCTCGCTCAAACTGCTCCCTCCCTCCCACTGGGATCTGGCCATGGCTGGTAAAAACCTGCCTTGACTGCTTCTGACAGCTCCACTGGAGGCCCCCCAAGGAGGTACCTTTTCTCACCACCACTCACTACTCACTAGAGAGTTGTAAGGGAAGTGATACAGACTAGCTGAGGGGCCTTGGTGGTGTGGTAGGTATGCACTGACCTGCTAACCACAAGGCAGTGGTTTAACCCACCAGCTTCTCGGAGGGAGAAAGATGAGGTTGTCTACTTCCATAAAGATTTAAAATCGGTAAAATTCAAAGGGGACAGATGAACCACTTTCAGTACGAGTAGATATGAGTTGGAATTCACTCGGTGGCAGTGAGTTTGGTTTTGTATGACATTGGTATGGCGGGGCTAGGGAACAAGCACTCCCGATTCAACTGGGGTACAATCTTGAGGGTAACAGCCCCGAGAGCAGAAGAGATCTGGTGGGGAGGCCTGCTACCTGAGACGGGAGAGACCATCCTGCAATCATCCACCATGCTTTCCAAATAGGATCATCCTGGGATTGTTTCCCTTGTTAGATCTCCAAGTGGTTATCCTGTTGGCATTTCTAACTCCAAGCAAGATTTCAAACCAGGGGAAGTTTACCTTAAGCACCCTCACCCCGCTGACTGCACTCCCAATTCTCGCCTTGCCACTCCCCACCCCGACTTCCACCTCAAATGTCCAAATCTTCTCCCTACGCCCCCCTGCCCCCCCGAAAGTTGTTTTTCTTCAGTATTCCCCATCCTCTCTGTTGATATGCTCTCCCATCAGCTTCGGCCAACTGAGAGAAATCGAATGAAGTATACGTGCACAGTACAGCATATCTGACAGTCATTTTCCTCCCCAGCTTGACTTCATCCAGGCCTCTCATTCTCTGAAGACTCCCGGCTCCTTCAGGCACACCCCAACATCAGATTGAGGGCAGGGACAGGGAGTAGCCATCATCTCGTTTGTAAAGGTATCCAATAAATGATGAGTCAACAAAGAATCAGTGACCGAATGACGGGAGCAGATCTTTCATCTTAAAAAGCAATCACTTGTTCTTTTAGTGTGTCTTTATTCATTTGAATTTCTAGTGTTCATTGGTTACTTGTCCAAACATTCATTTTACTGGACATAAATATTTACTGTGTATATATACTGTATACTATATATTATCCATGCTGAATGCTTAGATGAGAGTAAACTATTCTAGGCAAATGCATTAAATTGAAATAGAGGAAAAGACCAGCAAGAGGACATCAGTCGGTCCAGACAAATCCTATTTGGAGATATTGCCTGGCAGACTCCAGGCATGGTGCTAGAATATTCTAAAGCGCAGGTGACTGAACATCTACTGGGTCTCCTGGTCTGCCCACTGGCTATTGCTACAAATATCTCCCTTTGATCTCAGTTTCTTAAACATCCTGTACTTACACAACAGGCCTGGCAGAACTTGCTCTCTTGGCCTCGCAGAACTAAGTCTGCACCTCATGAGGTATTCATAGCAACCAATCCCTGCTTCTCTAGGTGGGGCACAGACATTTCCTTAGTACCCAGCCCTGTGCCCAGGAGATGCTGGGTTCGACCCTGGTTTAGTGCTATTTGAAGATCAGGCCCAACTTTGCACCTAGTGGTCAAACTCCCATCTTTCATCTAGGTCTCATATTTATCCATGCCTGAAGGTGGACAACTTGATCTCAAAGTCCATATCAGCTGTCAGCTGTTGCCGTCACAGACCGAGGAACGGTACAGCAGTCCACTTACATGACCACAGTGCACAACTTGAAAAAACAAATCATTTCTAAGGCTATTCAAAACTATCTGTCCAAGTTCTTTCAACAATCCAGGCGTTGGGTATCTTTGTTATGAGTAGCTAACTTTTTCCTCCCCCCTCTGCGCCCTAAAACGCCCCTTTCCCCGGGTTCTCTTCCTTTCTCCTGAACTCACTTTCCCCCTCTGGTCGTGTGCTACAATCTCCCGCCCTCTCAGCATTGGGCACCGGCTGGCCTCACTCAATCCCCCCTCCTCCTCCTCACCTTTCCCATCTACTTTGATCCTGCTGCTGGTTCCCAAACTACTTTATCCAATGGAGAGCTCTCCTCCTTCAAACATCAGCCCCAACTCTCCAGTTAGTCATGTGGCATTTACACCTGCATGTTCCGTGACACACTGACGGGCAACCCTGGACTCATTCCAAGCCTAGCTGCCACACCAACTTTCCCTGTTGCCAGAGCCTTAGTTCACACCCTCATCATCTATCACTAAGATGCCTCCTGGTCTGACTAGGCAGCTGGCCTCTAATCTCAGCCTCCCTATTCTTACTCCTTTGCTTGAAATCCTTCGGTGACTTGTGATTATTGACAGCTATTGTGTCTACGCTTTTTTTTTAGACAATTTTATTACAAAAAAGAGGAGGACAAGCGACCAAGTGTGGTAGTATGGAATAAATGTATACACGCACCCACTGGGTTGCATGTCACCCTAATAGCACAACTGGCTATGTATGGGGCTGTGAACCACAAGGTCAAAGGTTCAAACCCATCAGGTACTTGTAGGGAGAGAAAGATGAGGCTTTGTGCTCCCAAGATTTTACAGCCTCAGTAACCCACAGGGGCAGTTCTGCTTTGTCCCTATGAGTCAGCATTAACCTGATGGCAGTGAGTTTAATTTAATTTTTTTACTATAATACTACATCATTATATATTATAAAACATTCCACAAATGTATCTGTACAAAAAAGTATCTGTACATCTCCAAGTATCCAACCCTCAAAGAAAAAAAGAGTATATGTATATATATATATATATATATATATATATATATATATATATATATATATATACACACACACACATATATATTCTAGTAGGGAGAAAGATGGGGCTTCCTACTCCATAAAGAGTTACACTCTTGGAATCTCACAGGTGCAGTTCTAACTCTGTCTTATAAAGTCGCTATGAGTCAGCATCAACTTCATGACCGTAGGTTTAGGGTTTTTTGTTTAATAATAAAATCTAAAAAAAGAAAAAAGGGGGTGGGTATTCAACTTAGATCAGAACTGACTTACATTAGAGTACTGAGAATGAGAGTCCATCATTAAGTTAGGGGCCAATATAAAGCAGCTATCATCTTTTCCTTTCCTAATATCCTCATGCTTTTCACCTGGAGAACATGGTAGCAATAAATGTTACAAGCAGAGCAGTGGAGTGGCAAGCAGGAAGAAACACTGCTGAGACAGAAAGGTAAGCATAAGGACAGTACAAGGGGTTCCCCCCCCCAAATCGGAATTGTGCTGGGCAAAGTGGAGTTTTCATAGTACGCATTTTCCCTGCCAGGTGAGCACCCGACAACTCGCTCTGGGTTAGTGCACTCAGTGGCGTCACCTGGGAAGGTTCTCTCTGGTCACAGTGAACTTTTTCATAAAAGCAGTTTCACTCAAACCTCGTTTTTTGTGATGGCTGATTTACGAGAACAGCATCCCGCTGTAAAATTTTGTTTCCTGCTGGGGAAAAATGCCGCAGAAACTGTTTTGATGTTGAACACAGCTTACAAGGACAGTGCTATGGGAAAAATTCAAGTGTACAAGTGATTTTCTCGTTTCCAAAAAGGTGAAGTGTCAACTGATGACAAACCTTGTTCTGGAAGTCTGTCAACTTCCCAAATGAAAATGTCAACTCATAGTGTATTTGGAGTTTGTTCCACCAGGTCAGACGGTTAATTAAGCTTTCTATTTAGAGGGTCTGAAAAGATTGCATAACAGTGCATGGCAAAAAAAGGCCTGATTTGTGGCAGATGGGGGACTGGTTTTGCCACCACGACAATGCTCCTGCTCATGTAGCCATCTCAGTGTACCAGTTTGGGGCACAAAACAGCATACCTCTCTTGCCCCATGCACCTTACTCACTTGCCCTTACTCTGTGCAATTTCTTTTTGTTTCTCAAATGAAGAGGGACATGAAAGGACAGCGATTTGATGAAGCAGAAGAGGTGAAGGGAAAAATGAGGGAGGTGCTGCCAGCCATCCAAACAGTTGAGTTTGAAAATTTTTTTCGAAGAATAGAATTGCAAATTTGACAAATGTATTAAGTATAATGGAGAGTACTTTGACAGTGATAAGGTTGTTTTGTAAAAAAAAATTAAATTCATAGCTTGGGGAAGGGGATTCTGGTATTTGGGGGGTATGTTACCCCCTCATATACCCTCCACAATGGTGGCTGCTGGTGAGCAGGATCCAGTCCAGATCCTCCGTTGTTCTGCAACTATGATGCTGCTCCTTCTGTTAGAATTTCTACCACTCAAATCTGCCTAATGTAAAACGTATAGTGTCTGGTACATAGAGGGACCTCAATTACCGCCACCAACTGAGTGAATGGATGTCAGAGATGTGGAAAATGATGATCAGCCATTGTAAGTGACTTACCCCGGCTGAGGGAGCGAATGAGTGGTACGTACAGACCAGCGTCTCAGTATGGGTATTCAATGAGATATTGGTAAACTGCATGCAGGCTCATGCTTTAAATATTAGTCTTGCTGCTTGCCACAATTCCATTTGGACATTTAGGTGGTAGCTCAGATTCGGCTTGTGGACACCTGAGACCTTCATTGTGTTTTTGTCCTTCTCATACACGACCCAAAGTAGGAGTCACCCTGAATCCTTCTCCCCTTCACTCCTCTCGGAGTTCACCCAGCAAGTCTCATTGGCTCCATACAGACCAAGGCAGGTCACAAAGCCCTGCTACTAAGGCCCCAGTTCTGTACACACAGACTTATTCCAGGCACACAGTACAGTGATACTTCAGTTGTCAAACAGCCTTGAACAGCAGAGTTCAGAAGACATCTGCTCAGTGTTCGTAACTTTCCTCTGTAGTCGGACCAAAAGTCTGACTTGAAAAATCCCCTACGGGCTAAGAGTGAGTCCCAGGTTGCATCTCGCCCGGGACGCAGAGGTGAGGACACTCGGGTCTGGGCGCCGCTGGCACTCGGGCAACACACAGTGCTTGCGTGAGTGCACTGAAATGCGCATCCCAGCGCCTTTCGCTCGGCACTTTATTTGTGGGAAATATCGGACCGTGGCTCCACAGGAAGCCAGTGGTGCCAGCAGCGCAGCTGCGAGGAAAACTGAGAGCCACGACAGGCTTAAAGACAGAAATCATCGCGGAATTTGAATCAGTTTGCCGCCTACCTGATTTGGTGGCTGAATACGACATGGTTAGGTCGACATAACCTACATTTTCAAAAGGGGGGAAAAAAAGATTGAAGCAGCCAATGTAGCCAAAGGTGTGAAAACATTAACCACAAAATGAAGAACCCAGACCATGAAGAGGTTGAAAGTTACTGGTAACTTGGATAAAAAGAAAGAAACAACCCAGTGGGGAGAGCGTATCCAAAGACAGTGATATCTGAGAAGGCCAAAAGCCTCCATAGTGAATTTATAAGTGTAACTTGGGGGCTTCAGAACCAATTGCTCGGTTTTCCATGATTTCTTATAGGAAAAAATATGTTCAGTTCTTGAACTTCTCAGGATGTGAACGTGAACTTGGAAAGAACAGATTTTGGCATTCGAGGTGTCCCTGTACTTTAACAGGTCTCTGCAGTCAGTGGGTAACTGTGAGCACGTCTGCCCAGTAACAATCTTGTCTTGGGTGCATCAGGATGCCTTACAGAAAACCTCAATCAAAACAGCGGTTTCCTAGGCGATCTGGTGAGCCAGTTAAGTTCAAGGCAGAAAGGTCAGCCCAGAAGGTTATGGCAACTGTTTTGGGGAATTCTAAAGGAGGGTCATCTTGATAGATTTTCTTGTCGAATACAACAATCCTGGGGCCTTACTAGAAAAAGGTTTTCAGCAAATAAAAAACTGCATGGATAAGAACAAAGCGAGCCACGTTGCACGGAGGCATCCCTTGTCCATCATTACATTGACCGTGGTCCTTCCTTAGAGGGAGCAAGGGCTGGCCTACAAGAATTTTGTTGGGAAATCTTTCTCCTGCTCTTCTACATCCCTGATTGTGTCCCTTCAGACTTCTCTTTGTTTCCCAAACTCAAAGAACACTTAGAAGGAATATGGCCTTGGGTCCCTCGGGGATGCCGAGACTACCATTTTGACCTGGTGGAAACGGAGGAGCGAAGGGTTCTTTGGGGGATGGCTGCAGGAAGGGAAACACAGCCCTTGTTAGTGTTTCGATCCACGTGGAGGACACACTGAGAATCCGCAGCACCCCGTCTGTATTTCTTTAAAATCGAGGTTCTGTTGTACACAGGGTCACTATGAGTCAGAACTGCCTCGACAGCCCACAAGGTCTGAAGTTGGAAAAACACCAGCCACCCCACCAGAGAAAGACCAGGCTTTCTACTCCCCTAAAGAGTCACAGCATTGGAAACTCCCACGGGCAGGGCTACCTGTCCTGTAGCGTCACTGTGGGCAGGCATTGACACGATGGAGTGAGTTTAGTTTCTTGGTTTGGGTCTCTAATGCCCAACTACTAACAGAATCACTTGGTCACCAGGCGTGATCACACAGATTTAATTCTCCTCCAGTCAGTTAAGACACATTTGTTTTGTGGATTCATGCTGTCTTCTCCATTCATGTTTACGATCCTTTAGGGCACAGTACTAAGCTGTCTTTGCTCTTGGTTCTACCCAGAGTGTAGAGCCCACTAGGACCTTGTGAGTTGTGGCCTGTCCAACTTCAGGGCAAGGTTCACTTACATTGACGTGGGAAGGTCTGTACCGCAGGCTCCTGCCCTGGATCCTCACACTGAATGAATGCATAGGGTATGAGAAAGTCTATCTTATAAGAAAATTCCACAGGCACAGTTTTCATTTCCGTAGATCATGAAATTTCCGATGGAAATAAAATGTAATTTATATATGGCTGGAGGCACTGTTAGAAACCCTTCAAGTACCAGTTCCAGTTTGTCAACAGAAGCTTGGGACAAAGACTTCAAAGAGCAGCCAAAAAGTTAGGACTTCCATAGGAGCATTCACTCTATTTACTCTTAGTTCTAGATTTATTTATTTATTCATTTTTGGGGTAAACAGGATGGTGATTTTTCTGTCACTGGAAGTGGTGAGCGAGCTCCCTGTTTCACTCCAGTCTGGACTATCGTCAGACACTCAGCTTGTCTTTAGTCGGGGCGCCGGGAGCATGCTGCACTTCTTGAGCTCACGGCCGTTGTGTCCCTGCAGTGACTGAAGCACAGAGAGGGTTCGGCTCTCACGCTCCACTCCTCTCGCTGTGCATGCTGACAGCTCTCTATCTGGGGCTGCTGTACAATGTGCCCCAGAAGTGAGACTACCAGTTACATGGCAAAAAGCAGCTTTGAAGGAAGCCTTTGGTGCACACATGCCTCTTGTACAGTACATGACTTCTCTGCAAGTATCTAGCAAGATAAGCAAGGTCCAACGAAACCCTAGGGCATTGGGCTTGGTTGCATGAAGAGATACCAGATTAGGGAGCAAATTTAAGATGAATGAACCCCTGGCTTAGTTTTAAGCTTTTAAAAGACCTGCGACGTTCAAGTTCCCCTCCTCCCACTGAAGAATTTCCTTGCTCTGAGATGATGGGCCTGGCTGGTAGGTCCCGGTGTCCTGCAAGCTCCCTGACACCACACCACTGGGGGGTGCAAGGGTGTGGACAGGGGCAGCAGCAAGAGGAAGGCACCCACACCCTTCGAGAAGAATGCATTGAACTGTCCCCACAAATAAGGAAGAGTCCAGACTCAGGCCTCTTAGGGCAGCAAACATCCTTCTCTGAGGACACTATTACCTCATGTTCAAAAGCTGCCGATCCCGCCACGCCCTGATCCCATGCATAAACAAAACAAGTGAAACTGAACTGGGAAAATGATACACACATGCTCAAATTCCGGAAGTCAGTCTTGTTGTGTATTGTTTTCTTCCGACTCCTTGTGATCTTTGGCAAACTCCCAGCATGCAAGTATCCAAAAGTCGTCAAGACACCATGCTGCAAGTTAGCAGAACTCTTGATACAAGTAGTTGTCAAGACACCATGCTGCAAGTTAGCAGAACTCTTGATACAAGTAAGAGCACCAGTTTCACTGAATTTTAACATTCCTCATCTGAAAAGGTGAGTTTTACATTTCACACCAGCCTACTAATTCCGATGTTTTTAAAGTTCAGTAAGTACCGAACATAGTCGAATGTAAGCCGAGTTTTTCAGCACATTTTTAATATGGTTTTCGTGGTAAAATTGGGTGCCTCCGCAGATATTTGGGTCGGCTTATATGCGAGTACATACGGTAAGTAGTCTGTAAAACCTAAAATGTAATTGCCCGGCTAGGGCCACTTTTTTTTAATTATTACTATCTCGACGCTTCCTCCTCATGAAAGCATTTCAAAAACATTTTCTGTACATAAATATCAATTTGAAAATAGACTACTACTTTCACACAATGCCTTGCTCTCCAACTCAAAAAGAGATTAATTTCTGTCATTTTTGTCATGAAAAATGCTCAGGTGTTAAATATTTCTCATATCATGCAACTAGGCATGATTCCAATTAGTGCTGAATGGAAGACAAATGACAGTTTAATAAGCTTCAATTTGCCAACTCTTTGAACATTTGATGATATCATCATTTTGCCAATCATTCTTTGCACTCAGGCTTCAACCTCTGTGTCACACCAAAATTACCTCAAGTATACAAATGAAGACATCAGGGGCCTATCTTAGAGAACTGAGTCAGGAACCCATCAATGACTTCCCCAAGACATCAAGGAGGGCGAGTTACTCACCCAATATTTCCTCAAAGGTAATTTCTGCCAAGAGTCTCAGTAATTTCATCTGAGGCAGAGAAGTCGAGGAGAAAGAGAGCAACGTGCTAAAAATAACGGAAGGCGTTTTTTCTCATGTTAATGGAAATGACATTCAGCATGTCGGATGGTGATTTACCTCCAGAGTATTCTTTTTTTTTTTTTTCAAAAAGTCACCTCAAGATTTTGTATTTCAAACAAAAATGGACTTCAGCCAGAACAGTGATAGGAGTTTTTAGGGGTTCTAAGACCCCGGGGCCCTGGCAGCACAGTGGGTGACAGAAGGCCGGCTAGCCACGACGTCACGCAGCTCAAAACCACCAGCTGCTCTGCAGGACAAGAGCAGGCTTCCGCACTCCAGGACAGAAGTACAGGTGAGGAAACTACAGGGTCAGTCCCACCTTGCCCGCCAGGGTCAGCAGGGGGCACACCCCAGCTAGATGGCAGGGAGTAAAAGATAGATGTTTTCAAGTTTCACCTTCTACCTCTATTGGGGAAATCTCCAGGGCTTAATTTATTGAATCATCTTGAACTTAGAGAAAATCATCTTGAACATATTTCCTACAGCAGGAGAGGTTAAAATAAAGACCTTGTTTGGGTCCTTTTAAGGCCCAGGTGTCAAACTGGCCGGCCTGCGAGATGCATGCAAGGTAAGTTTTGTGGCCCATGATGCTCTGAAATAAAATGCAATGAGGGAATTGTGTACGGTATTGCCTTGATCTCCCCTCAGTGCTATTTTCTATTTTCATTTTATTTCAGAGCATCGTGGGCCACAAAAATGACCTCGGGGGCCACATGTGGCCCGCGGGCCACCAGTTTGACACCCCTGCTTTAAGGGAACATACCTTTTCTATATGTTAAGTTCATAAAAGAAATGGGTCATATGTAATATTCTAAAATTCCATGTGTATATCACAAACTCTCTCCTACAATAGACCAGTCACAAGTCATGATTCATCATGAAGCCATAAATCCCCAACTCAGAGTTTTGGGGAGGTCTCACTGATTTAAAAGTTTATTGGGACTTTTACTGGGAAAATGCCCTCGTGTCAGAAATTATGTGAAAACCAGAAGTGAGCGCACTTCAAAAATGTATTCATTTTCCCATTACACAAACCCTGAAGTTTGTGAGGAGGAACTGCATTCCAAGGAAAATACTAAGAAACACGTATCTCCTCAGGGTTGACTTCACCTCAAGGAGGACCAGGGCCATGGGCTGTGGCTTTGGACAGGGCAGAGAGAACTGGCGGGCACGTGACTTGGGGTCCACCGTCTGCATTCTGGGGAGCAGTATCTTAGATCTGGCGAGTGACTACAGCAAACCCAAATGGAAACTATCGCGGCGTTAAGGGGAATAAAGTTTAGAGACAATGCGATCTCCTGTGGAAGCATGCAGGCTGGGGTGGGGGTGGGGATTTTATCTTGGACCCCAGCAGGCCTAGAACCCTGGGCGATCCCCTTGTGCTTTTGGAGCCTGTGCTCATCAGTATGATGGAAATACGGGCAATCTCCTCTTACCCAGGTAAGAGGCCGAAACAGTCTCCCCGTGGAAATCATAATCCTCGCAGAGTTGTTCTAAGTGCCGAATGAGACCCCTGAGCTTGGCACACGGTAAACACACAATATGTGCTGCTAGGGTGGCTGCTACTTTTGTGTTGGAAACACAAGAGCATGCAGTGTCGTGGCTGGAGTACAGCTTCCTGAACCAAGAACTCAGCCAGCATTTGCAGCAACGTGGAGTGGCAGGTCACGGGGAGAAATGCGAATTGTGTGAGACCCACAGCACGGGGACAATGAGCACCAGGGAACTCGCGAAGCAGAGACGCGCACCCAACCCCACTCCTCTTCTGCCATGTGCTGCAGATGACTCTCCAAATCGAAAATCTTTCTTGGGGATGGGGGAAGGCTGCGAAATAAAACAAAACGCACTGAATGACAGTGACAAAGCCCCGGGTTGCTGGTTCTGTGACTTGGGTTTCTTATCTGTCATGGAAAACAACTGGGCCTGCTCCTCCCTGTAGACTGCTTACGCTGACTGCATTCAGGCTGATCCTTCTGCACTGGCTACAGCTGTGAACACGCTACACACCGACCTGTGCTGCCAATTCACGTCACGCAACCTCCTCACACACCTCCAGCATTTAATTACCTCTTCCTCAAGAGTGATTTTAAGATTTCTAAGGAGATCTGTCATGTATGCTAAGGACACAAGGCCAATTTTCAAGCAGTCAATATTATTTGATGCTCAGTTTTTGCTAATTCAAAGGTGTTACTCTATGTTGTTGTTTAGAAGGTTTGTCTTTACAAGGCATATTCTTTATCTAAAAATGGACTGCAAGCCAGAGAATGTGGTTTCCATGGCAACTGCCACATTTAAAAAAATATGCACAGCACTGAAGATACACTGTATAATACTTCTACAAATAGATCATTCTTAGAGAAATCAATTTCCTCGTCTCAGACTGCATTTTGGTTTTCTATGCTTAATATAACTTTCCTCCACAATGAGGGCCAAACTGAATTATTTATAATAGTTTAATTATAGGTATATAATGTTACTTCTGTAGTTGCAAGCTGAAAATGATTATAGAATTTTAGAATTATAATAGGAAAATGAAGCTAGTGGCTTAAGAAAATAATGTAAGCTTTACTTAAAAGGATATTTTTTCCAGGTTTTCTCCTAACGAAGTACATAAGAAATATAGTATTCTTTATACACACTAATATATGATACAATACAGTACACGTCATACAAACACATGATTAAATTTGCCAGCAATATACTAGGCACGTCTCTATTGGATACCAATAAAGGAAGACCCTGCTTATCAATGAATCTCTGTCAAAATATGAGAAGGACTTTTATTCTCACTATTTGAAGAAATCTGTATAACCTGGGCTTTTGATTTCCGTGTTTCCCCCCTAGGGTCTTTAGAATGGCCTCGTTAGGAAAGCCTCTATGCATGTTTTCTATGTACGACGATGTCCTTGGGCGATCTCTTTGCAAAGGATCAGTGAAATTTTAAAGATGCTTTCTCACCAACTCTTCTTGTGTCTGGCATTAAAACTTTGTATACTGCAGCGAAGCTCAGCAATGAACACATTTTAATTCCACTTTTCGTTGCAATACAAATAACTGGGTCTATCGGGATAATATCAAAGCGTTGTGTGTCCACAGCTGGGGTGTCCGCCAGCCACTCTGATGTTCTCTGGTTGTCACCAGGGGGAAGTGGGAGACAGAAAGCAGGCCTAGCCTCCCAGAAACGGCCTCTTTATGTTCAGGGAATACACCATTTAGGCAGGTGGGCTTTCCAAGCACTCGGTCCACTTTGACCCAAAGTTCTCATCCTATTTACTACCTCAGTACCAAGTGAATTACATTAAAGAAGAGATATTGGTGATACAATATTTTGGTTACCCAAGTAGGAAATGAATGCTTTTAGTGGGAGTACACGCATCTTGTCGGCCAGTTCAGCTAGAATGCGCCAAGGAAGTGAGGGTAGTGGACTGCATCTCATGTTCATCGGATGCATTGTCGGGAGAGACGGGTCTCTGGAAACGGGCCCCATGCTGGGAAAAGCAGAAGGGCAGTGAGACAGAGGAAGAGCCTTCGGGGGATGGGGTGACACCGTGGCTGCAGCCACCAGCTCAAACATACTGATTATGAGGATGGTACCGGACCGGGAAATCTGTCTTTCCGCTGTCCATGAGCTTGCTCTGAGTCAGCACAGACTTGATGGCCCCAACGGCAGCAACGATGTGCATCTTCTACTCCTGGATCGAATCACTGCGTAGTTTCACTATTTCCTACACTCTCCCATGGTATAAATCCAGGGGGTCTACGTAGACAGAATCATCAGTAACATGCTTGGAACTTCAGGTTAAGGCCCGGGCTACAGAGCGGCTCCAACTCTCAGTCAGATTTCTGACTTTTCCTTCCTCAAGAAACGCAATCTGTAAGTGTTCCTGGAACTCTGGTAGGGTGACAGGTCTGAGACTAGTTGCTGCTGCTGCGGCTACTACTGAGGTGGAGCTGAGTTGGTCCAACGCATCGTGACACTGGGCACAAGAGGAAGAAACACCGCCTGGCCCTGCGCCATGCCCACAATTGTCCTTATGTCCAAGCCCGTTGCTGCAGCCACGGGGTCAGTCCGTCTTGTCGAAGGCTTTGCTCTTTCTCACTGCTCCTCTGTTTTACTAAGCACGATGATGTCCTTTTTCAGGAGTTGATGTCTCCTGACAACACGAGACGGGCGTCTCACCACCCTTGCTCTATGGAGTATTCGGCCCTACTTGTCCCAAATCCAGTCTCTCTGTCCTTTTGGCAGTCCATGGCACTTTCCATATCCTTTGCCAACACCAGAGTTCAAAGGCATCAATGCGTTTGAACCACGGAGGTCCATGACTTAAAATAGACTTTATTTTGATTTATAGTATCGCAAAGCAGCATTTGTATGGTGATGTGAGGATAATTTGGCCCTCAATAAATTAAAATGAAAACAAAACCCACCGATTATACTTCATGAGGAACTTTAAGAACCTAAAGGTTTTCACATCGGAATTTATTTCCAAATGTTTTGCCATATCGAGATTGTAAAATACGTTGGTCAATGTCCTTTCTCTTGAGAACCATGTCACAAATCTCTATGAGAACTAGGGCGGGAGGAGAAAAATGCATCAGTGTGACTGCCGTCACTAGAGAACCGGGGAATCCTCATCCTGGTCTTCTTTGCGGTGGTTTCCAGGGGAGCTGAGAGTTAAAACTTGTTCTGAGCAAGATCATTTTCTTGGTCCTATCAATTTTCTGATGTAGTTGCTACAGTAAATTATGGCTGTTTGTTTAGCTGTACTTTTATTTTACCGGTATGGGTGTTTACTGCAAAATGATGCTCAAATCCTTTGTGAGAGCAGTTACAATTCAGAGTGACCCTATAGGACAGATTCAAACTGTCCCTGTGGGCTTTCAAGCCTGTCGATCTTTAGTGTTACATATAGTGAGAGTTGTCTAGATATACGTAAATTAAAATCAAGTGCTATAGATAGAAAATGTTATCAAAGTCCACTGTCATTTATACAGAGTATAAGAATAACGCTCAGACTATGTAAAAAACAAATTCTATTGCATTACCGCTAACCCGAGATGAACCCATGTGTGCGACCCAGTAGCAATGCATTCCACAGGGTTTTTGGTGGCTGACTTTCAGATGTCAATCACCAAGCCTTTCTCCTGTGGCACCTCTGGGTAGACTTGAACCTCCAACCAAGAGTTTTAACATACTGCACCACCCACAGATTGTATGCATACTGAGAAATACTACACATTCTGCATGTTGGAACTGGTGGAAGGTTCAGTTTTTCAATGTGAGCCAGCATGGCAAAAAAAAAATCGATCTGTTCATTTATTATGGCAAAACCGTTCATAACAAATCATGCCTCTGTTTTGAGGGAATCAGGAATGGCATTTAGTTGTTAATGAGTAACTACATGTGATGCTGAGGCTCATTCCTCCTCAGACATCGGTGAGGACCCCCCCCTAAGCACGCGGCGTTCACTTAGCAGTTATACTGGCTGGGGTTCACCGAGGGAGTTGAGGTGACTGGCGTCCTGACCTGTCTCACCTCACAGGGCACACTGACAGCAGTCCTAAGATGGAGCCGACACCTGTGGGGTGGACGACAGAGTCTAGGCAACGGTGTCGATACTGCACGCAAACTGTTCACTTCAACCCTATCAAGTCTGAGCCCCCTCTCAACAGCTCAGTCTTACCAGTACCACTAAGGGGCTGAGCAGGGGCCAGCATTCTGCTTCTTCCAAAGCCCAGGCTAAACTGTAGAAATGCTCCCATTAGACTGTTCCAAAGCCAACTATGTAGAACTACCAAGTTAGAAGAGGCTTTCTTAAGATGAACTTTACAAATGTCCTTTACATGAAAATTATGATGGAATCAATCAAACTCTTAATTTCACTAAAGGGGCAAAAAACCCTTAGACATTCAGTGTATTCCGACTCACGGTGACCCAGTAGGATAGGCTAGAATTTCCCTATTGAGTTTCCAAGGCTGAAATCGTTACAGAAACGAATTGCCCTAGTTTCTCCTTCAGAGCGTCTTGTGGGTTCGAGCCACAGACCTTTCCATTAGCAGCTGTGCCCTTTAACCCCGTGTTCCCACCTTTCTAATTTCAATAAGGAGCACTAACTAGTGAAGGAGAGCTCTCTGACAATGAGGTTATGAATTTCCGCCTGGATTTCTACTGATTTGAATGTTTTTCCTTAGAAAGATGCCACACAGGAACCACTCCCGTCAGAGTAATCATATCTAATGTGCATTTTAATAAACCAAACGAACACAACATCAAACAGCCTGTATCTGGAAATCAGAGTATTATGACATGAGTATGATACAGAATTGATTAATTCACAAAATGCATGAAATAAAAGGAAAAGAGTTCACTACCCTCCGTAGCATTACTATGAGATATAATATCTCTAAAAATAGAAATTATTTGACAATTAACCAGTAATAATTAAATTTACTAAAAGGGAGCTCTTAATTGATATGATTCTCCTTAAGATAGGTACCTATGCTTTATGATGATATCCTAATCATTATGAAGTACATTATACATTAGGAAAAAGGTTAAAAATAGCTTTGGGTATTGTCTTTATTTGCAAATATGATGGAAGACAAACAGGAAACAAAGCAATAATATCCTCATGAGCTATTTGCCGGATCCTCTCCTGAATCCCAAATAGCCCATTCTACAAAATGGCCTCCATCGCTAAGCTGGGCAGCCAGATACTAACTAAAAAGCAAATGCCTTTCCAAGACTAAAAGAGAAAAACAAACCAACTCAATATGTGTGACACGTGGACCTGTTTTGCATGAAGCCACAACACAGCAATTTGAAGTATCATTTCAATAACAAAACAAATGCATATTGCTTTTTGCTTGCTTTTTAAATCATAAGTGGAATATAGGAGATACAGCATATTATACATGTTTACTTGCACCATAATTGTGAGGAGGTATTTGAAAATTTTAGCACTTACCTGAAGGAAACACTAAATTAATAACCTCAATGAACAAAAGAATAAATGAATACTAGTATTTTAATACGCATAAAATTATACCTCATTGGTAAACGTTTATAAGGCAGCAAAGTATAAGATATACAAAAGAGTATTTCATTTTGATCACGAATAAATTTAGTTTCCATTGCTTGCTGGTGTTCTCGAGACGGCAATAGCCTCTCAGCAAAACGTGCCCAGAAAGACACAAAATGTAAGAACTATAAACCTCCTAAGCAGTATTTAAAGAGGCTAGATGGTGGTCTGAATATTTCAATCGGCAGGAAATCAATCAGTGTCTTTACTGTGCCATCCCTATGACTTCGTTACAGGTCATGGTCCTTACAGGTCCCTTTTGTGACTGGAGGCACCGCACCCTCTAGGGCACGAGCAACATAGGCACAACCACAAACATTTCCTCTGAATTCGGCCTCCACGTGTGTCGACTTTGCACCACCACACCAACGTAGTAGGATGCGATGTAAATGATTGTATTTTATTGCATTACCCTTAAATTCCTCAATGCAAACAGACCCTACACACCGATTCACAACCCAAACCCCCAATAACAGAAGACAATGGTACAGTGTAACACTTCATGTTGGAGAGAAAAACGAACGTTACGTTTGAAAAGAGTCGTAATAAGATGTCTGATTAAAAATGGAAAAGACCAGCATGTACTTTATAGAGGCTTCAGAACAGTCGGTGGCATGAGTCTCGTGTACGTTGATTCACAGGGACCTTCTTTCTTTCTTTCTTTCTTTCTTTCTATGGTTCCATGGCTGTTGCCATGACTCTCTTTGTAGTTAGAAAAGCATCATGAAACAAATGGGAAATTATTTTTCCTATAAATGCATATTGTTGACCAAAAAATGTTTGCCTACAACGTGTATCGGGCATATTTATATCGCTTCAGTTAAGTTCAGACCACCCAAGGTCAGACGAAAAATACTCAGTAATTCCTGTTGTTGCCAATACCTCCCCCTCTCCTGTCCTTCATGCAATGAATTAACAAACCATTTAATTGGGAGCCCTTTTAGGTTTAGAAGACTGTTAATGGTTTAAATACACATCACAGATGCAAGGTTCCTTCCGTCTCTTGGAAAGAACAGATTTGGAGGGAGAGATGGCTAGGGGAGGAAGCTTCTGTGTGGTGTGACGAGTGGGGCTTGCTTTTGATGGGAAGAGAAGCGTTTAGACACTGGTATGTGATATGGTTTTGTTGGGAAAGAAAATTATCTTTTTATTGCTATCAATTGCTCTGAGACATTTTTTTCCTAGTAAAATTTCACAGCACTTGTCTCAAGAGGATGCTCCAGAGGCCCTTGATTATATATACCCTAAAGAATGCATTGTACCCAAAAGATACATACCCAGTAAGATTCTTTTTTTTCTCATCTGAAATTTATAAAGATAATTTTCCATGCTGACAGTGCACATTTCATCCATAAGTTTGAAGACTCAAATGCCACCACAGCTGGGGGTTATTCTGCCAAATGGCTTCCAACAGGGACTACAGAGATGGAGGCTGGGGAGGCATGAGTATGTGCATGGAGCAAAAAAAAAAAAAAGAAAGAAAGAAAGAAAACCAGACCTGATGGGAAGTAGCCCTTCTCTGAAGTCATTCCTATCAATTACCAGCGGAGTGATCTAATCGCACATAGTCTAAGGGGGGAAAGCAACACTAGGGAGGAAGAGCAAATATTGAAACAAATGCTTGATTACCTGCCGAGATTAAAACAAAAAGCAAGGGGAGCCTGGTCTGTTTCATGGGGATTTGCTAGGGCTGAGGGGAGGGGTAAGGGGGAGATACCTAAAAAAAAAAATCCATCATAAAAGGAACTGAGACAAGATTATAAAAAAGAGGCCAAGTTATAGCGCGCCATGGGATTTTTAATCTGGCTACCTGTGGTTTCCCTAGTTAAAGCCTTATTCATCCCCCTAACGGAAGAGGTTGAGGGGGGCTGGAGGAGAAAGCAAAGCAAAACAAAACCAAATCACATTTTTATGTCAAAATGATCAAACAGCGTGCATCAATAAGAATAATAAGGAAAACATTAAACGCTGATGACTTTTAAAAAATAGAGACCCGTTTTATCAAACATTAGGGGTAATTACCTGCGCATCTCGTTTCTTGAACTCTTGGATTTGATTTTCGTGCTCCATATTGGCAGCGCGAAGCTGTTTTTCCAGGTTTTCCATTTCCCGATCATGGTCTCGGACTAGGCTATCCCTCTCTGCGTTATGCTGCTGTAATAGGTGCGTCTTCTCCTGTTCATGCTCCAGCTCCAGCTCGACTATCTGATTGGACAATGAGGAGGACAGTTCATCAACAGAACATCCTTGTCGTCATGACAACTCATGTACAGCTTAATTTTTCTCTAATTTGCCCAGGTTGAAATTTTTATTTTTGCGTCATTATTACCTCACCCTTGGAATATTCTCCTTTGTGGGGGTGGGGGTGGGATTTCAAACCAAGCCTCCGAATATGCAAAGAAGGTAGGCATATTCAGTAAATCCTTCTGCAATCTGTTGACACAAATGTGTGAACATGGGGGAAATGTCTGGAGCAAGCTAGGTAGGTGCTCCCCAAGAATCTCGGGTAGGACTGATCAGCACAGTTATAAATGGTTAATCGCTCGTATGCTGTGTTGTTTGTTCTCTTTTTTTTTGGCTTGCATATAGACATGGAAGAAAGCAGCAATTACAGTGGGCAGTTTTCTTTATCATTTTCAAATAAGACATCTGAACTAAATACGCATCTGGATCGTTGTATACACAGTTGTCTTTGTAGAAATAAAATCGGTAAATTCCCAGGCTCTATTATCTCGTTGTCAGCGATGGGACACAACGTAAACAGATGTTCTCTGTTCCAGAAGGGCGCCCGCTGCGCTGCAAGCTTGCGCCATGATTTCATAAAAAGCATTCTATTCTCAGGATCCTTTCCCAGTCCACTCCACACTGGAGACTGTGACCTTGGCCAGTCTTAGCCTCTCCCTGCTAGACTGAATGGCAGCCCGAGACCAAGGGCTAATCCTCCCAGACTGTGCACAATGGCACCCTACCTGGCCTGCACACTATAGCCAGCCAGGCTGTCTTTGAAGCAGGTGATGAATAGGGACTGCAGGAAGCCAGCTTCCCCAGTGAACTCCAGGCCACACAGCTGCTAAGAACAGTCACTTGGATTTTTCTTCAGTTTTGGTGGATTTCGGGGCAAAAAACGGCCGTTATCTAGAATGGGTTGCGTTATTTTTCGGCATGAGAATCCATCTTCAAAAAAAGGCTAACAGTAGGAGTCTGCTCCAAATCGATCTTGTGTCGCGCAAGGATCGCCAGACTACCTTATCTTAAAGCTATAGCATTCGTTTCTCCCAGCACACACACTGCACTCGATTTCGGAGGGATTTTCTCTTGAACTTTGAAATTGTTACCCACAAAGTACAAATCAAGAATCATAAAACGCATGTTTAATTTGCTTAAAAACAAACAAACAAACAAACATGTTTCAAGACACTGTCTTATTGTGTGCTTTCTTAATGAATTGGAAAGTCAATAATACAATTTTGATCATTTGTACATGTGTGTATTATAATATTCAGAAGAAGAAAATATACTAGCCCTTGAATAATTACAGAATAAAATGAGGTGTAAAAATGCAAAATTTTATTTTGACTCTGAAAACAAAGAGGTCTTCTAGTGAATTGATATTTCCCATCCAGGCCCATTTTTCCTCATATCTTTCTACTGTTAGACACAGACAGAAAAAATAAGCACAAAAATCTTCTGATACCAAATAATCATCAAAAGTTTCGATTATTTAAAATGGAAGCTTATGCTTTATCCTAAGAGTCACACAACTGCCAGTTTAAGTCGTACTGAGTGTGGGAAGATTTTTATTTCTGGGGCACATTCTTACTCACATTCAGGCATTATTATAATTATAAATTATGGTTAAAATTACATATGTAAGACACTCAAAGGAAGTGGGAGGTACAAAGTTCAACCGAGATCTCAAAGGCCTCAACAACAACACCTGGGGAAGTGGCTACGATTTAAGCACATGGAAAGCACAGTATTTTACAGTGCAAAAAGAAGTTAACAAACTGGCCAAATGTAACACCGACAACCAATAATCAAAGAAGAATTACGGGATTCTTCCTCCCACCCCCACCCCATGAAAAGTCAGACATGCCTAGAACAAACTCTGTAACCATCATAAGCAATGACCTTGCCTTGCTCTAGGTCCCAGGGATCGTGCAACTCTATGGTGACAGTCTGAGACGTGTGAAGAGTTCTGATAGACTGATCCATCTTTTGGTCCAAGTCCAGTGTTTTGTTTGCTTGTTTTTAAGTAAGCAAAAATAAAATTGTGATAACAGAGTTGCAAACTTAGACAATAAAATTTTTAAAATTATTTGGCTGTTTTGCCAAGGATTGTTGCTCAGTGATGATAGTCTCAAGGTTGCTGGTAAATACCCTTCTGTTGTCTTTGAAAGTGGAACAGCCCAAGCTTAGCTGCCCTATCCAGTACAGTGTGGCCAATTTTAAGATGCTACAGGTCCTTTTTAGTCTTTGTCCAGGTTTCCTTACTGCTAATATCTTCCACAAGGTTTCTTCTCAGGACAAATGGTAGTGTTCCGAGGAATACCACTAATGTTCTAGAAGCATCTTGATCATGGTACTCATGATCACAAGGGCCATCATGGGGTGTACATCTGTGTCAAAATCCAAGGTCTTACTGGCCTCTTAGGCCCTCGCACGTAAGGAAATGTGAAGAGTGTCCTTTGGACTTTCTAGCATGGTACTTACATAAGGACACATCTCAAGGGTAATGGGAAGTAGCATATCCTCTTTAGGTTGCACTTTTAAACGTTTTTTTGACCATCGATACTGTCTAATGGATTATCATGGGGGTAAATTTGGAGGCTGTGAAAGCAGGCAGCATCCACAGGGATGTCCAGTGAGTGGGCAATGCGGCCTCTCAGTCAAGGTGCTTGAGAACGCGTAGGCATGGGTGAAATAGCAAGCACCAGCCAAGGACCCTGCTTAATTCAAACCATTGTAAGAGCTCTTTGCAATACAGGAAGGTGGTCTTCTAAGTGTCCCTCATTATAAAAGCACTGAACTGTGAGCCAGATCACTATACCTGTGTTAACACACATTACATGGGAGGGGGCGGAGGGGAAAAAGAAGAACTGAGACCAAATAGAAAGTAAGTGTTTAGAAAGTGATGATGGCAACATATGTCCAAATATGCTTGCAATAACTGTTGTAAGGACTGTTATAAGAATCCCCAATAAAATGACTAAAACACACATGTACACACAAAACCACAATGGCTTATCTTCCAGGAACAATGTACACAATCGGCCATGGTGTATAAGCATCAAGTAGCATTTGGAGCACTCAGATGCTGGGCTTTATTGCTTCGTGGTTTGCTGGACTTTGGGTGAGATGATGTCTTTAGAGCCTAGGAACTATTTGGTTGTCCCACAAGAGACTGACACTTCTGAAAGACAAAACAGACAACGAGAGGTCCTCCCCTACCCCCACAACTCTGAACCTGAAGTCAAAGAATGAAACTAATTGGTCCCCGAAAGTAGTAGACCTCTGTCACAGTCTACATCAGCCTCACGCTAGTAGGAATGATGTCCTCATTCCAACGGAAGTTTTCAGTAGGTACTCAACTGCAGGAACACAATCCAGGGCCTGAGAAAGACTAAGATGGTACTGTCATATATCCCACTGCAAGCGATATCAGGGATCCATACAGTAACCCTGGTAGTTGTATTATTTTTCATTTATTTTTAAAATCTCATTGCGCCTGAGGTGAAAGTTGACATAGCAAGTGCGTTTTCCCAGTCAATCATTCATTCCCAGATTGTTCCCTGCTACTGGCTGCAATCCCTCTACCACGTCAGCACTCTCCCCATTCTCCCAGAGTTCTGTCTCCAGCTAGTTGGTTTTACTACGTCTTCTCATCTGTAGTGCTGGTCAAACGTTGCCCTGTTGGTCTTGTATACAGAGGTTTATGAGATACACATTCTTCGTGTTAGTCTTGTCTATTATCTGACAGGAAGGTAGCTTTCGGAGTGTTTCCAGTTTCAAGTTAGAAGGTTTTCTCAGCAATAGACTTGGGATTCCTCTAGCCTTTTACAGTAAGTTGTTTGTTTTGTTTGAATTTTGTTCTACCATATTTAAAAACCCATTCTAATTGGTGGGACTATCTCTTGTGGTCTTAGTCTGAGAGTGCTCAGTTGTGGGAACCACGCCCATCTAGCTCTTTCAGTCTTGTCAGAGGCGGCTCTGGCTCAGATGGGCTATAACTGTTCCCTTGATGTTTTCATTTTCCTATGCTCCAGGTGGGATGAGGCCAGTCGGGGCCTCTTAGATGTCTGCTCTCACACACATGTTCAGCCTGCAGACAGACACTACTCACCAAATTAGGTTGTAGAACATTTTATTGATGAAGTGTCCTTTGCCACTTGACCCCTGTGGCCCCTCAGGCTATGGTCTTGGAGCTGTTTTCTAAGGAAATCATTGCTAGCAAATAGGGTATGAACATCTTTCATGAATATTACAAAGAAACACACCAGGGAGATGGAAAAAATCATTACTACATAAGGAAGACTGCCATGAATACACTTTATTGTCAGAAACTCTTAAGACCAGAGGGGGAAAATATATAAGTAACAGAGTGTGCTACAAGATGTAAAAGAGGTTACACAAGAGTACAAAACACTAACACAAAATAACACTAACAAATTATAGACTATTCTACACAAAAGGGTGTAGGAATGGATAAAGGCTATGGGCACTGAGGAAAGAGGTCCAAGAGAGGATATGTCTCTAGCCAAGATCCCTGCTGATAAATCTTTTCTACAACTTGGACATAAATACTTTCATTCCAAGGAAATGGAAATATGATGATGTCTTACCATTTGAAAGCATTTAGAGGAAATGAGTTGATCTTAATGGAGGAATCGTCCCTATAAACTCCCTGACAGGATCCTTGGGCTACTGTGGGAATGGTTTCAGTGATAGGGGACACACAGCAACCTCTGGAAGTTTGGGATAAAGAGAGCTGCAGACGCTGAAAATGCAGAGCACATCATCAAAATCACAAGCTCTACAAAATGAGAGAATACTGGCCGCAAGCAGAAGAATGGCCATAATTTTCAAAAGGTGGAAGTCAAACAGACAATTCTAAATTGTCCCTGCTAGAAGCCCCGACCGAACCAATACGTGGATGGGTGAACTCTGGGGCAGGACATTAATAGTAAAATATTAGAAGACAGTCCTGTCTCAATTTCTCTATAACTGGCTGCTCAGAACTCTAATTAAATTCTCCTCCCATACCCCCATCTTAATCTAAGGCTGTAGAAAAGTAAATGGAGCAAAATATTTATTCCATGAAACTGAAATTAAGAGAAAGACTGAAAATTAAATGTAGGCAAAACAACATGGAGAATCCATGCATGTTATATCAACATGGCAAGTACTGTGATCCACTCAGGCCAGCAACAGCAGTGATCTACGAGTAGATGCTCCCACAGACATGCAGGCTGAACACGTGTGGTGGAGAAAACGGGGGTACACTCATGAATGCATTTATAGGTCTGAAGCAGGAAATTTACATTTGTGCATTTACTACCGCTGAGACTATATCCATGAAAGTAGTGGAGCATACACAGTGGCAAAGTTACAAAAACTTCTCAGATGCAACCAAATACTTTGAGGGAAATGAGTTGCTGAGCCTGGAGCGAGTTCAGGACCACAGTCTCAGGGCCCACCAAGGTCAACTGGAATACCATAGTTCACCGTTCTGCATAGCATTTGGGTGAGTAGTCACTAGGGTCGGAAAGCAGGCACCCATCTGCAGGAAAGAAGAGTGCTGGAAACTGAAGACAAATGGAAACGAGCAGCCCTGTGGACTAAAGGGCTCTGCAAACATCAGTCATCATAAGCCTGAGGCAAGAAGTAGATAGTGCCCAGCTACCACCACGAACTGCTCTAAAAAAGATCACATTAGAAGGTCTTACAGAGAGAGGCAGAAAAACATGTGGGAAAGAATTCAAAATCACAAGAGGCCAATTAAGCTTAAAATCATAAAAGAGGACATTTAATCAACCATTTAAGATCAAAACCCAGGCCAGGTAGGAGAGGAGGAAGGACAGATGCTGGAAAACACTGGGAGGCAGGGCATAACCAATGGGAAGCAGAGGGTAACCAATGAGAGGCAGGGAATAACCAATGGGAGGTAGGGGTTAACCAATGAGAGGAAGGGGACAACCAATGGGAGGCAAGGGATAACCAATGAGAGGCAGAGGATAACCAATGGGAGGAAGGGGATAACTAATGGGATGTGGAGGGGATGAAATAGATGTATTGAAACTGAGTGTAAATTGTTGAAGAAAAAATTGATAATCTGCTCCATAAACTTCACCTAAATAAAAATACTTTTTAACTGAAAGTAAAACAAACAAAAACAGTAGATTTTGACAGAGCTGCCACTTTAGGTCAAAGAAGACCAGGGGGGAGGGAAATACCTATAAAAAATATTAATCAGAAGAAATTTTAAAAGTACCCAAAGAAACAAAAAAAATCATATCGATGTGAATGAAGAGCAGGGCAGAGTGGAGACACAAGGCCCATTATTAGTCAATTAGACAACCCCTGTCAGAAGGGCCACAAGGAAGAGGCGAATCAGTCAGGGTGCAGTATAGCAGTGACTAAAGACACAACTTTCTTCTAGTTCTTTTTAAATTTTTCCTCTAGTTCTTTAAAGCTCACCTCCTCTACTCCCGCCCACTATCATGACCCTAATTCTACCTTACAAATCTGGCTCTAGACCAGAACATGTACACTGGTACAGGTAAGAGCTCACAACACAGAGAATACAGGACAGATAAACCCCTCAAGACAAGTAATGGGAGTAGCAATACTAGGAGGGTAGGAAAGGTGGGGGGGGGGGATAGTAAGGGAGAACCCGTTACAATGATTGATGTATAGCCCCCTCCCAGGGGGACAGAGAACAGAAGAGTGGCTTAGTGGAGACAGTGGTCGGTGTAAGACTTGAAAAAATAAAAATTATCAAGGGTTCATAGGTGAGGGAGGGTGGGGAAAGGCGGGAGGTGTGGGCTATCATTCTGGAAGGTTAGCAAACAAACCTTAAATGGCACACACATTGACTTACAAGAGTGAAAGAATTTAGTTAAAAACATGAATAAAATAATTCAAAGAAGAGAAAATAAAACAATAGAATTGGCTGAGGGTCAAACTGACTCCATCTCAAAAACTATTCTAAACAAGAAACCAGGAACTGCATACATGGCTAGAAAAGGCTTGCTGTACACTAAGAAACATGGATTCAGGCGGAGGGAATGAATGACTTAGACTACTACGGGATGCTCCACCATGGAAAAATTCAAGGAATATTAACACCAAAACCATTTCTGGAAAAATAGAAAAGGCCTAAAAAATGGTTCAAAATAACATGCTTTTTTGAGCCTAGAAACCAGGCAACCAAGAGAAGGTGAAAGAAGTCAACAGCAAAAACACCATGGACGACTACGTCGAACACTTCGGGAAGGAGGGCAAGTAAAGGAATGTATTGTATGCCCAGTGAAGCTAGCTCACAGAAATGAGGTGCTGGAAACCTGGTCCCCTTGGCCCTTCATGATCACACATGTTGGTGTGCTGCTTCCATGTGGGCTTTGTTCCTTCTGGGCTAGATGGCCGCTTCTTTACTTTCAAGCCTTTAAGTCCCCAGACGCTGTATCTCTCGATAGCCGAGCACCATCAGTCTTCTTCACCACACTTACTTATGCACACAATCGTCTTCAGTGTTTATGTGGGGAAGGTGATCACACAATGATGGTTTTTGTTCTTTGGTTTCTGCTACCTGATCCCTTCTACACCTCGTGTTCACACAGGTTCGTGTGCTTCTTTTATATGGGCTTTGTTGCTCCTGAGCTTGATGGCCACTTATTTACCTTCAAGTCTTTAAGACCCCAGATGCTATATCTTTTGATTGCTGAGCACCATCAGCTTTCTTCACCACGTTTGCTTATGCACACATCTGTCTTCAGCGATCATGTTGGGAAGTTGGGCAGGTGGGTATCATGAAATGACCATTTAGCTGAGCAAGGTGTTCTTGTATTAAGGGAATGCGTGCGAGGAGGTCCAATGTCCACCTGCTATACTACTAAACCTATAAATATATGCACCTAGGTCTATTTCCCCCATAATCATAAATATATTTACATGTGTACATGTCTATATTTAGGCTTCTATAATGCCCTCTGCCTCCTACTCCTCTCCTCTGGCCCACATGGAATCAGCACAGCAACATGTGTGATCATGAAGGGTTGAGGGAACCAGGTTTCAAGCACCAAAGGTGGGGCTGGGGGGATCATATCATTGTGAATGTGGGGAGCGTGTGATGGGGACCCAATGCCCATCTCTAGACAACTGAACATCCCTTGCAGAGGCGTAGTGGGGAGGCAACGAGTCACTCAGGGTTCAGTGTAGCATAAATGAAACTCACAACCTTCCTCTAGTTCTTAAACGCTTCCTCCTCACAACTATCATGATCCCAATTCTACCTTGCAAACCTGGTTACACCAGAGGATGCACAGCGGTACAGATGGGAACTGGAAACACAGGGAATCCAGGACAGATGAACCCCTCAGGACCAGTGGTGAGAGTGAAGATACCGGAAGGGAAGAGTGGGTAGAAAGGGGGAACCGATCACAAGGATCTACATATAACCTCCTCCCTGGGGGATGGACAACAGAAAAGTGGGCAAAGGGAGACACCGGGCAGTGTAAGATAAGATAAAATAATAATTTATAAATTATTAAGGGTTCATGAGAGAGGGGGTAGTGGGGAGAGAGGAGGAGGGGGGAAAGAAAAATGAGGAGCTGATTCCAGGAACCCAAGTGGAAAGCGAATTTTGAGAATGATGAGGGCAATGAATGTATGTGTGCTTTACACAATTGATGTATGTATGGATTGTGATTAGAGTTGTATGAGTCCCAATGAAATGATTTTTAAAAAAAAGATATAGAATCTGGGGTCTTAAAGGCTTGAAGGTAAACAAGCAGCCATCTAGCTCAGAAGCAACAAAGCCCACATGGAAGAAGCACACGAGCCTGTGTGACTATGAAGTGTTGAAGTGATCAGGTATCAGGCATCGAAGAACAAAAATCATATCATTGTAAATGAGGGGGAGATCAGAGTGGAGATCCAAAGCCCATCTCTGTAGGCAACTGCACATCTCCTTACAGAAGGGTTGCGGGGAGGAGACGAGCCACCTCAGCGTGCAGGGTAGCAAAGATGAAACATACAACTTTCCTCTAGTTCTTAAATGCTTCCTCCCCACCACTATCATGTCCCAATTCTACCTTACAAATCTGGCTAGACCAGAGGATGTACACTGGTACAGATAGGAACTGGAAACATAGGGAATCCAGGACAGATGACCCCTTCAGGACCAGTGATGAGAGTGGCGATACTTAGAGGGTGGAGCGAAGGTGGGGTAGAAAGGGAGAACCGATTATAAGGATCTACATATAGCCTCCTTCCTGGGGGATGAACAACAGAAAAGTGGATGAAGGGTGACGTCAGACAGTGTAAGATAATAATAATTTATAAATTATCAAGGGTTCATGAGGGAGCGGGGAGTGGGTAAAAAATGAGGAGCTGATATCAAGGGCTCAAGTAGAAAGCAACTGTTTTGAGAATGATGATGGCAACACATGTACAAATGTGCTTAACATAATGGATGGATGTGTGGATTGTGATAAGAGTTTTATGAGCCCACAATAAAATAGTTTTTTAAAAGCCATTCAAAAACAGATTTTCCTAATGGGATTGCAAGCTATGCATCCACAGCACCATGAATCCTACTCAACAGCTCCTTTTGAAAATGGTTTCTTGGTGTGAAATTCAGTATTATTTTATATAGGTGATGAAGTTCAAGACAGGAAGATGTGCACTAAAATGCAGGTGTTCCATGCCCGGACATTTCTCATGTAATGATATAAAGACACCATCAGGTTCTGTCTCTGAGCAGTCTCTTATTTACGTTTGCAGCATAGTATGTACAATGTGTTAAAATAAACAAATTTAGCCTCCTTGGGACAGATCCTACAATAAAGTTGGTATAATTTCTGTTGTCTGGTTCCTGTATCTTTACTAATAGATAGTAGAATCTTGGGAAAAACTGCAATTATTATGATGCCAAATGTGCTTAAATGAGAAGTGTCTCTGGGGCAGTTACCCAACCTTATAGGTCAATATTAGTTGACATTGACTCAAGGGCACCCAATCTGCTTTGACTTTTTGGAGCTAGAGTGAAAATACATTTTAGCATAGAAAATGCCACAATATGATCTGCCTCCTTAAACATCTTCATAGAAATAGTCACCAAAAACAGAGTAAAAATTAGGCAACATCCTAAGAGCAAAGTAAGAAGTGTCATCTGTGGCTAGCCGTGTGATTGTAGAAAAAGTGCTTTCTTACAACCAACAGTCATCCATGACACCTGTCAATCTACAGTCTAACTGCATCACCCACAGGCTTTCTCTTACAAATTTAGTTTTATTGTGCTAGCTTGCTATCAGAGATGGTCTAAGTGTCTGCTAGAATATAGTGTGTCTTCACCTCTTCAGTCCAATGTGGCCATTCATGAGTAACCACCCACCTTGGAGTCAAATCCAACTGAAAGCCACCTTACAGGGCAGAGTACAACTGCCCCACAGGGTTTCCTAGCTCTGGTGACACAGTGATCTAGTGCTAATCTGCTAGCAGAAGGTTGGGAGTTCACCCCCATCAGCTGCTCCCCAGGAGAAAGATCTGGCAATCTGTTCCAGTCCTGACAAGGGCCTAAAAAACCTGGGGCAATTCCAGTGCAGCCTAGGATCTCAATGGCACACAACAAAAAAGGCTTTACAGAAGCAGATTGGCACATCTTTCTCCCTAGGTGCAGTTAGTGAGTTCAAACATCCAATCTTTTGGTTAGTAGCCAGGTGCTCAGAGGTTATGCTGCAAGCATTCCTCCTACTATGGGTAGCCAGAGAAAAATCTCCACTGGAGCTCTCCAGGTGCACTCAGGACACACCTGGTTTCGAACCACAGTAGTAAGTCCGCAGGAAAGCTGATAAAGGATGCTCTCATGCGAGGCAGTTTCCCCCTCTGCAGTCTTCCATGCAGAACACTTGCCCAGCACCAAATGAAGACTGGCAATTATTACCATGAGCTGTTAAGACTCAGGAGGGGGAAAAAACATATATATATTCATTCCTGGGTTTGTTTCAGATCTAGATCTAGATCTGAAACAAACCCAGGAATGAATCAGATAGGCAAATACTTCCAGAATAATTAATTCATGGTTTTAATGATGATCAATCACATCAAGCCCCAGCCTTTGAGAACATTCATGAACTCAGATTCCATTCTCTTAGACAGGGTTCACAATTCTTAGAAAAAATATGCTTAACTATATGCCTTAATTTTAGCTTTTTAATACCCTATTTATGTAATACCTATTACACAAATGCATACAGTTCTTGAGGGAATATGCATGAAATATAAAAAGCCGTTCACATGTGCCAGCTAGTATAGAACTGCAAAGACCAAAGAGATCAGCCAGTTGATCAACTCCTATAATACAGGGAGCTTGGTTTTACTTCCATCAAGCAGCCTTGGCGGCGCTGTGGGGGCTACCCATAACGTGGACAGTTCAAACCACCACTCACGGTAGGGGAGAAAGAGGAGGTTGGCTGCTCCTCTAAAGATTGACAGTCACAGAAACCCTGTATGGGGTAGCTGGGAGTCAAAATAGCACTAGATTGGGCGTTTGATTGGCTTACCATCACTCCACCTACCACAATGTGACACAATTATCCACCAATCATCTGAATGGGGCAATGTAGTATTTAGGAGCAAAGATGGCAAAACAAGAAGTCAAAGAGAAAGACTCCATCTTTCTGATTGGGAAACTGACTAGTCTCCTCTCATCCACTTCTACCTGCACAACCCCGGCCTTTCCTAGCTGTGCTAACTTGCTATTGGAGGTGGTCCCAGGATGCATGGGATGACCTGCCACCGTTGTTTTCTAGGGTGCATCCTTCCATCTCTGTCCTGGATTGCACAACCTGTGCCAAATTCAGCTTGCAGCTCTCACAATTACCCCCTGACTTTAGGCATCCTCAATATTTCTCATCCACTGAGCCTTCCTTATTAAGAAACGTGTCTTAAACAGACGTCTCTAGCTGCTCAGTGGAGAAATGAATTAAAAATGAAAAGGAACTTTCCCTGGACTTCACCTCCCCGTTTAGCTATCACTGGATGGCGGCTCCTCTTCTGCTCTGCTCTTCTCCCAAAATTCCTCAGAAGGGTTGTTCATGTCCTAATCCTTTCTCCACTCGTCCATCCGGGCTTTTGTTGCCACGCTTGCCTGCAACTGGGCTTGTCAGGGTGGCTGTTGACCTTACCAGGTCCATGGGCCTTCTCGGTGTGCGTTTCACCTTTTTCCTTGGCAGCACCTCAAACAATTGGTTACTCACCTGCTCTTCCTCAAACACTTCACTAGGCTTTTGGAAAATCAATTTTCTCCCTTCTATGAACCCATTGACCCAGAGAGTCAATATAATCAGTCATGTTCTCTTTTAAAAAGAAATATGATACTGTGCTAACAGCACCCCTATGAATCGTACAGACCGCAGCGGTGGGAAGAGACCCTGGAGAAATTCAATGCCAGCCCAAATCAGGGCAGGGGCCAACTGTGGAGCAAACTGTTCATTAATTACTCAGGAGAAAGCTGAAGAAAATTAAAACAATTCTATATGAACCAAAATATGAACTTGAGTACATCCCTCTAAATTTAGAGACCACCTCAAGGACAGATTGGATGCACTGAACACTAATGACCAGAGACGAGCTGGCGTTAAGAGGTATGGATGACATCAGGAACAGCCTATGTGAAGCACTTGGAAACTTGCCCTTGAGCTAGCTAATGAAAATTGAAAAGAAAAAAAATTAGAGAAGATCTAGAAAGAAAATGTCAAAGGGCAGCTCCAGAAGGCCAAGTAAAGCTTTATGAAGAAATGTGCAAAGACCTAGAGTTAAAGAAGCAAAGGGAAGAACACATTCGGCATATCTCACCTGACATAACTGCAGGAAAAGGTCAAGCATCCAATTGTCATATTGAGGGATGCTATGGACATGGCACGCGCAGTGATGCGTTTGTTCTAGGTCCTCCCCGGAATCTAGCTTACATTTCTGGCAGTCCTCTGCGGGCGCTCTTTTTCTTTATTGTACCTCACAGATGTTGAGATTTCTACAAAGTGAGGATTTGGGGCCCTGGTGACATAGAGGGTTAGTGTTCGATTTCTGCTACCATTCTTTGTCTTCACCACAATTGGCTAAGCATGTTCAGCTACATTGCAGGTTTGATTCTAGGCTGTTTCCCGATACATTTAAAAATTATGCTTATACTATCCTGTAGTCTATTTAATGTATAACCTTATTATGAAAATGCTTCAGATACTGTAAGAATTGCCAAGCTTTGCAACAAAGATATAAAGTTAGCACATGTGGTTGGAAAAATGGAGTCAATTGACTTGCTCAACAGTGTTGCTAAACCCAAAACCAAGTTCATGATCACCAGTCAATTCTGACCCATAGTGACCCCATAGGACAGAGCGCCACTGCCTTTTGGGTTTCAAAAGCCGTCTGTCTTTATCGGAGTGGTGGTAAGTCTCATCTTTCTTCCACTGAATGGATGGTGAGTTCAAACTGCTGAACTTGGGAATGAGCAGTCTAACACACAATGTCACCAGGGCCAGAAAGCTTCAACTTGATAAAAATTGTAATACCTGTGCAGTGCAATACAGCCAAGAGCAGCAAAATCAGTATGCTCACACTAGTATGTGACATTAAAAGTTACTGTTTGATCATTTCCATATCCACTAGATCAGTTTTCTTTGGAATGAACATGAATCTGATCTCTTCCATATTTCTTGGCATAGAGAAATACTTCGTGATGAAACATTTCCATTGATAGTCCATGAATTCCTGGAGTTTTCTTTTTCACCAGTGGTTTAATGTAGCCTGGATGTTTTCCTTCAATACTATAGTTTCTTGATCAAACGAAGCCTCCTGAAATGGCTACATATCAACCAATGGTTTGGACTATAATGATTTGATGTTTTCCTCTCATATTCTTTCCTTCTTTTTCCTTTTTACTATTTTCACATGCTTTCTAAAACTAAATTTATTTTGTTGAGAAAATAACCCATAATCTTTTCATGCTTTCTGTGTCATTCACAGAACCAAAGTTGCATTTTTTCTTCAGTTACTCCATACTCAGAAATACTGAGCTTTTGGTTTTCCCATTCCAGGTCTTTGAATCTCTGTTATAGTAGTTGCCTTCTTCAGCCCCTTTGGGTATATCCTATTCAACTATGTTACAGCACATTCCTTCCTGTAGCTTTAGCTAGTCTACATTCAAGAGCAAGTTTCAGAATCCCTTTTCAAACCTATCTGGTTGTTTCTTTCATTTTTGAGTTTATATTGACCTTTTGATTTTTTATGTATGACGTACTAGATGTTACCCCACAACCTGGTCTTAATGTTCAGTTATCAGTGTTCAATGCATCAAACCTGTTCTTGAGATAGTCTCTAAATTCATGTGGGATACATGAAGGTCATTCTTTGGCTCTTCGGGGTTTGTTTTAATTTCTTCAGCTTCAATTTGCATATAGTTGACTTTAGGTCTTGTTTGGGCTAATGATATTGGGCTTCCTGATGTCTTTTTTTTCTCTCACAGATGTAGTTGACATGATTGCTGTGTATTCCATCTGGTGAGCTTCATGTTTATCGTCACCATTGTTGAAAAAAGTATTTGCAATAAAGACACTATTGATCATACAAAATCCTACCATATGACCTCTGGTGTCATTTCTATCACTAACCCATGTTTTGCAACTACCAAATCATCTCTGTTTCAAAGTTTCACATCCAGTCACCAGTAATCAATGCATCTTGATTGTATAGTTGATCAATTTCAAACTGCAGGAGGTGGTAAAAGTCAATTTCTTCACCATTTGCTGTAGTGGTTGACATGTAAACTTGGGTAATAGTCCATTAACTGTCTTCTTTATAGGTGTAAAAGCATTATACTATCACGGGCAGCACTATACTTCAAGGCAGATCTAGAAACATTCTTTGTAAAAATTATGTGTATAAATTTTTATTAATGATTTTATTGGGGGGGGCTTAGAAATCTTATAACAATCCACCATTCAATAGTATTAAGCTCATTTGTACATATATTGCCATCAACATTTCCAAAACCATTTCTTTCTACTTGAACCCTTGGTATCAGTTCCTCTTTTTTCCGCCTCCCTCCTTCCTTCCCTCCCATTCCTCTTCAGTTGCTATCCAATAGCTAGCAACAACTAGTTGGGGCACGTTGACCATCTTCCCACTAAAGGAATCCTATCACGGCTGCAGTTGGCGTTAGTGCCATCCAGTCGGTTCCAACCGAGAGCGAGCTTTGCCATCCTCACAATTGTTCCTATGCCTGAACCCATCACTGCAGCCACTGTGTCCATGCATCTCCCAGGGGACCTCCCCGCTTTTCACTGCCCCTCCACTTTAGCCAGCACGATGTCCTTTCCCAGGGACTTGGCTCTCCTGGCAGTATGTTTAACGCGTGTCAGACAAAGGTGTCACTACCTTAGTCTCTCAGGAACACTCTGGATGCACTTCTTCCTTTCAGCTGTCCACGGCACTTTCAATATTCTTCTCCGGCACAATTCATCTGCCTCAGGCCTGCAATCGTCTTTAGTCATGACCAACCTTCGTATTTTGGTCTTCTTTACATTGACTCTTAATCCAGAGTGTGACCCTTTGGTCTTCATCAACCAGTGTTTCAAGTCCTCCTCACTCCCAGCCAGGAAGGTCATGCCATCTGCATACCACAGGTTATTAATAAGCCTTCCTCCAACCCACATTTTCTTTTTTTTTAAACGTTTTATTAGGGGCTCGTACAACTCTTATCACAGTCCATACATATACATACATCAATTGTATAAAGCACATCTGTACATTCTTTGCCCTAATCATTTTCTTTTCTTTCTTTTTTTTTCCCTTTTCTTTTTTTACATTTTATTAGGGACTCATACAACTCTTATCACAATCCATACATATACATACATCAATTGTATAAAGCACATCCATACATTCCCTGTCCCAATCATTCTCAAAGCATTTGCTCTCCACTTAAGCCCTTTGCATCAGGTCCTCTTTTTTTTTTCCCCTCCCTCCCCGTTCCCCCCTCCCTAATGTGCCCTTTGTAATTTATACATCGTTATTTTGTCATATCTTGCTCTATCCGGAGTCTCCCTTCCCCCCCTTCTCTGCCGTCCCTCTCCCAGGGAGGAGGTCACATGTGGATCCTTGTAATCAGTTCCCCCTTTCCAACCCACTCACCCTCCACTCTCCCCAGCATCGCCCCTCACACCCTTGGTCCTGAAGGTATCATCCACCCTGGATTCCCTGTGCCTCCAGCCCTCATATGTACCAGTGTACAGCCTCTGCCCTATCCAGCCCTGCAAGGTAGAATTCGGATCATGGTAGTTGCCAACCCACATTTTCCTTCGTATAAGCCAACTTCTCTGATTATTTGCATAGCACACAAATTGAATAAGCATGGTTAGGAGATACAACCCTGATGCACACCTTTTTCTGATTTTAAACCATGCAGTATGCCCTTGTTCTGCTCACACGACTGCCTCTCGACCCATGTACAAGTTCCTCATGAGCACAATAAAGTGTTCTAGAATTCCCATTCTTCTCAAGGTTATCCACAGTTGGTTGTGATCTACACAATTGAATGCTTTCACATAGTCAATAAAACCCAAGTAAACCTATTTTTTTATAGTCTCTGCTTTCAGCCACGCTCCATCTGACATCAGCAATATGATATCCTTTGTTGTATGGCCACTTCTGAACCCTGCCTGAACCTCTGCCAGTTCCCTGCTGATGTCCTGATACAACCTTTGTTGGATGATCTTCAGAAAAATTTGACTTACACGTAGCATCGATGACCTTGTTCTATAGTTGGAGCATTCTATTGGGTTATCTTTCTTTGGACCCCAGGGGCCCCTCATCTGGCGCTATCTTTGACCATGCTCTGCTTCCATGTCATAGGCCGTCAGTTGCTGATGGTGTTTCACATGGATGCATACGGTGTTCAGAGACCGCTTCTCCTCCAGAGTGGGTTGGCAGGTCTTCCATTACTGTCTGTTCTTAGTCAAGAAGCTATGCTGGAATGTGTCTCGTGTGGGGGACTCTCTTGGTGTTTGAAAGACCAGTGATATAGCTTCCAGCATCACAGCAGTACCCAAGCCACCACAGTATGACAGACAGACAAGTGCTATGACAGTAGCAGCCTGAACAAGCAATAACATATACACGTTTGTTGTTGTGGAGTGCTGTGGAATCAGTCCTGACTCCTGGCCAGCCCAGGTACCCGCACTCACTCCTTCACCAAACCTCTCAATGACTATGGCTGGGCCGTTGTTGTGGCCACTGTGTCAATCCATCCCCTTGGGTCTTCTTTTGTCCTGGCCTTCTGCTTCACTAAGCACGATGGCCTTTTCCGGGTCTGAGTCTCTCCTTACCAAGCAGTCGACTTACCAGAGAATCAAAGAACATGGAGAGACCCATACATCCATGGTCATTAACCTCATCTGGAGCCTTACTGGTGAAGAGAAAGTTTTAAAACCAGCCAGACCATGCTTGCCATTCACCCACATACTTTCACACAACTCTCATTCTCATGATGTCCCCTGTCCATGTTCTTGCCGTCTACCTCGCAGTCCATAACCCTCTGTGCACCTTCCTCCTTTCCTCACCCACGATGACTGCAGCCTGCCCTGCTGCTCCTGGCGCGGTACCAGGGATGCCCCAGGGTGAAGGGTGCTGCTGCAGACCTTTACCTCTACCTCTGCCTTCTGGGGGCTGTTCTGGTGAACCTATTCTCTTCCCTGTCCCCATCCCCTGGTGGCTATGAGATCTTTTGGCAGTTGTAATCTAAACCGTTTAAATTCAGAGAGACCTATGTTATTAAACTAAATTCTCTAAAAATCCAGATAATGAAAAGATTCCCAAAGGAACATACTGGGAAATTGCAGGGCACTGAGTTCTTTTTAAATAATACAGCCAATTTTCACAGACAGTTCCCTACCTATTAACCTTGTATGATTTCCACCTTCTCTTTTTGTGGCCCTTTTGTACCAAATTAGTTCAAGTTTCAAGTAACAGTATCCTGAAAAGGTTGGCCTTCCAGGATTGTTTGTTTGGTATAATCATGGACAATAAGTATTTCTTCTTCTTGGGAATGATGATCACTTCTTTATCTGCTTAAGTGCATGTCCCTTTAGATCAGGCGTCCTCAAACTACGGCCCGTGGGCCACATGCGGCCCACTGAGGACATTTATCTGGCCCACCAGGTGTTTTTGCCCCATTTGTTTTTTACTTCCAAATAAGATATGTGCAGTGTGCATAGGAATGTGTTCATAGTTTTTTAAAAAACTATAGTCCGGCCCTTCAACGGGTGTGAGGGACAGTGAACTGGCCCCCTGTTTAAAAAGTTTGAGGACCCCTGCTTTAGATGCTTTGCAGTGAAAAGAGAAGATATAATGAAATAAGAAATTCAAGAATGATATGATGGGATGGCCAAAAACATCTCCACAGCTCAGGAAATCCTAGCGTGCCAGCTTTGCCGTTTGCTTTTAACTTGAATGAGTTTGGGGCAAAGTGTTGGAGATGCTGAAAATTAGAATTGTCTTTTTGTTCCAATGGGTCACACAGGAAAGAAACCGGAAGGTCTTGAGGAAAGCCTGGGCTTTCCAGTATACTTGTGTATTGATTTATTCCATGGATTTGATATTTTTTTTTCCACAACTGCACACGTGATGCCTGCATTCTGGCTAAGATATAGTGAAATACCAATATGCTTTTTTTTTTTACCATGACCACCCCCTCCCCTTACACAGCTTTGGTAAGATGCTTTATATTTAGGAAGAGCTCAAAATTAGAAATGAATAAGGAAACTGAGGCCCAGAAGGCACAGTCATTCATTTCCTCTGGATGTCAATTCCCTCATTATAAAGTGTGCGGATTAGACTGGGTAAGTACTTCTAAAACTTTTCCACCAAAGCACCTCTAGCAGCCATGAAAATGAAGAGTACCCCCTGGGGAATCTGGGGGCATCGCCTGAAGCAGCTTCTGCAAGCTGGAATTTTCTTTGAAATGTCCTATTTTATCTTAAAAATTCATGAGCACTTTGCATTTTACCAAACAGGAAAGTCTGTGTTTGTTTTAATAGGACCGTTAGCTCAACAGTGGAATGACTTTGCTTTCCCACAACATCATCAAGTGTACCCCGCACTCCAGGAAACATACATATGACTGCACACACTCCTGAGCCCCTACTCAACACCCCTGGGGACACCTGCCCCGGGTTGAGAAGTAGGGGCCTCCTTTGGTGCGGAGCCCCTCAAGCTGCTTCCAGCAGGGCATGCATTCATGGTCATGTCTGGCATCGAACATTTTAGAGGAAAGTAAGGCTATTAAAAGAGCTGTCACTCAGGCACTGAGGTGGCATCTGAGGAGGAGGAGGTGGAGGAGGAGGAGGGGGGAGCTGAGGAGAAAGGAAATCCAGTTAGACAGGTCCCTATAACAAAGGGATGTTGATGGCAGGACCAGAGAAATCTCCACCCAGCAGAGACTCACAGAGGCTGAGGGCCCTGTGGAGCAAACCAAGAGAAAGGCGCAGAACCTTGGATCTAGAAGTGCCCCTAGCAGTAGGGGAGTCCACCAAATGCCCATGACCCCTCCCCATAACCTTCCCCACTGATGCTTCAACAGCCTCATGCTGGGAAACTTACTTTCCCACCAGACTCCCCATTCCACATTTCGGGAGTTCTTGAGGAAAGACTGATTTAAAGCCAACTCAAAACATTGTTCCCAGGACCACCCACACTCGGGTCTGATTTCTGGCCTCAATGACTCCACGGAGAGGCCGGGAGAGTGCAGGGAGCGAGCAGGGACCAGCTCAGGTTCTCCAGGTAACTGGGTGGGACCTCAGGTCAGTGCCTTAAATGGACAACACACTTCAGCTGTAACAGTGGAAAAGTGGGGCTGAGAGTCAGATTGCTATGAAGAGGGAATGGGGGATGGATGGACACACACTAAGCCTGGAGAACAGAACCTGGACCAGAGTAGCTGCTGCTGCTGCTGTCAGTTGGTTCTGACTCATATGCGGCCCTATGTACCACAGAACCACACAGTGCTGGTCGGGCACCATCCTCATGGTGCTAGTAACTGCAGACCCTTAGGATCGCTCTCACACAGACCAGGTATCGTCCCTGTATGACAGAATGAGAGTTTAAAAACAGACACGCAGTTTCTCTGTGCTGTCTTCTCTTGGCCAACTGTCTTTATTCTTGAAATATTCCCTGTATCGTATAGTTCCAGGCCTTTCTATAATCAGGAAAGTCTTAAGAGGATATATGAGCTTTCCAGGGAACTACGTAAAAAGTAGCCAGCGTTGAAATTTTCTTTACATGACCTGATAGGTTAACAGTGCCTTAGAACAATGTAGAACACCTCCCCCATCCTATTGTCTCCCACCTATCTGTCCGTAGCTGATTTCTAAGCCAGACCCTAAAATTTTCTATTCAACCTAGGAAATTTAATCTTATTTTAAGCCTCCCATTGCAACCTGTTTAAACCTTCAAAAAATGGAGTCTCTTATCCTACATATTAACGACCCTATGAACTCTAAGCAAGCAGAAAACGATCTCTGTATCACGCTCCAGTGACAAGACACGGAGAAACCTTACTTGGGGCTGGCATTAACCGTTCTGAGAGGGTCCACTGAACGAGCACTTAACCACAGAGAGGTACCAATATCAAACCATATTTTTTCCTGACTGGCTTCATGGAAGCCCCTGTCCAATACCTCAATGAAGTCCAGTTACATGACATCCACTCCTCTCTCCGTACCTCCCAGGCCGGCTACCCTGTTCAAAGACAGAAATGGTTTTTCCATTGGCTTCATTTTTGGTGAACTCAAATGGCTTATGGAAAGCACTGGCCTATTGTTTTTCATGATGAACTTCCACAGGAAAATCCTTAACCATCTAGAGTAGCTAGCAGTTAATGGAACTTTCTGCTGGGAAAAACAAAGTGAACTAAAACAAGTTTTTATACTAGTGCATCAATAAATATTCTTCTTAAATGCATGAGCTCATCATATTCCCGATTTTGTCTTTCCTTAGCGAACTCTACCTGGGGTTTTTCCCTGTCAACACTGATTCTAACGCACAGGGCTCTAGACAGAGACACGATAAGGCATGGGCAAAACCTGCACGACCTTGGGAGAGCCTCAGAGTTTCTCTTAATTTCTCTTAGAAGCTACATGTGTACCAGTGGCCTCTTTTCAACCAAAAACAAAACAAAAAGATAGACAAAAATTTATGGTGTCAATGAAAAATAGCAACTCTTAGATAAATTAATTTCCCTCAATGTGGTAAACCTTTATACAAAGAATCCAAAGAGCTGAAAATCTGGTTGATTTTTAAAGCCTACCCTTTGTGGGAAAGGTCTTGGAAGCTCAACAGGCTTTGAAATAAGCTTAGGTGAATGTCAGCTCGTCTCTGTGCTCCCAGCCTGGCCCACTCACCTCTACACCCCCAACCCCTCCGCCTTTGCCACTTAATGGCAAGATGGCATTGTGCTCTGCTCTGTGCCGATGGTTCTGGGAGGTGAACATCTGCTCTAAGCAGCAGTTCGTTTGGGGCTATCATACTGTTCACCAAGGAGCCTTGTTTTGACTAAGGCTCCATTCCTCTTTCCGTGGGTTAGTGTGATCCCATCTCCACTGGGGAGTGGAGACTGTTTCAATAGTCATGCTGAATAAAAGGTTTCCTCCTCTTGCGTTTGGTAAGGTTTCCAATCACACCGTGTGACAATTTGTTTTCGGACAGCCTCTATTTGATGTCTTTGACTAGGTTGCCCCCTCCAGAAGCAGGATTAGGCCAGCGAGGCCATGTGACTTGCTCTGACCAAGGAAATGTGAAGGGATGTTCACTTCTGAGGAAGCTTTAAGACCCAGGGCACATTTCAGCATCATCCCATTTCCACTCCCAGCCGACTCCCAGAGAGAGGCTAATCCACCACACAGGGCGCTCAATCAAGAAGCCGCCACAGCCTACCCTGAAAGGACGAGTGGTATAAGCAAAGATAAACTTCTCTAAGCCACCGAGCTTGGGGGTCATGTTTACCAGAGCAAATCTAAGCTTTTCCTGTGTGATAGATCCCAGTGTCCTGAAGAGGACTCCACTCGGCTGGGCACAAGAGAGCCCAACAGTCCCCATCCCTCATCATTCTTACCATCACTGCTTGAACCCATTGCCACTCCACCTCCAGGAAGGACTTCCTCTTTGTTGATCCACCACTTAACCACCCATAATCTCCTTCTACATATGCCTCCTGATAGCATATCCACCCTCACTTCTAAGGACCGTTATGGCCAGACTTCTTCCACGACACATCTCTCTGTTCTACTGGCAGGCCAGGTGTATTCACTATTCTTTGCCAACCCTGTTGTTCAAAGGCACCAATTCCTGACCTTCCTTATTGTCCATATTTCACAAGCATATAGAATGACTGAAGTACCATTGCTGAGGTCAGAGGCACCTTCATCTCTTGAGCAGTGGTTCTCAACCTGCCTCATGCCGCGACCCCTCAGGTGGTGGTGACCCCCAACCATAAAATCATTTTCACTGCTACCTCATAATGGTCATTTTGCTACTGTTATGAATCGGATAAACCCTGTAAAAGGGTCATTCAACCCCCAAGGGGTCGAGACCCACAGGTTGAGAACCACTGCTTTAAAGTGACATCGTTGCTTTTCAACCCTTGAATGAGGTCTTCCGTGGCAGACACTGCAGTGTAGCACACCATGTGATTCCCTGACCGCTGCTCCCCCAGGGTGGATTGTGGGCCATGTAAAAGGAAACGTTCGGCAGGGCCCGTCTGTTTTCCACTTGTCACCATGCCCGATGGTTCGGTGGAAATAATTTTTGTTTTATGTTGAGGTGTAACCTGCTCTCAAGGATATAGTTTTTGATCTTCATCAACAAAGGCTTCAAGGCCTCTTTGATTTTGGCTAGCAAGGTTGTGTCATCGACATACTGCAGTCTCCTAATGAGCCTTCCCCGAATGCTGATGCCACGTTCTTCTTCGCGTAAACCCACATTCTCACAATACATGCTTAGCATGCACATTGAACAAGCCCGGTGCAAAGGTACAGACGGACACACTTTTCCTGTTTTAGTAATTTGGGTGAGGATCATTTGCCCTCAGATTTTGAAGGTGTTGCTCTATGAGTCTCACTTGTGCTGGTTAAATGTGTCAAGTCTTATGTGTATGGCCTGCTTTTCCCTTGGCACTTTTAGTAAAGATCGTGCACTCAATATTTCTAAGGGGAGAGGCCGGAAGCAGTGTGTGAAAGACAAATGGAGAGTGCAAAGCTTTGTGTCAAATCAACGAGTTAGTGCAAGCTTCAGACAGAGGCAGTGCTTTTCTCTGGACTCCGGTTGATGGTTGCCAGGGGAAAATGTGGGTCAGGTTTACTAATGGTTCAAGAGACGGCTGGAAAGGCAAGATTTTTATTCAAAAACCTTGTGTTTCAGGGATTAGTTATCAGGCATCAAAGAACAAAAAGTCATATCATTGAGTGCTCATCTCCCCAATACGATCACTGAAGACAAATGGGTGCATAGCAAATGTGGTGAAGAAAGCTGATGATGCCCGGCTAACAAAAGATATACCATAAGGGGCCTTAAAGGTTTGAAGGTAAACAAGTGGCCATCTAGCCCAGAAGCAAGAAAGCCCACATGGGAGAAGCACACCAATCTGTGTGATTACGAGGTGCTGAAGGGATCAGTTATCAAGCATCAAAGAACAAAAAATCATCATTGTGTTCTCACCTCCCCAATATGATCACTGAAGACAAATGGGTGCATAAGCAATTGTGGTGAAGAAAGCTGATGGTGCCCGGCTATCAAAAGACATACACCTGGGATCTTAAAGGCTTGAAGGTAAACAAGTGGCCATCTAGCTCAGAAGCAACAAAGCCCACATGGAAGAAGCACACCAGCCTTTGTGATCACGAGGTGTCAAATGAATGAGGTATCAGGCATCAAAGAACAAAACAGCATCATTGTAAATGAGGGGGAGTGCAGATTGGGGATGCAAAGCCCATCTGTAGGCACTGGACATCCCCTTATGGAAGGGTTGTGAGGAGGAGATGAGCCAGTCAGGGTGCAGTGTAGCAACAATGAAACATACACCTTTCCTCTAGTTCCTAAATGGTTCCTCCACCCCACCCCACCCCACCCGACTATTACGATCCCAATTCTACCGTACAAATATGGCTGGACTGGAGGATGTACACTGGTACAGATAGGAACTGGAAACACAGGGAATCCAGGGCGGATGGTCCCTTCAGGACCAGTGGTGAGGGTGACAACACCAGGAAGGTGGAGGGAGGGGAGGGGAGAGAGGAGGAACTGATTACAGGGATCTACATATAACCTCCTCCCTAGGAAACGGACAACAGAAAAGTGGGTGAAGGGAGATGTCAGACCGTGTAAGACATGACAAAATAATAATAATTTATAAATTATCAAGGGTTCATGAGGGAAGGGGAAGCGGGGAGGGGGGAAATGAGGAGCTCATGCCAGGGGCTTACGTGGACTGCAGGTGTTTTGAGAACAATGAGGGTAACAAATGTGCTTTATACAATTGATGAATGTATGGATTATGATAAGAGTTGTATGAACCCCCAATAAAATGATAAAAAATAAATCTTGTGTTTCTAAATGATGACATCTCACTCCAATTCATTTCAGAAACCCACGGCGGCCAGACAAAAATAAGCTTGAGGTCCTGCTTACAATCAGTTTGTCCGCCCACCTCCCATTCTTGCTCCTAGTGGTCCCACAACTTCCTCAGAGTGGCATCTTTGCTGATGGTCCTCTCCTTTATCTCTAGGGAAAGCCTCTTGTGTTCCTCCCTTAATCACTTCCCTTCCACTTGTTCTCTTGTATCTCCTTGGATTCCTGAACAAACAGCTGCTCTCAATCCCTGGCTCACTCACAAGACCCCTGACCGCCTCTCTGCCTTCATCCTTCTGGGATGCTTTCAGAGAGTCCTTCAGTCTTGTTCTTGATACCATTAAAAGGAAGGGTAATAGCAGTTATCAGCAAGAGACTAGCATGTCAAAATCGTGTTTTTAATTGTAACCCTGTCACTGAGGAGTATTACCTGGGGCAAGGTACTTCCCAAAGGGCTTCAAAAAGTTCACTCTAAATTTGAATTGGAAAATGATGGAATTTTTCAAAACATGGATTTTCCCCACAAACTATTTAGAAGCTCTATTGTATGTTACCTCCACCTCAGTTCCTTTGATTATTAAATGAGCATTATAATAGTATTTTTTCCTTATATTACTTTTACCATGGAACTGCCACATAGGGGCTCTTACAAATCTTATGGCAGCCCACCTTTACACTGTATCAAGCACACTTGCACCTATGTTGCCATCAACAAAACACTTTCTTTCTACTTGAGCTCTTGATATCAGCTACTCTTTTTCCCCACCCTGGTGAATCCTTGATCAATTATATACTACTGTTGTTATTCCATGTCTTACACTGTCCGTTGTCTCCCTTCATGCAAGCATATAATGCTATAGATTTCAGCAACAGTGTTATTTTTCTGCATTCTATAGATTTGGGTATTTTGTATTTCCATGTTTAGTTCAAAATAGTTTATTTCCTTTGGATATGCAACCTTTATGATCAGCACACAATCATTTTAAAGCAGCACCAAGTCTGAGTTTGGGAATCCACTTCTCAAAACTGAAAAACTCACTGCCAATGAATCGATGCTGGCTCCTGGCAGCAGCCCTGTAGGGTGGCATTGAACTGCCTGGATGAGTTTCCAAGACTGTCGATCTTTCTGGGAGTAGAAAGACCCATCTTTCTCCCAATCCATGGTCCAGATTATGAAAATAAGGAAAATCCAATTCACAAATGTTGGGCTTCCTAAGTAGTTTACAAGTGCCAATACTTTAGGAATAAATGAACAAGGACAAAACAGTACTACAGAAATATGGCAGACTCCCTTTTCATTCAGCCCAAGTACACCACTAAGTGCTCTCAACTGAGAATAAAAAGAAGTAATTCCAATGGGTTGAATTAGTTTTTCATGTAGTATCCAGTTAATAAAGGATTAAGAAAGTAAAAAGAAAGAAAAAATATCATTAAGAAAATCTGGCTAGACCAGAGGATGTACACTGGTACAGAAAGGAACTGGAAACACAGGGAATCCAGGGCAGATGAACCCCTCAGGACCAGTAGTGAGAGCGGCGATACCGGAGGGTGGAAGGAGGTTGGGGTGGAAAGGGGGAACTGATTACAAGAATCTACGTATGGCCTCCTCCCTGAGGGATGGACAACAGAAAAGTGGGTGAAGAGAGATGTTGGAGAGTGCAAGATATGACAAAATAATAATTTATAAATTATCAAGGGTTCATGAGGGGGGGGAGGGAGGGAGGGGAAAATAAGGAGCTGATGCCAGGAGCTTAAGTGGAGAGCAAATGTTTTGAGAATGATGAAGGCAATGAATGTACAAATGTGCTTTACTCAATTGATGTATGTATGCACTGTGATAAGAGTTATGTGAGCCCCTAATGAAATGATTTTTTTTAAAAAGAAGTTTCAAATATTGCCTTTGGTTAAAAAAAAATTCCCAACCTGAGTGATTAAGCTAAAAGTTATTCCAGATATTCAGGGAACAAACCCCACTGCTTTCTACTCACATGGTGACCTTATGGGACAGAGTAAAATCTCTACCCAAGGTTTCCAAGACATTAAATCTTTTTTTTTAGTAGAACTTACAAAATTTATTAAGTGGAGAGAAATATCAGTGAACATTATCTGGAAGTTTCTAATGTTAATATGGTTTTATTTCATCTTCCATTTTAATGTCAAAATAATGCAGGTATAAGTAATCACTAAACACACACACACACACATACACACACACACACACACACACGGGGGTACCCAAGAAAACCCATAATTTTTATTTCAAAGCTATTATTTTTTTTTGCAAAACAACCATATCACCAAAGTACTCTCCATGACACTTAAAACATTTGTCAATTCTGCAATTCCATACTTGAAAATTTTTTTTCACCACTAAAACATCTTTAATATAATACTCACTGCCAACCCATTGATTCTAATTCATAGTAATCCTACTGGGCAGAACACAGCTGCCCATTTGGGGATTCCACAACTTTAAATATTTTTTTAAAAAATATTTTTATTGGGGCTCATACAACTCTAATCACAATCCATACATACATCAATTGTGCAAAGCACACGTATACATTTGTTGCCCTCATCATTCTCAAAATTCGCCTCCCACTTGGGTTCCTGGAATCAGCTCCTTATTTTCCTTTTTCCTTTCCCTTCCCTCCCTGCTCCCCCCTCCCTCATGAACCCTTAATAATTTATAAATTATTATTTTATATTATCTTACACTGCCCGGCGTCTCCCTTCACCCACTTTTCTGTTGCCGATCCCTCAGAGAGGAGGTTATATGTAGATCCCCGTGATCTGTTCCCCCTTTCTAACCTCATTTCCCTCCCAGTATCGCCACTCTCCCTGCTGTTCCTTAAGGGTTCATCTGTCCCAGATTCCCTGTGTTTCCAGTTCCCATCTGTACCGCTGTGCATCCTCTGGTCTAACCAGGTTTGCAAGGTAGAATTGGGATCATGATAGTTTGGGGGAGGAAGCGTTCAAGAATTAGAGGAAGCTTGTGAGTTTCATTATTGCTACACTGAACCCTGAGTGACTCCTCTCCTCCCCACTACCCCTCTGCAAGGGATGTCCAGTTGTCTACAGATGGGCATTGGGTCCCCATCACGCACTCCCCTCATTTACGATGATATGATTCCCAGCCCGCGCCCACCTTTGGTGCTTGAAACCTGGTCCCCTCGGCCCTTCATGATCACACATGTTAGTGTGCTGCTTCTATGTGGGCTTTGTTACTTCTGGGCTTGATGGCCTCTTGTTTACTTTCAAGTCTTTAAGATACAGTCGTGTCGTGACATTAGATCTTTAAGGAAGCAGACAGCCTCATTTTTCTCCCCAGAAGCAGCTGGTGAGTTTGAACTGCTAACCCGGCAGTCAGTAGTTCAATGCATACCTCACTCCATCACAGGACTTCTTTCAGAAAACAGGGCAAGTAAATTAAACGAAGCACTAAATATTTAATAGCCATGTTAAAAAATGTCTGAGAATAAGCACAGATATGTATTTTTAGAAGGGCTTTAAAAATTAATAATGGAAGAATAAATCTAAACTCTGTGAGGTCCTGTGAATGTTAGTCCCAGCCTATTTCGAGGCCCTCTTTTTAAAATGGCATCTTCCTTCCCACCCCAATTTTTATATGAAGACACTCCCAACTGGCTCATCTCAGAAACTCTGGATATGTTGGTCCCTCAGCCTGGGATGCTATTCTTCAAGGATTTAGTGCCTGGCTTCGTCAATCTTCTAGAACTTTCAAAATGCCCTCCCCCCCTTCCCCACAGCACTAGAGACACTGTGCAGAAAGTGTGCCTGGTCAGCCCCACGCGAAGGGAGTGCACCAGGGCAGCAAGGGAAGTAAAGTAACAATTTTCAGAGGAATCCTGGAAACAGACTTCTGACTCAGGGGGCAGGGCCTGGCACCTCATCAGACCCGATTGGAAAACACTCACAAGGGTCAGCAGACAGACCTCAACTAGCTACCTTTTTTTGGTCGGGTTTGGTTTTTCTCTTTTGCTCTGTGTCTAGCTGTGTAATATAGGCCGGATAAACAATTCTGAGGAGAAACAATGGGACCAGCGGTCCCACAGGGATATGGGAGAGGAGCGGGTGGGAAGGGGGAGTGGGGAGCCAACAAACTCAGGGATGAAGGAACAACAAGAGATCTAAATCTGGTGGTGTGGAGCATGTATATGCCTGGTGGGGTCTGATCAAGTGCAATGTTTCCGAGAAGAATTACTGAGAGTTGAGAATGAAGAGTGATCATGATAGTGGGACAGGAGGAAAGTAAAAGGAAATAGAAGAAAAAACTAGGAGGCAAAAACTATAGAGGAATAGCTATAGGCATGTGTATTTGTAAATATACTAATTTATAATGAAAGGGATAGAGACCAATGTACACAGATGTGTATGTTAAGTATCAAGATAGCAGACAAGACTTTGGAGCTCTACTCAAGGCCTCCCTAAACAAAAGAATACTTTTTTCAAAACCTGGCACTCTTAGATGCTCACCTTCCCAATACAATTGCTGAAAATAAAATGGATGCATAAGTAAATGTGGTGAAGAAAAAAGATGGTGCCCAGCTATCAAAAGATATAGTGTCTGGGGTCTTAAAGGCTTGAAATTAAACAAGCAGCCATCTAGCTAGGAAGCAACAAAGCCCACATGGAAGAAGCACACCAGCCTGTGAGATCATGAGGTGTTGGCAAGATCAGGTGTCAGATATCAAAATATACAAAAGAAACAATTGGAGTGAAGGGGGTTTGGAGTGCAGACTCAAAGTCCATCTGTAGACAATTGGACACCCCCTCACAGAAGGGTCACAGGAAGGGATGATTCAACCAGGGTGCAGTATAGCACTGATGAAATACATATCATTCCTCTTGTTTCTGAATGCCCACCCCAGTCCCACCCCCCGCCTCCACCACTACCATGACCCAGCTCTACCTTACAAATCTGGCTACACATTGTACACATTGGTACAAATAAGAGCTCTGGACACATGGAATTCAACACAGATAAAATCATCAGGAAGAGTAGTGGGAGCATTGATATCATGAGGGTAGGGGGATGGTGCGGGATGGAGGGGCAAGGGATGAAAGAGAGAACCCATCACAAGTTTGGACATATAGGCCCCTTCCAAGGGGAACAAATAACAGAAATATGGATGAAGGGAGACAAAAGACAGGGTAACACACAAAATAACAATAACAATATATAATTGATTAAGGATTCATGAGGGTGGGAGGGTAGGTGAGGGAGTGGGGGGTCAGGGAGGAGCTGATACCAAGGGCTCAAGTGGAAAGTGTTTTAGAAATGCTGATGGCAACATATGTACAAGTGTGCTCAATATAGTTGAATGATGGATTGTTATAAGAGCCCCCTAATAAAATGATTAATTTTTTAAAGGAATAATAAAAGAGGTACACAAACTAGAAGAAAAAGTGGCCCCCACACAGAGGGCCTCCCTCACCACTTAAAAGCCAACACTACGCCCCATTGCTGGGAATCCACTCTCTTAGCAGCCCCCCTACAACAGCACAAAATGCCGCCCGGCACAGCACTGCCCTTGCAGCTGCTGTTGTGCTTGAGCCCAGTGGAGCCCTTAAGGTATCACTCCCCCTCCCTGACGGTCTTCCTCCTGCTGACCCTCCTCTTCTGCAGGGACAGGAAGTGAGACTGTAGCACAGAGCAGAACTGCTCCGAGTCGTCAGAGCTCCAAGTCCTCACAGAAGCCACTGCCGCAAGGCTTTTCCTGTGGGGGCTGGTTATGAGGCCAACGCCAGACCCCACTGTCCCACCAGGGTTGGCAATTCCGTCCTTCACCGCCCTTGACCTCCCAAAGCCTATGATGTGCCCTCGCTCTTTCTTAATGAAGGACTCCAATATTATTTGATCTTCATTAATTTGTGGTCTGGCTGCCCATTGAAATGCAAGCTCGGTGAGAATAGGAATCCTATCCATGTCCTTACTGCGCACCCCGGTGTCCAACAGTGGCTGGCCCACCGCCGATTCTGGACCTAACGCTACTGACCAGTGAATGAGTAACTCAAAGCAGTGTTGTGACAGGAGTAGAACTCAAGGCCCACGATAACAGTTTCCAGTCAACCTTCACATCAACAGGCTGTTCAACTACACTTCCCCAGGCAGCGAAGAAGCCCTTGTTCCTGGGTTTTAATGAAATAAACCATGTTTTAATTATTTCAAATGTATTGGTAGTGAGCTTTTTGAAGTTCTTTTCATTATGAAGAGGTTTCATAATATGGTATTTTAAAAAGTGATTGTGCATATACATAAAACATTCAAGCACCATCAAGATGAAAGACCCACCTGCTGGTCGCATCTCTTCTTCACATCCTCCAGCTGCCACAGGAAGTCCTTGGACTGTTTCTCACGGAGAGACTTGGATCTACTGAGATCTGCTTCCACCTTCTCCATCTAAAAACCAGAGAGAGAGACGGGGCAGTTAAAAACAAAACCACCAAGCTACAGGTTTCTGTAGCACACCCAATCAGAACGATCCACCACACCTCACTAATCAGAATGGGGACCAACGGTGACATAATACCAAAAGAACTTCTCAGTGTATTGAGAATATATCTTTAATAGTTGAAGGCACTGAAGTGGAAGTTTGATGTGTAAGTGAACAATTCTAATGTTATAACTATATTGCAGTAGAAATAAAACTCTGAGGCATTCAAGTATTTCCTCAGTAAGATTTTTTCACACCCCTGGTATGGACAAGACACTGTGATAAATGGGACAAAATATTTGCAAATGACAGATCTGATAAATTACTTGTACCTAGAACAGATAAACAATAAACAGGCAATCAAACCCAACCACCACTTCACTATGAAGAGTGGGAATTGATTTGCTGATGGTGAATGTTGTTTTTGCAACAAAAAAAGGGCATGGGGTGCAAAGATCTTGAACATAGACTGCCCCTGTGTTACAAATGAGACCTGTTCCTTTAAGGATTTGTCAGGGCTCTGAACTAGTTCTGCCAGGGCCATAGAAGCTCCACCAGAAAGACCCAGATTTTCAAAGTGACAGTGAACTACAAAGATAGACTGCATGGTCTTGCTAGGAACTTCCCTTCCCTCTTCCCATTGCCTACCAACCACATTCCTTGTCCCATCCCGGCATGTGCAGTCGGCCCCGCAGTTGGAAGCAGGACTGTCCTGCTCAGAGAGGGCAGTATCCGGCTCAAATGGCAATGCCCTCCTCAAAGATGGCAGCCGACTGAATGTGCACAACCCCGACAACAATCCCAGCTCACACATCAGGCCCCTGCTGGAAGTGCTCCCTCCCTCTGCCTCATCGGAATTTCCCTTTCCAAGGCTTCCACTGGCAATTGCTCCCATTCTGGGTCCCTTGCTGAATCTGGCAAATTGCCAAACTTCAAATCCTCTTTTACTTAGTCAGCCATGACAGACTGGTTTTAAGGACAAGAAAGAGTTGTCTGTAAGTTAGACTTTCATAACCCGGGAACTGTCGGCATACAATTCTGTCAACAAGATATGTGGGAGTTACAATATTTCATGTCAACTTGAAGATATATAAAAGTGTAGGGATGGTATTCAACCTGTCAATCAGTTTGCACCCTGAGGGTGCCTCCTTTAGGCGTGGCTTTCTCCTAAGGAGGACTCTAGGAACGTCCTCCTCCCTCTGCCTTTACCTTCTTGCTGGCCAGCCACTCTGAGACCTACCAGAGCCCTGGCATGCTTCCATGCCATTGGATCCACCTGACTTTCCACCCACTGGCCTGTGAAATTCCTGCATTCTATATCTCTGCATGTGAATTCACTGCTCTGTGAATTTGAAGGACTGTGGACCAGTATCAGACTTAAGGACTTAAGTCAGCAGTTCTCAACCTGTAGTCAAATGACCCTTTCACAGGGGGTTGCCTAAGACCATCGGAAAACACATATTTCTTTTTTTTTTAATCACTGTATTGGGGGCTCAGACAACTCTTATCACAATCCATATATATGTAAATTGTGTAAAGCACACTTGTACATTCGTTGCCCTCATCATTCTCAAAACAATGACTTTCCACTTGGGCTCTTGGAATCAGCTCCTCCTTTTTCATTTTTCCCCCTCCCTCCCCATTCCCCCCTCCCTCATGAACCCTTGATAATTTATAAATTATTGTTTTATCATATCTTACACTGCCCTGCATCTTCCTTCACCCACTTTTCTGTTGTCCATCTCCCAGGGAGGAAGTTATATGTAGATCCTTGTAATCCTCCCCCCCCCCCCCCCCGCCCCTCCACCACCACTTCCCAGAAAACACATATTTCTGATGGTCTTAGGAACCCAGACATGGATCCTCTATTGTCTCCAGGTGGGTCCGCCCACATGCAGATATGCTAATCTGGTGAAAAAGAAGCTATCTCAACCTTCACACTGACAATGGCTTTTTACACAAACTGTCCCAAAATGTAGCAGTGTAGTTTACTCTTGTTATATTAAGACTGGTACCCATGCTACACCATGCTTCTAGACAAAATTTCATTTATTTGTCATTAGAAATAAATTTCTCACAATATATAATTACATATTATTTTGTAATTAATCACTATGCTTTAATTATGTTCAACTTGTAGCAATGAAAATATATCCTGCATTTCTGATATTTACAATATAATTCATAACTAGCAAAATTTCAGTTATGAAGTAGCAACAAAAATAATTTTATGATTGGGGGTCACCACAATATGAGGAACTGTATTAAAGGGTCGCAGCATTAGGAAGGTTGAGAACCACTGACTTAAGGGTTGGTATGTTTTCTTGATATATAATTACTTCTTGATATAAAACTCCTTCGTGTACAAATATGCTTGATATAATTTATGTATGAAATGTTATACAGGCTGTAAGAGGCCACAAAAATTATTTTAAAAATTAAAAATTATAAAATAAAAACTCTTTCTTACAAATGCGTGTTACTGGATTTGTTTCTCTAGTCAAACCAGCTTAACACAAGATCTAAAAATAGCCAAGAACATATACACAAATGTTCTTGATACAACTGATGTATGGGTTGTTACAAGAGCTGTAAGCACCCCCAGTAAAATGATTTATTTATAATTTTTTTAAAGAGAATGAAATCTCAAATAGAGAGAGAGAGAGCCAAGAAGGTGACATCATCAGTCAATTATACACCACTTCATACCCACCAGGTTGACTCTACTTAAAAAATATAACAAATACTGATGATGTAAAAAAAAAATAGAACACTCAGACATGACAGAGTGTGGATGAAAAAGGCCACAACCCCCTCCCAGAGGGATGGACAACAGAAAAGTGGATTAAGGGAGGCATCAGACAGTGTAAGACATGAAAAACTAATAATAATTTATAAATTATCAAGGGCTCATGAGGGAGGGAAGGTGGGAGAGGGAAGGGGAGAAAATGAGAAGCTGATACCAAGGGCTCAAGTAGAAAGAAAATATCTTGAAAATGATGAGAGCAATAAATGTACAAATGTGCTTGACACAGTAGATGGATGGATGGCTTGTGATAAGAGTTGTAAGAGCCCCCAATAAAATATTTTTAAATGCCACACGACTTAGGAAAACAATTTGACTAAAAGAAAAATTTTTACAAAAGTTAGACATAGAATTACCATTACTATCCAGCAATTTTACTCCTACACATACTCCCAAGAAAACTGAAAAACAACTACAGCCATGTAAAACCTTGCACACCAAAGTTCACAACATTTCATATTAGGCCCTAAAAAGTAAACAACAGAAATGCCCATTAATTGATAGATACAGAAACAAAAGTTGTCATATTGGGGCTGTTTATTCATGGTCCATGTAAGACAGGTAAATAACTATCTATGGAGCTAAGGAATACATAAAATAGATTTAGATCTAATTTTTTACCACCTAGAACACCAGATGATACATTATTTTTCTTGCTTCTATCAAATGCTTGCATGTGTGCCAGAAAAGTGGTGTTTTTAGACACAATATTAAGAAAGGTCTTCATATTAATAACATGAAAATGGTACTTTTCACTCAACACAGTGCAGTATTCTATGTCTTTCTACCCACTGACTGTGCATTTTAATTTACTGGGTAATATTTGCTTCTGATGTATTTGTCCATCAACCTATCACTAGCTCCTTCATATTACTTATTATTCTGCTTCATGGAGATGCTGCTATATTTTCTTTTCTTTTTAGCTTGTATCCAATGCCCTCTTTCAGGTTACCTTTTGAGATTTATTAAAACTAGAATATTTTGAAAAACAAAACAAAACTAGAATATTTGGGGGAAATGAACCATGAAAAATGATTCCTCTACAGTTTCATCTTAAATTCGGGGAAGAAATTCAAATGCATTTATTCAAATATAATTATACTTTTAAGAGAGAGTGAGTGAGTGAATTAGTGAGAGAGTTGAGTGAGTGAATTAGTGAGAGTGAGTGAGTGAATTAGTGAGAGAGAGAGTGGTTGAATTAGTGAGAGAGTGAGTGGTTGAATTAGTGAGAGAGTGAGTGAGTGTGAGAGAGAGTGAGTGAGTGAGAGTGAGTGAATGTGAGAGTGAGAGAGTGAGTGAGTGAATTAGTGAGAGAGTTGAGTGAGTGAATTAATGAGAGATTAAGTGAGAGAGTGAGTGAATTACTGAGAGTGAGTGAGTGAATTAGTGAGAGAGTGAGTGACTGAATTAGCAAGAGAGTGAGTGAGTGTGAGAGAGAGTGAGAGACTTAGTGAATGTGAGAGACAGTGAGTGAGTGAGACAGTGAGAGAGTGAGTGAGTGAGTGAGTGAGTGAGTGAGTGAGTGAGTGAGTGAGTGAGTGAGAGAGAGAGTAAGTTCACTTTTAAGATTCTTAGAGCAGAGGCATTCAAGGGAAAACTGCCCATTTCCCTGGGTGAAGAGAACAAATGCATATTACAACCCACTGCTGCTATCTGAGAAGGCCTTTCAGTTTTGGATTCTTGCACTGATGTCTGAAGTTGATCATGGTATGATTATGCAGCACCTAAGCATTTCTTTGTATAAACCAAGAATCCAAACCTGGCAAATATCAAGCCGTCAGGTTTCGGAGTTCACAGATTATTGACCGAGCACATTCACGAGGGGATTATTAAAGAAGCACAGTGGAGCACATTAACCCAACTAAGACTTCTTGTGGAAACAACTGTTTGTCTTTTAATTAGCCATGTTCCTCCCTCCAGCCCCTGGGGGAGGGGGAGGATGAGGGATTTTACAGTTGTAAACCAAAAACTTGTGGGGGGAAAAAGAGAGAAGTCATCTTGAAAGGCTCATACGATGTCATGTAGTATCCTGGAATTAACAAAAACAGGTGACTCCATAAACAGTTCACAGGATATTCTAGAAGACACATGAACTGCGGGCTGGTCCCAATCCCAGCTACCGTGACGCGCTCCCCAGATTGCACTACGTTGGACAGACGGCACTGAAGATATAGCCTGCAGAGAGGGGCAGAGCTAATTGGCGGAGCAAACTGGCAAACTAAGGGAGAGGGAGAGGGGAGAGGGCAAGGGTGAAAGCCAACTGCATCCTAGCCCCCCAAACCCCAAGGGCACTCCTGCTCGGAGCAGCCAAGGCACAGAGAGGTCCGTAGGGCTGGCCGCACCGCACCACAAGACATGACGTCCCCTCACTGACCCCAGCACTGCAGGGACAGCACTGTAGACAGTTCAGGAACTGCACATGGTCTGAGCCCCCCACCCCACCCCACCCACCCCCAACCAGGGCTAAACACAAAGGGAGTGTAACAGAGCAGCAGGGGAGCAAAGCAACCAAGTCCTCAAGTGAGCCCAAAAGTAGATTTCAGACTCGGAGGGCTGGGCTTGGCGCCCACCAGGCTTGATTGGAAAACATACATAAGGGTCAGCAGACAGACCTGGGACTATTTATAGTGTCTCTCCCTCCTTTCCTTCTTCATCTTTCTGTTATGTCTATCTATATAAGATAGGCCAGATAAACAATCACAGGGAGAAAACACGGGGACCTATGATTCCAGGAAAAGAGAGGGAAGAGCCAACAAACCCAGGGACAAGGGAACAACAAGAGGTCTAACATTCATGGCAAAGTGAGTGTAGAACACCTGGGGGGGTCTGATCAAGTGTAATGTAGCAGAGAGGAAGTACAGAGAGACGAATGAAAGTCGAACATGGTAGCGGGACAGGAGGAAAGTAAAATGATATAGAGGAAAGAATGAGGAGGCAAAGACATTTATAGAAGTATAAATATCGGCACATATATCTGTAAATATATTAATATATAATGATGGGGACACTGGTCTATGTACATATGTTTATATGTTAAGTATCAAGGTAGCAGATGGACATCCAAAACAAGCAATCATATTTATGAAAATGACAGGGGTCAGAATAGAGACCCAAAGCCCATCTGTAGAAAAATGGACATCCTCTCACCAAAGGGTCACAAGGACGGGACAAGTCAGCCAGAGTGCAGTATAGCACCAATGAAACACAGAACATTTCTCTAGTTCTTTCATTTTTCCTCTTCGTGTTCTACCTTACAAATCCAGCTAGATTGGAGCATGTACACTGGTACAGATAAGAGCTCTCAACACATGTAATCCAGGACAGATAAACCCCTCAGGGACAATAATGAGAGTAGTATTATCATGAGGGTACAGGGAAGGTGCAGGGGGTGGGGAGGGGGAACTGATCATAATGATCGACATGGAACAACCACCCCACCCCCAACTCCGGGGGACGAACAACAGAAATGTGGGTGAAGGGAGACAGCAGACAGTGTAAAATATGAAAATAACAATAATTGATCATTTATCAAGGGGTCACGAGGGCGGGAGGGTGGGGGAGGGAGGGGAAAAAAGAGGAGCTGATACCAAGTGCTCATATAGAAAGAAAATGTTTTTAAATGATGGTAACATATGTACAAATATACTTAATACAATTGATGTATGGATTGCTATAAGAGCTATAAGAGCCCCCAATAAAATTATTCAAAACAAAACAAGCAAACAAAAAGAAATCTGATGCTCTCAATGCAGCTATAACCTCATATTCAACTTCCAGTCTTCCTTTGCCACCACTGGGGAACGTTCCCTCCTTACCTGCAGGCCCGGCTCCTCTCCTTCCACCTCAGCACACGCCACCAGCAGCACCATTCTATTTTCTTTGTCAAATTCGCAGTTTCCAACCACTTTGTACCTGAAGTCAACAGCCTTGCTCTGCGGCACCCAGGATATGCCAGCACGGCAGTCTGTCTTCCCTGCTCGCCCATCCTCCGGTGATGATGGCTCCACTATCACCCCAGCTTCTAGACGAGCCTCCTTGCTGAACTCTTTCCCTGTCTACAGTCAACACCCTTTCCATTTCTTTCCAGTCAAGTCTTTGAAGTGCCTCTCAGATCCGTCTGTCTGACCACAACCCCACCTCAGGAACATTTGATTAGAAAGTACCAGCTACATCCGGGCAGTCTTCTTCAATGCCTTTTAAGCAGGAGATTCCATCACCTGTCCTGAATAATCTAACCAGATCTTCTCCCGCTCCACTCACTTAAACTCACTCCATAAGCCATAGCTTTGGCTGTAACATTTGCTCTTCAAACCAGTTGGAAAGTCCGTGAATGCTTTTTCCGTATCCAACCAGTCAGTCTTCAAGGTTGTGCCAAGCTACCCCCCTCTCTGAGGGGTCTTTCAGTCCCCTGCCTGACTTCTCTCGGTCCTCTCTGGACTTAAGATCTTTATTTTCCCTACCGCTCGTGTTGTTCTCTACCGTATGGATTAGCTAAATGCCACGGTTTGCAGGATGAACTGGTACGACATTGTCACAGGGTAAATGCCACAGCAGAAGCGAACAAAAAGAGGAAAGGACACGTGAAGGAGGCCCGGCCCGGTTCCCTTAGTACTTGGAGGGCAAATATTCATTTCGAGTTTTCTTGAGGCTCTCATTTTACCTCACAGGAGGAAACATTAAAAGCCAAGATTAAATATTAAAACATTAGAAGTTAAATAATAAAACACTGATGACGATTACTATGACTTAAAATGAACAATGTTTACTTAAAGTTGGCTTTTAGGTCAAAGTACTTTCTAAAATAAAACTAGAACACCAACAATAACTTAACAGCTCGTGAAATGACTTTGTGCACCTGGACACCAGGAAAAATTCAGAGTAAGTAGCAGTCGATATTATAAGAAAACAAAATACAAGTTGTTGATGACTATACCGACCGAAAATGCCAAACCCCATTCCATTTTCCTTCCACGGTTTCACAGAAACTCAAAACCCAACTCCTGTCAGGTAGTACGTTTCTGGAACAGCACAGGGTTCTGGTTGCCATAGATACAAATAATTCTGCTTCATCATGGATCGTTCCATATTCCACTCAATTTGTACTTCAAAAAACCTCCTCCCTTTCTGAGTTTCAACAGAATCTCTAGAGTGAACTTTGGTGGCCGCATCTGGAACACAAAAGGGCACGAGTGTGCCCGTCTGACGTGGTTTCGCTGAGGACAACAAAGGCAAAGTCGGTGACATGTAACTCGTAGGCGAGGCTCCAAAAAGTTGGTGGGAAATGGAAGTAAAAGATGATGGAATTTTCCCACGAACCGTTTGTGGTCCCCTTGTAGGGGGGTGCCTGAGGCAGTACTTTCCGGTACATGTGAGAGAAAGCCCAGGCACCCATGGCTGAAACAGCACAGTTCCTTACTTTCATCTCCTGTAACAAAAAGTTCGGAAGTAGAGGCTGCCGCATCAGCAGCTCAAAGATGTCAGGGTTAAGGTCTCCGCAATTCAGTCTTTCCCTAATGGCTGCAAAATGGCTTCAGCAGCTTGGAACATCTGGAACAGGGAAACGGGTGAAGGGTAGAAAAGGTAAGGTCAAAGGGTACGTGTTCGCTGAGGCAAACTCCCTTTTACGGGGCTTTCCTGCAAAGTCCAACCAATAGCAAGTCAATTAGGCTCTTTGCATGTCCCTCGCAAGAGCTATGCTAAATGGGCAGGTCCATCTGCAAGGTTAGAAGCTGGCTTTCACACTGTTTCTGAAACCCTGTTTGCACTACTAAATGAAGTCAGCAAAGTCGCCAGATAAAATCATACACAATGAACAGTCCACAAAGGCAATTAAGAAAATAATCCCATTTACAACAGCACCAAAAAGAATAGAATGCTTAAGAATAAATTATGTCTTGCTCCAAAGAGGCTCAAGATTTACACACGAACAACCAGAAAACACTGAGGCAGAAAATTCAACACTTAAGTAAATGGAAAGATGTCCTGTGTTCAGGGATGAGAGAACTGAATATTTTTTAAAGACAATATCACCCAAGCAATCTTGATTCAATGCAGTCTATTAAAATCTCAACAGTATTTTTTCCCCAGATATTGTTTTTAAAAATCCTCAAATACATACAGAATTTCACAGGCTCACACTTCCTGACTTGAAAACTTAATATAAAATTACATGAGGATAAGTAAAAAAGCATTGCGAGAAAAGTTTATCAAACAAAACTATCAAAATGCCAGGCTATTGTTTCTCATATCTTCCATCTTGGTCTATACTCTCCCGAAGGCTGTGTAGCCATCCCTGTAACCCATCTCAGAACGATTGTGTGCTCTTCCATTTCTAACAAGTCAAATGGCAGGCGGCATCTGAAGGGAACACAAATTATGCTTCTTTTTCTTTTTTTAGTTCAGAGAACAACAAGACACCTAAAAGGGCAGGATCAAAGCTGGAGTGTAGACGGGGTAAGATTTCATAATCAAATTCTCATAGAGCAGCCCCATCCTGCCCTAGAAGAATAGTCTTGTTTAATAAACACGGTAACGAGAAGATACTGTAGTTTTTAGCACCCCTGTGTATGCTTACACGATTGGTGTATGTTTAACAGATCTATAACCTATAAAAGCTGCAGCCACCCCCTGAAAACAGGCTGGATCAAATCTGAGGTTGGCTACCTCTCTGTCACCTTGGTGCACTAAATATAAACTCTTGCCCTCACCTCTGTAGGTCATCATTGGAAAGAGTAACACTGAGCAGAGACCTGCTTTAGGTAACCATGTTGTTCAATAATATCTGCATTCTGTTGAGTCACTTTTCTCTGGAATGGGGACAACTATGGATCTCTTCCAGTTCGTTGGCCAGATAGCACGCTTCCAAATTTCTTAATAGACAGCTTTCTGCACTGCACCCATTTGTTGAAACCCCTCAGTTGGTTTTCCGACCATTCACGGAGGCTTGTTTTCTGCCACTGCATCAGTGTAGCTCACAAATCTTCCATCAGTACCACTGGTGCTTGAGCATATGCCACCTCTTGAAGTGGTACAACTATCTGTGTATTCCCTTAATCTCTGGATGCTTCCTGCATTCAGTATTTTGCCCAAAGAATCACTGAATAATGCCACTCAAAGCTTGATTTTTCCCCCCCAATTCTTTCAGCTTCTGAAGTGTCAAGCATGTTCCTCACTTTGTTTTCAACTCTAGGTGTTTGCACATAACAATGTAACAGTTTGTCTCCTGAAGCTTCCCTTTGAAACCTTCTGTTCAGCTCTGACTTCATCGCCTCCATTCAGTTTAGCTACTCTTCAATGAAGAGCAAATGTCAGTCTCTTCTGACATTCATTCTGATCTCTCTTTGCTGTCTTCTTACTGACCATATGCTCTCTTCATGACGTTCTTGATGTCCTCCCCCAAACAGTCTGCTCATTATTGCTCAATGTGGCAAATCTATTCTTGAAATAGTCTGTAACTCAAGTGAAATCTATTCAAGGTCATACTTTGGAGCTCAAGGACTTGTATTGATATTCTTCAGTTTCAACTTGAATTTGCCTATGAAAAGTTGATGGCTTGATGCACAGTCAGCCTTTGGTCCTGTTTTGACTGATGATAATGAGCTTCGTCATTATCTCTTTTCACGGAGTCCTTGATTTGATGTCTGTGTAGTCTATCTGGTGAGGCCCACATGACTAGCTGCTACTTACAAGGGGTTTCAAAAGCTGGAAACTTTTCCTGGAAAATGGAATTAAAAGACAATAAAATTTTCACAAACTTTTAAAACTTTCCTCTTTGTTGCTGACAAATAATGTATTTGCAGTGATTAAGTCACTGGTCTTGCAGAGTTCGTCTGATCTTCAGTATTCTGTCATCACTAAGGCCCTATTTTCAAACTACTAATCTTTTTTCTCTGTTTTGACTTTCAAATTCAATACATCTTGATTCCATATTTGGTCAATTTAAGACCATAAGAGTTAGTTAAGAAAAACAAACCCACACTTAAATGTCATCGATGACGTTAGTTACTGGTGCACACATCTGAAAAGTATCCCTATCAACTGGTCTTCCTTGAGGAAGTGCGGCTATTATCCCATCACTGACACCGGTTTACTTCAAGGTCATTCTTGAAATGTCCTTTTTGACAATGAGTGTGATGCTGTTTCTCTTCAATTTATCATTATTGCCATGGTAGACCATACGAATGACTGTTTCAGAGTAGCCAATCCATTTCAGCTAACATCTAGGATATAGATCTTCAAGTTTTCCATTTCATTTATTGAGAATTTCTAGATTCCTAGATTCATGTTTCATGCCTTCCATCTTCTGATTATTAATGAGTGTCTGCGGCGGTTCCTTCTCACTTTGAGTCATGATGTAACAGCAAATGGAGGTCCTGACAGCTTTCTCCACCAAGATCACTAAAGTTGACTCCACTCCGAGGAAGCAGTCGGTCTCCAGTAGCACTCTGAGTTAACAGGCTCAACTTCTCACAAGCTTGGGAGACAATAATCCACACTATCTATAAGGTTTTAACTGGCCAAGGTTCTCAGATCACTGGTTCCTTCTTCCCTGTCAGCCTTAGTCTGGATGCTCTGCTGCAACCTGTCGTCTGTGGATGAACCAGGTGATATAGGAACTATCAGGAACACAGCTTGACGTGTCCCAGCAACATGCAAGTCACTGTAGTACAACAAACTGACAGATGAGTGGCAGAATGGAGTATGACACAGCCGTGAAGAGGAATGAAATTTTGGGACATGCTACAACCTGGATGAAACTAGGAAACATTACAGTGACAGAAATAAGCTGATACACAAGCCCAAATGTTGTATGAGCCCACAGATCTGAGCTATACAGAGTAAGTAAATTCATACAATCAGACAGTAGATTAGAATTTACCATGGACTGTGGAGGGCGGGTTAGTGAGGAGTTATTAATGAGTACAGAGTTTCTGTTTGGGGTGATAAGAGGATTTTATACAGTGCACAAGTATATATGGATGCAATAAATACCACTGAATTGTACATTTCAACATGGCAAAAATGGCAAATTTTCTGCTATGAATAATTTATTCCCCCAAATGGAGGACGATGCTGTAGAAGTGGGTGAATGGGTTCAAATCTAAGGTTTCTCAAATGTTAGCATTTCTGAACACCTGTCACATGAGGACAGGACTAGATGTGCATACACGTGGTGGATTACAGACCTTCATGGAGATGCGGGGTCCTCAGTGTGGCCCCCTACTTTCAAGGTGTGCCAACCCAGGGCCTTCTCATCTGCCCCAAATAGGCTGTGCTCTTCCTTTCTTGCCCAGGGTTGAAACAGTTGCATGGCTGGAAACCGGGCCCAGCATCTCTTTTTGCTAATAGTCCACATTGTAAGTCATTGTAAGTCTCCTTTAGTGGGTAAGACCTCCTGGCCTTCATATCAACCTTGCTTTTTCGGAGCCCCAGACCAGATGGAACCCCTTCCCAGTCACATACTGCCACCATCCTCCCGACTCCGCTCTGAAAGCCTCTTCTAGGAGCCTTAAAGACAAAGGCAGAAATCTCCATCACTGGTTGGAATGATGGTTCTTCATGTCTGTCTGTCTGTTATCCATCTACGCGTCACGATGACAACAGACCCGGAGGGCCCACCTCTCTCCTTGTTACTGGAGACTTTTCATCAAGGGGCTGATACACTAAAGTTCTCATTACCTGGAATGCAAGAGAGCTGGCTAAGCGGTGAGCGAGCGAGGAGGAGGGATCAGCCCCACTGCCCACAGCAGCAGTGTTCAGAGTTGGGGTTTCATGGCGAACAAGGGACATAGTTTCCAGGCATGGAGTTACTATTGGGCAGCTGGCAACTGCAAAGCAGAAGGAACCCCCTTCAAAGCCAGAGGAGGCTATTTGGCAGCGACTATCATTTAATGAGGCTGTATCTTCCAGAAGAGAAAAACAAACTAGAAAAGTCAAGTAACTAGGAGAAGGAAGCCCAAAAGAACTAGTTAGCTGACATCCATGCAGTCAGTTTACAAGATTAAAAAATTTCATTTCAGAATTACTGTCACAACTTCAAAGCTCCCCGCTGTCTTTTTCAGTCATTTATTTGCTTCACAGGGAACAGGCAAGTGCAGGCAACTCCTTATATTACAAATAGAAGCATCTAGTGGCAGAAATAACACTAACTGGGCATATATTTTCATTAAAACATATCTACCTTACACGACTGCATGCTGACAGCTAACACTAGTTGTGAATTCACCATTGGAGTAATAATTAGACTAAGATGTAATTATCTAAGCAAATTGTAAATGAGATTGTTTTAAAACGCCTGAAAGGGAAACAAATGGTGTGTTTTAGAAAGTCTGTTGCATCTTCTCTCCTGGGTCTCATTTTTAAACAGCAATTCACTTCCAGAAACAGCCGCCAAGGTTTCTATCTATCTATCAATTTAAATTTAAAAACCCCATTGTTTGCTACCAGCCGCAGATTCCAGATGGAAAAGATGCCCAGTGGTGTGGCTGCACATGCACAAAAGAGCAGAGAGGAGCAGCCCCTAGCTGCAGCTGCAAAGGAAGACCGGGCGAAAGACAGACGCTAGGAAACTCTGAACACACGGCACGCCGCACGGATGCCCTGCTGATTTTCTCTCAGACTCTTCGCTGTATGCTCAAATATATAGCTGCCTACACTACCAAAGTGGAGCAGGTAACGACTGAGAATGGACTGAATGCAGACAGATGACCTCCAAGGAGACAGGGGGCAAATGTGGCGGACAGGCACGCGCAGCCTATTTTGCTCAAGCAGAGTAGCAACAGTGCTGATTCTTCATGATGGTGGGAGATGTTTGAATGAATCCCTTTATCCTTTGTCATGTCCTCCCCTCCAAATAAGAAAAGTGCTGTCTCGTTTCACCTCCTGAAGGGCTGCAGCTAGCCACGACGCTGCTGTACAGGATCGGTGAGGCCATACTTCTGGAAGAGCCTCAGAGGCAGACCGATGGATGTGCGCCCAGGCACGGTGGAAACTAGAGGCTGGTGGATTTTCCCATAGGCGGACCCATCTCTCCAAAGCCAGCTCCGTTCCTGCCATGACTACCCTTATGGATCGCATTCGCAAATGATCGGCTTTGCCTCGCTTCAACATTCAGCAATGCAATCTCTCTCATGTTGAAGCTTTGAGACCTGGCTGTGTAACCAATTCTGATACACAGCTACTTTTTAACTTATTTTGCCAACAGTTTTCTGGGCATACAATTCAATAGTCCAATCACATCGAGAGTTGTACGGTCGTCACCACAATTTGTGCTAGAACATTTCCGTCATTGTTGCACTCATCCTTATTAGCTCCCCTGCTCCCCCCGCCTCCCCTGCCATCCCCCAAGCAACCAACCCAATTACTCTCTATCGATTTACCCTAGCCTTGATTTCATATACAGAAAAATATTTTAAAACGAACAATAACAGATAAACTCTAACAATGACAAAGTGAAACAGATAAAAACCTCAATGGGAAAGCAAATAAAAAATATTAACAACTCGTACAAATGTAAATGGCTCATAAGGGAGACCAAGTGACAGGGTGTTAAATGTGAACCTAAGTGCATCTGCATCTGCAACAACCCACTTTCCAGTGTGTTTCACACGATAGCAAGGCTGTTCTCATCCAGGGGCTGAGTGCATGTGTATCTCCGGTTCACTGAAACAGCTTCAGAATGGGTCAAAAGGGAGATGGGATGATAAGACATTATCAACTTTACAATGCTCTCTGTCTCGTAATAGACCTATTCACATCCCTCAACTCTGATCAGAGAGGAGTCACCAGAGGCTGAATCCATGTGGGGACCTGCAAATGAATTTGGAGTTTCCATTGTCATCCATAGCCTTCTGCAAACCAGGTGTGGTCAATTGAAGCTCTGACGCCATTCCCTCCTTTAGGGTTGGATTATATTATTTACAATCCTTGGATCACACAAGCTGGTGTACTTCTTGCATATGGACTTGGTTGACACCTCACTTCTATGTCTGCTTGTTTGAAAACAAGCCTATAGGACCCCAGACTCTATTCATAAAACTATTTTAAACTGAAGGTGAACTGTAGGTTTCTGTCCTCATTCAGATTAGAATAGGCCTTCTTATTGGGAGCTTGGCTCTGAGGAGACTGCAGCTCCTTTCTTACCTGCTCCTTCATCTCAGCGTAGACCTTCTCCGAGTTCAGTTCCACCTGCCGCTTAAACTCTTCCAGGGCAGCATCTGCCTGCTGGGCCTGCAGCCTCTGCACTTCAGTCACCCGAGTTAACTGCTCTTCTTTGTCCCTAGAAGAGTCCACAATCGACTTAGCTTTCACAAATACCATGAAAGGGGTAGAGAAAATCGGTTGTGCAATTTCCAGCCAGTTCCAAGAAAACTTTGCCCTAAAAAATATCATCATAAAAGAATTTGTCTCAAAAGAAAACTCGTGTGTGTGTGCGTGAGACAGAGAGATTGAGATTGAGATCGAGACCTACTGAGGGCACCATTACCTGCAACATTTTTCCTAAAACAAAACTACTGATCACCATGTGCGTTCAGCTGCTGGGTGATGGATAAACAAAGCGTGGGGTAGCCAAACAACAGGTATTATACAGCCGAAAGAGAAATGACTTACAGACACACGCTACCACCTGGATGAACCTTGGAAGCATTGTGCTAAGTGGAATGAATCAGTCATAAAACACCACACAATGTGGGGTTCCATTTTTAGGGAAAATCCAGAAAAGCCAACTAGAAAGAGAAAGGGTAATTCTAGGCCTTGGGGAAGGAGCCCCGGTGGTGTAGTGGTTCCAAGTTGGGCTGCAATCTGCATTGTCCCCAGTTCAAAACCACAAGCAGCTCCTTAGGAGGAAGACTAGGCTTTCTACTCCCGTCAACATTCAGTTTCAGAAACCCACAGTGGCCTTACTATGAGTCAGCATTGACTCAATGGCAGTGAGTTTGAGTTTTGCAGGGAGAAAGAAGACCGAAGAGGGTTCTGGGGTGATGGAAACCTTCTGGAATTAGGTTGTGGCGATTGCTGCCCCGGTTTGCAACGGCACTAAAGGCAATGTCATGGTATGTGCAACCATATCTCAATTTAAAAAAAACTACTGCCAGTAGAAATCTCTCCTCTGCAGGTCTACACAGCAGGTGATCTGCAAGGAAGGAACTGAGCCACATGAAGCCTGTAAATTATTCTAATTACCCTCCCAAAAATTTGCCTAAAAGAACTGAAAGCGACCTCATTTATTCATACCTAAGTTGAAGTTATATAGCCAAGAGAATCCAACAAAACGTGAAAAAAAAATCTCTGCAGACGACAGCAGGCGAGAATAAAGACAGACTTCAGCTGATCGCTCTGTGTTGTGGCCGCTGGGTGCTGTCACATGGTTCTGTCTCATCGTCACGCCGTGGGTAGCGGAGTGAAACACTGCAGCCAGCAGGATGTCCTCCTCCAGGGACTGGCCCCTCTTGATAATGTCCTCAACCAAAGCTGCACTCTGGGCACACTCTTTCAAGACAGATGTGTTCCGTTTTCTAACTCCCATGATACGTTCCGTATTCTTGGCCAACATGAAAATTCAAGGCATCGGTTCTGCTTGTCTTCCTTATTCGTTTTATAGCTTTCGCGCGTCTCTGAAACAACTGAAAATGCCGTGGCTCCGGTCAGGGCCACCTCCGTCCTCCACGTGACATATTTGCCTTTGAATCCTCTGAAACGAGGTCTTTTGCAGTGACTGTACAGACCAGTAGTCTTCTATCTCTCACTTTCAACTACAGGAAAGTTGGCTTAAAGGATACCATCAAAGTCCTGCAGCACCTACTAAGTGCTCAGGGCAGGATTCCAGCCACAACACTCTAATTCCGGAGTTCACGCTGCTGCCTACTATGACCTGGGCTTTTCTGATTTTGACAGTTACATATGTGATCTTAACTTGGCTCACCTCCCTTCCCCAAATGAGAAAAGTATATAAAACATCACCTTGCTGTGTGTACAATAAAGGAATGGAGGAGGGTAAAAGAAAGAGTAGAGAAAAACTATACTGTAGTCATCAGGAGGTGGTGGAACCAAATTGTGCTTTTCTAATTGAGGATGGATACTTGGTCGGTAGGAAGAGAGTTCTGGAAGAAAGGAGTAGGCTCCCTCTTAGAAGACACCTCCTGTCTGCTGCTGGAACACATCCACTTCTCTTCATTCTCCATTTCCAGCTGGGCAGCTATGACTGCTTCAATGACTGGCTGCCCGTCAAACCGGACTCAGCACTGACTCATTGACAAACCCTGTCATTCAGAATAGGCGTTCATGAGTTTACTAAGTGGCCTCTTAATCTTAAGCTGCACCAGAGGACCATCCTGCCTCGCCACCTTCACAGTAATATAATCGTTGTTCTCAGTCTTGACTCCTTCAGTGGGTTTCTCATTGGCCATGGGGACCATCGAAGTCTCCACAGCTGCTACATCACAAAAGAGGTCCCAGGTCCTCACTGAACAAGCACACAAGAGTACCAGGAGCGGCAGAAGGAAGTCCAAATGCATCCAGTCTTACGTTGTCTTCCTTATTCACTTTCCAACTTTTACATGCACACGAATGATTGAAAAGACCAATGGTTGGGATAACCAAAGCCAAACACGGTGCCATCTATCGAATTGATGCCAATTCACAATGACCCTATAGGATAAGGGAGAACTGCTCCTGTGAGATTTCAAGACTGTACCTCTTTACTGGAGTAGAAAGCCTCCCCCCTCCCCCCAGCAGCTGGTGGTTTTGAACTGCTGACCTTGCAGTTAGCAGCCCAATGCGCAAGCACTACATTTCCAGGATCCTTAAGAATTTGTAGGCTCTCCAATAGAAAATCATTGTATCCGAAGCTTAAATTCTGAACACCCCATTTGCAGAAATGTATGAATGATAGTAAAAACCCAAATCTATTTGCAGAGTTCTAACCCAGGGTGAAGCCCCCACTGAATCGCCTTTGAAGAGCTCATTAAGGAAGGATCAAAGCAGTCTTGCCCTCAGGCAGAATGGACTGGAAAGTGTACAGCCTCCACCATTCTCCAGCCAGTCCAGGGAGGGGCAGTCTCCTTGGGGCCTGCCTGTGGGTGTGTATGAGATAGAGATCACAGTACTGGTGGTGGTACAGTCATGAGTCATGCTCTATTACTTGTGCCGGGCTCCCTTGGTTGGAAGGCTCTGGACCAACCTTGTGAGCTCTTTTATTAAACATATTGCATGTGACCCAATCAGGGCCCTGTTGCCTTTTCTGTAATCGCACTCATAACTGTGATGCATTGGTGTGTCACCAATCATGAACTCGTGACAGTGTCTTTTGTGTTTCATGCCTTATTTAAGCTGTGAGTTTATGGATCTTCAGAAATCATTATGACCTTGTGCTTATCTGGATGGTGTGTCTTTGTCCTTGCCTCATTTGAGACTAATTGGATGTTCTCCTTAAATTATATTGAGGTGGGGACCTCTTTTGTACCCTCTTTTGTACATTATGAAGTATCACATTATCCCATCTCCTTTTGAAAAAATCACAACAGTATCATCTAGGTTGTTGCAGTAGCGCTCTGTAAAGAGAGGTGGAGAGGCATAGCTACATGGGAGTTTCTACTTCTGTGGCTGGCCATGGCCCAATGTGAAAATCATCACTTCTCTGTATTTGGGTTAGAAAAACGCACCAGCCATCCCTATTTCCTTTATTTCTCATTTTAAGTATATTTGTCTATTGATCTCTTTGTACCGATTCACACATCCTTCTACTTGAAGTTGACAGTACTACGCGACATTCCCATGAAATGAAAAGTAACGTTTCCACTGCGACCTGGTTTTCTCTGTGTCTATTTACTGGTGGGTCACCATTTTTATGACCTGCAGGGTTTAATACTTAGTGCCAACATGTGTAATCTCCTCCACAAGAGCTTAGCCATTCCAGACGTGGGGCAGCCAGCTTTGAGGACCACTTAGCACATTGTGCCAGCATGTGGAACAAACTATCTCCGGGGCCTTTGAAAGATTTCCTTAACTACTCAGAAGAAATCAGGATATTATGTTTTTCTTCACTTTTCATACATGTTGGTATAATAGCTGTATGTAATGCTTACTGCTTGATGGAGCCTTCACATTAGTGATGCTTGATGTCAAGATTTGGTTTTTGAGCTCTGATCTTGCCACTTAAGGTCAAGAGTAGTGCATAAAAAGGGTGATTAATAGCTTGATGGGGATACTGGAAAGGGGGAGGGGCGAGGAAACACACTCAGCCTATCTGAATTCACTCAAGAAAAAGGTCAAGCCTCGGGTTGCAATCTTGAAAGATTCTATACGTAAAATGGTGAGTGTTATAGGAAGCATCACTAAAAGATGCAAAGAATGCACAGTCACTGTCCCAAAAAGAACTCCTTGACTTTCCATCACTTCAGGAGGTACCATACGAGCAAGAACCAATAGTGCTGAAGGACAAAGTTGAAACTCTATGGACTGTATTAGCCAAAAGTAAGGCACCAGGAACTGATGGAACTCCCATTGCAAACGTTTCAGAAAGTTGAAGAAGCACTGGAAGCACTCACTCACCCATGCCAGGGAATTAGGATGAAGCCAACTAACTGGAAGAGATCATATTTGTGTCCATTCCAAAGAAAGGGGAGCCAAGAGAATGCTCAAAATATAGAACAATAATATAATTGATAATGCACACAAGTAAATTTTTGCTAAAGATCATCCAACAATGGTTACTGCAGTACATTGACAGAGAACTCTGCCAGAAGGGCTGGCAGGACTCAGAAGAGGATGTGGAACAAGGGATATCACTGCTGATGTGAGATGGATCTTGGCTCAAAGCAGAGAATATCAGAAAGATGTTTGCTTGTGTTTCACTGACTATACAAAGGCATTGACTGTGTGAATCATAATGAACTGTGGATAACCCTGAGAAGAATAGGAATTTCAGAACACTTCGTTGTGCTCATTCGGAACTTGTACATGGATCAAGAGGCAGTGATGTGGACAGAACAAGAGAATACTATATGGTTTAAAATCCAGAAGGGTGTCCAACCGGGTTGCATCCTCTTGTCATACTTATTCAATCTGTATGCTGAGCAAATCGCCAGAGAAGCTGGATTATATAAAGAGTACAGCATTGAGATCGGAGGCAGACTTAGTCACAACCTGTGATATGAAGATGACCCAACTCTGCTTGCTGCAAGTGAGGAGGATTTGAAGGACTTCCTGATGAAGAGCAAGGACTGTACCCTTCACTATGGATTACAACTCAGTATAAAGAAGACCCAAATCCTCCCAACTGGACCAATAGGTCACATCATGATACATGGAGAAAAAGTCGAAGTTGTCAAGGATTTTGTCTTGCTTGGATCCACAACTAATGTTCATGGAAGCAGCAGTCAGAAGATCAAGAGCAGTCTAATGGCTACAGAGAAGTGTAGCGTTGCCTGGTGGGCTTTCACCTTTCCTACGGCACCTACTTCAAGATGCTATCATTCATATTGCTTGCCTACTTTGGACAGGTCCTCAGGAAAGACTAAGTGCTATAAAAGGACATATTGGCTGGTAAAGAAGAGGGTCAGAGGAAACAATGGGAACCCTCAAGGACATGGATTGACATAATAACCCAAACAACATACTCAACCAACCACGCAAATGATCATGAGGGCAGTGCAGGTCCGTGCAACATCTCTTGTGTTATGTATCAAATCCCCATAATGTCCCTGTTAGTTGGAGCCAACCTGATGACACCTGACGACAAAAAACATCATCCTTGTTTGTTTATAAGTCTAGCTTGAATTAACCTTTAACATTTCTTCTATCATTCAAGTATTTAAATATGAAAACCACATATGGGAACAACATAATTATACAAATTGTATCCATTATCACACTCTAGCGCTGAGTCGACAAATGAATGTTCTCTGGTATGGCTCTCTAACTAGTGGGAGGGGACGAACTGGGAGGATGCTGAGGCGAGGCTCAGAAGGAAAGTTCGGTGTGCTTGATGAATGGTGCTGCCATTGTAGGGTGTCAGGTGGTACAAGTTGCTTCTCTGCCACTTGTGGACTATCATGACTATTTTATTCTATCTCCCTCTTTGATTTCTGAGGCCCTCCCCAAAACATTTGGAAGACTACGTGATTATGAAAAGGGGTCAAAGGTTTACCTCTGCGTGGTGCCTTTGTCTATAAATAGAGTTGAGAGTATGATACTTGAAAACTTTAAAGGCTTATTTATCGTCTAATTTAAAAACATGTACACCCAGGGGTCACCAGGAATCAGAATCAACTCAAAAGCAATGGGTTTTTAATTTTTTTTTACCAACTATTAACCCAAAAAAGACTGTGCAAACATACCTGACAATAATATCCAACCCGTGGCCGAATATCAATTTTGTTGAATATATGCTGGAAGTTAGTTGGTTTGTATTTGTTGTCCAATAAGCAATGCAAAATAGTTAGCTAATGTTAATGCTTATATTTAATAGAATGAGTACTTCTCTCTGTGGCAGCTCATTCTTAGCTATCAAGCTTGTCCATTTACTTTATAATTAACTTATGGCCACATACATTGAAGTTATGAACTTAGGCTATTCACAGGTATCCATAGAAATCCTATTAAAATGCTGTTCATATAAAACTTTGTGCAAAAAAGGCATATCTGTAGGTTCTAACCTTATAGATATGAAATATTACTTTCTCGTAAGGGGCAAACAAGGAGAAATGTGCCAAAACTCCTAATTAGTTTCTAGTCCCACACCTGCTGATCTGCTAGCAAAACCATTCTGAAGGAGAACCTAACCAACATAAATGACTTCTTGTCCAGTGAAACTATGGAAAATAAATTGAGATCCACTAGTGCATAAGACTCTTCTGTCGTGATTTAAATAAAATACCCATCTTGATTTAATGAGAAGTCCGTCTTAATTTCTTTCTACAAGGTGTTAAAAGAATAGGGAAAACCTGGGGGTCTGAAATATGGCCTGCTCCTCAATAGCAACAGAGCGGTGTTACTTGTTACCAGGCTTCCAAACCGTATGCCCGATAAGCACACACAGACACAGATTGTGACTTTGAGGGTGGTTGTTTCCGTCGATGGATCTATTTGTGGGGCCAAGTCTCAAAGCATCACTCAAATGCCTTAAAGCTAGGCCTTCGTGAAGATAAAAAGGTGGGGAGAGAAGGTTTTTTTTAGCTCAGATTTATTTATAAAATGCAGTAAATTTTCCTCATCTGAGAATATAAAGGATGGATGGGGGGGGTGGTGTCGCTGCATTCCTACCCAACCACAAGCCAGCGCAGATGAAAGGATGCTCTGAAGTACGTGATTATTCCAGAGGCAGTAAAGTGGAAAGGACTAATGGACAACTAGTTGGAATTTCTAGAGCTTTACAAGCTAACATGTTCATCCACAGCTCAACCTTAATGCGCAGACCTTCCTTGTGCACCTTTCTGTACCAGCGCTTCTGATAAATGATGGCTCAGGTCCCACCTGTATTTGCAAGGCCTCACATTACAGGACCCTTCACTTACAGCCAGCTTGGCATCTCCGCTGGAAACTCAAGAACAACAAAACAACACATAAAACTTCAAACGAGTCTTCAGAACAGCTAGAAGAGACTCCACTCCCTTTCCAGCTGGGCTCAGACAGCGTCGTCACCTTTGTTCATGGCTGCCCATCGGTGCTTTTAGTTGGTTAGAGGGAGTCCGTTGAAAACACAAAGAAGCTGTCATGATGACCAAATAAACGACCTTGATCTCTTCGTCATGGGGCTTCTAAGGAGCCCTGGTGGTGCTGTGGGCTAGGCATTGGGCTGCTAACTTGCCAGGTCGGATCCAAAGCCACGAGCCACTCCATGAGAGAAAGATGAGACTGTCTGATCCCATAAAGATTTACAACCCCCAAAACCCTACGTAGGGAAATGGTGTGTCGGACTGGCTCTATGGAATAGTGACTTTAGGTTTTAGTCTGGTGGCTTCTGGTAAACTCTTGTAAAAGATGGTAAACACTGTGGACATTGAAATACCTGCAGCTTCAAGAGTCAGAACGCCCAGTAAAATGGGAAGTGGGGGATGGCTACTTCACTGCCTTGCCAACAAATCACATCATTACATACTGTCCAGACTACTGCGAAGTGGACACACAGCACTAATTATCACAGTCAGCAACACTCTCGACTTGTGCCTCAGCCTTTATTACTGCCAAGACCTGCCCAGTTAATGCACAGAACAGCCAGAGTGGAGTGTCCACTACGGTCCTAACTGCATAATGAACCTCTGACGTTCTAGGACTCAAGAGGCTTAGATTTCTCTCTCACTACCAAGGAAGAGTGTCATGGAATCGGTCCAATGGAACTCTCTTCTGACAAAGACCTTCTGCAGAGTCTCTGTCAACAATTTAGGTATACCTCTAGTGGGGTAGTAGTTACACATTGGGCTGCTCCCCACAAGGTCAGCAGTTCGAAACTACCATCAGCTCCATGGGAGAAAGGCTAGGCTTTCTACTTCTGTAAAGAGTTGTTGTCTTGAAAACCCAGAGGGGCAGTTCTACCCTCTCCTATAGGCTCACTATGAATCAGAATCAACTCCACGGCAGTAAGGTTTGGGTTTAGGTTTTATACAGCCTTGTACACAGGATTGGACTTCAATCTTAAAGAACCACTATTGGATGAGGGTTAGTTAAGAATAGGAATGAAGACTCGCTGTTAATCATCCGAAAATCAAAAGATCTGGATTTCAGCAAAAAGGTCCATCATTCCTTTTGAGAAAAGATCTGAATCGTGATTGGACAGAACTGCTACATCAACCGCTTAGCCTTCACTGTCAGTAACTTGGCCATGTTCTAGGGCAGGGATGGGGCGGGGGGACTTTTTTGCCTGCCAAGGACCATTTGGACATTTATAACATCGGACATTTCATTAGCTCGCCCCTAATGTGATCTGAGTTGTACTGATGATTTCTCGGGCTTTATATGGCCCGCTGGCTGGATGTTACCCAGCCCTTCTCTAGGATCTGAGGCCCGGATCCTGGTGTCAAATTGTCAGCTCTATCTTGTCAGATACTTTGAAGAGGTGTGAAATGGTTCCTCTCTTACAGAAACTAAAACTTGACTAAGGAGAAAGACAAAAATGCAAAGGGGGTGGGGTGGGAGATCAAAGAGTAGTACAATATTAAATATATAAAATTCTGTGAAAAAACTTAAAAGAGTTTCAACATAAAATGCAATAGTAAGAATCTGTGTAAGAAAATCCACCTCAGAAGACCAAAGGATTTCGGTAGAGAACAAAGCGACAGAGGTAAACATAATGAAAGGTTCATGTATTAGCACTACATAGTTTCACAAGATAATTCCATGCTAATGTAACTCTAGCCTAGTGTCCAAGTCTATGAAAAAATAAACGCCTCCATCTCAGCAAAGAGTAAAGCTTTAAAAGCAATGCTTATTTTTATGGTAAAATAAGAAAATCTTAGAAAATAATCTCTGAAGAAAATCCAGCCACAATGGATAGTGAAGAAAAAATCCTGCACCGTTTTTAAATTCTTTGAACTTCAAAATAAGTCTTAAGCCTGATTTTGTTTTCTACATATAACAAATAGATTGATATAGGATTACAAGTTGATATATACTTTATACCCCATACATACAAAGTTAACATGTATACCAAGAAAATCATAATTTAGAGGCAGTGTTCGATCAGTAGATAATAGGGAAATGTATGTTCATCCTGTGAAACGACCAAGCCTAATCATTTTGAAATAGGTGCAGGACCACATCTTGTTACTGGGGAGAGGAAGAGACAGTGTGAAATCATTCAAGCAGAATGATAAGTAAACCAAAGCCAGATCAAAGGACCAAAGAAGAAAGGCTGAAATGTGAAGCTGAAATATTTATTTCCTTCAAAACATCACCCATGCCTTGTCCCTGGGCAGTTCAATATTTCAAAGTAGCTGAAAAATATTCTCACTTATATTCATCACTATGCACAAATACATCAGAATTTAAGGAGGAAATTTCTATTTATCAAATATACATGTAATATTTATCATGTGAGAGGAATTTTTATATTAGCTGTAAATGAATTCGAAATAATGTGATGTGTAAAGGGGCTTCACAAAGTTCATGGAAATATTCCATTATCTGTCATTCCGCCTTTTCATGAACTTTTCCCAAGCCTCTGTTCATATATTTTAAAGTCACAATAGATTTTTTAAAAACAATACTCTTAGTGCATAATGTTGGTACAAATGATTACATTTAGCATATAACTATGATTTTTAAATATCTTTGAAAAGGATGGAGCAAAATTAATATTTATTAAAAACCTACTATGCTCATTTGAAGGAACCTTGATTGGATTGTGTGCTAGGTGTTGGGCTGCAAACCATGAGGCTGGTGGTTCAAAGGCACCAGCCAATCTAAGAAAGGAAAATGAGGCCGTCTGCTCCCACGAAGATTTACAGTCTGGAGGACTCTTTCTAGGGTTGCTATCAGTTGGAACTGATTTGATGGCAGTGGACTGGGTTTTGGTTGTGTGCCTCAGAGTTCAGGGCAGTTTGCATATTATTTAATCTTTCAAATGATCTTATGAAATAGTCATCATCTTTTCTTTGTAGAGATGAGAACACTTACATTCAGATGTGCAAAGTGATCAACCCAGGGCCACATAAATAATGGTAAAAGCAGAAATTAATCTGGGCACACTGACCTCAAAGTCCAAGGTTCTACTACAACACCCTACAGAAAAGTTCTACTTATTTTTTTACTATGACATTGATGCTAATTAATTGAACCTATATTTAAATCTTTGTAATTTATCCCTGTTTAACACTAATGCTCACATAGCACATGACTTCTGCGGGGGAAATGAAACTGCCCATCAATAATTTATTTTAAGGAGGACCGAGGATAAGTGCTAGAAAAGTAAAATTAAGTTCACATTTCTCTGCTTGAAATGTGGGGAAGTAGACAGACTGTCTATTGTTTGGAGCACGATAAAGGCCTCACAATGACGCAAACACAATACGATGACGAAGCTAGGGCCAGAAGAATCCCCTGTGCAGAGGATAAAACAGAAAAGCATTTTCACAAGGCGAGATCCATCATGCAGAATGTTTATTTCGTGCATCACAAACACAGACACAGTGCATATATTTAAGTATATTAATTAAATAATCTCGGTAACGTGAATTGTTTCCCATGTGATCATGAGGTCATAAATTGGCCCACATTTTTCCTCCTGCTCCTGACACTAGCCATGAAACAGCAACTCTTCATCAGGAGATTTTCATTTCTTTTAAGAGAAGGTTGAATATGCGAGGGAAGGGAGATTTCTGAAGGTTTTTTCTGAAGTAGGATATGCCACTAGTTTTACTTATGACGAGAACAGTCTATTGATAGTTGCATGAAAGTCTATGACACCAGAAACTAGGTTGGGTTTATGTGAATCTTTATTATAAAAGCATGAACTGTCTTTCACCGACCATTGGTTTCCACCCAATATTAGATTCTTCCAAAGGCTCCAGAGGTTGTCTGATACGTGCTTAATCATAAATTCACTCACCTGCTAATCTACTCCAACATTCATTCATGTATCAATAATGCAATGCGTGCCCATTCTAAACCAGGAACCTTGCTAGGAACAAGAAAACATCATTGAACTATGTGAACAAGTCTGAGCATTAGAGGGGTCTAGAAGGAAAACTAAATTCCACCAATGTTCAAGATGAATGCTCGTTTCATTGAACAAGGCAGCAACACAAGGCACTAAGGGTCTGCATAACAGAATGTCCTCACAGAGACGGACTGGCACCGTGACTACAACGGGCTCAAGCTGGGAGGACGGTGCAGGATCAGGCCGTGTTCCATTCTGTGGTGCATAGGGTCACTATGGGATGGCACCGACTCGAGAACACCTAACGACAACAATAACCTAACAGAAGAACACAACAAACCCTAGAATGAGAATGTTAAAAAGTGGCAAAGCTACCTCTTGTTGCTAGATGCAATCCACTTGATTCTGACTTGTGGCAAACAAATGAGAAGATAAAAGGGTATTTCAGCAGAGGGAAAGGCTGTAGGTAATTCTACGACAAGCACAGGGGCTGATATGATGAAATCAAGAATGGAGATGGGGGAGACAAGGCTGAGTAGGTAAGCAGGGATCATACAAAGCCAGGGCCCGAGGGATCTCATTCTAAAGGCAAAAGGAAGTAACCTGAGATTTTTCAGCCACGCAGTACATTACAGTAGTTGTCATGAGGCTCTTCCACACTTTTAAATGTAGGACATGAAAGATATGAAAAAGACCCAGATTGAAATTCTGGAAATTAAAAATATAATATGCGAGTTGAAAATACAATAGATAGGGTGAAAGGCAAATGATACATGGCAGAATAAAAGCTTATCAAACTTGAAGACAGAGCGAAAGCAACAACTGGAACTAAAGCAAACTCGTGGTCATCTCTTCAATCCTGGCGCCCCTGCAGGACAGGGCAGAACTGCCCTGCAAGGTTCTGAGACCATCCGTCTTTCTGGGAGTGGAAAGTCTCTCATCGTGCTTCCAAGGAGCGGTTGATGGCTTCAAGCTGACAAGCTTGCAGTTAGCAGCCAAACACACTGCCACTATGCCACCAGGGCTCCTCACAAAACGAACAGGGAACTCTCCAACAGGAACAGAGCTTGAGTGACAGCTTCTCAGCCGCCCCACATATGTGTAACTGGAGGTCCCAAGGAAAGGAGAGAGAAGTGAGGATGAGAACAAAGGCCTAAAGAATAATGGAGAGCTTTTCAAGTTTAATGAGAACACACACCTAAGCACCTCAACAAATTCCAAGTGCAAGAACCAAAAGAAAGCTAAGAATCAAACCTCACCATGGCTGCCCCCCCACCCCCCCCACCCCCAAGACCTACCATCCCGTCGATTCTAACTCATATTGGCCCTGTGGAGCAGAACAGAACAGCTTTGTAGGGTTTTCTGAGACGGCAAATCTTTACAGGAGCAGTGCCCCCACCTTTCCTGCATGAAGTGGCTTGTGGGCTTGAGCCACCAACCTTGTGACTAGTTTAACTCATGGCACTATCATGAACATCATATTCAAATTGCTCAGAACCTCTGGACCAATAAGAGGAAAGCAGGTTTAGAAAGAAGGACATGGTAATAAGGACTGAAATACGGACAGCAGCAGACTTCTCAGTGGGAACAAGCAAGAAAGAACGCAATAAAGCAACATCTTTAAAGCACAGGGGGTAAGGGTGGGTGGGTAGAAAGTCAACTGTCAATCAAGAACTCCATACACAAAGAAAATATATTTTAAAAACTAAGGAAAAATATTATCCCAGACATGCAAAAACTGAGAAAATTCATCAACAGACTGAAGGAAAATATGTTATCAAATAGTAAGTGGGCAAACAGACATGAATGGTGATCACTTATAAAGAGAACTGCGTATGAATAAATACAGGAGATGTTTTTCACATTCCTTAAATCTTCTAAGAATGTATCACTATTTAAACAAAAACAATAAACATGTAAGGGTGGGTTTATAACAAATGGATCAGAAAACATGCACAAAATAATAGCACAAAGATCAGGAAAGAAGAAATGGAAGAAAAGCACTTGGAGATCCTATGTGGATGCGCTTATATTTGGAGGGTTATGTATACACTGGAACAACATCATGTGAGGGGCCACTGGAGTAAGTCTACACTGCTTCCTATAAACCCTGAGGCAACCACTGAAATAATAAAATGAAATGAAAGCTAACAAAGTCAACAAAATAGGCAAAAAAAATCATCAACAAAATAATTCACGTGATCTAAAAGAAAGCAGGAAAGATGGAAGGCGATGCAGAAAGCAGAGAGGACACACAGAGAGTTACAATGTTTGCATCTGACAGTACCATGAATCACAAGAGAAAACAACCAGTCCATCAGCAAGAATCAACAGGATTTGAACATTATAACATTTGAACTTGAATTAATAGGCATTCAGAGCTCCATCCAACCACAGCAGAGTAGGCTAGGGAGCTTCAATCCTGGAAAATAGGCAATGGCATTTTCCATGAACTTTTTGAAGCCCCCTCATATGTATAATGTTTTAGGGACCAGATGGAACATTAATCAAGCCAGACCTTGATATGCAGGGCCAAAAGTCTCAAGCAATTTCAAATAATTCAAGCTGTGCACTGTAAATTCTCTGTTCTAAGTGGAATTAAATTTTAAAAAGTCAATAGAAGGAAGACTTCTGAGAAACATCCAAATATTTAGCAACTAATAACACTCTTTTAAATAAATAACGTATGGATAAAAACAATAATAAGATAAATCAGAAAGTATTTGAAGGACTGCCAGAATGCTCTTTAGAAGTAAGCATGGCAAGACATTGTTTCATGTGACTGGACATGTAATTAGTAAAACTGGTAAAGGAGAAGGGCAGCAAAAAGAGGCAGGCCCTCAACGAGACAGACTGGCACCGTGGCTGCAACAACGGGCTCAAACATAACAAGATCCGTGAGGATCACACAAGCCCGGGCAGTGTTTCTGCCTATCGTACAAAAGGCCCCTATTACTCGGGACAAATTTGATGACATCTGACAATAAACACATAGATGTCATACACTGCAGAAATCTAAATTCAGGTCTTTCTTCCTAGTCTGGCTTAGTCCTGAGCATTTCTGAAATCCTTGCTAATATCTGACATACTAGTTGGGTAGCTTCTAGTATCTCATAGCAACATACCAGGCACCAGTGCACAGCAAAGTGGCCGACAGGTGGTAAGTATGTTTAAACTCATACACATACGCATGCAAATACACACAAGGAGGCTTCAAAAGGTTCGTGAATACAATGGAATTACAAGATCATGGAGCTTTCCGACAAACTTTCGAAGCCCCTCATACATGTGTTTGCAGGAATACATTCATAAATTTCCTAACTCTGGCAGGTGGCAGTCAATAAAAGAAATTTCTTTGGAGATGAAAACGCTAAATCATGTTGAATATCATGAATTTCGAAATGAACCACAAATAAGCATAGCAATGATGAAACATACAATTTTCCTCTAGTTTTTGAATACTTGCTCCCCTCCACTATCACGATCCCAAACCACCTCACAAATCCGGCTGGACCGGAGGATGTACACTCGTACAGATAGGAGCTGGAAAGACAGGGAATCCAGGACAGATGAACCCCTCAGGACCAGTGGTGAGAGTGGCGATACTGGGAGGGAAGGTGGGGTAGAAAGGGGGAACGGATTACAAGGATCTACATATAACCTCCTACCTGGGGGACGGAGAGCAGAGAAGTGGGTGAAGGAAGATGTCAGACGGTGTCAGATATGACAAACTAATAATAATTTATAAAATATCAAGGGTTCATGGGGGAGGGGGAACGAGGAGAGAAGGGAAAAAATGAGCTGCTACCAAGGGCTCAAGTAGAAAGAAACGGTTTTGAGAATGATGAGGAAAACAAATGTACATAAGCTCTTGACACAATGGATGTATGTGTGGATTGTGCTAAGAGTTGTACAAGCCCCCAATAAAATGATTTAATTATGAAAAAAAGGAAATGAACCACAAATAAAACAATGCATATAAAACTTTGTGGGAAACGTTTGTCTTCAGCAGTCATTCATTTAAGACCTTAAATACACAACCAGACTAGAAAGAGAGGCACTGAAAATCTTTCTCAGAAAATGATTTTTTTTTTTCAGTTAAAGTACAAATAGTGGGAGTCTTAATTTGGGAGTGTTTCGGGATTCGGGCGCCCTCATGGCACTGGGCTGCTCATTGCAAGGTCAGCAGTGTGAAACCAGCACCCACTCTGAGGAAGAGGTGGTTTCTAGTCCCAGAAAGAGTTACAGGCTCGGAAACCCCTGGGGAGCAGCTATAGTCTATCCCCATAGGGTCGCCAGGAGTCGGAGCCAATTTGAGGGCAGGGAGTTTGGCTTGTTGTCCAGACTGTCAGCTGTGGGGCTCACAGCTCTTGGCCTGAGTCCCAAACTGCTCTGTTTTGACTTAGCAAAAGGGACCGTGGCATCTTGGTCTGACCATGCTCCTTGCAGAGAACTCATCTTAAGGAAACGTAGGAACCTTTGCCAGGTCGAGACACGGCCTTACAAAGAGACGGTGAAACATAAGGGGTGGACAAGAGCCGGCACGTCCTCTCGGAAGGAACAGAGAAAGCCCAGACCTATTATCTATCTACACTAGCTTTCCTTGAAACAAAATGGGCCTGAAGTGTCCATGCTGCCAATGCTGTGGTGCTGAGGCCACTGACTCACTACGTACAGACAAGTGTGCTGATGAGAGTCCACTCGGTTCCGTCCCAGCTTCCCTCACTTGACCCTGGAGGGAACCACTTCAGCTCTTTTGAGAATTACCTTCTATTAGCCTTGCTCTCTGCCCCAAGCACTGACGATCATGGACTTGGGGGAAGCAGTTGTCAATGTGCTGGACAGTCCCCTTCCACCTCTCCTTGTTGGCAAGATGTCTCCCCATCTCTTCCTCTCTGCTTGGCATAAACAATGTCTGATAAATGGCTGTTCAAATAAAGGTTTAGAATACCTTCCCCTCTTCCTAGCTAAATAAAATGGCTACGCATCTAGAAAGACGGGTGATCTCGGGGGACTCTCTCTCTTGAAAGGAAACTGGAATAGACAAAGCTCCACGACTCATGGGCAGAATCTCATTAAGATCAAACACAAGAAGTTTCTAATCCTGGCACCTCCACTTACCAGCTGAGTGACCTTAACCTCTATGAACCTCAGAATGAAAAGAAGAACCGCTGTCTTTGGGTCAGATTGGATTCCAGCTATGTCTAATCAGCTTGGGGGGGGGAAGGAGGGGTAAAGGGGTCCAAAAAGAGACCCTGTAGCTATGTGGAGGGCAGTCCTAAGCTGGGGCTAAAAGTAAAATAATATATGTAATAAGTATGTAATATATATGTCATTTAATATATATATGATTTTCGGATTCAAGATGGCCAGTACCAGTCCACTTCAGCTCAGTTCTGTTTCATTTTTGACAACTTCTAATTTTCCTAGATTCATACATCCTAATTTCAAGCTCTGATTATTAGTAGAGTTTTGCAGCTGTTTGGAGTCGTGCCCCATCAGCAAATGAAGGCACCACAGGCTTTATTCCATTCACATCATCATGGTCAACTTTGAGACGGCAGCTCTTCCTCAGTCATATTTTGAATGCCCTCTGACCTGACCGGCTCATCTTCTGCCACTATCTCTGACAATGCTCTACTTCGGCTCATTAAGCCTTCAGTCCATACTGTTTTCTGTCCATAGTGTTGTCAACGAGTGGCTAATCCCTCTTCATGGTGTGTTCCTCGTGCAGATAATGCCGCTGAAACTGTTCATGGTGGGGTGACCCTGCTGGCATTTGAAATACCAGTGACATAGTTCCAGCCTCAAAGCAACACACATGCCACCATCGTACAACAAACTGGCAGACAAGTAGTGGACATTGAAGAAGGAAGACCAAAGAAGAGCTGACGCCTTTGAATTGTGGTGTAGGCAAAGAATATTGAAAGTATCATGGACTACCAAAAGAACCAGCCAATCTGTCATGGAAGAAGTGTAGTCAGACTGCTGCTTAGAGACAAGGATAGAGAGACTTAATCGCATGGATTTTTAGTAATGTTGTCGAGAGACAAGTCCCTGGAGAAGGACACCATGCCTGGTGAAGCAGAGGGGCGGTGAGAAAGGGGAAGACCTTCGAGATGGATTGTCACACTGGCTGCAACAATGGCTCAAACATAAGAACAAATGTGAGGATGACACAGGATCGGGCAGTGTTTCATTCTATTGTTTACCTGGTCACTACAAGTCAAAATCGACTCAATGGCACCTAACAACAACACACACACACATATCTCATAATTACCTACATGGATCCCTAGGGACACAGTAGATTACACACTGAGTTACTAACCACAAGGTCAGTGGTTCAAACCTAGCAACCACCCCATTGAAGAAAGATAAGGCTGTCTGCTCCTGGGAAGAATTACAGTTTTCAGAACCCTCTGCAGGAACACTATGAGTTCGAATGGACTTGATGACAGTGGATTTGGTTGGGCTTCTTTAATGCTTATACTTTATAAGCTTAAACTTCCTACCGGAGTTATCTTTCACTACCTTTTATTGCTGAAATAAGTTGTTATTTTAGCAACACTAAAGAAGGTCAAAATATAAACTACTATAAATAGACCCTCCAATCTCAGTGCTTAAGGCAGCACCCAGTAAACCTCTGAATGCCACATTAGAAGTGAAATCTGCTTTCTGAAAACGTCACAAGCGTCTTGTCAGCAAAAGGCCTCCTGCTCATCACACATCCCGACACTCATTTCACGCACTGCACCTCATGTTCTCTCGGGCGCAGACGGATTGCAGACTTCTGTGAAGATACTTCATAAGAGAAATACTTCATAAAATAGAGCTTCTCTTGTTTCGACATGAAACGAAGTCACCACATATTTCTGTCTTCTGCTCAAGGTTCACGTTGTGTTTCTTAGAGAGGGGGGTTAAGTCAGCATGCTCACTGGAGCTAAGGAATGTTTACAATAAACTGGAAACTCCGACGGCTCTGGAATTAAAATGGTTTCAGATGCTCACGCAGAGCGGAGAAAAGAGACCGGCAGCTGGGACCCCCGCCCCCTGCTAACGCTTAAGAAAGCCATCTTGAGAAGACAATAATATTCAGAGCTTTCAAACACTTTCTACATCCTGGGGTATCGTTCCTCCAGATAACACAAATGTTTACATCTCTGGAAAATGGAATGCGTTTTAAATCAGTTCACAAAAAATCAATGTAAATCCTTGGCAATCCCTTATTTTCCTCCAGCGGTAATTACCAACTTAAAATATAATGGCATCAATTATAAGAAAAGTGACCGATTACATTCCCAGCAATTGCTTCAGAATATGATCAAAATGAAACGGATCTGATTATCGAAAAAAAATACATGCTGTACAACACAACCGGCTTTAAAACAAGAGTAGACACGGAGAGCGTGGTGAAACTAGCATAAATCGAAACATTCTCTCAGAAAGATGGCGACTCTCCTTAGCGATCATTTCAAAGACCATTACCATTACCAACTACATGATTTGTCATAATAGGGCACGCTAAGGAGCAATTAGTCGAGTAAGTAAAGAACCTGAAATGTTTCTAATTATAATCACATAGCGCCCCTTTCAAAAAGAAAACGCCAAATCAAAGAATCAGACATCAAAAGGCCACTAGGTCTTTCGATACAGACCATTTCCAGACCTAGCTTACTCCACATAAACCTCCTTTGGGGTATTTTCATTCCTCACTAAGAACAGAGATAGATATGGTTCAAATTACTGAACACTTCTTCAAAGTGCCGTGACATGTGTGTAGTCCACACCTAAGTGAAGAAAAACTGGAGGGGTCCCCTTCTTTAACAAAGTGTCATCAGTTTTAAACCGCCACTGTTAAATTCCATGGCACCAAACTTTGGGGACTAGGAGATTTTGGGAAGAACAAAAGAAGTCCACTAAATAAATAAAAGCATGCTCTTTTTGAAGGTTAAAAACGACTTGCCACGGTGTTGCTTCTCAATATTATGGTCTGAGGAAATCTTTCCACCAGGAAAGCAGGTCAGTTCGCTGTGCTTATGACCTCATCCTCGGGCATTATCATGTTATCAGATTCAAGCCCTTGAAATACTTTATCCCCTCTGGCCAGAAAATCACCTCTACTCCACCGGTTCATTTTCTGTACTTCCTTCAAAGCTTAGCCTATGGCTGAGAGATCTTCAGGACAGTAAGTCTTCTTCTAACGTCAGTATCATCATATAGCATACTGCTTGCCAGTTCTTCAGCCATTCCTGTGCCTATGCAAAAGGCACACGCTCCACTCCCCATCAACCCGGCCTCCATCTGGCCTTTCTGTTTAAGCTGGATCCATCTTCACCGTTTGCTTTGTCTACTCCCTCTACTGCACATCTCTACACATAGTTTATGCTGCACCCACTTCCTTGATGAGTTCTGTTACATGGCTATACAAGCCATTATGTTGAACATGTAACGGGTAACACAACTGGAGAGAGATGTACAGTTAAGATGAAAATCTGCCTAAGGATGTCCATATGAATTCATTACTAATAAAATGATTGCCTGAATCTCTTATCTAGAAACTAGAGTAAGCATACTGGTAGAAGCCCCAAGACTATGACCTTTGGTCACTTGTAAGGTCTGGAGATGAACTCGCCCCTATTTTCAACCACATAATGAACAGGACAAGGGAATGAAAACACTACAGAGATATGCACATGCTAGAACACCAGCCACTTCACATCAGAAGGGCAGCATTCACCCAGGGACAAAGTTCAGAAGGGTTGGGAAAGATGCGGGCAAGAAAACAAGAAACAGTGGGAGGAAAAGGGAGAAGTGATGTTACATCAAAGGGATTGCAATCAATGATAGGACACAAAATGTGCATGAATCATTGATTGGAAAGCTGAACTGAGCTGTAAGCCTCAACCAACCCACAATAAAAAGGTGTTTTTAAAAATTAAGACAAAACCAGAGTATCTAATAGCCAATATAATTGTGAGAAGTCACCATCATCCATGATGGTTTTTCCAGTACTTTAGGCTTGTTACTGAATTTGTTCTTTTCTTTTACAACTTAAATTTAAAGGAATACTGAAGTTAAATCAGCACTGTTTTCAGCATATGTGGTGATTGCAGTCTTGTCTCAACTCTGTGATCACTATTTTTCTGAGCTCCACAAATAGAGTAAGAAATCTATATGAATGATATTTTGTCAAGATAACATCTATACGTGACAAAGAAGATATAATTAGCAGAATAGGACCTTACATGGCAATTATAAGTGCAATCAGTAGGGTCAAGAATTCAGAGGGAAATGTGAGCAAAAATAAGATATTTAAAAGAACTGAAAGAAATGTCCAGAATTTTAAAGTCAAAATTTATTGGCTAGGATTTAAGCATATTAAACTCCACTGAAGAAAATACTGGTGAACTTGAAGACATAGAAAAAGCAGTTAACACAAACACATTTAAACATTCAACAACTGTAAAAGCAGAACCAGTGACTCATGAGACTAATTAAAGAGGTTTAGAAAATGGAATCCCAAAAGACAAGAGATGGTCCATCACACAAGTAGAAGAAAACACACAGGAGCTGACAAATGTCTAGCTGGTTTATTCTTTGGATGACCTGTTAAATTCAGGTAAGATATGCTCAAACTTTGGCTCTTGTGGGCTTGTTTTAATTTTTTTCAGCTTCAATCAAACCTTAAAAGTGATCACTCTTCAGACTTGCTAAATATTCATTGTACAAAAACCTCTCATAACCTGAAATATCTTTACTTGTGTTATACTGACTGTAAAAAAGTAATTTTGTGGCTGGATCATAACAAACTATGGGTAATAAAAAGGGGAATTCCAGACCATTTCTTTCTGCTCGTGACACCTGGACATAGACCGCAAAGCTGGAGCTCCAAAAGAACAAGGGGCACTGTATGGTTTACATGACAGTGGTATCCTTTCACCTGAAGCACTCAATCTGCATGCCGAGCAAATGATCCCAGATGCTGGGATAGATGAAGATGTAAGCAGCATCAGGATTGGAGGAGGGCTCATTGACAACCTGTGATATGCAGATGATATCACCTCATTTGCTGAAAGTGAAGAGGATTTGTTGAATTTTCTGCTTAAAAAACTATAGCCTTCAGTATGATTACACCTCAACATAAAACAAAAATCCTCACAAATGGCCCAATAGCAACATCATGAGAAACATACACAATAGTGATGGTGTCAACGATTGAATTTCACTTGGATTCACAAAGCAATACCCATGGGACAGTTGCCAAGACCAGAGAGCAAACCACCGTAAAGTCTTCAGAAGCCAGATGTCAGGTGGAGGACTAAGGTGCATCTAATTCGAGCCAAGGTAAGCACCTCGTATACACATGGCTAGACAACGACTACGGAAAACCAAAGATTTTATTTCAGACCAATAAAAGATTGATAAGTGAAACAATAACATCCCTGGGATGACCACACCGTAGAAGAATCAGCCATCTGAGGTCAAAAGGACAACCTTTAACCAAGGATCAAGTTCAAAAGGGAGGAAGTAGGATTAAGTGTGGTTGCATCATGGGGATTGCAAACAATGCAATAGAGCAAAACATGGATGAAATGTCAGGTGGAAATGGATCTGCTCTGTAAACCTTCACCCAATTCACAATGAAAAGTTGTCTTGTTTATTAAAGAGGAAGGCCCTCAAGGAGATAGATTGATTCGGTGGCTGGAACAATGGGATCAAGCATCGTGACAAGGGTGCAGGACTGGGCATTGTTTCATCCTGCTGTACATTGGGTGGCTATGAGTTGGAACCAGCTCTACTGAACATAAAAACAAACATGAAAAACAATGGTGTTCAGTGACAGCAACTGGGCCTTGGGTTAGACTATAAATTGGAGAAAGATGCAATAATTGTGAGAGCAAAGGATTTGTGGAAGGACTGATGCAACCTTAGAACTCAGGATAAGAAGGTCAGGTACAAAAGAAGGACATTAAGGGCATGAGCAACACTACTTCACCCACGGTTGCCAGATCGGAGCTAGCATGGTCTTTGCATGTGATTAGTGACAGTTAACTAGAGAGGTAGAGGAGGACCATCTGTTGATCTGAACGTGATGACAAACGCTTCCCTGCACACCCAACAAACCAATAGTGCCAAAAAAAATTTTTTTTGAGAGAGATAAAAGCTCAGAAGGAGTTGCCTGTAGTCTGCTATATTAATAAAGAATATAGTCAATGGTGTGAAAAATCAAAGAACACTCACAGCAACTGAGAATATGATGATTTTCTGGAACTTAAAAAAAAACCCACCATTTGGGAGATCTTGAATCAGCCTTTGATTCACTTATTAATTTTGCAGGAAGCTAACCGTGTTACACAGCTCAGGAAGACACACAGCGCTGCATGCCTCACTCCATCCTCTTGAAGGAGAGGCAAAAGGCCACAAAGCAAGCTGAGATCAAGGACTCTTTTTCTTTTGGTAAAATAAGACCTAAGGTTTTAAGGTCACAGAAAAGATCTCTGTGTGTTTGGATATCAGTCCTGCAAATTCACCAACAAATGAAAATAAAGCAAATCACAATACATGATTTAAAAAATGGTGAGACTGGCTTATCCTAGGTTCTGTTCACCACAATAAAAGAGCTGGGTGTGTACATACGTGCATTGTCTATCAGAAAGATTGCTATTTTAAAAGTCGGTTAGGGATAATGCTCATCCTTCTATACATCAAAGGAAATCTCGCATTGATTTCTCTCCTTACACTCAATGAAACACCTAGAGAGAGAGTGGAGGAGGGTGATTAAAAATATCCCAATAACAATAAAATTGAGGCAAACAGACAACCCAGTTGCAGAATCTAAGAGAAATCTCTAATAACTACAAAGCAAATGGAAATGGATTGATGAAAATTATCTACCTGGGTCCACTGGAGAACCAGTACAAATCAGCCTCAGGATCTGGAACCAGAGACAATGAGGCACTAAGGTACTTCCCCCACCTCAGATAAAAGATTTTGGATCTAGGTAATAAAAATATTTGGCAGCTGTATAATTCCAGCATGCCTTTTTTCTGAGTAACACCTACTGGTACTTCATTCCAACCTTTAGATAGATCATACAAAGGCAACAACTCACAGAAAATATCGGAGGAGAAAAGCACGGAGGAATAGTTAAAGGGTGCACTGTAGTGAATTATTGAATTATTTAAGGTGGCTCTTCTAGCCATTGTCTCTGTTTCTTTGACCAAATGGCTTTATTTATGAGATGGTAGGGGAAGGCACCGAGAGGATTCAGTTGTGAAGGATTGTTAAATGGACTCATGGAAATTGCTATCCTGCTGGGTATCAAGTGAACCCTAGCAGAAGCAAGAAGTGAGGTATCTCACTACCAGTCAAGGCCAGGAGTGGAGTGCATCGCTGGACCCGAGGATCCCAGCAGTGAACCTCCTTGATCTAGGAGAAGCTGTGACACCAGAGAAGTGACAGAGGAGCACCACCAGCAGCAGAAGTGAGAGTCTGAGGCCGAGGAGTGGATTTGATTTGGTTTGGTTGTTATATTAGACATTAATTGGAAAGATATAAAATATCTACAGAAGAGAAAGACCCAATACAATAGGAATTTATTTTGAGTCAAACTGACCTATAAAAATAAAAGTAAATCCAATAAAAACCCCAACAGAATTCTTGTAAAATGAATCAAAATTCAAAGCAGAGAAAATAGGAGCAAAGAAAATTTTGTAAATGTAAAATAGGGTATAAGAAGAACTCAGAATTCAAATAGCTAGTCAGAAGAATTAAAATTGTGCAAAAATAGATGGGATTACAAACTACTTGTGCACTGACAATTTTCATATTTCCTATAACAAAAATTTACTAATTTTCCAGTTGTTATTTTTTAAGGGAAAACTAAATACTTAGAAAAGTTTCTCATACAGACAATGAAGGTATCCAGAGTTACCACCTCATGGACGCTTGATGAGCCTGTTTTATCACAAGCAATTACAATGAGATGACAAAACAAATACAGATTAGCCTAGAAATTGAATGGCAGTGACAAAGAGTTAACCTTTTAAACAAATCAGCAATAACTCATCAACTTCTGGTTCCACATTTAATCCTATTTTGGTGTAATTCAATGACTTCTATTTAAATAAAATCTAAAATGAATTCAGACATTTCTAGGATATCCTCCTCACTCGCCACCTCTCAACATCACCTATGCTGGTGTAAGAACAGCAAGTCTGCGTTGGAAGAAGCACAGCTGTAATTCCCCTCGGAAGTACGATGGTGAGAGTTCATGTCGTCCTTTGGACATGTTACCAGGAGGAACCAGTGACTAGAGGAAGACAGGCTCATTGAAGGGAGTCCTTCACGGTGGCTGCACACACGACAACCGCGAGGACAACGAAGGGCACGTGTTGGCTTGTGCTGTGTGTAGCGTCCCGGAGGGAGTTGGAACAGACTCAGCAGCACCTAACAACAAGATGCTTAGTGACAAGATGCTTACAGTGGATAAATATATTGTGGCATAATAACTGAAATACCATTCAACAAATGAGAATAAAATGAGGAAATGTACACAGCAAAGTTATGTCAGATTTGGCAACGGATGCTGAAGGAAAGAGTCCATTCCCTCTATTTCCAAGTACTCATATGTCATTCATTAGAAGTTCAAGGTGCTGGGAAACTGGAGCTATTAGAAAATAGTGCTCAAAGAATATGTCACATTGGAAATGAAAATACACATTGGGATTGAAAATACTCAACAAGTAATCAAATTCCCTGATAAATCAACTACCCTGAAAAATTTTAAACATGAGTGCTCAAATCAAAATTTGGAAATATGTGGCTCAAAAGCACACTGTCTAGTAGAGAAAAGCATTATCTGCCATTAACAGTGTCTGACTGGGGATGGGAACAGAAACCTAGGGCCTACACTTCTCTAAACACAGGGGGCTCACCTGGTTAAGGCCCCACGAGATATCTCAAGACATGCAGCTGACATGCCTTGTCTTGAGTATGCTTTGGTTTTCCTGCTTTGAAAGACATTGGCACAGCAAAACACTTTCCTTTGATCCATATGCAGATCACCCAGATTAGAATTTATGGGAGGAATTTGCGGAACACAGAAGAGAGGAGTTGGTGAGGCCTACACAGGGTATGAGCCTCATCAAGGGCGGTGTGTCATATTAGCGAAAGACCACTGGGATCAGCTCTGCACAGGCAGGTCATTCTGGTTCCAGGCCCTTCAATGTTGTACTCGGATCGGGAGCCCTTGGACTCTGGTCTATTTGTTTGAGTAAAAATAAATAAGCGACCAGAAGTTAAGGTCAACTCTTCTCTTTAGAAAAGATGCACATCTTTTCTGTATATCTTTACCTCATTGGTATATGTAGATGTGGTATTATCTGATCACTTGGTGTTCTACCTTCCCCTCCTGGAATTAGGTCTCATTCTGCTTTGCTTTCGGGACACCTGCACCAAGCCATTCCTCCCCTATTGTGTCCCCGTTCCAATCGCAAGATACACAACTGCGCTCTGGTTCTTCACTCAGGGCAAGAATGAGTTCTGAGACTTTATACACCCTAATGTGGACAGATGCGCTCTTTAGTTCTCTGACACTCCAGCTAGTTTCTTCTCCAATAAAAGAAATCACTTCTCAGAATGGTGGTGGTGAGTGCTGCTGAGTCCGTTCCAACCCACAGCAACCCGATGTACAACCGAGCAAAACACAGCCCAGCCCAGCGTCACCCTCACAAGTGTTCCTATGGCTGAGCCCATTGTTGCAGCCACTGTGTCAATCCATCTTGCCAAAGGTCTTCCTTGTTGGCTGTCCTTCTAACTTTACCAAGCGTGATGGCCTCCTATAAGGACTGGTCTCTCCTGAAAACATGTTCAAAGTATGTGAGACGAAATCTTGCCATCCCTGTCTAAGGATAAATCTTGGTTGTGCTTCATCCAAATTTCGTTTGTTCTTTGGGCAGTCCATGGCACTTTCAATGTTTTTCGCCAGCACCACATTTCAAATGATCAATTCTTCTTTGGTCTCCTTTATCCAATGTCCAACTTTCACATGCATAAGAAGAGACTGAAAATACCATGGCCTCGTGTCAGGCACACCTACTCACCAAAGTAATACCCTTGCTTTTCAACCCTTTAAAGATGTCTTGTGCAGCAGGTTTACCCAACGCAAGGTGTCATTTGATCTCTTTTTCTCAGAATAATAACCATTATTTTTTACTACATAAAATGATAACCATGTAGTAAGAGACAGACTCATCTCTGATACAACCATATGCATTTATAGCAAGGCAGCTTTCCCTTATTTTATAAAGCTAATATCTGCAATGACCAAGGACTTCACTGTAGTTTGAAGACAGTGTGTATCGATGTAGCAGTAATAGAATTAAAAAAATACTTTGTCCTAATGCATTTCCTCTCAGAGATGTTATTTTGGTCCCTTGCCACCTGGAGTTGAATTGAGAGTGCAGATAGATATATTTTTTAAAAGGCAAGGCATTGAACTATTAAATTGTGTGATAAGTGAATGATATGCTAATGAAACTGTCTTAATATCAAATCTAACCTTTTGCCTATAAGTCCAGCTAATAAAAATTCTTGAATTATTAACCTTTAAAAAAAGGAAAACAAAATTTAACAGCAATAACAAGAAAAGTTATAATCAAGCAGCAGCAAATGGTCTACTTAATGCAGTATTAATGTTGAAAATATCCATCATAAACAAAGGTTGCTGAATAGTTCCTAAGCATCTACAGGAACAGATTGGACCTTTGACCCCATTGACCTGTAGGAAGCAAGAATAATTAGAAGCCTCACTGCCGTTAATGCGATAGCAAGTCTACATATAGTTTCTGCGTCTTTGTCAATCATTATAGGAGGAGACAACCTTATCTCTTCTGTGATCGGCTGGTGGGTTTGAACCACCCACCTTTTGGTTAGCAGTGGCAATGCTTCCCAACAGCACAACGGGGGTTCCTTAAGAACAGCGATGAGAAAGAAATTTCTTTCGACTTTTCATTTTCCCAACTCTGTACTATCAGCAGGGCCTCGTTTCTCTTTTTCTATTCATCTCAACTTAAAACAACATGGGCTGCACGACATGAGAAGAACAAAGTCAAAGGCACCTCGAGGTAAAGGCCTTCAAGAATTTGCTCTCTCAGATTGCCAAAGGAGTGAAGACTGTCCTGCTGTTATGCTTCCCATTTCTTCATTTTTGATCCTTTCCAGGCAGTGAGGTGTTCCCAGTTTCCTCCCACTATATTTCAGTGGTTTACACGGTCTTCGCATCAAGAGGGCTGTAGTCTGCCCCACACCCACAAACTAACCCACTGCTGTTGAGTTGATTCCAACACCAGATGCTGTAAAGCCAGAGTAGAATTGCCCCGTACCGTTCCTAAGGCTGTAAGTCCGCATGGAAGCAGACTGTCGCATCTTGGAGTAGCTTGGGGGCTTGTACCAATCACCTTTCATTTCGAAACGGAGTGCTTTAACCACTGTTCCACAAAAGCTTGTTGTACAGATTCCCATGTTGCTTAATCTACTTGATACTTTTCTACTTAATTTCACTTACATCTCACATAAAGTGACAAGTTTTTAAAGTTATTCTTGTGCCAATGTAGTCTGATATCAGTTGCAGAAATCTGTCTCTTTCTATTGTTAATAAACAAATTAATGGAAATGAACAAAAACTGTTTTGTTATACAGTACATGTTTGGTCATAAATATCATTTTATTGTTAGATTTCTATAGCTTAAGTTCACATATCATTTTCTAATTCTCAAGTTTCAAAAGAATTATTCCAGAGTTTTACAATGATAATATAGAACCAATTGATTGGTCCTTAAGAACGTCTCAGCCTGGACACATAACTACATTAGATGAATACTTTGGGATGTGTTCGACCATTCAAATTATAGCGTTTTCTTAGAAGAGTTTGATAATACAGAGAAAATGTGCTCTTTTCAGGCATAGGGGTCAGGAGTCCAACATACATTTTGTGGGGACACAATCTGAATCAACAACATGGATTTTTATGCATGGATTCTTATTTTCTCTGATATTCTCTGGCATACAGTCCACATATAAAGAGAAAGTAAGCCTTTGTTGAGTAGATGAAAGAACGACTATCTAAATACATAACATCCTATTCTAATGGTGGGGTTTTCTTTATCATTGTGTATATTTAGTGAAGAAAAATGCTAACTGTCTTTCTGCAAAATGAGCTGTGTCTTGAGCAGCTGGACCTAACACGATTCTTCAGATTCAAAACCAGCAGCAGCAGACACTGCCCCCATCCCCACCCCCACCCCCACTGCCACATATTTCCCTGTGGGGAAGGAGCCAGCCTGTGCTCATTCTTTGGAAGTGCGGACCTCACAAACAGCGCCTCTGTTACTCTCGGACCTGATCCTCGGGGATCTCCAGACAGCTGGGCAATGAAGACATCACCTACTTAGGAGGCGACAGACATGGATCGACGGCGGGATTTTATTAAGAATTCTACAACAGCTTCTCTGAACTCCCAAGCAAAATCTGGTCTTTGGCAAGGAACCTTCAAATGCCTGCAGAGTGTGGCTGGGCTCAGAAAATGATTAGGTTGGATTTGTACAGAAACTTTGGGGATTTCAAGGTTCTTTCACTATCACTGAACATTGAAAGATTTTTTTAAAAAACAAACTACCAATATCTGCTTAAAGAAAAGCATTCTGAACTCTTAACTGCACTTGTCAACAACTTGCTCTTGTTGCTATTGGTGAAAACCGCTCTAGAGCACTGGTTCTCAACCTCTCTAATGCCGAGACCCTCATGTGGGGGTGACCCCCCAGCATAACATTATTTTCATTGCTACTTCATCACTGTCATTTTGCTACTGTGATGAATTGGGCGACCCCTGTGAAAGGGTCTTTTGACCCCCAAAGGGGTTGTGACCCACAGGTTGAGAACTGCAACTCTAGCGGGTTTTCAAGGCAGTTGACCTTTTTAAAAGCAGATGGCCGGGGTCTTATGTCCAAGGTGCCTGCAGTTTGGTGCCTGCTGGTGTGTTTCAGCAGTCAGCCTCTGTCTGTTTAGTCCACGGCTTAACCATCTGCACCACCCAGGACTCCTCAACAACTTAACACTTAATTATAACTCTAAGTACTTCAAGTGCCTAACCTGGACCATAGAAAATGGTTAAAGATGGGTTAGGTCATTGATTACCTCAGCCAAACCTTGTGTTCCTTTCAGTGCGGCACTGCAGAATGCATTGTAGCTACTAAGTATTTGTTGATTTATTGTTACTTAAAGGCATTTGCTTTAGGAACATGCTATAAAAATCAACAAAGCAATGCAGAGAGTATAAAGAAAATAAGAGATAGAGAAGGTGTGGTAAATTTAAGAAAGGAAGAAAGTGGATCCCATTTTAAAGAGGAAGAAAACTAATCCATGAGGAATAAAGGGAGGGCATGACGTCCAGGAAGAAAGCCAGTATGCCCTCCCTAGTGTGTCAGTGTTCAAGCTGAAGCATAAAACAGTTATTTGTTTTTAAATGATTGAATATTATAGTTCTCTTATGATTTTACTTAATTGATATTTGGTGATATAAAGAAATCCTTATGAAGAAGGGGGGAAAAATGATATCTTGTGATGTGACAGAGTTCAAATCATTTGAAGATGTTCAGCCACTGAGTCAATGTGTTTTATAAGAAGGTTTCATCCATTCCTACTTTTGTTGCCTATCCAAACCTTTAAACAGAAATAACAGGTCAAAAAGAACACACAAAATCACACAAAATTAGGACAAACCTCTGCCTGGGAAAATTATATAATCCTCTCTCTCTCTCTCTCTCTCTCTGTCTGTCTGTCTGTCTGTCTGTCTCTGGTTGTGATGAACGAGGAAGCCTCCACTGTGGAATCACAGTCTCAGGCAGGTACCCTGAAGACTGTTCACCCACTAAGGCTCGCATCATCCTGAGCCAGTGTTGTCAAGCCCAACTTTCCTAAATTTTTCTTCAACCAAATTACAAAATCCTCTGGCAAGGACCTACAGCTTGCCTGGGACTTAGGGAGAACTCAGTCAATCTTTAACAAGTAAGTCATATCTTTCAGCTAAAATCAGGAACTAGGACAACCTAGTTGAGTGGATCTCAACCTGTGGGTCATGACCCCTTTGAGGTCAAACAACCCTTTCACAGGGGTTACCCGGTTCATAGCCATAGCAAAGTTACCGTGATGACATAGCAACGAAAATCATTTTATGGTGGGGGGTCACCACAGCATGAGGAACTATATTAAAGGTTCGCGGCATTAGGAAGGTTGAGAACCACTGACCTAGCTAAGAGTAGGGCCTAATCCCTGGTAGTGTAGTGGGTTACAAGTTGGATTGCTAAACCCGAAGGCAGCTGTTTGAAACCAGAAGCTGTTCCTTGGGAGAAAGATGGACATTTCTATGCCTGTAAAGATTTAGAAGAGTCTCAGAATCCCACAAGGGCATTCTACCCTGTCCCACAGGGTCACTATGAGTCAGGATCAATTGATCACATCAATGGAGAAGAGAAACAAATCTACCACTTTTATATACATTTCAATGTTAAATTGTAAGACAAAATCTTCCCTAAGCATTGCTTACAGAATAACCCAGGGCCAAATATAAAAAGGAAAACATCATGGTCCAAATTTCTCAACAAAATCTACAGACAATCTAAGAGGTCCTAAGACCAAAGTTTCTCTTTCTTAAAATCTGTTTTCATTTAAGAGTAAGAAAGCATCTGAAATCACTAAGTTATATATATTTTAAACATTCCTATCACTTAAAAACAGATGAACTGATTTTTCCCTAAAAAAATTACTAGCAAGTAATTAAATTCTGAAACTGATGCAAAAGTGAACCACAGGATGGCCCTTACACACAGGTGAACTTTATGTGACAGCTACTTAATTTGGCTCCTGCTTTTGTGTAAGAGTCTTTCAGAATTTTATGAGCATATCACAATTTTACTTACTTCAAAGCTTCTTCAAATTTACGAATCTTCTTTTGAGTATCTTCTTTCTCTTTATCAAGTTCACTCTGCAAGTCATGAACCTGCCAGGACAAAGACACACAAAACTCACTAAGAGACAAAACTGACTTGGAAAATTTGAACAATGAAACCCAATTTTGACCATGTTTCTAATAGCAGATCAGACAGAGACCCAGTTAGCCATAGACATTCATCAGAGAATGGTGTAGGCCTTCGCTAGCAATCACTATTGCCCAGCATCAGTTCTCCCCAAAGACACTGAGTCAGTTCTGATGTCAACACAGTGACACTGTAAGACAACACAGAATTGCTCCCTAGGGGTTCTGAAACTGTAAATCTTTCCCACTCTCTGCTTTCTCTTGTGGTGCTGCTGGTGGGTTCAAACAGCCAACCTCGCAGTTGGCAGCCCAATACTTAACCTGGCACAATACAACACACGCCCATGGCCACCGAGCCTCCTCTGACTCATAGCAGCCCTGCAACACACAGCAGAGCTGCCCCGAAGGTTTCCAATGTGATACTCTAGATCGGGACAGTTGCATCTCTCTCTGACAGTACTTTGAATTGGGACCTTTTTAAAAAACAAAAACCTTTCCTTTAAAATTCTCTTACTTTTTTTGTTGTTGGTGTTTTAGTTTTAGTGATAATAAGCTTTCTGCTCGCATATAAAATGGGTGGGGGTACAAATGGGTGGAAAGAAAACCTTCCGTGAGAATATGAGGAAGCTTCCACTGGCTGCTGTGGTCAGCCACCCAAATGAGAAAAGAAACAACAAAACTGACAAAAGCAAAGAAGAAAAGGCAGGGTGGAAAAGAAAAAAAAAAAAAGAAAGAAAATGTAGGGTGGTAGAAAGAGCAGGCTACAGGGGAATTCCACTGCCATCACGCGGATTCCAACTCAGAGCACCCTTATATAAGGATGTAAATGTCTATAGGAGCAGGTAGCTTTGCCAGTCTTCCAAGGAGCCGCTGGTGGAGTTGAACCACCAACCTTGGGCAGTGCACCACCATAGGGGTGTTAGGAGATCAGAACTGGAATTAAAACTCAAACCAAACTCCCTGCCATGGGGTTAATTCTGACTCATAGAGACCCTACAGGGCAAGGTAGAATAATGTAGATTTCTGAGGCTGTAAATTTTTTAAATTAAAAGATCATTTTATTGGGGGCTCTTACAGCTCTTGTGACAATCTATACATCACTTTTATCAAGCATATTTGTACATATGTTGCCATCATTATCTTGTAAACTTTACTTTTTTTAAAAAATCATGTTATTGGGGGCTCGTATAACTCTTATCACAACCCATCCATCCATTGTGCCAAGCACATTTGTACACTTGTTACCATCATCATTTCCAACATTTTCTACTTGAACCCTTGAGATCAGCTCTTCTTCTCCCCACCCTTGCCCACCCTTATGACACCGTGATAAATTATCATTATTGTTTTCCTGTCTCACACTGACCACTGGCCTTCCTTCCCCCATGGTTTGTTTTCCGGCCCCTTGGGGTGGAGGTGTGTGTGGGAATGATGTGCTGATCATTGCTATCGGTTCCCACTTCCTGCCCTCGTCTTCCCATCTTCCCCCTACCCTCCTGGTCTCACTAGTTCCATTCCTGTTCCTGGATTCCGTGTGTGGTGAGCTCTTATCTCATCCGAACCAGTGCACCTACTCCGGTTTAGCCCGCAGTGAAAGGTAGGACGGGAGTCATGACAGTGCGGGGTGAGGAAGCCTCAAGGAACCAGAGGAATACTGTACTTCTCATTGGTGCTATACTGTGTCCTGGATGACTCATTCCTTCCTTGTGATCCTTCTGTAAGACGTCCCATTGTCTACAGGTGGGTTTGGGGACTCTGCTCCAACTCCCCTCATTCTCAACAATGTTTGTTTGTTTGAGTCTTCTGATACCTGTTACCTGATCTCCACCACACCCCACGATCGCACAGGTTTAGTGTACTTCTTCCACATGGGCTTGTTACTTCTCTGCTACTTAGCCGCTTGTTTAACATCAACCTTTAAGACCCCAGATGCTGTATCTTTTGGTAGCCAGGCACCCTAAGTTCTCTTCACATTTGCTTACGTACCCATTGTGTCTTCAGCGATTTTGCCAGGGGGAGGGGGGTGAGATCACAGAATGCCAGTTTCTTAGAACAAAGTGTTCTTTCATTGAGGGAGGGTATGAGCAGAGGCCCTAAGTCCACTCACAACCTGTGTATTTCCATAGAAATATATGTACGTAGGCCAATACCTCTGGTATGAATTCATGTATTTATATATGTACACTCCTATGTATATACCTCTATCCATATCTTTGCTTCCTAGATCTTTCCTCTGTTGCCTTTTACCTTCCTCAATCTCACCCTTCTTCTGCCTTTTAATAATTCATCTCAGATAGACTGCTGTTGTCCACAACACCCCTGGGATCTCAATGTCCTCCTCATTGTTGATTTTAATTCCCTAGTTGTTCCCCCTGTCTACAGTGTTGTTTGCTCACCACTCCCTTCCCCTGCCTCCCTCTCCCCGCAAGTCCCTCGGGAACTGTTGGTCCCATTGCTTTCTATAGAGCGTGTTTTCCATGCCTATCTTATAAGGTTGTTAATCTTTATGGCAGCAGAAAGCCTCATCTTCCTTCCCAGGAGTATCTGGTGAGTTTGCACCGCAGACCCTGTGGTTAGGAGCCAATACATAACCCACCACACTATCAGTGCACCAAATCCAAATTAGGAGATCAGAGTCCCTCTTACCCTATAATTTAAATGGAAAATTGAGAATATCCAATTAGCACTATTTTTCTTAGTAGGAAGAATGAAAGCAAAATTTTAGCCACCACATTAGTTTTACTGACTTGGTAGGGAAAAAATGAAAGGGTGTTGTTCAAAAGTTTACCATGTTTAAAGTCAAAAATGTCCTCTTTAGCTTGGAGCTCTAGCAAGTACTTGAAGTGTTTGGCATGTAGAACATGTATCAACTTGGAGAAAGACGCCACTCAGGTAACAGAAGGCCCACGGCAACACTGCCACAGTTAGCTGGCCAGTGTCAAGCTGATTCCGACACGGGTTCCGGATGCACAACTGAGCGAAACAGTGCTCGGTCCTCCACCATTCCCCACGATGGCCAGCAGGCTCCAGTCCATCACTGTGGTCGCTGTGCCACGTCCCCTTCTCTGCCTTGTCCTCTAGCTCATTACCATATGACGCCCTCCTCCAGCAAGTGGGTCCTCCAAATGAAGTGAGCCATCTCCAAGGCTCACTCGCCATTGCAAACACCAGCTGGTGTGGGAATCTGTCACGTGTCCATCGGTGTGCTTTGCGGTGCTGTGTGGTGTGTGGCTGTGGTGCAGGGAAACACGCTAGCAGTGTACTTCAAATGCAGCAGGTGGCCCTTGGAAGGTTCCAGCATAGCTTCTGGACCAGGGCAGACAAGGGACAAAGGCCTGGTGACCATTCGGAAAACCTTATGGATCCCAACAGAACACTGATCCGTAATGTGAAGATTTTGGAAACATTTGTTTTGATAGCAATAAAACTCTTTCTTTACATAGACTCTTCAGGGAATTTTTTTTTTTTTTCGAAATAGAAAAGTAGATGTACTCAATTGAAGGTGAGGGAGGGCAGCAGGGACAAAGGCTAACTGGAGAAAGTAGTAGAGGCACAGTTAAAGACACACTTGTTAGTGTCTGTTGGTGTTTATGTGTCATTCCAGAGTCGTTTGTTTGAATTGTTTCCTATTAACTCATTTTAGGTCTCTTATGACATAGAGGTGACCCATGACCAGTAGGGTGAGTGGGAGTGGGGGTGGACCACTTGCACAGTCAACCCTCAAGCATAACTTCTGCCTCTCCAAAAACTTAACTGCCAGCGGCCTGCTGTTGACCAGAAGCCAGCTTGCCGACAGCACCGTCGATTAGCACAGATTTTGTATGTTACTGTATTGCACGGCACCTGTAAAAACTGCACTTTCAGCGCAAGATCAAAAGTGCAAATACTTCATGCTGATGGGCATAATGCTGGTGACACCTTCACCAGTCTCCTTCTTTCTTTCTTTATCTTTAACCTTGAGTCATTTATGTTGAAATGGTGGGCAGCTGCAGACCTTAATCGACGATACAGACCAGGTCGGGCAACATTTCCTTGTTCTCCCTGGTCTGTGGGGCGCTTGCCGCATCTCAGATGGCCTGGGTCCCGTTGAGTTATTAAGGTCTCTGCTACTGCATTAATTAAGCAGGATGAGAAAATACATGTGGACCACATAAGACGGAGCCGTTTTACTGCAGTGTACAATTTACTGGAAAGAACTGCTCAAGTGGAGGTGCTGAGCACTTCCTCTTCTATGTGGGCCTGCACAGCACACACCCATGTCATTCAACCACCAAGTACACGTGGATATGGATCCTGACCCAGGTTCGTTTTGATCCTAACGGCAAGCGGGCCGTCTGTTTTCTCTAGCACTGGGAGTTAAACGCCACACCGGTTACTAACAGGAACAGCAGACCGAGGGTGCAGTAGACACTGGGAAACAAAGGCTACTTTCAATCAGAAGTTCAATGTGAATCCATCTTACTCTTGCTTTGATGCCTGCTTTGCTTTTTACCACATAATCAACCACACAGATATGTAGAACCTGTACAGACATGCCATTCGATGAAAAGGGTCTGTATTGAAACTAAAGGAGTGAAACTTTCATTATCAATCCTCAAGTAATGAGCTCTTTAATCGAAATAAAATGCTAAATAATTGAGATTTAGTCCCTTTAAAAGGGTAAACATTGAAGTAAACTAGTATGTTGGGTTTTTAAAAAACAATCTACTTCAAATGATACAGTGATAATGAGCGCGACCGACCCCTGCCGGTTTGTACCCACATTCCACCACCAGCCCCACGGTACCCTGCACCTCAGGGCCCGGTCTGAAAGTGGGGAGAACATTAGTCCAGCATCAAAGAATCAGAGCGTCAGCAAAGCCACGTAACGCCCCGAGGGCATCCGAGTGCTCAAAGTAGAAGAAGAAGAACGTGAGTGCTCCATACATGTTCATACTTATTACTATGACCTCCACGGGTCAGACACAGCAAACCCAAATGTCTATTTTTAATGACGTGTGGTCGTGACGAGCCCCAGCACGCACCCCGTGGCAGCACACAGTAATGCCCTCGCGCAGTCAAAGTCCGCCGGCCCTTCCAGCAGATGGCCCCCAGTGCTCAGCTTGACTTCGGGCAAGCGCTTTCGAGCACGCACGCTCCCACCTTAAGCTGGGCCAAGTTTCCAGCTGCCACTTCTGGGCGCTGGTCACTGTGTAACTGAAACACCGTGACCTAAGTTGACTGCTTCTAAAACAATCACAGCTATTTCTACAGCAGGAATGGAACCATCTGGCAGTGGGGTGAGGGACTTCCCTCTGAGTCAAGCGCCCTCTATCAATGCACAGACTCGTAAGTTGGGGTATCTTAAAGCTAGGAGCTGTTTCTCATTCATTTTTACCCCCCAAGCACCCAACACAAAACTGAGCTCCCCATGCTAGACTGGTCAATAAATCCTGTTTGATTGATTTTGTGTGTGTGTGTGTGTGTGTGTTCTGTTTCATTTTTATAGTTGAATATAGTTACTTTGTATGTTTAAGGGTCTTTTTAAAGTATGTCTTTGTTTTGAATTATATACCAGATAGACATGGGAGGCAGATAGGAGCCCTGGTGGAGCAGTGGTCACACGTTGGCCTACTAACCGCAAAGTGAGCAGTCAGAAACCACCAGCGACTCCACGGGAGAAAGACAGGGCTTTCTACTCCCATGAAGACTGACAGTCTTGGAAATTCGCAGGGGCAGTTCTACTCTGTCCTGTAGGGTCAGTGTAAGTCAGCATGGACTCAATGGCAGTGATTTTTGGGGGGCAGCGGGATGGGTGACAGATAATTGAATACTAAGTAAATGAGAAATCACTGCATATGGAACTTGAAAGTGACACGAGAGATGTAATACCCATTTATTTGGATTTTTTTTAAATTCCTTTATCTTCATATAAAAGAAAGTTAAAGAACAAACAACATAGAAAAAGAATATATTATATAGATGTACACATACAGACATATATGTATTCATCCTTCCCTTTTTAATGCACAATTCTGGCGACATCGTGGTTAGGCTGCTAACTGCAAGGTCACCATCTCCAAACCACCAGCAGCTCCTGGAAAAAGAGGCGGCTTTCTACTCTGGGAAAGTCAGTCCCAGAAACTCACAAAGGCAGTTGTACCTGGCTCTCCAGGCTCACCATGAGTCAGAACTGACTTGATGGCAGTGAGTTTGAGGGTTTGTTTTGGTTTTTTAAGTTTGAATGCTAGTGGGGGATAAGTCTTAAATGGATTTGCTTATAATCTGCCCCCTTGAATATATTGTGAACATCAAAAATGAAGGCAAAAGTGAGAAACATATGACACTATAAACTAGCTACTCAAGGATATGCACACGCTGTAAAAGTAACTGATGTCAGTAGCCATAAGCTCATCTGTGGAATACTTTTTAAATCTATTTTTTTTGCTCTCTAGCTCCCAGAACGTGACGCAATCAAGAAATGAGCAGGGCCAGGAAAGGATGCTGGGAGCTGGGAGCAGATGGGCCCACCGTGGCAGCATCACGTGCTGGTGCTGACCCGACTGTCCACGGGCTGAGCCACTCCCCTGGGTCTCAGCCTCTCTCACCTCCGCTTCCCAAAACGGGGACGGTGAAGGGCTGAGCCGCAGGACTTTTATAAATCTCTTGCTGCACGTGTCCATTTTCCAAACACTTCAATAAAGGCCCATGTGTTTTAGAAAAATAAAATCAGGCCAGTCGGGGGGGAAGGGGGGGAGGCCACTTAACAGGTTAAAAGATGTAACTTAATATAATGTGTAAAGCCATGGACATTTTCAACTATTTCTAACGGAATGATAAGAATTACATACAAAGGTTCAGCACGGGAATAAGTAAATGGCCGTGGCTTGGTCAATCAACGGTTCTGTCAAGCCTTAGAAGTCGCCATTTTAACCGGAGCACCCTTCAGAACACGCATGCTTAGCACCTGCCACATGAACTTCTCCAGGTAAACAGCACCATCTTGGACTCTCTGGTGACTGTTTGGAAAACAAGTCGCATAATATGGTAGAGGCAGGTGTTTCCTTGCTAGTAAAATCATTTAGCCTAACCACTTCCTGATTTAACAGATTAGGATACTTCATCAAACAATGACACCGAGCTTTACTGCCCATTATTTGTTTGATGTTCAAAGATCTGAAGAGCAGGCACTGGCCACTGCAGATCAATAAAGACCATTAGGTCATGTGTGTGCTTAACTTGGAGGCAGCATCTGAGGCTTGCTGCTGCTCCCACGGCCTGTCAGGCCCCAGGCACCGGCCATGGTGCTTTCTCAAAGGCCTGAGGAAATAATGTCATTCAGATGGCGATTCCTCCTCGTGAACAGATACTCTGGAGTAAGCCTCACGCCAAACGTTACTGAGCACGCACACCTGTAGCAGCGTCTCACCAACAAAAGCCCTATACATCCCATTTCGCTATCGAGTTACACAGGCTGGGGTTGTGGAAGATTTATGTCAGCTCTGTGAGCAGTCAGAAAGGAGATTCCCCGAGGGGGGTGCAAGCCATCAAATCTGCAAGCCTTGAGATCACAGCAGGTTTAATAAAGGAAGAAGAACAGATGTCAACTTAAAGGAGGGGTGGGGGGAGGGAGGTGATGGGATTAATTGTAAAACAAAAAGTGGCGTGCTGAGCCCCCTTTTCTTCCAGTATACACACTGTTGGGAACATATGCACTATGCACAAACACCCTTCGTTTTCCTTTAAAGATTGCTATTATTTTATACAAGTCTTGTTTACATTGAAAACAATTAACACAATTTAACGAGTTACTTTATTAAAAAGCAAAGCCAACTGACCCCTTGTGGAAGGGGCAAGCTCTAGCGATGCAGCACAGCAAGAGGACGCCAGGTCTGCTCCCAGAGGGAGAGGGAAGCAGCCTGCGTGCAGAGGACCCTTTCCTTTCTCGCGCTGGCCCATGGGGGAGGGGCTGGCCGCCATGAGAAACCTTCGTGTAGGTTGTAGCTAAGTACTTGCCCGATCGTGGTAGGAGAAAGATGTACCTGTCTGGCTGTGCCCCTCCCACAGTGCTCAATAGGACTTTAAACCGCAGGGGAATGGGGCACATTTATTCACAAGTGTGCACTCTTCCTCTCACGGAAGGTGCCCTAGTGGCCTCGTGGCTATGCATCTGCCTGCAGTCCTTAAGACCCACAGCTGGAAACCACCAGCTGCTCCAAGGGAGAATGACAGGGCTTTCGACTCCCATAAAGAGTTACAGTCTTGGGCACTCACAGGGGCAGGTCTACCCTGTTCTATAGGGTCGCTGTGAGTCTGCATTGACTCGGTGGCAGTGAATTTGGTTTTTGGTTGGTCTCTTCTGTCAACAGCCTCTCTGCCTGTCTCCCAGGTACACAGATAACAGCTTTCAGGAAGAGGACTGGCCATCAAGTCTGACAAAGCAGAGGCTCAGGAGGCCATGTCCTAGTGTTTGGGAAGCTAGAGATCTGTCCGAAGAATAAACAATGGACTGGTGAATACGCTTACATGCCCAATCAGGTGGGAAGCCACGCTGAGGCCTGGCTTGCTCTTGGCTCCGCAGCAGAAACTGAAGAAGTTCTTTATCCCAGTGCCCCCCCCCACCCTCTTTGAGCACCACTTTGAAGACAAGACGCACATGGAAGAGTTGAAACAAAGTACAGCCATCAGAAAACCTCAGCTCCCAGCCCTTCGGCCCTAGCATGACATCGTGCCCAATACAGGCATTGAGCATCTGCTCAATGGATGTGGCTAGATGGGACGTGGCATTACAAAGCTTTGAAAATTTTGTGACACGAAACATGCTTGTACACGTTTTGATTAATTGACGAGTTAATCATTTTCTGATTTTCCTTTATGTAGATATTTTACAAGTGGAGTGATTTGATAAATATTAAAACAGCAAATAATTACAAAATCAGGAATAAAATCTTGGCTATCTCAACAGCTTTTTGTCCTTTTCATCTATCTCAGAAAGTCAAAACCACTGCTGGGGAGCCAATTCCGACTCAAAGCCTCTCTGTAGAACAGGGAAGAAGTGCCCCAGCGGCTGTCTTTACAGAAGGAGACTGGCACATTTTCCGCCCAGAGAGTGGGTGCTGTTAGATCGGAGCAATTAACCAGCACAGCACCCAATGCACCACCAGGAACCCTGCACATGTCTTATCGCAAACAATAATTTCAAAGGTGAAGTTTAATGATCCCAAATCGACTGGAATCTGCATTGTTCTATCTCAGATACTAAAAGGGTTTGACAAAGCCTAGGCTGTCACTGATAATAGGGCTATCAGTAGAAATACTTTTCTGAATGTCAATAAACACTCCATTTTTGAAAGTAGCACCTGATTCTTTCATTGTTTTATCGTCTTGTTAAATATTAAAAGTTCTTATGGCACATATGATACAAAAGAACACAAAATAGCATGCCTCAAATGTATTTTTTTTAGCTGATGGAAAAAAATACCATTTCTAAGTTTTATAGGAGGCTGACATAATAATAATAATACTCCTCATTAACTGGAACATACAAGGGGCTGCCTTATTAGTGACATTGTTAAGACCCAAATTGAGAAAGCTGTTGAGGAAAATGAAAAATAAAAGATGTAAAATGTGCTTACGGTCTATCTGAAATAAAGGAGGGCTGAAATGTGTGGCTTTGTGAAAATCAGCCCCCATTAGTGATGGCCCCATTTGCTATCGTAAATCTTTCATTGTCCCTCATAAAATGCATTACCTTTTTTTCATAGGTGCGTTTTAATTGACTTTTCTCCATTTGAAATTTACTTTCTTGATCCTGTGAATGAAAAGGTTTGTTTTTATTATAACTAAATTCAGTCTTAGGGCTAATAAAATTGTCAATCTAATGAAATCAATCTTGGTGATGACAAACTTGACTTAAATTTTTGCATATTATTGAGAGCCCCAATTCTGCCCAATTATATTAAGCCTGAGTAAAAAGATGAGCGACTTTGTATTTAGGGCAAATTTTAGTTCTGAGATATTACTACTTTTAAATTCCCCCAATAGTACAATGGAACAGAGCTGTCTTTCCTTTGGGAAAAGGCCAACGACTTAAAAATGACCAAATGAATTCATATGAAAACAAGAGAGTTCTTTTCCATTGTTTCTCTGACCACAAGAAAAAAGAAAAGATGGAAAAGACACAGCAAGCGAGTGATTACGAAATGGACAGAAATAATTTAAGGAGACATTTTAAAATAATACTGATATTTTACACAAATGCATGTACTTTGTGCTTTTGTGCAAACCACACAACTCCCTCACACATTAGCCTCGTGTGCAGGTGTTACACACGTGCTGTGTGCACCTTATTTACACAGATGTGAAAAATACAGCCCCGTGAAATGAGAGTCATCTTAAAAATGAATCTAAAAGATTATTACAATTCGGATGATTCTTTGGTCTCCACACCCATTAGCATCTGCTTGTCAACTAAAATAAACCCGATGAAATGACGCACCGCAGCAATGAATGACACTGTGTGGGCTCTACGGCTCTGTCTAAAGGACTCTCCCCTTGTACGTCCACAGCAGGAAAAGGGAAAGACATTTTCGTCATTATTCTTGGTGCAGAAACATGCAATTCACCTTCAGTTGTTGCGTTCTTTGATGCTCTGATTCCTGTAGCTGCTCTTTTAAGAGACACACGGTCTGTTCTAATTCTTCAATCAAGCCAGATGCCTATAAAGATTTACAGAAGGTTGAGTTTGATACCACCCTCTAACTTGTGAAATTTATCTTCTTTTTTTCTGAAAGTTCTATTACAATTCAACATATAGATAAATATAAATTAAAACAATTTTTTTTCGAGAAAACCACCAGAGTTAAACTTTCTAGGGTAAAAATGTAAGTAAAATTCAATATAGTTATGTGATACAACGGAAAGGTGATATTGATATAAAAATAACAGGTTTACAGAAAACCGTTTACATGTTTGTTATAAAACCAAATCTGCTGGATTTTTTTAATTCATACAATATCAAGTGATTGGCTGGACAATCAGGATTGTAGACCGGGGCTCACTGTGGAGAGTTTCCGTGATCGGACACAAAGGTGTCTGAGCGCAGGGGCGGGTCCTGTGAGGTCACCCGTGTGTGTGACACCCAAAAAAACCAACCCAAAGCAGAACCAAGGCCTTTAAATAGTCCATAATAATGGATCTTCTACATGATACATGATTAATACAACTAAGAATTGTCTCAGATTTGTATGTCTCCCGCTTTTAGCAATGTTGGCTGTGAGATGGTTAACTTTTGCTGGTAAAATGTAATTTATTAAATACTCGTGTTGTAGTAGATAGCTCACATATGTATTACTTTTAAAAATGTAACAGCAACTACAAATTTTTTTAAATAAAACAACCAAAAAAACCCAAAACCAAATCCACTGCCACAAACTGTGACTTACAGAGGCCCCCAGAACGGAGTGTAACTGCCCCTCTGGGTTCCCATGGCTCTCTAAATCTTTATGGGAACAGCAAGTCTCCTCTTTCTCCCACAGATCCACTGTGGGGTTCAAATAACTCACCTTGCAGTTAGCACTCCAACAGGAACCCCACAAACAACACCGGGGCTTCTTGATTACAGCAAACGAGAGCTTAAACTCAAAAGTCAGGCAGTTACGGTCCCTTCTGTTGACCATCGACGGCTAAATGCTGCGTAAGCCGTAACTACGGGGTGGCAGTAGCCGCTATCATACCTTAGAAGCTGACAGAGCATGATCCTGCTTCAGAAGATTCAGATCGGCATCATGCTTGGCTTGTAACAGTTTTATATTTTGCTCATATTCACTTATAAGATGATCCTTCTCTTTATGTAGTGTGTTACGCCTTAAAGCAAAAGAGAAAACCGACTCCCATTATCTTTAGAATCAATCTCTGAAATAGATTTTTTAGTCAACCAAATTCAAATACTTTTTTTTCCATATATCAAACACCTAGCCACATATATCCATTAAATTTTAAACATTGTGCTTGTTAGATTAGTTGGAGAGTAAACACACACAGACACACACAGTATTGAGGTTGGAAACTTCCCAAGGTCAAATGCATAAGAGTTGATCCTGACCCACAGTGACCCTATCGGACAGATTAGAACTGTCATTTGCAGGGTTTTTACAGGAGCTGATTGCCACATCTTTCTCCCGAGCAGCGAATGGGTTCAAACCAGTACCTTCTCAGTGAGCAGCTGAGAGCTTACCCACTGTACCACTAGGCTCCTTGTAAAGGCACAGAGTGTAATGTATAATCAATATCAGAACCCCTAATTACACCTGACAATATGCTCTCAGACAATACCTTGCCTTTACTTCTTGTAACTCATTGCATGTTATCTGGTAACATCTTTCGAGTTCCGTTTTTTCCTGAGTTAATTTCTGCCTCTGTAAATTACTGTTCTCTGCTTCTCCAGTTAGCTGCTGGACGCGGGCCTCCAGTTCTTTGACCATCTGGTTCTAAAAGAAGAGCAGGTAGGTGAGAAAGCCTCTGACGTATGTTGTTATGCTTCCATCTCATTCAGTGGCCTGACAGAGCTACAGGGCCACCTGAGATGGGGGCAAAGCAGCATGTGATCACAACTCAAACCTTTAAATTAGCCAAGTCTTACCAAACATCGCGAAAGCGCTCTACCCGCAAAGCTTAAGACACCATGGTTAGATGCTGGAGCTGTCATGTCATTTGTTCATTCAACAAAGATTTACTGAGTCTGGTCCTATGCCAGCATTAGGCACAGACCAAGTCCCTGTGCCTCCTCCAGAAGGTGACAGCCCATCAATGCCCCTTGTTCAGGTTTGTCAGTTGAGTATTCTGCTGGCATCTTTGCTTTGCACCTCAAGTTATGAAGCTTTCCCCAAAGACGAATGCAATGCACTGCTAGTTTCAGAGAGAAAACCCATCCACAGCCCCCACGGTTTCACACAGAAACTATTCGCAGAATGCATAGACCCATGCCACTGCATGGTTGTAGGGTCAGTTGCAGGCACACAATTTTCAGGTTTGCGCTTTTCCCCTATCACTTTTCAAAGTATATCCCCACTTTCCAAACTCTTCCTCATTAGTTTTCTCATTTTATATTCAAGCTGTTGCAAACACTGCACCGTCACACGACTGGGATTTAACTCTGGATAGAGCTTTGTAACCAGGTAGGGACCTTATCTGAAATTTGAATAAGCAAACGTTAAAGACACCAACTGTGATTTCTGTCCTAATCACGAGAACCAACCTCCCCTTTAGTTGAGTGTGTGACTAACTGGGAATGCTGAGTAGGACGCTTCAATTACCCTATCACAGCTTTCTAAACTAAACACTTAAAATAAGGTTCGAAAATGAAACGTTACAGTCCTGACGTTCCAGTGCTGACATTCATTTTCCCTTTAGGCAATGCGAAATAGACATCAGATTTCAATTTTGCTGCAACAGCCTGGAAATCCGCGAAACAGAGATGATTCTAACTAACTTGCAAGCCCAGTGGTCGGATTAACTTTTTAAAACACCAACGTTCCCAGTTCAGGGACCAAAGCCTGCTTCTTCTCGGTGCTCCCGTAGCCACTTTGCCTGCTTCTTTCTTGTGCATATATGGTTACCGAAGATATTCTCCCAGTCAGTAGACTGGTTTTTCCCGTTTCCGGTAACGTGTTTTGATGCACATGTGTTTCATTTTTATGAGGTTCCACTGATTGATTGAGTTCGCCTTTTCCTGCTTGGGTTTTTATGATTATACTGGGTAAGGCATTATGAAACACTGGGCCGACCAGCATGACCCCGGCATGGGTTCCCTTTACTTTTGAATCCTGCGTTTTAAAAGTCACTTGGAGAAGACCGACTTAATTTCCTACCACACATTCTAATCTTCCCTCCTCTCTGAAATGTTCATTGCCTGTAAGAAACAGAGAACACATCTCTTACCTTCCAGTTCTAAGTGGTGGAACAAAGATGGGTAGACTCGCTTCTTCACTGGGGAACTACCAGAAGGAGACAAGATCTACTAGAAACAGAAAAGCCAGATCCCGCGAGGCAGAGGGCCGTCTACTGCTGGCGGGGATGAAGCAAACAGCTCCCGGCAGACACATTCACCCTGGGAACAACTGAGAAGCCCAGAGAGGTTCAGAAACATCCATTTGGAGGCATCTGAGGACTTCCGGAGAGCCAGCACTTAACTGGGGCCCAGAGAAATAACCTTGGAGCCATGAGTCATCATTCTGGAAGTTCTCAGCCTGGAGGCAAGTTCTAATTCTTGCAGGAAGAGGGAGCAGGGACATCAGAGCAGGGGTTGCCAAGGCAGCAAGGGTTTAAGGATCCAAGGTCATTAAGAAAAGGGCTACATAAAGATGTGAGCTCCACACAGCAGGGGCCTCCTAAACATTTGCCTGCATCTCACAAGTCCAAGGACAAGACCTCTGAAAAGTCAAGCAGAGTTTTCAGCAGGCTCCCCACCCTTAGAGCTGTCCAAAGAGGTGGGCCCCTGGTAGCATCACAGTTTCCTTTGCTGACTCTCTGTCCCTTACCAGCTAGTCAAAGATGATATCCCCTGGAGGATGGCCTTTACAAAGAGCTCAAAGGATGCATATCTTTCTAGGTAAAGCAGAAACATATATGCGATCAGTTACAGTGGATCTGATGCTCATTTAAAGGCAGCCCAGCAGGTCCTGTCTGCAGACCGTTTCTCCTTTTAGCAGTCCATGGATGTCATGAGTTCTTGAGAGTACCATGAATTGCCGAAAGGCTACACCAATCTCTCCTGGAAAAAGTACAGCCAGAATGCTCCTTCACAGCAAGTATGGTGAGATTTCTTCTCATGTCCTTCATAAAGTGGAGGGACAAGGAAAACCAGGAAAACCCTCAACATGATGGATGGACTCAGTGGCTGTGTCAATGGGCTAGAGGATAGGCATGGTCCTGAGGCGGGCGCAGACCGGGCTGTTTTGTCATGCTGTCCACGGGGTCGCTATGAGAATGGAACCATGACAGCATCTAACAACAAAAATGTTTTTGTACATTAACAGCAGCCCTCCTATGCAGTAAGTCTTATAGAAAATGAACAGAACCTTGTGCTTGAAACTATAGTCACTGAATACAGGCTTTCCTGTATGGACACCAATTTTTTGTCTCTAGAAGCAAAAGCGAGAATGTCAACTTTCAGCATATCCAAACACTCGCCGTGTCTCACCACGTTCCACACACTGTCCTAGGGACAAAGTGAATGAAAGACATTTTAAACTTACAACAGGGGAAGTGCACATATCTATTAACTACCTTAAAAACAATACTGAGCTAAAAATAAAGTTTGTTTTCAACAATAGAGCTGAGAGGATACACAGCAGTAAAGGCCTTAAAATGGGGCATCAATGATTCAGGGGGAGGGTCCAAGGTGGAATCACAGTGTGCAGGCTAGGAGAGTGTGGAGGGGGCCTTCAGTGTTGCCAGCAGCAGGGCTGTGCAGAGAATAAGTAACTGTGGGGAGAACAGTGAATAGGTTACCTTGGGACCAGAGGAAAGGCCACAATGGGCAGTCAAAGGTGGCACTTGAAATGCCAGCCTGGAGTTCTTGAATGGGCATGGCTTGTAGGCAGAGGTGATCATAGGCACTGGACTAGGAATTCAAGTCCTTAGTCCTGGGAAAGGAGATCAATAGCCCTTGTGGGATATAGAGTAAAAGAGGGAAAAGGGAGGGTAGCAGGCAGGTCACTGAAGAGTCCAGGAATGATGCAACAATGGCCTGGATTCACCTGGGAGCCGCGGAAACAGAAGGCAGGAAACATGCGAGAGGAAGGCGAGCGCGAGAGAGACAGAAAGGCCTCCAAGAAGAGCTTCCGTCAGTTAAGGACTGACTACAGGGCGATGTTTCTGTAATCTTCCAGGTTCCAGATGTCACGTGTCGAAGAAAGAGGATGATGGTTGAGAATTAAGAGGAGGTTTGAGAAACCTATTACTTGGACCCCAAAGAAACCGTGTTCGACAGATACTAAGGAAGGTGAGCTAAACTGTGCTAGGCGCCCCGGCGGAGGGCTGCTGACCACAGAGGTCAGCAGTTCCAAGATGCCAGCTGTTCTGTGGGCGGCAGATAGGCTTGTCCTCTCCTGTGAAGAGTTACAATCCCAGACACCCACAGTTTCACCCTGTCCTACAGGGCACTTATTACAGGGGTCCTCAAACTGCGGCCCGCGGGCCACATGCAGCCCACTGAGGACATTTATCTGGCCCGCCCGGTGTTTTAGCCCCGTTTTGTTTTTTACTTCAAAATAAGATATGTGCAGTGTGCATAGGAATTTTTCATAGTTTTTTTTTAAAACTATAGTCTGGCCCTCCAATGGGTCTGAGAGACAGTGAACTGGCCCCCTGTTTAAAAAGTTTGAGGACCCCTGGGGCCTGAGCTGGCATTGATTCCATGGCAGTGTGTTACTGAGTTATGGGCAATTGGTCATAAAACCCAGAGTGTGAGAAATAAGGACTGCATGCTGGTTCAGCATGAGAAAACCAACAGAAAACAACAACAACAGTATAGAATTTAATAATGGTTTCTGGGGAAGGGCGGGGGAGGGAGGGGATATTGTCTCTGCATGTCCATCTAGATAAGATAAGCAGGATTAACAATGCAGAGGAGAAAACAAGGGATCAAGGGTTTCAGGGGGTAGGGGGAGCACAGGAGAAGGGGAGGTGGGGGAAAGGAAGGGGAGTGCCAACAAATCCAGGGACAAGGGAACAAGTGATCTAAAATTGATGGCGAGGAGGGTATTGGATATATACCTGGTGGGGCTTGATCAAGGGCAATGAAGCTGAGAGGAATTACTAAAACCCAAATGAAGGCTAAACATGATAGTGGGACAAGAGGAAAGTACAAAGAAACAGGAAAGAAGTAGGCGACAAAGGATGTTTATAGAGATGTAAATACAGGCATGTACATATGTAAATATATTTGTATATAATGACAGGGAAATAGAACTATGTACATATATTTATATGTTAAGTATTAAGGTAGCAGACAGACATTAGGCCTCTACTCAAGTACTCCCTCAATGAAAGAACACTATGTTCTAATAACCTGGCATTCCGTGATGCTCACTTTCCCTCACATGATCCTTGAAGACAAAATGGGTGCATAAGCAAATGTGGTGAGGAAAGCTAATGATGCCTGGCTATCAAAAGATATAGCATCTGTGGTCTTAAAAGCTTGAAGATAAACAAGCAGCCATCTAGCTGAGAAACAACAAAGTCCACATGGAAGAAGCACACCTGCCCGCCCGTGTGATCATGAGGTGTCAATGGGACCAGATATCAGGCATCAAAGACCCAGAACAAAAAATCTTATCAATGTGAATGAGGGGGAATGCAGAGTGGAGACCCAAAGCCCATCTGTATACAATTGGACATCCCCTCACAGAAGGGTCACAAGGAAGAGATGAGCCAGTCAGGGTGCAGTATAGCACCGATGAAACACACAACTTCTAGTTCTTTAATGCTTCCCCTCCCCAACCTACTGTCCTGACCCCCAATTCTACCTTACCAACCCAGCTAGAACAGAGCATGCACACTGGAACAGATAAGAGCTGGAAACACAGGAAATCCAGGACAGATACACCCCTCAGGACTAACAATGACAATAGGAATACCAGGAGGGCAAGGGGAAGATGGGGGGAGAAAGTGGAGACCGATCACAATGATCTACATATAACTCCCTACCAGGGGATGGACAACAGAAAAGTGGGTGAAGGGAGACATGAGTCAGTGTAAAACATGAAAAATAATAATTTATAAATTATCAAGGATTCATGAGGGAGGGAGGAAAAAAGTGAGCTGAAACCAAGGGCTCAAGTAGAAAGAAAATGTTTTGAAAATGATGATGGCAACATATATACAAATGTGCTTGACACATGGATGAATGGATGGATAGTGATAAGATGAGCTGTATGAGTCCTCAATAAAATGATAAAAAAGAAGAAAAAGTTGTGAAATTTATTTTTTTTAAGTTGTGAAATTGATGGTGGCTGTTAGTATACAATTATGCTTGATCTAATTGAATTATGAATTGTTACAATATCTGTAAGAGTTCCCAATAAAATGGTTTAAAAAAATAAAAATACTAAAGCCCAGACCTGGTCAAAAAGAGAAAACCAATTGCTGTCACACAAGGAGGCTTCCACAATTTCCTTTTTTCCTAATGGATCTGGATCAGAGGGTGGGGAGGGCACTGATATGATTCTGCTGTGAGTGACTGGAAACTGAGTTCATTGTGAGTGCCTTTCAGTTGGTAATAAAATGAGTCATCTCCAAAGCAGGAGTGGGAATCTCACTACTAGCAAAAGAGAAGAGTCAAGAGTATCCTTTGGATCCCGAAACACTGGCCCCTGCGCCTCTTTGATCTAAGGCAGTTCTGACACCATCGGAGCAGCGGCTGCAGCAGAACCAATAGACGTGGCAATGGACTTCCCACCCAGAGTAAGTGTAAAGCTGAGTGCTTTGGGGCAGGAGGCTAGCTTGTGAAGAGGGGTGCCTCCAACCGCTTACTTATGAGAGGTGGGTTCACTGATCCATGGGGCTGGAGTTAGAGGCCTTCAGGTTGAGGCTTATAGCTGAGCAGCCTGACCTTTGGGTATTTATTGGCAGCTCTGAAAAAGGTTTTCAACATTGAAGCAGGGCAGCTGTCTAAACAAGAGGCTGAGGGCCAGAGAGAGGCTGAACAACTGTGTCTTGGGCATTCCTCACCCAGATTGTAACCTTTAACTTCCCTAATAAACCCCACGATCTTGAGTAATGTCTGTGAATTCTGTGTGGTTATTGCTTTATCGAACACAGCAGAAAAGTAGAGTGCGGGGTAAGCAGAGGACCATGGGAGGGATCACAGGTGTCAGAATAAGGCTAAGAAGGATGGAGGGGAAGAGGCATGTCTGCGCTGTGTCATGTAGGAACCAGGTCACATGATGCCACCCACGTCATTTCCTTTTACTTGCAACCACATTAACAGAGCAAAGGAAAACCCATTCAATCAATCATCTCAACTGCTATGGAAAAGGCATTTTACAAACTATCCAAAACCCTTTAGTGATAGAAACGAAAAAGAAACAATACTAATAATATATATTTAGAAATTTTTAAAAAGAGTATTGCTCACCTCATTTATGAGGCTAGAATTGTCCTAATGTGGAGAGATTATAAAAATCTGTAATGAAAAGTTGTTTTACAGTACACCACCGGTGAAACATACAACTTTCCTCTAGTTCAGTGGTTCTCAACCTGTGGGTCGCGACTTCTTTGGGGAGTGGAACAGCTCTTTCACAGGGTTGCCTGATTCATAACAGTAGCAAAATGACAGTGATGAAGTAGCAACAAAAATAAATTCATGGTTGAGGGACACCACAACACGAGGAACTGTATTAAAGTGTCACCATGGGATTAGGAAGGTTGAGAAGCACTGTTCTAGTTCTTTAATGCTTCCTTTCCGCCGCCCCCCACTATCATGACCCCCAATTCTACCTTACAAATATCACTAGACCAAAGCATGTATGCTGATAGAGGTAAGAGCTGGAAACAGGAAATCCAGGTTAGAGAAAGCCCTGGGGACCAATAATGAGACTAGAGGTACCAGGAGGGGGAGGGGAGGGGGAGAAAGGGGGACTCTATCACAATGATCCACATATAACCCCTTCCTAGGTGGACAATAGAAGAGTGGGTGAAGGGAGACATCGGTCAGGATAGGACATGAGAAAATAGTAATAATTTATAAGTTATCAAGGTTTCATGAGGGAGGGAGAGGAGGAGGGAGGAGAAAACATGAAGAGTTGAAATCAAGAGCTCAAGGAGAAAGAAAATGTCTTGAAAATGATGATGGCAACATATGTACAAATGTGCTAGACACAGTGGATGGATGGATTGTGATCAATGATTTAAAGCATTATTCTAGTGCTCAGAGAATTCATGTGCCCATGGTGCCCATTCAGCACGCAGAGAGCCAGGTCAGCCTCCAGAAGCACATGAAGGAGAGACCAGTAAAAGGCGGTGGCCAGGGGAAAGGGCACCTGGTTACAGCTGAAGGTCAGTCTGCTCCCCCTAGAGCCGCTCACTTTGTGTGCTGACCAGTGGCAAGGGGCCCATTCCTGAGGAGGGCATGGCCTAGTCTGTGTGGGAAAGAAAGGTGCCTCAGCGACAGACTCTAACCTACACGGAGGATATGTCAAGACATAATTGCTTCTCAGCCTAGTACGTTCGTTTAATAAATGCTTCCATGATTTTGTAGCAACACTCTTTGACTTCCATTCATATAAAATACATAGCCAAGAGGATATAATCACTGATATAAATGACTGAATAAATTTGAGAAATGAGGGACAAGAGACAAATATCTCATAAAAAATCCCAAATAATTGGTGTGGATGCTTCAGGCTCTAGGATGAAGAGCAGAGTGGAGAGGGTCAGAGAGTGATGTTACAATGGAGACGCTCAACCAATAGGACCTCAGGCAGGTGATCGAGGTCACCATCAACAGTGGTAAGTCATGTTGACTGTATGTACCCCAGCTACAGGGTGAAAATGGTACTCCATACCATTGTGATATTCTTCTCAACGCCCATAACCCAAATCTAATTATGAGTATCAGACAACTTCCAGTGCTGGGACATCCTACAACTTGCCTGACCAGCATCCTCAACACTGCCAATGACAGGGAAAGCTAGGACAGTCAGGGCAAAGTCCACAGTCCAAAGTGACCTAAGGGAGTCTAGCAATGTCGAATCATGACTAGGATCCCGGCACAGGTCAAACTAAGGAAGCACGAATCAATAGTGGACTTTAGCCGACGCCCACACACCAAGGCTGTCCTGTTCACTGTGGCCAGCGTGCCCCAGGGATCTAAGGCATGAGTACATGACAAATGGGATGAAGGCTGCATGGGAAAGCTCTGCGACCTTCTCATTGTGCTGAAAATCTAATAAAACTTCTGAACTAAAAAATACCGTCGAATTTTTTAAATGGTTATTTTCTTCAAAATGATGAACTGGTGGTTTTTTGAATCCCTCTTTTCACTTGTAAGGAGGCTGGGGTGCAAGGGATGCTGCTGGAGACTCAAAAACAACCGCCTCAGTGCCATCAAGTCGGTTACACCTCACAGTGATCCTATTCGGGCCGGGTTATCTGCCCGTGAGTGTCCCACCCTGTGCCTCTTTCCATACAGGAGGAAGCCTGGCCTTTCCAATAACACTGAGCTCACGTCGCTAACAAGCGTTCCAAGAGGTCTCAGGCCCGGATGCTCATTGAGGGAGGGATTCTTCACTTGCATACCACCACAAGTGTACATGGAATCGACAGGTTCGGACGATCTGAATAGGGAAAAACCCAGGTCTTTCTGTTTCAGGAGCTCCGGGGGCACAGTGGTGAAAGCACGCAGCGGCTTACCCAGAAGTCAGTGATGAGGTCCTCGGTGCAAAAGACATGTGGCATTCCGTTTCTATAAAACTCCACAGGCTTGAAAGCCCTATGGGCCATTCTGATCTGTCCAGTAAGTTTACCAGGAGTTGGAATCGCACGAAAGGCAGAGGGTTTGGGTTGGTGGTGCAACAGTGAAGCACTTTACTCCTCACCAAAAAGTTAGTGATTCAAACCCACCAATGGCCCCACCAAAGAAAAGGAACCCGTATGGGGCAGTTCTCTCTCTCCGATAGGTCCTACACATTGGAGTCAACTCATTAAACACAACAATTAACATCTGAACATTAGCATATATCTTAAGTTATGATCAGTTAGCAAACAAGACACCATTAGCAATTCTGGTGACTAGAAGAAATCTGAGATACAGGAGGGTTCAAAATTTTCCCATGAACTTTTTGAAGCTTCTATATTTTAGAGTGCATTATAATGTTGAATAAAAACTAAACTCGCGGTCATCAAGCCAAGTGTTTATTAGGCCCACTGCTAAGTCTTGATATTTATCACATAAATAACAAAGCATTTACAGTCTGTACCACAATTTTTAGTTTATTAATATCATAACAGCTAAAAAGAATTCCTTTTACTATAATCAGATACAGTTAATTAAATTGAACATGTAGTTCTGAGAAGTATATGTCCTTCACGAACTTGCAAAAGTCCACATACTAAAAGAACAAAAACCAAAAACACACAAAAAACTAAGAAATCCAGTAATATAGCCAAGAATGTAGCAACGATGAAACATACAACTTTCCTCTAGTTCCTAAATGCTTCCTCCTCGCCGCCGTTCCCCCACCCCACCACTATCATGATCCCAAGTCTACCTTACAAATCTGGCTGGACCAGAGGATGTACCCTGGTACAGATAGGAACTGGAAACACAGGAAATCCAGGGCGGATTATCTCTTCAGGACCAGTGGTGAGAGGGGTGATACTGGGAGGGTGGATGGAGGGTGGGTTGAAAAAGGGGAATGGATTACAAGGATCTACATGTAACCTCCTCCCTGGAGGATAGACAACAGAAAAGTGGGTGAAGGGAGACATCAGACAGTGCAAGATATGACAAAATAATAATTTATAAATTATCAAGGGTTCTTAAAGAGGGGGAGGGAGGGGAAAATGAGCAGATACCAGGGGCTTAGGTGGAGAGCAAGTGTTTTGAGAATGATGAGGGCAATAAATGTACAAATGTGCTTTACACAATTGCTGTATGTATGAATTGTGATAAGAGTTGTATGAGCCCCTAATAAAATGATTTTTTAAAAGAGAGTATTGGCTATTCTCACAACTAACAAGTCAATTCTGGCTCATAGCAACCCTGGAGGACATGGTAGAATTGGCCTGTGGGTTTCTGAGACTTAAACCTTTACAGGAGTAGAAAGAAGCTTCCTCTGGCTCCCATGAAAGGGCTGGTGTGGACCAACCACTAGGGCTGTTTTTATATGAATTTGTCTTAACATTTTACAGCTTCCATCTCCCCATGCATCTAACCAGTCTGCTGTGATATCCATATTGATAAGCTCTAATGTTTCTTTTAGCTCCATCTGTCAGTTGGTCACACTGTGGTGGTTTGTGTGTTACTGGAGGTGTGTTGTTGTGATGTTGGAGGCTGTGCCACTGGTATTTAGATACCAGAAGGGTCACCCACAATGGAAAGGATCCTCTGGCCATGCTTCTTCCATCTGTATGCTGATCACAGAATCTGAGAAGTTTAACTCTATGGAGAACATGGATTCAGGGCTGGAAGAAGACTCCTTAACATGCAGATGAGACAACCTTGCTCGCTGAAAGTGAAGAGGACTTGAAGCGCTTACTGATAAAGACCAAAGACTATAACCTTCAGGATAGATTACACCTCAACCTAAGGAAACAGAAAGCCTCACAAAGAAAACAATAAACTCCATGATGATACACGTGGAACCTGCTGAAACTGTCCAAGGCTTACTCGTACAATCACTCATGAAAGCAGCAAGCAACAAATCGAATGCTTTATTACACTGGACCAATGTAAAAGGATCTCTTTATTTAAAAAGTATGTCATTTTGAGGACTCGGGTGCGCCTGATCCGCATCGGGCATTTTTAAACGCTTCTCGTGCATGTGGCGCCTGGGCAGTGAACAAGGAAGAGTGAAGAAGAATCGATGCCTTTGCATTTCGGCGCCGGTGAAGAGCACTGAATATGTGCACTGTGCACAGCCAGAAGAACACGTGAAACTGTGGTGAAATCAGAACAGCTAAAATATCCCTTAGACGTGGGGATGTTGAGATTAAGTCTAGGCATGTTATCAGGAGGCACCAGTCTCCGGAGAAGTACATCACGCTTGGCATAGCACAGGGTCAGCAAAAAGGACAGACAACAGAAAAGTGGGTAAAGGGAGACGTTGGACAGTGTAAGACACGACAAAACAGCAATTTATAAATTATCAAGGGTTCATGAGGGAGGCGGGAGTTGGGATGGAGGGGAAAACTGAGGAGCTGATGCCAGGGGCTTAGGTGGAGAGCAAGTGTTTTGAGAATGATGACGGCAGTGAATGTACAAATGTGCTTTACACAACTGATGTATGTATGGATTGTGATAAGAGCTGCATGAGCCCCCAATAAAATGACACAAAAAGAGAAACCCCCTTAATGCAATTGATTGACACAGTAGCTGCAACTATGGGCGCTAACAGACCAAGGCTGTGAGGGGCACAAGACCGGGCAGTGTTCCGTCCTGCCGTGCACGGGGCCACCATGACTGGGAACCATCTCGCCAGCACCTAACAACAGTATTTCTTTCGAGATTCATCCCTTACATGTTTCCACTTAGGGGTTTCACATAAGCAAATCCCAGCCCCTATCAGAAGATGAGCGTAATAATCTCTACAACTGTCTGCTTCCCAAAGATGACACAAGAGTAAAACAAGCCTCAACAAACGAGAAAGGCCTGAAAGAACAAGAAAACAGAGAACCTAATTCTTGGCGACAGTCCCATCTTTCATCTTAAGTCAGGCCTTGAACTCTGCCTGGTTTAATTATTAAATCAGGAGCTGTTCAACAAGATCTGTCTACTTCTGATGGTTCCTAAACTCAATCCTGCTGACAGACTCTGTCCATTTCCCTCTATATTTAAGATTACCGATGACAAGGTCTGAATGCTAATTTTTAAATTCAACTTTCATTAAGAATAGAACCATGTTTGACTGAGAGTTACCTTTGGGCTCCAACCTATCACCCCTTTCTTGGCATCACAAATCAGTAAAAACGAAAAATTTCATATGGAAGACTTTTTTTTTCTCTTTATCTTATTAAATGAAATACCTTGCTTATTAGTAAGCATATTAGGCTATTGGGGTATTTAACACATTTACTTCCACGAAAGTGTAAAGGATTGAGATACTGAAAATATTTGTCAGATCCGAAGTTGGTTTCTGTCCATTGCTTTGAATAACATTCTGTGAATTATCTAGATAATACAATTTTCAGTTTACTCCTTAAGCCTGATCCACCTCTATCCTTCTGTGTGCATTTGGTTCCCACCTCCCAGACAAAATACAAATGACCAAGCCACAAACTCTCTTACCTGGCCTCCACGGATAATCTCGCAGTCTCCCTGCTTCATCCTGAGCCCTCTAAATTGATGTTCTCTAGCCATACTTTGTAGATATCAAATGTGACATTTTCATGTTTTCAATGTGCTGAGGACAAGAGGAGAACCCCGAATGGGCGGCTCACTGCCTCCACGAACAACTGCCCCCTGCGCTATGAGATGGCAGTTGGATCCCCAACGCACAGCGGTGAGCTCTCCACCTTGAGGACTGCCCTCTCCACTCTAAGTGGACAAACATGCTTTGACTCACACAAAATGAATCTGCTGGCTTTCCTGTAATACACAATGGGACAAGTGATCAACTCAAGGAACCTGAGCTCATGGCCTCTCATAACTGGACGCCTGAAGAAAACTGCTATGAAACAAAGCCATCAGTAAATGCTTGTGTATACAAACAGTGTTAAAGCAGACACCAAACTCAACCCATGGTCATTGAGTCAATTCCAACTCACCAAGCCCCACAGGACAGAGAAGAACTGCCCCCCACGGGGTTTCCAAGGCTGTAATCTATGCCAAAACAGCCAGCCACATCTTTCTCCCCTAGAGTGGCTGGTGTGTTTGAACCATGAACTTTTTGGTTAGCACCAAGAGCTTTCACCACTGCACTACCAGGTCTCCTTCTGTGAGATATACCAAAAACCCACTGCCACTGAGTCAAGTCTGACCTGCAGTGATCCTAAATAGGGTATCCAAGACTAAATCTTTCCGGGAGCAGCCAGCCTTTACTTTCTCCTGTACAGTGGCTGCTGGGCTTAAACAGCAGACCCTACTGTCAGCAGTCCAAAGCCTAACCCGCAGCACAGCCATGACACCTTTCTACATTACAAGCTGCTGTCCGGTGCCTTCACGTTGGTTCCCACTCATAATGACCCAACACACAAGAAATGGAAACAATGCCTAGTCCTTTGCCATCCTCAAAACTGTTCATAAGTTTGAGCCCATCAATGCAGTCACGGTGCCCACTCATTCTGTAGAGTAGAGGGGCTTCCTCTTTTCCTCTGCCCTGCTACGTTACCTTCTCTCCTGACAACATACAGAAATCACACGAGACGAAATCTAGCCATCCTAGCCCATAAAGAGCATTCTTCTAAGGCATATCTGTCTGTTCTTGTGGCAGTCCAAAGTATTTTCAATATTCTCTGCAGCATCATAATTCAGATGCATTGTTTATTCTTTGTTCTTTCTTATTTAATGTCAAACTTTCACAGGCATATGAGGCAATTGAAAATACCATGGCCTGGGTAAGGCCCACCTTAGTCCGCAAAGTACAATCCCTGAATTTCAACACTTTAAAGAGATCTTGAGCAGCTGATTTACCCAAAGTAAAGTGTCCTCTGATCTCTTGACTGCTGCTTCCATGAACATTGATTGTGGATCCAATCAAAACAAAATCCTTGACAACGTCCATCTTTTCTCCGCTATGGGTCCAGTGGTGAGGATTTTGGGCTTCCTTACATTGAGTTGTAATCCATACTGAAGGCTCCAATCCTTTATCTTCATCAGCATTGTTTCAAGTCCTCCTCATTTTCAGCAAGCCTTCGTCCAATCCTGACACCACATTAATCTTCATATACTCCAGCTTCTGTGATTATTTTTGCTGCATACAGATTGAGTATGCTGACAAGATGCAACTATGATGCATATCTTTCCAGGTTTTAGACCTTGCAATATTCCCTTGTTCTGTTCTCACAACTGCTTCTTGATCCACATACAGGCTCGACACTATGTAGTTCTGATATTCTCATTATTCTCTCTATACTATATAGCATACTCTGATTTGTAATATAGCTATATATAGCATTCTGAAGCAGAGTTATTCAAATGGATGAACCAAGAACTTGAAATAAATATAAATATATACTTAAGAAGATAATATTGACAATGTAAAACAATAATATTTTTAAAGAAAAATGCTAAGTATGAAAAAATAACCATTAAAATAAGAAAATAATAAAAGATTGACAAAAATAAAATAAAACATTGGGGGGAGGGTATTGTTTATAGCTCCACAGGAAACGGAGAGGGAGACCAGATTTCAACCCGATGCACCAAGACGTGAATACAGCATATGGGCATGTACCAGGGAACCAATAGAGTGGTCTGCAGGGTCGGCCCCAATATCGACTATGTGGACAACCCCCACCTCTCAGAAGAATACACTACAGAGGACAGCACTGGGGCTACAGCTTGGGGAGAGGGACACGTCAGATTAGAGCACACTGGAGAATTGCAAAGGGATGGAGAGGGAGAAGAAGACATCCTGGCCCACCAAGCCCTGAGGATGATGTTCTGCTCGGAGCAGACAACGCACAGGGAGGACTGTAGGGCTGGCCCCACCATTGGACATGGCATCCTTCACTGAATTATGATGCTATGGGGGAAAGCACTGGTGACATAGGACAGGAATACTGCATGGTCTGGTCTGGCCCCATCACGCTGGGGCAAGGCACTTAGGGCATGCAACAGAGCAGCAGGGGGAGCAGAGTGATAAAACCCCCAGGGAATATAGTGGGAGACAGTGTGGCACCCCATCAGACTTTACTGGAAAACACTCTTTAAGGCCAACTAACAGACCTTGAACTATTTATACGCTTTTCCATTTTTATCAGTGGCTGTCATTTTGTTCTTGCTTTTTGCTGTTATTGTTTTGATGGTTTTGACTTCTTTTGTTGTTTTATTTGGTTTCCTGGTTTTTGTACTTATTAATGTATCTGCATGTCTATCTAGATAAGGCAGGCAGGATAAATAATTCAGAGATGAAAAGAACATGACCAATAGTTCCAGGGGGGATTCGGGAGAAGGGGAGCTGTGAGAAAGGAAGGGGAGGGACAAGGGAACAACAAGTGAACTAAAATCAATGAAAGGAAGGTCGTAGGATGCCTAGTATGGCTCACTCAAGGGCAATGTAGCAGTGAGGAATTACTAAACTCGAATGAAGGCAGAACATGATGGTGGGAAAAGAAGAAAGTAAAAGAAAATAGAGCAAAGAACCAGGAGGCAAAGGACATTTATAGAGTTATAAATACAGGCATGTACATATGTAAATATATTTATATATAACGAGAGGGAAATAGATCTATATACTCATATCTATCTATATGTTAAGACTTAAGGTTGCAGATGGACATTGGGCCTCGACTCAACTACTCCCTTAACACAAGAACATTTTGTTCAAACAATCCGGGATTCTGTGATGCTCACCTTCCCAACACAATCGCTGAAGACAAAATGGATACATAAGCAAATGTGGTGAAGAAAGCTGATGATGCCCAGCCATTAAAAGACAGAGCATTTGGGGTCTTAAAGGCTTGAAGAAAAACAAGCAGCCATCTAGCTCAGAAGTAACAAAGCCCACATGGAAGAAGCACACAGCCTGTGTGATCATGTGGTGTCAGTGGGATCAGGTGTCAGGCTTCTAAGACCCAGAATAAAACCATACCCCAGGTGAAGGGGGGTGGGGTGGGGGGAGGAACATGGAATAGAGATCCAATGCCCATCTGTAGATAATTGGAATCCCCTCACAGAGGGGTGACAGGGAAGAGATGAGTCAGTCAGGGTGCATGGCATTGAACATACATAATACATGAAAATATTTGCTCATGTTAAAAAAAGTCTGTATCCTTTATCCTAAAAAACCATTTTGGACCATACTATTTGGATTGAACTTTTACATGTCATTCCATTTTCTTAGGAGTAAACATTTTTAGAAAAATAATTGAATCTTCTGTTTTAAAAGTCCAAGAGGGGAAAAAAGAAAAACCAAAGTGGATAAAGAAAAGACAGAAAGGAGGGAGGGAGAATAGAATGTATCTCTGAATTAAAAGGCAATAACATGTGACCAAAATGTACGAAGGCCCTTAGGGGTGAAAAACAGAACAATTCAGAAAGAGCATTACAGAGCCCAGCGTCAGCCCCACTCCCCCTCCCAAACGCCGGGTGAGCAGACCTGCATCAAGCAAGAAGGTAGACGTTTTGCCATTCTGATACACATTTATTTGTACACTGTGTACTTCAGGGGACACGGGAGCATGGATTCTAAAATGGGGAAGACAAGAAGCCCAAGACTTACTGTGGCCTGTGTTTGCGCCAAGTATTCACCCTCCATCTTATTCAAACGCAAGTTCGTGTCCTCGAGCAATTCTTGAATATTTTCCGTGTGCTTCTTCTGAAGATCAAACTTTTCCTTTTCCATGTCTGCTACTGCCCCATGCAGCTACACAATGAAACACAACGTGACGTCATCATCACTAGGGAATATGCCATGAAAACATCGTTTCTGCTATCCTGTGCCTAGCTGCATGGCAACCAGAACCCCAAAGCTCTAAAACTCACACGGAAACAAAGCAAAGATGTCATTTGAAATACATGCTCAAGGAATGCTTTGCTGCGTGTCTTAACTTTCCTGAATTACAAATTTTAATGGAAGAACAAACAGGAGGAAAGTATCTGTCCAGGTGGAAACAGTAATTTCCTCAGATAAACACAGATGCCTCAGCCAAATTAAGTGTGTGTGTGTGTAAAATACTGTGCGTTCCCAATACTGTTTCAGTGTCTATGGCACTCATCTCACGTGGCATTCTGCACGTGAGTGATGCCAGCACGTGCACCCGCTTCCGCCCTGACCCAGCCCTCCACAAGCACGCCACTTCACAACATATGCTCAGTGGCAACAGAGAGCGCATCTATAAATCCAAGAGTGAATATGTAGGAAGCCTAAGATCAGTACCTTATGCGTCCCCACGTACACACGCCTTGATGTGTAGGGTTGATTATGATTATGCACCGCGTAAATGGATGGACCATCTGCAACTTGCGATAAAGGATGCAGAGAAGCACGTCTGGGAGGTCCAGGAAAAAGTCCGTGGACAATGCGCAAAGGTGTGTGAGCATCAGGCTCCCCGCCTGCGTGCCGCCTTCACTTGTCTAAATGGCAGTGGGATTTTGCTTCCAAGTGTATCTTCTGCATCCAACCCAGGCTGGCGCAAGCAGTGGGGAAGGAAAATGCCCAATGTAGCGTAATTGACATGCTTGGTTGCCCAACCGTGAGCATGGTAGGGAGTCAAGGGTAGGACACAGACAGCATACTCTCTTGTTTCTTTATTTAATCATTTTACTGGGGACTCATACAACTCTTATTGTGCACAGACTCTTATTTAATAAGAAGCTATGATGGCAGAACAAAGAAGGCTCTCAAGCAGGTTGAGGAAAGGCCCGGCCCTCAGGCCTTGTAAGGCCCCCAAATCAAGACCAGGTAACTTCACATCCTCACAAAGGAACAGCACTTCCAGCCATCACATTCACAGTCAATTCTGACTTTCAGTGACCGTATAGGACAGGGTAGAACTGCCCCTGAGGGTCTCTCTTACTGTAACTCTTGACAAAGTAGAAAGCCTCATCTTTCTCCTGAGGAGCGGCTGGTGGTTTTGAACTGCTGATCTTGTGATTAGTAGTCCAATGCATAGCCACTACGTCACCAGAGCTCCTCATGTGAGGGGTGAGTTAGTTAAGTGTTTGGCCAGAATGGCCTGCAAATGGTGTTAGAAAGGTCCCAGTGGCCAGTGGCAGGAGAAAAGGCTCCCCACCCCTGATCCGAGTCCTGGAGGCAGAATATAGGCCAGACGAGCAGTGGCTGTGGGAAAGGGTCCAGGAACGGTTCTTCCCGCTGCCGGGAACAAGAAGAGTGAGGAGAGCTCAGGGAAAGATGTGGAAAAGGCTCTTCGGTATTGAACACATAGCATGTGTCGTTTTAGCTCTTTGTAAAATATGGGGGTAGATTTATATTTTCATCACAGTGCATATTTTAAATTGATATTATATCTGACACTCCGAAGTCAGTTACCTAGCCGACGTGTCCATCCACTGTACCCACTGCTTCAGTTGTTGACTGACATAGGAGAGAGCTTCAAAAGATTCGTGGAAAACACAATGAAAAGATAATGTCGTTTTTCCGTGGACTCTTTGAGGCCCCTCACCATGGTCATTGTGACAGACGTGAAGAGCCAGCTGGACTTGTGCTGCGGTGGTCGCCTCCGGTTGCAGGTCTCCTCGAGCTCTGGAGACGTGTCCCTGCGGAATGGCTTTGGGAGCCCAAGAGCACACAGTGCTTTCTGGGGAGTGTCTTTCCATTGCTCTACAAAGGGCAGTGCCCTGGGGAGGGTTCTCTTAGTCACCCCGAGTCGATTACAAGTTCACGCACACAGGTGCATAATCGCAGCGTGATTGGTGACACCCAGAAAGTGGAAATAACCCAACTCCCTCTCCAGGCCTGGGACAGCCCCTCTGGAAAGCAGGTCGGAAGTTCCTCAGAAAGCTAAACACAACCGCCGCATGATCCAGCCGCCCCATTCCTAGGTGTAGAGCCAAAGGATGGAAGATGTCAACACCAACAAGTACGTGCGTGTTCAATGCTCACTGTATAAAATGGGGTTTTCTTCTTTGAAAAACAAACATCTCATTGTACATTGTGTTAAAGTTTACACAACACTTTAGGTTCTCATTTAACAACTAACTCCCCTGTGCGTTGTTCCAGGGACAATGGCTACTTTCCCACAGTCCGTCAGCGGTCTTCTTATACCCATTCTGGCCGTCCCGTGCCCACTGACCTAGCATCGTGGACCCTATGCGTCCTTCCTTCTCCCATCCTTGGTCCAGGGCAGATGTTTACTGTTTGGTTTCGTGTAGACGCTGATTAAGAGAAGCAGACTCGTGGGTGCTATTTCCCTGTGCCACTCAGTGACCCTGGTTGTGTTCATCATGCTAACAATCTACAGCTACCCTTGCCCACGTGACTCCACCGCCAGTCGCAGAAACGTAGCACACACTAAGCAATAACAAAACGTAGCCTATTGTTATTTTCTTTTCTCACACTTCTCTGTATTCTTACCCTTTTTCTTTGAAGAACCTGACAGACTCCCACTTCGATTTTCTATTGTTTCTTGACCTCGCAAGGCTTACCTTTTTCTCCCAGTCGTTATTCAGAGACTCGGCACTTTGTTCACATATCTTTTTTAGCTCGGAAATCTGGTTTTCTTTAGTCTCTCTGATAACCTGACAGTCACGTATCAGGGTCTGAACTGTCAAAAATGATGAAAACAAAGTTAAACCAATTCTATACAGACACCACATAAGAGTTTGATTATGTAAATTAGCGTCCAAGAAGCTAATAGATGATTCCTTTTTCCCCAATCCCCTCTTCTTAAACATCTCTTGTCCTTCCCCATCTCTCCACCCCTCCTTCAGTCATCACTCACTCCCCAGACACTGTTCCCTGTGAGCTAGTCTCAAGTTCCATCCCTTTCCATTGCTTTAATGGACCTTTCTACAGTGACGATCCAGCTATGTTACTCCCAGGCTTAAAATCTTTCTGATCCCTCTAACCCAGCAGTTCTCAACCTGTGGGTTGTGACATCTTTGGGGGTCAAACGACCCTTTCACAGGGGACACCCAATTCATAGCAGTTGCAAAATGACAGTGATGGAGTAGCAACAAAAATAACCTGAGGACCTGCATTAGAGGGTCACAGCATGAGGAAGGCTGAGAACCACTGCTCTCACCACAAAGTTAAATGCGGGGAGATCTGACAAGGACACGTGTTCCTTGGTGTCCAGCTACTCTCTGGTCACAGCTCTTGACACTTCCAGACCTAAAAGTTGCAATGTGAACACACCAACCGTCTGCTGATTCCTGAGGACATATTCTTTCACGGCCTGCATCACTACCTACATGGGGCTGCTAATCACAAGGTCAGCTCTTCAGACCAACCAGCTGCTCTGCGGGAGAAAGATGAGGCTGCCTGCTCGTGTATGTGTGCGTGTGTGTGTGTGCGTGTGTGTGTGTGTTTTCAAAATCAACTCAGTGACAGTGGGTCTGGTTTTTGTTGTTGTGTTACGTCTGATTACCCCTCTGTTGGAATGCCACCCTTTTCTAGATGAAAATGTCTTATTCATTCTTGAAGTCTCAAGTAGCACCTCATTGACCAACCATTCACCAATTGTATTCTCACATCTACCCCTTCTAGGGATAGAAAGAAATTATCCTCTTTATCCCCAAAAGCCATCCCTACGCCTGCCCCCATCCACAAACACCCAAGCCCATTGCCATCAAGTCAGTCCTGAGTCACAATGACCCTACAGACAGACAGAGTAGAGCGGGGCCAGAGGGTTCTGAGGTTTGCATTTTTATGGGGGCAGTCTGCCACATCTTTCTACAGCAGAGGGGTGGTGGGCTCAAACCATCAACCTTTCAGTTCACAGCGGAACACACAACCACCATGCCACTCTCTCCCCATACTTCTCTCCATTCAATCACATATTACATTATTTGTTATGAGTGTTTGCTCACCTATTTCCTCTGTAAGATTATGCTCACTGAGAACAAAGGCATTTCACCTCTTTATCTGCAGGGCCACACAGGCAAGCGCTCAAATGGTTGTGTATGAAAGGAATAAATCAAGGAACTCATCAATTCAATATACTGTTGCTGCTAGATACTTGAAAACCATTTCCACAGTTGGTGTTACTTAAATGAAATGTGTTCTAAATTACATAAAATATTTCCCTCATCACATTTAAATTTCTATCTTGCCTTCACAAAGTAAGCTGCCCCTGTCACAGTCATGTCATCTGGAGAGTTAAGATAAGTTCAGCTGAATGTTTGGCTTGAGCCTAATATTTCCTTAGCTTACCGAATATGCTCTTATTCATTGACTCCGAGATTGAAGTTTTCATAGATATTTCCATGGAAATGCCTTTCAGTCTTACACCTCAACTATGCCACAAAGTAGAGAAGAAGGCGGAGAGGATCCCAGGTAATGCAGTCTTAGTCTTTACCACCCACAACACCTTTAACCATGTGAGGCTAAAAGTAAAGTAGGATCTGTTCGCAATTCAAGGAGCCTTAATAGTCATTATTTTTAAACTCTGGGCATATTTATTCCCTGGTTCCAATCAGGGTAAACAATTAAAACCATGGAGCAAATTTGAAACTGGTAATATTTGGAGAAAGAATTAGAAGAAATTTCAGGTTATTTTTATCAACATTTAAAACTGGGCTTAAACATACAAATAATGATTTGGTTAGTTAACATACATTCAACTGCCATCCTAAATTCATAAAGTATTTATGTACTCCGACATAGTCAAGTTTGATGATTTAGAAAGGAGTCATTAAGCTTCATCTGGTAACCCCTGAACAAAACTGTCCTCTCTCCCGCCCCCTTATTTGTGATATCCAAGGCTATGCCTAATCTATCCCCAGGCCCCATTGTTTTCTCTGTCATAGGGATGGGCACCCTCTGCAGCACCCTTCCCACAAATTGCCATTAGCACCATTTCTACCTCACTGGCTGGCACCCTCCTTTCCGGCTCCTCAAATCGTACACATCTCTTCAAAGTCTTTTCTCCAAAAAATATTCTCCATACTCTCGATCGTGACCGCCTATGCACTGACATGATCTGACCCCACGACCACATTCATTTGATTAGTGTTTCCTTTTCCTTCTTAACAAGAGTATTTTTAATGAAAAAAAAAGGAAAAGAATATTTTAAAGAATTTTTTACATCAACCACAATACCAGCAGTTATTGTGTATCAAAGGGCAGGCACTTAATGTAAGGAACATGCTACACAAAGAGCCATGACTTGCATAGGCTTCCCGTGGAAGCCAATAAGCCCAGGCCCAGGACTAGTCAACAGGCAGGAAAGAGCTAAGCAGTGGGAGCTACAGTGATACACTCTCCCAACTCTTTCACCAACCAACCAGCACAACCACCTCGCCACTGCTGCAACACATACACACACGAGTGCATGCACCCCTATACACAGGCGCATGAGCATCTGTGCACACGTGGGAATGCGCGGTTTATCCTCACTCGTTCATTTAAAAGTAAGGAAACCTCTAAAAACTCATCCACTGATGGAAGCCTACTTAAAACATTCCCAAGCTCATGCTATTAGACCCCAGACATGACATGTTAGTAACAAGAGCCAGTAGATAAAATTAGGATGCTGTGAGGGGCGGGTGAGGGGAGAAGGGGAGAACCGACCACAAGGATCAACCTAGAACCCCCTCCAAGGTGGACAAATAATGGAAAAGTGGGTGAGGGGTGATGGGAGGATGATGTAAGAAATGGAGAAAATAATCTATAACTTATCAAGGGTTCATGAGGGAGGGCAGGTGGGGGCGGGAGGGGAAGGAAATGGGGAGTGGATATCAGGGGCTCAAGTGGGAAGAGAATGCTTTCAAAATGATGGTGGCTGCATATGTGCAAAAGGGCTTGACACACTGGAGGAATGTATGGATTGTTATAAGAGAGGTAAGAGCCCCCAATAAAAGTATTAAAAAAAAATTAAGACGCTGTCAGCATAACAACACATCACCTTTCTTCTCAAGCTTCCTAATGGTCTCCTCAGTTTCGTTTTGCTTTGTTTTGTATAGAGTTTTCATTTCTTCGAGTTCATGATTCTTTCTGTCTAAAATCTGCAAATAAATGGAAAAAAATGTTTAGTCCACAGTTACTGTTGAAGTGTGAAACGTAGACCTCTCTTAGCCAGGCACTATCTTTTCTGCACGTTGGTCTTTGCGAACCCCCTAAGTCGTTTCCCACAAGAGTTGGGGAAAGGTTATTTTCATACACTGTGAAAGTGATTATATGTACTAGAAGGATTGATTATCTGAAAGAAACGTTCTCTGCTTTGAATTTTCATGTCTAAATTTTTAAGGAGTCTATAAATAATAAATCAGGCAACTCTCTGAGATATAGCACAGAGACTGAACTGTCATAAAGTAGCAGAGGGAAGCCATCAGAGGCTTGACATGCTGGGACAGCAGTGCGCACGTCCCCACTGTCTAGGAATAGAGCATTGTTTCAGGTGAGCGTATCCCGGATCGCCCCCACCCAGGCCCTCCTGTCTTTTACAGTCACAGGACTGCCCAGGTGCGTGGACGCATGACAGTGATCAGGCTTTTTAAGGATCTTGCTCTGCTAGCATGAATTGGAAACATCAGCTAGGAAGATGTCAAAAATCTCACAAATATTTTACATCACTAATTTATATGGTATCAGAAGTTTACATTTTAATAATTCAGTACAATTTTATCAGGATTTTGGGCTTTGAAACACATCTACACTCAAAAAAAAAAAAAAAACGCCCAGAAAAGGAAAAAGGATCAAAATGCAGGAACCACAGCAACCTTCGGGGGCAGGGGAAGGTGCTAACCAAGGGGCAAAAAGAAAATCAGACTGAGAAATGAATAGAAGTATCAACCTCTCCTACGGTTGCCAGATTTTTCCTTATCACTCAAAGTCAACTAAACCCAAAGCTTATTCACTGAAGTCTACCCAGCTTGTTCTTAATGCTCAAAAAAAAAAAAAAAAAAAGAAAGGAAAAACCCAAACCAGCGTTCTACTGTTTTTTCATTGTTTTAATCCCACCTCTGTGATAAATAAGAAAAGGAGCTGATTATAGTACCCATACCAAATTAAGAGACCCAAGCCCATTCCTCCAATTGATTTGCGTGAATGCTAGTTCAAAGTGACTCTACAGGACACTGGGTTCCGAGCAGCCATCTGGATAGAAGCAGACTGCCACTGTCTTCTGTGGAGCTGCCAGTGGATTCATACCACTGCCCTTTCTGATAGCAACCAAGCGCTTCACCGTGGTGCCACCGGGACTCCTTAACGTACCATCAAGAGGCAAAACAGGAAGATAATGCACGAACTTAGATAAGGCATAGTAAATTTTATTCCCTCTCAAATTCCAGACACGTAGAAAATGACATACAAATATCAAACTGATGGGCATAATTTCCAAATATGGCAGAAGGCCAAGGACTGTATTGATATTTTACCTGTTACTGCCAACCACTGCATTCATGAATTTACTTGTGAAATAAGTGCCTGAATTTTTAATGATTAATTATTTTCTTCGCATATGTATGAGCAATAGAAACCCCAAGTTGTTTGTTTTTTTCAACACTATTACCAGGAATTTTTTTCCTAATAAGAGAAAGCATCAAAAGTTAGCACTACTATGGCTCCAGTTCATACATGCATCCGTTTCTTCCCAGTAAAGTGCGTCTAACAATCTGTCTGCAACCAGTGGGTGACTGCAGACCAGCTCTCCTAGTGATACCCTTGCCGCAGTCATGTTGGGGTACCTTCAAGAAAAGACCAATCAAAATAGTGGTTGTGGGTCAAAGTTGAGGCACAGAGGTCAGATCAGAAGGATATGAGGAAAGGTTTTTGAATTCCAAAGGGGTAAACTTGATTTTCCCAAAGGACACAGGACAATCATGGGGTTTATTAGGAAGAAGAAGTTTTCAGAAAACAGAAAACTGAATTGGTGAGAAAGGGCCCAGGAAAGTTGTGCTAAGAAATGGTACCCTCGTGACAGGCGCCTGCTCATTCTTCAGGGGACCAGGGCTCTCCCTCCAGAATGACCTTGAGAAACCACCCACCCACCCGATAGCCCTGCAAGAACCTGCCCCTTCAGGTTTCGTTCTGTTTCCCAAACTCAAAGAACTTGAAGGAAAATAAGCCCATTTGAGTCCCTCGTGGATGCCAACACAGCTGCTTTGAAAGGGTGCAGGGGTAAATTGAAGAGCACAGAATTTGGGGGCACGGGTTAGAGGTTTGGAAAGATCGCCACTAGAAGCACACAGACAGATTTAGAGATGTATGATGAGAAACCAGCAGCTTCCCATTTCAATATTTTTTGTATTTAAATGGTACCTGCAATTTTGTAGTAATATTTTTTAATTACCATCACACATCTTGCATTCTTATTTACCATGTGAATGACTACCAATACATTCTAACTTTCTTGGACATGAAAGTATAATGACGGGGTCTAACATATATGATAGAGAACTGTTATAGTAAACTTCTTATACGGCAAAAGTAATAAAAACCATTAAAATTTGAATGGGAGAGTGAAGAAGAAGGAAAGAGGATAAATATGGACCTATCTCTAATTTTCAATCGATGATTGGACTGTTGCTGGGAAAGAAGACAAGCTAAGCATGCACTAAGTACCAATCTCTTTTTACACAAACGTGGCTCTGTGGCTGTCTCCATCTCTGTGACTCCATTTGGGGACACAGAATCACATGTTTAGTTGTGAAACAGTAAGGCCATTTCAAATTGAATCAACCTTCATTTGCTAAAATATACACAATCATTTTATCAGTTAATCATTTCTAAACAAGATTATCAAATCAAATCCCATGTAAGATAACTCTGAATTGATGGCATCTCATTGCTCTTCACATTAAGAAGAAAAACATATGGTATTTAAAAATCAAGACTGAAACACATCCCAATGAGCTTATTAAAACAGAAGCCTACATTACTGAGCGCAGCCCTAAGATGCAGGCCGTCTACACTGAACTACAGCCGAGTGTCTTTCTGAAATTACCAAGGAATTCCAAGTAGCACAAAACTGAAAGACTATTAGGCCAAACTAATTTTGATATTTACAGCTGATGTCTCAGCTCATTTTCACCAAAGACGATGGCAGAATACAGATAAAAGATGATAAAAGTAGCCATCTTTAAAGCAAGAATCAAAGTATTAAAAGGCAATGTAAACCATGAGCTTAAAGATAAACTTTGGCTGGAGTATTACTTTAGCAAGTCCCATTGGTAACACAGACTATCATGAAGCACTTAAATAAATGGATAAATACAAAAACTAGAATATTTTAGATATTCAAAATAAAGGAGTAAATGATATGTATTTTACCTTCTGAACATCAGCATCATGTTTCTGCTGTAACTTAAGCTTCTCTTCATGGAACTTAGCTTCCACTATTTTTGTCTTCATATCCAACTTCAAAGAAAATATTTAAATAGTATTATTAATCAAACTTTCCCGTGGGCAAGAATTTACAATTAAATTTAAGCAACTCCTTATTTGAAAGAGAATATCATTTTCGACTTCTACCTGGTAGCTACAAGTCATAGCAATCTCATTACATATACCACCAACATGATTGTTATTTTATTTCAATTATTTGGAAACATTGTTAGCCTTCAAATTCAACCTCACTTGGTTCTCAAAACTGATACTGCTAAGTACACATTCATCAGTTCCCTCATTCCTACCCGCCTCTGAAAAAAGGCATCTTTGAGCAAGTTTTAACTTCAAAATTTAAATGGTGTTCATTTAAAAATACGTTTAAATATTTGTCTATGTACTTAAATATGACAATGTATTGTGAACACCCATAAATGTGGCAAATGATCATCAATGAGCATCTCTCTACTATCCAGTCCTTCCTGCTCCCCTCCCATCGCCCCCCCAACAATTGTGAGACCCAGATTCTTTTTGGGCAATGGCCTTATCCCCTTCACAGCATTCATTAACAACTCCCAGTCTGCTTATCCCAACAGAACACAGTATTCTGAGCATAACGTGAATGGAACCCATGCTTGAGAATAATAATAAGTACATCCTAGCATGAGATTTTTTTAAGGTCTCATGCAGCATATTTGCCCAATGCAGTCCATCGTTTGATTTCTTGACTGCTGCTTCCACGAGCATTGACTGTGGATCCACGCAAGATGGAATCCTTGACAACTTCCATCTTTTCTGCCTTTATCTATTGGTCCAGTTGTGAGAATGTTGGGTTGGTTTACACTGAGTTATAATCCATACTGAAAGCTGAAGATCATCAGCAAGTGCTTCAAAAGTCTTCCTCACTTCAGCAAACAAGGCTGGGCCATCTGCATATTGCAGTGTGTTAATAAGCCTTCTTCCAGTCCCGATGCCAAGCACTTCATGAAGTCCAGCTTCTCAGATGATTTGTTCAGTATATGGTGAAAGGATACAAGCCTGATGCACAATGTTCTTGATTCTAAACCACACTGTAGTCCTTTCTTCTAGTTGAATGAGGCCTCTTGGGCCATCTACAAATTCCACACGAGCACAAAGAGTGGTTCTGGGATTTCCCTTCTTCTCAAGGCTATCACCACTTTGCTATGATCCAGAGTCAAATGTCTTTGCAGAGTCAACAAAACACAAACACCTTTCTCGTATTTTCTACTTCCGATCCATGTGACTCAGGAAGATGTCCCCTCTGCCATGTCCTCTTCTGAACCCACTTTCAATTTTGGCAGCTCCCTCTCAGTTTACGGCTGTACCCGTTGTTGACTTCTCTTCAGCCAAATATCGTTATTTAATCTCCACATACTGTTGGTCCCCTTGCTTTGGAATGGGTACAAATATGGCTTTCTTCCAGTCAGTGGGCCAGGTAGCTACCTTCCAAATTTCTTGCCATAGACAAGTGAACCATTTCAGTTGGCATGCTACCAGTTCACAGAGCCTTGTTTGGGGCTAATACCTTCAGGACAGCTTGGACTTCTTCCTTCAGTAGTATTGGTTGTTGACCATATGTGCACCCTCTTGAAACAGTTGAATGTCAACTCTTCATAGACCATTATGGAATGCAAATTACAACAAGATACGACGGCTATCAGACTATAAGACTGGCTAAAATCCAAGCCACTGACAATATAAAATGTTGACAAGGACGAGATGCAACAGGAACCCTCCTTCATTGTTGGTGGGAACGTAAAGTAGTACGACTACATGGAAATCAGCTTGGTGTTCCATCCCAGAAAAATGAAAATATAACCCAAAACAAATGAACAAAACTCGTGTCCACCAGATTTTAGAGCAGTCTGATTTATAATAACCCAAACTAGAAAACAGACCACAAATGAATTAATAAAGTTTAAAATTACGGCATGTTCAGACTGTCAAATATACTGCATTGAGGATAACAAGCCAGACACAAAGGACTAAATAATTTATGACTCCACTTATGTTTAATTTATTCTTCTTGAAAACAATTCCATAAACTCTTTCCTCTGTCATCCACTTCTACCAATACTACTTCATTTTTCTAATTTGGGTCAATTATATCTGAACAATAGTCAACACAGAAAATTTAAAAATCCACATCCCTATCTCACTTAAATTTTTAAGATACTCTTCCATGTGAAAGAAAAAAGGAAGAAGCTATATGGAAAAAAGTACACTTAATAAAGACAGCCCCATACAAATAGCAGCTAAACTATCACAGGCGCTGAACTGCATCTTCATAGTCTTAACGTGGAATTTTAAAATGACATCACCTCTTAGAATAGTGCACAGATAAGGGGTGAGGATTAACAGATAAGGCCACTATGTTCCATTCACCCACAATAAGCACATGCTTTTAAAACACATTATGGTTTAACTTCTATCCTCATAAAGCTTCTTTAATTTTTAATGAAAGGCTCTGCATTTTCCAGCCACTACATGTCTGTTCATTTGTCATCCTGTGATGGCTTGCATGTGGCGGTGATGCTGGAAGCCGAGCCAATGGAGTTTGAACTACCAGTAGGGTCACCCATGGTACGCAGGTGCAAGCAGATCTTCCAGACGAAGGCAGCCTAGAATGGAATAGCTCGTGCTGTACTTACCTTCTTCCTTTTTTTTTTTTTCTCTTTTCTTCTTTTACATTTTATTAGGGACTCATACAACTCTTACCACAATCCATACATATACATACATCAATTGTATAAAGCACATCCATACATTCCCTGCCCCAATCATTCTCAAGGCATTTGCTCTCCACTTAAGCCCCTTGCATCAGGTCCTCTTTTTTTCCCCCCCCCCTCCCTCCCCATTCCCCCCTCCCTCATATGCCCTTGGTAATTTATACATCGTTGTTTTGTCATATCTTGCCCTATCCGGAGTCTCCCTTCCCCCCTTCTCTGCTGTCCCTCTCCCAGGGAAGAGGTCACATGTGGATCCTTGTAATCAGTTCCCCCTTTCCAACCCACTCACCCTCCACTCTCCCAGCATCGTCCCTCACACCCTTGGTCCTGAAGGTATCATCCACTCTGGATTCCCTGTACCTCCAACCCTCATATGCACCAGTGTACAGCCTCTGTCCTATCCAGCCCTGCAAGGTAGAATTCGGATCATGGTAGTTGGGGGGAGGAAGCATCCAGGATCCGGGGGAAAGCTGTGTTCTTCATCGATACTACCTCACACCCTAATTAACCCATCTCCTCTCCTAAACCCCTCTATGAGGGGATCTCCATTGGTCGACACTTGGGCCTTGGGTCTCCACTCTGCACTTCCCCCTTCATTTAATATGATATATATATATACATATATATACATACATATATACATATACACATATATACACATGCATACACACACTTATATCTTTTTTTTTTTGTTTTGCATGATGCCTTATACCTGGTCCCTTGGGCACCTCGTGATCGCACTGGCCGGTGTGCTTCTTCCATGTGGGCTTATTTGCTTCTGAGCTAGATGGCCGCTTGTTCACCTTCAAGCCTTTAAGACCCCAGACACTATCTCTTTTGATAGCCGGGCACCATCAGCTTTCTTCACCACATTTGCTTATGCACCCATTTACCTTCTTCCTTTTTAATGGCTCGTGAAAACTCAAGATTCGCAGCAAAACACTAGCCAATATCAGGCCCGAAGGTGAGTGCCTCAGGTGGAAAACACTCAACACTTAACAGAGTCAACCTTCCTACAGTAAATGGGGTAAAGCCGGGGAACCTCCATTTGACAAGGCGGCACAGCTCAAAATGAGAAGACACGGCAATAAACATCCCACTAGTAATGGCAACGTGGTATGATGAAGTGTGGATTTGTAAAAACACTGGCAGTTGTCAAAATATAAATGGAATTCAGGCAATAATGGGCTGAAATGGACTGGTGTTGACTATTCTGAATCAGACAATCCCACGGTCTCAGATGCCAAGAATGACAAATAATGATTTGGTCACATTTATCACCAAAAAACATATCAAGCGCTATCCTGAGGAATACGGCTATCAATGATAGGATAATATCCAAATGTCTACAAGGAAGACCAGTTACTACTACTATTCCTCAAAATGATGCGCCAATCATTAATAGCAAAAATGAAAACAGTGAAGATTTCTACTACCAATTTCTCTAGTCTAAAATCGATCAAACATGCACTTGAGATGCAGTGATAATTAGTGGTAATTGGAATGTGCAAGTAAGAATCAGGCCTGTCACTAACAGCCATAGAGTTGATTCAGAATCATGGCCACCCTTTGGGTTTCCCAGGCAGTAAATCTTTATTAGAACAGCAAGCAAGCCTCATCTTTCCCATGTATCCACAGGTGGGTTTGAACTGTTGAATTTGTAGTTAGCAGCCCACTGTGCAATCCACTACACCACCAGAGCTCCTCTAAAGAAGTATCAGAAGTTGGAAAATGTGGCTTTGGTAATAAAAATAACTCTGGAGACCACATGATAGAATATGCAAGACCAATGACTCTGTCGTTGCAAACCCCTGGTATGAACAATATAAATGGTAAGTATACAATTAATCTAGTCAGACAGAATACGTGAGAATCAAACTGATGCCATCTACAGAAAGAGACTATGCAAAAGTTCCGTATCATCAGTCAGAAAAGACCAAGGAAACTACAGAACAGATCATCAACTACTCATATGCAAGTCAGAACAGAAGCTGAGGCTTTTTTGTTTTGTCTAGTTATTGTATGTTTTTTGTTTGTTTGCTCTGTATGGTTTTGTGTTTTGTTTTTTTTAAGATTTCCTATACGTGAAATCCAGGATAGGCTGGTCGACAGAGACAGTGTCTGGTTAGGGGCATGGCAAGGGGGAGGGTGGAGACCTAACACGAATAAGTATCAAAAACAATTTTTCTGAAATTGAGTGTGGTGTTAATCAAACAAATCTTAATACAAATGAATGATCATATTGTATTGTATGTGACTTATATGCCAATAAACCTATTGGGTTTTTTTTAATGACAAGAGAGACCAAAATGAACATCAGAAGAAATGCTGAAACATGCTCTTGAACTTGGTGTTACTAAACTCACTGCCATCAAGTCCATGTGGACTCAACGCACCTCCTGTGGGTTTCTGAAACTAACTGTTTACGGGAGTAGAAAGTCCAGTCTTTCTCCTGAGGAACTGCTGGTGGTTTCGAACTGCCAACCATGTGGATCGCAGCCCAATGTGTAAGCATTACACAATCACAGCTCTGTTGTTCGGTGGCTTCAAGTCAGTTCTGACTCAAAGTGACACTATGTGCAACACAAACACTGCCGCTGCCCTGTCCTGTGCCATCCTCACAATTGTTCTGATGTTTGAGCCTGCCGAGCAGTCGCTGTGTCGACCCATGTTGTCGAAGGCCTTCCTTTGTCTCACTGCCTGCTACTTTACCAAGCACAGTAGCCTTCTCCAGGGACTGGTCTCTCCTGACCAGATGTCAAAGTACGCTAGACAAAGTCTCACTATCCTTGCCTCTATGGAGCATTGTGCATGTAATTTTTCCAAGCTATTTGTTTACTCTTTCACCAGCACCACAATTCCAATGAATGTGAGGCAACTGAAAATACCATGCTGTGAGTCAGGCACAGGAGCATCCTTGCTTTTCAACACTTTAAAGAGGTCTTGTGCAGCAGATTTACCCAATGTGCCTCAACTCTTGAACTTAAGAGTAACTAAAGTAACAGGAAGAAATCTTGAAATCAAAGAGCTTAACAGAAAATTTGGAAAGCCAGCTTAAGAAGACATTTATTGAAATGTGCAAAGACCATGAGTTAAAAATCCAAAAGGGAGGAAAATGCTCCGCAGAAAAATATATAAGACTTGAATTGTAATATTGAAGGATTCCAGGGCAAAATATTGAACAATGAAGAGGGGCCCAAAGAAGATGGTAAGAATACAGAGCAACTGTACCAAAAAGAATTGGTCAGTGTTCCATCAGCGCAGGAGGTGACATGTGATCAAGGACTGATGGCACTGAAAAGAATTGGTCGGTGTTCCTTCCATCAGCGCAGGAGGTGACATGTGATCAAGGACTGATGGCACTGAAAAGAAATGGCCGGTGTTCCATCAGCGCAGGAGGTTGTCTGGAGCCATGAGCCCGGCCATTACTTGGAATTTATTAGCCTGAGCTCTGGGTTATTCTTCTACCCCAGCCTACGTGACAGAGCACTGCAGCTGTAAAGCTTGAGCAAACAAGGGGTGATGCTCTTTAGATAAGCACCTGTGTCCTGCATCCCCTTGATTGGGTAAAAGATTCTCCTCGCCCATGCCTAATTTGCATAAACATGCCACTCCGTGGGGCATACCTGGTTGAAGACTGTAAGCCATTACTGACTCACGGGCAGGGCGCGCTCCCCTGAACTCCCTGATTGGCCTGTGGCCAAAGTAGCCTAATTTGCATGTGCAACGGATGCTTCCCCCATTGCTGGCAGATATAAGCTATAACTCTTTGTTCATTAAACAAGACTAGATCAGGATACTGTCTTGTCTTCATTCTCCGTGCCTCTTGTTTCCCCCCCCCCCCACAATTCCCACTCTTTCCTCCAGGATTCACATTGAATGTCCCGTGGGATGGGACAGGAGGTAACATGTGATCCAGGACTGATGGCACTGGACAAAGAAACAGGCTGCACTGCAAGCAGTGAGGGAGACTAGGCTCCAAAGTTGATGAGATCCCAATCGAAATGTTTCTACCAATGCTGGAAGTGCTCACTCATCTAGGCCAAGGAATTTGCAGGATAGCTGTCAAATTAAAAAAAAAAAAAGTTCTGTGTTGGGCAAATCTGCTGCAAAAGTTCTCTTTAGAGTAAGTATTTATAGATGTCACCTCGAAGTCTATGGAGTGCCTGAACTAATACATGATATTTTCAATTGAGCTGGACAAAACATAAAGAAGACCAATGCATTGAGGGAGTATTTGAGTAGAGGCCCAAGGTCCTTCCGCCACTTAATACTTAACCTATAAATATAGACACATCGATCTACTTCCCCATCCTCCTATATATATTTGCATGTACATGTCTTTGTCTAGACCTCCATAAATGCCCTTTGACTCCTAGCTCTTTCCTCCATCTCCCTTGACTTTCCTCCTGCCCTACTACCATGCTTCGTCGCCACCTGGGCTAGAGTATACCTCTTCTCTAAGCAACCTTACCCTTGATCATTCCCCACCAGACCTGCCACTCCCCCCTCTCTACCATTTGGGGTCCCATGTTGTTCCCTTGTCCCTGTGTTTGTGTTTGTATTGGAACTCTATAATGCTCACTCTCGCGACACAATGGCTGGAGCCAAAGTGGGTGAACAAGTAAATGTGGTGAAGAAAGCTGATGGTGCCCGGCTATCAAAAGAGATAGTGACTGGGGTCTTAAAGGCTTGAAGATAAACAAGCGGCCATCTAGCTCAGAAGCAACAAAGTCCACATGGAAGAACACACCAGCCTGTGTGATCGAGTGGTCCCGAAGGGATCAGTTATCAGGCATCAAAGAACAAAAAAATCATATCATTGACTGCACACCTCCATGATAGGATCGCTGAAGACAAATGGGTGCATAAGCAAATGTGGTGAAGAAAGCTGATGGTGCCCGGCTATCAAAAGAGATAGTATCTGGGGTCTTAAAGGCTTGAAGGTGAACAAGCGGCCATCTAGCTCAGAAGCAAATAAGCCCACATGGAAGAAGCACACCGGCCAGTGCAATCACGAGGTGCCAAAGGGACCAGGTATAAAGGCATCATGCAAAAAAAAAAAAAAAGATATATGTGTGTATATGTATATATATATGTGTGTGTGTGTCTATATATGTATATGTGTATGTACATATATACCATATTGAATGAAGGGGGAAGTGCAGAGTGGAGACACAAGGCCCAAGTGTCGGCCAATAGAGATCCCCTCACAGAGGGGTTCAGGAGAGGAGATGGGTCAATGTCAATGAGGGTGCGAGGTAGTACCGATGAAGAACACAGCTTTCCCCCAGATCATGGATGCTTCCTCCTCCCAACTACCATGATCTGAATTCTACCTTGCAGGGCTAGATAGGGCAGAGGTTGTACACTGGTGCATATGGGGGCTGGAGGCACAGGGAATCCAGGGTGGATGATACCTTCAGGACCAGGGGTGTGAGGGGCGATGCTGGGAGAGTGGAGGGCGAGTGGGTTGGAGAGGGGGAACTGATTACAGGGGTCCACGTGTGACCTCCTCACTGGGAGAGGGACGGCAGAGAAGGGGGGGGGAGGGAAACTCCGGATAGGGCAAGATATGACAAAATAACGATGTATAAATTACCAAGGGCACATTGGGAGGGGGGAGCGGGGAGGGAGGGGAAAACAATAGGACCTGATGCAAAGGGCTTAAGTGGAGAGTGAATGCTTTGAGAATGATTGGGGCAGGGAATGTATGGATGTGCTTTATACAATTGATGTATGTATATGTATGGATTGTGATAATAGTTGTGTGAGTCCCTAATAAAATGTAAAAAAATTTTTTAAAATTAAAAAAATTAAATAAAAGAAGACCAATGAAAATGGACGCATCTGGATTATGGTACTGGCTAAGAATTCTGAATACACCATGGACTGCCAGAGGAACAAACAAATCTGTCTTCGAAGAAGTACCAGGGAACAGGATGCTCCTTGGAAGCACGGAGAGTCAGAGGTCATCTCAAGCACCTTGGACATATTATCAGGTGGGACCAGCCCCTAGAGAAGGACATGAGGCTTTGTAGAGGAGAGGGTCAGGCAAAAGGAGGAGTCCTGGGCACCCATGAGAGAGCCGCAGTGGCTAGGATAATGGGCTCCAGGCCGTGAGGACGGCAGTGTCTCAGGCTGTTGGCCTGAGGGTCACAAGCAGGAACTACCTTTCTCAGACCCACGCGTGGTTTGAAGCTACGTTGTATGGCACTGAAGCTTAAGGCTTTACAAAACTAAGGGTTACCAGACAACATTTGCTGCTTAAATATTCTAGCTTCTCTCATAGAGTATAATCCTTTTTTTTTAACTAATAAACCTCTCAGTGACTATTCCATACTGCCTACCTTCTCCTTCCCAACCCACAACGGCCTCCACGCTTTCTGTTCTTGTTAAAACTACAGTCTCACAGGCCACGATGAGACTGTTTTCATTTTTCACCCATAGTCCCTGAGTCACTAACCTTAATAATGGACTTCCTCCCCTTTCTCTTGATGCAATCTTCACACTTGATCTTAGCCAAAAGGCCGAAAAGCGATCTCTTGACGAAATCTTTCAACTGTGATCATTCTTCTGTCTTCCCTGAGCTGTCTTTGGCTTCGGTGACGAAGCACCTGGCTGGCTCTCCTCTTAATTTTGGGAATGTTTCTCTGTATCGCTTTCATTGTCTAATTCTTCTCCCAGCCTCCCAAAGTAGGCATGCTCCCTTATTTAGTCCACAATCATCATCGCTAGGCAGACGTGTGTGCTTTCGGTGACTTCATCTGGCTTTGACTCTAACCTTCCATGTAGATCAATCTTAATTCTCCATCTCTCGCCGTCATGTCTAAATTCCGGCTCCCTAATAAACAGTCCCCACAGTTCCTCCAGTGTATCTAATTCAGGATTCAGTAAAAGGAGCACCTGCCGTGGACAATAAATCTTCTTTTTTGACTCTTCCTTTCCCTCTCAGTACCCAGTCAGACACTCGTTCCATCCAGCAGGCTTTACCTCATTTCTAGCCTGTTACCAATCCAACAGTTCCTCATTCACCTTCACCATGACTGCTGGAGCCGCCTGGAGGCTTTCACTCCATCAATGCACTGTAGACCATTCTTACTTTCTCACCAACTTACTTTCCTAAAACATGGTTGTCAAAATACTATTCTCTGGTCAAATCTCAGCCATGACCTCAGCCTTGACTTGGCAGCCATGTACGCTTTCACTTCTTTTCTTTCCCTAGGCAGTCCTGGTAGTGCAGTTCAAGGACACGGTTGCTAACCGTGAGGTTGGCAATTCAAGCCCACCAACGCTTGCAGGGGAGAAAGATGTGGCATGGCAGTCTACTTCCACTAAAAGGGTGTGAACTTGGAAACCCTAAGGAGCAGTTCTGTTCCACAGGCTCACCGGGAACTGGAACGGACTCCGTGGCAGTAAGCTAGCTTTGGGGGTTATGTAACACTAAGCGGTTCACCATTTATAAACTCTTTCATGCATTCATGCCATCTCCGTTCACTAAAAGCCTACATGGCTCCAGGCCTCCCTTCAATGCCACTTCTCCCAAAGTCTCCTCAAGCGTTACAGACAAGAGCAATACCTCCATCCTCAATATATCGCCGATATTATCAGGCATGTATGTTGAACAATTGACCTCTGTGGTTACATTACACATGTACACGTATATTAAAATTTAGAGTTGAGAATTTAGACAAATGACTACCTGAGCCTCAACTGCAGATGCTTCAGTGTTGAGTGACTAAGGCGAGAAGGTGTAAAAGTAAGTATTAAGAAAAGTGAGCCCATGTCTATCTCATGACCAGAGCCAGCCATCGCTCAACTTGTTCACAGCTATAAAGGCTTAGTTTGCACCTGAAATCCACGTTAGGACACTAGCCACTCACCCCCAAACCAAGCCACCCCCACAGAAATATTGTATGATAAGAATCACATGGGACGTATAGCAAGGGGGCCATCTCACTGCATCTGGCCAACATGTCCAGAAGATGCCCTCAGACAGCGACTTGAACCAGAAGTGAGTTTAACCACCTGCTTCTAGAAAAAGAAACTGCCACAAGAAATTGGACCTCGCTGCCATCCTATGAATAGTCCACTACGAAGGCAGAGGCACAGAGAGGGACTTGGCCCTCTAGCGGTTTCCCCACGGGCTATTTTTAAGAGACTTTCTATTTGGAAAAGTTTTAGAGAATTTATTTACAAAGTCTATTGGGGCCCCTTTGAAGTTCTGACTTAAAACGCCCTCTGAGGTTGGCCAGTCCTAACAAATAAACATAGCTGACAGATTCCCTCGCTTCAAGAGTGAGAATAAAAGCATTTCCCTGGATGTAAAAATAGCCCACTCACCAATTTTCTGTGTCCTTTGTTCATTTTCAACTGACTGTTTTCAAATGCTTAAATCAGGGTTTTCAAATACCTACCAATCAACTCTTCAACATTCACTTTTACAGAACAACAGCTTTTTATTCAAAATACTAGCACTATTAGCAGGTTTGCATGTGCAAATTTTACTTAAGGTTTGATACTGAGCTTGGCAGCATGCCCCACTGAAAGAGCACAGTAACTATTCAGGATGGGGAGGGGTGCGAAGGAGGGGGACACAAATGCATTACAGCAATTTAGACAAGAATCATCTACAGGTTTAAAATTCAAGGAACACCCTTAAGTGTTAGCCCAAAAGTCTCAGTGTTAACCAACTACTTCCATCATGTCAAAAAGGTTCAAGATGTGTAAAACAAGAGTTACAATGATGTAGAGACTAGCTCTCTAAGCTTTTGATGAAGTGTCACATGTGACCATTATAGTAGTAATCTAAGTCTTTTTTGTTTATGCTTCTTGTGCCTACGTACCAATTAAATCCTGGGCCTAAAGGGTGTACAACATTACCGATGTGAGTGAACCATCTGTACTGCCGAGCTATTTCCAAGCATAATTGGCAACTGAATAGATTGATTTGTTCTGTAACATTTTCTCAATTCAAACAACCATCGAAGCAAATTGCAAATGAAGTGATTCATAAAATAATCCCTCTATTTACCCAGCTATCTAATTGTTACAATGATCTTCCAGACAAGTCTCCTCCTTACTGGCCTCCTGATTAGGATCTCCAGGGTCCTCAATTCTCAAATGTTGATTTTGAATATTTCACGTTGCCAAATGTAATCCATTAAACTTACTGACACGCAAAACAGATAAATTAAGGGATCCGCCCTGCTTATCTTATCCCTGGGGCCTAGGCACCTATGAAATAGAGTAATTTCTAATCTCAGAGCTCATCACATTCAAAGGAGATGTGCTATGTAAACAAAAGGAGTGACTACATGCATGTTTCTATTTTCTAATTAAAAAAAAAAACAACCAAGTATCCATACCGCAGATACAAACACAATGTTACACAGAAGCCTAAACACGGTCACACTCCATGCAGAATTTCGGTATGGTTTGCTCAGCTTCACTGAGCCACTGATGTCCTTTTCCCCTTCTGATTGACTCTTTCCCTCTCCACTCTCCATACATCAGCAGCAGCACTGTGTGTTCTGAACAAACAAAGCACCTAGTATGTCTCACTCTGCTGGGCTCACAGGCTCCTACACAAGTCGCCATAAACATGTACGTGCACCAGGATGAGGTTTTGGTGGCACCGCCTACCACGCCATGAGCTCTTCTCTCCTGTCTTTGGGGCCCTGCTCTCCCCACCAAGTTTGACTGGACCTGTGATTGCATCACACATAGTGGCACATGACTAGGTCATGACCAAGAGGTATGATGGGACAGAAAAAATACAGGGAAGTCCTACTTGCAGCCTTAAAATTAAGTGTTTTTTCCTCCTGTACTCTTTCTGTCTGAAATATGGAATTTTAAAGATAAAATCGTCTTCCAAGAATACTGCCACTTCACACCCTGATACCATAGCCAGATGCTGAAGACGGCAGACCCTCCCCCACAACCTCCTGGACCCCCATGACATCACAGAGCAGAGCATCCCTGCACATTCTAAAGTTTTCCATGAGAAACAAGTAAGCTCTCCTCTTCCAACAATCACAAGCTATTAAGGGCAAATTGCAAATAAAATGCAAGCTGAAGGAGGGAATGGGATCAGAACTCCTGGTTAGGAGAGGCTATGGACGATGGTGGAAGCCCAAAATCCATTGGCAGGGTCCACACGTGGATTGAGCCTCCAGTGAATCCCTCTGACCAGAGCTGAAAGACGTGTTGGCTGCTGTGCTACCAGACAGAGAGCACTGGAAAGTCAATGATGGCAGATGTAGTTTGATTAAAATGTGCTAGCTTATCATTTGATCTTAATTGACTCATTCTAAAGTTGTTTCACTAAAAAAAAAAAAAACGTGAAGGGCATGTGAATTAAGCCTCTGGTGAATACCCTCCGACCAAAGATGGGAGTGTGAATAGCCCTGTTACCATATGCAGAACACATTGGAAAGTACATTACTGCAGATGCAGTTGGGTTAAAATTCGGCACCTTGAACCCTAACCCTAACAACCCTAACCCTAACCCTAATCCCAACCACCCTTACCCAAACCCTAACCCTAAACTTAAGTCTAACCCTAAAGCTATCACTAAGTCTAACAACCCTAACACTAAACCTAATCCCAAACCTAACTCTAAACCTAACCTTAGCAACCCTAACCCTAACCATTACCCTAAAAAACCTAACCGTAACCTGAACCCTAACAATCCTAATCCTAACCCTAACCCTAACAACACTCACCCTAACCAGAACCCTAACAACCCTACCCCTAACACAAAACCTAACCCTAACCCTAAAATTAAAAATAAAATAAAATTTGGCACCTTATCATATGATCTCCTTTTTGACCCATTTTAAATTTGTTCTAGTTTTTAATAGTGTCTTTCTTTTCAATGGGGGTTTGTTTCTGTTTTACGTTGTTACTGTTGTTTGGTTCTTTCGTTAATGTTTTTCTCTGTATGAAATCCAAGTTAGGTAAATTGATACAGATGGTACCAGGATTAATGGCTCCATGAGGGGAAGGCTTGGAGAAAATGTGGCGCTAATAGTAGTGAGTACAAGAAGGAAAAAATGTTCTACAATTGATTGTGGTGGTGATTGCATAACTCTTGCACTACATAATTGACCTTGAACGTGATTATACTATTGAACTGAATGATTTGGGAATTATGTGACAATAAAACAGAAAATATTAGAGTAGCAATCAGTTTCACACATTTAAAAGACCATGTTCTTCTTTTCCACAATCTCCTAGCAATTCCTCTAAAAGCACCTCTCTGTAACTTTGTTTCATTCTTTTCAAGTGATAACTATTGGTCTTAATAAGCAAAAAACAAAATTTGCTCAAGCACTTTATAAAAGGGAACCTACATAAATGATTAGCTGCAAAAAGGGGGAGGATTTTAGTAGCCCATTCAGCTATTAGTAAGTATTCTTGATAGTTCACCAATACTCACAAGCACTGGTTTTCTACTAAGTCGCAAGGCAGATTCTGAAACTCTGTCCTTAGTCACAATCAGTCTCTCTTTCACTTTGAATGGATCTTTTTTTTAATAGCATTTTCATAGCATCGTGTGTGGCTCATTGGGAAAATAACTGTTCAAGTGGGTGTATAAATGTCTAAATATTGAAAAATTCAGTATGTAATATCCGAACTTCCCCTTTATCAGTAGCTTCATCAAATTCATCAGAAAAGTCTTGGTACGGCAAAGCCGTCACGCTCCCACTGACTCGGACAAGTTTTCCCAAATTCTAATTTCCATTGAAAATTCAAATCAGGTGAAGAGACAGCACTGAAGTGGCCAGCTCATTTGGCTCATTTCTGGCAAATGTCTTCCTAATACCCAAGTCTGAAGAAGCGTACTTTGGTAGGTCAGACATCCTGAACATAAAAACGGTGCTACCCATGGACAGCAGCTTTTGTCACCCGCGTGCTTTCCATGGGGGTAGCCGCCTACGGGGCTTCACTGCGTATTTTCTTTACGCATGTGTTCCTTGTCGTTCAAATGACGCCTGTTAAAGGCATACCAAAATGAAAAACCAAACTCGCTGCCATCAAGTCGATTCTAGCTCACAGTGACCTTCAAGGGCATGGTAGGACTGCCCCTGGGGGTTTCTGAGACTGCAGGTCTTTTCTCCCGCTAAAGGCATAAGGATTGACAAAATTAGTATTTTTCATTGTTTGCTTCACCAAGGACCTCCGTAAGTAAAATGAGCATCCACCCGACCCTGCAAATGCGGCCGTGAAGAATGCAATGAACGCCTGTGCTATTTGGTACCACCGCTGTGCTTTGGTGTGGTGGATTATGCACTGGGCAAGGTCTATGTTCCAAAGCCACCAGCTGCTCCCTATGAGAAAGATGAGGCAATCGGTTCCCTTAGAAAGACGTAGACTCGGAAACCCTACCCAGTTCTGCCCTACCCTGGAGGGTCGCTGGGACACAGCATGGATGCCACAGCAGTGGGCTTCGACAGAGTACGGCTTGGAGTCACAATGCAAACGTCAACAGCGGACAGGAACATCTAAGGACTATTATGAAAATAAACTTGACCCACAGGCTCCCCGAAGAGCCTCAGGAATCCCAGGACTCCAAGAACCACGGCCCTAGGGGAAACTGTTACACATGCGCATTCGGTTACAAGACAGAGTTCTTTCTGTCAAGGCCAAACATGAGAACAGAATCAATAAGAGAAGGCTAAGAAATTGTGGCAGGATGATTTAATAGAAAGCGATGCAAATGAGCCACTCTAGCCGAGCGCCTCACCACCATCCTACTGAGAAAGAGAAACATAGAATTTAGCGCCGGTGAAAGTCAACTTCTTAGAAGCCTTTTTACTTGTAAATATGTTGGCATTAGTGGTACATCATGTTTTCAAAGCAAGGGAAGAAATTATGATCACATACAAAAGCAAGGACATGCTGACATGTAACCCAAAAGCCAAACCCACTGCTATGGAGGCCACTCCGAAGAAGCCTACGTAGGAATTTCCAAGACCAGAAATCCAGGCAGGAGCAAACCGCCACATCGTTCTCCCACAGCAGACACACAGAGAAGGTGATAAAGTAACTGGGAGGGGCAGACAGCAGCCTCCTGAAGTATTGGCAATGATCTCATTCCCTTGCATAATTACTTGTTAATTTAGTGAGGCTGCCATGCTGTATTGCACAATACAAATTGTTTAAATATGCCAATTCTCTTGTTGATTAATTATGTCAATGATTCTGAATTTCATATCTTGAATTTATTGCCATTCTACACTTAAGCAGCAAAGTCTCAGGGGGGAGAAAATAGCCTAATGGCATTACATTAGACAGAAGCAACACCCTGGTTAGGCAATTGGTGGGAACACTTGACGTGGGTGAAGGTGAAGTTCAAAGAACATTTTCAATTTCATAAAGTGGACAATTTCTACCATCTGTTCTCTGAAAATGGATGCTTGCTCTGAAACTGACCTCCCCTGGCTGTGTCGTCTCTTCTTTCATTTTCAGTGACAACGGTTTTCCAAATGTCTTAATCTATGTCAAGAACCTTCTCAAAGAATACTAAAAAAAGTCCCGGACTTGATGATGCTCACTGTCACACAAGCCTGTGATGTGGCTCACAGAGGAAATGTGTTAGCAATTAGCAAGGCAAACAAGTCCATGTATATTTGGGATGAGAGGCTAAAGCTAAACTAAAAGACCCTTGTCACTGAACATGTGTTCTCCCATAACGCCGCAAACCCTGAAAGCTTTTATACATGTGTGTATTCAGACACCAAAAGAAAACCATGAGAATTCTTCAATTATGTTAAAATAGTTACAAGTACCACAGAGTTGCTGTCCTAGGTATTCCCCATACACTTACACATTTGAAACACAAGCAGTGTTTTATTAAGTTTGATCTATAAAGCCTAATTTTAAATATTTTAGGACTCCCTATAACATTAGTAGAACTAAATACTTTATTAAGCCCTTCAGGAAATAGATGAAGAGGTCTTTATAAAATATCTTATCATTCAATTCACTCCTCTCTTATTGCATGCACTATTGAACAAATGCATCTGACACTGAAATTTCTGGATGTGTAACATTAAGAACTGAATAACCTAAATTACTCTACACCTCTGAAATTAAAAAACAAAAAATAAGATTTACAAATAAAAGTCATCCAATTTTTCATAATCTTGAAGTTATGAAATGCTTTCCTACACATGATAGATCCAGATGTCAAAGTGGAAAGACGGATCCCTCCAACTATTGAAAAGAACACGTCTCTATATGAACAATGGCCTCACGCAAATCAAAACACATGTACAGAAAAAGTATTTGCTCGTAATATGACATAGGACTGGACTCAACATGGATATATTGCTCTTAGGAATCACTATGAAAGCAAACAATTCATTGAAATTATGGAAAAGAACAAGAAAAGACAAGTCACAAAAGTGAAACAGAAAAAAGCAATATATATATATATATATATATATATATATATATATATATAACAAAACAGGTTCATTCTCACGTGGAATGAAAGGTAGGCAAATATCTGAATGAGGTACTATTTTGCATCTCACAAATAAACATCAAGAGTTTATAGTCCAAAAAAATAAAGATTTTATAGTCCAGGACTGATGAAACAGGAAAATGTCCACCTACACCACTGCTGGACATTTAAACAGACACGGCTCTAAAAAATAAAGTTTCACTGAGTTCTGAGTATAACTGACCTATAAAAATCCACCAACTACAAGTATGCAATCCAGTAGTTTTTAATGTACTTAGAAAGCTGTGCAATTACCATCACAGTCTGAATTCAGTACATTTTTATCAGTCCCAAATGAAACCCAGACTCACTAGGCACCACTTACCATTCTTCCCACCCACGCCTGCAGCCCTTGGCAGGCCTAAACTTACTTTGAGAATGGCAACTTGTCAATGTCAATCAAAAATGTAAAATGCGTAAGTCTGTGGCTGAGCCATTCCATGTCACGGAATTTATACTATAAAACATATGCCACAGGAGCCCCTTGGGATTACAGACAGACCACTCCTGCTTTCCCTTTACATAGGGTTTCGAAGCAGCTCGAAACTATCATGGCCAACCAAATAGAACAGGAACAACCCTGCATTTTCACAATTGTTATGATTCACCGACATAACCAGAATGGGGTTGGGGGCAGGCCATGGAATGGGAGACGCAGCAGAGATTTATCTATAATGAGCCCTTTCAGGAACCTGATGTATGAAATGGAATTACTGGTAGGATCCGGGAGAGTGACATACATTCAAAGCTGCGAGACTCGCCACCATCCTTGAGGGGGTGCAACCATCTCTAAGAAGGCCAGCCAGAGCTGTTTCACCTCAAAATCGGTCTCATGTTTATAAAAATTTTGCCCTCAATGTGAACCAGCTGAAACAAAAAATGAGGCTTTCTCCTCCTGTAGAGTCGGTCTTGGAAACCCCCAGGAGCAGTTCTCCCCTGTCCTGCAGGGTCCCACGAGTCAGAATCCACTCAAGGCAGTGAGTTTTATTTTTTAGCTTTGAGGAACTAACTGATTCAACCACTTCTTGCAATGAATTCATTACCGTGACTTTCCCTGCACCTGTGGCTTTTAAGTCATTGAACAAGCTCTGAGCCTTTCCTTGCATGAAACACTACGTTCCCAAACATGGCTCATCACTGGAATCGCCTGGGGATCAGGTTAAACAACAGATCCCTTGATTTCCACCCCCCGCAAACCCCCAATCCCGAACTACTCCCCACCGCCACCACCCAGCCAGGAGACTTTCTGATTCATTAATTAAGTTGCTAACGGAGGTCAGGGACTTATATCTGCACCTGTGTTTGAATCTGTATCTCACCAGGTGATTCCAATGGTCAAGCAAGTTTGGGAACCCAAGTGCTAATTAAGTCTAAATAATATGAACCACGTGCACCTATTCCAACTCCAACATTCTTACAGACACTGTTATCAATGGACCTCACTGGAATTGGGGGCAGCATGTGCACAAAGATAAACATAAGAAATGTCTTAAAACATTGTTTCAGCAAAGCGGTGTGGACACCTCAGACAATAAGAACCCATTATCAATAAAACAGGACACATCAGTAAAAAATTTTAAGTCACTCTAAAAAATCAGGCCATGTTGCTAAAATGAGCAAAATATAGAGCTAAGTTAACAGTACAAGATACAAAACGATGTAGTGCATATGATGTATGATCCCATTTATATTTTAAAAATGAGACATTCATAGAAAAATTTTAAGAGGATACACATTACATTTTTTGCAATGATTACCCCTATGGACTTAAAGTAAAGCACTAAGGGAGGGATGATTAAATATTTACCTTAATATTTCATTCCAAAAACCCATGAGTTGAAGAAATCCTATTTGCTGCTTGAAAAAACACCACCCAGCATCAAGCTCAGTATTTTTAAAAGAGATTTAGATGAACACATGCACAAAACACATCAGAATTGTTTTACAAGGATATGCAATGCTCAGCCGGACTTCAAAGCAAAAGCATTTGTCCTCATTCTCATTACATGTTTAACAATAGTGATTTAATCAAATAAACATAAGCTTACATTTCTGAAGGGTAATTATGCCATTTCCTAACATAACTGTGCATATAAAGTTAAAAATATATGTCTAGAATTAAGAAAGCAACATGATGGTTATTGTCAGCAATGAAATATCAGCAATGAAAGCAGTAAAATAAAAATTCTATTTTTAATGACAAGTATTTCCTCTACATTAATAATATAATTAACATTGCTTGTATTTCCAAATGCAATCTAAACTGCTACCTTTTTACTGGCCTCAAACAAATCTTGATCACGTTTGACTTTTTGAAATTTTATTCCATTTTTGTACATAATAAATTCCATTTTTGCACCTTACACTAATATCCAAAAGGCTTCTCTAAGTATTAATATTCATTCTGAAAGTTAAAATATTTATTTATGATACGAAGTTTACAAATGGCACTCTGTTGGCACCATCCAGTTAAGTGTTGGGCTCCTAATCTCGAGGTCTGCAGTTCAAACCCATCAGCCAATCCTTGGAGGAAAAATGAGGCAATCTGTGCCCATAAAGATTTAAAGGCACAGAAACTATATTAAAGGATTACTATGAGTCGGAAATGACTCATGATGGTGAGTTTAAGATTATAAAAATCTGTCATTTCAATGTATCATTAAAAAGACAGAATTTTTACCCCACACAAAGAGTTGAAGATACATATATAAGAAAACTCATCTCAGGATTATTTACATTAATGAAAAGTATAAACAATTTCACTACACAACATTACAAAAAGAAACAATGCACACACAAAATCACTCCATCGAGCCAAGGCCCACTCAAAACGACCCTGTAGGACAGGGCAGAATTGCTCCTGTGGGCTTCTGAGACTGTAGCTCTTTATGGGAGTAGAAAGTCCTGTCTTTCTCTCACAGAGCGGCTAATGACTTTGAACTGAGGACCTTACAGTTAGCAGCCCAAAGCGTAACCAAAACATCAGAAGGACAAAAAGAGGATGTTTCCATGATTTAAAATACAATAGACATTTAAAATACTAGAGGCTTAATATTAAATACTATGTACTATATGTGATAGCATGAAAAATATTTAACATATGTACAAAGAAATATGTACAATGTCATCCCAAATTTCTAAGGAAAGAGACGTGTTTATTATCTGAGAAAGGCTAAACACTAATATTTATCAGAGCTGTATTTCTGCATGTTAATTTCATAGGTGGTTTTATTTCCTTCTTTACACAAACTATTTTCCAAATTTTATTCAAATTAAAAGATAACGTATATCACTTTATGATTTAATTAGAAATACTACTTTAAAAGAAGATGACACTAAGTTCTCACATGTGGGCAACTCAGCACATATTTTGAAATGTGTTATGACAAATAAAAGATTATGATCAAAACATTTCATCCAAAATTTGCAGAAACAATTGTATAACTGCAAGAGAGGGTTGTTTTTGCCAGAATGTTCCCTGGTATGTTTTAAGAAATGTAGTCACTGAATGTTCACAGGCAGACTTTTCAATGACGCTAAAATAGACCCAGTCATTTGGAATATGCACACACACACACACACACAACCCTCAGAGTATGGAAAAAAGAAAGCCACAAACATTTAACAATGAACACAGTAGTGTTAAATACTGTTTCTTTCAGTACATGTGTGGGGAACTTTGGAGTGCTTACTCCTGACCCAAGCTATCAACATAGAGTCGAGAGTCCTTATTTCATGAAAAACAAAAGAAAAATTGGAAAAGTCAACAATTAATTTTAATCCTTTTAATTATTCCTAAAAAGTGGTACAACAGTTAAGAAATTAGCACAAAGTAAATTAGGAGTAAGAAAAAAAAAGGATGGTTAGAAATAACTTTGAATACGTTTTAAAACAATGACCAAAAAATATTTAAAATAAGAGCTCAAAACAAAGTGTCACTGCATATAACAAGTGTTCCCTTAAAACGGGCTTATAGAATATAATTTGTGTTTATACCAACTGTTTTTAACTACCAGGAATGCAATAAGGAAGAAAACTCTACATTCCTCAAGTTGGAAACACTAAATGACAGATAAGACTGAGATCAGCAGCAACAATGTGTAAGACACTTAAAAGAAAGAAATATTATTCTCCATCATAAATAATTATTGTAACAACAAAAGCAATGTCTTTTGTGATATTTTGTGAATAGGGTAGTAAAAAAGAGCAAAAAAAAAAACCCACCCTCGTGTTAAAGGAACCAATCAGAAATTGAACTACAGAAATTTTACAAGATAAATTAATAACAGTATTTAAATAAATTTATTACAAATAATAATATAAGTCTAGTAAGATCTACATGGTACATTACAATTTGAAAATTACATAAATATTATCTTCATTTAATTTGGGCAATAATCCTGCTAGAATTATCCTCTTATTGAAATTAAACTGTTTTAACTTACTGATTTCTCTAGGTCATACAAATAATAAAAATAGTTATTTAGCTCCACTCTGCCCTAAGGTTCCCATGAGTCAGAATCAACTTATTTACAATGAAGGTGGAGGTGGTAGAGGTGGTGGAGGTAATGGAGGGGTGGTGGTGGTGGTGGTAGTGGTGGTGGAGGAAGGGTGGTGGTGGTAAAGGAGGTGGAGGTGGTGGTAGAGGTGGTGGTGATGGTAGAGGTGGAGATGGAGGTGGTGGTGGAGGTGAAGGTGGTGGTTGTGGTGGAGGTGGTGGTGCAGGTGGTGGTGGTGGAGGTGGTGGTGATGGTGGTAGTGGAGGAGGGGTGGTGGTGGTGGTGGAGGAGGAGGGGGTAGTGGTGGTGGTAGAGGAGGGGGTGGTGGTAGAGGTGGTGGAGGAGGTTGTGGTGGGTAGTGGTGGTGAAGGTAGAGGTAATGGTGGAGATGGAAATGGAAGTGGAGGTGGTGGTGGTGGTGGTGGAGGTGGTGGACGAGGTAGTGGTGGGTGGTGATGGTGGAGGTGGAGGTGAAGGTGGAGGTGGTGGAGGTGGTGGAGGTGAAGGTGGAGGTGAAGGTGGAGGTGAAGGTGGAGGTGGAGGTGATGGTGATGGTGGAGGTGATGGTGGAGGTGGAGGCGGTGGTAATGGTGGTAGTGGTAGTGGAGGGTGGGGTGGTGGTGGTGGTAGAGGAGGGGGTGGAGGTGGAGGTGGTGGAGAAGGTTGTGGTGGGTGGTGGTGGTAGAGGTGGTAGAGGTGGTGGTGAAGGTCGAGGTGATGGTGATGGAGGTGGAGGTGGAGGTGGAGGTGGAGGTGGAGGTGGAGGTGGAGGTGGTGGTGGTGGTGGTGGTGGTGGTGGTGGTGGTGGTGGTGGTGGTGGTGGTGGTGGTGGTGATGGTAGAGGTGAAGGTGGTGGTGATGGTAGAGGTGAAGGTGGTGGTGATGGTAGAGGTGGAGGTGGTGGTGATGGTGGTATTGGAGATGGAGGTGGAGCTGGAGGAGGTGGTGATGGTGGTAGTGGAGGTGGAGGTGGAGGTGGTGGTGATGGTAGAGGTGGAGGTGGTGGTGATGGTGGTATTGGAGGTGGAGGTGGAGCTGGAGGAGGTGGTGATGGTGGTAGTGGAGGTGGTGGTGGAGGTAGTAGTGGAGGTGGAGGCGGAGCTGGAGGTGGTGGTGATGGTAGAGGTGGAGGTGGAGGTGGAGGTGGATGTGGAGGAGGTGGTGATGGTGGTGGTGGTGGTGGAGGTGGAGGAGGTGGTGATGGTGGTGATGGTAGAGGTGGAGGTGGAGGTGGAACTGGAGGAGGTGGTGATGGTGGTGGTGGTGGTGGTAGTGGTGGAGGTGGAGGTGGAGGTGGTGGTGGTGTCGTCAAATCAGCTGTGACGCAGAGCAATGCCACGTACAACCGAACAGAACAGTGTCCAGCCCTGAGCCACCCTCAGAATTGTCTGAGCCCACTGTAGGCACTGTGTCCATCCATTCAATGGAGGAGCATTTCTTCCTTTTCCCTGACCCTCTACTTTGCCAAGAATGATGTCCTTCTCCAGTGGCTCATCCCTCCTAAAAACATGTCCAAAGTGAGACAAAATCTGACCAGCCTTACTGCTAAGCATTCTGGTTGTACTTCTTCCACGACAGATGTGTTTGTTTCACTGGCATGTCATGATACTTCCACTATCTTTGCCAACAGCATAATCCAAATATACACATTGTTCTGCAGTCTCCATTATTCAGTGTCCAGTTTTCGTGTACATATAAGGCGACTGATATTACCAGGATGTCGCCAAGGTGACCTGAGCCCTCAAAGTGACACCTTTGGTCTTTGAGATTTTAAAGAGGTCTTTGCAGCAGTTTTGCCCAATGCCAAACATCATTTGATTTCTTCACTGCTGCTTCAATAGGCATTGACCATAGATCCAAGTAACATGAAACCCGTAACAACTTCAATCTTTTCTCCATTTGTCATGATGCTATTAATTGGTCCAGTTGCGAGGGTTTGGATTTTCTTTACATTGAGGTATAATATACACTGAAGGCTATCATCTTTGAACTTCATCAGTAAGTGCTTTAAATCCTCCTCACTTTCAACAAGCAACTTGAATATTGCAGGTTGTTGATAAGCCTTCCTCCGATTCTGAGTTCTTCTTCGTGCATTTCAGCCTCTTGGATGGTGGATTATTTTATCTGCGCAGCACACAGATTGTGTTTGTATGGGAAAAGGACACAACCCTGACGCACACGTTCCCTGATTTTAAACCACAAACTGTCCATTTACTCTTTCAACCATTTCCTCGGGTGTGCAGATTCTGCACGAGCAGTTAGTGCTGTGGAATCCCCATTCTTAGCAATGATATCCACATTTTGTTCTGATTCCGACAGCTGAATGCTTTCACATAGTAGTCAATAAAACACAAGTAAACACCTTTTGGGTATTTTATTCTTGAAGCCAAAATCCATTTGATGTCAGCAATGAAATCCTTTATTGCACGTGCTTTTCAGAATCCTGATTTCCTGGCAAGTCTTTATAGGAGTAAGGCTATGGCTGGCTTTGTCTGTTGCAACATTTTACTTGTGTGTGACATTAATCATATTATCCAATACTTTCCATAGTCTGCTGGGTGAGCTTCCTTTGGAATAGGCACAGACAATGAATCTCTTCTAGCCAGCTGGCCAAGTAGATGTCTCCTAAATTTCTTGGCAAAGATAAGTAAGGGATTCCAACATGCATCCTTTTGTTGAAAATTTTCGATCGGTATTGTCAAATCCTGGCCCTTGTTTCACTAATTTCTTCCGTGCAATTTCAACTTCTTTCTTGGTTCCCCAGTTCTTGGTCCTATGCTTTCTTTAGAAGCAGCTGGAAGTCAGTCAATTCTCATTTATCACAGGGACCCAGTGTATTCCTCCCAGCTTCTTCTTCATGCTTCCTGCGTCATTCACTATTTTGACCACAGAAAACTTCAGTGTTATAACTCAAGATGTGAATTTTTTTTTCACTTTGGTTTCTTTTTACGGTGTCCCCCCCGCCCTACTTCTAACTCCATAGCCTATGATTTTAACCAATAAATAATAAAAACAAAACTAAATTCATGGCCATCGAGTCCATTCCAACCCTGTGGAACAAGGCAGAACTGCCCTGGTGAGTTTCTGACATTGCAGTTCTTTGAGAGAGTGGAAAGCCCCATCTTTCGCCCAAGGAGCAGCCAGTGGTTTCCAGCTGTGGACCTTGCAGGTCGCAACCCAATGCATAACCACTACCATCTCTTTGAAAATTCTACTTTAAAATGGCAAAAGAAGGTATTGTCATTTATTAGCAATAGTATAACCTTAAGTGGCAGATTCAATTAAACAGTGATAATAACAAATGGCAAAATTAAGAACACAGTTTTCATTTTCAGATTTCTAATCTAATCGCTTTCTATCACATCACACAGATAACCACAGTGTTTCATCAATGTCAAAAGCAAAATAATAATTATAATGATTTTCAAACTTACCAGTACAATTCAAAATTTAAAGCCAGTGATCGTTTGATCAGACTCCCCACAAAGTCAGATATGTTTATAGACTACAAAATCCTTATTACGATCCAGTAAAGCAAGCATGCTCACATTTAAATGAGGAAATTGAAGCACAGAAAGGTTAATTACCGTATATACTCATGGGTAAGCCGAGGTTTTTTATTAATAAATCTTTTTATTGGGGCTCATACAACTCTTATCACAATCCGTACATACATCAATTGAGCAAAGCACCCTTATTCATTCGTTGCCCTCGTCATTCTCAAAATTTGCCTTCCACTTGGGTTCCTGGAATCAGCTTGGTTTCCTCCCACCCCCTCCCCGCTCCTCCTTCCCCCTGCACCCTTAATAGTTTATAAATAATTATTTTATCTTATCTTTCACTCCCCGGAGTCTCCCCTCATCTGCCTCCCCATTGCCCATCTCCCAGAGAGGAGGTTACACATAGATCTCCAAGATCGGCTTTCCCTTTCTACACCCCCTTCCCTCCAGGTATCACCACTCCCACCGCTGGTCCTGAGGGGTTCATCCATCCTAGATTCCCTGTGTTTCCAGATCTCTACTGCACCACTGTACATCCTCTGGTATAACCAGGTCCGCAAGGTAGAATTGGGGTCATGATAAATGGGAGGGGAGGAAGCGTTTAAGAACTAGAGGAAGGCTTTAAGAACTAGAGGAAGGCTTTGAGTTTCATTGTTGCTACACTGAACCCTGAGTGACTCATCTCCTCCCCACTACCCCTCTGCAAGGGAGTAAGCCGAGTTTTTTAGCACGTTTTTAATGCAGTTCTTGTGGTACGATTAGGTGCCTCAGCTGCTCTGGGGCCGGCTTATACTCGAGTATAGACAGTCTAGACTTGAGTATGTGGCCATTTAAGGAAAGCAATCCAGATTTCAACTCTGGTATTCCTGACTTCAAGCCTGCAGTCCTGGTGGCACAGTGGTTACTCTGCTAACTACAAGGTCAAGTCCAAAACAACCGACTGCTCCGTGGGAGAAAGACGGGGCTTTCGACTCCTGTAGAGTTAGTCTCAGAAACCCACAGGGGCAGAGAGTCGCTAAGAGTCACCACTGACTCAGTCAATAGCAGTGAAAGAGAGGGAGAGAGATTTCCTAACTCCACGGAGCCCTGGGGGCACGTGGCTGAGTTAGCGGTTCAAACTCACAAGATGCAGGACAGTGAAAGATGTGGCAGTCTGCTCTTGGTCTTGAGCACCACATAAGGCAGAGCTACGCTGTTCTCTAGGGTGACTGTGAGCTTGGACCAACCTGTCGGCAATGGGTTTGGTTCGGGTTTCCATTCGTGACACCACAGCTTATAGCCTTCACCTAAAACAACACAGCCTCTTTGTTGTTGCTGTTTTTGTTGTTCGGTGCCCCCAGTCGGCTTTGACCCATGACCCGATGCACAACAGAACCAAATGCTGCACGGTCCTGTACCGGCCTCACAATTGTTCCTATGCCAGCACCCATTGATGGAGCCACTGTGTCAGTCTATCTCCTTCAGAGCATTCCCCTTTGGTTGCGGCCCTTCCTCTTTACCAAACCTGATGTCCTTCTCTGGGGACTTGTCTCTCCACCACTGCTTGTCAGTCTGGCGGACTGTGGTGGCTTGTGGGTTGCTGGGATGTTGGAAGCTGTGTCACTGGTTTTTCAAATGCCAGCAGGGTCACACAAATGGAACAGGTTTCAGCAGAGCTCCCAGACTAAGAACAGACAACCAAGAAGCAGCTGGCTCCCCGCTTCGGAGAAAGAAGTCCCTGGAAACCTTATGCGTAACTTGGAAGCATAGCTTCTTCAGTACTTCTGTTTTTACATGACCAAAGACAGGTAGTTGGTTATGCTATTAAGTTTGGTTTAGCAAATCCATTTAAATACTAAGTATAACAGATAATAAGAATTGTGGAACTAGAAAGATTAAATTACAACTAAGTTGATCTAAAGGGGGAAAATTATGCATTCAATGAGAGAACAGATGCTGTATCTTTGTCCCCTAGCTCCTGGTACCAGTAGTAGATCCTCAGGAGCTTTCCTGTTTAGTGAGAGTAAAGTTGGGACACACAAGATGGAAGACAGATGTTACAAAACAGAAAAACACTGCCTTTCCTTCATTGCTAATTTTACGAGGACCGGAAATCTCACGTTATACAACAAAGGTTAAGCATTGTGTTAACAATTATATACAGCAGAAGCATCTTGGGCCTACCTCTTTCTCATGCATTCGAGAGAGTAAAGGGTCTTCATGAAAACTGCTGGATTTTCTCAAGCTGAATTTGGGGCTCATCTGTTGAATAAAATAAACAACCCTTTAATACCTTTGCAAATCTCCTCTCGCCTCAGCCCAAAGTGAAAATCTCAAAGCCCGGGCCAAAAAAGAGGAGCGTTGCAGAAAAAGGGGAACTGTTCAACTCCAGGTGGTTGGTGTTCAAACAACTTCTATGCTTCATCATATGAGTCTATTTTATTTTCTGTCAAGAGTTTCTGGTGTTTTTAAAAAATACCTGTCCCTAGGGGGAAAAAAGTCAAGTGAATGTCTTACCTACCAGAGCAACTGGGAGCGGCTTCTGTCTCAGATACCGTGGATTTTCTATCTGAAATTTTAAAAATAAGAGAAGCTTTATTAATTCTAAATGATTGCTCAATGAAATATAAAATTAAGCTGCTATACAAGTTGACTCTCTTTTTATTTACATTTACTTTACTGTGACTTGGTACGAGTTTACAGAAACAGTGGTTTTTGAGTCTACCATCATGCACACTGTTCTCTGACATTGGTTGTAACCCCCATGAAGTAACGGCACTCTCCATTTTCTCCTTAGGCTTGCTGTTCCCGTCAGTCTTTCTTCCTTATCCCTTCCTGACTTCTGAGCTTTATCCTTTGGCAAGGGCTGCCCTTTTAATCTCTTATGGGGGATTACTTTCCAAGGTGTACATACCTCCCTGGTGCTAATGCTCACCTTAGAGACCTATCACTTGGCTGAAAGTGGAGCCATAGATTTGAGCTCAGTCACCGGTTTGAAGGGTGTCTAAAGGCCCATAGCCTCAAGGGTTCAATACCAGTCTCTCTATCAGACAAGGAAGATTCTGGGGTTTCTCTTAGATTTTTTCCTACTCTACCCAGACACCTCCTTGTGCGAGTCCTTTCAGAGTGGCCAGCAATGGTAATGAGTTCCTACCTAGTCCTTCTGCTGTGCGAGGGGTGGATGCAGGGCTTCACCTGGTGCATTAGTCTTTTGGACTATTTCTTGGTGCCTTTCTCTTAACTCTTCTTTGTTCCAGACGCAGAAAAAACAATAGTTGTGCCTTGGATGACTGCCCACAAGCTTTGAAGATCCCTTACTGCTACTCATCAAAGCAGGAGACAGAACACTGTCTTTGTGAACTGCGTTATGCCAGTTGACCCTAGTGCTCCCTTACAGTTCTGAGCCCCTGGGCGCAGCAATGTGTTCCAGTGTCTGGTTATGCCAAAGACATGTTCATAACTTTGCCCCGGATTGTTCTACTTTATCTATGGATATATTGGCAGCATAGTCAATAATTTCATAAGTGTTCAGGGGAAAATGGATTTAAAAGGTAACGCAGTTTCTTCATGAACTTGTGAAGTCCTCTAGTAGCTAGAAATATCACCAATAAAACCTACATATATTTATGGGCCGAGCACCACTTATCTTCCTTACCAGTTCAGCGGTGCGTCTATGTACAAATCCACTCGTGACTGCAGGATGGTGCATGCAGCAGTGGTTACCTCTGTGGCCTTGAACGCATGTGCTCCTCCCAGAGACTGCGTTGGCCTTGATCATTTTGGGCTGCCCCCTCATTGTACATTGCCTTCTCCGTCACCTAGGTGGATGTGTCTACCCTCTAGCTGGTGACTTACTCCCCTTTCCCCTCCTAACCGTGGTAATGAACACTCAAAGGGTGGTTCCTGACCTTGTGGAAACCCTTTCTGGACTTTTTGACCATTGTGGCCTCTTACAATATGCGTCTCTTGGCGAGTAAGTCAATATCACTAAAACTCCTCTAGGTTCCTCCACGCTCCGAGGCGTTTTGAAGATCCGTTGCGATTCTTGAGTGTTAAGTAGCCTTCTGCCGTGTGTCAGAGCCAGGCCTTGTTTTCTCCTTCACCTGTTGAGGGGCACTGCAGTGCTCCCCTCTGGTTACTGCTGTGAACGAAGCTACTATGACATCACTAGAAAAGAGGCGCTTCCAAAGGTTACTTGAAAAATGGAATTAAGAGATAATCTCATTTTTGCACCATCTGTTAGAGGCTCCCATTCCCCGCCCGTGCATCTGTTTGTGTCACAGCTCTTACTTCTCTAGGACACATACCTACTCAGTAGATTGCAGGCATACGTGATTATTTCCATTTCCAACAATTTAAAGAAACGCCATCTCAGTTTCCACAGTACTGTACCATTTTCAGGTGTCACCAGCCATGTATGGCAGTTCCAGTCTCACCACACACTTACTGGCATATGTTATTTTTTTGTTTTTGTAACTTTGCTGTGAATACAGGAAGGAGATAGTATCTCACTTGCTTTGATTTGCATTTCCCTAGTGGCTGGTGATGGTGAGCATTTCTTCATATGTTTGTCAGCTGCCCAAATATCTTCTTGGGTGAAGTATCTATTCATCTCCTCATCATATTTCTTCATTGGAGAGTTTGTTTTTTGGTTGCTGCCATTTTCCTTCTTTCTTTCTTTTGTTAAATCAATTTATTGAAGGCTCTTACAGCTCTTATCACAATCCATACATCGATCATGTTAAGCACATTTGTACATATGTTGCCATCATCATTTTCAAAACATTTTCTTGAAATCAGCTCATTTTCCCTCCCTCCCTCAAGAACCCTTGATAATGTATAGATTTTTTTAATGTCTTATACTGAATGCTATCTCCTTATTGTTTGTCCCCCTGTGGGGGAGGGTATTATATGTCGATCATTGTGATCAGTTTCCCCTCGCTCTCCCTACCTTCTCTTCCCCTCCTGGTATTCCTACTCTCATTATTGGTCCGGAGGGGTTTATTTGTCCTGGATTCCCTGTGTTTCCAGCTTTTATCTGTACCTGTGTACATGCTCTGATCTAGTCAGATTTGTAAGGTAGAATTGGGATCATGGTAATGGGAGGGAGGAAGCATTAAAAAACTAGAGGAAAGTTGTATGTTTCTTCAGTGCTATACTGCACCCTGACTGGCTCATCTCTTCCTTGTGACCCTTCTGTAAGGGTATATCCAATTGTCTATAGATGGGCTTTGGGTCTCCACTCTGCACTCCCCCTCATTCACATTAATAATGATTTTTTTTCTGGATCTTAGATGCCTAATACCTGATCCCATCGATACCTCATGATCACACAAACTGGTGTACTTCTTCCATGTGAGTTTTGTTGCTTCTCAGCTAGATAGCTGCTTGTTTATCTTCAGGTCTTTAAGACCCGAGACACTATATTTTTGATAGCCAGGCACCATCAGCTTTCTTCACCACATTTGCTATGCACCTGTTTTGTCCTCAGCAATCGTAGCAGGGAAGGTAAGCACCACAGAATGCTGGGATATTAGAACAAAGTGTTTGTGCATTGAGGGAGTACTTGAATAGAAGCCCAATGTCCGTCTGCTACCTTAAATACTTCACATATAAATATATGTCATAGATCTATTTCCCTATCATTATATATAAAGATATTTACATATGTACATGCCTGTATTTAGACCTCTATAAATGTTCTTTGCCTCCTAGCTCTTTCCTCTGTTTACTTTCCTCCTGTCCCCATGATCATGTTCAACCTTCATTCCTGTTTCAGTAATTCCTCTCAGCTACATTGTACTTGATCAAGCCCCACCAGGCATCCTACGCCCTCCTCACCATCAATTTTACATCCTTTGTTGTTCCCTTATCCCTGGGTTTGTTGGCACCCCCTTTCCTTTCCCCTGCCTCCCTCTCTCCTGTGTCCCCTCAGAGCCATTGGTCCTATTGTTTTCTCTTCCGGGTTGTATATCCCCACTGTCTTATATAGATAGAAAGGCAAAAACAATAATAAGACCCTAAACAAAACAAGAAAAAACAACAAAAAAGAAAAGCCTTTAAATAGTTCCAGGTCTGTCTGTTGACCTTTATGAGTATTTTCGAGTCAAGCCTGACGGGGTGCCATGCTCTGGCCCCAAAGTCTATTTTTAGTATTCCTCGGGACTTCACTGCTTTGCTCCCCTTGCTACCCTGTTGCACGCCCTTAGTGTTCCACCCCAGTGTGGGTGGGGTCAGGTCGGGAACAATTCCCGCACTGTGTCTCTCTCCAGTGCTGCCATTTTCTATAAATTTTGTCTTTGCAAAAAATTTTAGGAATAGATGACCTACATGTCTTAAGAGCTCATTTATTTATACAAGTGTTGTGTTTTTTAGAGGTTCCCTAAGTTGAAGGAGTGATGGTGGGTTAACGGGTTAAATGTTGAGCTGCTAATCAAGGGTTGGCAGTTCAAACCCACCAGCATTCCACGGGAAGAAAGGTGATGCGATTTGCTCTTATAAAGACTTCTAGTCCTGGAAACCCATAGAAGCAGTTCTACTCTGTCTTGCATGGTTCTGATTATTTGGATTCGGCTTGAGGGCAGTGGGTTTGGTTCTGGGTTTTGGAAACGTGTAAAACGTTGACTCCTCTATATGCATAAACCTAACTTCATGCCCCTCTCGCTGTCTTAATTGTTCACCTGAATCTTCCATTATTTCCTACCTCACATTTTATGCCTCCGGAATCCTGAAGGATGTATATTAGCCTGAAGACGATCCATTTTCTGATGTCTTTCTGCCTTTTTACAGTTCTCTTGTCTGTCCCTCTAGCCTCCACATGCATGCTCCTATTCACCCTGCAGGCCTCAATTTAATGAGTAACTTCTAGGTTTATTTGGTGGATGAAACTTTCAACTTCCATAGCAGAAACAGTACAAACATCAGCAACAAACGTGGCTGTAACTTCAGATAAAAAGAAGACCACAGCAAGTAAGAATCAACTCAAGAAAAGAACAATAAGCACAACAGGAACTGATCCAATTCAGAAAATAAATGAGATGAAAGAATCAGGAAAATACCATCAAAACAGTGAAGATCAAAGTCAGAGTTGTGCAAAGGAGATGAAGATAAAAATGAAGTAACAGCTAGAGACACAGAATCTTGACACGGAATTAAAATCCAGAAAATAAAATGGAAATAAAAACATATTTAAAAGTAATCAAAGAGAAATTGATTTTTTAAAAGAAAACATGCAGTAAGAATCCAATGGATGTACAGTGAGATTTCCAGGAGAGGAAAATCAAATACAATTGACTACTGGATACATGAAAGAAAACATTGTTTTTTTAATAAAAGAAGACCTGAATCAGTATAGTGATACTTCTCACTGTTTACTCTAGGAACCGGAACTATCAACTCTGAAGCACAGTCACTATTTTTAGGATAATTTTTAAAAATCTGGACTACCAGGAAAAAGAAGTCTTTTCCATAAAAATAAACTACCTAGAAACTCCACACAAAGGGGAAATCAGTGGTCACGTGGTACCATCGAGTTGAATTCTACTCATAGTGGCCCTCTGGGGGGCCAAGTGAAACTGCTCGTGGGGTCTCTGAGGCTGTGAACCTTTAAGGGAGCAGACAGCCTCATCTTTCTCCCACAGAGCGACGGGGGGGGGGGGGGGGGTTGAAACAAGCCTTAAGGTTAACAGCCCAACATGTACATGGCTATTCAAACAAACAAACCAAGCTTACTGCCAATTGAGCCGATGCTGACTCAGCAACCCGTGAGTTTCCGGCTGCAATTCTTTAGGGGAGTAGAAAGCCCAGTCTTTCTCCCTCATAGCGAGTGGCTGGTGGTTTAGAGCTGTGGACCTATGGTTAGCAGCCCAATGTGTAACCGCTATGCCGCCGAGCCTCCTTTCATAGAGAACCAATAGGACGATGTAGAACTGCTCTTGTGAGTTCAGAGACTGTAAATTTTACAGAAAGAGAAAGCCTCATCTTTCTCCTCAAGAAAGAACAGTTCCCCAAAAAGGACCCCATGTTTGGTAAAACGGTGGCTCGGCAAGAGAAGACCTTCAACAAGATGCACGGCTACAAGGGCTGCAATAATGAATTCAAGCAGAGCAGCCACTGTGAGGATGGCACAGGCAGGCCCGGGCACTGTTTCATTCTGCTGGACGCAGGGCTGCAATGAGTCTACAGCAACGTGCTAGCACCTAGCAGCAACAGCTACGTGAGGAGTCCTACTTACACAGTGGTTAACGCATTTTCTTCCCAAGCAAGAGGTGGGTCGTTTGAAGCCAGAAGCCATTCTGCAGGAGAATGATGTGGAAGTCTACTTCTGTAAATACCACAGCCTTGGAAATCATACGGGCAGTTCTACAATGCCATACAGAACCGCCATGTGTAGAACTGACTCAGTGGCAAAAGCTTAAGTGCGTGCATTATAAAGTCATCCAGCAAGAAGCAAAGTGCACTCGAATATTCTTATTGGCAGGTACAGATATGAAAGGTGAGTAAGCAGTCTCTATTTTTGGAACAGACACAGAGACAGCATAGAAATCAAGTTCTTTAAAGACCCACATATTATCTGTGAGTCAATAAAATTCTAAATCATGATGCGAAATTAAATATAAGGAGGGGGAATAAGCTAAGAGGAAGTAGAATTATCGAAGATGCTCAAGCACTAATTAAGTTTTCATTTTAACCCCCAAAGCTAAGACGACCATCTGTAATGTACTCTGACCCAGCTTTTCATTTACAAGCAGGGTATAAAATATTGGTTAAGCTAATTACAATGTAGCATTTCCACCATGCAGAAGTAACTGCTATTTCATCCGCTTCATCTTTCCAGCCCAGTAAGCACAGCGGCTAAGGGCCCTTCCGTTATCATAAATACCTTGTCCCAAGTTGACTGTTCTCATTCTGAGAAGCAGCAGTGGGCACTGCCCACACCTGAGTCTGCTGCGGCTGCGGCTGCCATTCGTGCCTATAAGACATTGAGCTTGTCTCGCTGCCACTGTTCACATGTAATGGAAATTATTCAGAGCGAAGCTTGTTCTTGAGCCCGTTTGGAGGAAATAAGCAATCTAGTTTCTGATTTTCTAAGAGTAGCCACATGTGCTTTGAAGTAAACTGCTCCCACTTTATAATCAACTAGTAGCATGGGCTTGCAGCTATCTATAAACCATCCTGCCATTTGCTTTGCTCATGCTCGTTTACAAAATGCCTCGTTCTCTCCTAAGACCTCAGAGAAGAGTACCACAATAAAGACGGCCCCAAATGGAAGATTAAAAATAAAAAGTACTCCTGTAAAACATGAAAGCCCAACCACATATTACCATAAAAGCAAAGCCCAAAACAATTCTGCTCCAACAGCATGAATACATCACACAATGTAGCAAGTCTTGTTTAAGAAGCCAACAGAATCACAATAAAGAACTATGCAGTCACTTAAAGGAAGCATGAATTTTGATATTTGTTGTTTCTTTCTTATTTGGTTGGTTGTAACTGGTTTTGCTGGTTTGTGGTTCCAGTAATTTTTCCAAATTACTTAGGACTTAGTTAAAGTGACATAGCAAATCGCCCTTACAAATAAATGTGGTACATGGGGTCGCTGAGTCAGAACGGACTCCACCGTACCTAACAACAGATTAATACTGATCAAATACCGAGCCATCGTGGGTAAGTGCTGGACTGCAACCATAAGGCCAGTGGCTGAAATGCACAAGCTATGCTGCAGGAGAGAGTTGAAGCAACCTGCCCCCTTATAGATGTATAGCCTTGGAAACCCTATGGAGGGCCAGCATGAGTCGGAATCTACTGGATGGCAGTGGGTTTTAAGTCAGGTTATATTCCCAGAAAAACAAAAAGTATTTTTAATCTGATACTTCGGCCATCTTAGAGAATTGATTATTATCAAGCAATATATTACTAGCAACAAAACTAAAATAATTGGTTTAAGTCACAGCATCCATCAGTCAGAAAAAAATGTCAAATCTTTCTCCATATCATAAAATAAACGCAATACCTCACATCAAATCCATCATGCCACAAATTGGGGTTTTAGCTCAATCTTTTGGAACTTGGAAGACGCTTTCCACAAAATTAACACTACCAATGGAGGTTCCTTCGTTAATTTACAACAACTTTGCTACAAGCAATGAATGAGCACAAGAAAAATGCATATGTAACCACTGTCCCTTAGCAAAGGGAAAGCAAGTCAGCCATGGGAACAGAACTGAACTACCCATGTAGAGTCACTTGATCGACAAGACGTCTGAGATTGCAATATGTTAGGAGAAGAATGGTCTTTTCAACATGTGGTCCTCTGTAGTGGTTAATCGGGTCTCAGCTTGATCACCTCATGTTGGAGGGACTAGGAGGTAAACAGCTCACTGGAGGCGGGACACACAGACACTCTCTCCTTTGTATTCCTGATGAGAACATACATGGAGTTATCTAGCGCCCTGGAGCTGGAAGAGCCATGTGCAGATTCACACCAGCACTGAGATACTTACACCACCACTGGACCCACAAGACTTTCCACCCATTGGCTTGTGATCTTCTTGTATTCGGCATCATTGCATGTTTCATGAGTCTGAAGTGGAACTCAGATTGGTATTGGACGTATGGGCTAATAATAGGACTTATGGACAATTGCCCATTGACATTGAACACCAAGTGTCTCTGAATTTGTTTCTCCAGTCAGCCTGGACTGACACATTATGGTACCTTGGGAGTGGGGTACTAGAGAAACAAACCATGAAGATGGAAAGTGCATGCTTCTTTGATTCCTGCCTCATGGTAATTTTTCTTCTTTGGCTAGCCAGAGATCAGATATGACCATGAAGTTTACTGAACTAGCCAGAGGTCAGATATGACCAAGCAGTTTACTGGATTGTTTTCTGGAAAGAATACAAGAAGTTAAAGTTCTGAATATTTTGTTTGGTTGTTATCTTTGGTTATTCCTGTTTGAAATGACCAAAAAAAAATGTTAATGTGTATTTTGAGCTCAGGGGATGAAATCACCCCTTGAATTTCTCAGAGATCATGCTACTTAGAGAAGATGGTTGACTGAAGTCAAAGTGGCTGACAGAAGGCCCCGCCCTGACTTGAGGCAATACTGTCAGGAGCCTAAGGCCATACTTCATATCAAAAGAATAGTTTAGATATGGATCAAGATAAGCTAAACAAGGATTGAACTTGACTGTTTTAAGAATTAAGTTTAGGCTCTGATTCTACTTTATTTATAGTGATTTCTTCTGCTTATTATTGATATAGTGATTGATAGAAATTATTATTGGGAAGTATGAAAATAGAGTTTGTAAGCCTTGCCTTCAGTCATTAAAATTTGAATCTTTAAATGGGTTAGGAGACACCTGCAAAGAAGGCTCTGAAAAGATAAGACCCGCCCAGTGTCTTGAGTGCTCAGGACATTTGAAGGTGAAGAGAAGTATGGATTGGGGCTGCTGAGAGACTGAAGGGAAAAAAGGAACCCTTTGGTTTTGTTAAATTTTGAACTAGTGATTTATGCTGGAGGCTGGAAAAAACAAGGAACCTTGAAGAAACTCTATTCTCTAGGACTGAACCTTAAAGGGAGACCATGGCACACTGAAATGCTTGCTAGGTGGCCACCCAGATCTAGCTTGTTGAGTGCAAGTGGAAGAAATGTAGGAATACAGAGTCGGGTTAAGTCTGGCCCCTGGCACCCATAGAACTGGTCAACATGGACCAGAGGAGAAGGTGAGAGCGGGTTGACTGGTCTGAAGTTCATGACCTAGTCCAAGGAGGCTAAAGTTGTTGAGAATTTGTGATGAGGCCCATAGTCTATAGGCAAAGCAGCCAAGAGGGACCCTGCTGAGACTAAGTGAGGCAGCCCACATTGAGCTGACCAGAAACCAACCAGATGAAGAGAAGATTTATGAGCCCATGAACTGGTGCATATTGTTGCTGACTTTATAGATGACCCGTCCTGATTTGACTTTGCTTATCAATGCAGACTCACAAGGTTCCAACTGGAATGAAGATTCTTCACATCAAAGAACATGATTGTCTCCAGAAAGCACTTGGTCGGTGTAGGTGGGTAGTATAAAAATTGGATACCCAAATTGGTCAGGTAAAGGCATGAAGTGGTTGGTTTACAAACTTTCATAATGGGGGAATATGTCCACAGGATTATGATGTAAATGTTCACATAAGAATAAAATATTTTTGTGTTGTTCACTTATAGAATATTATGTTTAAATGAGGCTTTCTGCATTTTAAAAATTGTATACATTTTAGTTTCTCCTGTTAGGTACAGCTATTATTTTATTATAGTTTGTTTGAAAATTATATATGACCAAAGAGTTGTGTGAAAGTATCAAGTTGACCAAACAGAAATCTATCAGACTGCTATACACATCAGACAAAATCACAGCAGAGGCATTTAAAAAGGTAGTACTCTTTACAATAGCCAAGTGCAAATTGAAATTTCTTGGGACACATCTGGCTGAAAAAAAAAAATTTGTATGACAAAAACTACAGAACACTATTACAAGAAACCAAGAGTGACCTCAACAAAAGGAAGTATATCCCATTCTCGTGGATTGGAAGACTCACTATAGTAAAGATGTCAGCTCTGCCCAAGGCATTATATGTTTAATGCTATCCCAATATGAATACCATCATCCTTCAAAGAATTGAAAAAACTCATGATCAACTTCATATGGAGAGGGAAGAAGCCCAGAATTAGCAAGAACTCCTCAAGAAGACAGACAAAGTGGGAAGGCTTGCTCTACCTGACTTTAGCACATATTACATGGCCACAGTGGTCAAAAAAGTGTGGTACTGTTATAACAACAGATATTCAGACCAATGGAAAAGAACTGAAGACCCAGAAATAAAAACATCAGTGTACAGATGCAATTGATCTTTGATAAGGGCCAAAAAATATCAAATGGGAAGCGGATGCCCTTTTCAATAAATGGTACTGGAAAAAAATGGATATCTACCTAAAGAAAAATGAAGCAAGACCCTTACCTCACTACATGCACAAGAATAAACTCAAGGAGGATCACAGACCTTGAGGTAAAACTCCTGAGGTAAAAACTATTAGGGCCACCAGTGAGGGAATTGGGACAAACCTGAGAACCTTGGCACAGGGTATACATAAGCTATCAGAAATAGTGTCGCAAGGTGTGAATGCAATATCCCGGCGTGGAGGAGGGAACCGGTGGAGAGGTCTGGGAGGCTGGCCCCAGCACCATAAATTAAGTGGATTCCTGCCCCTCCCCCGAAAAGAATTTGTTCCAAAGGACGACATTGACTCTGCAGCTCTGGGAGATGGACATATTTGATCAGAGCACATGGGAGCAGATGAAGGGGCAGGAGGAGAGAGTGGAGCACAGCCTGGCCCACCAGGCCGTGATGATGATGTTCCTGAGTAGAGCAGCCAGTCCACAGAGAGAACAACATGGCTGGCCCCACTATGAGACATGATGCCCCTCAGTGACTAAGGGCGATACAGGGGACAGCACCGGAGACACAGTGTGGGAATTGCACCTGACTTGATCCCACCACACCGAGGCAAATCACTGGGGGAGTGCAGCAGAACAGCAAGGGAATGGAGTGGCAAGGTCCCCAGGGAATGCTGAAAGTGGACTTTGGGGCCAGGGCGTGGTGCCCCAACAGAATGGACTGGAAAACGCTCCTAAGGGCCAGCAAACGATCCCTGAACTAACTACAAGCTTTTCTCTTGTGAACTGTTTTGTTCTGTTCTTTGTCAGCGGTTTGTTTTTGTTGTTTTGTTGTCTGGTTGTATACTGTTGCTTTGTTTTCCTCTGTCTAGTTTTCGTGCATGTTAGTGACTCCACAGGTCTGTCTGAATAGGACAGGCTGGATGAACTATCTGGAGGAAAAACAACAGGACCGACAGTTCTGGGGGGACTTGGGGTGGGGGGGTAGGGGGGGTAAGGAAGTGGTGTTAACAAACCCAGGGACAAGGGAAAAACATGGGACCCCAAATGGTAGAGAAGGGGGAGTGGCAGGCCTGGTGGGAAATGATCAAGGGTAAGGTTGCTTAGAGAAGAGGTATACTCTAGCCCAGGTAGCGATGAAGCATGGTAGTAGGGCAGGAGGAAAGTCAAGGGAGATGGAGGAAAGAGTTAGGAGTCAAAGGGCATTCATGGAGGTCTAGACAAAGACATGTACATGCAGATATATATAGGAGGATGGGGAAATAGATCTATGTGTCTATATTTATAGGTCAAGTATTAAGGTGGCGGAAGGACCTTGGGCCTCTACTCAAACACTCCCTCAATGCATGAATACCTTCTTTTATTAAATTGGAACTCTATGATGCTCACTCTCCCGACACAACAGCTGGAGCCAACATGGGTGAACAAGTAAATGTGGTGAAGAAAGCTGATGGTGCCCGGCTATCAAAAGAGATAGTGACTGGGGTCTTAAAGGCTTGAAGATAAACAAGCGGCCATCTAGCTCAGAAGCAACAAAGTCCACATGGAAGAACACACCAGCCTGTGTGATCGAGTGGTCCCAAAGGGATCAGTTACCAGGCATCAAAGAACAAAAAATCATATCATTGACTGCACACCTCCATGATAGGATCGCTGAAGACAAATGGGTGCATAAGCAAATGTGGTGAAGAAAACTGATGGTGCCCGGCTATCAAAAGAGATAGTGTCTGGGATCTTAAAGGCTTGAAGGTGAACAAGCGGCCATCTAGCTCAGAAGCAAATAAGCCCACATGGAAGAAGCACACCGGCCAGTGCGATCACGAGGTGCCCAAGGGACCAGGTATAAGGCATCATGCAAAAAAAAAAAAAGATATAAGTGTGTGTATGTATGTGTATATGTATATATGTATGTGTATATATGTATATATATATATCATATCAAATGAAGGGGGAAGTGCAGAGTGGAGACCCAAGGCCCAAGTGTCGACCAATGGAGATCCCCTCATAGAGGGGTTTAGGAGAGGAGATGGGTTAATTAGGGTGTGAGGTAGTATCGATGAAGAACAAAGCTTTCCCCCAGACCCTGGATGCTTCCTCCCCCCAACTACCATGATCTGAATTCTACCTTGCAGGGCTGGATAGGACAGAGGCTGTACACTGGTGCATATGAGGATTGGAGGTACAGGGAATCCAGGGTGGATGATACCTTCAGGACCAAGGGTGTGAGGGATGATGCTGGGAGAGTGGAGGGTGAGTGGGTTGAAAAGGGGGAACTGATTACAAGGATCCACATGTGACCTCTTCCCTGGGAGAGGGACAGCAGAGAAGGTGGGAAGGGAGACTCCGGATAGGGCAAGATATGACAAAATAACGATGTATAAATTACCAAGGGCACATGAGGGAGGGGGGAAAGGGGAGGGAGGGGAAAAAAAAAAAGAGGACCTGATGCAAGGGGCTTAAGTGGAGAGCAAATGCCTTGAGAATGATTGGGGCAGGGAATGTATGGATGTGCTTTATACAATTGATGTATGTATATGTATGGATTGTGGTAAGAGTTGTATGAGGCCCTAATAAAATGTAAAAGAAGAAAAGAAAAAAAAATGATTAGGGCAAAGACTGTACATATATGCTTTATACAACTGATGTATGTATATGTATGAACTGTGAAAAGAATTGTATGAGCCCCAATAAATTGTTAAAATAAAAAAAATTTTAAAAAGAAGCAAAAAAAAAAGAAATAGGGAAGGATACAAATACAGAGGAGTCACAATTTGACAAGTGGGATATACTGAAGATAAATCACCTGGGTACATCGAAAGAATTCACGAAGAGATTAACAAGAGAGCCCACAGACTGGAAAAACATCTTTAGCAATGACACAGCAGACAAAGGCCTTATTACTAAAATCTACAATACTTTGCAGTCTTACAATAAGAAAAAAACTAACTGCCCACTAAGGAAGTGGGCAAAGCACCTGAACAGAAGTTTCACAGGGCCAGAAATCCGAAAAGCCAATTATTAGCCATAAGAGAAATACAAATTAAAACAACTATGAGATACTGCCTAACACCCTCAAAGATGGCCGAATTCAAAAAGTCAGAGAGTAATAAGTGTGGGAGGGACTGTGGTGAGATAGGAACTCTCATCCACTGCTGGTGGACCTGTAGTTATGTACAACCATTATGGAAATCAATTTGGCAATATCTAAAACTGATGGAGATAAACTACCATAAGACCCAGAAATCCCCCTACTGGGCATATACCCAGAAGAGGCAAGAAACAAACCATAGCCAGACACCTGTGTTCCAATGTTCATCGCGGCACAGTTCACAAGTGTAAGGAGTTGAAAAAAACTCAAAATTCCATCAACAGACGAATGTATAAAAAAACGGTGGTACATACATACAATGGAGTACTATGTGTTCCTAAAATGCAGAGATGAAGGCATGAAGCACATTGCCGCATGGGAAGAACTGGAGGAAATCATGCTAAGTGAAGTAAGCCAAGAGCAAACAGACAACTACAACATAGAGGTAAGCTTAAACAAAAACAAACGGGACACAGGGGAATAGCTACATACATCCCCAGGGTGAGGTCCAGCAGCTATGGCAGGGGCCAAACCCAATCCAGGGACACATATGGCGGCCAACAAATAAGAAGGAGAAAGAAAGAAAAAAAAAGACATGCGTGGGGGAGCAGGATATTAATCCAGCCAAGGGGAGGGTATTGTTTATATCTCCACAAGAGAGGGAGAGAAAGACCAGACTTCAACCCGATGCACCAAGATGTGAATAGAACATACCAGCATGTACCAGGAAACCAATAGAGAGGTCTGCGGGGCAGGCCCTAATACCAACTATGTGAACACCCCCGCCCCGCACCACTGGCTCAGAAGAATGCACTTCAGAGGACAGCAGTGAGGCTACAGCTTGGGGAGAGGGGCACATCAGATTAGAGCACATGGGAGAAACGCAAAGGGATGAAGAGGTAGGACAGGACAGCCTGGCCCACCAAGCCCCAAGGACAATGTTCCTGCTCGGAGCAGACAACAAACGGGGAGGACCGTAGGGCTAGCCCCACCACAGGACACAGCATCCTTCACTGAACCATGACACTGCAGAGGACAGCACTGGAGACACAGCATGGGAATAATGCACGGTGTGGCCCATCACACTGGGGCGAGGCACTGAGGGCATGCTGCAGAGCAGCAGGGGAAGCAGAGTGTTGAAATCGCGAGGAAATACCAAAAGTAGACTTTGGAGACAGAGTGTGGTACCCCGTCAGACTCGACTGGAAAACACTCGTAAAGGCCAACAAATAGACCTTGAACTATTTATAGGCTTTTCCACTTTTGCCAGTGACTTTCTTTTTGTTATTGTTACTTTGTTCTTGCTTTTTGCTGTTGTTACTAGTTTTATTGGTTTTGACTTCTTTGGTTGTTTTATTTGGTTTCCTGGTGTTTGCACTTATTAATGTATCTGCATGTCTATCTAGGTAAGACAGGCGGGATAAAGAATTCAGAGATGAAAAGAACAGGGCCAGTGGTTCCAGGGAGAGGCAGGAGAACTGGAGGTGGGAGAGGGGAGTGGGGGAAGGAGACCAACCCAGGGACAGAGGAACACGTGAACTATAACCAATGGAAGGAAGGTCGAAGGATGCCTTAGTGGGGCTCAATCAAGGGTAGTGTAGCAGCGAGGAATTACTAAACCCGAGTGAAGACCGAACATGATGGTGGGACAAGAGGGAAGTAAAAAGGAAATAGAGGAAAGAACCAGGAGGCAAGGAACATTTATACAGGCCTAAATACAGGCATGTACATATGCAAATATATATAATGAGAGGAAATAGAACTATGTACTCAAATCTCTATGTTAAAAATTAAGGTTGCAGATGGGCATTGAGCCTCACTCAAGCACTCCCTTAACACAAGAACACTTGTTCTAACAATCTGGCATTCTGTGATGCTCACCTTCCCAACATGATCGTTGAAGACAAAATAGGCGGATAAGCAAATGTGGTGAAGAAAGCTGATGGTGCCAGGCTATCAAAAGATAGAGTGTATGGGGCCTTAAAGGCTTGGAGATAAACCAACAGTCATCTAGCTGAGAAGGAACACAGTCCACATAGAGGAAAAACACCAGCCTGTGTGATCATGTGATGTCGACGGGATCAGGTCTCAGGTATCTAAGCCCCAGAATAAAACCATACCCAAGGTGAATTGGCGTGGGATGGGGCATGGAGTGGAGACCCAATGCCCATCTGTAGACAATTGAACATCCCCTCACAGAGGGGTCACAGGGAAGAGATGAGCCTGTCAGGGTGCAATATAGCACCAATGAAACACACAACTTTCCTCTAGCTCTTTGGTGCTTCCTTCACCCCACTATCATGACCTCAATTCTACTTCAGAAATCAGATTAGACCAGAGCATGCACACTGCTACAGATAAGAGCCCGTAACACAGGGAATCCAGGATAGATAAATCCCTCAGGGCCAACGAGGAGGGTAGAGATACCAGGAGGATTAAAGGAGGGTGGGGAGAGAAAGGGGGAATCGATCACAAGGATCAACCTAGAACCCCTCCCAGAGGGACCAATAAGGGAAACGTGGGTTGAGGGGCAACAGAGGACGATGTAAGATATGGAAATAATAATCTAGAACTTATCAATAGTCCATGAGGGAGGGCTGATGGGGGAGGGAGGGGAAAGAAATAGGGAGCTGATAATCAGGGGCTCAAGTGGTAAGAGAATGCTTTGAAAATGATGATGGTGGTATATGTACAAATGTGCTTGACACACTGGAGGAATATATGGATTGTGATGAGATGTAAGCGACCCCAATAAAATGTTTAAAAGGAAAAAAAAGTATCAAGTTGACAAGGGGTGGTCTGTGGTAGTTACATAATCTGGTGTCAACATGATACTTAAGAGTGAAGGGATGAAGTTTAGCTGTTAATCGGGTCTCAGCTTGATGATCTCATTTTGGAGGCACTATGGAGGCAAACAGCTCACTGGAGGCAGGACACACAGACACTATCTCCTTTGTATTCCTGATGACAAGACACATGGAGCTATACTGCAGCTCTGGAGCTAGAGGAGCCATGTGGAGTCCCACGTCAGGACTGAGATGCTTACACTGCCACTGGATCCACAAGACTTTACACCCATTGGCCTGTGATCTTCCTGCATTCGGCGTCATGCCATTCAGTGTTTCATGAGTCTGAAGAGGAACTTATAGATTGGTATCGGACGTATGGGCTAATATTGAACGTATACACTTGATCTGGATGGGCTGGGATGTTTTCTTACTATACAATTGCTCTTTGACATAAAGTTCTCTCTTACACACATGAATGTCTCTGAATTTATTTCTCTAGTCAACCCAGACTAACACTACATGTCTGATCTCTTGTGTCTTGAGAGGTAGGAAATTAATGTTTACTTTTTGTTCTTTATAGACCCCCAGGAGACAAGTTGTGTTAGTCTGGAAAAAAATCCAGTTTCTTTTAATGTTTCCATGAGTTTTTGTTGGGCCTCCTTGTATATTTTTAAAATTTTCCACGGAATTTGTATATCTAAATGAGAAGGGTAAAATAAAGTTTCCAAAACATATACATAAAACGTCTTCAGAATCTTCAGATAATCAAAAGATGTCTTTAAGCAGGGCACACAATAGCCCACACACTCTCATGATCCTTAAGTGTTTCAATACATTTTCTTGACAGAAAAAATGTTTCATTTGCTGTGTGACCTCAAGACAATGTTCAGCAACATTGAAGTATGAGTGAGTGTGTGTGTGTGTGTGTGTGTGTGTGTGGTTCTTAAAGACTTTTCACTAATTACGCTTGTTTAGTTGGAGAGCGGATCTATATAGCCCGTCACACTGTCATCCCAGAAATAGACACCCGCACCCTACTTTTGTAACTCAGGTATTTGCGGCCATTAGTTTCTCTCTAACACCTGCTTTGAGGAGCCCTGTGGTATGGTGGTACTGTGTTGGGCTGCCAACTGCAAGGCCAGTAGTCTGGAGCGACCAGCCCCTCCACAGGAGAAAGCGTAGTCTTTCTACTCCTGTGCAGACCCACAGGGGCAGTTCCACCCTGTCCTATACACTGGATGGTAGTGACCTGAACATTACATCTGCTTTTCTATGGCCCAGAAATTTTGACATGTTGGTATTTCATTTTAACTCAGTTCAAAATATTTTCTAGTTTCCTTAAGATTTCCTCTTCTACCCATCAATTATTTTGAAATAGTTGGTTTCATCTCTAAATTCTGTGGATGTTCCAAAGAGTGCTAATGATTTCTGGTTTAATTCTTGTAGGCCCAGAGAACATAATTCTCTTACAATGAGAGAACATGCTTGAAGCACTGGAAAAATGTTGGTGTTTTTAATTGGAAAGAATGTTGATGTTGCTTAATCATTTGGGAAGCCAATCAACTCCATTTAGACAGATCACAAAGTCTGTCTTTTCTTTTTTTTTTTTCCTTTTTCTTTCTTTTAACAAAAATTAGAAAGTTGACGCTCTAGAGCATGAACAATGGTCACGAGGTCAGTCCCTAGCTCAGAGCTTTTCTATACGCGGTGCTCTGGCCTTCAAAGGCAGCTCTCAGGGAATGGTTTTCCACGGCCAAACCAAACCACTGCTATCGAGTCAATTCAGACTCACAGAAACCCGAGAAAGGATCTCTGAGGCTGGAGATCTTTACAGGTGTTGACAGTCTCATCTTTCTCCCTCAGAGCAGCTGGCAGAGCCACTGGCTTGTGATTAGCAGCCCAGCACCCAAGTCACAGTGCCAAAAGGCTCCAAGCGTGGGTTGGTCTGGGACGAGGGAAATGGATTATATTATAGCATAGTTCTCAAAGCCTTTGCTAGTCTTCCTGGGTATGTTTTACACAGGCACATCTTGGGGGGAAACTGGGACTTTTGTTGTTTCATATACAGAATTAAAGATCCTGTCTTAAAAATATTCCATGGTGACACTGTGAGGGAAGGATTGGACTGCTCCTCAGAGTTGGCGGTTCAAGCCCACCAGCCACTCTGCAAGAGCAAGATGAGGCTCAGTATTTCTGTACAGATTTACAACCTCAGCAGCTCTACACAGGGCCACGGTGAGTCAGACTGTACACGATGGCAGGGGGTGTGGTTTAGTTTCATTGTAATATCTCAAGCCCTCTTAGAACAGCTAACCTCCATGTCACTACCGTCTAGAAAGTCATGCTGTGACCTATGCTTCCTCGCACCCCCCCCACTACCATGATCCCAATTCTACCCTACATATCTGGCTAGACCAGAGGACGTACACTGGTCCAGATAGGAACTGGAAACACAGGGAATCCAGAGCAGATGATCCCTGCAGGACCAGTGGTGAGAGTGGCGATACTGGGAGGGTGTAGGGTGGGTGGGGTGGAAAGGGGGAACTGATTACAAGGATCTACATATAACCACCTCCTGGGGACAGACAACAGAAAAGTGGGTGAAGGGAGACGTCAGACAGGGTAAGATATGACGAAAAAATGTATAAATTATCAAATGTTCATGAGGGAGGGGAAGTGGGGAGGGAGGGGGAAAATGAGGAGCTGATACCAAGGACTCAAGTAGAAAGCAAATGTTTTGAGAATCATGATGGCAACAAATGTACAAATGTGCTTGACACAATGGAGGTATGTATGGATTGTGATGAGTTATACGCGCCACCAATAAAATGATTAAAAAACAATACATATATAAATTTTTTAACGAAGCAAGAAAGCTTCCCTAAACTGATGGTTGAGAGAGTTAAAGAGTAAGAAAAAATTAATATGAAGACATTTTAAAATTAATACTAGGTTTTAAAAAATATCTTCTTGAATTGGATATTCCTAGGAAAAATACTAACATACCCTAGAGCAGTGGTTCTTAACTTTCCTAACGCCGTGACCCTTTCATACAGTTCCTCATGTTGTGGTGATTCCCCCCAACCATAAAATAATTTTCGTCGCTACTTCATAACTGTAATTTTGCTACTGTTCTGAATCGGGCAACCCCTGTGAAAGGGTCGTTCAACCTCCAAAGGGGTCTCAACCCACAGGTTGTGAACCGCTGCCCTAGAGGAAAATGGGATGATATTTGGCTGGCGGGGAATGGGGAGGAATCTATTAACATTTTTAAAAAAAACACTTCATACCACGTATGAAAAATAATTCTAACTATTCAATGATCAGATCCTCCAGTGGAAAAAAAGGGAAAAGGAAAAAGGCAGTGGGCCATTCCTATACAAAGTTACAATCAAAGCACAATCTAAGCTTTCTAATACATTGGATACTTAAATTATTCTACTATGATCAAGAGATATAGTTCATCCTAATGAATGCATCTGTGTTATAAATATATAAAAATGCAAGACTTTTCTATTTTACACTGTTAGTACATTCTTTGAACAACAAAACTGTGAAACAAAACCCCAGGCAAGCCTAGTTTTAAGGCATTACCTCAAAATATTTTAGATGTTTTCTTTCAATTTTATTACATGAATAAAATATTTAATCTTCTGAACAGCTAAATAATCATGAAACGAACTCCGTGTGCTAAGAAATGTAAAATAGAGGCTTCACATGGCTAAGGGCAAGGGCAAATTTAAAAGGATAGCTACAGAGTTGGGGTTTTTTTCTTTCCACTTTGATGTTGCTCTTTGGAGAAAGGAGTTTGTCTTCCTGAGGGCTCGCCCGTCTCTTCTCCCACACTGGTAACTCAGGACTTCCCTCCAGTGGTGACTTCCCTGTGCTTGCAAACATAAAAATGGGCTTCGTGTGTGTGTTGTTTGGGGAGGTTTTGTACTGGCAATTCCCCTCTCCTTGTCAATTCTCTCGCACTCTTCTCGTTCATTGCCAGACAACCAGGATGGACAGGAATAGCCATGACTGTCATCCCTCTCTCAAGTCAGCTGCCAGCTGTGGCCATTCCAAGAGAGCCTCTCCCCGACCTCCTCCAGCGCCGTCTTCCCCAAAGACCAGAGCGCTGCTCCAGCCTCTGGCTACAACTCCCACCTCTAGCCATGTGACTCCAAAACAGGCCTCTAGCCCTTGAGTCTCGGGAAGCACCAAAGTCCGAATGCCACCATTAATTTATCATCTCCTCAGACCCAACCAGTGTAAAACAAAACTCTTAAACTCCTAAATTGGCTGTCCCAGCTGAGAGTTGATAAGTATTCCCGGGCCAGCATTGCCATCTCCCAGAACCAGACCATCTAGACCAGGTGTTCTCAAACTACGGTCCACGGGCCACATGCGGCCCGCCGAGGACATTTATCCGGCCCGCCGGATGTTTTGGCACTGTTTGTTTTTTTACCTCAAAATAAGATATGTGCAGTGTGCATAGGAATTTGTTCATAATTTTTTTCAAACTATAGTCTGGCCCTCCAACGGGTCTGAGGGACAGTGAGCTGGCCCCTGTTTTAAAAGTTTGAGGATCCCTGGTCTAGTGGGTCACTAAGCATTCTTCTGAGTGGTATGTTGGGTCTTTCTAGCTATACAGACCCCACCGCCATCTGGGCCCACTACAAGCAGGTTCCCTTTCTCTAGTTTCACTCGTCCCAGACGAGCCTCACAAGGCCGCCAAGTGACTGTTCCTAAAAGCAGTGAGTTCATTAAAGATCCTTCTTAGTAGGAAGGTTTTGTGCTTGTTGGTTTGTTTTAAATCCCTAATGTCATGGTGGGCTGCTAACCACACTCGGCTTCACATCTCAAGATTGGAGGTTCAACCATATCAGCTAATCTGGAGGAGAAAGATGAGGCTGTCTGCTCAGAGAAGACGCAGAGTCTCAGAGACCCTGAGGAGCAATGGTCTCTGTGCATGAGCATCTACTCGTCGGCATGGTTGCATGTCAGTGAAGAAATGTACACTACGAGACACCGCGGGCTTGAGAAGAAATGAGGGTGTGGAGATGGCCCGAGAATGGTGCCTGACTCATACACCTGCCATCCCACTACAGCAAAGAACCAAGAAATAGTGAAACAGAAGCAGTTGATTCTGGGCACCGAGGAAGCAGCAGGATGAACACTTAAAGCAAGCACTGATGGGAATAAGGAATCAAATGAGCACAGAGAATGAGGAGACCTACAACAGTGACGCCCTAACAGCCAGCTCCCACAGTGCGACCTTCTTTAGACCAAGCAAGCCGCCTTCCCCAGTAGGGAGCATGGCAAGGCCACGTCACACACTCCCCTAAAGGACACAGATAAACCGGCAGAGACCCCGGAGTAAAGAAAGGTGAGCAGCACATGAACCGGATGTAAGGAGAGAAAATGCCAGAGATGGAGGACTACCCCTTCCTCTGACCCCCTGCTTCCTGCACACTCGTGACCCCAGACCTACAACTGAGGGCTCACACCCGCCCTACAACCCACTCCTCTGCAGCATGCTCGCTGGCAATCTGCGGCTCACAGGAACGCACCAGCAGGCCTGATGCCGAGAGGCTCACAGCACCCTGCCTTCCTCCAGCAACCACACACAGCAGTGATCCATGGTGTAGGAGCTCACAACACTGTCGGACCAGCAACCGCAGGCTCCTGCTCGCTCCCTCTAGGCTGCCCACCAGAGGACACCGGTTCATGCCACCCAGCCAGGGACCACTGATCGTGCACTGTAGCCTCGATCCCCTGGCAGCCAGGGGTGCCCACACATTACACGCAGATAAAAAGAACTTATACAAACCAGACCAACCTTACAAGAAAAAAAACAGATAAACATAAGTCTTGGACAAGGAACTGACATCAGAAAACAGCCCAAGATGAAGACACAGAACACCATCAGCCAGATAGCAATCCAGATAAAAAATCCTCACAGTGCAGACTTGAAAACGGAATCAGAGATCTCAGTCTGTACGTGAGGACAACTAGCAAACAAAAAGGGGAGTAACTGGTGTGCTGTAGAAGTTCCACTTGGGGAGGCAGCTGGGGCAATAAAAACTCAGCAAGAGGAAGATAGACCGTAGGGTGTCCACAATGAAATGATCAAGTCCACTCACCACAGAAAAGACGCAGAGGGGAAAAAGGCTCAGAAGACACAAACCAACCAAAATGTAGAACATTCATTAAAAGAAATCAGTACTAGGAATTAAATGGAACAAAAACAAAAACCTGTTAATACCACACATGTACACAAAGAGCCTAAGAAAGTGTCAGCAGTAAATTCATACCTACCAATATCTTGCTGAATCTAAGTGGTTTAAATGCACCAGTCAGGAGACAGGAAGAACAGTTTAAAACATCTGCATGAGTCACCCGTGTGGCGCCGACAGGACACACATCTTAGCCACCCAGGCAAGTGTGTCTTTTGATGTCCACTTAGACCCTTCTCTTTCTTTCCTGTCTCTTCAATGACCTCTTCCTTTCTTCATGTCTGCTGTGCTGGATGCCATCCCACAGCTCGCCAGGCCTTCAGTCATCAGTATTCAGTGCATCAAATCTGTCCTTGAGATGTTCTCTAAATTCAGGTGGGACAGACTCAAGGTTGTATTTTGGTTCTTGTAGAACTTGTTTTCATTTTCCTCGGCTTCCATCTGAACTTGCATATGAGCAATGGATGGTCTGTCCCACAGTCACACACTGGCTTTGTTTGGGATGATGATGTACTGACTTTCTCCCTCATCTCTTCCTACAGGGGGGAAAAAAAGTCTGTTTGATTCCTGTGGGCTCTATCTGGCTGAGTCGGTGTCTATAGTTGCTCCTTCTGGTTTTGTTTTGTTTTGTTACTGGTATTTGCGATGAAGAAGTCATTGGTCTTGCAAAAATCTATCATCGCGAGCCAGCTCCATTTCTATCAGCCAGGCCGTATTTTCCAACTACTCTTCCTCCTTGTTGTCAACGTTCATGTTCTGAACACCCATGATGTCAATGCATCTTGATGGCATGTTTGATGAATTTCATACTGAAAAAGTTGATAGACTTATTGAACTTCTTCACCACCAGCTTGAGTGGTTGGTACATAAATATGAACAACAGTTGTACAAACTGGACTTCTCTGTAGGCATCTAGATCTTCTATCACTGAGTATAGCGTTTGAAATGCTATTCTGGATGAAGAATGCTATCGTTACTGCCATAATAGACCATGTTATCGTCAACATGACGATGTGTTATGTTCAAAATGACCTCTACCGGTCCCGTTCAGTCACTAATTCTTCCAGTATCAATCTTCTAGCATTTCATTTTTGATCATTCCTAGTTATCTTCAATTCATACTTCATACATTTCACATCCTGATGACTCAGGGATATTTACAGCTATCTGTTCTCCTTTGAGTCATGCCACCTGCCCACATGAAGGTCCTGGAAGGTCAGCTCTGCATCGAGGTGGAAGCCCTTCCCAGACCTATCTCGACTGCCTTCCGGCCTGCGGGGCTCATGCTCTGGCACTCTCTCTGACAATGTTCCACTACGAGTCCTACATTCTGGCGGCTAAGCCCTCAGAAGTGGGGGATTTAGTCTCTGTGCGTGATCTGTCCTTAGTCTAGAAGCTCTGGCTGAAACCTGTTCACCTTCAGTGCCCCTGCTGGCATTAGAAACGGTGGCATTGCTGCCAGCATCACATAAGCCACCACTGGGTGGATGTGCTGCATGTATGTCCACACATGTAAACAAACCACGTGAGGAGCGGGTACAGAGGCTTCATAGACATACCCAAACCACTGAGTAGATTGGCTGACAGAGTTGAAAGGCTTATGACCACAGCCTTACCAGATGACTCATTCAATTGGCAAAACAAAGATAATGCTACAGCTGAGTCAGTGAATGGCATCTGGGGTATTAAAAGCTAGCAAAGGGCCATCTGCGATACAACTATCAGACTCTACTCAGGTGAAGCAAAGGAGAAGGAAGGAAACTAAAGGCTTGGAGAAGAAACAAATCCATGGAACCAATCGCTCCCATGAATCACAGCCTCTTCTAACCTTAGACCAGAGGCATTCAGGGTGCTTGGCTGGCGTTATGGATCGTGCTGACCAGGGATAACGAAGATGGTCCCAGAAAGAATGGGACAGGAATGTAGAACAAAACTCAGGTGACTACAGAAAGGCCCCACGTACTAGACTGATGAAGGGTAGAAGAATTTCTGAGACTTATCACCCTGAGGGTGGAACTGAAGTGATTTCTACAGGTCCCCTTTGAGCCAAATAGAATAGCTTCTAAAACAAACAGAATCACCCGTAACATGATCCCTTAAATAACGAATGACATGAGACAAATGGTCAACATTTTTCCAAAAGAAAAGGCGAGAAGGCAAGGAGGGGCAAGGAAGCGCAAACAGAACGGAAATCCAGAGAAAGCTCCACACAATATAAAAGTAGTCAACAGAATGCTAACACTTCGCCTGATGTTTCGAGTTTGAACTATATTTTCTTCTTCTTGCTGTGTGTTCTCTTTCAAAATGCAAATCATTTCTGTCATTCAGAAAGCATACCAAAAAAGTGAAGCCTTCTTAATGTCCTCAAAACATTTAAACAGCATGTATGTAAAGTGGAATATAGGGAAATAAATTGCTGTAGGGCAGGCACATTGTTACCTGAAATATAAAAGCAAAACTTAACTGAGTCTGGAAACACCAACACAGCCCCGTCTGACAACACTGCCCACTAATCCCCTACATAAATCCCAGATAGCCAGCCTTGGCGGTTGGCATGCAGCATCAAACCACCCTTCGTGCCTGTGTCTGCCCTGAACCGCTCCCTCCCCTCCGTTCCGCCCCTCCGAGTGCATCTGTGTCTTCCAGCCTGTGGGCAGGAGAACGGCTTTCCTCTCCGCTGGCTGCACGTCCAGGGAGTCTCCAGGAGATTTTTAACCCGAATGACCTTCTTGCTGCCCAAGTCCTCCCTTTGCTCCATTCCGACCAAATACTCTACTTTCTGAATTACTCGTTTTTGTATCTCAACATTCTGTCTTAAATGATGTTTTAACTGCTGTATGTAGAGAGCTCTTATTTCATCAGTGACTTAGTTCATTGAGGACACCACCGGCTGAATCTTGGAAGTGTCCCCACAATGCTGACAGAGTACTAAACGTCCAGTCACGCTCACTGGGTGTCATTACATCCAATAATAGTCACTGCTACCAGTAAGCTTGCTTAGATGCCATCCAAATACAATGTGAATCTGCCACATCGATGTACACAAATACATATCGAAGACAAATACGCTTTTTACCCCAAGATTCCAGCTGTGAAGGCGAGCTTCAAGGTCACTGTCAAATGAAGAAAGTGCAGATTTTTTCAAATGAGCTTCCTGAAAAACAAATGCACCAGAGAGAAAGAAAGGAGGAAGGAGAGGGAGGGAGGGGCAAGAGGGAAGGAAGGAAGAAATTTAGACAAAATATTTATTATTCAGAATAATGAGAGCTGGGTAGGCTTGGGGTAGCATGGCCCTCAGGAGCCCTGGCAGTGCAGTTCTTGAGCACGTGTGTGCGAACCAAAGGTCAGTGGTTCAAACGGCTCCATCCGAGAGGCGGTGGTAGAAAGAGCCTGTTTCCATAAACATTCACAACCTAAGAGTCCCTGCGGGGCTGGTTCCACGCTGTTCTGTAGGGTCACAATGAGTCAGAACCAACCCGAGGGCAAAGAATTTGGTGTTTTGCTTTTATACTGCCCTCAGAGGCAAGGACTGTGTTGAAATGAGCTACAGTTCCCAATTCTGAGTAATGGCAGCTTGCACGCTTGCTTGGGCTGTGAGATGTCTTCATAGTATATTTACACAGCAACTAAGGAGTTTCAAAATCAAAAGGATACTCTGAAAATGAAGCCCCACTCTTCTCTAGGTCTGCGACAAAACGTCTCGTTGTGGTCCATGGAGGGGGCGGGGCAGGGAGAGAAGGGTCACTTGAAAAGATAAATGACTTGCTCGCCTTAACCAGGCAGCTTTGTGTTTGATGCCCAAGAAAACTCTCGGTTCTTAAATGGTTCCTCATTCACACACTGAATATTAAGACAAATAAGCTTTGGAGTCACAATATGAAAACACAATTAGGGTGATGCTTTACTTTTTAAAAGACCAAAATGCCATGGTTTGGTTTTCCCCCATCCTATAATGTATTAAACATTTATCAAAACAGACTGACAAGTGTAATTGACTGAGGACAGTCAAAAAAATGAATAGTGATCTAAAAGGTCTAAAAACTAAGAAAGGTATCATCTCTGTAAAATAATATTCTGAAGTTTAGTTTACAGGCACAAACAAAATCCATTTTGAAATTGAATTTGTTGTTTCATAATGTCATGCTTTTAGTAAAATCTGTTTATTTTCAAGTCACAAGTTTACTGAAGTGATAAAAAATATACTAAAATGTTACACTCTACACATTTTCCTGAGTTTCCAAATTCTCATAAATGCTAACTCTCATTCTTTATGCACTGTGTTAAAATTCATTACTGTTTTTCCTGATGGTCTCCCACTTTTATGCATGTTTATTTGTGAACAAGAACCTCAGATTTTAAAATAATGGGCCTGCTGGGTTTTATTTTGAGTAAATATACTGAATGATAATAAACTGACAACTTTTAAAAGCCTGGTGCCCTACATATCCACTTGTCATAACATTTTAAACCATCAGTGGAGAAGATGCAGTGAGTCAGGTTCAGATCAATATGTGTAAGATGATGCGTGTACTGTCTTGTAACTAAACTGCATATGTAACCCAAGACAAGTCAGAGATGGACCACATAAAGTAGAGTAAACAGAGTTCTGTTTGCTAAACTAACTGGAATGCTCATTAGCACTTGCTCAAATCATGTACATGGTAAGCAATTAGATGTATGAGAGGCATTAACAGCTGACGGCAAACAGTTCATTTCCATCGGAAAAGCGGTGTTCCCTGCTTTAAATGTCAAAGCCATGGCTACTGCGTCCACGCAAACTCGCAGGACACCTGTGTGTCAGAGGACTGCGCTCCACACGGTTTGGATTTTTTTTACATTCTATTGGGCGCTCTTACAGGTATTATAACCATCAATAGTTCAATTAGATCAAGCATAATTGTACAACTGCTGCCACCATCATTTTCATAAATGTTCTGTCTTCTTGAACTCTTTTGATATTAGCTCCCCTTTATCTCCCTCCCGCACCCTATGCCCCAGGAACCCCTATTATTGTGTGTGTGTGTGTGTGTGTGTGTTTTACCATATCTTACACCATCCAGTGTATCCATTCACCTACCAATCTGTTATTCATTCCCCTTGCATGGGGTTCTATAGTCACTGTTGCTATCAGTTCCACCTTCCCCCCTCTTTCCCAACCCCCTCTCATTCCATACCCTCAGGGGATCATTACTCCTGTCACTATTTCTGAAGGGTTTACCTAGCTTGGATTTCAAGCATCAAACGTTCTTAATTAGTCAAATGAACATACACAGGCCTCACAAGATCAATGAGGTAAAACTAAGACCATAGTAGTAAGGAGAGGAAATATTACAGAACGAGAGGCTAGTCCTGTGTGTCATCAGTGCCTTTCTGTCAAGGTGTTTCTGGAAGAACTCAAAATGTTTGTTACCAGCTTTGCCACCCGTGGGCTCCTCTCCCTACCTCAATACAAATGAATCCCCATTCCTTCTTAACTTTAGATATCTAATCACGGTATACAAACATTGAAAAATCGAGAAATGGGAAAACAATCATGAAAAGCCAAAGCTTTCCAAAGTTATCCTGATTAACTGATGGCATCAGCCTCGGGAAGAAGGCCAAAGGGATCCTTCGATTACCTGAGAGCCGAGACCTCCAGGGACGGGAGGGTATGATTCTCTAAAACCTCCAGGCTCAAGGGGCTATTTTTAAGTAATCTTTGGAACTTTAGCAATATGAAAGCAAAAGTTTGAGGACTTATTTTAAAAACAACAACAACAAACCAAAGCGAGATCTGTGCTTACAGAGCTCTTGGAAGTCTCCTTTTCCCCATCTTCTCTGTAGGCTGGACTCGTGGAATGTGGTCTCGTGCGGAGCTGCCCAGTGTGCTGTTCCCTACTGAAAGACCAACAGTGGAGAAATCAGAATTCAGGGAGTCCCAGGACATGGGGGTATAGAAAGCTAGGACTCGTTCGCCCCCTTTTTGGAGAAGATGATTAGACGGGTCGCATCAACAGTGAGTCTTCAATAGAAACCACACGACCAAGCCCACTACGCTCATGACGACCTGTAGCCCCACTATCGGACACAGTAGGACTGGCCCGCAGTGTCTCCCTCTCTAAAAGGGCAGACGGCCACATCTCGTCTCTCGAGGAGCGACTGCTGGGTGTGAACTGCTGACCTTTCTGTTAGCAGCCGAGTGTTCAACCACAGCACCATCAGAGACCCTTGAAGTGTCAATAGCAAAGAAAATGGAAATACAAGTGGAGAACATTTGCGTTTCTCACGTACTAATTCATTTTGATTGAACTACAAGTAAAATGTCACCGAAATGCCACAGATTGGCTGACAGGCAAATGTAGAATCATAAGACCACAGATATTCAAAGCTCTTCTCCTTTTGCCTTTTCATGAGTGCCGGCAGAGAGAAACGAAGCTGAGAGGCTCAGGGAAGACAGTGGCTTTCAAAGGTTAGTCAGTTGTTTGGATTCGGTTTGCTCCTAAGAATGAAGTCTTAAAATGGATAGCACAGCACAGCTTTCCTGGAGCTGAAAGTGTGCACAGTTTTAGAAACTACTAAAGAACACGTCCATCTTGAAACAAAAACAGTCAGAATGCTCTGGAAACAAGAATGGCAAGACTGGTCTCACGTACTTTAACATGCTATCAGGAGACCAATCTCTGGAGAAGAACTTTGTTCTTGGTCAAGTGGAGGGGCCATGAAAAAGAGGCGGGCCCTCGCTGAGATGGCTTGGCACAGTGGCCGCACTGTGGGCTCGCCATGGAGATAACAGCGAAGCCGGCACAGCTCCAGGAGTCGGAACTGACTCAGCAGCACCAACAACAACTTGCACGAAGCTACCAGTAAGCCGGGCTTTGATTATAAGCCCATCATGGAAATCCAGGTAAAATTGTGACAAAATGGAGACTCGTTTAAATGCAAACCACCAAAAAAAGGGAAAACGCCTCTCCGATGTAAACTATAGTAAAACCTACCCTTTTCAAATAGCCTAGAGTCTCACCTTTCTTTATGGAATCGACTTTACTGCATGTTCCATGACTCTGATGAGCTGCTTCTTGATATAGGAAACGGAAACTAACCCTCAAAAAGTGGATTAAAGCCACTAACTTCCCACCAAAACCACAGCGGGGTTTCCTTCACAGACTGTGGGCCGCATGAAGCACCCAACAGACAAAAACGCCATTTCCACAAATCGGGGAGCAGGAACGTGCATGTGGGTAGCAATTTTGACAGCATGGCATTCCTTTGACTAAGTTATTCCGTGACTTTAAAAGTCTGCAAGAGCTGCTTTACACTCCCGCTCAGTATCTCAGATGACCAAATAGTTCAGAGCTAATGAGAAAAAAAGGAGCAATAGCCTCATAGTTTCAGACTCACGTCACCAGCCAATGTGCTTGGACTGATACAGCATTTCAAACTCAGGACTTGGGAGTACTCTGGGTCAGTCCCTGGAGATGGACATTAGCTTGACCAAGTGCAGGGAGGGGCAGTGAAAAAGAGAAGTCCCTCCAGGAGACGGACGGACACGGCAGCTGCAACCAGGGGCCGGACCCTAAAAATGGCAGTGAGGAGGGAGCAGGACAGGGCAGTTTCGTCGTATGTGGTTCATGGGGTCACAGTGAGCAGGCACCAACCCCACAGCGCCTAGCAACGGCACAACAACTTGGAAAGGGGCAACTTGATATATCACAAAAAATGGTGGCTCCGGCTTCTTACAGAATCGATTAAACAATCATAAAAGGAACTATATTTAAATGTTTTAAAAAGTTTAAATATTTAAAGTAATTCTTCTCATAGAGAAGATGAATAAGAAAAGAGCCCTGAAACATTTAACTCTGCATTACACAGGGTGCATGCATAAAACAACACACCATTTCCATGCACTGCAGCTGCCCTGTACCAGTCAACCAGTTTCTTCACAATGCATTTCCAAAACATGTCTGGAATTACCATATACACTCAAGTATAAGCCAACCCGAATATCAGCCAAGGCACCTAATTTTACCACAAAAACTGCAGTCAAAATGTGCTGGAAAACGTGGTTTATACTTGAGTATATACAGTATGTCTTCACCTGCCATATAGTCCTCGATCCACTCTATTCTGACTCCAGCTATGAGTCTGAAACGACCTTCCATATGGTCATCAGCTATGACACACTGCTGCTTGATGGCACTAGGGCATCACCATGGCACCTCAACCACCTTCACCACAGGCCCCTGGAACCACTCCTCCTTCATTCTCATCATCCTGCCCTTCCGAAATCTCTTTTCAAAAATCTTCCTCCATTTTTCTTTCCCTGCCCACCCAAATGTGTGGTAACCCTTCCTTCATTTATTCTCATTTGACATGCTTCCACTAGATACACTGTATGTAATTTTTCAAATCATGAGAAGTATGGATTACCAAGCCTGCACCTCCAGCCTAACAGCCACACCTACTGGAAAGAACAGACTGGCCCTACCTCCAGCCCAAAGAAGAGTGTGTGAGGACATTTAAGGTGTGCCAAATCCAAACCATGTCTCGGTCCTTCATATGCACGGGAAAGGTGGGCAGTGACTAACAGGGGCCAAATCCAAGCCATGTCTCGGTCCTTCATATGCATGGGAAAGGTGGGCAGTGACTAACAGGGGCCAAATCCAAGCCATGTCTCGGTCCTTCATATGCATGGGAAAGGTGGGCAGTGACTAACGGAGGCTGGAGCATAACTGAGCACTTGGACTATGAGGCTGGCAAAGAATACTGAACACACCACAGACTGTAAAACCAAACAAAAACAGACCACTGCCAGTAGATGTCAACTCAGAGAGCCCCTATGCAGGGTTCCTTAGACCACAAAGCCTTATGGGAGCAAAACCAGCCTCATCTAACGCCTTGCAGTTAGCAGTCTAATGCTTACCGCTCACCACCACCAGGACTCCTTGAACCGCCAGAAGAACGAACCAACCTGTCTGAAAGAAGTATAGCCAGGTGTACCAAGTCCCTGCAGAAGGGCATCATGTTTGGTAAAGTAGACGGTCAACAAAAGCAGTGGCTGCAACACACGGTCCTTGAACTAACTACAAGCTTTTCCTTCTTGTTGTGCTTTGTTTTGTTATCATTGGTTTGTTGTTGTTTTGTTGTGTATTGTTGCTTGGTTTTGCTCCGTCTTGTTTTTGTGCACGTGATTATCTCCGCAGGTCTGTCTAAATAAGATAGGCTAGATGAACACTCTGGAGGAGAAATCAACAGGACACACAGTTCTGGGGGGACACTGGAGAGGGAGAGGTGGGGGAAAGGTAGTGGTCTTAACAAACCCAGGGACAAGGGAACAACAAGTTATCCAAATCGGTGGTGAGGAGGGTGTAGGAAGCCTGGTAGGGTGTGATCAAGGGTAATGTAACCAAGAATAATTACTGAATCCCAAATGAAGACTGAGCACGATAGTGGGACAAGAGGAAAGTCAAAGGAAATAGAGAAAAGAGCTAGGAGGCAAAGGGCAATTATAGAGGTCTAAATAAACGTATGTACATATGCAAATATATTAATATACAAGGATGTGGAAATAGATCTATGCGCATATATGCATAGGTGTAGTATTAAGGTAGCAGAAGGACATTGGGCCTCCACTCAAGTACTCCCTCAATGCAAGACTACTTTCTTTTATTAAATTGGCATTCTATGATGCTCAACTTTCTGATGCAACCGTTGAAGACAAAGCGGGTGAATAAGCAAATGTGGTGAAGAAAGCTGATGGTGCCCAGCTATCAAAGGATAGAGCATCTGAAGTCTTAAAGACTTGAAGGCAAACAAGTGGCCATCTCGCTCAGTAGCAACAAAGCCCACATGGAAGAAGCACACCAGTCTGTGGGATCACGAAGTGCTGAAGGGATCGGTTATCAGGCATCAAAGAACAAAAAATCATATCATTGTGTGCTCACCTCCATGATAGGATTGCTGAAGACAAATGGCTGCATAAGCAAATGTGGTGAAGAAAGCTGTTGGTGCCTGGCTATCAAAAGATATAGCATCTAGTGTCTTAAAGGCTTGAAGGTAAATAATCAACCATCTAGCTCAGAAGCAACAAAGCCCCCATGGAAGAAGTACACCAGCCTGTTCGATCACGAGGTGTCAAAGGGAACGGGTAACAGGCATCATCAGAACAAAAAATCTTATCATAATGAATGAGCAGGGGAGTGCGGAGTGGAGACCCAAAGCCCATTTGCAGGCCACTGGACATCCCCTTGCAGAAGGGTCTTGGAAGGGAGATGAGCCAGTCAGGGTGCAATGTAGCAACGATGAAACATACAACTTTCTTCTAGTTCCTAAATGCTTCCTCCTTCCCCACTATCATGATCTCAATTCTATCTTACAAATCTGACTAGACCAGAGGATGAACACTGGTACAGATAGGAACTGGAAACACAGGAAATTCAGGGTGCATGATCCCTTCAGGACAAATGGTGGGAGGGTGGATTGCAAAGGGGAAACCAATTACAAGGATCTACATGTGACCTCCTCCCTGGGGGATGGACAACAGAAAAGTGGGTGAAGGGATACATTGGACAGTGCAAGATATGCCAAAACAATAACTTACAAATTATCAAGAGTTCATGAGGGAAGGGGGAAAACTGAGCTGATGCCAGGGGCTTAGATGGAGAGCATGTGTTTTACACAATTGATGTATGTATGAATTGGGATAAGAGTTGTATGAGGCCCTAAAATAACAATTAAAAAGAAAGAATAAAAGATTGTTAGTGCTAAAAACAACAACAACAACAGTGGCTGCAACAATTAGCTCACACGTAGCAACAAGTATGAGACTGAGTCAGGCAATAACTTCATTCTGCTACACAAAGGGTCACTGTAATTCCCAACCAACTCCACAGCACTTGGCAACAACCATCAATCAACATGTCCAAGACTAAGCAAGACACTGCACTGGCTACTGGTGCACAAGGCCCCCTTAGGGTACCGACAGCAAGGGTGGTCCTTTAAGGACTAAGGTACCCCTCACCTAAGGTATAGTGTATTCAATTGTCTCATATATATATATATGAACAGTGGGCACTAAACAAGGAGAACCACAGAAGAATGTTGAGGGTACCATGGACTGGCAGAAGAAGATCCAGGCCTACCCTATATGAAGTGCACTCCGAATGTTCCTTAGAAGCAACCATGGCAAGATCTCATCGCCCGTACGTTGGACGTTGTCGGGAGCAGAAGGACATCGTGCTCGGTAAAGGAGATGGGCAGCAAAAATAACCAAAGAGGAATTCTATCAGTGGGATGGGTTGACACAGTGGCTCTAACAATGGGCTCAAACAAAACAATTGTGAGGATAACACAGGACCAGGCAGTGTTCTGATCTGTCACGCATGGGGGTGCTATGAATCAAAGCTGACTCGAGGGCACTTACGACAACAAGACTAAATGAATTATGGCCCCTAAACATGGCTCCCATGAAGGGCAAAGAATGCAGAAGCGTTACTGAAGCCAGCTCCTCGTGAAGGGACTTGAGTCAACCACAGACAGTCAGCATCTTTGCTATCATCTGCCTGGCAGAGAAGACAGGGCACTTGGCACAGAGCGTTGCTTTCTTGCCATGAGGCTGTCTCCAGCTGGACTCCTGAAGCTCGAAGCAGGTACAAAAGGCCTCGAATTCAGAGGACGGGACTGCAGGTCAGGGAGAAAGGCAACGCTCAAGTCTCTTCTTTAGGAAGGGGGGCAGGTGCGCTGCTGTCACAGCAAATGGCAAGCGGTGGGTTCAGGAAGCTGCCCTCCAGCAGGGCCGGGAGGGCTGCCCACAGGCAGCTCAGGATCGGGGTGCGCCTGCCAACTAGTAAAGGAACTGTTGTTCAAGTAATTTCGGGGTGCCCACACCAACACAGAGAAGCCCATGCCCACGATAACACCTCCTAACATCCAAATGCCCCTTATAAGAAAACCAAAGCTTTTCCTTTGAACTTTTCTCAAATGCCCAAGTATTTTCAGGAATGCAGAAAACCCTGTCCTAGCATCTTCTTGATTTCTCTGCACCGATGACCAGGGAAAAGCTGGGAGACATATAATAAAAGAGCTTAAAGGAAAGCCAATCAAACGCCCACCTGCAAAAGAAACTTGAAACACATAAAAACGTATTCTAATTTGAAGTCACAAAATAATTCAGTAGGACTCTTTGAAAAGGTAATGAAGAATCTAGGACCACCAAATTGTACTTATAAATGAAAAGGATGATCGCCACATCTCAGAGCCACAATGGGAAGAGCAACTAGCAGGTGGCACGGGGCAGAAAATCAACTCAGTCGGTCAGAAAACCAGCTCAAGCAAGCCTCCAGGACTTGGAGAAAAAGAAATAAAAATGTAAGCGGCACGGACAGAATGAAATCTCTAACAGTGGGAATGAATTTCAGAAGGCAGGGAAGATCAGAAGCTGGAGAAGCAATAATTACAGCACCGTGGCAATGCAAACCAGCACTGTGTCAGGGCAGAGCCTCAACGGACAGGCTTGGGACCCCGTTTCTACTAGACCAAAAATCGAATGCAAGAAAAGGGATGCAAACGGAACGTCAGCCAGGCTCACTGTCGAGGAAGCCTAGAGTTAGCCGAAAGGTGGCTTTGGAAAAGTAAGAGGAAATCGAATTTGCCCACCTGGTCTTAAAAGCTTGCAAGTGGTCATCCAAGGTCCAATAATTGGTCTCCATTCTCCTGAAGGAACAGAGGAAAAGGGAGAGTCAGGGAAAAGATAAGAAATGGAACGTGGGGGTAGCTGCTTCCAAAAACAACACTCCTTTGCTATGAGGCCACAGAAGCCGATGGTGCCTGGCTTCCTGACTGGGCTGTAAACCAAGATGCTACAGAAGAACCTTGATCCAAAGAGGGGAAATTCAGAAAAGAATTTCTGAATTCTCATGGAATCTAGACTTTCTGGAACCATGGAGCTCGGATGAACTCCTGCTACCCAAGTTCTGAAGTAAAGCTTTAAAACTTAAGCTTTAAACCACAAGACCCTGAAGTCTTCTTAAAACCAAACAATAGGCCCAGTTAATTAGTACAGAACATCTGTCTTGAGCACTGTGCTCTTTTAAGACGATCTATAGGGGACCAACAGAAGTCCTGATAGCTTAGTGCAGGGGTTCCCAACCTTCCTAATGCCGCGACCCTTTCATACAGTTCCTCATGTTGTGGTGACCCCCCTCAACCATAAAATGATTTTCATTGCTACTTCATAATTAATTTTGCTACTGTTATGAATCGTCATGTAAATATCTGATATGCAGGATGTATTTTCATTGTAATATATTGAACATAAAGCCTAGTGAAGAATCACAAAAACAATATGTAATTATATATTGTGAAATATTTATATCTAATGACAAATTAATTTTGTCTTGAAGCATGGTGTAGCATGGGTAACAGTCTTAGTATAACAACAGTAAACTACATTGCTACATTTTGCGACAGTATGCATAAAGAGTCAATTTCAGTGCGAAGGTTGAGACAGCTTCTTTCTCACCAGATCAGAAATTCTCGGGACAGCCTTTGCAAGAGCACAACAAAGATCATCTTCCTCAACAAGTCTACTTCTGTATTTAGACTTGTTAACCGACAAGCTGGAAAACCCTGTTTCACAAATATTTGTTGTTAGAAATGGAAAAAGGTGCAACACAGTTTCAGACAGAACAAGATACACTGCAAACACTTGATCCAGAATTTTGTAACTGGCACTGTAAAGAAATCAGTTCTCACTGCATTGCTGTTAATAAATTTCTCTTCTGCTGTCTCAGGAACATCTTCCACTTTGACTGTGAATGGGCTTCTGGCAAGTGCAAATCGGGTGTCAGGTAGATTGCAAAAGTATGATGAAATATCATCTGCAAGCATATTCACAGAAATTATCATTGTAATCCTTTTGTCTGGTTCAATATCATGTTCCTCAAAAAAAAGCAGTTAAGGTAGGCAACATGTAAATTTTATTTTCATCAATTTTTTTTCAAAGCTGAAGGTTCATTTGGAATGATGGGATCTTTTGAGACAAATTGAGACATGTTGCATTTGGTCCTTGCAGTGATAAATTTAACTCATTCAAGGCGGCAACCAAGTAAGCTATTTTCTGCAGTTCACTTTTATTGCTGAAAAGTGCTTGGAACTGCATTCTTGCTTTCTGATTAAAAAACATGTTGAGTTCATCACAAAGCTCAAAAACACGTTTTAAAACTTTCTTCTCGACAACCATCTCACTCCAGTGTGAAATAGCAGAGCATTATTCGGCGCATCCAACTCGTTGCACAGTTGCGAATACAGTCGACTGTTTATAAAGTGCTCGCCTTTACAAAACTGACAGAACTTATGACGCTTTTCATTACTTCTCGTAACTCTGGTGGCAGCATCTTCATTGCTAATATTTACCAATGAATCATACAGTGAGTTCCGATGACTTTTGGTGACTCATTCAGTTCCAAACATTGAGATCCAGATCGACATCCTAGCATAGCTGGAGCACCTCCTGTGAAAACACCACAAACCTTTTCCCAAGAGATCTTATGCTCGTTTAGAAATGAACCAACTGAGTCAAATACATCATGTGCGGTAGTTGTCATTTCAAGAGATTTGCAGAAGAGAAAGTCGCCATCATTAATATTCCTCATGTAAACCAGTCACTGTGAAGAGTTTGCAACGTCTGTAGATTTATTAAGCTGGAGGCTAAATATTGGAAGTAGAACAGATCTAATTTCCTGGATTATCTGATCAAGATTATCTGCAGACATGTCATCTATTCTTCTGCAGACAGCGTCGTTAGATAAGGAAATTACACTCAATTTCGTAACAAATTCGTCTCCGATCATAACTCGAACAATGTCTTTGGTTGCTGGCAACAGTAAATCCTCAGCAATGGTATGAGGTTTCATAGCTCGGGCCATTCTGAGTGCCGCCAAATATGAAGCTTCAATGGCTGCTACGTTTTGTTGTGGTACTTGCCACCAGTGTCAAGTCTGGCTTTCTTGAGCCCATCAGCTTTGCTTCTAAAACAGTTGGTATCTTTGCTGGCAAAGCTCAGATGCTCGTTATCAAAATGGTCTTTTATGCTGTGTGGCTTCATAGATTCCGCTGATAGAACTTAACAACAAATAACACATTGCGGTTTCTCAATTCCTGCTGTAATTATTGAGGTAAAACCACACTGCAAAAAATGCTCCCGATATTTTCTTTTCCTAGTGTTCTTGTCTACATGACCCAGTGTCATGGGATGGTTTGCTAGTGAAAATGACATACAACACTAGCTTTAATAATACAAAAGATACATGGCATAGTTCAGTCAATAAAGTTTATTAACACACTTGGATGATTTGAAGCAGAAGGGACTCAGGGAAAAACTCAAGCCTCCAGTTACAATATTGAAAAAGTCTATGGGCAAAATATTGAATGATGTAGAAAGCATCACAGGAAGAAGGAAAGAATACACAGAGTAACTAGTACCGAAAATAACTAGTTGACATCCCACCATTTCAGGAGGTAACATGAGCAAGAACCAATGGTGCTGATGGAAGAAGATCAAACTGCACTGAAAACATTAGCCAAAAATAAGGCTCCAGGCTGTTGAAACACGTTTGGTAAAATAGAGGGGCAGAAAAAAAGAGGCAGGCTCTCCAGGAGGTGGACTGACACCGTGGCTGCAGCAAGAACAACTGTCGTGATGGTGCAGGATGGGGCAGATTTCATTCTGTTGTACGGGGGGGGGGTCGCTATGCGGACCAAGATGAGAACAGCACCGTGGAAATGAGAGCAGGAACTTTTCATGCTTTTCAGGGTGGGGTGGGAGAGGGGACGGCGTGAGTTCATTAGGATAATGGGAGAGGAGCAATTCAGAAAGGGCAGACAAGAATGGCTGCACAATTTGAAGACGGTCATCGATGTCGCTGGATTGTACTTGCAGAAATTATTGACCTCACTATGCCCTATGTATAGTCTTTACAAGGAAAAAAACTAACAGAATGATTATTACTTAATATTCCCCACTAGAAGTAATAAAACAAAGCCAACCTGACGACCAGAAACCAGAGGCTGGGATGGCGATCTCCTACCCTGGAAGGAGGCCAGGAGCAATGGCTTCACAGAAACGAGGCGCCTACCACAGGCAAAGGGGAGAACCCACTGGCCTCACAAGGCTGTGCCTCATTTCTGCGCCTGGGCACTGACTCCTGGTGAGCCGCCACAGGCAGGTGGTAGCTCGTCCCAAAAGGAGGGCCCCAGTGAACCCGACCTCTCCATCTCGTGACCTGAACCTCAGACACTCAGGCCCCTTCTACACGTATCTGCGTTCAGCCTGGGACTTGTTCTCTCAAGGCCAGCAGAAACGACCCTGGGCCACTGAGCATTAGGATGGCTTGGGAGTGTCCCTTTCATGCTCTAGAGTTCTGAGCAGCTACAAAAGAAGTCCAGCTACCCTGCTGGAAAGGCTCCAAGAAGAAAGGAGACTCTAAGATCACATGGAAAGAGGTCAAGCTAAGCCCAACCTGCCAGCCATTCCCACCGCCAGTGCACCAGGGTGTTCGTGAGGCACTCTTGTCCAGGTTCCAGCCAATGCCCCCAAAGAGTGCAGGCCCAACCACTGGCATGAGGCAAAAGACTGGCCAGTGAGTCCACTCAGCCTTAATTAGGAGAGGGAATTTAGGACCTATGACGAAGCAGTGAATCCATAAACTGTCTCCCCAAAGAGGGGTGCTAACTGACCAAAACCTGGAGTGCATGACACCCACTCTACCACTAGACAGCAGGCACAAAAACAAACGTGACACAAAGAAACTGGCTGATGAAATAAAGATCTTACCACAAGCCCTCACTCATTCAAACAAGAATTTTTTAAGTGACAAAATTTGTCAAAAGTCTAACTGGGGGTGAGAGTTGGGGAGAAGGCCCCCCAAAATAATGTACACAGTCATTATTTGCAAAGCCATGCGTTAGTTATGAATTACTGCCCCTTGATCTCACCCTAGTAAATACCTAGCAAGATAATTACTTAGCAATAATTAATTACTGGGACATTAATGAGTAAATGGTGTTATGACTGTGTGAAATCACATTATATTTTTACTGAGTACCTTTTAAAAGAACTTTCACTTCTCAATTAGGTAGCAATCTTGTTTTTATCAGATTTATTAAATAGTGATTGCTCAACAAGCACTTAACCACCAGGGTTCCTAATGAGGAACTAGATGAAGGGCTCCCTTTTGGGGGATGGAGTGCCCCTCTGTTCTCCTGAAGCAAATGGGAGGTTGACCATGGCCAGGAAAGTGTCCCAGTACGCAGCCAGGCTCCCCCACCAGCACCCAACCTCTACCTACAGTCTCCCTCTCAGCCCCGCTCCCACATAGAGGCCAGCTCTCCGTAGGTAGGGCGGGTTTTGGCGGTCCAGCAGAAGGGCCCAGGGTTTTCGTTCAAATGAATCTGAATGGCCACTTGTGGAGAGAGACTCCTGCACTGGCCATCTCTGCAGAAAGTTCCATCGGACAGCACTGCCCTGAATCCCAGTACCTCCCTGCGCCAACAGCAGGGCTGTCGGGTAGATCAATGAATGCACTTTTGTGCGATATCATGGAAGGGTGCCACACTGTGCGTGCTCCTCTCAAGAGGCACAAAGAAGGCCTAGGACGAAAGGCGCTGATTGGCTTCCCATCAATCCCCTGTAACACCAGAAATGGGCGGTTTCATACTGTGATTATCACTTGCATATTAAAACGGGGTTCAAGAATGCAAAAAGACTCTAGTGATGTTTTGTGGCTGTGGGTATTGTGGTTTTGGTTTTGAGGACGAAGACGAAAAGATCAGTATTTTAAAGTGAAAACGACCCCCAACCCCCACCCCATCTAGCGGCTCAGCTTGCAAGTACATTTTCATTATACTTGACCGCCACCTGCTGGCCATGCTAGTCAACAGCACAAGCAACTGTGATGGTAAAACCATCCGGGACATTTTTAAGGGACTTGTGGAGTTCCCAGTTTTGTGCCACAGTGCATTCCTGGAAAGCCACATCATAAAAAGGATCATTGTAAAACAAATCATATTTTCCATATGGGCAGGATTATAATTAGACTCTTCTTTCCTTGTTTCTGACATCAAATAACCCAAGGGGGAAAAAACTCATTAAAGCAAAGATGCAAAGCTTATAGCTTCTATAGTCATGTAAACAGGATAATTGCTCACCAACGTCTATCTTATAGGTATGAACAGAGTTGTTATTTGAGAAATCCCAACATCAATTCGAAGACACAACTATTCTAGCATATGTAAAGCCTGCCTAAAGATGTATGGTCAATTTAATAAACAATAATAATTCTGTTTGCACACTCTTAAGACTTTTTGGCAACCTAGATAGTCAATCTTAACAAAAGGGGATCTAAGGGGATCTTAATTAAGGCTTCTTTTTCTGCAGGACATCCCTCTAAGACCAGGGTGGAGAGCATCTGGTCCGTGGGCCGTATGTTGGTGGTGGTGCCATCGTGTGGCCTCCAAGCCATAGCGACCCTGTGAGCATGTGCGCTGGTACAGAGAAGAGCTCCCGACGCACGGAATCCAGGTCCGATAAAGCCCTCAGAACAGAAATGGAAGGAGCAATACCAAGAGGGGAAGGGAGAAAGAGGGAACCAACTGAGAGGATCAAGATATAATGCACCCCCACCCAAGAGGGTCCAACAACAGAAACATGGGTGAAGGGAGACAGCGATCATTGTAAGATATGAAAATAATAATATTTTATAATTTATCAAGGGGTCATAAGGGTGGGGGAAAGAGGGAAAAAAGAGAAGCTGATACCAAGGGGTCAAGTAAAAGTAAATGTTTAGAAAATGATGATGGCAACATATGTACAAATATGCTTGATACAATGGATGGCGGGATTGTCGTAAGAGCTGTAACAGCCCCCAATAAAATGGTCTTTTTAAAAAGAAAATGAAAAGAGAAAGAGTTACCGTTTCGGAAACCCCCAGGAGCTGTTCCAAGGGCTGCCTGAGTCGGCACTGACTCAATGGAAGCGAGTTCCTGGTTTGAGGGAGAATTAGAGAAGCCAGAGCGAGCAGATCATCCATCCAGCCAGGCCATGGACAAAGAAGAGAACCACCCCATCGCTGAGGGTGGGAGCAGCAGCTAACTCCGTCTTCACCACTCCGAAGTCCTGACAACCCCGATTTCCATGTGACAGACACTGACTTGCCTGAGGACACATGGGTGCCAAGTGTCAGAACAAGGCAAGCTGCCTCCTCTCGGCTCCACTGGGAACGAAGCAAGAACAGAGGAGCTGCCCGGGTCTGCTGATGCAGCCCACGCATGGGTGACAAACAGATAAAAATGAAATGTCCACATTTCAGGGCACATGGCTAACATGGCACACGAAAGGGAAAGTAGAGTCTGGGGTCACAGAGACAAGGGTGTCGACTGGACCTTCTGAAAATGCTAACGCCATCTCTAAAGGGTCACACTGCCCACATCGCAGGATGGCTGTGGATCAAGTGGGACCACAGATAAAAGACTTCGAGAATTGTATGTAATATGCAGGAGGTGCTCCACACTGGTCAAATTTGCCTCGTTTTTGGTCTGTACATTAACACATTAGAAGCACAAGCGGGCTCCACGAAGAGTTAGTGTTTACTCTTATGCTCCAATCTGTACATACTTGGTGGAGTTCCATTCAGTCACTGGCTTCACTAGCATTAACAACGTGCATGACCAAAATGTTTCACAGGAGGGTATTCTGAGGGCGACTTGATGGCATCTATCAAAATATAAGTTTGTAATCATTAAAAATAACAGATATGCATGCACAAAAAATTATTCTTACCTTTCCACTCAGTTCAACTCCCCAAAGGTAATCATTTGTCACAGATTCTTGTGTAGCACCCAGAATGGACTTCAGAAAGTCCACCAAAAAAAATCACCTTTAAATTCCACTTTTCCATGGATGCTCTGAAGCCTCCTCATATGCATATTCATTCACAAATCCTCTAAAATGGACACAGAAGCTGACTACACTGTTAAGTACTTTCATGAACTGTACGCATGTTTGAGATCTTTCCACAATAACGCACAGAGAACGTCTCACCATTGCAAAGATGTTGAACAAATTAGTAAGTCTACCAGCAGTTCAGCCATTCTGTGTGTTCATGTGCTTAGCTTCTGAACCAGTCATAGTTCAAAACCCAGTAGGTTACATGATGCTATACATAAGTACTAGGATGCTAACAAAGGCATTTTTGGTCACAATAAAGAATGTAAAACAACAGAAATGTAGATGAAACTGAGGTTGTCAATCATTTCATCCTACTTGGATCAACAATCTACATCTAGGAAGCCACCATAATACCCACTGCCCTCAAAGAGATTTTAACGCTTTGACTGAGGAGAATTGCTCCTAACTAAGGCTTGCTGAGCCTCTAAGTCCTTCACGGGAGCAGCCAGCCTCGCCTCTCTTCTACAGATCACCATCAATTCTGCAATTACCAGTCCAGCACATACCCCACTGTGCCACAGGGGCTGCCATCGAGTCAATGCTGACCCATAGCGATCCCCTGTGGGTTTCTCAGGCCATGACCGTTTGCTGGGGTAAAAAGCCCAGTCTTACTTGCTGGTGGTTTTGAACTGCCAACCATGCAGATCGCAGCCCAATGTAACCACTACACCACCAGGGCTCAGTCAAGTAATCAAACAGCATATTGCATGTGCACTGCACTGAGCAAATCTGCTGCCAAAGATCTTTTTAAATTTTAAAAAGAGCACCGCTTTTGGAAAAAGAAAGAGAGGAAAATACCACTTGGATGACTGAAGTACATCTGGCCCTGGCCCTGGCTCTGCCGAGCACTTCACATGCGCGTGAGAGCTGCACAGCAAAGGGGGAGTCACCGCGCTCCAGCGGTGGGGTTGTGAGGCACACTGAACAGACCCGCGGACTGCGAGAAGAAGGAACAAGTTTGCCTTAGAAGAAAAGTAGCTAGAACGTTCCTTAGAAGTGAGGACAGTGAGCCTTTGGCTCACTTAGTTTGGACACAGGGTCACGATAGATGATGCATCATTAGGGAAGGGCACCAGGTTTGGTAACGTCAGCAAAACATGAGGACAACTCTAAATTCCTTCAGTCCGTCCTCAGCAAGATGGATTGACACAACAGCCCCAACAGCTGCCAGGATGGAGGCACGCCAACCGTCGTGAAAATGCTTCCTCTGTTCCACATGAGGTGTCGGGGAACCAGAGGTGCTCGACAGTCCGACTCCTTCACAGACCAGAAGGCAGAGGTTCACGATGTTTGTAAGTGCAAGAAAGCACATCTCAGAAGAGTGTATATGTGTGTCTTTGTGAGTATTTATGTTTTTTCATTGCACACGTGCTGGTGTGAGCTATTGGAGAATGATACACGGCAAGTTGTGTTGAGGGCTGCGGTGGGATGAGATTTCTTAATAAGGCTCCTCTTCTCCGCAGGTCCTGTAACGCTAGGTGGGGTGTGCGAGTAGGATGTATACAGCATTCAGAGGAGAGGGTCCGTTTTCCTTGCCAAGCCCTGGTGATAAGGATGAGCCTTCTTTGAAGCAGGAGCAGAAAGCGAACTCCCAGGACCGCGGTAAGTGAAGCACCTTCGAGATCTGTCTGAAGTAGTGGCAGCCGAGGCCACAGGCAGCAGAGACCAAGACAAGGAGACAGCACAGAGGCGCAGCACCGAGACTGTGGGACACAGGCAGAGCAGAGGGTTGGTTTTCTAGCCCACAAGGGCAGAAGCCAAGGGACCTGGTGACTGAGAGGCTGAGGAACAGACTCGGCTGCTGGCTGAGGAGCAGGGTTGCTGTGGGCCCATAGCTGTATTCTGAATGGTCTCTCATCCTGGATTGTGCTTACCTGTGAACTCTGCTAATAAATCCCCTTAGTTGTAAGTATTGTCTGGTTCAGCTATGGCCACTGCAACACAACATCTAATTCCTTGGAGGGTGCTTTGGGAAGAAGAGTTGGTGTCAGAACAGGAGAACGAAAGCGGAGACCTGTCTGACCTCTGCCTCACGGCAACAGAAAGGGCCACCTCCATGCCTTTTATCTAATGGTGAACTGGCTCATGAAGAAGCAGGTCACAGAGAGATGGGCTAGGACTTTTTACTCTTCTGAAGTCTATGCTGGAGTTTGTAACCGGACTCATATGTTACATATACCGGCACTACTGCGGCTCCTGCTGTTGCTGCTGCCACCAAGTCGTTGCCTTCTCCATGCCCAAGAGCACAAAGTGCTGCCCCGTCCTGTGCCAGGCACACCATCAGTTCCAGATTGGACCGTGTGGTCCAGAGGGTTTTCATTTCAGCCTGGCCTTTCTTCCTAGTCCACTTCAGGCTGTAAGTTCTGCTGAAGCACGTTCAGCATCATGGATTGTAAGATAAAAACGTTAATGGTCCTCTATTGTTACATAACGGATTACTGCAAACTGAATGGCGCTAAGCAACGCGGATACAGGACTTCATTGTTTCTGCAAGTCAGAAGTCCACACAGACAGAACTGAGCTTCACACCCCACAAGGCTGCAGGCATGGTCTTGACCAGAGATGACCAGAGTTCTCATTTGAAGCCTCAAAGAAGGAAAAATCAGCTTTTCCTTAGCGTTGCTAGGGGGACTTCATTGCTTAGGGGTGTCGGATTCTTGGCAGCTGGCTTCTTCAAAGCCAGCAAGAGAAAGAGGGCAAGACTGCCCCCCTGAGTCTGACAGACACTCAATACAATCAAAGGAAGGCCAGGCCCTAACTGCCGCCACGTTCTATTGGCTAGAAGCAAGTTACAGGCCCTGCCTACTCTCGGCAGGTGGAAGGAGTGTGTTCCACGAGCAGCTGAATGCCTAGAGGAGGGACGTGGACACATCTTACAGTCTGGCTACCACAGAGCCCAGTGAAGTCTTGGGTGAGCATGTGAGGGGCGGCCAGGAAGATGGCGTGCGTGGTTATAGTTCAGGATTGGAGAGCTCAAGGAAGTTCATCAAACGGAAGTGAGCGCTAAGCTCACGGTCTAGTTTCCTTAGTAACAATCTGCAAAACCAAGCTCTTGGGCCAAATACAGCTAACATGTTGCACTGTCAGGAAAGCAGAAGAGAGTTGCCATTTGAACAATCCAAGTGCGGAGCTCTGATGAAATGGCAGCGTGATTTATCACCGTGTTTTTTCCTAAAAGAAAACCAGGCCTAGTCCATGACTGTGAACCAAGCCGTACGAAAAGGGGCAGCAAAGAAGAGACCAGGACACAGCCAGCTTGGTGGGAAGTTGGCTGGTATGAAAGGCTAAGCTTCCACGTGTGTGACGTGTATGCAGGGTGGGGGAAGGAAACAAGACAATGAGCCGGATACAATAGAAGCTCCTCATCCTTCCAAGGCACTTGGCGGGGAGTGGTGCAGACGATCCTGCAGGAAGAACAAAGGGAGGGGCAGGGGCCAGCTCACCCGACCAGGGAGCCCAGCAGAAAGTCTTCAAAGGACCGTGCATCTTTCATAATATAAAAAGGCGAGGGTGCAAACAGCATAATCTAAAATGCCATTAGAAAATACTTCACATACAAAAAGGTCTAAGTAAAGCAGGGTTTTATAAAGTGATCAAAAAAGAAACACTAAGGGGGAAAAATCTTTTAAGATTAAAGAGGCTTTTCAAAGGACAAGTGGAAGTGGTTGTAAACTTTATGAGGCAGCACTAAACTTCAGTTCTGAGTAACAATAAATTATTCACCATAAAAAAACATACACGTGTCAAATATTATAAGGCACCTTAAACTTTTAGAAGCAATTTCTTGAGGAATTGATTAGACACACGAGGTCAACATGGGCTGACACGTTTTCAAGAGCAAGATGTGACCGCCTGGGAAGCAGGGAGTGACTTCCGGGAGGAAGCAGCAGGCAGCCCATCTGTGTGACTCCTTACTGCCTCTCGGCCGACCTTCTGGACTGGCCTCACAGCCCATGGTGCTGCCTTTAAGGGCAGGCAGGTCCAACTGACTCCTATTTGTCAACGACTTGTGTGCATCACATTATGAATTCGTGTTCACCAAGGTGCAGATTACAACTGTAAATCATGTTCAAATTAAAAATCAACCAACCACTCTATCAAACTGAGATGTTCGGAGAACAACATCAGGGCAATGCTGTTGCGTGCAGGCCCAGGGGAGCTTTCTTCTCCCCATGTCTGACCGCTGTACCAGAGAGGCATTTAAGGGTGGCCTTTCACTTCATTTCATTCCTAACCCTGTTCTTAAAAAACACGAAGCTACCGTATAGATTCGTGTATAAGCCGAGTTTTTCAGCACACTTCTTATTCAGCTTTTGTAGTAAAATTAGGTGCCTCGACTTATATTCAGGTCAGCTTATACTCAAATACATACGGTAATTAAAAACCAGCAAAGAGCTTCACCCTCAGGTTGAAATCTGAGTCTTCATATCCAAGCCCCTGATCGTTCATTTGGAACACTCATTTGAACATCTTTAAGTCACACAAACAAACAAACAAACTGGCCCACATGCTCCACTCAGGCCAGGTCACCAGTTTCCACGCTTTCATTATATGCAACACGCATTTGATGCTGTTTTTACATTGGAAAATCCTTTGCTTCCCAAAGTGGTAATACCGCCCCCTAGAGGGCACTGGCGCAAACTCAAACCAAGAAAACCAAACTCCCAGCCATCAAAATCTATTTCCATTCATGGAGACTCTAGAGCAGTGGTTCTCAACTTGTGGATCACGACTACTTTGGGAGTCGAATGACCCTTTCACAGGGGTTGACTGATTCATCACAGTAGCAAAATGACAGTTATGAAGTAGCAACAACAATAATGTTATGGTTGGGGGGTCATCACCACACGAGGAGCTGTATGACAGGGTCGCGGGGTGAGGAAGGTTGAGAAGCACGGCTCTAGAGCAAGGCAGAACTGCCCCTGTGCATTTCAGAGACTGTAACTCGTTATGGAGTAGAAAGCTACAGCTTTCTCCTGAGGAATGGCTGCTGGATTCAAACTGCTGACCTTGCAGTTAGCAGCCCAATGCACAATCCACTACACCACCTGGGCTAGGAGCTATCGTGCAAGGAGCTCAGATTGTATTTCCTTGACTTACTAATAATGATCTGAGTTCCTGCTGGTCACACAGGAAAACAAAGGAATACATGACAACATCACTGTTCAGCCACTGGAATAGATAAGGAGAGTTCAAGAAAGTTCACGGAAACAATGAAATGAAAAGATACTGAAATTTCCCCACAAACATTTTGAAGCCCCCTCATATGCAAGGTTTAACAGGTACCAATAAAAGTGGCTAAGAATATGACCTTGAATATGCAGTAAGTGGACAAGCAAAACTCTTACACATGAACCTAAAGTCCAATCATTGCCCTTGACTTAAAAAAGTAAACCAAATATTTCATGTAACAATTTTTTTTAAGATAGGCAAAATGAAAGGTGTGCCACAGTGTCAGACACGCTGGCATGATGAAACCCTCCAAGCCCCACCATGACGGCATACCTGTGGACATCCGTCGGGGAGGGAAGAAGGGTGCTATCTTCTCCTGAAGAAAGTTTCCATGATTCATTTAATTTCTGGTCACTCGTCCCCAGCTCACCGACGACCCAGTCTGGTAACGCTTCTGGACTTGGAACTTTTGCTTGTGCGGAATTCGGTTCATCGAAATAGATGGACTGATTTATTTCAAAAATGAGAAAACGTATTCGTTCAAAATGTAACCACTTGTGAAAATTATATCAATTTTCAAGTTTTTGACAAAAAGTCTTTCAAATGCTCTACTTGTGTTAATTTTATGCAAATACATACAAATGTATCACTCTATGTACAAGGTACTATGAAATATTAAAATATATAAAATGAACAGCATTTACCTTTGAGTTATGTTCTGATGAATAAGAAATTCTGGGAAATGGCTGATTGTACAATAGAGTAAGTTGACAATAAATATTTGGACTATTAAGCAATTATGAGCATCACAAAAAATATGTTGAAAAGTTTGGGGGCTTTTTCATCATGTGCTCTCCTATTTCTTTATGCAATCATCAACTGCTTTGTACAAAAAAATCTGTGAACAGAGAAATGTCTACCAAGACAAATCAGAAATGATGAATGTCTTGATCGTGTGAAAACCAAAAAAGCATTCATGTTGACAGGAACCTGGGATTTGGTTGATGGCTAGGCCATCCGCGAGTAGGAGCCATCAAGCCAAATCTCTAAACTAGCTTATTAGTATTAGCTCTAAGGCCCTTCCCTAATACTCTACATACTTCAATAGCCAGTATGCACTACTGGTTTCTCAGTCAGGCTTCTCAAGTACCTCGGAGCTGTAAAGACCAAAGAAGGAGCCCTGGTGGCTTGGGGGCTAAGCCCTTAGTAAACAAAAAGACTAGCCTTTCAAACACACCAGCCACTGAACAGAACTGAAAGTGCTGTCTGCTTCCACAAAGATTCCGGCCTTGGAAACCCAATGGGGCAAGTTCTACTCTGCCCAAGGGAGTCACTATCAGTAAGAATCGCCTCAGCAGCAAGGAGGTCCTTTGGTTTAAGGTTTACGTTTAATGCAATTGTCAACCAAGCAAAACAACTGCCTTTGCAAACAAGGCCAATTTTCATAATGACATTAAAGGACTCACTGCTAAACTCTATTGTTGCTTTATTGGAGTGGAAAGGCACTGTGGACTCCACCTAATCCCATTTCACTCAAATATTGAAATAACACAGGAGTTTCATAAACTCCAACCCACTGAAAAATGTGAAACACTATTACGATGAGCCCTGGTCGGGGTGGTAGCACTGCACTGGGTTGCTACCTACAGGGTTGGCAGTTCTAAACCACTAACTGCTCTGCAAGAGAAAGACCTGGCTTTCTACTCCCATCGACAGTTACAGTCTCAAAAACCCACAGTTTTATCCTGTTCTACAGGGTTGCGATGAGTCATAATCAACTTGTTGGCAGTGAGTGAGGGAGTGAAAATTACTGGGAAATTAGGGCTCACTACAAATTTTCACTTGCAGGTTTTCAGAAATATGGAAGCACACTGAGGAATGGCCAGGCCAATGGATTCAAGGTAAAAATTAAAAATTCACATCAGAAAGAAAAGAAAAAAAAACAAGTTTAATAAATCACTGACTTCCCCAAAAGGTTGATAAACTGACACCCACTTTTTAAACAATGGAATTCATCCGACTTCTGTCCCAGGGCACCTACCATGTAGGAAGGCAGCGCTCTGAGTGTCCCAGGCTCCGGCCGATGTGCGAAGGGGCCTTCGAGCGTGCCTTGCTTAAGCATGTGCAGCAGCAGCTTTGCATAGAGATTCCGATTCTTCCTGCCCATCACGCCCGTGCCTGTCCCTGAGGGCTCACACAGCTTCCTGATCCAAAGGGCACACCTCTGACGTTCTGTGAATACGTACGGCCTATCAGAGACTCAGCTTTTCAGAAAACAAAGCATTAAATTACAAGGGCCTTTCATATAGCAACTGCTGTGGGCTGCTAACCACAAAGTCAGCAGTTCAAAACTTTATAGATTGATATTGGACATATAGCCACTCTGAAAGAGAAAGAGAAGGCTTTCTAATCCCGTTGACCAGCGGTCCTCAACCTGTGGTCGCAACCCCTTTAGGGGTCAAACGACCCTTTGACAGGTTATAACAGTAGCAAAATGATAGTGATGAAATAGCAACAAGAATAATGTTACTGCTGAGGGGTCACCACAACATGAGGAACTGCATGAAAGCATCATGGCATTAAGAAGGTTGGGAACCACTCTTGTACGAGTGACAGTCTCAGAAAGCCACAAGCGCAGTGCTGCCCTGTCCTCTGGGGTCGCTATGAGTTGAGATCGACTCAATGGCAGTTGAGTTTGGTTTTTCAGCTTGGGTTTTTGTCTAGAACTGAGGTTCGCAAATGTTTTCTGGAAAGGGCCAGGGTGCGGACAGCCAACTTATCTGGGCCATATCACCTCCTTAACAAGTACTCAACTCTGTAACCAAAGTGACCAGACAACATGCTCCAAACACATTATTTGAAAAGTCAACGGGTTGGATTTGGTCTCACAGTTTGCGAACTCTTCCTCTAGACTTTAACATTCCTGGTTTATAGACGGTCACTCGCTGCCATCAAGTCGATGCTGACGCAAAGAGACCCCATGGGAGCGAGTACAGCTGCCCCTGTGGGTTTCCAAGGCTGTCACTCTGGATGGGAGCAAACAGCCTCCTCTTTCTCCTGTGAAATGGCTGTGGCCTTTCCAACTGCAGGCTTTGCAGTGGTTAGCAGTCTAACACGTAACCCACAGGCCACCAGGACGCCTGTTAAAAGACAGTAGGACAAGACAAATGTTAATAGAAATATGTTCCCAGAAATAAAATCTCTGGAATGCTAGCAGATAAGTTTCTGAGAGAAAAGTTTTCTGGAAAAAAAAAAATTGTGGTAGTCACCTAATCTGGTGTCGATTTGAGGATTAAGAGTGTAGGGGTGGAGTCTAGCCTGTCAATCTGGAGATAGCCAATGAGACCTCTGTGTGGGCATGGACTTCTGAGAATTCTGGGAAATCTGCTACTTCCTCCTTGGAAGCAGAAGACACCTCTCTCTCTCTGCCACTTCCTGGGAGACACAGCAGAAGACAAGCCACATGGACGCAACCAGACCTCTGAAGCCAGAGAAGCTACACAGAGAGCTCTGCCAGCATTGAGATGCTTACAATGCCACTGGACCCAAAGATTTTCTACCCACTGGCTTGTGACCTCATCATTGTATGTGTTTCATGAGTCTGAAGAGGACTTTATAGATTGATATCAGACATATGGGCTAATATCAGACTTATGGACTTGATCTGGAGTGGGCTGGGATGTTTTCTCCATGTTCAATTACTCTATTATAAAAACTTCTTTCTTATACACACATGTGTGTCCATGGATTTTTTTTCTCTAGTCTACCCAGAAAAATACACAAATCTGTCTCTTAATTGTAAGTATGTAACACTACAGAGAGATGCAATGCACTCTCCGAGGTACTTAAGCATTGTAAACTTAAACATTTCAACAACTCTAAAATATTGGAGGGCTACTTAAATATAATTTCATAAAACAGTGGTATCTTGGAAAAGGTTCCCAAAACATGCCGTGCAGTTTAATGCAGACCCAGTCATCTATTGGGCTTATTATCATTGCACTACAAAGCACTGTTTTCGTCTCAGGAAAACCACTTGCCATTCTCTTTTATCAGTCTAACTCAAGGTGAGGGTCATACAGAGCTAACAAATCCTAAGTCTGCTTTATCTCTTCCCTAACTAAAAAAAATTTGCTGGGGCCGGACTTACCACTTTGCTAAACCCCTTACAGGTATGACTGATGTGTCTCTAAAAATTTTTTTATTTTAGCTTGAAAATTTATGTAAGCAAAAATGCAGCTTTCATGCAATAGTAAGTGTACTTTTGGGGGGGCAAGGGGAACCACAAAAGGAGATTGATAAACTTCAAGTAAACTGTTTTCTCAACTGTGTTTTTCACTAGTTCTACAGCAAACTGAAATCTACATAATATTCTGGTGCTCAGAATTTAATGATTAATGGAAAACATAGATTTCACTTCCTAAAATTATGGTGCAGGGGTATGAAATGCCATCAAAGTAAACTTCGGCTGTAAGAAGATCCAAGAATATATTCCTTCTTCCTTGATCCCTAAATCCCAAGTGTTTCCTTATAAGTAATTAAATGAATAAAGGTCATGGGTAAACTAATATGTAACAATGTATCATGACCCACATATTGTAATTAATCCAATTCTATGTATCTAGAATCCATCTTTAAAAGAGGATGAAATGTGTGGCTCAAACCCATTGCATCAAGTCAATGCCATCCCATTGCCACCCTACCGAGACTGGAAATCTTAACGGGAGCATAAAGCCTCACTTTCTCCTTTGGAGCCGCTGGTAGCTTCAAACTACTGCTCTTGTGATTAGCAGCCCAACTCATAATCCACAACACCCCCACGGCTCTTCAGTCAATATCAGAAGAGGGCAAAATATACAAATGCCATTAATTATTAACTCGACCAATCTTAACTGCACCACAGGCACGGCACACGCATTCTGAGAAGAGGAGAAGGAAAGGAGAGTTAGGGTCCAGAAAGTCAAGAGAAGGGGTAGAGGAAGCAGCTTCACAGGACGCTCACGTCAGGTCGCCCCAGACAAAGAAGGTTGCAGGCCCTGAGCAATGAGTAAGCTCTCATGCTCCCAACACAGCTGCCTGGAATAAATTCTAACACAGACGTGGCACCCCACGTCAAGCACAGCGCCAGTTTGCCCACTTGGGGAAGTAGGGGCTTTGGCTAGAGTACAAACCATAGTTTCTTGGGCCCACTCCAAGCCCTCCACTCAAAAGCTACCAAATCAGTTAAACTTCTGCCATCAGCCTTATGCCTATATGATTTGGAGAATTTTCCTGGCTTCCCCAATTCTCGCCTGCTGCCTTGAGTTATCTGAAAAGACTTTAACTGGAGACAAAGACTGTTGTTTTATCATTAGAGATAAGAGGTTTAAAAGACAAGAAATGAAAACAAGATAGCAACTAAAACCCATTCACCATTGATTTTAGTCAATCAACCCACAAGCACGAGAGACCAATAGGTTCCTTTTCTGTTTTCATAAACAGAAGAGTGTGAAAGCAAGCAGATCGTAGAGTGTATTTCCACCAAGGGAGGAGAAAGATGCCGGCACAGGTTGCAGTAGCTAACTGCAAAGGTCCACACACAAGCTCGTGGCTTATGGCCAGGTGGCATCACAAGACCTTCACACAGCTTGGCAGGACATCCAGGGTCACTAAAGCTCTCTTTACTCTTGACCAGCTCAAAGCTAGCCCTCCTACATCAATTTAAGACGAAAACCAAGGGGATTCAGTTTTCTTTCCACTTTGATGGCTCACTGACATGACCAAATTACAGAAAGGGGGAAAAAACATAAATCTTAAGAAACTCATTTTCAAATATAATCTTACCTGACCTATGGGATAATTTTAGAACAAAGGGCTTCATATCTACCACAAAGTGATCAAATTCTGCATCCAGCTTCTCCCACTGTTCTTCACTTCCCATTTCCGCACTCTAGTCTGCAAAAGATTTAAGGTTAAAGTATTAGTCTGGACGCTGAAAACTGGAAAATTCTGATATGAGACAGCAAGGAGGATGTAACTAAATAGACTGAAAGACTCATTAGAATGAAAAGGTCAATTCTGTCCAAACAGATCAGCAGATTTAACGCAATTCCCAACAAAATTTCAACAATATTCTTTGTTTAGAGAGACAAGTGGATTATAACATGTGTATTGAAAGATAAATGAGCTAGAATAACCAAAACAATTTGAAAAAGGAGAAAACCATTCACATTGCCTAATTTTAATATGTACAGACAGTAAGTACAGTAGACAAGTCAAATGTTATATTGGTGAAAAGACCCACAGGCCATGGAACAGAAGAAATGGACCGACACAAACCAGGGCAAGTGATTTCCACAAAGGTGCAAATATGTGGAGAACGAATAGTGTGACCATTTATGATGCTTTAACAACTTGGCATCTAGATGTAATAACCACAAAAAAAATCTAACCTTGGCCTAAACTTCACATTATATATAAAATTGACTCAAAATGGATCACCAATGTAAATGCCAAACTATTAAATCCTTATTAGGAAACATAAAAGAGAATCTTTAAGACCTGGGGGTAGGCGAAGACTTCCTTAGCTATTACACTAAAAGCACTAGCCACCCAGGAAATATTTGCTATGTTGGACAAAATCAAAATGAAAAATGTTTGCTCCACAAAGAGCACTGTGCAGACAAGGAAAAGAGAAGCCACAAACTGGGGAAGACATCTGCAAATCATGTGTCTCATAAAGGACTTGTTACCTTAAAACTCAACCACACAGCTTAACAAATGACTCAATGAAAAAAGTCAGCCCAAGAAGTAGTCCCTTCACCAAAGATGGTAATATATACAGATAGCAAATAACCATTAAAAGGCTCAACTGTATTTGTCCCTTCACCAAAGAAGATATATACAGGTGGCAAATAAATATGGAAAGTGAACAACTTCATTAGTCATTAGGGAAATGCAAATTAAAGCCACACCCATGAGGACAGCTAAAGGAAAAATGCAAACAAAACCAAATACCACGTTTGGATGTGAAACAACAGGAAGACTCGCTGCTGGCTGGTGGGAACGCAAAATGGTGAAGCCCCTGGTTGAAACACTGCGTCTGGTATTCCATCAATTCCTCGAGCCTAGTTTTTCACGAACGCTTTGAGTGCGGCTTAGACTTCTTCCTTTACTATCCCAGGTTCTTGATCATATGCTACCTCCTGAAACAGCTGAACATTGATCAAGTCTTTCTGGTACAGTGACTCTATGTACTCCCTCTATCTTCTTTGATGCTTTCTGCATCGTTCAATATTTTCCCATGGAATTCTTCAATGTTGCAATTTGAGGCTTGGTTTTTTCTTCCTTTATTTCAGCTTGAGACATGCCCACCAGGATGCGCTTCTTTTGGTGGCTTGCTAACGCCAGGTCTTTATACCGCTGGCAGACAAACAGTGGTCTTCAGTAGCAAGAATACCATCCACCACTACTCACTTATCAACAGAAACAGCTGGATACAAAAGAAACAGAGTTTCACACTCAAATCAGGGAGAAAAATCAACCTTACTCATACGTGTTTTTATGTTGGTTGGTTGGTTCATTCATTGTTGTGTTCTATTTGACATGCCTATAAAGCATGACATCAGACTTGCTTAGCAAGGGATAGAATACCACCTCTGAAGGTCTTTTCTCCTGGAGAGCAGCTGGCGGGATTAAAGCCCTCCCTTTGGGGAAAGCCACAAAATGCTGAACTACAGTTCCACCTGGAGCACTAAAGCAAACGAAGTCCTAAAAATCAGTCGGCGTCCCTACAAAAGGTGAAGCACTCCACTACTAGACAACAGGCTGCCGGCTGGAATCCACCCACAGGTGCCTTCCTGGCGACCTGTTTCCTAAAGGTTGCAGTTTGGGAAACCCACAGAGCAGTTCCAGTCGGCACACAAGGGGATGTCGTGAGTTGGAAATTACTGAATCACAACTAACAATAATCACTGATTTTTACAAATCCTTTGACGTAATTGAGAAGGGTTCTCGTCTTTAAAATTAGAGAAAATGAAAAAAGTACATATCCCACCTATATTTCTTCTTCAGAATTAATATAAACCCATTTTTATTCTTCAGCAAAAGTAAATAAATAAATGACCCACCTGGGGGCAGGTGGGTCAGGAGTTGGCCTTAAACCAAATGGTCAGTGGTTCAAACCCAGCAAGATGAGGATAAGCTGTCTGTTCCTGTACAGATTTCCAGTCTTGGGAACTCTAGAGAGGGTGGCTATGAGTTGGAATCCACGCGATGGCAGTGACTTTAGTAGTTATATAAATTAATTCAAAAGTAAAGAAAGAAGTCAATTAGGTGACTTGTGTTTATATCAATACACCATATTTAGATCATGTCTTTTGTTAGACTCACCAGCATCATCTTTTGTATTTTAAGCCTCTGTACTTGTGGATAACCCCAAAGTGGTCTAAGACCTTCTTAGGGAGGCTTAGCTGCCATAGAAGTCAGCAAAGCACGAACAAGCATTCTACGCATCATCCAAAGCAGCCACGACTAAGCAAATTACTCTACTTCACTCATATTGTGTCCCTTGCCACCTTCAAGCCACCTATTCCTGAAACGTGTCCAAAATGAATTCTGTTAGATCCAATTCTATTTTAAAATTTCCGTGGTCACTAAAAAGAAACTACAGCAAGTTCCTTCAGTCAAACAAAAGGCTTCCCGAAAAACACACAAGCAAGCAAACTCACTGCAAAGGAGTCTATGCCAACTCATAACCATCCTATAGGACAGGGTAGAACTGGACCTGTGGGCTTCTGAGACTGTAACTCTTTGAGATTGGAAGCCTCAACTTTCTCCAGCAGAACGCGAGTTAGTTTTGAACAGCTGACTTGGTGGTTAGCAGCCCAAATGCGTAATCACGACACCAAGGGATTCTCCAAAGGCTTGCAGGTGCCTGCTTTCTCCAGCTCCCACATACCAGTGGAGTGATGGGCAATTCCTGAGGGCTTGCTTGACCCAGCGCTCCCACCTGGACCAGACACCCAGCACTTCCACCTGGGAAAGACCCCGTGCTGTGAACTTTCCAAACTGGATCTCGCTCAAGATGGGGGCGCCTGTCATTGCCATTTCACAGGAGCGGAAGCCGAGGCTTGGCTGAGTTAAGCCATGGCCTTGGGTAACGCAGGACGGTACAGCGGGGCGTGAACACGGAGTACAGGCGGCGGTCGGGGGACCCCCATCAGCCGCGGCATGACCACCGTCTGCGGAGCCTGGACACTTAATGGTGAGGCTTGTCGATGACATTGCCCTTTCCTATCTGCTTTGCATCCGTCTTTAAATATGATGGCCAATTAATATAAATAGCTGTCGACTGAGCAGAAAAGCTGGTGGTGGTTGCTTGCGGTGTTCTCCTTAACACTTAACCTGCGAATCACTTCAAACCCCAACACGGGGCGATGCCGGGGCGGGGCCGCCTCACGACCTTGGATTTCAACCACGAACAGCATCCTGGTTCTCCGAAGAGGCCAGGGGACACTGGTTCTGCTCTGGTCCACAGAAGTGGTCACGGCCCCGGCCGGTGGGGGCGGCCTGGGCCGCGTCCACGCTCCTACCTCGTCCAGACCCCCGGTTGCTTCTCGCCGGCAGCAAAGCGCAGAGGTCCGAGGGCCTGCGGACCTGCCCCGGAGGCTTAGAAAACTTTCTCTGCAACTTTCCCGTCCGTGAGGGAATCCCAGGGCCTGCACCGGACCGCCACGAACGGGGCGCGCGCGCCCACCCCGGGGCCTTGCGAACGGGCCCCGGGCCTGCGGGGCGACGCCCCTCCGAGAACCAGCCCGCCCGGCGGCGCGGCCGCCACCCCGCGCGCACTTCCACTCGAGAACCTGAGGGGCGGGGGCGGGGGAGGGAAAATTCGGAAAAATCGAGAACCTGGCGCGCCCACCGCACGTTTTCCGCCCGGCCGCCACCGTCGCCCTGGCCGCCGCCACTCGCTTTCAAATCTTTGCGGGCCACTCCGGCCACCACCGCCCAGCAGGCGGGGAGGCGGGGACTTCCGCGTTCCCATGTCACCGCCCTCCTGGCATCCGCGACGCTGCTGCGCCGTTGCCATGGTGACAGCCGTTGCTGGGACCACCGCCCCACCAGCCGGGGGCGGAGACTTCCGCTCTCCCTGGGACCCGCCTTCCGGGCTGCAGGGGGCGCCAGCGGCGTCGTTGCCATGGCGACCCTCCGGATGCTGCGAGGCCTTCAGGCTGACTTTGCTGCTTGGCGGGCCCCCGGAAGGGTCCGAGACCCAGATTCCTGACGCGACGCCGGGTGGACACCTCCCTTGGGGCAGCCACTAGGGACCGTGGGAAAAGACCAATCGGGCCAAGAAAACGGACTTGATGGAGGATGTGTGCAGAAGGGTGTGCCCGTTATCTGGACAGAGGCCGGGGTGGAGTGGAGTCTGTGATCCCACCCAACCAAAAGATGAACGAAGTTGGATTAAGCCGCAGCAATGAGTCATGCCTTTTTACTTGGAGAATTATTTCACTTGGAGTTATTTGAGGTCTGAAAAAAAATGGGACCTCAATTTGAAGTCTCCTTGAAATGAAATGAAAAGGCGGCATGTTTACACATTCTTGTGTAGAACAGCAGCATCAAGAGGGGAAAAGACACTTCTGCCGCTCCTCTGAACTGCTCTCTTTCCACCAGTTACATCACCTCAGGGCATTCTCTCCGCCTTCGTTGCTATGTGGTGGTGTTCTTTGGTCTATTATTCCTGGAAAGGCTCTGAATTGTATATTTTCTTTCTAAATATAAAGCTGTCTATATATATCATAAAAACATTCGCTTAAATGAAATTCACTTTACCAACTGTTTTTCATCTAATTTCACAACAGTCTTTCAGCATCTTTGCGCCGCGTTCGCAGTGTAATGCCAAATCTAATGTAAGCACAGCGTGAAGCATCCTTTCAATTTCCCATGAAGAAAATAGAAAACTAGTTACTTTCAAGCTTCCAACGAACGGCAAGTCATCTTTATTTGCAAGGTGCTTTTTCAAACCCATGCCACTAAATGTAAATACACCCGCCGTTCTTCATTGTCTCAGAGATAAATAATGAAGGCTTGGGAGAAAAGAACTTCCTAAGAACACAGGATACATTGAAGAAGTGTTCTGTTTTCAAACAGATATTTGAAGATGTTTCTAGCTAAGGCGCGAATGATCCATAATCCAGAGGATGGACGCTGAGAATCAGGAAGGCAAAACCCAAGTGTGTCATTGCAGAAATCTGCTAGTCAGTGAAGAGGTTGAAGATCATGAAAGCACATGACTAGTAGAACATGAATTTAACAACCGATATCTAAGTGCACGTGAGCAGAAAAAAACATGAGACAAAAGGATGGGGGAGGGTACATAACAAAATCCAGTTTATCTCAGAGGAGATAACTACAACCAAAAAAAATAAGACAAAATAAAATATGTAAGATTGCAGATGAATATAAATCTATAATCTTAGCATCATCCTTTGATGTCATTACATATACCCTTGATAGTTTCACTAATTAGATGGAAGTGACATGAGGAAACAGGAAAACCTCTCTTCCCATTTTCAAGAGTGTCAAATGTGTACCCAGGGGGTACACCCACCGACACATATGGATATTTCTACACATGAATTTATAATACTGCATATAGAAGCCTATATACAGTGAAGAGCATATAAGAAACAATTACCGAAACTATTTAAATATTAGAACTAAACTATTGGACTTAAAGGCTAAGGAACACAGCCATGGGGTGACATCTAGGTCAGTTTGCAAGACACCCAGCTTACTGCCTTCAAGTTCTACTCAGATCAACCCTAGACAGGGTTTCTAAGGCTGTACATCTTTTTTTAAAGCTTTATTGTCACTGAATTCACATCACACAATTCAATAGTGCAGTCATATCAGGAAAGTTGTATTATCATTACCACAATATATTTTAGAACACTTTCTTCCCCCCCCCACCCCCATGATTAAATCACTTTTTAAATGAGTAATGGAATCACCATCAGTTCTAGTATCCCCCCTCCCACATACATTGTGTGCTCCTCCCCCACCCTCTTCCTCCCAGTTCTTATCTCCATTCATCTACTTCTCCTGCGTGTGCTGCAAACCTTTAAGACAGTAGATAGCCTTCTCGTTCTCCATAGAGCAGCCTGTGTGTTTGAACCACCAACCTTAAAGATTGCATTCCGACGCTGAACCGACAGTGCCACCAGGGCTCATAAACATAGTGGTCTGCATCCTAGTATGGTGAACAGTGCTGAAGAAAGGACCCCCTCCGGCAGCACAAGGGAGGAGAATCCAACTCTATGTTAGCCCAAGGCTGGTTTCTATGGGGCTGAGATCTGCCGTGCCTGCACCCTTCCTTACCCGATTCTGACACAAGCACAGGTTTGCTTCAAGCAAAGTGTGTTTAAGCATGCCCCTGCAGTCCGTGAATGGCTCCAGACAAGTTCTCTCATAAAACCCGCCTTCACCTCCTTAGAATGTCTTTTAAAAATGTCTAATCAAAACAAGGGCTTCCAATGGGAGATCTGCTGGGCCAGTTGAATTTTCAAGGCAGAGAGGTCAATTCAGATCGTTATGGAAACTGTCCTGGAATTTCAAAGCGATGATCTTGATAGCGTTTCTTAAGAGTTTATTAGGGGAAAGTTTCGAGAAAATTGGAAGCTTTACTGATGAGAAAAAGACCTGTAGGACTTTTTTCCCTCATCACTACAGTTCACCTGCTAGGAGAAAGGACTACCTGTGAGATTTTTGTTGGGAAACTTACTCCATCCACCTGACAGTTCTAATCATGCTCCATCAGACTTTTTGTTCCCCAAACTCAAAGAACATTTAAAATGAGCATGATTTGAGTCCCTCGAGAAGGTCTACATTGCCAACTCAAAAAGTATAGAATATTTTAAGGAAGAGCTAGAGAAATGGAAACATTGTCTTTGCAAGTGTGTGGAACTAGATGGAAGATATGTCAAGAAACAATTCACATTTGATGCTTTTGTTTAGTAAAGGTTTCTATGATTTTCGCCCAAATGAGGCTAGACCATGACTGTGGAACAGACCTCCAATTGCTCATATGTTAGTTCAGGTTGAATGTGAAGAAAATGAAAATAAGTTCATGAGAGACAAAACATAACCTTGCATGTATCACGCCTGAATTTTGAGAACATCTTAAGAACAGACAAATCTGGCGCCGTAAACACTAATGATTGAAGACCAGAGGGGCTGTTGAATGGCATCAAGAACATCACACATGCAGATGCAAACGCTCGTTGAAAAGGAACAAACGTCAACGTATGTGTCAGAAGTGACTCCATAACTCACTCTTGAACAGAGTAGCAAAAGCAAATAAAAGAAACACTGGAGGAAATGAGCTAAACATAAATTTTCAAAGGGAAGCTCGAGAATACAAAGTAAAATATTATTATAAATGTGAAAAGACTTGGAATAGCAAGCCAAAAAAGAAAGAATACGCTCAGCATATTTCAATCTGAAAAAAAAAAAAGTTAAGTAAAAAAGCCAAGCCTTGAGTTGCACTGATGAAGGATTCAATGGGTAAAATATTGGTCTGTGTAGGAAGCATCAAAAGAATGGAAGGAATAAAGAGAGCTGGTGTGCCAAAAAGAATGGGTTCACACTCAACCACTTCAAGTGTTAACATTTGACCAAGAGCCAACAAGATTTAAAGAAACCCAAGCTCTACTGAAGGCATTAGAGAAAAACAGGACTCCAGGAACACCGACTGAAATGTGTCCACCAGCTGAAGAAGCGCTGGCAGTACTTATTTATCTATGGCAAGAAAGTTGGAAGCTAGCTACCTGGCCAACTAACAAGAAGACATCCGTGTTTGTCCCAATCAAAAGGAAACTGACCCAGCAGAGAGTGGAAATTATCTAACAAAAATGTGGTAGTTACATAATCTGGTGTCAATTTGGGACTTAAAAGAATTAAGAGTGAAGGGGTGGAGTCTAGTTTGTCAATCGGGTCATAGCCAATGAGCCCACTGTGAGGGCATGGCCCTTTCCTGAGAATTCTGGGAAATCTGTGTTTTCCTTGTTGGAGGCAAGAAAGGATCTCTGCTCACTCCCTGGGAGACATTGCAGCTAACAAGACACATGGAACTACACTAGCGCCCTGAGCTAGAGAAGCCGCATGGACCTACCCTGATGCAACCAAACCTCTGAAGCCAGATAAGCCCCGTAAGAGACTTCTGCCAGAGCTGAGATGCTTACAATGCCACTGGGTCCAAAGATTTTTTTACCCACTGGCCTGTGATCCTCCTGCATTCAGCGTCATTGCATATGTTTCGTGAATCTGAAGAGGACTTTATAGATCGGTATTGGACATAGGAGTTAATATTGGACTGGACTGGTTTGGGATGCTTTCTTAATGTACAATTACCCTTTATATAAAACTCTCCCTCATCCATATGCGTGTTTATGAGTTTGTTTCTCTAGTCTGCCCAGGCTAAGACAGAAAAGCCATTACTGTTACGTGCAAGTAAAATTATGCTGATGATACTTTAACAACAGTTGCAGCCATATATCAACAGAGAACTATCGGAAATTCAACTGGGATTCTAAAGAGGACAAGAAACTAGAATTATTATTGGTGAGGTCAGATAGGTCTTGGCTGAAAGCAGAGGATACCAGAAAGATATTTATTTGCATCTTTTTGACTATGCAATGCCATTTGGCCAACGATGCAAAATAGGAATTCCAGAAAACTTCATTGTACTTATGTACATGGATCAAGAGGTGGTCATTCGAACTGAGCAAGAGAAGACTTTTCAGTTTAAAGTAAGGAAAGGTGTGCATAAGGGCTGTATCCTTTCACCAGACTTATTCACTCTATATGTGAGCAAAGTATCTGCTAAACTAGACTCTGTGTGAAGAAGAATATGGTGTCAGGATTGGCAGAAGGCTTGTTAACCTGCAATTCGCAGATGGCACAACCTTGCTTGCTGAAAACAAAGACTCAAAGCACTTGCTGGTGAAGATCAAGGACTGCAGGCTTTCGTATGGATCATGATTCAATGTAAAGAATCCAAAAGCCTCACACGTGGACCAACAGACAACATTCCGATAAATGGAGAAAAGAGCAATGTTGCGAAGGACTTCGTTTTGCTTGTATCCACAATCCATGTTCAGGAAAGCAATAGTCAAAAAGCCAAATGACAGATTGCCCTGGGAAATCTCCTGCAGGAGACCTCCTGAAAGTGCCGAAGAGCAAGGACGCCACTCTGAGGCTACGGTGCATCTGATCCAAGCCATGGTGTCATCAATTTCCCCATAGACTTGTGAAAGTTGGACAGTGAATAAAGAAGACCAAAGAGGATTTAGTGCATTTGATTTATGGTGTTGACAAAGAATATTGAGATTACAATGGACTGCAAGAAGCAAAAAAAAAAATCTGTCTTGGAAAAAGTGTAGCCAAGTGCTCCTTTGACGTGAGGAGAGTGAGACTTTATCTCACATACCATTGATATGTCATCAGGAGAGACCAGTCCATGGAAAAGGACATCATGCTGACTTGGTGTATAAGAAGCACAGGGGATTTTATTGGTGTAGTGTGAGACTCTGGACATCAGGTTCTGTGGCTGACAGATGGGGGTACAGTGGGAAGGAAGACAGAAAGGGAGCTATGCAGCAGCTTCACCTCTCTGTGGCCCACCATCACACCATTGTTCCAAAGTTCAGCTCCACATGCTATTGCTCAACCCCAAAACATGGCTTCTATTTCTTTAATACCTGTCCCTTGCCATCATGAAAACTATATAATGCTGAAGACTTGCCTCCCAGTGTGACCACCTGTGAACAACAGCAGCTGTCAGTGTCAGAACACCAGCTGTCCTCTGCACAGGCTCTCTTGGCAGGTCTGACTGAACCACAGTGCCTTCTCCTTGGCCTCAATGCTCCAAGTCCCAGGTCACCCACTGGCTCCTGCACTAACACAGAATACCTCACTTGTACATGTATAACATCGCTGGGAACTTTCCCGCTGTAATGAACTGAATAAAATGCTTGTAAACATCAACAACAATAAAACAAAAGGGCAGAAAAAAAGAGGAAAATTATCAATGGAATGAATTGACACAGTGACTGTAACAATGGATTCCAACGTAACAACTGTGGGGATGTCTCAGGATGGGACCACACAGGGTCATCATGAGTGGAAATGAATGACTCAGAGGTACACACAACAGCCTCAATTTTTTAATCCAATAAACACTCAACACCCAACACTTGTGTAGGTAACTCAAGGATGGTTCCTCCTCCAGGGAGTACTTTGACGTCCGGCTTTTCATCTCAGCTTAACTGTCATGCTCTGAGAGTTTGCCACTGATTTTCAGTGTGTGACAATGCTCCCTCCGAATTATCTTTCAAAGATCCCTGTTCTTTCTCTGCATTGTCTTTATCAACAATTGTCACGATGTGGCCACTCGTGTTATTTTTTTTTAAAGATCTGCTTCACCAATTAGGTGGTAGGCCCACAGGGGCAAAACCACAGCTGTTGAGTTCACCATAGTGGACCCAGCAGCTTCTAGAGGACCGAGCACACGTAGATCGGGTACACATGTTGATGGAATCACGGGATGGATGCAGATGCACCTTCTTGGCTTCTCTCTGCTCAGAAGGTGGAAGATGTCCACCCAACAGCTCACTAATTTATCAAGCTGGCCAGGAAGATCCACTTTTCTGAACCCCAGTTTCTCATTAGTAACGCGAATCAGGTGAGAATATTCATCTAAGGAGCACGGTCAGGGGATGGGGCATCTTATTGGGTCAACTTGACTTCTCACCTCTGGAGCTTGGGGGCAGGGGTTGTTGGGTTCCCTCCCCAGAGAAGGACATTGACAAATTGGGTTGTCAACTGGCTCCAGTAACAGCAGAGCTTTGGGAGTGGGAAAGAACACGAAGCTGGCTTTCTGCTCTCTAAACGCCTATAACAACATGTGCTTAATTACCATATGAGGGAGAGGGGATAATACAAAAGCACCATATGTGGATTCCTGTGACACCACCTGTTTTAAAAGCATATGTACTAATACGTTATGACAGAACACAGGAGAGAAAGAAGACACTGAACTATAGTTAGAAAGCCTGTGGAAGTATATAAACAGCCAACTAACCCATGGCCGTGGATTGGTTCTGATGTGCGGCGACCCCGTGTGTTACAGAGGAGGACTATTCCAGACTATTCCAGGACTATTCTTGGCTGTCATCTTGGCGAAAGCAGTGTTCCAGAGCTTTCTTCTGGATGGGCTCAACTGAAAGGGTTCTTCCAAAAGGGTTTGACTTATCTGCTCTTAGGTTATCAGCTGCTGGTAAACCAAGCATGCCCCCCATGGAAATATATGTTGGACTCTAGTTTGGATCTTTGAGCAAGCCATGAAAAATGGTGAAATTGAAAGAGACACTTCCTAAAAGCTACAATTGACTCAAATGCAAGTCGGAGGCTCGTTTCAAAAACAAACAGCTTCGTTGATAACGATAAAATAAACAGGACCCTGAACAAAATAATTGTTTTTCTTTCCTGTGTGGGAAGTTGGTTACGCTGTACTTCTCATGTTGAAAGAGGACCTGTTTGTTTTCAAAATACAAACTTGAAATTAAGAATTAGACTACTTAATGCTAAAGAATGGGAACCCAATTGTTACACAAACTGGGAAAACATGACCTTTTACTGATTACTGTAGAAAGATGATCACAATGCACAATTTGAACTAGAGCTAGATTTTGTTGCAAGTATTAAATTTAATGAGCTGTATATTTGGAATGCTTGCTCTATTAAATTATAGTATCTCCAGCAGAGAGCAAGTGGCTGCCTCTATTTGGTTTCAACAACCGTTACTTTAATTTTTCTTTCTTTCTTTATTTTTTAAAAATTTTCTTTCTAAAACCAAATGCAAACCTAACAGACACAGTAACGTCTCTTAATTTTAAATTCTATAGAAAATCTATATAGGTCCTAAGAGGCATTCTCTTTTGATGTCTTAATTCCCCTGAAGATCAATGCCCAAAGTAGATATTAGTTTCCAATTTTTGAGTTTCATTCCACCCCCCTGATTTATAGAAGTGCTCATGCTGCTGTAAGGAAATTGAAAAACACTGAAGATTGTAATGAAGAACACAAAAGTATGCATAAGCCTGCCATCCAGGAACAGTTACTATTAACCTTAGGGGACATATTTTCTCAAACGTAATGTACAGACGCATTTGTACAAAACCACCATCTTAAATATCTACTTATTATTCCATCATTTAGTTCTACCAAACTGTGCTTAATTAATCTCTGGTGGTTGGATATGGCAATTTCTGTCTTTTATAAAAATTTGCTCATAAATAATATTGCAGTGAAGATCTTGGGGTATTTGCATCTTGGTTGTGATTTCAGCTAGGGATATAAAAGAAACTGGTTAAGGCTTTGGGAAGCGCTGCCAAATTGCTTGGTAGTACTCTTTTGCAAATTGGCAGGCTCACGTAACTGTTTATGAGAGTTGTAGTTTCACACAAGCAAGTTTTCCTCCTATGCTCATCCTACTTCTAAAAACAGCGTCGCGTTTTCATTTATATTTCCAATGTCAGGATAGTTGAAATATTTCAATATCTGTATGAGGGTTTTTTTGTTTGTTTGCTTTTTACACTGCTACAAGTTCTCTCTTTGACTATTTTTTTCTGAAAGTTAACATCATCTACCAATATTTTATTTATTCTTTCAAGACTACCAGTGTCTCTGGACCTAGTATGCATGCACAAGCTGATAATCTTTTTATTTTAATTTTTTTTACATTTTATTACGGGCTCATAGAACTCATCACAATCCATACATATACATACATCAATTGTATAAAGCACATCCGTACATTCTTTGCCCTAAACAGTTTCAAAGCATTTGCTCTCCACTTAAGCCCTTTGCATCAGGTCCTCTTTTTTTCCCCTCCCTCCACGCTCCCCCCTCCTTCATGACTCCTTGATAATTTATAGATTGTTATTTTGTCATATCTTGCCCTATCCGGAGTCTCCCATCGCCCCCTTCTCTGCCGTCCGTACCCCAGGGAGGAGGTCAAATGTGGATCCTTGTAACTGGTTCCCCCTTTCCAACCCACTCTCCCAGTATCACCCGTTACACCCCTGGTCCTGAAGGTATCATCCACCCTGGATTCCCTGTGCCTCCAGCTCCCATATGCACCAGTGTACAACCTCTGCCCTATCCAGTCCTGCAAGGTAGAATTCAGATCACGGTAGTTGGGGGGAGGAAGCATCCAGGATCTGGGGGAAATCTGTGTTCTTCATCGGTACTACATGGCACCCTGACTGACCCATCTCCTCTCTAAACCCCTCTATGAGGGGATCTCCAGTGGCCGACAAATGGGCTTTGGGTCTCCACTCTGCACTTCCCCCTTCATTCACTATGATATATATATATATATATATATATATATATATATATATATATATATATATATATATATTTTGCATGATGCCTTATACCTGGTCCCTTTGGCACCTCGAGATCACACAGGCTGGTGTGCTTCTTCCATGTGGGCTTTTTTGCTTCTGAGCTAGATGGTCACTTGTTCACCTTTAAGCCTTTAAGACCCCAGACACTATCTCTTTTGATAGCCGGGCACCATCAGCTTTCTTCGCCACATTTGCTTATGCACCCATTTGTCCTCGGCAATCGTATCATGGAGGTGTGCAGCCAATGATATGATTTTTTGTTCTTTGATGCCTGATAACTGTTCCCTTCAGGACCACGTGATCGCGCAGGCTGGTGTGTTCTTCCATGTGGGCTTTGTTGCTTCTGAGCTAGATGGCCACTTGTTTATCTTCATGCCTTTAAGACCCCAGACACTATCTCCTTTGATAGCCGGGCACCAAGTTGATAACCTTTTAATCAGATTTCAGTCAGTCATTTATATTGAGTCTTTTTCATATTCAAGATGTTATGGATCAAAATGAATGCACAAAAAACTCTCAACTATCTAGATGGAAAGCAACTGATAAGTACCCAGAATTATTACAGATATTTGTAAACACATAAGAGGTAAATATCAAAATAATCCACTAGCCAGAAAACACCTTACATTGGCTTGGAAATGATTCAGAACCTTCTGTTTATGTCTCCAAAGGTATATATTGCCACCAAGGAGGATGAGGCCAGTTTGATTTTCTTCACTATTAAAATGAGGCGTGGGTTTTAGTAGAATGATTCTGCATTCGTCCCTCCTTCAGAAGTCAGCTGCATTCCTGTCCCACACCGATTTTCACTACTGAGCTTTCCCTCTCTCCCTGAGCAGTTCCTGCTAGAAGCTGTCAACAGGTCAACTGCTGTCCTCCCCTCTGCCCTCTTAATCGTACGCTAGCCGGCACCTGCTAGCCTCGCGTCATTAAACGTGTCTCCTACCAACCCGTCGTACCTCTCCCCAGCTGTGAGCTCCCAGGCTGAGAGTGCATGTAAAGCCAGGAAGCCATTGTGAACATGCATAGCTTCCCGAGTCACATAACTGTGGAAGTCTTCCACTTGGTAGCTTGTCATCTGGGTACCACAAGTTACAGACACAAGGAGCTTTGGTTTCTTTATCTTTCTCCTGGGATGTTTTTGAAGATTGACTAAAAGCAGTGAGACGTGTGGACTTGCCCAGTGCATGACACATGGGCGATTTCGATCCCAAGTCTTAGTTTGAGAGCAAGTCGTTAAGTTAAGCAATAAAGACCACTAGGAGGCAGCATTGGCACACCCCACGAAGACACCTCGCCTGCAAACACATGCATGCATATGTGCACATGCCCACACCAAAAGACCACACATTCTCACAGACACACCGCACACAAGCACGCTCCCATGCATGCACATCCAGCACACACATCCTCACACATGCAGAAATGGAGAAAGGGAATGTAAGCCTATAAAAACAGTAACAAAGGAGCCCTGGTGGCCCAGTGGTTATGAGGCTGACTGTTAACCAGAAGGTCAGTGGTTCAAATCTACCAGTGGCTCCTTGAAAGAAAGAGGGGATGATCGGCTTCTATAAAGATTACCGTGCTACCACCCATCCACAGTCAAAATAAGAAAGCAGTGGACATAAAAGGGGGGGGGGACACAACAGTCACTGGATTTTAATAGTTTCTTGGAGGCATGGCAGGGAAGGTTGGGGAGAAATGGGGAGCTAAGAACCATGCGTGCCAGAAAGAAGGAAATGTTCTCAAATCGATTGTGGTCAAGATTGCATGACTCTTCTTAATATGACTGACTGATTGAACTGCATGAAGGGTGGAGTGTGTGCCAATAAACCGGTTTTTAAAAAGAGAATGGCCTCAGGCGAACAGATGGGAAGTGTGATCAGACACTCACTGAGTTGAATGGCTCAGGAAGAAGAGTCTCTATACTGGCAGACTTGGTAATCCAAGTTACATACGCCCCTTAAAATTAGAGAAATTGTTTTTTTATGCTATAAGGTTCTTGGGAGGACCTCTGGTGCTACAGGGGTTAGACCTGGGGTTGTCAGCTGTCCCTCAGGAGAAAGGCGAGGCTGTAAGATTTACAATCTCAGCAACCCTTAGTAGGGTCACCGTGAGTCAGAATGGATGTGATGGCAATGCATTTGGTTTTATGGCTTAGAATCTCCTTTTAGACACTGAATTTCACATAAGAGAGACACCCTTGCATCTAGAAGACCATCCCACCATAATCCAAGAGAAAAATAGACTCCCTGAGATCCACCTCCATCAGCCATAGGCACCTTGCTGGCCTCTGTGAGTTCATAGACACTAGTGCACTTGTATTATCTGCGATGGAAGGGCCACATTCTGCTGTGCTTTAAGCTGATAGCCAACTCTTGGAGGTTGAAGTTCAATCTTTCTTCAGTGGACTGCCCATGGAGGAGTAGTGCGTCCTGGGCTACTGGCTTCCTTGCAGGCTGGCTGGGGAGGATGCAGCTGAACTCTACCGGCGGCAACCTGGTGCCCTACACATTTAGGAAGAAAAACATTTTGAACGGGGAGTCTACTTATGGGACCAAATGGACCACATAATAACTTAATAGAGAGCCTGCAATTGGGCCGTTTCTACTGATGGGTTTCTCTAATCCAAATTACCTCTCCAGGTTGCAAAAATAGCAGGCTTTTCATTCTGTGAAAATGTCATTACATTAGAAGAATCAGTGCTATGGCCTAAGCTCTCAAGCTGACTGTAATGATTTTTTTTCCAGGGGCCCAACCCTCTCGCCAGCAGGCTGCAATGTCTTTCCAATGAGCAAAATGGTGCATACTGCCCTCCCCCACCAACCGACTGTCCTCTGCAGGGCCTCTGAAACAGGCTGAAAAAGACGGGTGCTCTGGCTTTGAAACAGGAGTCTGGGCTTTCGAGCTTCAGGCAGTTTGAATTCGTGATGCTACCAACCAGATCTGTTTATTGCCTATACAAGTAGTCCAAGCAAGAAGCCCATTTTGTTCCAGAAATCCTTATTGTTTTGTTGCCTTCTTATGTTTTAAGCAATAGAAACCCCTCCACCCCCACCCCCCAAAAATGACAAAATGCTAAATATAATTATTTCTGAGTGTTAGGGGTATGAATGTCAGATAAATGTTGCTGGTGTTTTGGTTTTGTTTGTTTTACATTTTAAAATAAATCCTTTAAAAATGCAAGGGTTTTTAATTATAATAATATACTTGCTACCTGTGGTATCAGGTTACAGTTTGCTGACCTCATTTGGACGCACTAAGATGATAAATAGCTCACTGAGGCAGAATACAGGCTCATTCCCTGGGAGACAAGCCCATGGAGCTACGATGTAGATGCAGCCAGAGCCCTGGGAGCTGTAGAAGCCATGGGGAGACCCCTGCCAGCACTGAGATGCTTCTGTTGCCACTTGATCCACAAGACTTTCCACCTACTGGCCTGTGATCTTCCTCCATTCATCATTATTGCATGGCTGTGTGAGTCTAAAGAGGAATTTATGGACTAGTATTGGACATATGGGCTAATGTTGGGCTTATGGACTTGATCTGGACTGGACGGCGATGCTTTCTTAATGTACAGTTACTCTTTATATAAAGATTTTTCCTATACACATGAGTGTCTATGAATTTGTTTCTCTAGTCCACCCAGATGAACACACTACCCTTGCCAAATTGTAATGAGCCCTGGCAGTGTTGTGAGCAGTGTTGTCATTGGGCTGCTGACCACAGGGTTGGTTCAAAGCCACCAGTTTCTCCTTGGGAGAAAGATGAGTCTTTCTGCTCCCACAAAGATTTACAGCCTCGGGGAAGAAGCACGCCAGCCTGTGTGCTCACAAGGTGTCAACAGGATCAGGTATCAGGCATCAGAAGACCCAGAACAAACAATCATATCGATGTGCATGAGAGGAGTTGGAGTAGAGAACCAAAGCCCATCTGTAGACAGTTGGACATCCCCTCACAGAAGGGTCACAAGGAAGGGATGACCATCCAGGGTGCAACATAGCACCTATGAAACACACAAGATTCCTCTAGTTCTTTAAAGTTTCCTCCTCCCCACTATCATGACCCCAGTTCTACCTTACAAATCCAGCTAGGCCAGATCATGTGCACGGGTACAGATAAGAGCTCTCAACACACGGAATCCAGGACAGATAAACCCCTCAGGAACAGTAATGGGAATAGTGATACCATTGAGGGTAGGGAAAGGGGAACCAATCACAATGATCAGTGTATAACACCACACCCCCAAAGGGAATGAACAACAGAAACCGTGGAGGAAGGGAGACAGAAGATGGTGTACGATATGAAAATAATAATTTCTAATTTATCAAGCTGCCATGAGGGTGGGAGGGTGGGTAAGGGAGAGAAAAAAGAAAAGCTGATACCAAGAGCTCAAGTGGAAAGAAAATGTTTTGAAAATGATGATGGCAACCTATGTACAAATGTGCTTGATACAATTGATGTATGGATTGTTATAAGAGCTGTAAGAGTCCCCAATAAAATCACTTATTTAAAAAAGAAGATTTACAGTCTCTGGAACCCACAAGGGCAATTCTACTCCATCCCTGGAGGGTGGCTATGAGTTGGATTAAGCTCACTGACAGTGACCTTTCAGGGAGTCTTGAGTGTCAGCTCTGGGTTGTTGTTTGATGCTGTTCAGTTCGTTCTAGATCCTAAGCACTGCCCCGTCCCTTGCCACCCTCACAATAGCTCTACATTGGAGCCCATTGTTTCAGCACCAGTGTCAATTGTATTGAGGGTCTTCCTTGTCTCTACTGCCCCTTCACTTGGACCACTTCTAAGTAGCTCTGACAATAGAAGAAGCACTTGGAAAGAACTCATGTGCACTGCTCAATGATCGCTGAGTTACGAAGAACCCTAAGACTTAGAGGTGGGAGGCAGCAATGCTGATTCTAGCTCACATAGTTTCTGTAGGTCCAGATTTTGGAAATGGCTGAGCTTGGTGATTCTAATTCAGATGGCATTGAAGCTGAACGCATCTGAAGGCTTGACTGGGGCTGGAAGATCTGCTTCCAAGGTCGTCCGTTTATTACAGCTGCATGACGAGGGGAGCCTTTCCTAGCTCAAAGATGCCCCGCTTCATAGATCAGTAGGCCTACCTTCCCCTATGAAGTAGCTAGGAGACACACACACACACACACACACACACACACACACACACACTCCACAAGCAAGCCATCTGCCCAAAGGAACTCAGCTGTGTCCACAACAGGAAGTCCACAGCTCTGTCCCATGTTTTTGGTTTTCCTGCTGCCGCTCTTCTGGTGTCACAGCTCTCGGTCTCCCAGCTTCTAGAGTCCAAAGGACATGTTCCACTTGGGGCTCTTCTCTCTGGATGGAAATAAGATCCCTCCTCCCGAGATGGCTCCTTTTCTACCCAATGGGATGGCAAACTGGATCCTTCTTCATGTTAGATATTTTACTATCGCAATGCACCCTGTTAACAATCACTCACAACTGAATTGCATGATCCTATCAGCAGTTTCCCCCACCTTCTCTTACTCAGACCCATTAGTAAATGAGTACTCCCCCCAAATCTGCTTGGTCCCATCTAAAGGACGGGCACGACCAAATCCATGACTAGAAAAGTCTTAGCAACTACATTACTGCTCCACATTTCATCGTATGGTAGTATGGGTTTTGAGTACAAAGGAGAATCCAAACCTCAAGTACAATTTAAGGACAACATTTATGAAGTCTTATATGGGGCAAAGACAAAGACACATTATCTGGATGACGGGGACCAGTAGCACAAGGTCAGACTGGTCTCCCCGGGTTTTCTGAGATTCAGGGACTTAAAAAGGACATGGGGAGCAAAGGAGACAGTCACAAATGCAGGACTGGTGGCAGATCAATACATCACAGTTACAGGGAGGACCACAGAATTAGGAATGGGGGCATGATTGACTGGGACAGGTGCGTAATGTGAGACAGAAGAGCTTACAAAATCCGTCATAGGGCCTCCAGACCAAGGCAGTCGGGGTGTGACTCATGAAGACTCCACCCTAGCATGGCAGTCTCTATCTGGTGTGTCAGGGGAAACCAGCCCCTAACATCATTTCGGGTCCGGTAGGCGCAATTGTACAGCGATAATAAGTAAAGACCATAGTACAGTTATAGAGAGCATGAGAGATAGAAGTAAAGTATTGAAATAAATAGAGTCATATACAATTCATGGTAGCACGCTCACCTCAGCCCCACTCGATGGTCCACGTGGAGGGAGAGAGTGAGACTTAATACTAGCCCAGGCTTTTTATATTCTCCGGGGATGTGCAAGCCCCTTAATTACAGGTGAGGACATACATCACAGGGAGGGGTTGTGCCACAGGTAATGAGAGGGGGTTGGTCTCGGGACATACATGCAACAGTAAGAGGAGGAATTGGGGGTATACATGTGATAAGATGGACGGATAACTTAACTTTGGATGTCACAGAGTCAGTTTGGCCTGTTCCCTGACTCAGCTGATAGAGATCGTTATTGGTAGGGTGAGAATGCTTGGTCGCAGGCCTCAAGAAGGAATAGTTTATTGTCCCCGGTAGCAGAGAGTGAGGCCTGCCATATAGTCTGGTGACTAACTATCCTTGGGGAGAATGTCTGTAAGCATCTGACCTCTCCCCACACTGGTGGACACACCCCCGGGCAAGCCTGTAAAGGAGATCGCCCCTCCCTGAACTGGTGAGGAGGGTGGGGACTCTGCTGGAGGGCAAGACTTTTCACACCTCTGGTTAAAGGTCAGAGGGAATTCAAGGGAGGCTTAATCTATGTGTACTTTGCAAATGGATTTGGGCTTTCACTGTGATCCATCTTTCTCTGCAAACCCAGTGCTCTAATACTCAAAAACTTCACTGCCATCGATTCGTTTCCAACTAATAGTGACCCTATGGAGCAGAGGAGAACTGTCCCCTGTGGGCTTCTGAGATTGTTACTCTTTTCAGGAGTAGAAAGCCTGGCCTTTCCCTAGGCAGAACATCAGTTTCAAACTGCTGATGTTGCGGTTAGCAACCCGACTAGGAACCACTGCCCCCAGGGCTCCTGCAGCGCTCTAGTACAGGCTGTGTATGCCCTTTCAGCATCCTTAGACACACTGCTGTCAACCTGATCCAACTCACAGAGGCCTCCAGGACACAGTGAGACTGCCCCATCAGATTCCACGGCAGTAGCCTATGCAAAGCACCACACCTCTATCACACAGGGAACAGATAGGTTCAAACAGCAATCCTTTAGCTGAGCAGGCAAGAACACAACCCCTATACCATGAAGGCTTCTTTTCAATGTGGCTCAACTTCTGCAAATCTTTCACGCAAACAGGTATGCATGGCACGCCAGCAAGACTATCTCGGTTATTGAAATATGGAAAAGCTTCTATGCCAATTGGTAAATAGCTGTTGTCGGAGTCCTCCGAGGGCCAGCCATCTCACATAGCCTTGCTCTCTGAACCCCTTTCCCGACTGTCTCAATGTCCAGCAAGTGAAGGGTAAGCCCTGACATGCCTGGGGCTCTCAAACCCTCCCGCACCCCTATTCCAGGACTGCCATCTATTCTGATGGGTCAGTACCCCTGTCATTCCAGGTTGAACCCTCCGTCATTGTGTCTCCCATTACTGTGGGGAAGCTAGGCTCAAGAGTGCGAGATTCAGCAATTCTCAGTGCGTGTGGCTTGGTTGATCTAAAGAGAACATTCTAACTGTGGAAGGAGAGAAGACCCGACCCTGAGAGGCCTCATGGAGAGACCCTCAGTGCTTGAGCCAAAAGCCTGGAGCTCAGACCTCAAAAACTGAAAAAACACTCCCACTGCCATCGAGTCGATTCCAACTCACAGTGATCCCATAGGGCGGAGTAGAACTGCCCCTGTGGGTTTCTGAGGCCCAAACTCTTAGTGGAGTAGAAAGCCTCGTCTTGCTTCTGCAGAGCCAATCTTGTGGTTAGTGCAACTAGTAACCCATCATGCCGCCACGGCTCTTGGGCTGTGTTACAGAGACCCCAATTACCCCCCAGCCTTAATCAACATCCACTGTAACTATGGTGTGAGATATGTGTGACCATAGCAAGGGACCGTCAAATGCAGCTGTGGGAAAGATGGCTGGCTGCAGGGTAGGTAAGAAAAGTTGGAGAGTGGAGGTGTGTCTGAACTCCACCCCCTGAGAATCAGCTTTGGGCAGATTCTGGTCATTCCCCACGCCCCCTGAAGTTAGGTCTTGTGGGAGTTACATAATCTGTTGTCAATTTGAGACTTAGGAGTGAAGGGGTGGAGGTTGGCCTGTCAATCAGGTCACAGCTTGATGGCCTCATTTGGAGGTGCTAAGGAGATAGCTTGCTGGAGGCAGGACATACGTGGACTCCCTGCGAGACATTCCTGCGGACAAGACACATGGATCTGCACTAGAACCCTGGAGCTGAAGGAGCCACGTGGAGACCCCCTGCCAGAGCTGAGATGCTTCTACCACCAATGGATCCACAAGATTTTCCACCCACTGGCCTGTGATCTTCCTGCATTCAGTATCATTTCATGTGTTTCATGAGTCTGAAAAGGAATTTATAGATTGGTATCAGACATATGGGCTAATATTGGGCTTATGGACTTGATCTGGACCAGGCTGGAATTTTTTTCTCAAAATTCAATTGCTCTTGAATATAAAGCTCTTTCTTATACACATATGAGTGTCTATGAATTGGTCCCTCTAGTCTACCTGGAGTAACCGGCTCATATCGACAGGACCACTACTACAATCATTTTACAAGTTCTAATGGGGGAAAGGACACATTACATTACATCTGTTTCACAAGATCTCTTTAAAGTGCTGAAAAGCAAGGATGTTACTTTCCAGACTAAGATGAGCCTTTAAACACTTCATGTGCATGTGAAAGTTGGATATTGAATAAGGAAGACCAGAGCAGAATCAAATACATTTGAATTACGGTGTTGGCGAAGACTGTTGAAAGTACCACGGGCTGCCAAAAGAACAAACAAATCTGTCTTGGAAGAATTGCAGCTCGACCATTCCTTAGAAGCAAGGATGGCAAGGTTTCATCTCATGTATTGTATTTTGAGCACGTTATCAGGAGAGATACCCAGTCCTTGGAAAAGGGCATCATTCTTGGTAAAAGTCGAGGGGCCGTGCAAAGGGGAGGATCCTCAATGAGAGGGCTGTGATGATGGGCTCCGACATAACCATTGTGGGACGGTACGGGGCCAGGCGGTGCTTTGTTCTGTTGTACACAGGGCCGTAGTGAGTGGGAACCAGCTTGACAGGACCTACAATAGGGCTGGGGAAATCTTAGCTTTCCAGGCAGATAGCTAGGCCTGTTTCCCAGCATGCCTCGGGGTGTGTTCAAACCACTAACTTCTCAGCTAACGGTCAAGCATTTAAATGTACCACCCAGGGGCTCCTACCTGGTACAGATGCTGGTAGGAGGGTGGCATCCTGGTACAGATGCTGGTAGGAGGGTGACATCAATAGTTGTTCTTGTTAGTGACCATCCAGCCAATTACAAGTCATGGCAACCCCTACGTTTTACAGAGTGGAACCACTCCGTTGTGTTTCCTTGGCTGGATTCTTAACTTCCACATACCGCTGGCTGGATTCAATCCCCAGCCTTTGAGTTAACAAGCAAATGCAAACCTTTGGACTGGGTATTAAACCCACTGCCATGGAGTAGTTTCCAACACATTGGGCCCCTGTCTCGGGTTTCTGAGGCTGTAAGTCTTTCCAGAAGCAGAGTCTCATCTTTCTCCCGTGGAGCAGCTGGTGCGTTTGCACTGCGAGCCTTGTGATTAGCTAGAGCAGGGGTTCTCAACCTCCCTCATGCCCCAACCCTTTCATGCAGGTCCTCATGTGGTGGTGACCCCCCCCCCCAACCATAACATTATTGTCATTGCTACTTCATCACTGTCATTTGTTACTGTTATAAATTAGGCAACTCCTGTGAAAGGGTCCTTCGGCCCTGCCCAAAGGGGTCACAACCCACGGGTTGAGAACCGCTGAGCTAACGCGTCTCTTCTGATTGCTTCTATTTTCTCAATATTAAAAGGTGAACCGCCATCAGCTGACAGTGAGCAGACACATGGTAGCCGGGGGAGAATGGAGAAGACCTGGAATAGTTGCCCGGCCAGTGACCAGACTAAAGATGTTCACAGGTTTGCCCTGCACGGCTGAGAATGGGGGTTCACGATTATAGGGGAGACCTACCCGTGGGATTGAGAGATTCTGTTTGTTTTTATTTTCCAGCAACATTGGTTATTGGAGTGCAGGCGCAGGGGAAGCAGACAGAGGAGGACTGGGATCTCCAGCACGTGTCATCGTGCATCATAGGACCCAGAGTCAGGGAAGACTGAGCAAAGCCGGGCACACAATGGTTAAGTGCTGGGCTGCAAACAGAAAGGTTGTCACATCAAACCCACTGCAGGAGCAGGGAATGATTGAATATGATTCTTCCAGCCAAAGTCGCTAACTCCTAACAAGCGAGGTTTCCCTGCCTGGGTCTGGGAAGAAGGTGTGGGGAAAGACATGGATAGAATTCACCCATGAGTGATTGCAAACAGGATTCCCTGGAGTGTCACTCTGCTGTGTATAAAACGAGCCTTCTGAGAACCAAGAGGAGGGGTCTCATTACCAACAAGAGCCAGGAGTGGGATGTGTCCTCTGGAACTGAAGGCCCTCGCAGTGAACCTCCTGGATCCAGATGACAGCTCCAACATCAGAGGCTCAGCAGCAGAACCAGGAGCCAGAGCGAGGAACAGAGTGATGGACCTCCCATCCTACGGAGCAAGTAATGCCGAGTGGTTTTGTGCAGGGGGGCTGGCTGGTGGAGTGGGCTGCCTCTGGGGACTTATTTGGAGAGGTTGGACTACTGAGTGACCCGTGGAAATGGGGCTGAGGGCCTTGGAGTTGAGGCTTACTGAGTGAGGTGCCTCTGGGCATTTAATTCAGGTAACTGGGATTGTTGACCCACAGAGCTGGATCCGAATGCCTTTGGATGGAGGCTTATCGGGGTAGGTAGTAAGCAGCTTTGGGCACTCACTGGAGGACCTGAAACTGTGTAAGATGCCCTGGTCAACAACTACCCTGAGCGAAATGGTAAAGACAATTCCTACTAGCAGTACAATGTGTTGTCTTCCCTAATAAACCCTTTAATCGCGGGTTTTGTCTGTGAGTTTGTGTAGCCATCAGAATGCATATTAGAAGCAAGAGAGATAAAACGGGGAGCACTAAGACTCTACACCCAGCCAGCAGTTCTGCAGGAGAAAAGGCCGGGAGATCTGTTCCCATAAAACCCACAGCTGTACCCATCACAAGCCTGGGAGACCCAGTGAGGTAGTTTTCTGTCCATCAGAGCACTGTGTGTTGGATTTCCAACAGGCAGCCTCTAAGAACCTCAAGGAAAGGCTGTTTTTTAAGAGGCATTTTGTACACACCAGTGATGCACATCCGGTTTGATGGGCTGGGACCGTGTGCTCACTCTGTGACGGTGATGCTGTGCACATTTGAAGAGGTACAGGGCTGGGCTTTGTCCTAAATGCAGACTTCTGGGCCATCCTTGGAGATCGTGACCCAGTGTTTTACCCACCTAATAGGCACCTAAGGGATGTTAGCATGGACCATTCTCCAAGGAATGCTGCTTTGAAGGTGTTTCAGGTGGAAGTACTTGCGAAATCTGTCTGGGAAGAAGTATGGCCAGAGCGCTCCAAAGAGGCAAGAATTGGCGAGACTGCTTACCTACTTTGGACAAGTTGTCGGAAGAGACCAGTCCCTGGAGAAGGTAAAGTGGAGGGGCAGTGGAAAAGAGGAAGGCCCTCTAGGGATGGATTTGCACTGTGGCTGCAGCAATGGGCTCAGGTTCAGGGTCGATTGTCTGGATGGTCAGGACTGGGCAGTGTTTCCTTCTGTTGTGCATCGAGTCGCTATGAGTCGGAGCCAACTCAATGGCACCTAACAACAACAACAACTTGCCAATAGAATATGAGAGGGGGGGTTGGGTTAGACAGGTGATTGTCTACCCCACCCATTTCATAGTCATCCAATGCTAATGGCCAGATCGAAGATACCTGAGACCCTCCCTCCAGGAACTACGTGACAACACACCCCATATGGAGTAACCCTGCAAGGGTTGAAGCAACATTTCCTGGAACTTTTATTTGCTCCCATTGTCATCCATTTCCTCGGACAAGCACAGATCCACCTGTGGCCCCGCCTGCAGAGTCTATGAATCACTCGCAGGGCTTGACATCCGAAGCATCCGTTTTCCAGAAGGCCAGCGAACTGTGCTCTGTTGGTGGGAGAAAGAGAGACACGCTCTAAGGGCAATTCTCATTCCTGAAATGTATCGAATAACTAAGCCAGATCAAATACATCTGACCAATGGGTAGACTTAAACTTGGTTCAGTAAAGTTGAAGTGACACAGAAAATATGAGGCAGTGGGAAAAGAAATAAAGGTTGGTATGGAACAGTAGGAGCCGTGGTGGCGTAGTTGCTTACGCATTGGACCACAAACCACAAGATGAGCAGTTCAAAACTACCAGCCACACCTTGGGAAAAGATGAGGCTTTCTATTGCCATAAAGAGTTACAGTCCAGAAACCTACAGGGCCACTTCTACCCTGCCCTATAAGGTTGCTATGAGTCAGAATTGACTTGATGGCAGTGAGTTTGGATTTTGTTTTATATATAGATAGATATAGATAATGGATATAGATCTTAGTCGAGATTAAAGGGGAAACAGCAAAGACCCTCTAGCCTTTATTTATTCACCAGTCCACCCCCGAGTGCTGCATGGGGGGAGTGGGGGCTGGAAAAGAACCTAGAGAAATACATCAACAAGACGTGTTGTTTCTTTTTAAATTATCTCATCTCATAATTTTTTCCTATTGATTTTGTGCTTGTTTTATTACTTTACTATCGAACATCTCACCAGGGCTCTGCTGTCTTTCATAGAAGAAAGCATTTCTCACCATTTGTCATGATAATGGTCATGGTGACTGCTTGGTTGGACACTTTCTTCAGGTGATGCATTCTCATTGTCATAATAACCCCTAGGAGGTGGGGGCCATGGCCCAACCCATGATCAGTTTCTTCTCCATCTGCTTCCCACCCTGTCATCTCCTGGCTGTGTCCCAGCTGCCTCCCAGCCTGCAGAGCGAGGGCTATCTCTGCTCTGAGAGCATTTCTGAGTCCAGACTCAACAACAGCTTCCATTTCTGGCTGGTCCTTCCTTTCTGGTCGTAAAGTATTTAAACCCTAACCTTGAAACCCTAAAAGGTTGGCAGCAGTAGCTATCGGGCATCAGACACTTCGTTGGTTGTTGTTGTTGTCAGGTGCTGTTGCGTCAATTCTGACTCATAGCAACCTTATGTGCAACGGAGCGAAGCAGCCGCCCTGTCCTGCTCCATCCTCACTACGGTTCTTGTGTTGGAACCCATTGTAGTCGCGGCATCGATCCATCTCATTGAGGACTTTCCGCTTCTGTCTTCCTTAAAATGCGTTACTCTAGCAAATACCTGGCTCTCGTGGATACCTTTCTACACTCTCCAAAGGCACAAACAAACAAACAAAACACCTCTCACTGCCAGCATCGAGCCAATTCTGACTCACAGTGGCCTAGAAGACAGAGCAGAACTGCTCCTGGATGCTCTCGAGGCTGTAAATCTTTAGGAGAGCAGAAAGCCTCCTCTTTCTCCCTTGGAGCGACTGGTGAGTTTGAAAGGCCAACCTTGTGGTTAGTAGCCCAACGCATCAACCACGACAACACCTGGGCTCTTTTCTCAACTCTTAAGGATCGCTGGAGGAATGAGGGGGGGTGGGTTTCAGAAGATCTAAAGATCAGATACCATGGCCATCAGTTACTTTGTCACTGGAGGGGAGTTCTTTATCATTTGGGGTTGAGAGCTGGTGGGAATCTCAGATATTATTCAAGTCTAACTTGGGTCAACACAGGATTGCTACTGCACCCCAACATGCATTGACTGCCACCACAGCCAACCTGTGAGGGAAGGGAAGCTGATCAGAGGAGAGGTGATAGGAAACGCTCATTGCTTTATCCAGATGTTTCTCCCCGCTCCAGCAAGTTTTAGAAATCCAGTGGCTAAATGTGCATTGCTCCTTAGGGTCCTTACACCAGGAAAGTGCTGGTTCTGGTGACGGGTAAGAGGAGGTCCCCACCGAAAGCTGCCCGGGGGACTTACCCTTGAAGCACGAGGGGATGTTGATGGTGCCATCTACACACTCAGCATCCTCCGTGTAGCTGCACTTCTTTTCCTTGTTCTTGCAGAAGAAGGACACTTTTTCACCATGGAGCATTCCGTTCTTAAACTTCTCCTGGAGCTTGACTCTCTCTCCTTGGTGAAGCACGGTGGCCTTTTTAATCGATAATTTACAGGATGCTGCAAGGCAGAACATGGGGAGTCTTAGGCGTCAAGGTCATCGTCCTTAAAGAGAACACAGCCTTTGAGCCAGTAGACAAGTACACCAAAGACAAACAGATCAAGACAAGACTATCCCAGGTGTGCGTAGGGTGCCTTCGGTATCACTGTAAATGGCAGTTCGGTGTCAACATAACCATCCGTCACTGTTTCCAAGGTGGCTCTTTCTTCTTTCTACAGCCACGTAAGAAAGTGAGAGCCGAAGTTCTGCTCATCCAGCTTCAGTGATTCAGCATAAAAATAACGGCAGTCAATGTCCCATTCATTGAGCTGTGGGCATTGGTTGCTAACAGCACACACACAAACACAAACACACACACCAAATTCATTGCCATTAAGTCGATTCCTACTCATAGCCACCCTACAGGACAGGGTAGAACTGCCCCTGTGAGTTTTTGAGACTGTAACTCTTTATAGGAGTAGAAAGCCCCATCTTTCTCCCGAGGAGCAACTAGTGGGCCCTGAGACCAGCAGCCTAATATGTAACCACGATGCCACCAGGACTCTTCTGACAGTTGACAAATGCTCCTTATGCTGAAAACTTGCCTTCCTTTGTAGGGAGCAACCCCTCCCTGAGGTTATGCAACGCCCGCCACTCCTAGGGGCAAAGGAAGCAGCCTAGAGTCAACTCTTGTGTGCAACCCATCCTCCGGAGCTCCCTGTGGGATCAGGCTGAAGCTGGACTCACGCTGAAACCCCATCCCGTGTTTCTCAACTTGGAGGGTCTAGATGAGCAGCAGCTGCCTCGCTGGGGAACTTGTTAGAATCGCAAGCGCTCAGGGCTCGCTCCAGCTCTCTTTAATCAAAATCTCTGAAGGTGGGACTCGGCCAACTGCGTCTAATCAAGTCCTCCAGGCGGCTCAGAGAACCTTCATGTGTGAGCATCGCTGCCCTAGCCTAGCTCATCTGCCATGCTTCTCTTTTCCCTGAGCCACTCACTCCCTAAATCAACGGCACTTGAATCCCTGCCTTGGGCTCTGCTTTTAGAGACCCAGCCCCACCCCATAGAAAACCCTGCTGGTACCTGATGAGTACTAGTTGGACTGCTCACCTGAAGGGGGGGTGTCCAAATCCACCAGCTGCTCCCTGGGAGAAAGATGCGGCTATCTTTCTCCATAAATACTTACAGCCTCAGAATCCCTATCTAGATCGTATCCTAATGACTGGGAATCAGTGCAAGACCAGTGGGTTTAGTTCACTGAACTGAAAACATGACTCGTGTGCCATCTTCCCAACTGTGTTCAAATTCCTCTTTCTACTTGAGCTGACAACCACAGAAATGAAAGCCGGGCTGTACTTGCTATTGGCTTGGGTTGCTCTTCCTTGAACACTCCTGACCTTGTCTGGATCAAGGAGGGGCACCCAATTCAAAAGGAAACAAAGTCTAGGGGGGAATGATGCTGATGGATCCTTTAGCTGAAACATTCCTTTGTAGAGTTGTCATATACCACAGAGTCAAGTCATGTTCCATGCAGAGTCAAGTCATGTACCATGTAGAGTCAAGTCATGTCAAATCATGTACCATGTAGAGTCAAGTCATGTCAAGCCATGTTCCATATAAAGTCAAGTCATGTACCATGTAGAGTCAAGTCATGTCAAGTCATGTACCATGTAGAGTCAAGTCGTGTCAAGTCATGTACCATGCAGAGTCAAGTCATGTCAAGTCATGTTCCATATAAAGTCACGTTATGTACCATGAAGAGTCAAGTCATGTACCATGTAAAGTCAAGTCATGTTCCATGTAAAGTCAAGTCATGTACCATGAAGATTCAAGTCATGTCAAGTCATGCACCATGTAAAGTCAAGTCATGTACCATGCAGAGTCAAGTCATGTCAAGTCATGTTCCATGTAGAGTCAAGTCGTGAGCCATGTTTCATTCTATTGTCCATAAGACCACGCTGGGTTGGTACCAACTCAATGGCACCTAACAATAACAACAGTCATGTCATGTTCCAGAAGAGAAAGCAAAGAGGCACAGAGATGGCGAGCTTTGATGCCATTGAGACATGGTGAGGAAAGCGATCCTTCCTGCCTTTTCATTCCCAGCATCAGGAGAGCCCACAGGACTTCACTTCCACATCTTCAATAAGCTCCCTTTTCCTTGAACTGGCTTGGAGATGGAGTTACTGTCTATGAAAGGAAGAGGCTTGACTAAGAGTCAGGGAACCACTTTGGAAAGCCCGCCCCATCTTCCACCACATTGCCACGTGTAGAGAGGACCCATGTGTCTCATGAATCAGTTTAAGCCCAAGCATGAAGCATCTCCCTGCATGTGTGGTCCCCAAACTCTCTCAAATGCCACGCGAGAAGGAGCAAGCAGTAGGAAGTAATTGAAACAAGAAAATAGCAATTCAAGGTGATCATTGGATACATGGAAAGAACCTCACCCAAAGTCCCCTACCTTTACAACTTGGCTGGGCAGACCATTTCCCCAACTTGCCACATTCTACTTCTTCCGGGCCATCTAGAACAAATGTTTCGTGGCAACCATATGTGGCTTTATCCTTGTAATAAAGCGCTTGTTCCGCAGGATAGTTCACAAATCCGTTGTCTGGTCTTGATGGAAAGGGGCACTTTACTTCTAAAAAGTTTATTGAATAAGACATATTAATAATGAATAGGTGGTTATGGCAATTACCATGTGAGTCTCCATGATGCCACGACCGAGTAATGGGCATTGCCGTGACTGAGATGCGTGTACTGCACTCTTGTCTGTGTTGGCTCTGCTCTTCGTCCCAGGCCAAGCCCAAGGGCCACCACCTCCACGAGGCTTTCCCAGGTGGCTCCAGGCACCGAATTGCATCAGACATCATCTTCCTGAAGGCAGGTGTCAGTCATTGGTACCGCACTCATCCAGGACCCTGCCTGGTATTTGGGAGATGCTGAGAAATGTTTGTTGAGTGAAGCTATCTGGGGCATCCCATTGTAGCGGCATGTTTTTGTTTCATGGTTTTTTCATGGGGTTCTAAATCCGTTGTTCAGTTTCATTGTACTTACCCCTGCATTCTGGCAGTTCGGTCCAATTTCCATGGGCTGTGCAAGTAATGGTGTCGTTTCCAAACATGGCATGCTTTGGCAAGCATTCAAAGACAGCAGTGACCTGATAGAGGGAGCTGTTTCCCATCGATGGCTTATAACCACGAAGTGTTGCGAATTTGGGCACAGGTGGTGGAGGACAGGTCACGGCTGGAAAAAAAGAAAGAGCTATCATCTCGAAGAAAACAGTTGAAGTCTATAAAGGTAAGAGGGGTGGGGTGGGGGGAGTGGGGGGTGTTCAAAGGTGAACTTGAGAAAAATGCAAACTTGAATTAAATGGCGGGGCAAAAACTGCCAATTACGGGCGCCAAGTTGAAAATAGGATCTCAAAATCAAATGTCTGAAGCAGTCAAACGAAACACAAACTGCAAAGTCTTGCCAAGATGCCTTTGGTTCCATCTCTATAAGGCCTGTGATCCAAATGTTGGCTGAGAAAATATTTCCAGAAGCCAGCACCAGGGAAGGAGATTGCTGATGGACCAGTATGTGGTAATTGCCAGGGACAGCGACTTGGTGCAGAGTTGCTTGTGACATCAGCTTTTTTCTATGGGGCCTTTCCATGTACCTCCCAGGACACGAGGACCTCACAGTGGGCATGTGGCCATACTGGTCTGGCCAATGATGAGTTTCCACCAGTTTAGGAAATGTTATCCTAACAGAATAAAAAGCAATGCACATCAAAAGGTCTTAAATGATCTAGATCAGGGGTGGGCAAACTTTGAGACAGGAGATCCAAGCCTGTGCCTCACAGTAACTTAAAAATGATTCAAGAGCTATAAATATTTTTTAATAAATGAAATCACCATGATCTGAATAATACCCCTTACCATTCTCTCATTTTCCACAGAGCCACACGTATGCACCCAAGAGCCATATATGGTTCTCGAGCCTCGGTTTGCCATTTCTGCCTGATCTAGATCTTTCTGCTACCCAGAGAGTGGATCATGGATAAGTAACTTGGGAACCAAAGTTCGAAATTACCTCCCTTGAGTGGATTGTCATTGTGACCCTACAGGACAGGGTAGCACGGCCCCTGTGAGTTTCTGAGGCTGTAAATCTTTATGGGAGCTGAAAGCCTCCTCTTTCTCCCATGGAGCATCTTGTGGGTTTGAACTGCTGACACTGAAGTTAGTAGCTCAATAAATAGCCCATGATGCCACCAGAACTACCAGAAATTCGGAGGTTCAGACTTCACTTTCGAATCTGCGGATAATTCATGGTGTTGTGAGCTAGCGTCGGGTCGGTTCTGTCGCCGGCTCCACCATGTCCAACGGAACACTGCCTAGTCCCAGCACCAGCCTCTCACTTCATGTAGACACGAATCCTTCTGTGCACTACAGTGTGAGAAGCTTCCGTTTAGACTAGCCTGAAGCTACTGCGGCCTTTCTGCTGACAACTTCCCCAAACCAAATTTACATAGTTGATACACATCTGCTTCAAAGGGTCATTGATAAACGCAAATGCGATTCCTTCTGCCGCTGAATGTAAAGCTCGATGTATTCTTTTAAAAAGCTCTTCTCGGTATTTCCGATTTTATGAAACTCGAGTTCATTTGAGATTATTTTACTTTTCCACTTGCTTCTGCTCAGACAGACCTGGCTGAACGATGAATGAACCGTAACGATTATGGCGATGCCTGAGCTTCCTGATCAAAGAGTGAGCTTGGAAAAATCACGCACGAGGGAGCACCAGAGCACCCTCCCTAGCTGTCCTGGACTGCTCCTCCTCTGAGCCTCACCTGAATAAGCCATCTCTGCTATCTTCAATCACGGCCCGTGAATGCGGGAGTTGGCTAATGAATAAAGAATGACCGCCGAGGCATTGGTGCATTTGAGTTATGGTGCTGGTAAGGAATACTGAACATTGCATGGACTGCTGGAAGAATAGACAACTCTTTCTTGGAAGAAGCACAACAATCCGAATGTTCCCGGGAAGTAAGGAGGACAAGGCTTTGTCTCATATACTCAGGGCAGCTTATCCAAAGACACCAGTCCCTGGAAAAGGGCTTCGTGCTTGCTTATGTGGAGGGCAATGAAACAGAGGCAGGCCATGAAGACCCCACACTGGCATGGTGGCTGCAACAATGGGCTCAAGCCCAAGAATGGCTGTGAGGCTGGGGCCAGACCAGGGAGCGCTCCCTTCCGTGGTTCATAGGCCTGCGATGGGTCAGAACTGACTTGCTGACACCTAACAACATTTTTGGAACTTTGTCCTCTTGGGGACAAAGTCCTGCAATGGGTTCCGGGCACACTGTGTACATTTCGTTTGCTTGTCTTCCATCTCCAGACACCCTTGGAATTATGGCCTCGGTGCTGACGCTGAGAACAGGGCTTGGTACAGCCAAACCCAAACCAGATGCATGGCTATTGAGCCTGTGCCAACCCAATGCGGAGCTCAAAAGAAACCTCAACTCACTGCCTTCAAGTCCTGTGGACTCATAGCAGCCCTTTGAGACAGGGTGAAAGGGCTCCTGTGAGTCCCCAAGACTGTAAGGGGCTGAATAGATACTTATCAGATGAATGAGGTTCCAGGGGAGGTGGAGTCTTCCAGCCCTTCTCCTAATCACACGTTGGAAAAACCTGAGAGACAGATATGCCCATTCTCAAGCCCTGGGAATGTTGGCATTAACTAACCCCTGGCTCCTCCCCGTGGAGTAGGCAATATGTGCATAGGTGGGACATGTCCCTTCTGTCTGTTCATCTTCCAGAGCAGGATGGTGGTCTCAGGATGACCATCTCATTGGGCCAACTGGGGTGGGGGTGGGGTCTCCTGGCACATGGTGCTGTCGGTACTAACACCAAGCACGTCCCAGACTCCATGGGACAAGTTGGCCACCTTCCCTCCAACCAAGCTTGTTAGAAATGTGGCAGCTCAGACTCACGGGCACAGACAGGTAGCGTGGGGCTCCATCTTCCTTCCTCCGTGCACTTGGAAGTGCTCGGCCCGTTCAGATAAAACCTGCGAGGGGAGAACGTGATGCGGTAAGCACTGACGTCACTGACACATGGCAGCTCAGACATGTGCTTCGCCGAACATCGTCACTTCACGTTTGCCCCACGGAATTCCTTTCTGTCTGAGAAGGCTGCTTTCCGAGACTCCAGCGAGGCGTCTCGCCATGGACAATGGAACAGTCTGCCCTGGAAGCCCATGTTGTCCAAGGCCGTTTACCTTCAAGCCCAACAGTGAAGGGATCCTTCAGATGAAAGCACGCCATGTCTCTTTCATCAATAGCATTCCATAATCTCAGATTCTAGACAAGGATCCTCAGGAAGAGGCGGGCCCTGATATGCAGCTGGCGTGCTATTGCCCACGGACCTCACAGTGGGATCTGTGTGCATCAGGCCAATGAGAGGCCTTCGCAGCTCTCGGTGCTATCTGGCTAGGGCGCTTCGTGAAGGCTCCCGAGACCAGGCTTACTGTCGTCACACTCCTAAACATCTCCCCAGAAGTCTCTTCTCTCCTCCAGGGTGGCCAATTAAATTAGTCCCATCCCTAAATCCCAAACTCTATTCCTAAAATAGTTTAATCCTTATGTTGAGGGCTTAGGAGCCCTCATATTACAATAAGAAGCCCTAGTGGCTGGAGCTGTAGGTTAGGCACTGGGCTGCTAGCCAGAAAGTTGGTGGTTCAAACCCACCAGTTACTCTGATGGAAAAGAGCGAGACTGACTGCTCCCATAGAGATTAACTGCCTCCGTGATCTGCTTCAACCAAGACAGCAGCCTAGGAGGCCCCACAGGGCCACTGCCACTCTGACCCACAGGGTCGCCATGAGGTAGCATCAGCTCCAGGTCGCATAATAAGCACACATGCCAAGCTGTGGCCCTGAGCTACACTTCTGTGAAGGGCAACTTTATTTTAATACCTGATGGCCCAAAGCATGTGGAGGTTGTTGTTGTTGTTGTTTTCTAGAAAGCAGGGGAGATACATTCGTAGGATAAGCCATTCACTTTTCTCTGACTGACGTGTTCATATCACTGGCATCTGCCTAGCCTCTACTGTTAGACGTGCAAGATCATGCTCGTTTGTTCTTGAATGCTATTCAACTCACCGCATTTTAAAGTCTACTTATTAGGAGTTTCTCAGAGAGGAATGAGATTGTCCATTTCTGAGTTAAAGTTTCAAAACAGATTGGACTCGGAGATTAGCGAAGGTCCTGGTTGTCTACTTACAATCGTTTCAAGAAACCTGCCCGAGAAGTAATGAATCAGGAGAGGAAGAGCTAGCTTTATATTTTACAAGTTGTTGTATTATAGGAGGGCTGGTGGAGGACTGGTTAAGCGCGAGGCTGCTCACACCAAAGGTCAGCAGTTTGAAACCACCAGCTGCTGCTCGAGAGAAAGACAGGGCTTTCTACTCCTGTAAAGAGTGACAGTCTCAGAAACGGAAAGGGACAGTTCTACCCTGTAGGGACCTATAGGGGCCTACATATAGAGTCCCTATGAGCTGGCATTGACTCACTGGCAGTGAGTGAGTTGTTTTCTTCCCCATCTGTGACTCCCCACTCAATGTCACTGGGGCTGATATCCAAAGCAGAGCAAAATTAAGATTTCGATTCAGCATGCTCAACCTCAGGGTCTGGAGGTTTAGACTCGAGACACAGAAACCCACCAGGAAGGCCTTACCCGGTATTACAAGCAAAGCTGATGGTGTTGGGATATTCAAATGTGGTAAAGCGCACGGTCCCATTTCCTAGGATGCCAGCAAAGGGACACACTCTCGCTGCGGGTGGAAGATAAAAAGGCACATTCCCATTTATAGCACTTTCCATTAGAGTGAAAATAGATGAGCCCACTGCTATCTTTGATCCACCGACGCTAGCATTACATATGGGTCAAGTCCTACACATGAGCGCGTTGATCCTCCTGCCACCTCTGCTCACAACTGGACAATCGGCGTGCCCACCGCCAGGGGTCGTTGAAAAGGAGCAGAGTGTATCATCCAAGAGTTTCACTCATTGGGGAGGGAGGTGGAATGAAAGGGTTAGAGGCCTAAGCAAGCTATTGCATAGAATCATGCATTTCAGAGCCAATAATCTATGACCTAGTCAAATGGTGTCATGGGCAGAATGAAAGGAGAGAACATGCGAAATGGGACGTGCTCTCGGTAATGGTGAAAGAGCCCGCACGTGGGAACGCAGTTGAAAATAACGAACTTGCTCGTGTTCCACAATGATGGCTAATCGAAGAAACGCAACTCGCTAACGCGACTGTAGTGTGTTTTCATGTAAGAAAAATTACGTTCCATCTCTTTTACTTTAAAAAAATGTTTGAATCAGTCTGAACAGGTATGATTTTGAAGAAAGGTCATGCTCATTAACTGAAATCATCAGCCCTTGGATCAGTTTATGTTTACGGCTCAACCACTCCATATGTGATTGTCAAAATTCGATCTGGCTCATCGTCCGATATTTGACTGCAGTAAGTAACGTTAGCACAATGGCATACAAGTGGTGGGAGGGGGCCGGAGACCAATGCCATTGTCTCCCATTTTTTAAAAAAAGGCATATCCACATATTGTGAAATATGAAAATGCTAATTCACTTCAGCAACTATCAAATCAGCTTGTGTTTGAAGACAAATTCCCAAGATAGGCTGGCTCCTCAAGCTTTGTGTTTTCAATGTCTCTTTGGCAGCAGTCTACAGTTCCGGGTCTCCTCCCTCCCCCTCGTAATGTCCTTGGTGCCACACTGGCCGGGGCATTTGCAATCCTCCCTGAGTTCTACACCAGGAGCGCCTCCTGGCCTACAGCTAGCACTCGGGCCTCCCCTCCTTTCTCCCAGGAAACACCCTCAGACCCTCTGGTTCCCCAGCCACCCCTCCAGTGGGCAGCCTGAGCACGGTGAAGCTGGCCATCCCAAAGAACGAGGGGGCAGGACGGGAGTGCAGGCACCGACTTACGTAGACACTTCAGAGTGTTGATGGGCCATATGCCGGAGAGAGGGCACGTAAACCGCCTCATCCCTCCCCGGGACTGGTAACCCGGCCGGCAGGAGTAGGTGATCTGCTCCCCTGGCTCGTAGAACTGCTTTAATGGAACCACCAGGGCAAACGGTAAGTCGTCTGGCTTGGGACAGGCTGAAACACACAGCAGTTGGTTAAGAAATCGGTACTGGAAGCTCGTTCCGTTCTGCTAGGACACAAATGAACAAGCAGCGTAGGCGCTGCTCATGACGAGGTCGCACGTTGATCAGGAGAGCCCCGTCCCTGGGCAAGGGCATCATGCTTGGTACAGTAGAGGGTCACGGACCCAGAGGAAGACCCTCGGGGAGGTGGATCGGCACTGTGACTGCCACAACGGGCAAACACATACCAATCGTTGTGAGGCTGGGGCGGGGCCGGGTGGCGTTTGTTCTGTTGTCCGTAGGCTCAGAGGGTCCCCATGGGTCAGAGCCACCTTGATGGCCTCTAACCCCAACGGTGACAATGACTTAGGCACGTTACAAACCGAATACTTCACACGCCGTGTCCCGCGGGCTCTCCCCACCACCCCTTAGAAGTGGGTAGACTTATTCTCAGGTGATGACACGGAGGCTCAAATAGGTGAAGCAGCTTGTGAGCATACCAAGGTTAAGGAGTAAATATCAGCCCAGTCTCTCCAGCAGACACCCTGGAAGGGAATTTTAAAGTGGCCCTTATTGACCTCTGACCAATCTTAGGGGGGGTGGGGAGTAGACAAAGAAAAAAGCACTTACCCACCACCCACCATGACCCCAATCCTACCTTACTCATCTGACTAGACAAAACATATATGTGAGCACAGGTGAGAGCTTGTAGCACAGGGAATCCAGAGCAGATAAACCCCTCAGGACCAATAAGGGGAGCAGTGATAGTAGGAGGGTGGGTGAGGGTTGGGTGCGGGGGAGTAAGGGAGAATCGATCACAATGATCGCTGTATGCTCCCCATCCCGGGGGGACGAGCAGCAGAAAAGTAGGTGAAATGAGCCAACGGTCAGTGTAAGACATGAACAACAACAAGGAATAATTGATCAATTATCAAGGGGACATGAAGAAGGGAGGGTCGGGGAGGAAGGGTGAATTGAGGAGCTGCCGCCAGGGCCTCAAGTAGAAAGGACATGCTTTGAAAAAGATGATGACAACCTACGTACAGATGCGCTTGACAAAGTGGACATTTGGATGGTTTATGATATGAGCTGTAAGAGCTCCCAATAAAATGGTTTAAACAAAGGAAAAAGTACTTACTCCTTCCTGCCACAGCAACATGACCAAGAAAGCAGGAGAACAAGAGGAACACGGGAGAAACCATGGTGGGGGCGACCGTTCACACGGGCACTTCCAAAGTGGCTTGACGCTAAGAAAAAAAAAAGTGCTTAAATACCAACCTTTTGGGGGAGGTTTGCTTTGATCTCTGTAGAGAGAAGATAAAGGCTATGATCCCCAAGGGACTCTGAGGCCCACATTCTTTAATCATTTACTTTCCGAGCCTGTGGGTCTGTTGTGAAATATTTAGCCAGTGGTTTCTCCGTGTCCATAACACACATGCTCATGGCACGATGGATTGCATCACGGCCTTGGCTAGGGTCCTGGCGGTTCCCGGAAGCCCACATCGCTAACTATCTGTTCTTGGAGTGGCGGATGCACTAAAATGCCACTATTCTTGCTTCCCCCACAGCCTTGTGATATGATGGACAGTGACATAATCTCGCTACAGCTCAACCTCTTCACCGCTCACAGGACGGCCCAGCTTCCAGAGGCATGCTCCTGACGAGCACCTGACCAGGGCACCTCAAACTTGGCGTGCCTAAAAGGCCGAGCTCTCACCAAAGGACGGTGGTCGTTAGGTCCCCTCCAGTGGTTCCGGGAGGGACCCCACGGACAACAGAACACAACGCTGCTCGGCCGGCGCCATCCTCACCACTGTGGTGACACTTGGACCCATGTGGCAGCCACCGTGTCAGGCCACCTTGTTGAGAGCTTCCTCGTTGTCGCTGGCCGTCTATAAAATGACTCCTTCCTCCCCAATCCCTGTCGCCTGCCATTAGCCAAGCCTCTCCTGGGAACCTCACTGGCGATCACGGAGGGCTCCACCATCCCTTCTTGTCTCAAATCCACACAGAGCCCTGCTCACCCATGTTTGATATCTCTTCAATCTAGGTTCCCAAGCTTATTTGGCCTACTGCCCATCCCCCTGGTAATTAAAAATTGTTGTACTGGAGTGCATAGCAGCCCCCCTTGCGGGGCTGGCTCGCCCACCTTGGGAAGCATTGTTCTAGACAGAGCCTAGATCCGTTCCAGGGATTCGAACGGCAAGATGCAAGGGCGATTTGGGACTCAGAGAAGAAAGGGCAGTGAGGAAGAGGAGGGGAGAGGAGGGGTCGACACTGATGATGTTGTTCAAAGGGTACCATCTATGACATCATAGGTCTCTCATACATGACTTGCTCCGACCTTCCTTGGGACGCGTGGGTTTGAGAAACGTTGGTGTCTGACGGTGGTTCTTAAACTGTGTTCCTCAGACACATTGGGATCCAGCCATGTCAAGAAAAGTAGACCCGCCACTAAAAATAAATTAGCGAGGGTGCTTTTCCTTTTGGGAGTAAGTCACAGCCTGTCCGCACACCACCACCACCTTAGAGGAGAAAGGATTCTTGTGCACTGCATCTCTCCCATTGCCATTGCTCCTGGCTGTTTTGGAGTCACGGGCTGCTCTGTGGATAACAGAATGGGGTCCCTGTGACCCAGGGGGGTTTCATGGGTCCTCCCTAGGGGAAAAAGAGAAGATAACTCCAGGGGCTCACGTTGTTCTACAGAAGAAAGATAAGAGGCAGTTGGGGAAAGAGAGGAACTGAACAGCGTGTGACACCGGGCTAAGAATACTTTGGGAGAAAAGGTGGGCATTGGGACTATTTATGGCGGCAGCTACAGAGCAGCAGGCATTGCGGAGAGCACTGGCAGGGGTTTTGTTTGGTGGTTTTTCCAAAGTCATTTTGTTGGGAGCGAAGAAGGATACCATATCATTTCACAGTTCAGTCACATCAAGCAGTCTTGTACAGTTGCTACCGCGAGGGCTGTTAATGACGTCCGTGAACGAGCACAACTCCTTGGCATGAGAGAGCTTTCTGGAGGGCTGGCGGCATCTGTGTCTTATGTGAGTAGCGGTTATTTGCTTGGATACACAGGAACTTGGTGGCACTGTGGTCAAGCACTCAGCAGCTAACTGAAAGACAGGTGGGCAGTTCAAGTCCATCAGCCACTCCTCGAGGGCCAACACCACTGGTAGATTACAGCCTTGGCAGTTCTAGGAGGGCGTTCTGCTTTGGGCTAGAGGGTGACTGAGTCTACATTGATGCTCTGGTGATAGATTTTATTTTACTTCAGTACCATAACTCATCAAATGGAACCTTTTCCATATATATATATATATATATATATATATATATATATTCCATGATTCTTTTATTTAGACAATTTTTGTTTCATTGGCTCACAACTCACATGTCAGACAATTTAATCATTCAATTTTATTCAGACTTGTGTGATCACCACAATCAATTTCAGAACATCTTCTTTTCAGAAATACTCACCGTCATTAGCTTCCCTGCCATGCCCCGAGGCCAGTGGTTCTCAACCTGCCTCATGCCGTGACCCTTTCATACAGGTCCTCATGTGGTGGTGACCCCCCCCCCAACCATAAAATTATTTTTGTTGCTACTTCATCACTGTCATTTTGTTACTGTGATGAATCAGGCGACCCCTGTGAAAAGGTCGTTCAACACCCAAAGGGTTGCGACCCACAGGTTGAGAACTGCTGCCTTTGGCAATTATTACTCCATTTACTGCCTCTGTAGATTTACCTCTCCCAGATTTCATATACAGGAAATCATACAAAACACAGAAAGAAAGCAAGAAAACAACAATAATGGCAAAACAAAACTTTGTAAAACCTCAGATGAAAAGAAAGCAGAAAACATTAAACATGGAAGCAACTTTAAAATGAGTCAACAGATACAGTGCTGCATTCAACCTAACTGCATCAGCCACAATCAACTTTACCACACGCTCTGCTCGATAGGCTATACACATCATTGCGCTATGGCCAGAAGGGATTCACCAGAGACTTAAAGGTGGAGACCCTGCAATTGGACTTTGGTCTTCCACTGTCACCCATAGCCTTCTGAAAACCAGATGTTCAGAAGTTAAGGTCTGATACCATTCCCTCCTTCAGATTTGGATCTTATTCTTTGCAATCCTTGAATCACACAGGCTGGCGTGCTTCTTCCATGTGGACTTAGTTGACGTGTCCTTTAGATGGCTGCCTGTTTGAAGACAAGCCTTTAAGACTCCAGGAGCTATTCTTTCTGATACCCAGGTACCATCTGGTGTCTTCGACACATTTTGCTGTAACACCTACGTCTTCAGTGTTCTCTTCGTGAGGATAGGTATTGATTAGGGTCATATCCTAAGAGCTAATTTTTCTTAGATCAGGGCTAGATTTAAGTAGGAGGCCAAATCCATTCATATACATGTATGGTTTACATACATCTCTGGTTCACTTGAGAGACATCCTTATTATTTTGTTATAATAAAGATCATTACAAATCATCCCATGGGGGCATTAGGGAATTCTATTGATAGTGTCATTAATTTAGTCAATAGTACAGACTTTAAAGCATGATTGAGAAAAGGAAATTATACAAGTATAGATGGGTTTTTTCAGACCACAATACATGAATTGTTGACTTGTACAGATTAAAGACTTAAGTGATTGGACTCTCTTTAGATGAACAGTGGGGGCGGATGAGAGGGCAAAGCTTCCAATAGAACGCCTTCACTACCAGACTAATACATGTCTTATGAAAGCAAGGAGAGCAGCATGCCTCCCTTTAAAAATCATGGTTTCCTCCTTTCCACCACCTCCCTCCCTCCTTTGTCTCCCTTCTGGTTGTCTTTCCTCCTTTCCACCACCCCCCTCCCTCCTGTGTCTCCCTTCTGGTTGTCCTTCCTTCTTCACTGTGCTCAGAGAATTCCTAAAGGACCCAGAAACCACTTGGTGGGGTCCTCACTTGGCAGATTGACAACAACAAAATAAATCATGCTCGTGGTGCATTATAATGGGCTGTAATCCATTGAATAAGGCAGCAACTGAAGAGTCCACCCTGAGAAATAGAAGCCACCGAACAGATGTGCAGGATAAGGAGGATTGTCTTCCATATGGTGGAACACCAAGTAATAAATAAAAAAGGAACCTCAGTGTTAGAAAATCACTATTGGACAATTACCAGAGGAATCTCAAATTCCATCTGGAGTGTCAGTGGCGGCTAAGCCGAGGGAATGCATGTGGGATGAGAAGGAGATGTTCCCCCACTTGTTTACCAAGCCTAAAAAATGTATTTCAACATAAAATGTTGATTTATTACAAAGGGGGAAACCAAGTAATTTATAGTGGAGAAACCGGACAGACACCCATGCTACCCAAAATAAGCCCACTGCTAATGGGACAAACGGACATGGTACTTTCCCCTTACTGACCAGTCATGGAAAAGATCACAGCATCACATCAGTGGTGTTCCTGCAAAGATGCAATACTTGGGGTGCCATCATGAGGAAGCATTGCACACACCCCACTGAAAGATGTCATTGTGCACACCCCACTGAAGAGCGTAATCTAAAATGACCACCACGTAATCTTCATAAAGGTGGAGGTCAGAAAAGACGTGGAAAGACCAAGGGAGATGAGACAGAAGGCTGTTGCCAAGTCGACTCCTCGTGGTGATCTCAAGCACAACAGAGCAAAAGGGTCCTGGTCCTGTTCATGATTACCACTAACACCCCTCTGACTGAGGGTCTCCCTCACCCTGGAGGGCCCTCTCAGTCACCAAGCATGATCTCCTCTTCTAGTGACTGATCCCACCTGCTGACTTGTCCAAAGCACAATGGCCCAAACCATGGTCAGTGGTGATCCAAAAGGTTTTCGGTGACTAATTTTCAGATGTGGATCCTCAGGCTGTTCTTCCCATCTCTCTCAGTCTGAAATCTGCCCATCATGGGCACCTGGAAAAACTATGCAAAATAACATCAACAGGAAAGTTTTGGGGAAAACCAAGTTTGACTGCATTAATGAGGAGGGACATGTACTTGTGGTTATTTTCATTTTTACTAGTAAAGATGGTTTTGATTACATAGTTAAGTGTAAAGACAATACAGTGTAATGTTAATATTATTTATATAATATTGTTAATATTAATTATATAATATATCAAAATACAAAAATAAATTATAATGGTAATATAGAGTGATTTGCCCCTTGAACATGTCTGATAATTATAAGATATTCCAATAACTCTCCCAAAACCACTCATGGGCAAAAAAAAAGAAAAACAACCAAAACTGAACTCACAGCCATTGAGTTGACTCTGATTCAGCCTCTCACTAACACTGAGTCAATTCTGACAAAGAATGACCCTTTCCTAGGGTGCAAAGTTCCAGTAGCACATATCCTCAACTTCCCGCACTGAGCTTTCAGCGTGTTTGAAGAAATGCCTCTCTGACATCACCAACATAGCCGAGCTTAATGAAAAGCCTTTGGGTGAACTGGTAAGCAATTGTACATTCACTTATTTTCATCTTCTAGTTTGTTCCATATGATTTTAGTACTATGTGGTTGATCGGTTGCCTGGACTATCTAATGATCAGTGGTACAGGATGTAACAATAATTTCTTTTGTAAGAATTAATTCCAAACTAGGTCCAAGGACTCGGGCATTGAACTCTTGTCCAGCCAAGATGCTAGCATTCCAAGATGCTGCTCCATATCCCCCTTATGCCCTCCTTGAATATATCCCACTACATTTCTGGGTTTTACAAAATCATTGTCGGGTCCTCGGAGAAACTCTAGAAAGTTTGAGGAAATGTCTCACACGGTGATGGGTGCTATTCACCCCCAAATCTGAAGGTCAGGCAGGAATAAGCTAGATGCTGAGTCCAAAGGACAAGCTGCACTCGTGGCTCTTGCCTATGATGAGGTCACCTCCCCTGCTTCCCAGACAGCTCATCTCCTATGCAGTCGGATGGTATCCCAGGGAATGCTGCTTACAATTACTCCTCTTCCCCAACTTCTTACCAGACCCAAGCAAGGTAGGGCCATTTGGCGGGAGTTACATAGTCCAATCAAACTAGCCTGTAATCCTTCACCCAAATATAATAACTTATTCTCCACCCCTGGTCTGTCTCCTATTTATGCACAAATACCTGGGGCCTGGGAGGGTATTTCCAGTCAGCATTGGCCTCTTACTGATCTTGATTTTAATCAGCCTGGCTTTTCCCCATGCCACGTGAGAAGTACAAACAAATCTGTCTTGGAAGAAGTACAGCCAGAATGCTCCTTGGAGGCAAGGATGGTGGAACTTCATCTCGCATACTTTGGACATGTTGTCAGGAGAGACCGGTCCCTGGAGAAGGACACCATGCTTGGTAAAATAGCAGAACAGCGGAAAAGAGGAAAACCTCCAATAAGACAGATTGACACCGTGGCTTCATGATGGACTCAAATGTAGAACAATTTCAAGGGTGGCCCAGGACCGGGCAATGTTTCGTTCTGTTGTACAGAGGTCACTATGAGTTGAAACCGGCTTGACGGTCCCCAACAGGCACAGCGATTCAGAAGCAGTTTTCTCTTCTCAGATGTAGCATCTCATTTCTCATCCGTTTACAAACAACAGTAATGAAGACAACCATTTAACAGAGTGGGGCCTGACTCAGACTCTCTACTAAGGTCAGGTCTTAGTCTCATCCTATTCCTGTTCCTTCGCAGATATTGTCCTTCAAAAGGGGGTTATAGCCACAAGCATGTGGAATCTAGAATTATAATATATCACATAAAGGGTCATGGCTGGAAGGGCAATATGAATCGATTACGACTCACATGACATTCCAAAGAGTCATTTCAACTAATCATTGAAATTTAATTGGGCAGAGCAAATGGGAAAACAAAACACTAAGACAGCATCCAAGGAATCTGGGCAAGTCAAGCGGCTATTTTATATTGTTTGGGGACATATTCTGTCACGAATGATCAACCAAAATAAATAAAAAGAAGTCAACCAACTCTTGCAGTTGATGATGCCCTACAGTGTGTGACAAGGAGCTTTGGTGGCACAGTGGGTTATGTGTTGGGCTGCCGACCACAAGGATACTTGTTCAAACCCACTTTTGCTCTGCAGGAGAAGGAGGGAGATTTCTGCTCTCATAAAGATCCACCACCTCTGTAAGCCCCAGGGACAGCTCTGCCCTGTGCTACAGGGTTGCTATGAGTTGGAATTGACTTGGTGGCAGTGAGTTTGATTTTGGGGGGTACAGTGAGCTACATTTCGTTAACCATAAATAAGAATGCCTAGGCTCTTAGGGTGAAGAATGCACGGCAGCATTTGTTTGATAACTTTTAAAGCACCTTGTATGTGACATTCTTAATGACTTTATATCTTTCCCCATTCTGATTTTTAAATAAAACTACAAAGACCAGGCTTCAGAGTCTAAAGTTGAATATTCCTGCAATCCCATTGCATCACTTACTTGTTTACTTCCCAGGAAGACTTTGACCATAACACTAAACATTTAGCAACACTTTGCTAAAACAGCCCCCCACTGGCCACCTCCTGCTTTCAGTGTCGTCTCTTTCTAGAATAGGATCCTTCTGGTCATTAGCTTCCAGCGTCCAGCGGAGAGTCGCAAGTGGCTTTTACTCCTATGATGGAAAAATCCATCCGGAACCATGTGCACGTTTCCAAAGGGGGAAAGGGAACATGTCACTGGACCCCACGGGCAGGACCATATACATCTATCTACAAACGCACGGTGCTGTGGGGTGCCACCGAGCCCATTCTGACACACAGCAACCCCACGTGACAGAGTGAAACTGCCCGTATCGTGTCCTAGGCTGTCATTTCCCAGAGTGCTTAAAAAAAAACAAAAACCAAGGCCTAGAGCCATAGTCTGAAATATTTGAAAGAGATTTTTGATGAGGTTGGGTTTTTAAAGGGTGTATTGAATGTACCATTGACGGCCAGAAGAACCAACAAATGTGTCTGCGAAGAACTCTAATGATAATGCTTCTTTGAATGGAGGAGGGCAAGACTTTGTCTCATCTATGTGAGACCTGCTCTCAGAAGGGACCCGGTATCCCTGGAAGAGGACATCGTGCTGGGCAAGTAGAGGGTCTTCCAAGAAGGAGGAGGATGGTCATGAGCTGGATTGACACAGTGGACGCGCCAAGGGGCTCCGACGAAACAGCCCCTGGGAGGATGGCACAGGACCGGGCAGTGTTGGCCTTGTTCTGTTTGCATGTTCTTGTTGTTGTGAGTCGTAACCGACTTCAGGGTAGCTATCAACAATAACAGCAACGAATTCCACCGCAATTTTTAAAATCACACCCCAGGTAATTATGATCACAGCCAGGGGAAGGCCCATTGATGTGCCAGTCGATGTTTACCTAAGTCAAGTTCAGTGGATAGGCTTCCGCATCCATTGTCTCCCTTGCCAAACTGAGACCATGCCTATATGTTCTGTATTGCCCAACCCCGGATCTCTCTCGGTTTGCTTCCTGGTTTCTATTCTTTCCTTCGTGCTAGTACAAACATTTACTAAGCCCTCGCTGAGCTGTGCTTTGTGGTTCATACTGGCCACTCGGAAATAAATAAGACTGGACACTCACCTCTCAGCCATTCACAGTTTACTAGGACAGGACTTGACTCACAGTACAACTGAGCTTGAAGGCAGACTCTGCCCCTTACTCGTAGTTGCCTCTAGGGGTTGCCTCTAGGGTCGGAAAGAACTGCCCCTGCGGGTTCCCGAGACTGTCACTGGATGGCAGTGAGTTTATATGGCAATCTGCCTGGAGGCATGTAGTTCACACATGCTAAGTAAGTATTTCATAAAGATACAGTTTACCTGACCCTACTACTCCTGGGAGAACAACCACAGAACTCCTCCAGCCCAGGACTTGGTCTGTGTATGGGAAATATGAAGTATATCTCCCCAAGATCAGGAGGCTCATTACATCACCTGATGAACAGCCCGTGACCTGCAGAAGTCCCAGCCAGGGAGTCCCGTGTTCACCTCTCAGCTGGCTTCATGTTCTCAGCCTTCCATCCTGTCCTGCTGGTGTGTAAGTCTGATGCGTGTCACAAATTCACTGCCATCGAGGCAGTTCATACTTTTTCTTGTTTCATTTGAAGTTCCAAGAAAGGGCAAGTTTAAGACAGAGGCCAGGACACTTTCGAACATAGTCAAGAGAGTCCTGGGTAAAAAAAAAATATTATATTCAAATTCAAAGAGAAGAAGGGCATCATTTCATCACCAGAGCTGCTAACAGGGAGCACTCGGAGGATGCGGGCCTGGGAAGGTATTCACCAATCATCTGATGGGGAAGAAAATGCAGAGGCAGCCGGCCGGGACATGCACATCTTCCCAAGCAGTTCTCCGATGAGCGCCAAAGCGACCACAGAGAAAAGTTAGGAGCAAGGCCATGGCACATGGAGTGGATTCTGGGTGCGGCACAGATCTAGTGCTCGGCGTCTCGGGAACCAGGCTGTCTGAAGTAATTCCGGAATGAGTCGGGGATTGGCGAGATGCAGGGACAATGGAAGAGCGGGAACTGCAACAAAGCCTCTTCTAGTTCATGAGGGAGGGGCTCCTAAAGGGAAGGGGATGTTTGTTTTTCTCATTCTGAAAGTATATAATATCCACTCCCGTAGCTCTAGAGAATAAGCAAAATGAATACAAGTCACGTCGCGTCCTGACCGAGAGTCCTTTCGCTTCAGCGCTTGCAAACATCAAGATCAAAGTCGGAAAGGTGGACATCGTATTAGGTGAATTGTATCTCCATAAGAAGAATTGCTTCGAAAGAATCAGATTTGGGACATTCCTGTATAAGTTTGTGTTTCATGTTCATGTCTTAACCACTTCCAGAACTCATTCCTGGTTACTTGTATTTTTAAGGCATATTTGTGCCTGCTTTTGCCCCAGTGGCAGGAAGAGGACGCTTTCTACTCCCGTAAAGAGAGAGCATCTGAGAAACCCAGAGGGGCAGTTCCTCCCTGCCCTATAGGGTCGCAGAGCGTCCGAATAGACTGGACGGCAGCGAGCTTTCCCCAGTGACCATACCATCCTTCAAGGACACCCTCCTGATTTAGCCAGTTCTCTGAGACAATTGAGGTGTTCTCCTTCACCAGGAAGCGTGAGCGCCTTTTGACAAACTCTGCTTTACGTGATTTCCTGAGGATAGAGTCTTTGATGCAGAATTTCTTGGACCAAGGGTACCACCATCATAAGGAATCTTGGTGTGTGTTGTTTAGCTTTCTTCTAGAAAGGTCAGTCCAGTTGATGATCTTACTTTAGCCAGCGTCTGGAGGTTCTCAAGATAACACAGGACTCACAGATGACGAAGACATTGCTTGGCTGGTTAGCGTTCCCTTGTCTTTTTGCTCCTCAGGCAAAGAAAGTTAGACTCCCCCTGGAAATGGGGGGCGGCGCTTTGTGGAAAGGGAACAAAAGTCCAGTGGGAAAATAACAGGAGTCACCAGCTGTCCCAAATGCAGGTGGGGCCATAAATCCTAGGAACTATAGCCAAGCCACAAGGGCTTGTCATTGAGACTGCAGCATCACTGTTGGCAGACTCTACACTATAGGAGTACAAAAGGAGGGAATCTAAAGCATGAACTTCTTTTTTTAAACTTACACATACAAAATGAGTTTGCTGATGTAGAGATATCCAGCTAATGCTGGAAATTAATGGACCAGGATATTGATAGCACATGAGTCTGGAGGAGACTTTCCATGCTTATGTCTCTATTTCCAAATCTGAATAATATGTTTTATCACGTTGTGGTCTAAAGACCGGGTGGCAGGGAGAGGAGAAATTTCTAAAAAAGATAAATTGAAGGGACTCTAGAAGACACAACAATTTTAAAAACAAGAGATCCTTTTCTTTTTTTTTTCACACCCAACAATATTTTCCCCCCAACATTTTTTCCCCTCAAGATCATTTCATTGGGAGTGAACACAGACCTCATATCATTCCACAGGTCAATCACATCAAGCAGTGTCAGTTTCAAAGCATGGTCTTCCCTCTTGAAGCCCTTGAGGTGTTAAGAGATTCTGATGACCAAGTACCGGCAGGTGTGACACAAGCCCACAGCAGCTCAGTGGCCAGAATTGTTAGCCGCATGACTTGGGAGCATTTAAGATGAACCTGCTCCGGTCCCTAATAGACACCACTGCCTCTCTTTGAATGGGCGACAGCCAATTAAGCCCACTTCCCTTTGCGACATATTCGCTAGGTTAGTGGGTAAGAGAAAAATGCTTTCGCTATAATATTTGTCCCTGTTTTAACAAAGCATTTGATGAGTTATCTCCACCATCTGGCTATCATTTTGTATAATATAGTGGCTTGCATCCTGCTGTAGGATGCTGTAAGCATCGTATTTCAAATGCCAGCAGGTGGCCCCACAGTGGACAGTTTCCAGTGGAGTCTCTAGGCCAGCGGTTCTCAACCTGTGGGTCAAGACCCCTTTGGGGGTTAAACGACCCATTCACAGGGGTTGCCCCAAATTCGTAACAGTAGAAAAATGACAGTTATAAGTAGCAACAAAAATAATGTGATGGTTGGGGGGTCACCACCACATGAGGAACTGTATGAAAGGGTCACGGCCTGAGGAAGGTTGAGAACCACTGCTCTAGGCTAAGACAGGGGGACAGAAGACTTGATGATCTACTTGCAAAAATGACCCAGTGAGACTGAGTGTTGTCTGCCGTAGTGGCCCTAGGCGGGGCTTGACATAGTCACAACACACAGTGGCTACAACCTCTTGGAAGAAGAACAGCCAGAGTGCTCCTTAGAGGCGAGGACGGCGAGACTTAGTGGTCAGGAGAGAACAGTCCCTGGAGAAGCACATCATGTTTGCTAAAGTGGACAGGCAGCAGACAAGAGGTAGGCCATCAAGGAGATGGATTGACACCATGGCGGCCACAATGGGTTGAGACATGGCTCAACTGTAAGGATGGGCAGGACTAGGCAGTATTTTGTTCTGTTGTGCATAGGTTGGCTACGGGTCAGAACCGACCCGATGACCCCTAACAACAATGCACTCAAGTGGATCCAAGACCATGAAGATGGCACAGGATGGACAATGTTTCATTCTGTTGTCCACAAGGTCACCATGAGCTGGAGACGACATGACAGCAACTGACCTCAGCAACACACTTGGGAACCCAATGCGAACCTGTGAACTGGATTGTGGTACAAGTGGTTGAATTTGAAGGGAGCCCTCCTGGCGCAGTCAGTTAACTGCGCTTTCAGCATCAGTTAGAAACCACCAGCCTCTCCTCAGAAGAAAGATGAGACCTATACTCATTGAGTCACAGTCTCAGAACCCCACAGGGGCGGTTCTCCTCTGTCCTACAGGGTCACCATCAGTCAGAACCAACCAACTCAATGGCAGTGAGTGAGAGAGTGAGTGAGTTGTATTAGCAGCTGCTGATTCAAACTGTAGGGATGCCTGGAGTCTCTGTGGGTTCAACATTGGGCTGATAACTTCAAAGTTAGCAGTTCAAATCCACAGCTGATCCCTGGGAGCAATATGAAGCTGCCTGTTCTGAGTTGGAACGGACTCAACAGCAGGGGAACTGTATTTGTATGAACCCCATACACAGCCTTCTGCTCAGTGGTCACCGTATTCAGCAAACACAGATTTCCTCTTTTCATTCTAGACTCCGTGACTACGAAGGAGAGCTTGAGAAGAGGCTCGCTGTTCTTTAAGAGAGCAGAGTCCCATGAATACAGTCTCCTGTGAGTTAAATTTATTGGATCTTGTTGTAAAATTAAATCCTTCAACTTCATGTGAGTATGGACAGCCAACGGTGTTCATTTAAAATGACCACTCCAGCATTAGACCTGATGGTGATGATGTATATGCAGCTCTGTTTAAAGCGATTTAACCGGATGAGGGCAATGAATGTGCAAATGCGCTTGACACAATTGATGTATGTATGGATTGTGATAAGAATTGTATGAATCCCCAATAAAATGATTTTAAAAAATAATTTCGCCATGGAAGTGTATGAGATATGAATATTATATCAAGAAAACTTCTTTCTTTCAAGAAAGACAGAACAAAAAGAAGCCAGACTTGGCCAACGGGTGAAGGAGAAAGAGTTGTTACGTAGGAACATTGAGTTTATGTTAGTGGGGGGGAAATAATTTGGAAAAGGAGATCAATAATAGTCGTGCAGCACAAAGAGTATAATCAATGGCCCTGAATTACACACATAGAAGTTGTGGAATTGGAGCATGTTTTGTGGTGCATACTTTTGCCACAATTAGAAAAACAATTACATGAATAACCAAAATAAAATACAATGACCGCTCAAGAGGACCATGGATCGTAAGAAACATTTCTAAGCTAGGAAGACACATGAACAAGTGCACATCAAGTAAGGACCTCCTAGAACCAAATTAATCCAATTTATAACTTATCCTGTCAGAGTTATTCACAAATTTCCCCTTCCTTGTTTCCACACACTCGTATTTTTTTTTATTGAATCTTCAGGAATTTATTTGTTATTTATTTAAAAATTTAAAATTCCATTTATTTTGTGAAATATTTTTCCCTTTTATTTTAGGGATTTAACACATCAAAGCAAAACAGACTGCATGTGACTGTGCAATCCACCTCCTTAAAACAGCGACAGAGTCCCAGAAACCCACTGCGTATGTGATTCTCCCTTTTTAAATTAAATCATTTTATTGGCGTGTTCCTCACATATCATACAGTTTGCTGGTGCAGTCCTGTGATGAAGACTAGGGCCATCATCACCACAGTCAATCTGAGAACATTTTCTTCTCCTACTCTTGACTGGTAGCTCCCCGTTTTCCCCCACCTGCTCCTGCCATGTCCTTAGCCAGTGACTGTCGCTCTAGGTCTGCCTGTCCCTGATTTCATACACAGAAAATCATACGAAAATAAAGCACAGACATAAAAAGTGGGCCAGCAGCAACAGTGATAGAGAAAACAGACAAACCTCAATCACAGAGTGTGGGAAACAGAGGACTGGGAAGAGAGTGGATGCAGACAAATGATTTATTCTCCTGTTTTTAAGAAGCCTGACAGGCCAGAATTCTGGGTGGAGGGAGGCCTTCCCACGTGTGGGCTAGAGATGAGTCCCAATCACATCCTCATAACCAAGATTGGTCCCCACAATCTCCTCCCATAATAGTGCTGCCTTAAAGTTCCCTCTTACAGCACATGACTGATTGCTATCCGGCCAGCCGGCAGCTTTATCTATAGGAACAGGCACATTGCAATTGCTCTCCCTGCTCCTGGAGGTGTCATTCCCCCTAACCTGCCCCCAGCCCTGGTGTTAGGTTACTCCTCCAATGAACTGAGGGTTAGGCCACAGCCAGCTTGGTTACCTATGTGGCTACCTATAATTAGAGGGCCTATAATTAGAGAATACAATCTCTCTGCTCAGACCTGGTTCCTGGAGCCATAGTGGAGGTGAGCACCCCAAAACTTTTGTCTGTCTCTTGATTTCTTCCCTTCAATTATACAATCGTCCCTTAGGATCCGTCAGAAAATATTAAAAACCGAAACAACTTTAAATGGGTCAAAAGTTGAGATAGAATGATAGGATATTACATTCTAACCCAGCTACGTCAGCCATAATCAACTTTACAATGCTCTCTGCATGCTAACAAGACTACAAGACTACTCATGTGCCTTGACCAAGCGCGGTCAGAGAGATTCATTGGAGTAGCAATCCAGGTGAGGACCCTGCAAATGGATTTTGGGCTTCCACTGGCTTCCAGAGCCTTCTGCAAACTAAGTGCTCACAATATAATCTCTGATACGATTCTTGCCTCCTGATTTGGGTTTTATTATTTACAATCCTCAAATCACACAGGCTGATGTGCTTCTTCCATGTGGACTTAGTCGATGTGTAGTGGGAGTCTTAGATGACTCCTTGTTTTGAGACAAACCTTTAAGACCCCCTCCATCCCTCATCTCCCTCCTTACTCAGCTGGGTGCCATGATCCTGACTTACAAACGCTCCCTTTACTACTTCGGTTCATCCCACTTTCAACATAGTCATCTAAAAATCATCTCAAAGCTCTAAAACCCAGTTCTCCTCTTAGCATGAGTGTGTACCTGAGCAGGTGAGTGATGCTGGAGGAAGAACTATGAGGCTGCTGATGGTGCACCTGTGGGCATTCCATGTAAGAAGGTAAAGAACACATGGGCACTCAACACCGATCATCACATGTCCTGCACTTCTCCCTCCCCAATGCCTTATGGTCTCTCCTCAAATCCCTACCACTCCTGTCCCATCCCATTCATCCCATCCCGTTCATCCCTTCTCAGCTGTTCTCACCTCAGCCAAGCCTCCCACTGGTGCCTGGCCCCTTTTCTTTTTCCTCAATCAAGGTGACAGTTCCTAAAACAATGTTATTTCTTTCTCTCTCTCCTCGACCACTCCTGTATGTAGATGATCACCATTTACAAAGAGACCTTCTAGGAACCATGTCATGGAGTAAAATTTCTTATTTAAGACTCTTGTAGCCTGGCCTCTGAATGATGGAACTGGCGAAGAATGTGGACAGTGTCACGGGCTGCCAAAAGGACAAGCAAATCTGTCTTGGAAGAAGGATGGCCGGAATGCTCTTCGGAGCCACAATGGCAAGACTTTGTCTCCAGTGCTTTGGACATGTTCTCAGGAGAGACCCGTCCCTGGAAAAGGACACCGGGCTTAGGAAAGTAGAGAGGCGGCGAAAAAAGAGGAAGATCCTTGGAAAGACCTATTGACACAGTAGTTACAACATTAGGCGGAAGATTAACAGCAATTGTGAGGATGGTGAAGGAGTGTGTAGTGTTTCATCCTGTTGTGTATAGTCACTATGAGCCTGAACCAACAGAACAGGACCTAACCACACACACACACACGTGCGCGCGCACACACACGCACACACACACACACACGAAGCACTTTGCAGTACAGGTAGCTGTGATGATTGAAGCCTCTAAGCAGAGGATTTGGGAGACTTCCCACCAGCAAAGTTGGGCGCATCTCAAGTTTTGCCAATCTTTGAATTTCTGTGGTAAGTTTGGATGTAAAATCATGGACTATGACTGATGTCTTCAACGAACCCCACTGGTCCGTTGCTAACGACCTTAGCTTGTTTCTGTAGACCAAAACTCTGGTGTCCTCTGCCCCACGACATCCCCTCACCCATGTTTCTAAGGTTGTTACCCTGTTTGGGGCTTGAAGGTCCAAGGGCTCAAAATCCCATTACATTCTCTGTCTGTTGTCACCTGCTTTGTGCGTGTGTGTTGTTGTTGTTTTCAGGTGTCACAGTGTACAGATGTGTATGTTTGTATATAGCTCCGTAGTACTTTTTCTATGTATATCATATAATATGCATATAAAATAATAGTTAAGAGAAACACATTGACTAAACAGTCTCAGTGAGTGTTTCCTTCAATGAACACCAGATGGCGCAACAGACTCTACTGTGGTTGCCAGGAAGCCTTTCCGAAAAGATTTAAAACCCCGTTTGATTATGTAGATTCGCCAGACAAAGCTGGCGCATCTGTTGTACACGAATGAATCTCTATGGCTACAGATCTTTCAATTCATCAGTAATAGCAGATGGTATCTTTATTTCTTCTTTACTTGAGAGAACACTAAAAAGATCCTCATCTTTGGCTCCATTTTTCTTGCCCATTCCCCAAACACTACCTTATCTCCAGCTGAATGGGGGGGAAATGTGTGAACAGTATAGGGAACATGAGTTAGCAATAATGACTCTTGGATTGCACTTATGTGTGAAAGTGGCTTATTTAGTTCATGTTGCTGCAACAAGGAAATGTATGAACATATGTATGTCACATAAGAATATTTCTTCAAGCAAATAGGAGCGAATAATTAAAGTCGATGTGTTTACTATGATAAGGCTTCCATTTGGCATAACACCAGCAAACCAATTTCACGGCAGGAAAGCATGATTCCCCCCCCCTCCACCCCGAGCGTGTCATTTAAATAGAATAAATCCAATTAGACGTGTACCTACTTACAAATACACTTTAAGATGATTTTAATACATACCCACCTGATTCCCCACATGTCTCCAATGCAAAGACTATTTGTTGACTTGCAGATTCTTACCTGACTGCGGGGGAGAATGTTTTCTGATCAATCTGTCCTTGCCTGAGGAGGTAAGCAGGTGGGAAGTTAATGAAATTGGTCTCCTGAGCTACCTGTGCAAGATCAATATTGACTTCCCAATTACAGTCTATTGTTGCTCTTTCTTTACAAATGACAGATGGCTTATTTGTAAGGTCTCTCTAAGACCGACCTACATAAGTTCAGGGCAGAATCATCTAGTGCCAGTAGTTCACTGGGAGATTACAATCTCCTCCTTATAGACATTGGACAGTGTAAGACATGGGAAAAAATTATAAATTATCAAGGATTCATCAGGGAGGGAGGGAGGGAAGGAGAAAATGAGGAGCTGATACCAAAGGCTCAAGTAGAGAGTAAATGTTTTGAGAATGATGAGGGAAACAAATGTACAAATGTGCTTGACACAATGGATGGAAGGCATGGATTGTGATAAGAGTTGTACGAGCCCCCAATAAAATGATTTTAAAATAAATAAATAAAATCTCCTCCTGACACTGACGAAGGCATCTTTCCTAAAAGAGGAAAGACGTAAGAAGTTTGAAAACCTGTTAAGTGTCAGATGAGCAAAGCGGTCGCTTTGAGGACTGAGGGGTGCCTGACCCAAGCCACGGTCTTTGCATCGCTTCCTATGCTTGTGAAGCCCAAGAACAAATAGGAACGATCGATGAAGAATGAACAACTTTGCATTCTGACGTGGGTGAATGTTGGAATTACCACAGAGGACTCGAACAAGCTGTCTTGGACCAAATCCAGCCAGAACGCTCCTTAGAAGGTCGGGGGCTGGGGGGATGGCAAGGTAGCATCTCATATACTTTGGATGTGTCCTCAAGAGGGACCAGTTCCTGCATAACAAACTCATGCTTGTTAAGCAAAGAGCCAGTAAAAAAGGGGAAGCCCCCCAAAAGAGAGTTTGATGGTGCAGGACAGGGCCGTGCTGAGCTGTCGTGCATGCAGACCGGGTTGTTATTGCTCAGAACCCACTGAGCAGAGCCAAACCACAGTAGTGACAGGACGTGCCTGAAGAGCCCCCGGTGGCACCCTGGGTCCAGAGCTGGGCTGCTAAGTCCAGCTTGAGGTGGAAAGGCCAGGCAGTCTGCTCCTACAAACACACTCTTGGAAACCCACTGGAGCAGCTCTACTCTGTCCTTACAGGGTTGCTGTGGGTCTGGTTTTCTTATTCGTAAACTAAGTCTCAGAGGCACCGGTGGTTCCATGGTAGAATTGTCCTCTTCCAGGTGACAGATCCAGGGTCCACTCCCGGTCAATGCGTGTATCTCCTGCGCAGCCACCACCTGTGTGCCAGGGGAGGTGCATTGCGTGGTGTGGCTGCGATTGAACACATTTCAGCAGAGCTTCCACACTAAGACGGACTAGGGAGAAAGACCACGTCCTCTACATCAGAGAATCAGCCGATGAAATCCCTGTGGATCAGGACTCCCTGATCTGTTGCCCATCCGGCACCGTTCTGGGCAATGCTCTGTTGTGTTGTTTGAGTCGGGGGTGGGGGGGGGGGCACAGCAGCCAGCCTCAGCAACAGGCAGCGCTTCTGCCAGCCGTTGTCTCCCTGAGCAGCTACTCTCGCTCCATGAGACAGAAGTTATTTTTCCCATGTTAAACGAGGCTCAGAGAAGTTGAGTGGCCTGTCCAAATTAATCGGCGACCAAGTGGCCCAGCAGGGACTTGGACGGGAGTCTGTCAGATCAGCAATTCTCTTGTGTGCCTCACAGACCAGCAGCAGCACATCATCTGGGATAGTCTCGCATGCAACTTCAGCTCCCCATCTGTTGCTGCAGCGTCAGAAACTTGGGGGGGGGGCTGTTAACCCCTCTAGGAAACTCTGATGCATTACCAAAAACCACTCCCGGTGCTTGGGAGTGGCGCACGGGAGAGGGGACTGCTGTCCCGAGCCTGGAACGTCAACAGGACAAATTAGACATGATACTTATGTACAAACTTCATGTGTAAGCACATGTTTCTATCTACTTTTCCCTGAGGGAACAGCATCAGGTCTGTGACCTGAGCAAGGGGTTGCAGTCTCTCTTGATCTTCCCATAATTGCTTTGCTGCTCATCAGGGAGTTGGTTACATTGTGTTAGAGCACATCCCACTTGGGAGACCTCAGCCACCAAACTCCTCAGCACCTGGCCCAGCCGAGTAGACACAAAGCCTGATGACCACACCCTCATTACCTTGGACTTCCTGCGCCTCCGGCTTCCCGTCTGCGCTTCGGATGAGCTGTTACCATTTGGATCCCATGTGGGCCACACTAAAAGGCTGCTGGGCTCAGGGCAAGCCTTGTTTCCTGAGTTCAACTGCTGTTTAGTTAAAAGATGACTTCATGGCCTAGTTTTGGCTCAAGGTTTAGATGTCATTTCCAGGCACTAGAGTGGGGATTCCTCAGGAGTTATTTGGGTGTGATCTTGATGTTACTCAAGGAAACGGGATCTGAGGATGATAAGGTAATTTGTTGACACTCCCCACTCTGGTTATACCAGTTTACTCTCAACCGAAGCAGTAGGCTGTCTTGCGTCCATCTGATTGCAGGGCCTAAGCTTCTTTCATAATCTGCTGGAGAGTTCTATGCCAACAGATCAGCTGAAGGTTTATCCACCCTGAGGGTGCTCTTCACACACAATGGTAATCAGCTTGATGACCTGAGTTTCCAGCCTCATTCTAGAGAAATGAGAGCGACACAGCTAGACACATATTAAAGGCAGCCAAAGTAGCAACAGTCTGGGGGAAGCTAGGAAAAACTATTCAGAAGTGAATAATTAAAAAAAAAAGGCTTAAGACTATAGTACTTTGTAATCCGAAAAAGTAATAAAGGCTAGTTATAAAAGTTCTAAAATCTGAAAACCTGGCTCTATTTTGTGTCAGGGCCGACAATTCTTGAATTGGTCACATGAATAAAAACCAGCATCGTGGTGAATTAACCACTGGACCTCGATCAGCTGATGAGGTCGTGAACTAACAAGGGGGGAGGTGTGTTGCAGAGAAACCTTGGGGTGCTCTGTTAGAAAAACCTGGCTTCGTGCCAAACACGGCAGCCCGCAGCATAATCACTGCCTCAAACCTGGTTGGTCTTGGACTCCAGAACCTGCCCTCTCTCTTGTTCTGCTTTGATTGGCTGTGGGGGTGGTAGGGGATCCCCAACGTTCAAACAGGTGTGACTTTGTGATTGTGGAAAATGATAAAGAGAGTGGGCCCAGGGGCTCCTCACCCCATATCAGGGCTGAGGGAGAATCTATTTTCCAATGGGTATGCAAAATGGGGCATATAGATCTTTCATAGGCAGGCATGCTATCCAGCTGGCATGCGCATAGCCCATGGGCAATTTCATAAGCAGGTGGCATAACAAAGCGATGAGGTGAGTCAGCATCTTGACCTCATGGCAATTGACCTGGAACCCCCCTGAACCCTTCCCAGGGGTCGGCATCTCTGATCGGGACCAGCACGAGATGTCAAAGCAGAGTTTGCTACTTTTGATGGTGGGTTGGGTATAGAACCTGATTGCTCTTATCTGGAGATAAACTTCAGGTCAGACATAAGGATGAGACATCTGTTTTGGTAGCTCCTTTATGACAGTTCCTTTAGGGGGGGACGAAGTGGTTATTGGAGGGACCGTGTTCAGACATGAGAATGTATATGAAGATTTATTTATATCTCATAACCATTAGCGGTCTTCCCCACCGGAGGGCTTTCCAGACCTGTAATTATGAACATAGAAGATTTAGCCGCACGACATTTTCATCCAGGCCCTCAGTAGACCACAATTCCAAAGGTGCTCCTGGCACGCTCAGCCTGAGACTGGCCACTCCTTCCCTCAAAGCTGGGACCTGAACAGACATATTGAGGTCTCGGATTGATCCAATTACTAGGAACTCCAGAAAGGATAGAGAGGAGCTGACTCATCCCCTTCATCCTTCCACCCTAACAAACAGGTCTCCTGACCTTTGGAGGCTGTCATTGCTCCCACGTGACAAGTCATTTTGTCAGGGTGGTGTAGTTGTTTTCGTTGTGCACACAGGTTTTGCGAGTGACCAGTTAAAGATGAGCTAGGTAGCCACCTGCTGTGGTGTGTTAGTCTGGGTACTTTTGAGAAACAAATCCACAGAAACTCATATGTGTAAGAGAAAGTTTTATATAAAGGTTAAGTGCATATCAAGAAAACAGCCCAACCCAGTGCTGCCTAAACTCACAAGTCCAACATTATCCATTAGGCCAACACCAATCCACAAAGTCCTCCTTGATCTCACAAATCACACACAATGATGTTGACTGAAAGAGGAAAGCTGAATCAGTGAATGTGTAAATATCTCAGCACTGGCAGGGGGTCTCTACATGGCTGCTCCAGCACCCAGGACTGCATTGGGGTAGGTCCATGTGGCTTCTCTTCAGGGATGTTTTGCAGGAAGTAAGCCTTGCCAGCTGAAGCAGGGAACTGGCTAAGGCAGCTGCACCCTGGTCAAACCATCAGAAAGCAAGAGATCTGAGAACTAGAAAGGCGAGGCTTACCAAGCCATTTACCTCTTCGTCCTTCAATTAACCCCACATGTGTTTATCAGTGGGGTTGACACAATAAACTTTATCAATATCATGTGGCTTGGATCCTGCCTCCCAAGAAACTTCAGAAACTTCGGCTCTTGGGCCTGTGGATGTCAAATAGAGTGGTTTTTGTGTTATGTTAAGGAGGGCAGACAGTGTAGGGTGGAGCCTAAACCAAATACCTTTTTTTTAATAATCATTTTATTGTGGGCTCTTACAGCTCCTATAACATTCTAGACATCAATTGTATCAGGCATATTTGTACCTATGTTGCCATCATCATTTCCAAAACATTTTCTTTCTACTCTACTCTACTTGGTATCAGCTCTTCTTTTTCACCCCCTCCCTCCCCAGTCTTCCCATCCCTATGAATCCTTGATCAATTATATATAGTTATTATTATTTCATATCTTACACTGTTGTCTCCCTTCACCCACATTTCTGTTATTTGTCCCCTTATGGACATAACCTTGTGATGGGTTTTCCCTTTCTCGCCCTCTCCCACCCCCCAATCACTTTTGAGTCATAAACAGATTTGGGTAGACAGAGCCACACCCATAAGGGAAGACAGGTCATGTGTGGGGATCTTGCCAAACCAAGGAAGCAACACCAAAGAGTGCCAACAGAGGAATCAACTTTGGCTCAGACCTTGACTTGTATCCTGTATCAGTGGCTTTCAAATCCAGGAGAAAGAAAACTCAACGACGTACAGACAGCTCAGGAGCTTGGCCAAAAACTCTGAGCAGTCAGCCTGCCTGATTGAGGGCTCTGTCCCTCACCCAGTTGTCCTGTGACTGGCTGCTCTAGAACTGGTCTGAAGCCACAGGGCAGCAATGCAGGGATGGCTGAGATAATGCACATCAGGGCACCAGGGCACCAGGACAGGGCCGCAGAGCAGACACTGTGGCACCAGGTTCAAGGGGACCCCTGCTGGTGGCTCCCAGCAGCAATGTGGGTTTCAATCTTTATACCTGCGCCATCCTAAGATTCCACGGAAAGCCCAGCATCTCCCAAGTGCTCTCATTAGAGGTGATGTAGCTGGGTGCGGGGCTCTCAGCCGGATGGTGAGAAGCCAGTGGCAGAGGAGCCAGCCAGGCGGAGCTCAGCCTGGAGCGGCTCTCTGTCTCTCCTGTCCCCTCGGACTGCATGAGCCTGCTTGCTTCTCCCATCCCTGCTCTGTGCCAGACACTGCCCTGCGCCTCTGTCTGTCACTTTCTGGAAGCTCCACGGTTTCGTGATATAAATATAATAATGCCCTCCTTTAGGTGCAGAAAGGGAGGCTTTTAAGGTGACGTGCTTTACACAGCTCTTTAAGAGGGGGAGCTGGGATTCCAACATATGTGCTGACTCCAGAACCCGCCCGCTGACACCGCTCACCACTCCAGGGTTACTTCTCAGAGCTGTGAGGGCCTTGGTGGTAGGTAGTGGCCCACGGCCTGGGAACTTGTCCAGAAAGGCAGACTCTCTAGCCTGCTCCCCACAAACACTGCGTTTTAACAAGATCCCTGGGCCACTTGTGCAGGTGTTCGATCTCGCGAGGGAAGCACCTGCCCTATGCCTACATCCTTGCTTCTGCCCCCATACCCACCCACAATCATCCTGGAGGCTGAGCACTGGGTGCTGGTGATGGGGGTACAGATGAGGCAGGTTGTGTCAGTCTGGGTTGACTAGAGAAATTCATAGACACTCATGTGTATAAGAAAGAGCTTTCTATATGAGAGCAATTGAATATGGATAAAATATCTCAGTCCGTCCAGATCAAGTCCTTAAGTCCAATATTAGCCCATATGTCCAATATCAATCTATAAATTCTTCTTCAGACTCACGAAACACATGCAAGATGCCAAAAGCAGGAAGATCACAGGCCAGTGGTTGGAAAGTCTTGTGGATCCAGTGGCAGTGGAAGCATTTCAGCGCTGGGGTGGGTCTCCACGTGGCTCCTCCAGCTCCAGGGCTCTAGCGTAGCTCCATGTGTTTGGCATCAGGCATACAAAGGAGTGTCTGTGTATATCTGGCCTCCAGTGAGCTATTTATCTTCGTGGTGCCTCCAAATGGGGTCATCAAGCTGCGACCTGATTGACAGGCTGGACTCCACCCCTTCGCAAGTTAACACTAGATTATGTAACTGCCACATGGGTGGTCGGTTAGAAGGCCTGGCCTAAACAGCATAGGTAGTAGGGTCTGGAAAAGGGTGGGGGTGGGGGGGCAAGAAGAGGCCAGCCTGTTGCTTCTGCCAACACTCAAGGACTTTCATGGCCTGTCATGACCTTGGCAGTGCTCCGTGGTACTGATGGCCTTGACTGCTCACTACTTGCACTACTTGGATGCTTCTCCTCAGCGCTCGAATCACTATCAAGACACGGCTGCCGACCCTGTTTCTCAGAAACGTTTAAGTTTGCGATGCCCCTCCAGGGCAGACCTCGTCCCTTGAATAAGGAAGCTGGATCTTAAATTCCCCGCCTGGGAATTCAAAGGGAGCTGGTGTTGGGGAACTAGTGGGCAGGGAGATACTTTCTTTGTTTTTTTTTCCCCAGAACTGTTGTTCACATCAGTACCACAAGGGGGTGGATTCAAACACTAGAAACTATTTTCTCACAGTTCTGGAAGCAAAAGGACCAGGTCTTGATCATGTCAATTCCTTCCTTGCCTGTAGTCTGTGCTTTGGTTCCTTGCAATCCCCCCACAACATCTGGCTTCCTCTGTGTGTACCTGTACTTGTGTTAGTGTACATGTGTACTCATGTATGTGCATGTGCACTCACAGGTCTGTGATATGTACCTGGGTGTGCACATATGCATGCATATCACTGATTATATCACATTACTAACTCTAAGTTACTGTCCTTGAGTCGATTCCAACTCAGAGTGACCCTATAGGACAGAGTAGAACTGCCCCTGTGGGCTTCTAAGACGGTCGATCTTTCTGGGGCTGGAAAACCTTATCTTTCTCCTGAGGATCAGCTGGTGGTTTCAAACTGATGACCTTGCAGTTGGCAGCTGAGTGCATTACCATTATACCATTAGGACTCCTACAGATAGATTAAAACCTAAACCAAAGCCACTGGCATGGAGTGGGTTTCCATGTCTGATGGCACTATACGATAGAGTAGGTTAGGTTAGGTTTCTGAGGCTTTAAATCTGTATGGGAACAGAAAGCCTCACCTTGCTCTTGAGTGACCCATCAACTTCCTGGTTAGCAGGCTCACTACACCATCAAAGCCTCTGATCAGATTACATTGCACAAATTACATTCTATCCATCGGTATAAGAGTTGAGGAGTCCAGTACATATCAGGGGTGATAGTTCAATGTGTAACAGTCATTCAATGTGGTCCAATGAATTCTTGGCATGGTCCTCGAGGGTTCCCCCAAACATCTCATCCCCAGAATTTTCCAGACTCCGACCCTGCACTGGAACATAGGAATCTAGGGTTGTTTGTTATTATTTTGTTTCAAGTTTTCACGTGATTCTGGAGACTCTGTGGCATAGCCAATAGTTATTTCTATTCTAACCCTTCCCTCTCCCAACGAAACCCACAGGGACTAGACAAGATCAACGTCATTGGCACCTGGTTGCCCAGCCTGAGCATTACCAGCAACAAGGGAGACGGTCCCGGTTTTCTTTCGGACCCATTCCAACAACAAAATGTGTCTCTGCCTCGGAAGCAAAATTCCACTCTCCCAAACCCGCACCGATTACCTCGTGTCCAGCTTCGATGCCCAAATGAACAGGCCTAACTTCTGCCTCTTCTCAGCTCTTCCAGGCTCTGGAGGCAGAAGAGTCAGGGGAAAATGGAACAGAGCATCTGGGAACGTTGTTCAAACCGTTCTCTGTTGGGTACTAGCTGTTGCATTTCTCGCACTTACAGATTCTTCGCCTGTAAAATGTGGACGACGCTGTCGAGAGTGGTCATTGTGAGGGTGGCTGGGAGGGTTATGTGCTTTACTTCAATGAAGCGCGTGCCGTCTTCTTTATCTTTCCATGAGCATTGGGGGGAGCGGGGCATATGTGTCTGGGATGAGCAATGGGTGGTCTGGCTGCATGTGTACCAGCACTGGTCTCGAATCAAAGTAAGCAGTCAGCCTCAGAGGGTTGAGCTGACACTGGAAGAAATCAGAATACAGACGTAGCTTAAGTTAAAACACCAAACTTCAAAGGCATTTCAGCAGAGTGGACCATGGAGCCAGGAAGACAGAACTCCTCCATGGGCTCCCAGCTGATTCTCCACAGAAGAGATCACCTGGATGAGCTCTGGCCAAGACGAAGGTTCTCTGACCTGGCTGTGCTTCTGAACTGCCCGAGAAGATGATTACATTTTCCCACAAGCAACAAATCACACTGCCTCTCTTGCATTAGCGCTATGTGTTCTGTGCACATTACATGCATGTGCACATTATGTCTGTGGGCATGTTATATGCAGAAAAATGGTATGTTAGTCCAGGTTGACTAGAGAAACAACTTCATAGACACTCATATGTGGATAAGAATTTTCTATACAAGAGCAATTGCATATTGAGAAAACATCCCAGCCCAGTCTAGATCAAGTACATATTAGCCCATATGCCCACAGGCCAGTGGGTAGGTCTTGTGGATCGAGTGGTGGTGGAAGCATCTCAACGCTGGCACGGGTCTCCATGTGTCTCCTCCAGCTCCCTGAGTGTCTCAAAAGCAGAAAAGGGGAGGCAGAGAGACTGGGTCTGGCCTCCAGTGAACTATTTATCTCCATCATGCCTCCAAATGAGGTTATCAAGCTGCAACCTGACTGACAGGCTAGACTCCACCCCTTCTCTCAAGTTGATAGATGTAACTGCCACAGACCACCCCTTGTCAACTTGACTTTTTTTTTTTAATCATTTTATTCGGGGCTCATAAAACTCTTATCACAATCCATACATATATCAATTGTGTCAAGCACATCTGTATATTCATTGTCCTCATCATTCTCAAAACATTTGCTGCCCACTTAAGCCCCTGGCATCAGCTCATTTTTCCCTTCCTTCCCCGCTCCCTGATCCCTCATGAGCCCTTGATAATTTATAAATTATTTTGTCATATCTTTCCCTGTCCGATATCTCCCTTCACCACTTTTCTATTGTCCATTCCACAGGGAGGAGGTCACATGTAGATCCTTGTAATCGATTCCCTCTTTCCAACCCACTCTCCCTCTACCCTGGGGACCTTGCCACTCCATTCCCTTGCTGTTCCACTGCACTCCCCCAGTGCTTTGCCTCAGTGTGGCGGGATCAGATCGGGCACAATTCCCACTGTCTCCGGTGCTGTCCCCTGCAGGGCCATGGGTCAGTGAGGGGCGTCATGTCTCTTAGTGGGGCTGGCCATGTGGTCCTCTCTGTGGACTAGCTGCTCTAATTGGGGTCATCGTCCTCAAGGCCTGGTGGGCCAGGATGTGCTCCACTCTCTTCTCCTCCTCCCCCTTCGTCTTCTCCCGTGTGCTCTGATCAGATATGTCCCTCCCCCGGAGCTGCAGATTCAATGCCATCCTTTGAGATAAATTCTTCTGGGGGGAGGGGCAGGCGTCCACTTAGTATTTGGGACTGGGGCCAGCTCCCAGACCTCTCCACTGGTTCCTCTCCACTGGTTCCCTACTCGACGCCGGAATGTTGCATTCACACCTTGGGGCACTGGGTTGAAAGTCTGGTCCCTCTCTCCCTGTAGAGATAAAAAATAATACCCTCCCTGTGGGTGGGTTAGTGCCCTGTGCCCCTGCTACCCATTCCTTCCTTATTTTCATGTTTTTTTCCTTTCCCCACCTCCTCCCTAGTTGTCTATCATGGGAATCCCTGAATTTGATCTGGTCCGTGCCATACTACACGGTCCTCACCCCAAGAATGTTTGTTTAAGTAGCTTTTGCCCTATGCCCCTTTGGCATTGTTTTTTTTTTTTGTATAGCTTACCTCAGCGGATTCATGTTGTACTTGTCCTTTTGTGCCTAACTTACTTTGCTTAGCATGATTTCCTCCAGTTCTTCCCATGCAGTGATGTGCTTCATACATTCATCACTGCTTTTTAGTGATGCGTAGTACTCCATCGTATTTATATACCAGATTTTTAATCCAATCGTCAGTTGATAGAAATTTGGGTGGCTTCCAACTCCTTGCAATTGTGAACTGTGCTGCAATGAACATTGGAGCACAGATGTCTGGCCTTGGTTTGTTTCTTGCCTCTTCTGGGTATATGCCCAGTAGGGGGATTGCTGGGTCGTATGGTAACTCGATTTCCATCTGTTTTAGATATCACCAGATCGATTTCCATAGTGGTTGTACATACTTAAAAGTCCACCAGCAGTGGATGAGAGTTCCTGTCTCCCCACAGCCCCTCCAAAACTTGTTGCTCTCTGATTTTTTGAATTGGGCTACCTTTGAGGGTGTTAGGTGGTACCTCATTGTTGTTTTAATTTGCATTTCTCTTATGGCTAAAGATCGGGAACATTTTCTCATGTTTGTTGGCCATTCAGATTTCTGTCCCTGTGAAACTTCTGTTCAGGTCCTTTGCCCACCTCGTCATGGACAATTAGTTTTTTCTTTTTGAAAGCTAGCAGAGTATTGTAGATTATAGTAATAAGGCCTTTGTCTGATGTGTCATTGCTAAAGATGTTTTCCCAGTCCGTGGACTCTCTTATTACTCTCTTGGTGAATTCTTTCGATGTACACAGGTGTTTTATCTTCAGTATATCCCATATGTCAATTTGTGCCTCCTCTGTGTTTGTGTCCTTGCCTATTTCTGATAACCTATGTATTCCTTTTGCCAAAGTTCTCAAGTTGGTCCCAATTCCCTTATTGATGGCCCTAATAGTTTGGGGTTTAACTTCAAGGTCTGTGATCCACCTTGAGTTGATCCTTGTGCATGGAGTGAGATAAGGGTCTTGCTTCATTTTTCTGCGGGTAAATATTCATTTTTTCCAGCACCACTTGTTAAAGAGGGCATCTGCTTCCCATTTGATATGTTGGGGACCCTTATCAAAGATCAGTTGTCTGTATGCTGATGATTTTATTTCTGGGTTTTCAGTTCTTTTCCACTGGTCTGAGTGTCAACTTGACATTTTTACATAATTCTCTAGCCATATATAATTTTTCAACAAAATATCTGTACCTAATAGGATGAAACTAAAATGCATACAATTCAACATGTGCCAGCCTCATTTAAACCTAATAATTCTATGAGTGAACAATATTCTATGCCTAACAATTACAGTTAAGTGAACACCTTCATATAATCCTATACTACTATCAAATATATTCCCTCAGTTATGGAAGTTGGTAAGCCAGCCACTTCATGCCTTTATCCTCCCAGTTTGGGGTGTCCAATTTCTATTCTGCCACTTACCTCAACCCAGTGCCCTCAGGAGACAGGCATGTTCTTAGACACATACATGAGTGTTCCTGAACTTACTTCTCCAGTCATCCCCGACAGACACATATGGTAAACAGTGATCTGGCTCCACCCCCAGAGGTTTGGATTCAGTCAGGTGTCAGTTTGTGACCTCAATGTCTTTTAAAGAAGGGCTTGGGAATTGCACCCAATCTGATCCTGCCACACCAAGGCAAAACAATAGAACAGCAAGGGAATGGAGTGGCAAGGTCTCTAGAGAATTCCGAAGATGAACTTTGGGACCAGGGTGTGGTGCCCCAACAGACTGGACTGGAAAACACTGCTAAAGGCCAACAAACTATCCTTGAACTAACTACAAGCTTTTCTTTGTTTTGTTTTGTTCTTTGTCAGTGGCTTGTTTTTTTGTATATTGTTTCTTGGTTTTGCTCTGTCTTGTTTTTGTGCATGTTATTATCTCCTCAAGTCTGTCTAAATAAGATAGGCTGGATGAACAATCTGGAGGAAAATCAACAGGACAGACAGTTCTGGGGGGACATGGGCAAGGGGGAGGTGGGGGAAAAGGAAGTGGTGTTAACAAACCCAGGGACAAGGGAACAACAAATGATCCAAATTGGTGGTGAGGTGGGTGTGGGAGGCCTGGTAGGGCACGATCAAGGGTAATGTAACCAAGAGGAATTGCTGAAACCCAGGTGAGGACTGAGCATGATAGTGGTACAGGAGGAAAGTCAAGGGAAATAGAGGAAAGAGCTGGGAGGCAAAGGGCATTTATAGAGGTCTAGATAAAGACATGTACATATGCAAATATATTTATATATGAGGATGGGGAAATAGATCTATGTGCCTATATTTATAGGTTTAGTATTAAGGGAGCATATGGACATTGGGCCTCCACTCAAGTACTCCCTCAATGGAAGAATACTTTCTTGTTAAATTGGCATTCTATGATGCTCACCTTCCTGACACAACCACTGAATACAAAGCAGGTACATAAGCAAATGTGGTGAAGAAAGCTGAAGGTGCCCAGCTATCAAAAGATATAGTTATGTCTGAGATCTTAAAGGCTTGAAGGTAAACAAGCCATCTAGCTCAGAAGCAACAAAGCCCACATGGATGCACACCAGCCTGTGTGACCACGACGTGCTGAAGGATCAGTTATCAGGCATCATCAGAAAAAATCATATCATTGTATGCAAAGTCCCATGTGGATTAAGTGTCCATTTAATTTCCTTACCATTAACCAATGGTACGAATAGCGTTGCTTTCACAGTATACTGGAAATTGGATTACTAGATGCGAGTGGGTTAAAATTGAACAGATTTTCATTCGTTTTCCTTTTTCATACTTTTTATAATCTGTTCTTTAATCTGTTATCTTTTGCTTTCCTTGAACCAAGGTTTTCCTGTCTTGGAGCCCTGGTGGCCTAGTGGTTACAAGTTGGGCTGCCAACCACGAGGTCAGCAGTTCAAACCACTAGCTGCTCCATGGAAGGAAGATGAGGCTGTCTAGTCCTTTAGAGAGTCTCAAAAAGTCACAGGGGGGCAGTTCTTCTCGGTCCCAGAGGATGAGTTGGAACTGACTCTATGACAATGAACTTCTTTCCGTTTGAGCCATTGCTGGTGTTTCTGCATGGGTTTCTTTGTATGAAAACCAGGACCGGTACATCAATCTAGCCAGAAACTAGCTTAATGACTCTTCAGCGTGAAGGCAGGAGAGGTTGGGGCAGCAATGATGAGCCAATCATAATGAGCACAGAATAAAGAACATGTTCTGAAATGGTAGTGATGATTGTCCAAGTCTTTGAAATAGATCTAAACCATTGAGCTGTATGATACATGGATGATTTGTCAATAAAGTGGTTCCTGAAAAGCCAGGTCTGTTCCTAGTTCACTTTGTTGACCATGACTGAGCCAATTCAAATTGGTCTGAAGCCCCGTCTTCATGTTCCCCCCCCCCTCAGGCATTCTGAGGCGTGCTCAGGTTGAGGACCCCCAGTCTGGTTCTGACGGCCTAAGTCATTCAAGCAGCTGTGGAGGGAGGAGTTGTATTCTGCAACCTGGGAGGTGGTGCGAGTCCCATCAGGTGCTGGCAGGAGGAGAGGGCAGCCCTCACCTGGGAGCAGGAGTGGGTGGAAATATAAACAATGGAAATGAGTCTTGAGTACCCTGAGAGGACAATGAGGGGCCTTGGGGGAGATTCCAGAGGCCCAAATCAGCATGAAGTGCAGTGCCCCCTCCATCTGATCAGAACCGCACAGATCTGCTTACAAACATCGCTCCAGCGATAAACACAATGATGTGCCTGACGTCGCTATGCAATTACTGGGTTCCAGGGAAGGCTGGAAATTGAAATGTGGAGAAGAAAAAAAAAAAAGGATGTGCTGCTGCATATGAATTCTGGTACACCAAATGGTCCCTTGTTTTACATCTCGAAATCAAACCTCAGTCGCTCTGGCTGACAGGGTCTCTAACCCCTAAGACCCTGCTTGTCTTGGTTGGAAGAGCCCCAGGGCTTCCGCAGCACTGGAGCTACTGGGCCAGTTAGAGGGCTGGGCCTTAGCCCATCATGGTCACCATCTTTCAGTGGCTGCTGAGTTCTAAGAAGGAGGCGGCTCTGGCATCGGCCACTTCTCTCAGATGCAGCTGTTCTGTTCTGGGCATCTCCAAGATACCCCACACCCCCACCAAGGTCATCACTTCTGACCTGGAGGTCTTTCAGGCCAAGGGGTCTTCGGCTCCCTCTCAGAGGGACTGCTTAGTTCCCGCCTCCCACACTTCCTCCTAATTGCTCCCTGTTATCCCCAACACCCCTACAATGAGCCTGCCCACAACCTCCTGCCCTCTTCTTCCCAGGACAGCGAGGGAGGGGGAACAGAGGACTTGGCCCGCTTGGAGGTCTCTTTAGGTTTTTGTCTCAGGATTCTTTCCCAATATCTCTGTAAAAAACCCCGGCTGTTTTTGGAGGAAGCAAGATGGCGTCTTTCCCTCCTTATTGAAAAAGGGAGAAATTAGTTCCATTCTAACGCATGACAATCCCAGGTGGGCCAGAGCATAGCTGTGGCTCCATCGGATTTCCTGTGGCTGGTTTTTGGGACAAACCACCAGCTCTTTCTTCTTTAGCACCTCGGGGGGTGGGGGGAACTAGACCCTTCCATGTTTGCATTGGCAGCCAACCACTTGAACCGCTTAGACCACCCAGGGACTCCAAGCATCCTTGTCCCTGTGCTTAGGCACTACTGGGTCCAGTCAACTTATTCCAACCCCTTTTGGCAGAATAGAACTGCCCCCGCTGAGGGTTTCCTAACCTGTAATCTTTACAGGAGCATATTAGAAGGCCTCTTCTCTCGCCCAGAGCCAATGATGAGTTCAAACCGGTGACCTTTCAGGTGGCAGTCACTCTGGGCCACTCGGGTGACCTAAGCAGCCCAGGGCACACTCTTCATTGGTATCTCTTTCTTCTGCATCTTACGGACCCTGTTTCCTGTGGGCTTGCTTCCTGGATTCACCTCTAAAGTAAACTGCCTGCATGCAGGTCATTACCTCTGGCTCTGTTTCAGGCAACCCAAACCCAAACCAAGAAACTTTGGCCAAGCCTGACTCACATACCTGGTCCCCAGGTACACCAGGGAGAGGGAGTAGAGAACCCCTTCTAGTTCCATAAAAGGAACAAGGATCCACTGCCCCCCAGGACTCATCCCCGAATAAGAAGGATGTTCTGATGCAAGGTTAGAAACGAAAATCTCCCCAAGGTAAAGTCAAAAGTCTACTACCAGGCGAACCCCCACTGGTGGAAGATGACTAGCAATTTGGTGCACACTAGCTGACAAGGCCTCTCTATGCAATTCCCCCCCCCCCCCAACAAACCTGAGGTGGGTGCTGCCACAGGTCTGGCAATCTGTCCAGGTTGTGGTGAAGCTCTGGTTGGGAACCAGGTTTGTGTGGTTCCAGCAGTCACTTCACCTTGCCCTCCGACAGTGCCACTCAAGCCAGAACCCCTTCCTGGGTCACACAATTACCCAATGATGCTTTGCCAAGAAACAGCCTTCAAACCCGTTCTCCCAGGTGCAATCGTGGGTGACCGAAAATGAAGCCAGCACGGGCTGGGGTTGGCAAAATGTGGGCGCCTGGAATCATCACGGGAGTGGGGAAAATGACCGGTCAAGTCCCACAAGTAGATGTGGCTAGCCCTCTCAGGAGCCGGCTTGGGGCAATCGGCTCATTGGCAAGACTGTGGAGAGCACAGCATTCAATGTGGTGCAGCCGGCTGCCATCTTTGAATGGGGCACCGTTGATTTGGACTGTGCCAGTCAAGAGAGTTGGTGGCTTTGCCCTGATTTTCTAAGGGGAAGGTTACATTTCTAGCAGTGCTCCAACTCCTAATTGTCCCATTCGGGTGATCATGGCAGACACCCACATTTTGAAAAGTCTGCTCTGTCCTGGTCTCTTTCCTTAGGCATGATTGAGCTGGGAAGAGCCAGTGTGAAGGCCAGCTTGCCGCAGAGTGGTAATTTGGTAATTACACGGAAGTGAGAGTATCTTTTTGGCCCACGTCCTAGTGCCAGTGAAGCCAGAACCCTGTTTTGCAGGCCTGTGAACTTTCCGTTTCTGGGAAGTCGTTGGCTTTCCTTCCCCTTTGATAGAATTTCATTTACATTTGCTTTTCAGCAATCATATTGATCGACTGTGCTTCTAAACAGTTTCAGCTTTGACACATTGTCTCCAATCGGGCCCTGAGAGGCCAAGATGGCATCGCCGTGGAGGAGGGAGTGTAAGGTAAGGCAGCACGCTTTTCATTCCTTTAGACCGGAGCGTTGCTCAGTGATGGACACCTAAAACCACCCGCACTCCCTGGGGCCTGTATGGTTGAACTTCATATGAGCACTTTGCCACAAATCAGCCCCCTCATTAAAGACCCTGAGACATAGGATCAAGGGGGGAAAATAGAAACTATTCCTACCAGGTTAAGACCCAAACCAAACTTAATGTCGTCAAGCTGATTCTGACTCACAGTGGTCCTGTGAGGACAGCGTAGAACGAGCCCTGTGCGTTTCTGGGATGGTTCATTCTTTATGGGAGTAGAAAGCCTGTTCTTTCTCCCACCGAGCTGCTGGTGGTTTCCAACTGCTGACCTTATGATTAGCAGCCCAACTTGTAACCACTATGCCCATCAGGGCTCCTATAGAAAGGTTTGTATCAGGGTTGTAACCTCTCACTGTATTTATTCAATTTGTATGCTGAGCAAATCATCATAGAAGCTGGAGTATATGCAGACGAATGCGGCATCTGGACTGGAGGAAGGCTTATTTACAACCTGCGATATGCAGATGACACAACCCTTCTTGCTTGCTGAAAGTGAGGAAGACTTGAAGCACTTGCTGATGAAGATCAATGATTGCAGCCTTCAGTATGGATTATAACTCAATGTAAAGAAAATCAAGATCCTTACACCTGGATCAATAGGTAACACCGCGATGAATGGAGGAAAGATTGAAACTGTCAAAGACTTTGTCTTGCTCGGATCTGCAATCAATGCTCATGGGAAACAGCAATCGAGAGTTCAGACGATGCAGTGGGTGACCGCAGCACCAGACCTCTTTAGAGAGTGGAAAAGTAAGGCGGTGATTCTGAGGACTAAGGCTCACCAGACCCAGGCTGTGGGATGTTCGATTGCCTAGTATGCTTGTGAAAGCTGGTCATCCAATAAGGAAGCCAGACGAGGAACTCATGTATTCGAATCGTGGTGCTGGAGAATACTCAAAGGACCACAGACTGTCAAAAGGACAAACAAGTCTGTCTTGGAAGAAGTATGACCAGAGGATTCCTAAGGGGCAAAGAGGAGGAGATTTTGTCTTATGCCCTTTGGACAGGTTGTCAGGAGAAACCGGTCCCTGGAGAAGGACATCATGCTTTGTCAAGTAGACGGGCAGTGGAAAGGAGGATGGACGGCCACCGTGGCTGCGGCCAGGGCCTCAAACACAAGGGCAGTTGTGAGGATGGCGCAGTATCTCGTTCGAGCCGCTATGACTCAGAATTGACCCGATGCCACCCAAGCCCCCCAACTAGGTCGAAACCACAATAATTGGGAAGGATAGGAGCTGAGGCCTCAGAGTCCCCCCTCCATTATTTTCAAGCCCTGTGAGTTTGGCGAGGTCTCTAACCTCTGTGAACGTGCGATGAAGTTTGGGTGAAGCTCCACTAAGGCTGTGCTTGGGGAAAACGTTACACAAATGTCAGCTCTGTTACTATTTTCTCTACAAACAAAGCCTGTAACATAATTACCACTTTCTCGCAAGCCAGGCTGATACCTTTAAGGGTGACATAAGCATTCGGAGCAGCTGTGCAAAAAAAAAAACAAAACAAGATTCAGAAGTCTAATCCTTGTGTCAGAGACATGGCTTGAAGGAGCAAGCGAGAGACAGAAAACCCTTTCCAACCACATGGGGCAGGAGGGGCTTTAGCCCCGTTTCTCCAGAGTTGGTTCGACCGACAAACACTCTTCCCGGGTGGGCTAGAGTTTGGTCCTTTTGAAACGTCCCTGCAGCTTGGCCGGCGGCCACCTCAGAGTCACCTGTCCAGCAGAACCTGTCAGGCTGGGGAGTCCTTTACTGAAATTTCAAGGCTCCAAGAATTCTCTCTGAGGAACTGAAGACAAAGATTAAATGACTTTGGGCACAGTTAAATGCTAACCGCACTGACAGTCTCTCCCACAAGTGACTGAGGAGGCTGGCACACGCTCCCAGACTCGCCAGTACATTGACCCAATGTATCAGGAAGACGTGTCACTTCGAAAAGGGCATCCGCAAGAGTTATGTGTTATGCAAGCAAGGGTGACTCACCCAAGTCCAAGGTCCCCTCCGCTGCCTACAGTGATCCCCACACACCCTGCCCAAGCTTTCTGAGTCAGTTCTACAAAAGCACAGCCATTCCTGGGCCGCCCCACCCCATCTCCCAGGGGTGCCTCCTTCGCAGACCCTTCAGGGGTTTTGTTAGGTTTCTCAGGTGGGAAATGCCTCGCTTCTTTGCGATAGAAAGAATTCACACCACAGCCTGGTTGGTGATCCAAATGAGTTTGAAGACGGTTCAGGTTCTACAGTCACAGAGCGTGGGCAACCATGTGGGACTGCACACCCACGCGTGGCGGCCTGAGGCCAGAGAGACCTCAGTACAGCCAAGCAGACAGCAGAGAAACAGCCCAAGGGAAAAGAGAGGGCGGTGGGCTCCAGGTTCCAGCTTTTAGGGCCTTTGGCTGGGAGGCGTGGTTGACGGGACTGGTTGACCCCACTGGCTGAATTAAGCCCACCTGGCCTAGTTTGGGCCCACCAGGTGTACCACCTCTCTGGTTCAGGCCTGAATCGACGCATGCCCCTTAGCCCTTATTCAATAAAGTTTATTGGCTTCCAAATTCCTGTAAGGGGGGCGGGACTGGGTATGTAGAAGAACACCCCCTGATTCCTGTCTGTAGCTACCTGACAGTTTCAGCTCAGCAGCCTGCTGGGGAGCCCCCCTGTGTTCTCCACCTGGAAGCCTTCCTTAGACTCTCTGAACACAAGCAGGCCTCTGGGCATGCCCGTCTCCCTAGAGGAGGAGATGCCCTCTTCCAGGCAGGCTTCTGCGGGCCCCAGCCTCGGGGCCTTCGGTTTCAAGCTCTCCTCCACTCCCTGAAGCTTTACGTGAGCTGTCCTTTCCGATAAGGACAACCAAGAATCGCTCGGAATGTGTCATCCACAGACTGCCTTCTCCCACATGGATTTTCCATTGCCCTTCCTGGAGGCCCTCGAGGCATAGCTACGACCCTCTGGGATGTATCTTCCACTCTCAAACCAGAGAAGCAGGATAATCTTAGAAGGTCTGGATTCTTGAAAGTCACAGGGAAAAATTTCTTTAATGATATCAGGTCTCCCAAGGCGCGGAGGGTGGGAAAGCGTGGCATAGCAAGGTCGGCTCAGATCGTGGGAAGTCTGGGCTAATGATGGTCGTCTGGGCTACCCTTTCCCATTCGCGCTCACTGGCCTCTAGCTGGCAAAGGTGGCTGGGGGGTAAGCGGGTTAACTAGGCACGTTGCTTCCAGAATAGGACAGTAGGCAAGAGAGGACGCATGGAGACTGCAAAGGCAACGGCCATTCTGAGCTGGGGCAATAACTGATGACAGGAATCATGATTGTTGGGGTCAACCATGCCCATACCACCAGACTGAGGAGAGGGAAAACACATGGGCACCAAGAGGTCCCTGGTGGCCTTTAAAATAGAAGGAAGCTCAGGTGAAGGCTGGTTTGAGAGCTTGGTGTGAGAGACAGTTGACAGAAGTTAAGCATTGCGGTGAGTGAGGCGGGGATGGGACCGCAGGTGTGAGTCCCACGGAGCTCTTTAGAGATGTTGAAGGAAGAGAGGTTCAAAAGGGGGGTGGGGTGAAGAAGAAAGGAAAGGTACTCATCATTTCCAACCTTAATTCGATTTGGGCTGCTTTGTTCCCCCAACTCAAGCTTGATGAAGAACTGCCAACATGCTGACTTCAGCCTTCCTCATGTCCTAGGGAAAGTGCTAATGAGGATCGAAATGACCCAGGCTGAGCCACTGGGAGGGGGGATGGGGGATGAGGATAGCAAGGCCCAAACACTACCAGCTGAGCTGTGGAGCTGGAGGTGGGGGGCCGGGAGGGGGGGCAGGGAGAGGTTGTTCTCCTTGACAAAAGAAAACGTTGATCAGATTGTTGCCCTTCTTCCTGCTGGGTCTTGCTCTCTCCTTGTTTTCTTTTTCTTTCCTTCTAGCATAATCTCCCCCATTGCCCCAAACAGGAATCTCCTCTTAAAGAGGGGCAGCTTTTCTGTGGCAGATACTGGGCTCAGGCCCTCGCCCGCCTGCCACAGTACGCTCTTACTCAGTTCTTCCAGCAGCCTTGGCGTGGGTATGCATTAGTGTTCCCATTTTGCAGAGGAAGGGGTGGAGGCTTAGCGAGACCCCATTAGTCGCAATTGCTGAGAAATGGATCCAGCTCCATTTGCCTTCCAAAGCCATAAGCTCTCCACAATCTCCCAGAGGATCCATGGAGCACAATCCAGGCACTACAGAAATACCGCTTACTTGAGTGCACATCTGTATTGCTGAGAGCTGCGAAGCCTGGATCAATCCGTCAGGTGTCAGCAATCTGCTAGTCGAATCCTCACCAAGAAGAGTCTGGGGAACCCAAGCGTCCTGCTGCCCATGTGGGTTTTCTGTAACCCAGTTTCTCAGCCAGTTCCACCCAAGGGAACTCAACCTGCTGGCACAGGGCAGCTCATCAGGAGTGAGCCACCACGTGCTTCTGGTGACAGGCTCAGTCCACGAGAGAAAAGCAGCACCTTTGCTTACAACGTGACACAGACAGAGCCTTTCACACACGTGGGCACATCCTATCTTTGTCATTCCCATCTGTTTCATTGAAAAAGGATCACTTGGCCTGTCAGCAGTCATCAAACATTTGGAAGGCCCTCTCTCTGCAGTCATCCAGGTTAAAACTCTTCATCATTCAATGTCTGTGTGTGTTGCTATGAGGTCCCCTTGGGTGGGTTCTGACTCATAGTGACCCTGTGTACAACAGAAGGAAGCGGTGCCCGGGCCTACACCGTCCTCACAAGCACTGCCATTTTGGGGTTCATTCCAGCAGCCATTTTCGGATCATATTGTACATGTGTGTAAATCTACCGCCCAAGCCCAAAAGTCAATATCACTGCCATTGAGTCTATTGTGACTCACAGACATCCTATAAGACAGGATGGAATTGAAACTTGGTTTCTGAGACAGTAACTTTTCATGGCAGTAAAGAGCCTCATCTTTCTCCCTGGGAACAACTGGTGGTTTCAAACTGCTGACCTTACATTTAGCAGCCCACTACACCCCCAGCACAAGGGCTTTATGCTTATTTGTTTATTTTTTCCTGTTCAATAGCCCTTTCACAAACCAAGTCATAGACATTGAGCGATCTCTTCTGAGACTGACAGAACTCGTGGACCTAGGGGGTACATGTTGGCAACCACAAGGCCAGCGGTTCAAATCCACCAGCCCCTCTGAGGGAGAAAGATGAGAATTCCAGTTCTCATAAAGAGTTACTGTCCTGGAAACCCAGAGGGGCAGTTCCACTCTGCCCCATAGGGTCTGGATGAGTCGGAGTCGACGCAATGGCAGTGAGTTTGGGGTTTGGTCATCTTTAATGTCATTCAGTAAAAGATGTCCTAAGCTCCAACACCACTTAACCCTTTCATTCGAGTGTTTAGTGTGACCCACAGTTGATGTCTTCTACAAGAGAGGTGCGGGGCAGGGCAGTGAGCGCCGGGAGAAGACCGTCCGAAGCACTTTGAGTCTTGCACGTACACAAACCTGGATGGAGGCACTCTGCCTTGCCCATTGAATATTTTTTCCTTTGGAAGGCAAGCACTTACAGAGGGGACAGAAAGGGCGGGGCAGCTGCGGTGGAAAGTGTTTCTGTCACACTTGTGTTTGACCGTGTGTCCATCTGACTTCGGTGTCAATAAACAAGCCCCTTGTGCAAATGGTTAAGTGTCCCCCAAAGCCCAGGCAGTGCAAGGAGAGTGTTCTGGAAGACACTCGCCCCCTCTGTCCAGCACTCCCAGTAAGCGTGTCACTGCGGTGGGGCTGGGGGGTTGTGGGGTCAGTTTAGGGGCAAGTAGGACTGCCCCCCGGGCTGCTGAGGCTGTCATCTTTTACACCGGAGCAGAGGGCCCCGTGTTTCTTCTTCGGCTGTTGAGTGGGTTCAAACCACCCACCTTTGGGCTAGCAGCTGAGCGCTTCACCATTGTGCCACCAGGGCTCCTTTGGCAGACGCTGAGACCCTTGGGTGGGAAAGGCATTTAGGGAGGTGGTAAGCCTTGGTTTGAATGTTGAAGCTGCACAGGCCAGTCCCCCAGGTCCCGGGAATGAGTCATGGATGACATGGAGGGTGAGGCACAACCTCTGGGGATGCCATTAGCTGGATGTTTCTGGGGAGTCACCCCCACCCCCCACCTTCACTTCAACTCAGTTGGTTTGAGGACAGCTGGCCTCAGTCTCTCGTTGGGCGAAGCAGATCTCTCTAGTTGGGGGGTTCAGGAATCTGCAGCCCAGCCTGCCGGCTGCTGCGTCAACAAAGAAGGATGCCAACCCCTCAGATGGCGGCAGCTGGAGCCCCCCCCCCCCCCCCACGAAGTCGCTTCCAAGAAATAGGCTTCCTTCCTTCATGTCCCTCCAGGCAGCCAGGCAGCGGCACAAAAAGAGAGAAAGGCTCTCCCGGACCTGCACATTCTGCTTTAAACAGAGCTGTTTGTCTCTTACATGATGGGGGCTTCAAAAATCTCGTAGAAAAATCCCATGACCTTTTACCTCCATTTCTCCCCCCCCTCCTGAACATTTTGAAGCACTACCTCCCCCGCCCCGCCCCCCTCCCTTCTATGGAGCAAACTGATGGTGACACTACTTTGCATCATCAAAGGTTCTTCCTTTAAAAAGAAGAACTCACTCATTAACATGGTCTTAGCACTGAACCAGGGGGGAAGTCTAAGTCATTAACATGTTCTGGAGACTGAATTAAGTAGGGGGAGCCCTGGTGGCACAGTGGTTGGTTTTGCATTTGCCTAATCACCTCAAGGTCAGTTCGAAACCATCAGCCGTGCCAAGGGAGAAAGAGGAAGCTTTCTGTAAAGAGCTCTGGTCTCAGAAACCCACAGAGGGGCAGTTCTATCCTGTCCTGTAGGGTCGCTGTGAGTGGGAATTGACTCTGCAGTGAATTTGGTTTATTGTTGGGGGGAGTGGAGGGAGTACAGAGATGGGCATGGTGTTATTTTTTGGTGCCGTCACACCAATCCTGACTCATAGAGACCCCGGGTGGCAGGGCAGAACAGCCCCACAGAGTTCTCTAGGCTGTCGTCTGTACAGAAGCAGTTTGCTGGCCTGTCTCGCATGGAGCCACTGGGTGGATTTGAACCGGCAACCTTTCAGTTAGTAGCCCAGCCTAGTAAGAAACTTTTGTGCTTCCAGCCCCCTGGACAACGACTATTGTTGTTGTGTTGTACTGAGTCCATTCTGACTCGTCACAACCCCCTGTGGGTTCTGAGACTCTGTTTATGGCAATAGAAAGCCCCGTCTTTGTGCAGCTGAGATGCTGGGGGGGGGGGTTAAACTGCTGCCCATGTGGATTGCAGCCCAATTGGAAACCACTACCTCACCAGGGCTCTGCTGGAATGAAAATCGTTATACTTCTTTCCAGAGACTCCCATGTCCAGAAACTCAACTGTATACACGGATAGATTTTAAGAGCTGTGACTAACTTTTACCAGATCTTTATTGCATTTCATAATTTCTCCAGACAAGGGCTCTTCGAGTTTATTTTAGTACGTGTTTGAAGATGGCTCCTTGCTGGAAGCAGTGGGGAAGGAGGTAAACTTACAATGGAACTGGGAGAGGCCATTGTCACGGGTGGTCTGTACCAGAGGAAGGGCGAGCATCCTACAGAGTTCACCATCCTTCTGGAGCAAAGCGCGAGGCCTGGCTCCCTGAGCACAGGGACTCGAACTTATATCTCTACATTCTGAGCATCAGGAAGAGGCCGGAGCTGCGAAGTCTGCCTGCCCAGGTGGGATGCTGGGTGCACGGCTGCTTTCTGAGTATGTTGGCTTCCAGGAACCTGGGGAGTTGCAAGCAGCAGAGAGGAAGAAGAGCAGCGAGGTCTCCAAGAGAGGAAAGAGGTGTGGGGCAGTCTTCCCATCCCCTGGCTCCTGAAGGGCAGGTTCTCAGGCAGAAAAGGGGAGTGGCAGACAATGTCCCCCAGGAATCAGGACTCCCTGTCACTTTACCTCCTGCAGAAGCAGAGAAACAGGGAGTTGGGGGTGAGGGGGAGACTGATGACTCCCCTTCTGACAAGCCCCTACCTTAAGGCCCTCATTGGAAGGACCCAAAACAGGAGGACCTGCTCTATTACCAAGGAGACGATCTACCACTATTGACTCGGAGAAAAGGTACCTGCCAGGTTTGTCCAAGGCCTGCCTGGCTCTCTTTCATTGTGCAAACACCAAAAGAAACTGTGTGCAGGGAATTAGTCCCGATACGTCCACTAACCCCTTAGACCAGTGGTTCTCAACCTTCCTCATGCTGCGACCCTTTCATACAGTTCCTCATATTGTGGGGACCCCCAATCATAAAATTATTTTCATTGCTACTTCATCACTGTCATTTTGCTACTGTGATGAATCGGGTGACCCTTGTGAAAGGGTCGTTCGACCCCCAAAGGGGTCACGACCCACAGGTTGAGAACTGCTGCCTTAGAAGGCCCAGCAGCAGCCTTCTTTTACAAGCACTGTGCTTACAGGGTACATCTCGGACACGGCACGAAGTGGGGCTGACCTAAGTCTTCCCACGGTCGCATCTACAGTGCCTGAGATTCTAAAGGTTGAGTTTGACAGCTATAACTTTCGGTGACCTGGCCAATCGGTGTTTCACGGTGTACAAAAAAGCATAAGAACACAGCCTCCCCTGCGTCTTTTTTGGCAGCCCAATCCGTTGACGATGTCAGTGAAAGTCCTTCTACCCCTGAAGTATTCCAAATAAGAGAAAAATAGCCATGTGCATACCCGCCAGTGCACGATGTGATAGGACACAGGGAGACGTCCTCATGGAAGCACATGCGTGCCTCTGATACTGCACACGCGTGGAAGGAAGGCGTGGCTATTCACTGAAAACTTGGGCTGCTTAGATGCTTCCCAGGTTAAAATGTCTGTCATTATGGAACAGCAAGTGAGCACGGTTTGGGGTTTGTGTCCTTCCCGTGGTCTTTGCCGAGTCCCCGGCCTCTGGGGTAAATGATACACTCCTACCAAGGAAAGAACTTCCTGGGAAATAGAAGCGGCTGGCGTGGGAAACGGCTGGCATTGTTTCTGGGTCGGGCGTCCCATGTCATCCTCGCAAGTCGCTCTCAGGCCACTAGAGGGAGGACTTGTCTTCTTTCAGATCCTCTCAATATTTACATTCTGTTAGCAGCAGCTTTATCTCCCCACCCAAAGATCTCCTAACTGGGGAGAGAGAGAGAGAGAGGAAAAAAATCTTTCTTTACCCCTGAGAGGACCAACTTGGGAGAATTCCTCTTGTCAAACCAACCCGAGTGCCGCATGAGAAATGAAGATGGCGACGCCGGCCATGTATGGACAGCCGTTCAGTGGAAGGGCTGGAGGCATGGGCCGTGAGTCAGCCTGCCAGGGTTCAAATCTAAGCTCTGTGGGTTCCCGGGCGTGTGATCTCGCAGTTACTGCACCTCTTTGTGCCTCGGGATCCTCTCAGGTGACGTGTGGGTCATATCAGCATCCATCCTCGAGTCTATGAAGATGACATGCGTGAACGTCTGCAGCGTGCTTAAAATAATCCCCTGGGTGTGTTAAGTGCACAATCCATGTCCAGTGCTTTTTTTAGTGTTTCTATGCTGTTAAACTTTCTAAGTCTTTCAATCCATGTTGGCCTAGTGGAGTCTGAATCATAGGGAGCTCTATAGGACAAAGTCGAGCTGTCCCATGGGGTTTCAGCGGCACTCATTCTTTATGGGCTTGGACTGCCTTGCCTTTCTCCCATGGAGCTGGCGGGTTTGAACCACCGGCTTTTCTGTGTCTGACTCAAAGTGGCCCTGTTTAGGGTTTATGAGACAATCCATCTCTAGGGGAGCAGACAGCCTCTTCTCTCTCTGGTTTGAACCGTGGCCTTGTAGTTAGTAGGCCCACGCTTACCCCGCAGCACCACCAGGGTCAGTTATAATGAGCTAAATAACCTGTCAGCTACAGTTATTTATTAGAGCTGGTGTTTATAGATTTAAAATATATAACAAGTCGAATGAGCAAGGAAATGCCAGTCTCTTTATGCCTCAGTAGAACTTAACAAATTATATGTTTCTATGTGAGAACATCTCTGACCAAATATACACCGTCTAAGGTCTATTTCATCTGCTCTTATTTTGTTCCCCTTGAGGCAATGGCGCTATTTGGTAGGTCAGATTTTCTTTAAATCTTGGATGTGTGTGTGTGTGTGTGTATGTGTGTATTAAGAGCCTCCGTTGCACCAAGTTGACAGTCCAAATCCATTCACTGCTCCAAGGTACAAAGATGAAGCTGTCTGCTCCTGTCGAGGTTTATAGCCTTGAAAAGCTTATATATACAGTCACTATGAGTTGGAATTGACTCGGTGGTGGTGGGCATATATATATATATATATATATATATATATATATTTTAAACAATTTATTGGGGCTGATACAATTCTTTTCACAGTTCATACATATACATACATCAATTGTATAAAGCACATCTGTACAGTCTTTGCCCTAATCATTTTTTTTCTCTTTTCTTCTTTTACATTTTATTAGGGACTCAAACAACTCTTACCACAATCCATACATATACATACATCAATTGTACAAAGCACATCCATACATTCCCTGCCCCAATCATTCTCAAGGCATTTGCTCTCCACTTAAGCCCCTTGCATCAGGTCCTCTTTTTTTTCCCACCCCCTCCCTCCCCATTCCCCCCTCCCTCATATGCCCTTGGTAATTTATACATCGTTATTTTGTCATATCTTGCCCTATCTGGAGTCTCCCTTCCCCCCTTCTCTGCTGTCCCTCTCCCAGGGAAGAGGTCACATGTGGATCCTTGTAATCAGTTCCCCCTTTCCAACCCACTCACCCTCCACTCTCCCAGCATCGTCCCTCACACCCTTGGTCCTGAAGGTATCATCCACCCTGGATTCCCTGTACCTCCAACCCTCATATGTACCAGTGTACAGCCTCTGTCCTATCCAGCCCTTCAAGGTAGAATTCGGATCATGGTAGTTGGGGGGAGGAAGCATCCAGGATCTGGGGGAAAGCTGTGTTCTTCATCGATACTACCTCACACCCTAATTAACCCATCTCCTCTCCTAAACCCCTCTATGAGGGGATCTCCATTGGCCGACACTTGGGCCTTGGGGGGCTTATATATTTTATCTCAAGTCAATGGTTATCACAGACCCTTTAAAGTATAAGAGGAACACTTGTTTTCAAAACGAATGTACTCAAGCTTATTGAAAACTTTGATTCACGCTTACTCAGAATACATATGTTTTGGATACTCTTAGGACAATTCCAGCACTCTTAGAAATGTGTGTGCACACAATCACTTGGCTACGAAATGTGTGTTTCTTTTTTTTTCCTTTTCTTTTTTTACATTTTATTAGGGACTCATACAACTCTTATCACAATCCATACATATACATACATCAATTGTGTAAAGCACATCCATACATTCCCTGCCCCAATCATTCTCAAAGCATTTGCTCTCCACTTAAGCCCCTTGCATCAGGTCCTCTTTTTTTCCCCCTCCCTCCCCTTTCCCCCCTCCCTCATGTGCCCTTGGTAATTTATACATCGTTATTTTGTCATATCTTGCCCTATCCGGAGTCTCCCTTCCCCCCTTCTCTGCTGTCCCTCTCCCAGGGAAGAGGTCACATGTGGATCCTTGTAATCAGTTCCCCCTTTCCAACCCACTCACCCTCCACTCTCCCAGCATCGTCCCTCACACCCTTGGTCCTGAAGGTATCATCCACCCTGGATTCCCTGTACCTCCAGCCCTCATATGTACCAGTGTACAGCCTCTGCCCTATCCAGCCCTGCAAGGTAGAATTCGGATCATGGTAGCTGGGGGGAGGAAGCATCCAGGATCTGGGGGAAAGCTGTGTTCTTCATCGGTACTACCTCGCACCCTAATTAACCCATCTCCTCTCCTAAACCCCTCTATGAGGGGATCTCCATTGGCCAACATTTGGGCCTTGGGTCTCCACTCTGCACTTCCCCCTTCATTTAATATGGTATATATATATACACATATATACATATGCACACATATACACATAGAAATGTGTGCTTCTAATAGGCCCCAGACTCTTAGAATGTGAAAGGGCAGGAACTCTCTAGATCAGTGGTATGCCCTAACCCTTTCATACAGTTACCCAAACCATAACATTATTTTCGTTGCTACTTCATAACTGTCATTTTGCTACTGTTATGAATAATAAATATCTGATATTCACAATATATTTTCATTGTTACAAATTGAACATAATGAAAGCATAGTGATTGAAGCATTAATTAAAGCATTTACCCAGTAATTATCATTCATGAAGTATCATTTTACCTCAAAGACTGCTGCTTTCAACACACTAGCTACTTTTAAGAGTAGCTGCTTTCAGCACAGCAGCTGCTTTCTACACAGTAGCTGCTCTCTATACATTTGTGACTGGTCTGCATAAGTACAATGTAGCTCCCACCCTGTCAAAGATTTGTCTTCCGATGGTCTTAGGAGACCCCTGTGAAAGGGTTGTTTGGCCCCCAAAGGGGTCACGACCCACAGGTTGAGAACTGCTGCTCTAGATCACTGTGCATAATTGCCAGGGTTGCATGCAAACACTGTCAGCATGAGTTTCTATGTACCTGGCTTTTTGCAGTCTTTTGTTTCGCCCAGAAATAGATACAGAAAGATATTTTTAATCTTTGTTTTACTTTTCTCCGTGTTTTAGAAGAGTTGCAGGTTTAGAGAAGAACTGAGCGCATTGTACAGAGAGTTCCTGTATTTATTTCCCCACCTACCTAATGACCCCTTCTATCGGTGCCTCACATCTGTGCAGTATGTTTGTTATGCTTAATAAATCAATAGTGACACAATGTTATTAACCAAAGTCCATCTACGGTTCACTTTGTGTTGTCCAGGTCAGTGAAGGGTTTTGGCAGATACAGAATGTCATCAATTCACCACCATAGTATCTTCCAGAAGGCTTTCCCTGTCCTCCATGGGGCCTGTGTTGTTTACACCAATGTCTAGTTGGCTAAAGCTACAAGTGTTCTAGGACAGTTTTCCTCACGTCTGGAAGTTCCACTTACAAAGCTGGCCATGGCCATCACTTGGCCGGTCTTACAAATGTTGCACATCTCACCAAACTGCATTACAGTTGTTTGCAGGAAGTAATGCTAAACAATGACCAACGGCCCATGACCAGCAACCCAGTTTCCCTTATCAAGATTCATTCCAGAGCAAGTCTCATTAATCCATGGAAGTAAATATATGCCACTGGGGCATCTTCATAGTTCTCCCATGTTTTGATACCACGCACAGAGTCAGGAACATTCCCACTCACAACCACTGTGGAGATCCATTCTTCGATGATGATGCATTTTTACATGGGAATCGCAATGCTTATCTGTTTAAAACCTGAAGGCCCTTGAAGGTTATGGTAGGTGTAGGTTATCATGCGCTTGAGCATGATGGTAGGTGTAGGATGTCATGCTCTTGAGCATGATGGTAGGTGTAGGATGTCATGCTCTTGAACATGATGGTAGGTATAGGTTGTCATGGTCTTGAACATGATGGTAGGTGTAGGATGTCATGCTCTTGAACATGATGGATGGTGTAGGATGTCATGCTCTTGAACATGATGGTTGGTGTAGGATGTCATGCTCTTGAACATGATGGTAAGTATAGGTTGTCATGCTCTTGAAAGTTATGGTAGGTATATAGGTTCTTGCTAATTTTAACTGCCCCCCAGTCCCTGGTACAAATACTGTTGGCTTCATTTACTTGGCCATCTGTTCACTTCACTCTCAACCTTCCTCAGTGAAGGGCACTCACCTACTCACAGGAAGACATTTAGAATGTACCGTGCCATTTGAGGTTGCCTTCTCACCTACCTGGGGGTTGCTGCCAGAGGTTCTGAAAGAGAGCACACTTTGGCACCGTGGCACCCAGAGTGACTTGTTTCATGTTTCTGCCTGCCGGGGCAGTTCCTTTGTGATTGTCTGTCACAGGCTGCAAACTATCCATTCCTCACACTCGACTCAGTCAACACAACTACTGGCCCCATCTGTTGACTGCTTCACTTCGGTCTCTCTTTCGAATCCATTCCCGTTTACTGTACACATTGATTGCTATCTTCCTCTAAGAACAACTTACTTGTGTCTCACTGGTGCCCTCCAATCCACTCCCTTATTTTCTTCTCCTTTGTAACCCCCAAACCAAGCCCATAGCCATCAAGTTGGTTCTCGCTCAGAGTGACCCCATCAGACAGTCCCCACAGGAGCTTCAAGGTTCTGATGATCACAGAAGCAGACAGACTGGCACAGCTTTCTCCCAAGGTGTGGCTGGGGGGCTCCAATGGTCAACTCTTCAGTAAGCAGCCAAGAGCTTTAGCTGCTGTACCATCTAGACCGTTTCTATCTAGTCCATAGGGTTGCAATGTGAAAGAAAAACATCTGTAATTCTATCCTACACTCCCTCCAAACAAGGGTCAATACCGCATGTCTCCACTGAGCCTTGTCTTGTTTTGTTCACCCTTCTGTAACAGTGCTGGGGCACCCCGTGACTGCTCAATTACTAGTCAGTGGATAGTAGTTTGCATTTCCAAACACTCTTAATCTTCTTCCTATTCGTCAGGGCCACACCTTGTGTAGACATTTGTTTGACATTTGAATAGATTCCAATGCTTTAGGAAGTGTCGCCATTCTGCATCAATCATGGCAGATTGTATAGATTGCCAAATCATATTTAAGGATGCGTTCAAAGGAAGCAGGCTGTCAAATAGTTCCACCCAAAGAGAGTCTGGAAATTGACATCCTCTACTGATTTCCCTGGAAAACTTTGGTGGGCGGATCTTCTCTATGTTCAGCTTGAATTTTTGCCTGAAGCCAATGGGCAGAATCAGGATTTTGTTTACCATGAGTCTATAGACAGCATAAAAAACATTCGAACGAAAATGGGATCAAAGTTTCAAAGGTGGCTGTGTACAACAGAGCGAAACACTTCTCAGCCTGTGTCATCCTCACAATTGTTCTTATGTCTGAGCCCATTGGGGAAGCCACTGTGTCCATCCATTTGTCAAGGGCCTTCCTTTTGTCCACTGTCCCTCTACTTTCCCAAGCAGGATGTCCTTCTCCTTGAAACTTTCAATATTCTTTACCGGTACCATAATTCAAATTCACCAATTCCTCTTCGATCTTCCTTATTCAAAATGCAACTTTAGATTTTGTATAGTTGTCTGTATACATACACACCATGTATGGTTATCCTGTACAGATGAGCCCTGGTAGCATGGCGGTTATGCATTGTTCCGCTAACAGCAAGGTCAGTGGTTTGAAACCACTGGGTTCTCTTCAGGGCTTTCTATTCTCATAGAGTTACAGTCTCAGAAACTCACGGTGGCAGTTCTACTCTGTCCTGTAGGGGGCTTTGAGTCAGCATCGACTCGATGACAGTGAGTTTTTGAGTTGATACATACCTGGAGCACTGCCATGCTTCCATGATAGACTGTGAGAGTTCAAACCCACTAGCTGCTCCCTGGGAGAAAAATGTGTCCAACTGCTTCCATATAGATTCCAGCCAGGGAAATCCTGAGGGGTAGCACTATACTGCCCTAAATTGCCAACTTAATGACCGAGATATAAAGTATATAATGAAGAATACAAAAAAATACAAGAAATTACCAAAAAATTGCAAGTAAACTGTGTGAAAGCTGGTCTGAGTGTGGGAAAAGGGGAGAGATTCTGAAAGACTTATGGAGGATGTGGTTGGTGGGGCTGGATGTTTGCAGGGCAGAAAGAGAAAAGGGGATTTAAAAAGTCTGGTTGGGGTTTATGAACTGGATTTTATTTGATGCTCTTAAAGCTGCGGTTCTCAATCTGTGGGTCATGACCCCTTTAGGGGTTCAAGGACCCTTTCACAGGGGTCGCCTAAGACCATTGGAAAACACATGCAGATACACCCATCTACAAGTACGCAACGGGAAGACTGTCGCCCATACTACACCATGCTTCAAGACAAAATTTCATTTGTCATTAGAAATAAATATTTTTTTAAAAGAAATAAATATTTCACAATATATAATGACATATTGTTTTGTGATTAATCATTGTGCTTTAATTATGTTCAGTTTGTAGCAATGAAAATACATCCTGCATTTCTGATATTTACAAGATGATTCAGAACAGTAGCAAAATAACAGTGATGAAGTAGCAATGAAAATAATTTTATGGTTGGGGGTCACCACAACATGAGGAACTGGAAGGTTGAAAACCACTGCCTGGGTTCTCAACCCAGGGGGTCATGAGAAATGAATATGGTGCATAGCACAAAAAGTGAGTCTTTAAATCATCTGAGTCCTGGTGACCTAGAGGTTATGTGTTGGACTGCTAACTGCAAGGTCAGCAGTTCTAAACCATCGGTCATGCTGAGGGAGAAATACTGGGCTTTCTACTCCTGTAAAGAGTTACAGTTTGGGAAACCCCCAGGGACAGTCCATCCTGAACTACAGGGCCATTATGAGTTGAAATTGACCTCAATGGCAGTGAGTTAAATCGTCTTGGTTATTATAAGTATTAGAATTATGCTGTTTCTGTACCCAGACAGTCCCTGTTGCTCATCGACCTGCTCCATGTGAAAACAGACCAGATTTCTGCACACAACAACATGCTTACAGTGACAACTTCAAGACTAGTGGTGTTAAGTGAACCTTCTGGTTCTGAATCATTAGTTTAGTGTGTTGACTTTGATCCCAGCCTCCAGTTGCTGGGCCCTCCTGGTCTGATCTGGAGAGAACTCTCCAAAGCATTGTGACCCTTAAAGGGAAGCCGGGCAGGGGATCTGTCTGACAAAGTCTGGGTTCGGTCTGGCATTCCCTTGTCCTTTCCTACATCTTCCCCACGAAACAGCAGGCTCTAAAGATGATTGATGCTCATGATGGGTTGACCCCACTATCTCATGGAGTCTCCTGTCCTGAGACCCCTTCATTGTAATTATACCATGGGGGCTGGCAGGTGTGAGTCATGACCCACATTCCCACCCATCCTTGCTGTTACTGTTAGGTGTCATCAATTTCAACCCATAGTGACTATGTGGTAATGTTGGGAGCAAATCACCAGGTGTTTTTTCCACTGAGCCAGAGGGTCAGTTCACATTGGCAGCCTTTCAATTAGCTGAGTCTTGAATCCCGGAGCCATCAGGGCTTCTTCTAGCCCTCGCTGGGGGCAGACTGACACTGCTTGGCATCCTGTGCTCGAGGCACCCTCCTCTGACTGAGCAAGCTGTGGGCCTTTGGTGCTCTCAGAGCCAGCCCCATTCGCAATCAACTGACTTCAGGTGGCCATTCCTCCCCGCACCCATTAGGAACAATAGACCTGGCTGAAGCCAGAAAACAATAGAAAATACCTGAGAAGAACTAGCGTCTCCACCTGGCTGACTGTTCCTAAAAGCAATGACTCTACTTGTTGACACAGGAGATGGTGGGGCAGCTATCAAGGCCCAGTTGGGTCTTGATACTCTTCCCTGTTATGTGACTCAGGAGTTTCATGATCAGTAACCCCACCCATACTTTGCGTCCACCAAAGCTTCAGGGCAGCACAGTTATGTCATCAGGATTCATGAAATGTGAGAGGACCTTTGTCTTACATAGAGACAGGTCTCACTCACTGCCACTGAGTCAATTCCAATTCAGAGGGACCCTAGAGGAACGGCCCGCCTGGGTTTCCTAGGCTGAACATCTTTATAGGAACAGAAAGCTTTCTGCTCTTCTCCCACTAGAGATGGATACAAGGAAAGAGTTGGATGTTTCACTCCACTGCATTTGGTGCTTCTGATGCAACCTACAATCATGGTTTGAGAAGTTCTGAGTGTTTGGGGGAGAATTTGAGCTATTTCCGCCAATATGCCCTGTCTTAATTCTTTTCCTCCCTCCTGCCCGCCCCACGTTAGACTCGATGAGAGGGCCAGCACCCGTGGGGGAGTTTTCTGGTCAGACATCATATCAAACAAATGCACCCTCTGTAAGCATCCACAGTGGTTGGCTCCAGAAAAGCAGATGGGTCAGCAAAGTGCATGTGCCTCTCAGGGTCAGTCATTGGTTTACTGTTTACAATATAAAGGAAATGCATATTTATCACTAAGCCTCGCCTCGGACCAATCTGGAAAGTGTGCGGACCTGCTTAGTCTAAGTGATATGTTCTAAGATAGTATATATCTTAGGAGAGATTTGTTGGCTTGTTTTCAATCTCTGAAGGGGTTAAACAATGCATTCTCTTTTTCGAACCATCTAGAACTCCTGTTTCAGTCCCCCAGGTGTTTGGTGAATTTCATGAAGCCTACAGTGAAATTGGGCAGTGAGGCCAGGAAGATGATTCCCTGGGGTACCTTAGCTTCCTTGAGGCAGAACAAATGTGCCTTCACCAAGCGATTAGTTAGTACATCTCCACGTATGTCCTTTGCGCAAAGGGCCCGCTACCTTGTAAGGCTTATCAATTTTATTTTGTAATTTGCAAACGCTCTGGCTGCGCTCTGCACCTGGCAGTCTTGCCGCGATTATTTCAAGATGCCAACTTATTATTTATCCCTCACTTAAGGTTTGGGATTCTCTTCTAAAATCCGGGACGTCTGAATCTTGTGGCTGTGGTCGCCAATGTGTACCGGGGCTCCTAACTAGGATAAGTCCTTTAACTATCTTGAGTGGCCATCAAATCTAATGTATAAATCGGATGTTTAAAATACTGCCATTGAGTCAATTGGGATGCTAGCCAAAAGGTCACCGTTTTAAACCACCAGCCGCTCTCCGGGAGTAAGACGGGGCTCTCCACTCCGCTAAGGATTAACATTCTTGGAAAGCCCACAAGAGCAGCTCTACGGTGTCCCAGAGCGTCGCTATGAGTAGAATTGACTCCTGACACTGGGTCTATACACGAAGTAGGCGGATTCTAGGTCACAGTTAGAGGTAAATCAAGGGTCCATTGTAAAGCCTCAAAGTGCTACAGGCGGATGAAGTGGGCCTCGTGCCCAGGCCAAGGGGCAGGGGCCACCTGCTGGGTGGGGCTGGGGGGAGGGGAGGAGTTGGGAGGAAGGTGTGCGGAGGGGGAGGGGGGCACCCTCTAAGACTTGGGTCTCCTTTCCACCACGCAAGGTGGGCGCAGAACTCGGACCCGAGGAAGCAGGGCCGGAGAGGAGCTGGAGACAGAGCTGGCGAGGAAGAGGAGGAGAGAAGCCGGCGCAGCGCGAGCAGCGGAAGAAGAGGAGGAGGCGAGCGGGCGGAAAAGAAAAAGGCGGCCCGGAGGACAGCGGGCCGCCCCTCCCTGATCCCTCCTCGGCTCCCAAATTCCGCCCAGCCCGGCCCAGGCCGCTCGCCGCCGCCGCCACCTCCCTTTTCCCGGCGGCTTCCAAAACGCAGAGGCCGCGGCGCTCCCCAGCCCCGCGCGCGCCCGGCTCCCGCGCGCCCCCGCGCCCCGGCCACACGCGCTCGCGCGGCTCCGGCACTCGGGGCATGCGCGGTGGGCGGCGCCGCTCCGGGCCGCCTCTGCCGCCGCGAGTAGGAAGCGCGAGCGCCGGGCGCCGGGCTGTCAGTGAGCTTGGGGCCAGCGAGCAGCGAGCAGCGAGCGAGTGGCTCCGGCTCCCGCGCCGCTCCGCTCCGCGCCGCGCCAGCCCGCCTCTGCCCGGCCGCCGCCGCCGCCGCCGCGCCCCCTCGCCTCGCCCGCGGCCGCCGGCCCGCGCCCCCAGCCCCGCGCCCGGGGTCGCCGCGGGCCCGCGCCCCTCCCCCGCCCCCCGGCCTCCCCGCTGCTGCTCCCCGGCGGAGGCAAGAGGTGGTTGGGGGGGACCATGGCTGACGTTTTCCCGGCCAACGACTCCACGGCGTCTCAGGACGTGGCCAACCGCTTCGCCCGCAAAGGGGCGCTGAGGCAGAAGAACGTGCACGAGGTGAAGGACCACAAATTCATCGCCCGCTTCTTCAAGCAGCCCACCTTCTGCAGCCACTGCACCGACTTCATCTGGTGAGTGCGCGCGCCCCGCGGGGCCCCCCGACCCCACCCCCGGCGGGCGTCCGGGCCTGGGGACCTGTGCCTGCCTCTCGCGGGGACCCGCGTGCCGGCTGACTCACTCGGGGAACTTGGAGAGCCGGCCGGCGGGAGCCCCAACTCGCCCGGATGACACTCCGGCAGCCGGGCCGTCCCGGGCCCTGGCACACACTTGGGCAGGACTCCCGGGCAGTCGCCGCCCGCCACACACCCCCTTGCAGCCGGAGGGAGGGCTGCCCCTGCGCGCGAGCCAAGCGAGCGCCTCCTCGGGGCCAGTGACCTCTCTACCAAGTCCCCCAGCCTTCGGACCCACAGCGGGGCTGCTGTACCGGAATGGGGGGGGGGGCGCAAGGGGGACGACACAACAGAGCCAGCGTGTCCCAAGGAAGCACACCCCAGAGAAACCAGGGAGCCGGCGATTGCTGCGCGAAGTTGTTGGCCAGCCAGGCCGGGGTGGATGTGAGGGATGTGTGGTGTGGTTGTGTGGGTGTGTGTGTGTGTCCCCGAGTGCGTGCGCTTCCCATCGGCCAGGCTGGGACTGCCCTGGAATCTTGGGCCGCTGCCCACTGTAGCCTGTATCTCCCGGGCACTTGAAGAGAGAGACTTGGAGTTTTCTAGGTGAGGCCAGGGAGAAAGTGGAGAGGCACCCAACCAACTGTTGACAGCCTGCAGTGGGGGCAGGGGAACTCAAACAGTGCCTGCCAGTGGCCGAAGGGCAGAGGGAGTCATTTAAAATAGACCCTGTCAAGGGGAGATCAAACCTGTAACCCTGCTGATGAGGACAGAGGCCTTATTTAAGCAAAAGACCGTAACTGCTCCAGGTGTCAGAGTCCAGGCATTTCGAAAGGGCAGCCAGCTTCCGAACCAGGAGACCCTGGGGCTCTGGGCAGTGTAGACCACGGTTGAGAGGGTTGTAGGGGGTCCATGAGAGAATTATATAGCTTTATCTGATTTTCAAAGAGTGCATACCCCTGAAGATCTAGAAGCTGAAGGAATTCCAGTTCCTCCAGGCAGGATCACTTTTGTGTTTCTCTTGGTTTACTGGACAAGGAGCCCCGGTGGCCCAGTGGTTAAAGTCCTCAGCCCTAACAGAACCATTCAAACCTACCAGTCGCTCTTCAGAAAAGACATAGCAGTGTGCTTCCAGTAGCGATTCCAGACTTAGAAACCTTGGGAACCACACAGAGTCGCAGTGCGGGCTGCTGGCTACCTTCTTTTGGGGTGTAGGCTAAGGGTTCCCTAGCTCCCCCATCTGGTAGATCAAGGAGGTGCATGAGGTGACAGTCCCAGCCACCAACACAGTGTGGAAGGCAGGAAGGGACTTCAACTCCTTGGTGGAAAAATCAATCCCATTGAATTTATTTTAATCCCATGTGCATCTTGTTGGGATGGTAGGGAACGTTTAACAATGATTCCATCTGTCCTGGGGGTAAAACACCTCCATGGTGTGTCTCACGGTTTCATTTTCTCCTTCGGGTTTTAGAAATCAGCTCAAAAGCCCACTTTTGTGAAACGTCCAGCCACTTGTATGGATGCTTTCCACTGGCTGCCGTAGTTAGTGTGTGCTGCTGTAGTCAGTCTGCTGTAGATGAGGCTGTTTGAAATAAGTTTCGGGAGCAGCAGAACAGGGGAGGCTCTGGCATTTCCTTCAGGCGAGGCCTGTGAGATTCCATGCAAAGGGGACAGTCGCCACCGGCCGCTGATCACTCTTGCAGGACGTGGGTAAGCTAGAAAAGGGACTTGCAACTGACCCAGGCCAGCTCAAGTCTTTCCACTATCAATTGCCCGGCAGGATTGGTCCCCGGTGAACTGCTGTGAGAGGCCAGGCCACCAGGTGTGTTGTGAAATGGAAAATAACGGTCTCTCCCTCTCCCTGAGCCCGACTTAGCTTGACCGCAGGTCTCCGCCTAATTGTAGAGCAACCACTTGAACGGTCCGGGTAAAAACATCCACTGGAATGGCCTGCAGTGGCTTAATATCTCGGTTTATTTTTCTGCTCATCATTGCTTCTAGAGGCCCTTGATTTATAAGTTTTGCTTACATCCTAAAGCACTGCGTTTTAAAAGCAGGTGTTGGAGTTTCGAGGTGTGTGTGTTCCCGAGGGTGAGAGGACTCTTAGGCTAATTGAAAAAGTATGTGAAGTGCTGCATGCGTTTAAAAAGCTATGTGAGGCAGGGGTTCTGACTAATAACCTTTAGAGGAAATTTCAATGCGGGCCAACCAAGTGGAACAACATTTGCAATTTAATGTCCACGCCGGGGCTCTCCCCGGAGAGAGTAAATTCTGTAAGTAATTTACAAGTGCAAAATCGCTCCGGACTGTGCTTTGAACGCTATTGGTTCTCAGTAAAAATTGGATCGTGACCATCTGAAATGCAGTAAACAGGAATGCGATCTTAGGTATAAAAAATAGGGCTCCTTAAGCCAGGATTAAATGTTAAGGTGGATGCTATGTGGCTATTTCCCTACACATAGTTTTTGAAACAAGCTCAAAACACCTAAGGAAGCCACTTTTGAATGATCATTAGATTTTCATGTGGTCTTTAGGAACAAAATCAAGCCCCTACCTTCTTTTCCACCCCCACCCCGAACTCTCTTGTGGCTTGATGGTTGTCACCAACTTTGGACATAATAGTCCTGTTCTTGGATTGAAATTTAAGTACTGATCACATACAGTCAACAATCGGTAAGAAACACTTTCTAAGTCGAAGCATTTCAGTGATTCTTTGTCATCAAGGTAGATTTTATTTTTCAAAGTCAAATTTATACAGTCATCTGATTAGAAAGGATATATGTATCTTTTTTTTTAGTTTGGGAAGGGGTCCAATCATTGGGTTTTAATGGCAAACTTGTAACTCAGTAGAATGATTTGGCGCGAACATGGTGTTCGGTGTATTACAATGTTTCCTTCTTTTGTTTTCCAGGGGGTTTGGGAAACAAGGCTTCCAGTGCCAAGGTAAGCCGCCACATTGGATTTCACTTTTCAAATACAACGTGAAGTGAGCATTTCACCCAGGAATGCTGTTTTACCGCTTCTCTGCAATTGAAAAAAACCCACATGTTATTTAGAGATTATTTGGGGCTTAAAAACATTGTATGGTTTTACCTCGTGATCTGCATATTGAGCTGTCCTTTTCTCATTAAAAAGCATCCCTCTAATTTAGTTTTTTCCCCCTTTTGCGGAGCGCATCCCCATCAGAAACAGCTGTCTGTGTGTGGGTGTATAGAAAACAATGGGATCGCTTTTCTCTCTTCTCCACCTTTGCGTCTGCTCTTCATCGGTTTTACCTATGCACTGGGTGGGCACACGCACCTCATGGTGGGCCCTACATCACGTCTAGGTTCTGCATCCTTCCCAAGTTTCCCTCGCTGTAGACCACCTCTGGTCACCCAGGACAAAATCTGAACATTCTGCAGTTGCACAGAGAATTCCATCTGGGTTCCTGCAATATCGCCACATGACACACTTCTCCTTCCACTGAGACACCTGCCAACAGACACAATGCGATCGAATGCCAGAAGGAAACCGTTGTTTCCCTCCCCCGGCTGCCTTCTGATCTATGAGCACAAAGTTATGTCTCATCAAAGATTTAGCTCTTGGTACTTGCTATTCTGTTTGTTTCCCACGTTCACACGTTCTAGCATGTGAAGGCATCCCCGAGTCATTAGTCCACCATAAGGTGGTCTTGTTTGTCATCTATATTACTATGCTGCTTTGTTGTTTGAGTTCTGGTTATCTGCCGCATCTGAATATAGGTTTATTCTTAGGACAAAGTACAAAGTACATTCAAACCTGGAAAATAATGTCTCTGTTCTGCGTAAGGCTTTGCATGTGACAGAGCAAAGGAAAGCGGGGCTCTTCTGTGAACTAGGGTCTTTTCCGTGGGGTAGTTTCACAGTGTGATCCCTCAGTCACGCTCTGCCTTTCTTAGACCGCGATGCTCTAGAGCATGCCCGAATACACCACTCTGAGAATCACTTTTAGGGATCAAGACAAAGCCATCCTGAGCTCGTCTCTCACGGAAAGATGAAGATGTTGACTCTTTCCATTTCTCAAAATTGTAAGCTTCAACTTTATAGGCAAGGCCTGGGGTTAGACTTTAAGAGTTTGGGTTATTTAAAGATGTAAGGGTATTTTGTGGTTCTTGGGGAATGGGATTCACGTTTATTATTTGGGGGCTATGTAGTTTTGTGGGTTGCAACCTCTTGGAAGAGGAAGAGAAAGCGACGTGCTGAATTTTCTCAGATCATACAACTTTCTTTATTTCTTTCATATGACTTTCTAAGAGAAAGAGGGACACCTGGCTTTTCAGTTTGGTATATTCATCAAGAAAACAATTCAGAGTTAGGAGGCCCGTCTCATGCCTCCCCCCCCCCACCCCCCTGACCAGGTGTTGCTGTTAAAAAATCAAAACGTGCCTGCATTGTTAAACTCCATGGTGGGGCTGCATCCCTTTCCCTGGACGGTACCTATGGGACTGTCAGTGCATTTGCAGATGGATTCTCTCATAAATACCATAGAAAGTCAAAAGTGACACTGTGTGCTCTCCTCTCTCCCTTTCCCAAGGCTAACTTGAGGGATCCATTCATTCACTCTTTGGGGTTTTTTTAGATCATTTTATTGGGGGCTCTTTTAACTCTTGTTATAATCCATACATCAATTGTATCCAACATATTAGTACATATATTGCTCTCCTCTTTTAGACATTTACTTTCTGTTGAGCCCTTAGGATTAGCTCCTCTTTTTCTCCCCCCCCATGGCCCTGTGATAGATTATAGTTTGTTATTATTTTCATATCTCACACTGCCCACCATCTCCCTTCCCCGCTGGTTTCTGTTGTTCTGCCCCCTGGAGGGGTGTGTGGTTGTGCGCCATTCGTTGCCGTCAGTACCCGCTTCCTCCCGCCTCTCCTCCGACCTTTTTGTATTGCTGTTCCCATTCCTGGGTTCTGTGTGTCGTGGTTCACTCTTGGACACACACGTAGTTTTTTGAGACTTGATTTTTTTTCCCCACTAAAGTCTTTTAAACCTGCTCTTCTCACGTATGTTGCACGGTCTACCCTGTCACAGCACCGGCTTGGACTTCTTCTGTAAGAAGAAGCTCACGTGGGGCGGTACCAGGGTGCCTCTCCCATCCCTCTGCTGACAGATGGTTCAGTTGCTGCTGCTTTCTTACCAGTACACACATGGCAGCCCCAAACACCCTTGAGCCCCAGTAGAGATATTCCTGCAGGAGAGACCAGAAGTGTGCACGCACATATGTTCACGGATCCATTTCCGTCATGAGTGACTTACCTCGAGGTTGCTCTTCCAGTTACATTTTCAGGATGCATATTGGTGAGGGCCTTCCCTACCACCACCACCCCCAGCACCCCCAGCACCCCACACCCCACATCCCTGCCAATGTTAGTTAAGAGGAGGGAACATCCAAATGTTTGTGGAAAATCTCATGATCTTTTAATCCCGTTCTCCCACCCCCACTGACTTTTGTTAGTTCCCCTTCAATAAATAATTTACCACCAGCACTGTATATTGCACCTATTTCATGTTTATGTCAAGCTGGTAGGTGAAAATGATCTCTCTCTCTCTCTCTCCAGTTCTCATTTCCTGGATTGTTTGTAAGCCTGAGCATTTTTTCCAGTGATGCTATAGGGCATTTGCACTGAGCCCCCGAGTCCCCTCCCTGGACCTAATCTTTGAAATTCAGGACCTGCAGACATCCAGATGGGCGCTGGGCTGTGGGTCTTACACACTGTGCCTGGCTTTGGGGAGTACCCCCTTGTGTTTATAAAATTTAAATCCACAGAAAGCTTTCAAGTAGAAGTCCGCCTGTAACAGAGTGCCTACTTGTTTCTTTTTAAGTCATTTTATTAGGGGCTCTTAGAGCCCTTATACCATTCCATACAACAGTTATATCAAGCACATGTGTACATATGTTGCCATCATCATTTTCAAAACATTTTCTTTCTACTTGAGCTCTTGGTATCAGCTCCTCTTTTTTGCCCTCGCTCTCCCATGCTCTTGAGTCCTTGATCAGTTATATATTGCTATTATTATTTCATATCTTATACTGTCTGTTGCCTCCCTTCACCCACATTTCTGTAAACATTTTTTTTTAATGTGGGCGCTCCGCTTTTGACTTCTGATCACACCTGCACCCACTGCTGCCCGTGGTGTTCCCACCCATCGTGGCCTGACTCTACAGAGGAGCACTGTCCCATAGGGCTTCCCAGGCTGTAAATCTTTATGGGAGCAGACTGCTGCATCTGTCTTCCACAGAGTGGCTGCTAGGTTTGAACCGCCCACCTTTGGTTTGGCAGCTGAGTGTGTGTTCACTGCTGGGTCCCCAGGACTCCTTTGATGTCCAATAGCCCTGTGCTCATCCATTACATGTTCCTGTTGTGTCAGATCAGGAGGAGATACTAGCTCAGGATGATGCTTTTCAATCTCCTAAGTACCGTCCCCTACTTTTCCCTCTTGTGTCTCCCTCCTTGAAATGAACCTTCCCCTTTTGACACATCACCAAAGAACCCTGCGACACCACATACTACGTGTCGGGCTGCTCACTGAAGATCAGAAGTTCGAACCTGCCAGGCAGCCACTCCCATGGGAAAACGACAAGGCTGTCTGCTCCAGTCAGAGTTTACAGCCTTAGACACGGAGGGCGGGGTCTCCACTGTCCTGCAGGGCCACTAGGAATTGCAGGCATCTTGGGGGCAGTGGGCTCAGTTTGAGCATCTGGCCATTGGCGGGTATGTTTCTGTTTTCTCTTCCTGGTCACTAACTGGGACGTTTGGGCTGGTCTAGGTTCTGGTCGGTGGAGGCTCCGTCTTACACGTTTGAGGACAGCATGCGCTCAGCCATGCCTTTGGCCACACAGCTTCCGCAGGCGGCAGCTAGACTCTGGGGCTGTGTTGTGTGTTCCTCAGCAAGTTTCGTCCCGTGAGGCGCGTAGGGTCTTCTGGTGATTCGCAGGGAATATGTTGCTTTGGGCAGCCACTCAAGGATCTGCAGCCAAGTTTACTTTTCAAATTTTTTTTTTTTTAACAACTTGAGAGCTGCATGTCCTCCAGATGGAGAGTCACGGAGACGTAACTCTGCCACTTTAGATCCGGGTAGGGAACATCCAGTCGAGGCCATATAAGGCCTGCGCGATCGGCAGCACCAGCTAGCATCACAGCCTTCCCCAGGGGAAGCAGGTCCAGCCACCGCAGGTGCTGTTGAGTCCGTGCCAACTCAGAGGGACCCGGTGTACAACAGAGCCTGGTCCTGCGCCTGCCTCACAATGGTTCCCAGGCTCGAGCCCATTGCCGCAGCCATGGTGTCTGTCCATCCCCCCGAGGGCCTTCCTCTCTCTCTGCTGCCCCTCTGCTTTCCCAAGCATGATGTCCTTCTCCAGGTACTGGTCTTTCCTGGTAACATGTTCAAAGAACAGGAGACAACGTCTTGCCCTCCTTGCCTCTAAGGAGCATCCTGGCCTTTCTTCCAAGACAGATCTGTTTGCTTATTTGGCAGTCCGTGGAACTTTCAGTATTCTTCACCAACACCATTGTTCAAATACATTTGGTTTTTCTTCCGTCTTCCTTATTTATTCAATGTCCAATTTTCACATGGCCTAGGAGACAATGGAAAATACCATGGCTTGAGGAAGGTGCACCTTAGTCCTCAAAGTAACATCCTTGATTTTCAACACTTTAAAAAGGTCTGTGCATAACTTACCCCCACCATATTAGGGATAAGCTCATTAAATGTTTGATCAGTGTGGCCCACGGATAATGTTATAAATCTCCAGATGATCTTTGGCCAAAAAAAGGTGCCCCACCCCTGCTTTAGGTCTAGAACGTTCATCAGCAGTTTACACAGTATATGATAAGATTAAATCCAAAGGCTCAAGAAATATCTGTATTTCGACCCTTAAGACAGGATTTGCACTCTGCACCATTCAGAAGCCTGGAATGGCAGCAAACGTTCTATTTCACGAGTACGTACAACTCGGAGATTATTTCCTACTTCTTCTGCCCCCAGTTACAGTTGAAAGGGGAGCAGAGAATGTCACGGTCTTTTCGTAAGGGAGTACATTATTTACCCAGTCGCTGCCCAGCTCTCTGTAAGTCAGTGAGTGCAGTTATATTTCTCATGTTCAACCACCACATGAATCCATTTCCAGGTCTCCTCAACAGGAAGAAGCTCAGTACCCCCTAAGCAGTGAGCCCCCTGCCCTCCCGTTCCTTCCGACTCGCACCCCTCAGCAAGCAGGAATAAACTGCTCCCTACCCTAGGTATTTGTCCCTGTCTGTGTCTGTTAGGGGTGGGGGAGGGGGGCACAGCAGACTACTCTGGACAGGTATTACTCGGGTTGGTCCCTTTCCCGGAAGGGACTCTGGGTTCTGCCGACTTACGGTGCAGTGCAGGTGAGCCGCCCTGACAATGGATGTCACCAGGGCAGGTAGCGCTGGAGGATCTGGTGCCAATTTGCTGCCTGAAACAGTGAGTCCCAGACCCAGCAGGCGGGACAAAGAGAGATGCCAGAAGCCCTCAGACCTTGTTTCCTGAAGGCCGTTGGAGACAGACAGGCTCCTCTCTGCATCACTCTCAAATGACCCTTGTGGCGGGCTGCCGTTTGCCTGTGGACGTGTGCTTGCTCTAATGTCTGTGTGCTCAGTCTACATTGAGCTTCTTTCAGCTCCTTCAGCAGATAGCCAGCCCTTGCTCAGTCCCTCTCAGAGGACGATAAGGGACCCAGCATAGTAGCTGTGCCCGGTCTGGCCATTGATGGAGTTCTGATTCTTGCCAGCAAGGATGGCCAACGGTCCTGTCTCGGCTAATTTCCAACAGCCATCATTCTGCAGGCAGCGTGGCCCAAAGGGCATGGTCTCTCACTGTCTCGGCTGGGCAAGCTCACCCATGCCCCTTGTCAGGGTCAGCAAGGGCCAGGCACTTCTCCAATGGCAGGGCTGGAAACAGCCTCTCACAACTCAGCCCGATTCTTCAACATGCCAAGCAGTTCCCTATGCAGCCAGATATACCGGGGGTCCCAGAGAACTGGCTAACCTGCTTCCCCCCACCCCTCATGGACATCTCAAATTCAAATATTCTCACCCAAACTCTTAGGTTAAGATGCCCTATAGGTCTGAGACAGCCTGCCCATCAGTGTGGTCCACAGACGCTGGTTGGCTCGGCATGATCACCCCAGGCTGTTCAGTGAACTTTGGGGGATCAATTCCTAATTGCGCACTATTGGTCATACCGAGGCAAAATGGGTTTGGGGTCACAAAACTTTTCCCTGACGACCGCACAGATTTTCTGCAGAACCCAATGCTCTGATGAAAGTGCTGTGTTTTCTGTAGTTACAGGTTAAACATCAGCGCTTCCTCCCCCTGCTGATGACTTTTCATTTCGAGGGCCTGTCTCAGGGCGTGCACCTCTCTGTCAGACACTGCGCTGTGCCGGATCTCTAAGCGCGAAGGCTGTCACGTGTCGGGGAGAAGAAGGCCATGAAGTGTGTGCGAGCTGAGGGATTCTGTAAAATGCAGCTGACTTAGGGAGTGACCTTTACTAAGCAGAAAAGGGGGCAGTGGGGACTGACCTGGCCACCTTTCAGGAAAGAGATGGTCAGTTTTGTCACCATAGGTCAGGAAGGTGCTCAGTGCCAGGAGATGGAACGGGGCCGAGTGGGACAGACGGATGCAGCCAGCAGACCCCAGCAGAACAATCTGTCCATCCCACACACAGACCAGGCCGACCGCGTGCTTTGAAGCTCTCAGCGGCAACAGGCTGCTTGCTGGTTTGCGGAATGGGTGCCAGGATTTCCCACCATTCCCTGTCCTATAAAAATGTGGGGTCAACATCCTGGTGTCTCACATCTGATTGGCTGCCCGTCGGACAAGCAGATGCCCTGCTCTGCGTGGGTGGATGACTTGGGGTTGTTTATCGTTCCTGGGTGACAGAACATACAGGAGAGGGGTGTATGCGTGCAGTCGACAAGAGGGCCTCCTCTGCTTCTCTGGCGCCACAAAGCAGGGGCCAGCCATTCCTCCATGCTCCTTCCTTCTTTACCCAGCCTGACAGCAACCTCCCCCCATGGCCCGCTGCCTCATTGCCAGGCCTCCCAGAACTCACCCACGGTGCTCGGAGGACCCTTTCCTTTATTAGGAAAGTGAACAGGCTGCCACAAATTGGGATGTGCAAACCGTAAGGATGCCGTCTCCGGTCTGCTCTCTCTGGATCTCAGCCCCTCAGCCATGGGGCTCCGTGGCCTCAGCCTCCATAGACCAGGAAGCCTGCCTGCTGCTCTGTCTCACAGCCCCCTGTCGCTTTGTCATGCAATCTCCTTGCCACATTCTCTGGTACCTCTAGTCTAGCCTGCGCCACTTCAGACCGGTATCTGGAATGTGTTCTTCCGATGGTCCCGGGCTTTCTCTGCGTGTGTCTGAGACGGCTCTAATCCACACAGGAATGGCTCTGATGGAGGTGTGATTTGCGTCTTTTAGCAGGCCATATCCCCAAGGTGTAACAAGGAGCCTTGGCGTGTAGTGGGTTATGCATTGCGCTGCTAATCACAGGGTCAGCATTTCAAACTCACCAGCTGCTCCTTTGGGAGAAAGTTGAAACTCTCTTCTTGAAAATCTTACAGCTGGAAACCCATAGGGGCCATCCTGCTTGGTCCTTGTAGGGTCCCTGTGAATCAGAATCGGCTCAATGGCAGTGAGTTTTTAAGTTCACCCCCAAGGAAGCAAAAGGTCTGACTTGGTTCACACCCTCTATGAAGGTCAAGAATGAACCCAACCCTAATCCTGACGATTAGTGCGGAGAACTCCCTCTAGCATGGGATCGTCACCATAGACACCGAGTCCAGAATTATGATACAACACAGCAGGAATGATGGCTAGGAGGGCCATCCTGACTGAGCAGAACCCAAATTGCCAACTCTGCAGGCTTGGCACTGACATCCTGTCACACATGACTGTGGTTTCCAGGTGGGCTGCTAGGCAGGCCTGCAGAAGGTGAGCTGGGCACGCCATGCTGGGTGCTTCCCTGTTTAGTGAGGTTTTGTCTTTTCCCCTCCATGGGACGGCACTGAGAGCTGTTCCAGGCGGGAAGGCAGGGACAGCATGGAGGTGCCCTGCTTTCCCTGGTGATCTCGACTCCTTATGATATACCTTCTGACACACAGCTTGCTGTAGGGTGAGTGCGCCATTCAGGACCTGAAGTTGAGAGAGAGAGAGAGAGACACACACACACACACACACACACACACACACACACACACCTCCTCCCCCCTTCCACCCTCCCACCCTCCATAGCTCTCAGGTGCCTTTTCGTCCTATTAGGCAGCAGTAGTCGTCTACTCAGAAGTTTTGCATATGAACCTGACATTTGCTACTGCTTTCCCCCCCCCTTTACTTTGCCACCTTCCCATGATCCTTCCCCACGTTCTCTTCCCCACCCCCTTTTGATGTTACTCAAATCTACATTTCTAGATGCGTTAACCCTTAGCTTGGTCAGTTTTCCTTTACACACACACACACACAATGCACACATAGCTGTGGAGTTGATTTCAGTGTAGAGTGACCCTACAGGACAGTAGAACTACCCATGGGGTTTCCAAGGCCATAGATCTTCATGAAGCTGACTGCCTGCCTGCTGGGTGGTTCTCCTGTGGAACAGCTGCAGTGTGCAAACTGCTAACCTTTCTGTTAGCCGCTGAACGCTCAATCACTGAATCACCAAAGCCGGAGTATTCCATTTTGAAATGGCCTCTGGTTTCAGAGCTTCTTGACGAGGCTGGAGTCCAGCTCCTTGAGAGAAAAGGAAAAAAGCAAACGGAACACACAACTCTGAATGCGCAGTGGCCCCGTAGGACAGAGTCAGATGGGTCCAAGGGGTTTCCAAGACTGTTACCTTCATTGAAAGGCCTTCACTGTTCTCCTGTGGAGTGGCAGCTAGTGGGTTCAAACCATCAACCTTGAGGGTCACAGTCCAGTGATTAGCCTACTGCGCTAGCAGGGCTCTGTGACTCCTTCAGCAGGGCACTTCAAATCCCCTCCTGAGCTGTCTCTTTCCTGCTGCTTCAGACAGTGCAGGCTGCCTCCCTTTCTACACCCACTGTTTATCCTAAATAAAGAGCAGCTTACAGGCCTTATGCCTTTTTTCCACCTTTCTCCCTTCTACTCCCACCCACCCCCAGGCTCCCCTTGAGCCTACTCAGCTCCGGTTTCACCTATGGGCCCAAGCCTATAGCTGCGTTCGGGGGCTTCCCATCCTTCCCACCTGCACCTCATGTCATCCATCTCGAGACTGTTCCCTCTCCCCGTCTTGAATGCAAGGACTGAGTCCTGGTGCTTTTCACGACCCGTGTTGAATGCAGTGTCCGGTGTGCTGTAGTAGCTATCTAAATATTTGCTGGGTGTGTGGACATATAAATACCAGGAAGGGTGCCTTATGAACATCTCTGGCCGGAAAGGTCACAGCGACTTCTGCCTGTCCATTCTTCTTCTTTGTTGTCTCTTTTAATCCAAACGTAGGCCAGCCAGGAGAGACCTTTCTGTGACGGAAGACAAAGTGGAATGTAGTTCTCCTTCAAAATACACAGAGCAGACCCTTCTCACCTGTCCCGGTGACACGGTACTTGTGGTCCCAAACCTACATAATGAATGCAATGGGAATAAACCCCTCAGTGTGCCTCCCGTCTCATTTTAGGAAATTAGCTAGGTGACCGAAACGAACCTGGTTGCCACACAGATAGCAAGAAGGTCTGAGGGGTCAGAGCAGGAGGTCAGGGAGTAATGTTTGGGATACAGGATGAAAGAGGAAAGCCCAGCCCTTGGTGATATTTGCTTACGGCCTCAGAGTAGTCTGTCTCCAAGGGCTGGAGAGCCACGGCATGGTCCAGAGGGGATCCTAGCCCAATGTCACTGATCCCGATGGTTTAAAGCACCTTGTATCTGGAGGGTCCCCTCCCCACTGCCGAACCTGGATGGGAGGAAGGAGAGGGGCAGTGGAAGCGCTGGATATCAAAGTTTGTAACTGAATTGCAGTTCACCGAGAGCAGGGGTTCTCAACCTGCCTCATGCCCTGACCCTTTCAGACAGTTCCTCAGGTGGTGGGGACCCCCAACCATAACATTATTTTGTGGCTACTCCATCACTGTCATTTTGCTACTGTTAGGAATGAGGTGACCCCTGTGAAAGGGTCGTTCAACCCCTAAAGGGGTCATGACCCATAGGCTGAGAACCGCTGACCTAGCAGTTTGATTTTCATCCCAGCTGAAGCAAAGGAAAACTTGGGCTCATCAAATGCTGCCATCTCCCAGGCACTAAGTGCAATCTCCTTCTGTGCACTCTTATTCCAAAACTGTCCCCGGGAAATACAGAATAGTATCCCCATTCTGGATCTGAGAGGGCCAGGCAGTGTCCCCTGGCTGGCAGGGTGCAGAATTAATGCAGATCCTAGCTTTTCCTGGAGCCACCTGGAAACATATGTGGTGCTTCCAAAGGCAGGGTTTGTGTAAGGAGAGCAAAGTGTGCTGATACGGCACATCCTGAGGTGCTGAGGCAGCTGCTCTAGGGGACAGCACTGAGGCTGACCGGCCTCCTCTGTCTGTCTGAATTTTCAGGAGAAACCGTGCATTTCAGGTCTTGCTTCTCAGCCGGCTAGTTTAACGCTGTGGTCGACCTGAAGCCGATGACGACAACTTCAGGATTGGCACAGTCTGAAGTCACATCTAGCTGAAATGGCTTTAATAAAGTTTTTTTTAAAAATAAAAACAAAAGCCCCAACACCTCTATGAAATTATACAAAGGGGAAAATGGTCTCTGGAAATAGATGAGATGGGGGGAAAGGGAGCGAGTTGATGATCGTCAGCACAGGAGAAGAATGAGTTTAGAGCAAGTCTCCAACCACAAAATAAGAGCAACCTACCTCAGCCACTTGTGGGGAATGCTGTGCTTCGCCCCTGTCCCACCAACATGGATACATGTTGAGTTTTTGGTACTTGGGGAAATGGCAAACTTCAGCTCTCTGGTCTGGGTGTCTCCACTGGGCAGGTTAGGAGATGACTCATGACTGAGGGTGGGAGGAGAGCAGGTAGTGGTGGACACTGAGTCAGTTTAGGTCAGCCTTGCCCTTGCCCAAGCTAGGGTGAGAGATCAGGTAGGAGGGAACGCCAGTTAGCAGCTGAATTCTGAGAGCAAAATTCTATTATGATGGTTACCCAACTCAATAATGTAGTGGATTGCATGTTGACCTGCTACCCTTGCAAGGTCTGCAGTTTGAACCCACCAACTGCTCCTGGGTAGAAAGATGAGGCTGCCTGCTCCTGTAAAAGGTTAGAGTCTCAGAATCCCACCGGGGCAGTTCCACTCTGTTCATCGGGGTTTCTGGGGGTCAGTGCAAGGGCAATATTGTTTCCAATCATCTAGGAGGGGCCATACTCCTTACCTCCAGACCAGGAGCAAGGCCATGCTCTCTGCCTGGAGCCTGGGAGGCGAGGCTGTATTCCTTACATACAGGCCCCCAGGAGAGGATGCACTCAATGAACAGGTAGGGGGAGTGTATCTGGAGCGGCTTTTTGCTTTTCCACCGACACCTCTTCTGCATGAAATATTGTGTTTTCTCTTGCTGCTGCTTCTATTTGTATGTCATGTTCCCCCCCCCCCAAAAAAGCAACAGTGTTGCAAAGAGATGAATGAGAATGAAACTTTGTATCATCACATCAATGATACATTGAATTGAGGCTTGGAAAACATAACATCTTGCTTGAAAAAAATGTGCTGCTCCTACCCTATTCTCGGACTTTCTCTACAGACCGGAGCTGGTAGTGTTGGTTACTGCATTGTGTTGGAAGTCCAGGGCCTCCCCACGATGAGATTAGATGATGGGGGTGGGGAGGGGTGTGATACACAGTTATACTCCATGTGCTCATGCACGCACGTTCATAAGGGAAAAACGAAGAAGAAAAGCATTTCCATATTTCACACCAGCCACACTTTCTATTTAAAACACTGCCCCTGATTTTGTCCTTCGGGAATGCGCGTTCACTGTGAGCAGTTATTCCTCCATTCTCAGTGGCCGTAAGCTCGGGTTCGCATGCAACAAACCCCATGCAGGAGCACTCGCTGGAGTCGGAATGGAACAGAGGCTGTGCACTTGCTTGGGGCGTAAGGTGGATTTTCATCTGGGCTACAGATTTGCAGAGTGGAAGTTCATGGACTGCTCCGGTCCAGCTGATGTGGCCTGACTCCGTTTCCCCACCCTGGGGGCAGCTGGCTTACTATTCCTCGCTCTCCAGGAGGGGAACGGCTCAGAAGGATTTAAAGTAGCTGCCTGTGATCACACAGTTGGTCCACGGTAGGGTGGCCACTTGAGATCAGGCAGATTGAGTGAATACAGTTGTTGCCCAGTGCATAATGGCCCCCTGGGTGTCAGCAGAGACCTGTGTTCCGAGGGGTTGCAACTCCTTCAGAAGTGAATGGCCAGACCACTTCCACGGCACCTCTGGACTCAAGCCTCCAGCCTTTGGTTTGGGACTCCGATTGAGTCCATGGCCCTGTGTTCAATGCGGTGGTTTTCTTTTCCGTCTTTGAACAAGTAAGCAACCCCATTGACTGTCCCGCCCGCCCACCCCCCAACCCCTTGTGCCGTCTTTCCACTAAAGTTTGATTGGTGGTACTATTTCTTCCTTGTCAATGGGACAAAACTCCCCTCGCTTCAAGAGAGCTTGGCTCAATGGAAAAGCCCTGGTAGAGGCTTCCGTTAGCTTCTGTTCAGATTTGGCCTGATAATCAATGCCGGCAAAGGTGATTCAGTGACTGGGCTCCTTTTGTCCGCCGAATGCACGCCACCGCCTCGCTAAAACAAGCAGCCAATTTGAAAATGTGGAAAAGAGAGGTGACTCACGTCTTGAATTTGGGGTATTGCAGCTTGACCCTTAGTTATTTATGAACAGTGAGTTGTTTTAGAACCTGGTTTCTAAATTTTCTAAAGGTAGAGGTGGGATGTCTCCTCGCCCCCCCTCTCTTGTCTCTTTCTCTCTCCATCCCCCCCCACCCCCGGCCCCTTTCCTGGCTGTGGATCATTGTAAGTGGATGACCAAAATGTAATAAGTGGATTTCAAGAGGGAGTCAGCTTATGGTGAGTCATATGACACACACAGTCCATTTGAAATTTTCTTTTGAGTAAATCGTTATTTTTGCTACACTGAGCTTTGCTGAAGAGTGATCACTACCATGAGTTTTCTTTCTTTTTTTTTTTTTAATGACGTGAGTTTCACATTCGATTCTTCCATCTGAGTGAGTCACTTACGTGGAAAGCTGCTTTGGCATTCTCCCGCTTTTATTTAAAGACGAGGCTTTATATTTTGTATGCGTCTGTGAGCCACATATTTGGTTGTTAATTTTAAACAGTTCAGAAGCACGCAGGAGCTGGTTTTTATTTTTAGCTTCAAATTCAAGGTTAGGGGCACAGGCTGATAGATGCGTTCTCCTCCTCTCCTCTTTTTTCCCCTTGGCTTAATCGCAAGACCAAGCGCCTCTGCACCTGCTGGCACTCAGCTGAGCCTCTGCTCATCGGATCCAAATTAACTAGCAAAACCGCATTTTATCAAGATTAATTATTGCGCTGGTGCTGTGGAATCATTGGCGTGCTTTAAAACTTGCCCTGGTGGGTCCCAAGTGCATCTAATGAAATGAGAATGTTTATCTAGGTACAAGGTAAAGGGAGTAGAGATCAGAGGATAAGTTATTGGAGGAGGTGCTGGGCGTTTTTTAGTTTAATTTCTCCATTGATATGGTAATTAGAAGCATCAGGCTAAAGCGGGCTCCTGATGTGTTGTTTGTAGTTTGAATGTAAACTCTGGGGAACAAAGCGTTGGAGATACGACTTTGATGGCAGTGCTGCATAACCACCAGCTTTGGGCCGACTGGTTCACTGGTGGAGACCATTGAAGGCCTCCTGTCTTATTGATCTCAAAATCACCCGTTCCCTTTGGCTTTTGTTTGCATTTCATTGGGTCCCTAGGATGTCACTTTTTTTTTAATGGGATGTTTTGTAAAGGAGGACGTCTTAGTGGGAAACTATGTGGGGACTGGGTATAGCTTTTGGCCCCTGCAGAGCCCTCTGTCATAGGCCATTGGGTTTGAGATCGCTTAAGTCACGAGACGCATATTCATTCCTATGTGCAGAATTAGACTCGTGCTTAAATGAGGTTAATTCTTGAATTCATATTCATGGAAATGCTAACTTTTCTGGACTTCCCTGGTAAACCTTATGGTCATGGCATCAGGAAAAGCTACATACTTCTGATTTTAGGGCAAAAAGGATGGTAGAGCAGGCCAGCCCGGTGATTTGCTGTAACTGCAAAGAGAATGGCCCCTAAAATCCAGCCCCCAGCGCCCACAACACGGCACTGCACCCATTACGAGACCTCTCTGCCTCCTGGTAGCTCATACACTTTGGGGGGAAGCTGAACTCTGTTCTCTGGAGTCCTGGTGCTGCTGCCGTGGGATATAGGCATTTGTCTAACAGTCTGTAGTGAAAATAAAAATTTTTTAAAGGCCCAAGGAAGCTCACAAGGAAAGCCAGTGTTGGGTTCCTCATGTTTCCCTTAGGAGAGGTGGGGATTGGCAGTGCCTTTCAGAGCAAGTAAGCGCCCAGCTCTAAAGACTAAGCGTTATCCTGAGTAAATAAGGGCTGTTTGTTTAGCTTTTATAATTTATAGATTATTAGCCTGGTGATGATTTATAAAGACTTCCTGGAGATATTGCACAAACATGCTTAGGACTTTGGAATTTGTATTGGATGGAAAGTCCCTGGGCAAGTTTCTTCTTGAAATCGTATAGATTTTTTTCTCCTTTGGTCTTTGTTTCTGTAATCTTAAATCTCCTACCATGATTCTCAGCGAATTGGTTTACAATCCTTGTGTTTCTTGGTCTACCATCGATCTCATACCAATGAGAGATTACATTGTGGATGGTTTTGCATTTTATATGTTACCTAAATTATATACATGCAGAACAAACTCAGTGTTCAGTTAATCTGCAAATCAAATATTTTTAGTGTTACACGATCAGGGCCATGAAGTTCATTCAGACCCATAGTGACCCTATAGGACAGTGGTTCTCAACCTTCCTAATGCCGCGACCCTTTCACACAGCTCCTCGTGTGGTGGTGACCCCCCAACCATAACATTATTTTTGTTGCTACTTCATAACTGTAGTTTTGCTACTGTGATAAATCGGGCGACCCCTGTGAAAGGGTCACTCAACCCCCAAAGGGATTGCCACCCCCAGGTTGAGAACCACTGCCCTATAGGATATGATAGGGTAGAATTGCCCTTGCGAGTTTCTGAAACCCAAAGGGTGATTGAGTGTTTACTTTTTTGGTAGTTTTGTCTTCTACAGTGTGAGTGACCCCAACCTTCAAATTGAATTATTTTTCAACCGACAGAAAGTTGAAAGAATAATATAGATCATTTTGGTGTATTCATCTTCTCCCACGTTGCATTTAATTGTTTTTTCTTCCCCTTAATCTTGGTGGTCGTAATTTTGAGTCACCCTTGTATGAGGATAGCATTTGTGATCATGCTTTGGTGAAATCAGATGTCTCTTGTGAGCATGGTTTGGGCCTCTGTTTTGGTTTTTTTTTCCCCACTTAGTTGCATTTGGATGATGCTAATTTGGGTGGGGCCAGCCTGTGATCAGAGTGGTGCTGAGTGATTGCTGTGACGGGTTTCTACTGCTTGCGGTGGTGGGGACAAGAATCTTATTTCCAAGCAAGCAGTGGAATTGGAATCCATTGAAGGTCAAGGATCTCATGCATTTACTTAGCCTCTGATGGAGAGATGTGCTAAGGATTAAAGGAGCTTCAGAGATCCGGAAAGGCCAAGCCTGCTCTCTAGGCTCCCGCTGTCCAGTAGCTCATGGAATGATCATGGGAGTGTTTTGTAACTTCACCTGCACGTTGGTTAATGTGATTTGACCTAACCACATGCCGTCAAGTCAGTGCCGACTCATGGAGGCCTCATGCATGTCAGAGTGGAACTGGGTTCGATAGGGTTTTCAGAAGTTGATCACCAGACCTTTGTTTTGAGGCCTCTCTGGGTGGACTTGAACCTCCAGCCTTTGGGGTAGCAGCCAAGCGTGCTCATCATTTGCAACATCTTGGGACACTGCTACAAAACAAAGAAACAAAAACCCAACTCACTGCCACCATCTATCTAGTGCAGGGTTGTCAAACTGACACCCTCCCCCCATGCTCTGAAATAAAATGAAAATAGAAACAATTGTTACAAAGAAAATAGCACTTAGGGGAGATAGAGGCAATACACATACAAAATTCCTCGTTAACCCTTTAACTACGTAAGACGAGGCTACACATGGCCCGGGGTCTCTCCCAGGGGCCTGTGGGCGTGTTTAAACACACTGACTCAGTTCCGGAGACGTTTGGAAGCGATATGTCTGCCACTCTCAGTGTCATGCAGTATAAACAGATCCCAATAGCGAAAAGGTTAAAAAGAGCACTCCGGGTGTGCTGTTATGAATCATACCTAGCGGCAGCACTAGTTAACATTTTTAGAGGGAAGCCATTACGATTGTGCATCCCGTTGGTCATCTGTCCAACCTTTTGTGTTTTTTATTAGTTACTTTGTTATATTTTCCAGTCACAACATAAGAGGTAAATGAAAACTAGTAGGAGGAAAGCACTGGCAAGTGTTGGGTAAAAAAGAATAATTTTTGTCATATAACTACATTAAATAAAAAATATTTAAATAAAAGCAATTATATAGTGTTTTAATTATCCTATCCACATTCCTGAACCCTCCCTTCAAAATATAAACTTAACAAAATTTGTAAATGTGATGTGGCAAGCGTGAATATTGCCTTACACCAAATGGCCCATGTTTTAATTGAGTTTGACACCCCTGCTCTAGTTGATTCTGACCCTGTGGGTCAGAGGAGAACTGCCCCTCTAGGTTTCCGTGGCTCTAATGATGGGAGTGGAGAACCTCATCTTTCTCCCACTGAGCAGCAGCTGGTGGTTTTTAACTGCTGATCTTGGGGTTAGCAGCCCAACTGTAACCAACTCTTCCACTGGGGGCTCCTGGGGGCCACAAGTTATATACATGCTATTAAAATGGGAAAAATAGCAATCGAGTATTTTCTCATAAAGAATTGCCTGAAGTTGAAACAGTTCATCTAATTGAACTGGTTAATGCTACATTCTACAGCTGTGAAACGTCTACTGCGTGCCTGTTATGGAAAACTGGGTTGTCGGAGGTCTTTCTAAATACATGCTGTTTGGTAGATCTACATGCAAATTTCGGATTTTACCACGTACCTCTGTGGGCCAGAAGTAACTATGTGTGCGTGAGTGTGGGGGGTGGTGGTATGTCTGTCTTTTGGGGGTGGGGGTGGAAAAAATTGCTAGTTGAATTGTGATAGAGCCATATCCGTATCTAAACCTCACCCACACGGCTACACACACTGTCTTCTTTTTGTTCTGGTCTTTTCATTTGCTACACAAGCTCCATCTAGGGCTTCAGAGTTATTTTGGTGTCCTGAAACATCTGGGGGCAAAGAGAAGGGGTGTGTGGGAGCTGGTTGAGTGTGCTCTTATGTGAAGATGCCAGTGATCAACACTTTGGGCTCCCTGCTGTGAGCAGACTCATAGCCTGGCTCCAAATGGGGGGGGTCATCTGAAAAATGCTTGTTCATAGTTACCCCCCAAAAAAAGCCCCAAACTGAAAACAAACAGACTTATTGCTGTTCAGTTCATTCTGACTCATCGCCCCACTAGAGGAAAGAATAGAACTGCCCCCATAGTTCCCAAGACTGTACATCTTTATGGAGGCAGGCTGCCCCTCTTTTTCTCACAGTACAACAGGTAGACTCGAACTGCTGACCTTTCAGTCGCAGTGGAGTTCCCTCAGCATCTCACTGGCTAGGTATGACTTCAACACACAGAACATAATACTAATAAATAATAATACTTTTCTAAAGAAACACTTCAACATGTATACATTGTATGTGCCCCCAAAGAAAGAGAGAGATAGGAGAGAAAGACCTTCCATTGTGATAAATTTGCAGCGGACTGGGCATTGGGAAATCTCGGTTTGAAGCCAGTTTAGGCCTCTGTCCTCCTCTTTGGAATGGGGGAGTTGGACTTGATGGGGGCTGGGGAATCCGTGCCCTTCTTGCCAGCTCCTGGGACAGATCGCTCATAGTCATTAACTGCCACCTCTTGTCAACCTCAGGATGTCTGCAGACTCAGTGCTCCACGCAGCCATGGCTAATCAGCTGAGTGGAATGGACGCGGGACAACATTGATTTGCCATCCCTAGGCGATGCACGCTCCACTTCTAGCTATTGATCTTCTCCTGGAGGACAGAGGTCCTGCCTTGAGAACCTGTAAACCACCTGCTCCTTAGCCATTTACATAATGTGGTTTCCCCTTGCCATAGAAGCACTGCATCTTGGGAAAAGAGTGGTAGGGGGAAACATCCCCTGGAACCTTGTCATTGCCAGAGTGAATGGTTCATGCCGAGTAAGCCTCTGTTGGCTGGGTTTGGCCACAAGTCAGGAGTCCAGTTGGTTTAAAATGAAGGTTCAGTAACAACAAAAGATCGCCGTCAACTCCTCGGTGTTATTTTTCTTTGTTAGTAGCAGGTAAAACACCATGTGCATTTTTCTGACTTTCTGTGGCAGCCACCCCAATATTTATAGACTCTCCATTTATGTGAATGCCTTCTAATTGCAATAGGGTTTTTGAGTCACGTCGGGCTGCCTGGTCGTTTCACAGAGCTCTGTGCCCGTCATTGCGACGGAGCCTCTTTCTTAATCGGGACAGGAAATAACAGAATAGCAGCTCGAGGGGACTCTCGCATTGGGTCTCTTGGGAAGCTTGGCGCTGGAGGAAGGAATGGGACCTTCACCCCAGCAGTCTTGGTGCAGGTGGGAGTACAGCTTGCTGGATTCAGAACTTCTGGGAGAGGGATCATGTGGGATGCAGTATGTCAGGATGTCCTTTTTCCTAAAACCATTTGAGGACCGAGTGCGGGGCGCGGTGGGAACCCTATGGAGTGGGCAGTTGTAATTTACTGAAAGCTTGCCTCCAATCCTTTGAGCTAGCTGGAGAGCCCTGGGATTACTCTGAGTTTATAGGACCGCGTGCTTTTGCATGCACAAATCCTATTTGTGCAAAATTGACCTTTACAAAGATTTCCATTCCTGCCTCTCGTCCCCTCTTATCCTTTTCTCCCCAGAAAGCTGGCCTTCTGTTGCCAGTTTGGGGTTTTATGGTTGATAGCAGGACCCTCAAAATTCCATTTCTAGTTAGCTGGCCATCTGTCCATCTCCCCACCGAACGGCCATCTATTATTCAGCACTTCTTGTCTGCCGGGCTCAGTCCTCGTTGCTAGGCATGATCGTGGTCTCTAACATTTACTGTTGGAGTCCGACGTCGGTGGCCCAGTGTTAAACACTCTGTTGTCTTCACCCGTTTCACTTTGTAACCGAGTGGGGCCAGCTTACGTTACAGAGGAGGGACTCCGAGACAGGAGGTCTGAACCATAACAGCTGAAGAGACTGCATCAGTATGGAAACGTAGAATTTTGTTGTTCTTCTCACTACACATGGGTTTCTAATGATAGCTCACCCCAAATGCACTCATTTTTTATTAAAAACAAAGGCCCCATCTTTCCAATGTGGATCCAGATACTGTTGGTCCCCTACCAACCCCTGATAGAGTAGAGGAAGTTTCTCTTTGGACACACGAGCCTTCATTTCCTGCTCTGGGGCCTGGTGGGCTGCAGTTGAGGCTGTACAAATCAAGTGCAGCCAGGCGTGGGGCACGGACGTTGGGGCGCTTTCCAAGGTCGCACGCACTGTTGAATCAGGAAGGACAGGCGAACTCCATCCGTCCCTGGAACTTTCCAGGAAGCAGGCCCTTCTCTTCTGCCTGGACCTGGGGCTGGGGCCGTGGGGAGCCCCTTCGCTGCAGGCCCACTGTGCCCCTTCTTTTTGAGCTGTGAGGCCACCCGAGCTGAACTTCCCCAGCCAGGGTGGAGTCCGGCCACCACAAAACCATTTCCTCTTAGAACAGACCAGTGTCCCATGGACAGGCTCTCTCGATTCATCATTTGGAGTTCATGTAGAGAGGCCTCTTGCGAGGCAGGGTCCGTACATGCTGGCTGCTCAGCCATAGTGTGAGACAGGGATTGGTGGAAAGTGGTCTCCGAGGAGTACCTTGCAGAGGCCTCCAGGTGGCTTTTCAATTCATAGCAACCTCATGTGACAAAGAGGGGCTGCCTGATGGTTTTTGAGGCAGTTTTCTTTATGGAACCAGGGTGGCATCGTGGTTACGAATCAGACTGCTAACCCAGAGATCAGCAGTTCGAAACCACCAGCTGCTTCTCAGGAGAAAAATGGGGCTTTCTACTCCTGTAAAGAGTTGCAGTATCAGAAACCCACAGGGGGCAGTTCTACCCTGTTCCCCAAGGTCTCTATGGGTGGAAATCAACTACCATGGGGGCAGTGAGGTTTTTGTTTGTTTGTTAATCTTTATGGGGAGAAGATGGAAAGGTCTCTCCTCCCCGCCCCTCCCCCCCCCTTACTGCAGAGCTGCCCAGTGGTTTGAAGTCCTGTGTCCCCACGAGCAGCCCAGCACTTAACTGTTGCGGTCCGAGGGATTCCTGCTCCGTCTCCGTTGCTTCTGTGTGTGGTTGCGGCCATTCCTGGCTCAGAGTCACCCCACAGGATGAGGAGAACTGCCCCATAGGGCTTTCTAGGCAGCCAGCCTTACCAAGCTGCAGGGTATCGCAGTGGCAGCTTTCCCATGGTAACAGCGTTCAACCGCCGCGCCTCCAGGGCTGATTGTACCGAGCATTCTCACCACTCACAGTCATGAATTATGGTCCCCCATTTCCTCAGCTCAGTATTTCACATAGCTCTTATTGGATTGGAATTGACTTGGGAGACAATCTCTGCCATTCGTAGGCTGTGTACTTCCATGTCCCCTTCTAGCACTGATCTCCTGGAGGACGGAAGATCCTTGGGGTAAACCCAGAGCTAATCTTTACCTGTTCCTGGGGCACCAGCATGTGCACTGTGTGGCAGTGCTGTCCTGGTCTCACTTGGGAGTGCTACCTAGATCAGTGTCTCAATCAGGAGTCCTTGGGCAGCACAGGTGGTTAGTGTGCTGGCCTGCTAAATGAAAGGTAGGAACCAAGTCCCCCTAGAGGTGCCTCAGAAGAAAGGCCTGGTGATTGACGACTGGGGGAAAAACCCCTGAGCCACAGAGAACTCTGTGTCGCACCCTTCGACTCAGACACAGGGGAGGTGGGGTTGCCACGAGCCAGAGTTGAGTAACAGCAGCGATTTTCTCCTTTCTTGTCGGTATTCAATCATTCGTGCTGTTCCAAAGCTTGAGCCAGAGCTCTATTGACAGAACTATGCCGTTATTTTATTTTTGAATTGTCAGTCTATTTCACAATATTCTTAGATAGTTCCCTTCTCTTCCATAAACCCAACCAAACTCACTGCCATCAATCCAGCTCTGACTCACAGCCACCCTACAGGACAGGGTAGAGCTGCCCTGGTGGGTTTCCGAGGCTGGCAATCTTCACAGGAGCAGACTGCCTCATCTTTCTCCTGCAGAGCAGCCAGTAGGTTTGAACTGTTGACCTGGTGGTGGATTAGTAGCCCGATCCCCGAGCCCTTCATGCATGTGGCTTCTTGTCCTTTCCCACTGTGTTCTTTTTGCTCTCTGCTCATCTCTCTTTGAGATTCGAAGTCATTAGGTAAATTAGGTGGCTCTGGATTGACGGTGAGTGCATAGGAGAATTGTTTCACAAGACAAGGTATAGAATTTTAGGTGCTTGTTTATTCAGCATTTTAGCTCTGCTCTGTCTGCACTGTGCCTGGTTCTGGGGATGCCAGGACGGGAGAGGAGCTGACCTCCCTTGTAATCTCTCTCTCTCTCTCTCTCTCTCATAATTGACCTGGCCACTAATCTGATCATCCCACTGAGGGAGCGCTGAAGACTGTCTCGGGAGTCATTCAGGAAGGGACCACAGGGCTGGAATGGTGCACAACACGGGGACCTGGCACAGTGTTCAGGCCAGGGAAATCTTGCTAAGGAACCATACTTGCAAGTGTGTTAAAGGTGGTGAGGAAGAAAGGAGAAGCCGACCCGTGCAAAGACCCTGAGAGGGGCAGCTGGTTCCCGTTGTGCAGATGCAAGGGGGTCTGGGGTGTCTGGCAGGTTTTGAGAGTGGGGTGGTGCCAAGTGAAGACAGGCTGAGAAGAGGGCTACTGTGTGGCATTCTTGTTGGTGGGTGCCATCCATTCCATCCGACCCCTCACGACTTTGTCAGCAGAACGGAAACACTGCCGGGACCTGCGCCATCCTCCCATCCGCTGCTGCAGCCCTGTCTCAGCCCATCTCCACGTCGGTCTTCCTCTTTTTTCACTGGCAAGGGGCCCTCCTCCATGTTCAGGGGTTCCGTCCTCTAGCCTGAGAGTTAGAGCTGTCCATCAGAGGAATTTGAGTAGGCAGATGGCCAGGTCAGATCCACCATAGAATGAAGCTTGCCAGCGCTGATTGGATGGCGATCTAATTAGTCATGGGCAAGAGTAGATGAATATAGGCAGCCAATTAGGAGCTTCATCCTGATGGAAGAGTTTGGCTCCTGGAATTGGAGAGATGTTTGCAGATCCACAATCTCTGTAGGAGCCAAGGCCAGCTGGATGTGGTGATGGATTGGGTGTGCAAGGGGGCAAGGAGGAGGTGTGGCATCTCAGTAGGACTGTGGAGTCATTCATGATTGGGTGGGAAACTTGGAGATGGCTGGGCAGCGGGGAAGAGCTCATAGTTTTGAATCTGTTCAATTCGAGGCCCTGTAGGGGGTCCTGAGGTCAGAGGGACCAGTAAAGGAAAACAGCAGGGTTCAGCAGGGATGGGGGACCTTGGAGAGGGGTATCGGGTGGTTCTTGTTGTTAGCTGCCATGGATCCAGCCCCCAACTCGTGGGGACCCCATGCACAGTGCAACAAAGGGCTGTCTGGTCGTGCTCCGTCCTCATGACTGGTAATGGCCTGACTGCTGGGATCCGTAGGCTGGTTTTCAGAAGTGGACCCCCAGGCCTTTCTGCCCCGTCTTTGTCCAGAAGCTCCATCCAAACCTGTTCAACATCATAGTGACACAGGCACCTTCACTGACAGGTTAGGAGGTCAATTAGCCCGGGAATCACCCAGGGTTTCCCACGGGGAAGAGGAGAAATCCAGCATTGAACCGCCATCGCCATTGGGGAAAGGGCTCCAGGCAGCTCCTGCAAACCCCTGGTAGTCCTGGGATGGCTTGCTGGTCATGATCATGCACAAGGGTGGGGAAGGGATGGGAATCGAGGCCAGCAAAGAGTGCTGTCAGCAGGAGGAGCCCTTATTGAGAGGGAGGCAGAGGCTTAGCGACTGGAGGTGTGTTGTAACGGGGCAGAGAGAGTCAAGGGTCCGGAGACAACAGAGAAGCAATGATTTCCCATACAGGGATGCAGACTTCTCTGTCCAACAGCTCACAGTGCTTATGAGGCCAATTCTGTCTTACCGTTCCCTGTCTTTGCGGTTACGGCTCTTTGGAAATGTCAGAAAATGGATCCTTCTTTAACGAGAAAAGGGGAGAATAGCGGTTGATGTGCTTTTAATCTTTTTAATACTATCGACAAGCCAGTCCTCATTGGGCAAGTCTAACTCCGCCTCTCCTCTCTGCGTCTCCTGTATGAACGAAGAAGGAAACAGCTCACCAGATAAGCTGTTCTCAGAAACAATCCATTTCTGTGTGACTCAGGGAAGTACCAGCCACTGCCCCTCTTCCTTTATTTACCCAGTGAGGACATTTATAAATATTGTCAGTAAAAGGACATCTTAATTTTTTTTCTTTTAAAAGAGAGCCAAAAAAAAAAAAAAAAAGGGGAGCCAGTGCAGCTGTAATATCAACTCATCCTATCAGGAGAGATCAGACGGATCAGGAGGCCAGCGAGCTTTTTGTCAACGTTTGAGAGGGTTTTTTCCATCAGCTAGAATATTCTATTAGAGGCAACTCCATTTTCTAGGTATTTTGGTAATAGGCTCTCAGGGTGATTACAGGAAATGGGGCATTTGGAGGGACATGCACCTGGGATTCATGGGATTACACAATTTTGTGAATTAGGTAATCTGGACTTTTAAACACACACACACACACACACACACACACACAGTGTTTGACGCTGCTATCTGTTGTGTGGGTGGGGCTGGAGTTGGCCTTGCAGGTGGGCGGGAGCAGCATGGATGGGTTCTGGCTCTGCTGATATCCCGTGCTCACCTTTTGACTCAGTCCAGACCAGATCACAGGTACATTCTCGACGGCATATACTCCTGCTCTTTCTCTTCCCCTAAATCATCCCTCTCCTGTGAGCATGAATTCACTACCCCCTAAGGAGAAGTCACCCTTTCCTTCTCCCACCCCTGCCCCTGTAGCCACTTATCATGTTTCCTTTGTCTTAGTTTGCTTATTTCACATAAGTGAGATCACAGAGTTAGTTGTCCTTTCACACCTAATATTTTTGCTCGTTATGTAATGAGTTCAAGGTTCATCCATGTAGAGCAGGGGTTCTCAACCTTCCTAATGCCCCTACCCTTTCATACAGTTCCTCGTGTTGTGTTGACCCCCCAACTATAAATTTATTTTCGTTGCTACTTCATAGCTGTCATTTTGCTACTCTGATGAATCAGGCGACCCCTGTGAAAGGGTTGTTTGACCTCCAGGTTGAGAATTGCTGCACTAGAAGCATGCACCAGGACTTTATTTCTCTCTTAAAAAAACAAAACAACTTTTAAAAAAAATTGTACTTAGGAGCCCGAGTGATGTAGTAGTTATGGCATTGGGTTGCGGCACACAAGGTCAGCAGTTCGAAACTACCAGCTGCTCGTTGGGAGAAAACTGGGGCTTTCTTCTCCTGTCAAGAATGACAGTCTCAGAAACCCACTGGGACAGCTCTACCCTGTCATATGGGTCGGCCTGGAGTGGAGGACAGTGAGTTTTAAGTGATGGGAAAGCCTACGGAGCAAGTGAGTTTCTGTTTGCTGGTCGGTGAAGTGCTCCCTGGCTCAGGTCACCCTCCCCATGACATGCCAGCACTCTCCACCCCACTCTGGTTTCCCACCTGTCTCTGCCCCTTCGTCTTTGCCCTGGGGCAAACCCTGCCCTTTTCATCTCCTACAGTGGGTTGTTCTAAAGCCCCCTGTGTGTTCTTCCTTATTTTATGGGCCTTGTGGTTGGCCTGAAGATGGTTTCATCTCTCTCTACAGATCCCACCTTCCTCTCTTTACTGTGCATGTGCACATATTTTTCCTGCATGGTCAGAGCTCCGTACAATCTGAGATCCTGCTTTTGCTGCTGCAGAAGATGTTACTGGCAGTGCCTGCCTGCCTCACTCATGGCATGTCCTCGGGGTGTAGCATTCCACACTGCGGAATTTCTCTTACTGCTTTCCACACTGATACGGTTCCGGTTTGCACTCATCTGAGCAGTACCTTGCTGAATAGTCTTATGTAGATTAATTAGGAGAGATTTTTAGGAGTGAGGGCCATAGGTTACATATACCTGGTCACATGACCCTCTGAATGGCCATTCCATTGTGCTCCAGCCAAACATGTTTCCTGCCCTGTAGCTGCATACGTGCATCTTAACGCCCAAGCACGGTGTATCACCACAAAAACAGATTGCCTGCAAGGCCCAACAATGGTCTGTCAGCATTGTTTCAATTGGCATTCATTCTGTTACAAGCGGCTTTGAGCAGACTCTTCCCACTCTCCTTCATGATGCCCCGTAGTGCCTGAAGCGCAGCCAGTGCTTGATATTTGTTGAATGCATTTATTTATTTATTGAGTACCTCCCAAGCTATTGTTTCTTTTTTTGCTATTGTTTCTTTTTGAGGTGTATGGGACATGCGATCAGATAGGCTGGGGCCATGTTATCTGGACCTCACAGTGCTCAGGGGGTGTCCTGGTGGCTCTGTTGGATAAGCATGGGACTGGCAAGCTTGGACTCAGGAGGAAGGGAGACCAGAAGTCACCGGCTGCCTGCGAAGGCCCGCTGCTCTTTCGTATTCTTTCATTTGGTTCTCAACCCTTGATCTGTTCTCTCTACTTTACAAACGAGGAAACCAAGCCTCTGAGAGATGGAGTCATTCGTCCAAGTTCAAAGAGCAATGTTGTGTGCTGCAGCTAGGACTGAAACTCAGCTGAACTGATAACACGGCTTATCCGCCGGGTCCTTTTTAGGGAAGTACCATGGAAAACATGGCACCGGACTTTTGACCCTTAGTTCAGCTTTAAAAGAGTTTACACCAGAATTCCCACAGAGATCCTAGGAGCTGATGTGTTAGCCCAGTATGAATGCTTGCCTCCTGCCTTCCCGTGAATCCCAAAGCCGGGCCTTACCTTTCTTCCTTCGCTCTTTCTTCGTGTGCCCTTAATTCATGTTGTAGCAGAGAGATTTATTTGTATGTGTGTGTGAAAGAGAGAGAGAGGATTATTATTTTAAACCTGGGAATCGTTTTTCTTTCTGTTGGGCGGGCATAATCCCTGTTCGGAGAAGTGGCTTGGCATTTGTAGAGAAGGAGTTTTAATCCCTCTCGCCGGTTGACCAGTTCTTCCTCCATGATTTCCCCCAAGGGTTTGGGAAGCCCTCTTGGGTCCTGGTTTTGGTCCAGCTACCCACTTCATCTTCATTGTTCTGGGAGCAGCACCGCCTCAGAGGCTGCCATGCTCCAGCGGCAATCACCAGAAAGCAGGGCCGCCTTTGGTCACTGACCAAGCCTGACACTGTGCCCCTCCACCTGACTGCAGACTGAGCTTTTGGGTGCCATTCCCAGAAGAGCCTTCTTGACGCCCACCCTTTGGCTGTTAACCATACTCTGCATATCAGTGTGCACCTCGTTACTTTCCTAAATGGTGGTTGTCCGCAGGAGGTGGTACGCAGAGGCGGGTGCAGGCAACATCTGCTCAGGCTGTGTGTTTTCCTTGTATTTTTTTTACTCTGGGATTATTTTTATTATGCAACTGCTTAATAAAGGAAATTTATTATGCCGGGGAAGTAATAGTTCTGCCACTCATTTTCAACATGTAGATTTCTTTTAGTTGCTTTTAAAACTATCTTACAGACCCCATTTAAATACTATAAATGAGCCAAGATTGTACAGCTGGATCTGGGCTTGACATTGTTCTGTGGAGGGTGACGGTGGGGAGGAGAAGAAGGAACAGATAAGTGTGTTGCATGGAATGGGCTATAGCAAAGACGATGTTTTCACCATGTTAATCGGCTCTTCCTGGCACAAGTTCCATCCAGCTGTGTCTCAGAGACACTGGCAAAAACTATTTCTGGGAAGTAGTTTGCTTTTGTTTCTGTTCGTCACTAGCACCACCATTCCACAGGCTATTGTACCAGTCCATTTGGAAATATCTTTGCTCCAAATATCAAGATAAGAGAAGGAAGCCTCTAGAATATATTGGTTGGCTGGTCTGGGCTTAACACACACACACACACACACACACACAGAGCTATGCACTGCAATAAAACATACACTGCAATAAAGCAAGTCCCATGAATTTCCTGGTATCCACAGTGCATATGAAAGTTACATTTGCACTGTTGCACAGCCCATTGAACGAGCACTATAAATACATTGGCGATATTGTGAGAAAGATCAGTCTGTGATACAGAGACACAAAGCAACCACCTGCTGTTGGAAAAAATGGCACCGATAGACTTATTCGGTGCAGGCTTACCACAAACATTCCATTTGTAGAAAGCACATTACCTGTGAGGGCAATAAAGGGAAGCACAGTAAAACAAGGTATGCATGTAAAAGAGGCATTGCTCCAGAGCTAAGGTAAGATCCATCTGGCTTATTGGCATTCCTGAGCCATTTATTGGAGATAGATAGATAGATAGATAGATAGAGAGAGAGAGAGAGAGAGAGAGAGAGAGAGAGAGAGAGAGAGAGAGAGAGAGAGAGAGAGAGAGAGAGAGAGAGAAGAGCTGATGATCTTTGATAACTGGTACTGCTGGACCACAGGAGTTAAGTGAGATGGTGATTGTTAACAGTATCAACCAAGAAATAACTAGGACTTCTGTTTTTGTTGATTTGTTTAAGCTGACTTGCAACACTTATACCTAGAGTTACATTCTTGCAGAGGGTGACAAAGTTTCTAGTGTCTGAGGGTGTGGCTCTACATCCCAGCTTCAACGAGCTCAGCTGTGGAGCAGGAGTTTGTTTCCACCTTACTTTCCCATGAACCACACACCAAACTCAGCAGAGTCCAGCTCATCGTGACCCCTGGGTCTCCAAGGCTGTAAATCTTTGTTGGAGGAGATCCCTGAACCTCTGACCTAGGGGTCAGCAGTCCAACACTCAGCACAACAGACCTTCTGGAAGAGAGTGACTCGTGTGGACAAGTGACTCGTGTCTAAAATTAAAAATTTTCTCCAAGCTTCCACCCAGACTAAGGCCCTTTCCTTTGCACAAGGATTTTTTAAAAAACCACTTTGGAGCTAATTTAAGTTTAATATTAGTTTAGCTTAAAAAAAAAAGAATAAGAAAGAGAAAAGAAAATGGTTGTGTGTCTCCTGCCGTTTTCACTGGCTTGTGAAACATCGCTCTTCCAAAGGAAATAGCGTTCCTATTCCGTTGTTCATTTTAGCTACTTAATACTGTTTTGTCATTGCCATTGGAGGAGAACTTAAAAAGAAAGAAATGTCGCAGCTGCTCCTGAGTACATTTAAAGAACTGTAAGCTCCAGAATCTGTTGTTTTTCCTTGACTCCCTTGCTTCTCCCCAAAGACCTTTAAATAGAAGCCATTTCCTTTGGCTGCCTTAACCCCCAACCCTATCTGATCTTGTCACTTTCCAGGCAGAGTGGTAGCCTGCCGCCCAAGGCCGCCAGAGAGGGCTAACGTGTTTTTTCGGAAATGGCCTGTTGTAACCTAGGGCCCCCAAGTCCTGCGAAGCTACAGGATAGCCCAACCCCCAGAGCCCATCTTGAAATCTGCCCGTTGTGACCTGAGCCCAAGTTTAATCAGCTTTACAAAAAAGAGGTTTTTTTTTTTTAAATTATAAAATAGAGGCAAAAGTTAAAGGTCTGAATCCCAACTCTCAGTACATGAGTACTAATGTCAATAAAGTAACATTTTCTGTGTTCTCGATTAATTCCAGGGCTTAACCACCAGGATGCTTTTGGAGTTAAAACAGAGTGGATTAGTTTTATGGGAGACATGCCTCTACCTCATTTGTGTTCTGCATTACTGTTTGGGAGAACCACTTAAACCTCTCCAAATCAGCTATGCCCCATGTAATGAGCGTACCAGGCCATTGCAAGAGCTACAAGTAATGAACTTGTGCCGGTGCCTAATCTCGGTAATGGAAAACAATTACCAAGGCCTCCGGGGATAGGATTGCAGTGGGAGAGAGGCACTGACGGCTGCAGATGGGGCTTGTCACAGACTAGCCCCGGCGTGGTTTAGCTGTTTGAGCTGCAGGAGTTTCTCACAGCAGACGAGGTCAGCAGGCACTTGGTGCCTCGGCTAGGCTGCCAAATGGATCGTTTCCCCTCAAATTAATTTAGCTTCAATGTGACTTCGTCATTTTTATCAGATGGGAGAGTATAAAGTATGTTCCGGGAGGGGAAAATAACAACGGGGAAAATTTATATTATGAAAACAGAAACCTCAGACCAACCCTGCGTGTCAGAATAGCACCGTGTGCCCTGGGTTTTTCAGTGGCTGATTTCTGGGGTGTAGATCACCAGGCCTCTGCTGGAGGCTCCTCAGGGTGGATTTGAACCTCCAATGCTTGAGTTAGCAGCCAAGCATGTACCAACCTAGGACACATATTAGGACAGTGAAGATAATCTAAGGAAGGCAAAGAAAAGCGTCTGAGTTGGGTGCTGCTCTGTGTTTTCAGCAGGCAAAGACTGATTCAGAGAGCTCAGTATTTACAGACATCGTTGCTGTAGTATCACTTGAGCTCTGTTAGACCGGGTGTCATATTCCTGCTAAAGTTGTTGTGGCTCGGTCCCATTGAGTCGGTTCCGACCCATAGCAACCCTGGTCCCGCACCATCCTCACAACGGTTCCCATGTTCAAGACCATTGCTAATCCATCTTGTCAAGGATCTTCCTCTTTTTCATTGATTCTGCACTTGACCAATCACATGTCTCTTCTCCAGGAACTGGTCACCCCTGATCACATGTCCTAAGCATGCGAGACACAGTGTCACCATCCTTGCCTCGAAGGAGCATTCTGGCTGTACTTCTTCCAAGACTGACTTGTTTGTTCTGTTGACAGTCCATGGTACTTGGAATATTCTTCACCAGCACCACAACTCAGAGGCATTTTCCCCCCCTCTTCCTTACCAAGAGCTGCTGAAAGAGAAATACCACGAGCGGATGGCTTTAACCAATGGCAAGTCCTTCTCTCACGGTGTAGAAGGGTGGGAGACTGAGGTCAGGGCGCTAGTTCTTGGGAAAGGTTTTCTCTCTGCTGGTCCACAGTTTAAGAGGAAGCTACTTGTCTTTGAGCATCTGTGGACTTGGCATTCCTTGGAGATTTCCAAGGGTCTTGGCATTCATGCTGCTCTGGGTCTAGGAGGTTCCTAGCCCAGGGACCCTGGGTCCAAAGGACACACTCTGCTCCTGGCTCTTCTTTTTTGGTGGTAGCAGGTCCCTCTTGGCTGGTCTCTGTCCACGTGTCTTCTCCTCTTTTATGTCTCCAAAGAGATTGATTCAAGATACCACCTTAATCCAAGCAGGGTGCATGCATCCTGCCTCATTAACATTTTATAACAAGACATGCTTACATCAGGCCACACACTAGAGGATCATGACTCAATGCTGGGAATCATGGCCCAGCCAAGTCCACACCTATAGGCAGGGGGCACAATTTAATCCAGAACACTAGGGGAGACTTGATGGTGGGTTTCTGTTGAAAGGGGCCAGTGCCAGGAACCATGGGAACTTGGAGGAGGGCTGGATAATCCATCCATCTGTCTTCTACCCTTGCCAGCAGAATTCATCTTGGCAGATCCAAAAACAACAACAACAACAACACAAAAACAAAACCACCACCAACAAAAAACCCCAAAACAAAACAAACAGAAAAACACTTGCATGGAATTTCTGGAACAACAAAATCAAAACCCCCAAACTCAAACCTCATAGTGCTTCACTGAATCAGTTTTTCACTTGTCACAGACTTCTGTGTTTTGAAAAGGCTTCGTTTCCTCTTCTTTGGTTTAGAAGTTCTGGGCTGTGGCACATGGCACAATTGCTTTTGGGTCATATTGCTTACAAGGCAGCAGACAGGAAAGAAGTAGGAAGTAAACTCTGGACATTTGACTTTGTGCTTTAAGTCACGATTAGTACCCCCACACCCCTGCAGTTAATCTCTAAGGGGATAAATTCTGATTGGTGTAAGTCATGAAAGAGATTTCCTATCTTTAAATTGCCTATGAAGTACCCCTTTTTCAGAGGTGTGAAGTGGGGCTAGGCATACTGTTCTAAATATGAGCTCGTGTTTCTTACGTGGTGGGGCCCTGTGCCTTCCTTGGGAGGTGCCTTAATTCTGAACACCTGCCTGGAAAGAAGTTGCCGAAGAGTCAAAGCACTTTATAGGTTGCCTTATAGTTTTGAATGTTTACAAGGAAGTGTTCAGTTAAAGAACGGTTCGGGCGAGTTATGAAAGGTAATCTCGCATAAATAATTAACCAGGTTCTTGACCGTGCCAGTCAGATCCTAGCACAGCCCGTGATAGCACCTTGAAATTTGAAATTGAACTTGACCCGGTTATCTACTACATCATGCTGTTTCCCCCATCTCTGAGGGGGGTTCTAAACTCTTTTAGTGCCCTAAAAAGCTACCTCGCTGGTGATAGCCATTTATCAGGCAAAACTCTCGAACCGGGAGGTAGCTTATGCCTAAGAATTTTGGTGAATGACTTTCTTATGGCTCTGGTGGTAGGGGTCTCAGATACAGGGTCTGTGTGCAGTTTAATAAGTTGCAAGCCATTCCTGGGCTATTTAGCAGTGTTACCCATCCAGCCATTCAGCAGATGTGTCTGGACCACCTTCAGCACCGAGGGGTATTGATGGGCGGGCTTGGGAGCATTCTCACCTTCATTCAGGAAAGCCGGGTTTGATTCCCAGCGAGTACACCTCACGCATGGCTACTCCCCACCCGTCAGTGGAGACATGGGTGTTGCTGTGATGCCAAGCAGGTTTCAGCAGAGCTGTCAGACAACAGACTAGGAAGAAAGGCCTGGCAACCCTCTTCCAAACATCCGCCAATGAAAACCCTCTGGATGCAGTGGTCCAGGCTGCAGCCAGTTACAGGGAAGGTGCCGGACAGGGCAGTGTTTTACTCTGTTGTGCATGGAGGCTGACTCTGTTGCAGTGAACAGCTTCTCTGTGCTGACCCTCAGGCTGCTGCCACGGCTAAATTTGGCGTGGCCTCCACTTTTCAGGAAGGGCTGCACCCCATCCAGTGGGAAAGGGGAATGAAAAGAAGGGAGTTCTGTGTAGGGAGCTGCTGGGCAGGCAGCGTGAGCATCTGGACCTTTATGAGCAGCTGTGGAACTCAAGCCAGAAAGAGGGCAGCAACGCCTGGTCAGAGGGCAGAATGTGAGCCGTAAGGTGATGTGACCATCCCGTCGATGACAGGAGAGGGGAGTGAATGCGAAGTGTCCAGGTGCTGCCACCGCCCAGCCTCTCAGCGTTGAGGCAAACCGCCACAGGTGGTTGAAAAGGAAAACGAGGACCGCTCTCAGTCCTCTCTGCTGTTGACCCTTTCCCGCTACTCCCACTCGGCCTATTTCATGTTTGTTACCCCAAAGCCAAACTCACTGCCACTGACTCGATGCTGACTCATAGCAACCTTCCAGGACAGAGTAGAACTGCGCCGTGGGTTCCCAAGACTGTAACTCTTTACGGGAGTAGAAAACCTCGTCTTTTCTCAATGAGGAGCAGCTGATGGTTTTGAACCGCTGATGTTGCAGGGAGCAGACCAAAGGGTCACCATGGGGCCACCCGGACTCTTCTTTGCTGTGTTAGAGCTGAGGGAAATGTGACTAGGATTTCAAAAGTGAAAATGGAACGTTCCCCTTTCATGAAATGAGGTCCACTCGGCTGCTGGCCTGTTGAGACCACAGAAGGGGGCCGGAGCGGTACTTGCCTGGCGTCGATGATGGTGATGCGGGGGGTGGCCATCGGGTGCTCTATTGTTGTCTTTGTCACACTGCGTCCCCTCTGCTTGACTCCCTTGCTGTATCTATTGTTAGTTGCTGCTTAAATTCCTAATAAATAAACGTGCTCCATTTCCCCTCAAATCACAGTGATGTGTGGTTACAACAGGAAAGAAAACAAGACACACATATGCCAAGATGTTAAAAGTAAGGAATTTGGGGTGTTAGGAATGTAAATAACAATATCTTTTGTACTGTACATTTCCAAAATGAGAGGGGTGGGGTGAGGCGAGGGAGGGGGAGAAGGGAGAAAGGATTGTTTTGTTTGCTATTTGGAGCTCTGGTCTTACGCCACATGGGGACCTCAGAGTCTGACTAAGAAGCCCTTGTGGTGTGGATGGTCAGGCATTGGGCTGTGACCACAAGACCGGCAGTTTGGAACCATCAGCTGAACAAGGCTGTCTACTCCCACCATGATTTACAGCCTCGGAAACCTGCAGGGCAGTTTGACCCTGTCTTGTCCAGTCCCCAGGAGTCTGCCTGGATGGCAGGGCAGTGCGTTTGGGGTGTTCAGAGTGAGACCTGGGCTCTGAGCCTGCGCAGCTGGGTCAATGGGGGCCCCCTTCCCCTGAGGTCAGTCTTGATGGAAGAGAAGCCTGAGTGTCCACATGGGACTCATGAGGATGGACCAGGTGACCTTCTGCTCCATATGAGAATTGATGACATCCTTCTGAGCACTGCCCATGGAGAGCCTCTCAGGGGCCCATGTCTTCATAACTGAAAAAATTAATACAAAATATTAAATAAACACATAAAATACATACATACATACATCAAAAACCCAAAACGCCCAACCCTTCAGTCCCCTTTAAGGGAGAGTGGTTACCTCTGTACCTTTCATTCAACTCCCAAGGAGGGCTGTGACTGAAGAAAGGGTGGGAAGCCCTGGCTAAATGTACCCCATCACTGTCCCTGTTCAATGAGTACTTAACCACAGACTCACCAAGGCCAAGCACAGCGCCAAGGTGTGGACACTCCCTGCTCAGCTCTGTCATGGGGAGTTTGTACCTCTCCCCAGGGCCAATTTTCCTCCTCTTCTCCTGAACTTCACCCCTGCCCACCTGCTGCTGAGTGGCCACTCTGCCTTGAAGCCCTGGAGCACTTGCTGGGCATGCACTGTACCTTGCCTTGCCCTCTGCAGCGGGCACTGTGTGGCTTTCCCAATAGCAGCAGCTCGCTCTTGCTAGCATGTGGCCGTGCTAGGCCACTGACGTCCTTAGCCCTGCGGTATGAGCGTTAGCACCTGCAGTTTACGGATGAGGAAACCAACGCTCAGATCGTGCAAGTGAACGACAATTCGTCAGTGACAAGAAACGCCCTTTGAATCCAGTTCAGTCACCCCGCTCTCCACTGTGTTGATCATCCCGTGATGGGCGTGGGTCACTCCTCTCCCCTCGCCTCTCATGGAGTCTTTGCACCTGGATTTCTATAGAAAGAGTGGAAGACCCCAGAATAGAAGGCAACTCCATTTACGTTTCTAATTTCTGTTCTGTCTTAAAACAAAAAAAATTTTAAAATACTGAATGATCTTTGTTTTATCCTCCACAGCCGTATTGTCTTAGGACATTTTAAACTCCATCTTGGTTTAGGAATAACAGAATAGTTAGACACACAGACTTGTTAAACTCAAGTCACATATTTGAGTCTCATGTCAGGGTGGCCCCCAATCCCCTACCCTGCCCTGTTTTTAGCCAGTTTTCATGCATGTGACGGTACTGTTTTTGTTGTTTAGTTTTGTTTGGGTTGTGATTGAGTTTAAAGCCTTGTTAGAAAGCTGTGTTTCTGAAGTAGTCATCTATGTTCTGCCTGTGTAACTAAGGGCCACCTATCTTTCTGCTTCCTCTGGAATCCAGCTTTAATGACACTCAGAGGAGAGTGTGTCTATGACATCATCACCTGCCTAATTCATTTTATCAGGAGATTCCTGCAGTCTCGGGTCATCCTACCAGCTTGGTACCCTCCGCTGTTCCCAGTCCTGGAGGTGGGGTGGTGTGTGTGTGTGTGTTCTCAGGTTTGGTGTCTGGGAGTCCCCTTTGCATGCTAGAGACTGGTTTTTCCTGGAGCCCCCAGGGTTCTGTCACTTTTAAAAAGAGGAGAAAGTGTCTATCAGGGTGACCAAGTGGTCTCTAGTTGTCCAATTGTGGAGACATCTCTTTTCAGGACCCAGCAATGTGATTTTTTTTTTTAATCAGGAAGTTGCGGGTATGGGGAAAGAGATCTATGTGAGCAGCAGTCTTGAGACCTGGAATGAAGAACTCTCTTGAAGGAATGTAGGGCCTTGCAGAACTGAAAAACATCTGGCATTGCAATCCATAAAAAACAACCAAAAAATCCCCTACTCCCTAAACTCACTGCCATCAAGTCAATTGTGACTCATAGTAACCCTATAGGACAGGGTAGACCTGCCCCCTTTGGGTTTCTGAGACAGTAACTCTCTATGGGAGTTGCCTCCTCTTTATCCTGAGGAGTGGCTGGTGGTTTCTAACTGCTGACCTTGCAGAGAGCAACCCAGTGCATAAGCATATGCTCTCTGTCTTGCAATCCACAGCCCTGGTGCAGCGTGCCACCTAGGTAGGCCAGCATTTTGACTCTGGGGAGGAAGAGAGGCATGGTACTTGGTGCCTAGTAGATGGCTGGTTCATTTTGGTGACTCGATTGGGCTCAGCAGGCGGTGGCTGAGTGACAGTAATTTAAGCTCCCAAGAGGGCAGGGCAACTGTGCTTCTAGCATCTGGTTTAGCACCGACAAGGCACCAATGACTGTACTGGGAGTGGGTGTCCAAGGGAACCCCAGGAAAATTGCTGCTGTTGGATTGGTGTTGGTGTGAAACCCTTAGAAGCTCTGAGATGGTCCCTGGAGAGACTCCAGGTCTGGGAAACGTCCCTAAGGGCCCGTAATTCTGAAGCCCATTCTTATTCAGAAATGTCAACTAAGTGGGGCTGATGCCTGAATTTATTTGACTGTAGATTCAATGAAGGCAGTGGATCTCAGACTTTTACGTTGCAGGGCCCCTTTTTATTACAACAAATTACCGAGGGCTCCAAAGAGTTTAAAAAAATAAGGTGGGGGTGGGGGGGGTACAACACACTAATATTTACCTTCTTAGAATTTTAGAATGAAACATTAAAACAGCACATTTGTTTATTACTTCATTTAAAGATCAAAATAAAGCCCATTACTTGTCACATAAGCTGCATCCTTTTATGATCAAGGACTCTACTTCTCAGACCCAAAATATTTGATGCAAGAAGCAGTGGTATTTTGCATGTGGGGGATCTCCCTGTGCCCCCTCAGTTGGAGACAGTTAAATTGCAAATGCTTATGCACTTAGTCTGAGGTGGTAGGCTATTTTGATTGAAATATGCCTTACCTATTTTGATATGCCTTACACAGACACGTAATTGGAAAAAGGAGTATTTTAATAGCCTTGTCAGATAATGATAGATATTCTGCTTTGATTGTAGATGCTGGCAAGGGATAGCTTCTTAAAGGTTAACTGCAGGCTGGACTCTGAAGCTGTGTCCGTTAGTTATTGTACGGATTGGCTGCGTGGTACAATATGAAGCTGTAGCGTGTCTGTCAGTCTGCCTCGCTGGCTGTGGCTCTGCAGTGTGGTTGCACAGCCTCCTCTTTGGTTCTTTGGAAAACATCATTTTCCGACATCTCCAGGTTCTTCTAGATGTTGACACAACTCATTGTACAACATAAAAAGCAAAAACAAACCATATCTGCTAACGTCCCCTTCCATCTCGGAAGAAAAGGATTTATGTTTTGGGAAGCTGTCAAGGTCCCGGAAAATACAACTTGCCCCCAAACTCTATGCTTTTTTTCCCCCTTGAAAGTTTATGCTTTGTTGGCAGTAAACATTGCCAGTGACTTTCCATCAGGTGACAGACACCTACCATTCACTTCTGAGCCCCAGGCCACGGGCATTGGAGTAGAGTCGCCCCAGGGTGGAAAGGTGTTCTAGGAACATGACTTTTCCACCTGACTACAGTGTCAATTCATCATGCAGAGTAGGAGGATTAGTAACTTGTCAGGCATCCCCAACGTATTCTCAAGTGAACCTGGCATTGAACAGCAGCAGCAACAAACAGAACAGCCCCCCCCCCCCCCGCCCAATTGGATGGCATGAAGATGCAGGTCTGCTTTGGGCCAAAAACAACACCAAACTCACTGCCATGGAATTGATTCCAACTCATAGAAAACCCTGTAAGGCAGAGTAGAACTGCCCCCGTGGGTTTCAGAGGCTGGCTTTACAGCTGTAGAAAGCCTCGTCTTGCTTCTGTGGAGTGGCTGGTGGTTTCCAACAGCTGGACCGTGTGGTTAACAGCCCACTCATGACCCACTGTGCCACCAGGGACCCCTAGTTTTGGGCCAGGATGCGAGTTTTAGCTTTGTTCGCTCTTGTCCTGTCCATGCAAATGCCAGCACAGGGGAACAGGCAAATCATGCCCTACTGCTATTTGGAAGTCTTCTTTGATCACTAGGACCCTCAGGGGCCCCTGAATCTTGGGGGTTGATGATATCATGCTCAAATCCATACCAGTCAAGTGAAGTAGTGGGACATCAATTGTGCAAAACAGCACATCACCCCAAATTCATGTGTGTCTTGGAGAAGCTTATCAGGTACTAGCCACCACTACCTTGTCTTGGGCATGTATTGAGATTGGCTTGGCAACTTGCGTCTGTCAGAGCCAGCCTTGGGGGCTCTTCCTGGGAGTGGACTGAGCAGCAGCAGGGGAGGGCAACCCAGAGTTGGGCTGAGCTACCACGCGCATCACCCACCCACGTCGGGAAGAGAGAGTTGTGAAATGCCTCTTAGCTTTAGTCGGCAGCTTCCTGGGAAAGCAACGAGATGATACCATTGCAAACTCCCTGTCTCCAAAATCGCTCTCTTTTGTGTGGACTTAGGATCTGACCAGCGTTTGGGTTGAGGGTCCTGTTCCGTAAGTTGTTGTTTGTTCTCTTTGCGATGGCAGGCTTTGCTATGAACACTGGTGCTTTCCCTTACGACAAGGTCCACAGGGCGCCCAGTGCCGCACAGGGGCGGAAAGGTGAGGCTGGCACTCCGGGGAGCTCCCGTCAGGTAGAGAATCTTTCTGGGCAGGGGTTGCAGTCCCTTGAACTTCCAGTGGACAAAACAACAGCAAAAATCGAAAAGCAGTAACCCTCTCCAAACAAACAACCCCAACCCAGTGCCGTCTGAGGACAGAGTAGAGCTGCTCCCTAGGGTTTCTGAGGTTGCAAGTCCCTTTGAGAGCAGACAGTCTCACTTCTCTCCCTCGGAGCGGCAGGTGGGTTCAAACCACTGACCTTCTGGTTAGCCGCCCAGCACCTAACATACTGTATCACACATAGAATACAAAGAAACCCTTTGGCACACCAGCCAATGGGCACTAAGCAACTAAGTCATTTTTGCCTTTCATTTAAAGTCAACGTAAATAAGTGCAAGATGGCAGTAGTGTTTTATCTTTTCTGTTGAGGGCTTTATTTAGAAAAAGAGAGAAAGGTTTCGATGCCTGTAGAGACAGGTGTCTTCTGCTCTCCCACAGGGGTGGATAGTTTCCTGCCTGGGGTGGGGTGGCAGATTTCTCATGGCGGGGGTGGGGGAGGCATGTTTCAGACAGGCCAGGAAACCATTTAGCTGGTGACGAAGGAGTCTGTTTTGACCGGTGACTACCCCAGGGGTGTCCGGACAGGGCTGAGCCCCCTAGGGTTTGCTGTAGTTGTTCCGTCAGGCGTGAAGTGTCAAGCCATTCTTCCAAGGACTTGGACTCAAACGGATTGGACCCAAACCGGCAAACTTTGGGGTAAGCAGCTGAGTGACTTCTCCATCGACCCCACCCAGGGACAGGAAACAGCCACCAGGGAGCCCTGCAGCCTCGACCTGCCTGGCTGAGGACAAGGCTGTGCCCCCGCCAAGGTTTGCAAGCCAGCTGCCTCACTCCTTTTCTCTCACAGTCCTGGCCCAAGGGGCGGGAGGTGTGAATCAGCCTTTTCTAGCGTTTGGGCTGTGAAGGGCTTGCCCCAGTGGCGGATGCTGGCAGGGCAGCGAGGGTTTCCTGGCTCCTTCCACTTGTCCAGCTCCTGCATTGTGGCACCTCCCCGGGGACTGCTGACTGCGCATGAACACGGGCTCATTTCTCAGGGAGAAAACACTTGGCAGGGCTCCCAAAAAGCGCTCCCTCTACACTGGCTGTGATTGAGTGTTAGGTGTCTGTTTGGCGGCTCTCTGGGCCTCTTATTTTTAGGGCCTTTGCTAACGTCTTGTGTGTGCATGTGCGTGTGTGCACGCGTGTGTGTGTAACATGAAAATTGAACCCTGGCAGCTGGAACTGGAACCTTGGGTTTTTTAGGCCACAGTTCCTTTATCACATGGCCCTATCAGGCTCTTGTTACAGAGGATTAAAATAAAGAGCCCACCCCAGGCTGGGGCAGGTGGGGGTGGGGTGGAGTGATGGGCAGTGGAAAGAGATATGGTAACTAAAGCTCCAGCCAGTGTCCTCAGCACGATGGCCTTTCAGGGGCCCAGGAGTCCGCTTACAGGTCAGCCTGGTGGAGCAGGAAGGGACAGGGTTGGGGTCTTTGACTTTTCTGTTTGGGAACTGGCTCTTCACAGGTGGGTGTGGGCCTGAGAAAGGCGTGGGTGCCCGGCAGGGGACATGATTTCTGATCTGAAAGGAAGGTTCAGGAGACGAGTGTCTGGGTGAAAGTTGGGGGGCTTGGGGTGGGTGTCCACCAGGGGTTGGTCCAGCCTAGGGCTCTTTCAGGTGGTATCTGGGGACCTTCAGCAGGTGGCCCAATTGATGCCACCCTAAAACCATACCCACAAATGTGAAACGCTCTCTGTGGTTTTCCACTGCTGGAAGGCGGAGCATTTGCATGTGATTGTCTGATGGTGGTCAGGAGAGGTGGAGGAGCACCCAGAAGGACGCCTGCAGAGAGTCCTGCCCCTGCCCCTGCCTCTGCCCCACACTGGGAGCTGATCCAGCTGTCCTCTTTACAGTCTTGCAGTCAATCAGCCATGCTTCTCTTGGAGTAGAATAGCAGACAGCCTCATCTGTCTCCCAAGTAGTGGCTGGTGGGTTCAAACTGCTGACCTTGGGGTTAGCAGTCCAACTCATAACTCATGATGCCACCAGGGCTCCCTTATGATTCCTAAGGTGTAAATTGCTTCTATCCCATTCATCCCTGCACCCAGGGCACTGCGCCTGTGCCTGGTAGGTATCCAGTGTGACCATCCCTTACAGGGGTGGATGTGTGCATGAGCATTGCCACATTTCTTGTGGGGAATGCCACGGAGGGCCTGAACTGCTCTAACTTTATTTTCCCTTGAGACTAGGGGTTTGTGGATGGATAAGAGGGCAGAGATGGAGCTGGCTGGGCCCTGTGTGTGACTCCAGTGTAGGGACCCCTGTTTCTGAGCCTTGATTCTCTGATACCATGAGGGCAGGCTATTTGGGGTGATGCTGCCTGAGAGATATTTCCTACATTTGAGGACGAGGAAGTAAAGCCCCAGATTTTACGTGGAACACCCCACTGAACCTGCCTCAAACATCCTGCTATAGGGCTGCATGTTAGACAGGGTGTCCGGGAGCCATACACATTATGCTGACATTGGAAACCAGTCTGTTTCAGCACATGCGGCTAATGGAATGCGCTTGCTCAAGTTATTCTGCTGGGTTCTGCACGTCGAGGTGGGCATTCACTTTTAAACGACTGAACAACTGATTGTGTCTTATTGGGTACACCTAGGTGCCTCCTCAACCCCAGGTGAGCCTCGACAATAGAACTCATGTCCAGAGATGTAGAGGTGGTTTCTTGGGGCAAGGACTGACACTGCTGCCAGCCTTGGGGGGCTGGAACCAGGAGCTGGACTCCTCCCAGAGCCAAGACATTGGCTCTTGTTCAGGCTGCCTGAGCTTCCAAGGGCTGCCCTTTAAGAGCAGAAGTATATCGGCTTACAGCTCTGGGGCCAGCAGGCTGTATCCAGGGCATCTGCCGGGCCACTGTCTGCCCAGAGCCTCTGCGGGAGGACCCTCCCTATCCCCCTGGCTTCCGGTCACCCAGGTGTTCCTGGGCTGGCATTGGCAGCATCACAGGCTGGCTTTCCTCTGTCCTTCATCTCTTCTCCTGCATTATAAGAACACCGTGGACAACGGGTCAGGACCCGCGCTGCTCCAGTGCCACCTCAGGCTAATCTCATGGGACTAATAAACATCTTCATAGACCCTGTTTCCCGACAAGGCGATAATCATAGGTACCAGGGCTTAGAGCATGGACATTTTTTGGGAGGGGAGGGGCGGGGGAGGCATTACATGTTAGGTATCTGACCACAAAGTCAGTAGTACGAAACCACCAGAAACTCTAAGGGAGAAAGATGAGGCTTTCTTGTACCATAAAGAGTTAGAGTCTCAGAAACCCGACTGACAGTTCTATGAGTAGGAATTGACTCGATAGCAGTGAGCTCTTTGGGATAACTTTTCAGTCCATCATGAAGCCCAGTGAGGTGCTGGGGCCACTGCCGCCTTGCTTCCTGCTTTCACTTCTCTCTCCATGGCACATTCAACATCCCCCACCCCACCTCACCCCTGTCTCTGCTCATCTCAGCCTCGGATTCCTGGGAGAGGGAACTGGGCTGGCCAAGCCGGGCCACCTTCTCCTGACCTGCTCATTCTCCAGTGAACCCTGCCCATGGGGAAGGGATCACTCCCTTCTTCCCTCCCTCCCTCCCTCCTCACTTCCTGCCCTAGCAACCAGATAGGACTGGGTAGACCTGCCCCTGTGGGTTTCAGAAGCTCTAATTCTCTACAGGAGTAGAAAGCCTCATCTTCCTCATACGGATCTGCTGGTGGTTTTGAACTGCTGACTTTGTGGTTAGCCACCTAACAGGACAGGGGGAATCAATGTGTCTTAAAAGGCTGAAGTCAAGTCCCTGAATCTGGAAGCCTAGGAAGTCAGGAATCTAGAAATAGCTCATCAGAGCAAGCCCCAGGGTGCTGGGGAGACACCAAACCCAACCCAACCCAACCCAGCCCTGGCTTGTGAAACTACTGGTTTTGCAGACGTGAGTTGCTGGGCCTCTGGGTAGTTGTGAGCCTCCCCATTTTCAGTGAGCAGCCAAGCCTGTTTGCATCACCCAAGGGCTCTATGGGGGTGGGAGGGGACCCCCACCTTAGTCCCCTTGATTTATAAATATCATCCACCACGTTTCTGTTGGGGAACTCCCAGTGCCTGCTTGGGGCCTGCAGGCCCACCTCCCTCTGTGCCGAGATGAAGAAGATGAGGGTGCTGCCAAACCAGGTGTGAATAGGAATCCACCCAAATCCCAAATTGTCACAGGCTGGCCCCGGAGCACACAGGGGGGCTGAGCAGAAAGGCAAAGAGCGTCTCGCTCTTGTAGGTTAGCACAACCCACTGCATCCTCAGGACTCCCCCAGTTGAGACAGAGGGGAAATACCTGAAATGAAAGCCTTAAGGTGTTGGCAGGTGCTGGTGACTTTCTCTGAGTTTTGCCACCCTGGAAGACGACACTGGAATCTCACACTAGATCCCTGAACATGCTCAGGGGACGGGGACTCAATGCTACTGTCACAGGGCAGAAACAGGCCCTCCCTACTCTGCTAGTAGCAGGTAGAACATCTTGGCAGTGCCCTCCTCTTTGGCGTGAGGCTCCCTAACACGAGTCTGTGCAGCATGTGTCCTGGTGAGGGCAGCTGAGAGTGCTCACATGGTACATGGTACCCTTCAGTGAGCAAGTGTCTGTCGCCGACTCTGCAGAGCAGAGGAGCTGGTCTCGAGTGATTGCCCATTGAGTCCAACCTGCCAAGGACCCGGGTTTGAGAGGCTCGCTTGTGTGAGCTGTGCCCTGTGTAGGCAGGTGGCACAGAGAGCACCGCACCTCCTGTGGTGACTGGTGGCCAGAGTGGTGCATGCAGTATGCTTGGCTCTTCAGTGAGCATGTGCAGGCTCAGAGCAACCCCCCCACCCCAGGGGTGCTGTGCAAGAAGGGTCTGGAGACCTGCTTGTGAACAATCAACCGGCTGATACCAGATGGAGCACCCAGTTTGACCAACGGGGGATGAACTCCACAGCAGCCAGTGTGGTTTGGAGCTTGACCCGTCCGTTGCTTGTTGGGTGGATGCGGGGCAGGGCAGGAAGCACGGCTCTGTTCTGCAGCTGCTCAGTGGGATGGAAGCTGTTTTTTCTAGCTGACTCGAGTCTAAACACAACCATTTTTTTTAAAGTCTGTTTTGAAGATGGAAAATTCAAAACTTTGAATCTGAAGAAAGTGCTGGGACCCGCCTTGGACCGCTGAGGCTTCTGAGTCTGGTGGGGGCCGGCGGGGCATGGGGGGGTGTCGGTGTTCTGCATGGTGATTGGACTCACTAGTTGGGCTGCTAACCACAAGGTCAGTTTGGACCCACCAGGCCCCCTGTGGGAGGAAGATGAGACCTCCCACGCCCGTAAAGAGTTACAACCCTGGAAACTCCCAGAGGCCTTTCACCCTGCCCTGTAGGGTCACTGTGAGACAGGATGCCACTTGATGGCTGTGAGTTTTGAGTGGCTCTGCCCCTGTGGACTCCCACCCACTGCCATCTCGTTGGTCCTGACTCACACGGACCCTAGGGCGTTTCTGAGGCTGTACATCTTCATGGGAGCAGAGAGCCTCCTTTCTCTCCTGCCCATATGGGTCACCTCCTAGGAAGCTCCACAGGACAGTTCTGTCCCACAGAGCTGCTACAAGTCAACAGTCAACTAGATGGCACCCCACAGTGGCAGTGAGGCTTCTGTACCCCTAGGACGCTGCTGCTCCTTTTCCTTGCCTCTTTGCCCTCGGACTGCTTACTTGACTAATCAGTTTAAGCTCTTTCCACTTAAGCCACTAATCCTATTTCTCCAGCCGAGAAGCAGCAGATAATAGTAATGTGTCCCCATAGCTTTAAAAGATGATATTGCCCTGCACATAAATAAAGTACTTATTTTTTCCTCTGCAAAAGGATGATTAAACAAATGTAATTTTCATTTATGCTTCCCCCCCCCCCCCCATGTTTCTTTTCTATCTCCCAGGACAGGACAGAAATCTCATGTTCATGGGGAGCATCTTTACTGATTACTTCCCACTACCCCCTTTCTGCAGCAGAACAATAGGGTGCTTGCTTTCTTATAGGTGTCTGATTTTTTTTTTTAACCAACCCTTGTGAAGGGTGGGTGGGGGTAGGCAGGGGCATGTGCGCTGGGGTGGGGTGGGGAACAGAGTGAAAACAGAAATGGTATTTTCGGCTTGTGGCATTTTCTAAAAAATGTAAATTCATTGGCAATATTCTAGCCAGGATATTCTCCAAATTCCTATAGGGCAAAGTTTTCTCATTGAAGATGCTCCCCCCCCCCAGTTTATCTGTGCAGAAATGGCTTTATTAAAACTGAGAGCCTTCTAATTCAATCATAAGCAGGCCACCAGCCTGGCTTCTTTGAAACCCGACTGTAGGTGCTAATGAGAACGGAGGGAAGTGCTAATGAACACACGGAGTGGAGATCGCCCAGCTCCTCTGCAGGTTTAACCTAACAGAGACTTCTCTTTTGCAGAGCTCGGAACGGCATCTTTTGGCCCAGCAGCCGATGCAGGTCCTGAGGAGCACCTGGCTCTGTTGCTTGGGCGTGGCTGTCCACCTTGTGGTAGATTCAGTGGTGGCTACCAGGGTGGAGTGTGTGTGTGTGTGTGTGTGTGTGTGTTGTGTCTGACATACTTTGTCATCACCAGTATCATGGCATCATAATCATATTGATTTGGGGAGCCCGTCTGTCCTCTAACCCCGAAAATCTGCCTCTGAGCATTGGCCCTAAGGAAGTGCTGTTTACTAAGGAAGAAGATCTTTGCACAGTAAAAACCTGCCTTGTTGCTGATTTATTGTAAGGTGGGAAACAATGGGAAACACCCTTTCTCTCCAGTTTTGAGGGTAATCGTGTAGCGATGGCGGGGCTGGCGCTTCTCCATTCGAAGTTCCACTTAGGATGGACATGCACTAGCATGAAAAGATGCTTATGAAGATGCGCCCTGCCTCTCCCAAGACGGGGATTCGATTATACCGAGTGATGTGTGGGAAAGGGGCACACAGGAAGAGTATGAGCAGTGGCAGGGATGGATGGCTGCTCCCCCACCACTTTCTCCTAGTTTATATATTCCATATTTTTTAAAAAGGAGCTGACTCTTTTATCATGGAAAAGGCCTTAGATAGCTATTTGAAAGTGATGTAGAGAGCCACGAGAAGCGGCCACTTTGGTACTGAAACTAAGCTCAATCAGCCCTGCCATCGAGGCGATTCTGACGCATAGGACTGAAACTAACCCCACTGCCATGGAGGCGATTCTGACTCAGCCAGCCCCGTTGGGCGGGCTGAACGGCCTCGCCTTCCTCCCCTCAGTACTGAAAAGAACCCTTGGAAAGAATCGTGGTCTGTCCTTTTGTAGAGAGGGCATTGTGGGCTGGATTGGAGTTGGGTGGCTTGTTGTCCTCTAGGAGGGTCCCCTCTTCCTCGCCAACAGCTCTTCCACTTGTGCTTAATGACATCTGGGTGACAGCCCTGAGGTGGGGGCAAAGGGGTTGGTGGAAGGTGGGGTGGGCTGTTGAAATGCAAAGGAGGGTGGCTTCCCAGGCAGCTAGGGCCTTGAGCATACCTGTGTCTCAGGCCAATTCTCTTTGCCTTTAGCTTTCTGTTTTTAATCCTGATTAAAACTTACCACTCCCTGGACACTATTGTTACCCTGGAATTGAGAATCACAAAGTATGTCCTGGGAGCCCTAGGGGCTGAGTGGGTTAAGTGTTATGCTGCCCATCGAAAGATCAACAGTTTGAAACCACCAGCCGCTCTGAGAGAGAAAGGTGAGACTTTTGACTCTGCATGTAATGATTTAAGTCTCAGAAACCCAAAGCGGGGGTAACTGTACCCCGGGGTCAACCGACTTGATGGCAGTGGGTTTTGGGGAAATCTGTCCTGACAAACAGGCAATGCAGGCGTAAATACAAATCTCCCTAAATTATAATGCTTAGTGAAGCTTCACAATTGATTTAGAATGCATTGTGGCGATCTTTATTGAAAGTGCACATTCCAATTCTCCATCACTGAGGAAGGTAGATTGGCTATGGGGCTTTAGGGTTAGGATAGGGCTGGATTCTGGTCCCCTTACTTATTAGGACTTTGGACGAGGCCCCACTGTAAGTAATAATACCAGGCTCCTGAAGTTGTATGTATATTGCATGGGAAATGATGTACACACAGCATGCTCAATAGAGTTCCTCAGTCCTGGCACACGCTTGGCAGAGGATGACTAGCATTAACTCACAGCTTCATTCAAAGACTCACTGTATGCAAGGAAAGTGGGCAGCAATCTGTTTTACGCTAGCTCCGAAGAGAAATCTGGTCCAGAGCCCCAAGGCTCTGTGGCCATGCAAAGGGACAGCACAAGTGTCGGAAATGAGTAGACGATGAGCCAGTGCCTGTGGCCTTGAACTCAGACAAAAGGTTAGCAAAAATTCCACTGAGGGTGATTGTATTAATTAGGATTAATATGCTAATTCAAACTTAATTGTCATTTGTTATGCTCTCCATTCAGTGTGTTACAATTTTATAAGCAGGTCTCCTGAGCAAGGGTCTGTCCAGGATTGACCTTGGACTCATTCCATCGGGGTTGGTCACACATACACCCAGGTGCTCACACATGCTTGCATACATGCACATGTGTTTTTAAAAGTGAACAATGGGATTACTAGTATGGGTTGGGATTTTTGGCGATCCGAAGTTTTCCCTTGGCAGGTTCTTGTATTTTTCTGAGGATGTAAGCAGTGATCTCACAGAGCGCAAAGGAGGTCTTACCTGTAATTGCATGATCACTGTCACACCTGAGCAGTAGGCACGCTTCACCGATCCCTTTTATGAAGCTTTGTGTTAAGGACTGCAAATGTGAAGTTCTCAGAGGTCAGGGAACAATCCATCCGTAAACGAATCCTGCCAGGTCCTGGAATATTCTTTGCACATAGTAACGAAGAATTGTGTGAATGAATAGATGACTGTGGCCGCCCACCCCATACGCTTCTTAAATATTCAGACCTGAACTCCTAATCCCGAGCAATAGAAGCAACATGTGCACACACCGCCCCTGCTTCCCCTGGACTGGGCAACAGTGAATGTGACAGGTCACGGCCTCCCCTTTCTTTGCCATCTTTCATTCAGTTGTTCGCCCAGTTGCCGGGCTACAGACACACACCGTTGTGCTTGTGGACTGCAAAAGTTTTTAATGTATGTGTCTGAAACCCCCAGATGTTGGCTTATTTGTTCTTCTCAGACCAGGTCAAGATCACATTCTGTCCAATTCATTTAACGCTTAATGTCCGCATGACCCCATGCCTACAAAGAAAGTGGTCTCAGACTTCCACACTTAACAGGGAACGATCTTCTGCTTGGCTTCTGTAGCCGCATGCCTTGTGTGTGTCTGAGAAGTTGGAGAGAGAGTTAGCAGGGCACCAGGATGCGAGTGCCTCCATCCATGTTCTGTTGTCATGTTTCACCCTGGTGAGTCAGGAGATAGGCCGTCATCCCGGATGACTTTCAGCACCTGGCCTTTTAGCCTCACAGGTCATTGATCACCTGATGTCTCTCTATCTTAGCTGAACTCACCGGAGAACCAAAATAAAGATGTCTGGCAATGTCGTCTGGCATTCCGTTTTCTTCTCTAGAGATTTTCTTAGTCTGTTTCCTCTGTTGAGGAGCCCTGGTGGTGTTGCTGCTTAAGCATTGGGCTGCTAACTGCAAGGTCAGCAATTAGGAACCACCAGCCATTCTATGGGAGAAAGACGAAGCTTTCTCCTCCTGTACATATTACAGTGCTGGAAATGCATAGGGGCCATTCTACTCCGTCCTATGGACTTGATGTAAGTCAGAATCCACTCCATGGCAGCGAGGTGGGTTTTTAAATTTATTTCTTAGACGGTTCAGATTTGATACGGAGGATACTGGCTCAGTGCCTTCTTGGGGATGCATCCTGCTGTGCGGTGACCCTGGGCACTGTAGAATTTACTGGGCAGCTGCAGAATTGACTCGGTCCAGGCTTGCTCTCACCTACAGAACCCCAGCCCGCCGCTGAAATGCCCCAGGGCTGCCATGACCCTGTGCCATCCGAAGGAGCGGACTCAGTGGTTTTATTTACGTAAATGAGCACCTACGGTAGGTGTCACAGGTTATCCGAGGACTATGTTGAAGGACATTGACCGTCAGCTCAGTAAATGTGTCCCAGATACTAGTAGCTGTCTCTTCTAGGCCAGCACCAAAAATATTCCAGAGATTTCTTTTTTTTTTATAGCTTCTCTCAAATAGTTGGAAACAGAAAAGGAGGATAGAAATATTTATAGTAGGCATAAACTTGCACGTAAACTCAAAGTGCTTTCAGCAATTTACTGTAATTATTCTTTTAGGGAGCTGAAGTAAGTACTTGTTTCAGGTGGCCTCTGTTTAATCTCCCATGAAGCCATGTCCATTGTTTAAATCTCTCTCATTTGGCTATCCTTTCTTTTTTTAATGTTTATTTTAATAAGTTTAATGTCTGGTGGTACAGTGATTATGTGTTAGGCTCGATCTGCATGGTCAGCAATTGGAAACCTCCAGCAGCTCAGAGGGAGAAAGACTGGGCTCTCCACTCCCGTCGACAGTTACAGTCTCAGAAACTCATGGGAGGTCGCTATGAGTCAGCCTGGACTCGATTGGATGGCAGTGAGTTTGGAGCTTTTGAGGCCAACCTGATGGCCATGATGGCCAGGGCACCTTTGGAGGCACTTGGCTGGTGTGGGAGAGTGGCGCTGTACACTTGTGTGTAGAATTGGGAATATTTCTTTTCTTGAAGCAGCCATTGGAACAGCATAAAACCCCTTCTCTCAGACATCTCCTTGTTTGATTACAAGGCCCGAGAATGCATTTCACTTCCTTGTAATATTGGAAGCAGGAAGGGAGAGCTTTCAGAGAGGAAAGGTTGAGTCAGCCCAAGAACCATTCATCCTGGCAGAGGGTGTGAGAGTGGCCATTAAGAGTCTGTCAATTCAAAGGGTGTTGTCTCTAATTGACTGAAACACCCTTTAAATGCATCAGGGGCCCGGACGGGTTGGGGGTGGGAAAGACTAGGAAGCATTAAGACCCATGACCACTCTTTTCTTGTTGGCTTTAACCCAGTGTCATGTTCCGTATGTTAAACAGGCATGGTCCTGGTTTGGGGAAGTTCTCTTTTTCCTTGGCCCTGCTCAGAAGCCCTTGGGGGTTGAGACCTAGATTGGGAAAGCCCAAGGTCTATGAATTAGGTGGACAGGACATAAGGTTTCAGGTTTAACGTGAGTTGGGGTGAGCATGAATTGGGGGCCAGGCCTAAGGTACTGGAGATGCTCTTCACCATTGGGGCGGGATAGCTGGGAGTGGGTGATAACAAGAACAGATCAGCTCTTCGACTTGTGGTTCAGGAACTCTTTGACAAGTGGTGCTTCTTTGTGATGTCTGTCCTATATAGATTTTCAAAGTCTGACAGCCTCATGGCACCACCACCCCTCCACCAAAGCGCAACTGCAGAGGCTACTTGTGGGCATTTAGTATCTTGGCGTGGAGGTTGGAAGTCATCTCAATACGGTAATACAGTTTCTTGGCTCTTCCATCACTAGGATGAACCCAAGATCGAGACGCAACTGATCCTGGTGGATGGTCAGTCCCCACATTGCAGGCAGGGGAGAGTACGTCTTAGTGAAGTGAGGAAGGAGTTTCAGGGAATGGGTCTAGAGTTTTCTTTTCTTTGGTTATAGGAATTTAGGGTGTGGTCTTTATCTCTTTTTGGTCTTGTTTTGCTTTGCCTTCCTTTTTGTTTTGGGTAAGTTGATTAAAAATAGAACGGAGCGAAGGAGTCAGAGTTAAGTATCATCAAAATTGTCAGTGATCTGTGACCATCTTGTTGTCCGGGAATATTATTTACAAGACCCTGGAGCCCTGAACACAGCTTAGCTGGGTGAACTTGGCCTTGCTACATTCCACAGCCCAATTACTAACAAGCCGTTCAGCAGAAACCATCCCTTGTGAACCTAGAGACATTGCTGATTGGACAGACCACAGATCCTACTTTTTAAAGACACACACATTGGGGTTCTCTCTCTTCTTTTGGGTGTCTGGGTGGACAGCAACAGCTCTGATTCTACGACTCTAGTCTTCAAGTTTCTGCTTTTCAAGTAATTTTTCTTGACAGTGGTCACTGCCTCTGTCATCTTTACAGATGAACTTACGTTTTCAGCTGGGGAATCAAGTAAGGCAGGGGTCCCAGACTTGCTGTGATGATCTCGGGCTTTCAGTGGAACAGTGCCCCAAACTCGCTCTGTCATGGAGTCAATCCTGGCTCACAGAGGCATCCCACAAATCAAGGGCCTAAAGTGTACATTCCAAAGACCGCCCAGAAAGACGGAGCCGCTGCACGGCGAGAAAATATTCCTTGGCAGAACTTTCTGGGTCTCTTCTCACCAGCGCACCTTTCAGATTTCCTGAAAACGTCTTCCTAGTAAGTTCTTGTGATGGTCCCACGTCCTTGGAGAAATCTCTCCAGTTTATTTGGTGAGAATCCCACAAAACAAGTCATTTATAACCACCGAAGTTGATCTCTCTGCCTTGAATTTCATTGGTCCAGGAGATCCCCTTCCAAGGCCCTGTTTCGATGGCACCTTGGATTTTGAAGGTACGCCAGCGAGACGAAGACAGCTGTGTTAGGGATCTTGCCTGCAGCCATCCACTGGTGGCAGAGGTAGGCTTAAACACGGGTTGTTTCCAGGCTGAGCTGCAACCCTGTAGCAATCTCTTTGGACTTACCTTGGCATATTGGAGGCACTTTAAAGTGCCCACCAATTCCAACAGTTTCATGCTTAGGGAAGTTGTGCGCTCTTTCTTTCACACTGAAATATGTCTTTTTTTTAATGTATATGTTTAGATTTGTAAAATCATGCCATTGAGCAGCTGCTATCTCGAGATGTGCTTTCAGGATGGCACAGGCACCTTTGTGTGCTTCCTTGTTTGACTCAGTCATCCCCCCCCCTCCCCCCCGGTCCTTTGACCAGGCACTCCCTTACCATGGTCTTTCCCCCTTGGGATTGCGTGAAACAACAGAAACGATGATTCACAGTCACGTGAAACCCAAGAAGTGAAGCCCCTTTTGGATTGCTGTCCTCAGACTGCGTCACACACTAGGCACCTGCATGGAAACGCATCTCTTTAATTCCTGTAACAGATCATGACTTCTCAGTGAGGGGAGCTGTCTAATGACTTAGCAGTGTTTGCCACAAGTAAATCCATTAAGGCAGAACACTGTTCCAATAAGAGTCCAGTTTAGCAAGCAATTAAGAATAGTCTTCTGTATGCTCTGCACAGTGCTAGACACTGTGGGTTTCCTGGAACAGATAAGCTAGTGGCAGGCTGTTTTGGAGGTTCTAATGTCACAGGAGCCAACAGACAAGGGGACAATCTATAAGCTACAACTCAAAGGGAAAGTGTTGGGAAGTGTCAGCAAAGCGGTCCAACCAAAGTGGTCGGGGGGCCATGGAGCAGGCATGGGAAAGGTAATATTTAGTTGTGCTCTGCAAGGAAGGAAGTAGCCCTGGAAAGTGAATGCATCGTGGGCCAGGGAGCAAAGTCAGCAAAGACAAAAGGAAGATGCTAAGTCTGTCAGAGGCACTGCAAAAAGTCCATGGAACTTGATGTGCAGGGAATGTGGGAGCAGCACGTAGACCACAGCACCTGTATAACTTTGGGTGGTTTTTCCCTTGGCGTGCAGGGGTTTCTGCTTATCCTGCTCAATCCTCCTGCATACCATCAATGATTTTCCTGGTCCTCTCTCATTTCTATTTCCATCTACCAGTCTTCTGCAAACCCCCTCTTCTAATTTTAGACCTCAGATACTCAAAACTCAATGCCATCTATTGGATGCCAACTCACAGCAACTCTATAGGACAAAGGAGAACGGCTTCTCTAGGTTTCCAGGACTGTAACTTTTTACAGGAGTAGAAAGCCTTATGTTTCTACTGCTGAACCTAGTCCTGGTTCTTGGCGATGGGCTGCTAACCACAAGGTCAGCAGTTCAGAACCACTGGTGCTTCTCAGGAGAAAGACAATACTTTCTACTTCCATCAAGAGTTACAGTCTGTGAAACCCACAGGGACAGTTCTACCCAGCTCTGTAGGGTAGAGTTGGAATTAACCTGATTGCAGTAAGAAATTTGAGATCTACTGATGTGCTTTATTTCTGCGTGGGCAGCTCAGGGAACACTTTCGAATACTTGTTTTGCCACTTGTGAAGGATTTCAGAACCCAAGACTATAAGGTGTAATTGCATCAGGTATTTGAAAAGCAGCAGTTTCAATTATATGTGTTAATGACTCCCAGAAGATCTATCTGTAAGAGTCTCTCATAAGAAACAAATTCATGTTGAACATCATCAGAGGAGAGAAGAGGGGACGTAACAGCTTAAGAACTGTAGTTGTCTTAGCATCTCACTGTGCTTACAGTAGATCCGTCCCCTCTACGGTGAAGATTCAAGAGCCCAGACCTCACCAGGGAGGGCCAGTTGGAATTAAGAGGCCACACTTTCAGGGAGGTCCAAAGTTCAGTGGACCACAGTGGATTTTTAGTCACCTGTGGAACAAGACAGTGGGAAAGACACGCTTGACAAGACTGTAACAGATAAGAGAAGAGGGTGAACAAAGCCAGCCCCACTGGCTTCTAAAATCTCCATGGAGGGAAAGAGGGAAATGGAGGACAAGAATAGAGGCTCAGAGCTCTAGGCCAAGAAGGGTAAATGCATCATCTCATGGAATCCCATCTCTCAGGAGGAAGCTGTGAATCTCAGGACGTTTTTGGCTTATATTTCGCTTTTCACTTTTGCTTATCAAATAGTTCATATTCACATGGCAATCCCCTAGTGCCTACCCCCCCAGTTTTAATCATTGAACCCATCTTGATAGTCCATTTTCACGGAACCCTGGTCCTTCTTTTAGCTGACCCATTTCATTTTGGTCTTTTTAAAAATAATTTCATTGGAGGCTCATACAGCTCTTATCATAATCCAAACATACATCCACTGTGTCAAGCACATTTGTACATTTGTTGCCACCATCATTCTCAAAACATTTGTTTTCTACTTGAGCCCTTGGTATCAGCTCCTCATTTTTTCATCCCTCCCTCCCTCCCTCACAAACCCTTAATGATTTATAAATTGTTATTATTTTTCATGTCTTACACTGACCAATGTCTCCCTTCACCCACTTTTCTGTTGTCTGTCGCTCAGGGAGGGGGTTATATGTACATCATTGTGATAGGTTCCCCCTTCCTCCCACAACCTTTCCTTTCCCCTCCTGGTATGGCTACTCTCATATTGGCCGTGAGGGGTTTCTCTGTCCTGGATTCCCTGTGATTCCAGCTTTTATCTGTACCCGTGCACATGCTCTGGTCTAGCCGCATTTGTAAGGTAGAGTTGGGGTCATGATGGTGGGGAAGAAGAAGCATTAAAGAACTAGAGGAAAGTTGTCATTTTGTATCCTAAAAAGAAAATGTATTTGCCACCTGCGTTGTTTCTCTTGATGGATGATTGTACTCTATCCTTGCCTAATAGTTGGATATTGTGATATTTATTTCCCTTAATGGGTTAACTCTATGTAGACTCCCTGGCACCTAAAATCAGTCTCTGAGCTCAATAAATATTTTCAAAGATGACAATATTCCAAGACTGTCCCTGACAGCAAATGGATTTTATTTGATGTATATCCACTGAGATGACAAAGTTATGAAGGTGTAATACTCCCTGACTATCATAATTCTCCCCCAAATAAACTCAGTCCATTCCAGTTCACAGTGTTGGGCTGCTAACCACAAGGTTGGCAGTTCAAAACCACCAGCTGCTCCTCGGAGAAAGCTGAGGCTATCCAATCCTGTAAAGAGTTACAGCCTTAGGAACCCACAGGGGCCCTTCTACCCTGTCCTACTGGGTTGCCGTGAGTCTGATGATCATAGACTTCCTTCACTTTGTGCTGTTTCATGTCGTCTGAGTCACGGCTCTTCTTCCCCTGCGTGAGTTGAGTGTTAACAATAATGCAGCATCCGTCTCCTTGTCGCACTTGGTCATTGATCCTTTGCTGGGTCGTCAGAGCAATAGGAACGGAGACATTTGGACTATTAACTGCGTGTCTCCACCGAGAGTCGGTCCTTTAGAAGTGTACTCTTAGGGCTGCAGTAACCACGAATCTGTCATGGAAACTGTCCCCACAGACTGCCGTGGTTCTCCTTGCGACAGCAAGCTCCCTCCCTGCATTTAACAAAACCTATAGCATTTAAGTCAGTGACTGCATAATGGGCTTTCTGATAGCAACCAAACTCCCCCCCCCCACCAAGACCAAACCTGTTCCCATCGGAGTCAATTCCCATGGGCGGACGGGATGGAGTAGGGTTGTTGCCAAGGCAGTCAGTCTCTGTGGGTGCCTGTGACCACATCTTTCTTTCCCGGAGCTTCCAGTCGAGTCAAGCCATTGACCTTGGGGGCTGCTTAACCACTGGGCCACCAGGGCTTCTCTGCAGAGGATCTTAGAATGTCTTCCCCAGTGCAGACATTTCCTTTGCAATGAAAGTGAAGCGTTTTAAATATGGAAAACATCCGCCCAACATCCGCAGCTGGGCCAAGCCCTCGGGAGCAATCCGTGTAGAAGCTGTGCTTTCAGCAGAACCGTGCAAACTGCCCTGGATGCAGAGCGACGCCCCCAGCGGTGTCCACCTGGCCCACGTTTTGAGATGAGCTTGCCCGCTGTTCCTATCTTCAGGGGTCTCCCTGGCACTGAGTTTGGAAGAGGAGCAGGCAGCCTGCTTTTCACTAAACAGAATGCCCAGAGATGTGACTTGGCCTGCTGGTGGAAGTGAGCCCAGGAATCTGTTGTTAGGGACTCTGTCAGGGTTAAGTCATCACAGGAAGTTTGAAGGGTGAGAGGGATGAGGAAGGATGAGGCCTGGGAGGAGAGGACCCTGCGGAGGAGAGGAACTGGGCTCACCCTGTGGATGGAGTGCCCCAACCCTCATAAATATGACTTATCTCACCTGGGGATCGAACCACTTCCCATTCCATTGACAGGATTTCAGGTCAGAACAAAAGACCACTCACAAGACGACGGAAGCAAATATTTTTTTCAGAAGCATTAAGTGGACCCAAAAAAACCCAACAACAACCAAACCAATCTAAATTAAATCATTATCTCAATTGCTCATGATTTGAGAGGCCCATTAAGGATATTTTTTATTCTCTGCTGGCTTTTACGTAACAATCATTTGCACATCAAAGCGATCCTTTTGGGTTGCCATCTTCTGCCCACTCCCCCTTTCCCTGTTTTCCAGCAATTATGTTGTCAGGATAAGAAGTAAGATCTTTTGAAAACATTGCTTTTCAGGGTGCCCAAAGCAAAGCACACATGAGCCAACTCGTCCATTCCCTTCTGACTCGCGGGTGAAACGGCAGTCAGGGCACCCTGGGATTATCCCACGGCATTTACGAGGCTGTCCTGGGAACGGAATGCTCCACCTCGTGCCCATGGAGCAGCCGCTGGGTTCTCTTGCCTTCTGCTTGGTCAGCAGTGGAGTGGAGCTCAGCCACTGTGCCACCAGGGCACCGCAGATCCTGTGTCAAGCTCCTCCTGACTCCTAGTGACCCAGAGCAGAACTGCTATGTAGCTTTTCCAAGACTGTACATCTTCGCAGGGACAGACGCATCTTAGTTCTCCTCCAGAGCTGCCCTGGCTTCCAACAGCTGACCCGCGGCTAACAGTCCACGTGTCATCCACTACAGCTAACTCACAGCCAGCAGTCCACGTGCCACCTGCTACAACTATCCTGCGGCCAGCAGTCCCCGTGTCATCCGTGGCTAGCAGTCCACGTGCCACCTGCTACAGTTATCCCACGGCCAGTAGTCCACGTGTCACCAGCTACACTACCGGAGCTCCTTCTAAGGAGCAGGTATAGCTCACTGCAGCTTGCTACCAATTTAGATGTTGAATAAGTTCCTAAGAGGTCCAGGTTGACTTTACAAAATGTAATGTCCTTGAGAGAACAAAAGGGTCCCGGGTCTTCTCCATGGAAGTTGCTCTTTCACAATAGCATGAAAGAAGCCTGCTGTTCAGTCGTAGTAGAGGTGCCTGGGCCTCTGGCCAAGACTTCCTTGGCTTGGAACCTGAGCTACCACAAAAAAAACCCGGTCTCACTGATGGATAAGTAACTTAATGAAAGCTTGGAGGACAGGTGAAAAATGACTGTCTGGAAGCCAGAGGCTGTTACCTAGAAATGCAGGGTGAGGGGCGTGCCCAGCAAAGCCACTACCACACTGGAAACTACGGTTTAGGACATAGGTGAACTCCTGCATTCCAGACAGGTTCTATCCTTTTTTGAGCCTTTCAACTTAGGCAGCCTTTTAAATTTTCCCAAGTTGTCCTGCTGAAAAACCGACTTGGTTGTAGATGGGGTAAATGGTCTGGCGTGGTCTATTTTCTCTCCTGGTCCAGTGACTCATTTGTGTTACATAAAAGCTGTCATGGGGGAGTCCAAACAGCCTTCATCAGACCAGGTTGGAGTCAGAGCCGTGCGCTTGTTGGCCTTAGAACACCGGGCAGGTTTCATGAGGTTGCTTCGTTTGTTCAATGGGAACAGTGCCAACCTCACATACATGCAGGGTTGACCTACACAGAAGAGCCTCTTACAACCTAGATGGTCTTTAAGAAAATTTTACTGAGCAGTAAGCGGCCCGTGAGTGGTGTGAATGGTTAACCCAGTCAGCTGCTAACCCAACGGTTGGCGGTTCATGTCCACTGATGGGCACCTTGGAAGAAAGGCCTGGTGATCTACTTCCAGGAAACCAGCCCTTGGAAATTCTGTGTTGCATGGTTCCACTCTGACATTATGGGGGTTGCTATGGTTCTGAGGGACCTCAACATTATCTGACTAGGTTTTCATTGCCACACTGCAGAAACATTGACTAAATTACTCCTCATGTTTCTAAACTAGTCCAACTCAGAACAATCCTATAAAGCTAAGTCAAACTGTCCCATGGGGCTTGCAAGGCTATAAATCTTTAGGGAAGCCGACTGCCACATCGTTCCCCCATGGATCGGCTGGTGGCTCTTCCAAAGTGTTATAGAAGGTGGCTCATGGATGTTGGGTCAGAGCTGTGTGGGATCTGTAATTTCAGACTGGTGGCTAGTGTTGGTCAATCAGAAGCTGTAAGCGAAGGCCAAAGCCAACCGTTAAGTGCTGGGTTTCATCATAGACTCTTGCTGTTGCATGGGCTCCGAGGTTCCGCCTCTTCTCGGTGAGCTTCAGTGACCGCCCACCGGGGTGCCCTAGGATGCACAGAGGAGGCTGTGGAAGGGATGCTCTGGTTTCCCAAGGCAGGGACATCACTGTCACCACAAACCAGTGGTCCTCCACCAGCCCAGTCTTGGCAGCTCCTCGTGTGTCAGAGGGATTTCTGTGGCTGAGTAATCGGCAGTAGATCCACAATCCTCTCTTCCCAGGATCCTCTGGATGGACTCAACCCCCCAGCGTTTCAGTTAGCAGCCAAGCCAATGTAACATGTGCACCACCTGGGGATGCCATGTGTCATAATTCCCCACTGGAAAACAAAGAGGGCCTCCAATGGGGGCTCCATCCATGCAGAGACTCAAAATGGATCTTGGGCTTTCACTGGAACCGTAAATGAAAAACTCACTGCCTTCGAGTCAATTCTGACTCATCAGTAACCTCCTTCCAGTTAACTCAAAACCCAAACAAACTCACGTCAACTCACATCAACCCTATAGAACTGAGTGGGACTGCCACTGTGAGTTTCCTAGACTGTAACTCTTTATGGGAGTAGAAAGCCCTGTCTCTCCACACCCCCACCTCAGAGGGGCTGGTGATCTTGAACCGCTGTCCTTGCAGTTAGCAGCTCGATACGTAACCCCTACACCACCATGGCTCCTTACCATGTATAATAAAGGTAAAATAATTCCAATGATGTAGACAGAACCGAAAACAGCGCAGAGGTTCCAGGCCTCCTGCATCAGCTGATAGGAATGCTCAGATATGGGCCTGTGGGAGGACGGGCCACCTGCAGGTGGCATCTTCTCTTCCCACCCTCTTAACTGCAGCCATTTCCCTGAGGCTGGCTTCAGCAGTGGATGCTGAGGTGAAGGAACTTCTATGCTTGGCAATTGTCAACTTGGGATCTTCCAGATGCCGAATGAACCTCTAAGCATTTTCCATTCCAACCCAGAAGAATCCAGTTAGATCCATCAGTTAGTTGTTAACAATGAGCCTGCCCCGTTTTCTCACGTCCAAACGTGGTGCTCTCCATTTTTTCTGGGCCAATGGAGAGAACGAGTAAGGGGACAGCTCCTGAGTTTCTCAGTCCAGTCTCAGGCATCCTCAGTCTCAGCCCTCAAACTGCCTCCCCCAGTGCCTGCCCTGCTCTCTACCTGTAGGGTGCTCTTTCTGGCTTCCAGGATCCCACAGACTATCAGCTACCCACTTTTGATGTGGTGAGGTACCTTATCACTAGGACATCCATATAATTTATCATCCGACCAGAACACTTTTGAGTGTGAAAGGGAGGGCCATTAATGATTATGTAATCTGGGACAACAGGCTGTCCTGGACCGGGTATGTCCTGGCAAACCTGGACAGATGGTGGCCCTCCCTGTCACTCTCCTTGCCTGAAGCCACCATGGTGGTGAGAAGAATTCTGGTGGCACACTGGTTAAGTGCTCAGCAGCTCAATGGGAAAGGCCAATAGTTGGAACCAACCAGCCCATCACAGGGAGAAAGATGAGGCTGTCTGCATCCATACAGTTTCACAGCTGGGAAGCCCATGGGCAGTTCTACCCAGTCCTGTAGGGTCACGTGCATCACCCCATTGGCAAGGAGTCCATGGTTGAATGGGTTGACGAGTAAGAACAGGACTTGGGTAGCTCACTAACCTCCCCAGTGGCACAAGGGGATCAGTTCAAGACTGAATAAGGCAGAATTGTTTTGAAGAGTTTTACCCAGGGGCAGGGAGGGTAGCTAGCGAGGTGAATGCATTCCTGAATGCAAGCCTTACGACAACTCTGTACGTTGGGGACTCTTGCACGTCCTGCTTTATAGAGGAGGCCATTGATGTATCGTTGGTTCTGACCCATCCTGACGTACAACAGAAGGAAACCCTGCCCAGTTCTGTGCCATCTTCACAATTATTATGTTTGAGCCCTTTGCTTTAGTCACTGCTTCAGTCCTTCTTATGCTGCCTCTCTACATCACCAAGCCTGATGTCCTTCTCCAGGGACTGGTCTCTCCTGACAACATGTCCTAGTACATGACATGGGTCTCATCCTTGCCTGTAAGCAGCATGCTGGCTGTACTTCTTCCAAGACAAACCTGTGTGTTCTTTTGGCAGTCTGTGGGACTTTCGATATTCTTTGCCAGCACTGTGATTCAAATGCATCAATTCTTCTTCAGTCTTACTTATTCAGTGTCCAACTTGCGCCTGCATATGAGGCGATTGAAAATACCATGGCCTGGGTCAGGCGCACCTCAGTCTTTACAGTAACATCCTTGGTGTAAAATCAGAAAAGATGTACATCGGGGTCTTGTCCTCTCACAAGGCTTATTCAATGTGTACCATCAGAAAGTATCAGAGAATGTGGATTTATGAATACAAAGGCTTGAGGATGTGCCTGAGTTGGTGACTCAGACTCAGAGTCTAAGCTCCTCCTTACTGCCTTCTGGAGACAACACAGACAGAAACTTCCGGGAGAGTAACTCTTTATGGGAGCAGAGAACCTCGTCTTTCTCCTGTGGAACAGCTGGTGGGTTTGAACCTGCAGAGGCAGTGACTTACTTAACGTGACTCTCTTAGCCAAAATCTCTAATTCCCGGCAAGCAACCTTTCCCGAGCGGATCTGGTAAGAAGTGGGTTGGTAGTGAGACTGATAGGATTACACAATTACTGTGAGTAATTGTGAACAGGATTCCTTGGAATGCCATCCTGCTGCGTAGAAAGTGAGCCCTCAGAGAAGCAGGAGGACATATCTCATTACTAGCAAGAGTCAGGAGTGGAGCTGGTCCTCTGGACCCGAGATCCCTGCTCAGTGAACCTCCTGGATCCAGAAGACAGCTCTAACCTCAGCAGACCAGCAGCAAAACCAGGAGCCAGAGCATGGAGCAGAGTAAAGTACTTCCCAACCCACCGATGCTTTGGTGCAGGAGGCTGGCCTGAGGAGTGGGGAGCTGGGTTTGCTGACCCACAGATGAATGCCTTAGGGTTAAGATTTATAGTGGAATGGTAAGCTCTTTTGGACATTTATTAGCAAACCTGAAAGAACTTTGTAACAGGCCTGGCAAATAACTCTCCTGAGCATTTCTCACTTACACGAGAACCTGTCAGCTTCCTTAATGAACCCTTTAATCATGAAAAGTGTGAGTTTTGTGTAGCCATTGCAATAGATATTAGCGCCTGGAGATAAAGTAGAGAATGCTAATTAACACATCACAGAACCACTTAACCCATTGTGCCACCAATTTGTAGCCAGGGCTCAGGAGAATGGTGGTACCTTATAGATGCTAAGTGTGTGTTAAACAGAAAGCATTGCTTTTTGGTGGATCTCAGGAAGAAGTTAGCCCTTCCCAACAGAGGCGGGTAGACTTGTGGTGGTCCGGGATCACAGGATGCGTATGGCATCTAAAAGATGAGATGTAGCCAGTTATTATGATAGTGATACTCTCAAAGTGTGCCCCCTTTGGGCCAACCCCCCCCCCCATATGTATATATAATCTACACACACACACACACACACACACCTGTCATTTCACCCCTATTAAGCATTAAGTCAGGAGTCTCTGGGTAGCACAGACAGTGGCACCCTTGCTATTAGCCGTGAAGGTCGAACCCACCTTGGAGGCCAGGCCTGGTGGCCATGTACTTCTGAAAGGTCCCCCAGAGCCCTTCTGCTCTGCTGCCTGGGGAGCCGCAGCCGGGATTGACTTGATGACAAGTAGTGCAGCTGTAAGTGCCAAGTCTTGACTTTGAGTGTCAGCAGCCGAGAAGCCGGTGTTCTCTTGTCCTGACTTCACAGTGCCCAGGCCCACCCTGTAGTCCCTGGTGAGGCCACCCGTGTAGAGTGAACTGAGAACTGTTTGTGAGACACTCTGAAGTGCAGGGCATTTCAGAAACTGTCCTCCTCCCTGCAAAGGGCGAGGGCTTGGAACCCAAGAGAAGCAGTCCTGCCTGGTAGTAACGAGTCCAGCTCTGAACCTCAGGGTCCACCCTCCACTCCCACCCCTTCCCTCCAGTCCCAGTTAGGCCACCTCTCTCTTTATGGCCTTGGGCATGGCTCGCCTCCCTCTGCCTGAGCGCTTTCATCTGCAATGTAGGGATAAACTAGCACTAACCACAGTATTGCCAGAGGGCTGAAACCAAATACATGTTCTTGGAGTCTGTCTGTCTTCTCTGTGCTTCCAGGAGGATAATCTGCATCAGCCCCTGTGTCATCAGGGCTTCCAAATCAGCTGCTGGATTTTCATTTTGGACGAAGTGCCTCTTGGGTACAAGCTTATCTCATGAAAGTTTCTACCCAAGGCACGGCACATAAAAAAAAAATAACGAATAAGAACCAAAAAGTTGATTCCATTCCCCCCCTCCCATCAACTTGATTGCAACCCATCATGACCATATAGGACACAGGTAGGGTGTCTGAGGTCGCAGATCATTATAGAAGCTGACTCCCTGCCTTTCTCCCACGGGACAGTTGGTGAGTTGGTTCCTTCCTGTTAGCGGCTGACCACTGTAACCACTGCACCACCAGGTCTGGCCCATGGGAGGCATCTAACAGTGTTTGCTCAATTGCACTGAACAAGCCAAAGTTCTTGGGGTCTAAATAAACATAGAAAAGTAAGGCACTATTATCCAAGGGCTGAAGTTGGAAGGAGGGATGCAGTAGAGAGAGGCTGCTGCTGGTGATGGGAGATCGTTTCAGTAATCATGTCTGGGTCATAGAAAGAGTGCCTGCTGTGTTTTACTGGGCACCCCAGCCTCCCAGGTCCTTGTTTAAAAATGCACACTTCTGTCTTCTGAGAAGACCCCAAAGGCTCCACTCCCACAGGCTTCACCAGACTCACGCCACCCTGGCCGACTCCCTTCTAAGAAATCGGCTCTTCAGTCTTCAAGTGCCCAGTGTCTCCGACCCGGGGCCCATCTGTTGGCGGCGCCTCCCATAGTGTTCTGCTCCCTTTGTTTAGGGGTTCAGTATTTGAAAATGCCCCGAAGCTCTGCATAAGGTCTTCAGGGGCTTCTTCCTCTGACGTGGGAACCAAGTCACTCTTTGTTGTCTGTGCTTAGTCTGGAAGCTCCGCCGTAACCGGTTCACTTGGGATGACCTGTTGGCCTTTGAAATACCGGTGACATTGCTTCTAGCATCACGACAACACGTATGCCATCACAGTATGACAGACTGACAGACAAGTGGTGGACATTGAACAAAAAAGGCCATAGAAAAACAGATACCTTTGAGTTGGGCGGGAGAAGAATATTGAAAGTAGCAGGGCTTCTAAAAGGACAAACTGATCTGACTTGGAAGAAGCACGGCCAGAGTGCTCCTTAGCGGCACGGATGGCCAGACTTCATCCTACCTACTTTGGGCAGGCTGTCAGGAGACAGCAGTCGCTGAAGAAGGACATCGTGTTTGGTAATGTGGAGGGGTGGTGAAATAGAGGTAGGCCCTGCATGAGATGCACGCACACTGTGGCCGCGTCAGTGGGCTCAGCCATAGGAACAATTGTGGGGTTGGCACAGGCCTGGGCAGTGCTTCATTCTGTCGCTTGGGGTTGTTAAGCAGTCAGAACCAACTTGCTGGCACTACCAGCAGCAACAACATCATTTCATAAGGAATGCGTTGGGTGGGCACGCTCAGACGCATCAAGAAGCTTATCACAGCGTCATCTGTCAAAGGGAGCGATGAGCAGCAAAGGAAGGTAGATGAATGTATGGCTCGGGACATGGTAGATCTGCGCAGCAATGAACTACGTAACCATTCTGATCTCTGTCTGTTGTTGTGCTGAGAGAAGCATGGCCCAAGGCCACACAGTACATAAGTGACCCCTAACACCCGTGTCCTTCATCTACCCTACAATATGGATCTGACTTTTTCTTTCTTTTTTTTCTGACTTTTTCTTTCTTTTTTTCCTGGCTTTTTCTTTTTAAAAAGATTTATAAGGTTACACCGGAGAAATAGGGGGCTTCCTACTCCTGTAAAGAGTTATTCCTGGAAACTCAAAGGGGGGCAGTTCTGCCCTCTCCTTTGGGGTCCCTGTGAGTCAGCATCAACCAGATGACAGGGAGTGAATTTACATGGAGACAATGACAGAGACACTCAACCAGTTAATTGCTGGAGGGAAGTTGCCACTGAAATCCTTCCTCCTCCTGCCCTTCTGTTTCATGCCCAGGCTCGCCCTATGCTAGGATAGTTTATCTCTTGGTTTCAATCACACCAAGACTGGGATGCTGGAGAGAAGCCAGCTGAAAGGACCCTTAGCTGTTTGACCCTGATGAGTTACTATGGGGTGCCTGGCAGATGCAAGCAGGTAGGAGCTAGATTGCTAACCTAAAGGTTAGGTCCTTCAGAAACACCTTGGAAGAAAGGCCTGGTGATCTGAAAGGTCACAGCTCCGAAAACCTCATGAAGCACAGTCCTGCTCTGTAACGTGGCAGGAGGTGGAGGCTGTGCCCATGAGTCAGATTCAACTGGAGGGCAACTGGTCCTTTGGGTGGTAGAACTAGTTGATGTTCTTGGTGGTAACCAAAAGATTGGAGGTTCAGTTTCACCCACAGGTGCCTGAGAAGAAAGGTATGGCGACACACTGCCAATAAAAGAACTCAAAATCAGCCGTTGAAAATCCTATGGTTTACTTTGACACACACTAGGGCGGTCACGAGCCGAAGGGGACTTGATGGCACCTGGTTAGAGTTAATAGAGACCAGTGTGCTATTAACAGTTTCATCTGCAGTGAACCCCTTCTCCCTCCAAGTTGGGTGGATGCACTAGATCCTCATGGGGAGGGGAGTCATGTCCCGGAGTGTGGCACCACATCTGTTTCTGGGGCAGAGGAAAGACAGACTGGGCCCTGAGGGAAGCGTGTGGCTTCTCCACAGCCCACACCTGTGCTGGCCAGGTGGGACCAGCTTCCCAGTGACCCGAAGGGCCCTTTCTTCTGAGCAAGGCTCTCCCCCAGAGCTTTGAACTGCTTCCTCCTCGCTCACTCATGGTCCAAAACATCCAAAGCAAAACCCAGGAGTCCGGTCACCCTGTGCACTGTGAACTGCAAGGTCGGTGATTTGAACCTACCACTTGGGTGAGAAAGAGGAGGCTGTCTGCTCCCATCAAGACTCACAGGCTCAGAAGTCCTGTGGAGGAGTGGTCCTCTGGTTTGCTTGTTGGGATAACCAGAAAGTTAATCAGAATTGGAAAGATTAGAAAACAAGGGGAGCTTGTGTGCGTTGCATAGCAACCAAGCCGACAGAGTCCAAACAGCCATGCTCCTCAGGTCAAGATGTGGCAACCCACCGGGCAGCTCTGAGTGTGTCACCCTCTGCGGCCCTGGCTGTAAGCCAGTCTCCCACATCAGGCTTCTTTCTCTTCTGGATCTCCCCTCCCATCCCAGGACTTCGCCCTCACCCCTGCTGCCACCTCCCCACCCACCCGTTTATGTACGATGTGGCTTCAGTGTTACTTTCAGGGGGGAGCTAGTGGTGTGTGTTTCCATGAGGGACTGCATGTGCAAGACCCCAGTTATCTATCCCTGGATGTGGTCAGGTGATCAGTCTGGGGTCCCCTCAGTACTCCGAGCCCCCTCCTCCCTGGTCACCTTGGGATCCCTCCAGCCTGGAGAAGACTTCACTCTCTCATGGACTCCCTCACTTCCACCTCCCCTGCATCCCAGTGCCTCCATCAGTTAAGCAAGCACACCAAGGAGGTGGCCCCGGTGGACCTTATTGAAGGGGCTGGATTTCAGGGAACACTTGTTCATAGGTCTGGACTTTGCTTGCCTGGGGGTGGAGAACAGGATGACAACTGCATTCTTAATTTTGTTTTCAAATAACCGAGACCTCAACAGTAGATCAATAGGCCTTTTTTCAGGGGGAGCCCCTGGGTGGACGTGAACCCATGCCCTTTCTGTTAGGGGCCAAATGAGTTCACCATTTGAATGACTAGGGACCCTTGTAACTCCTCCTAGTGTGGGTGTTAAGGGCACACCTCTGGTCAGGCCTTCATCAGGCCGCCTGGGGCTCAGACTTAGTGGAGGCGCTTACCGGCTGCTGGGGAATGTCTGTGCTCATGTAAGGGTGTCTGGGCAGCAGCAGTGTGATAGGAAGAGACCCAGATCATTCTAGTGGTAGACCATCAGGATTTCTGGCCTTATCCTAGGTAATAGACAATAACCATCACCTGGAAACACGTCGTCTCCTAAGACAGGAAAGGCATGGCCTTTCCACAACAGGTGGCTTTTCCGCCTGGCCTACTAGCTGAATGCAGAGAAAGAACGACTCACCAGCAACTCTGCGGGAGAAAGAGGTTGCAGTCGGCTCCCATAAAGGTTACAGCCTGGGAAACCCTCTGGGCCAGCTGGCACCAACTCGGTGGCCATGGGTCTGGCTCTGATTTCAGTATACTATGAGGCCAAGTCCTTAAATCCAGGATACCAACCCCCCAGGTGCTTGGATACGGCTACCAGGTGTCCATAACTTTCTGGAAAGTGTCCTTTGAGGCACAGGAGATCTGAATGTTCATAAAGTCTCATGTGTTCTTCTCTTGCTGCATGTCTGTGTTAGCCTGGGTGGACTAGAGAAACAAATTCATAGACACTCATATGTGTATAAGAAAGAGCTTTATATATAAGAGCAGTTGAATATTGACAAGACATCCTAGCCCAGTCCAGATCATTAGCCCTTATGTCCAATACCAATCTATAAAGTCCTCTTCAGACTCAAACACATGCAATGATGCCGAATGCAGGAAGTTCACAGGCCAGTGGGTGGGAAGTCTTATGGATCCAGTGGCATTGTAAGCATCTCAGCTCTGGCAGGGGTCTCCGCATGGCTCCTCTAGCTCAGGACACTAGTGTAGTTCCATGTGTCTTGTCAGCTGCAGTATCTCCTAGGGAGTAAGCAGAGAAATTCAGGAAATTCAGGAATTCCCAGGATCCTCCAAGCAGGAAATTCAGGAATTCCCAGAATCCTCCAAAGGCCTCATTGGCTGTGACCTGATTGACAGGCTAGTCGCCACCCCTTCACTCTTAATCTTCTCAAGTTGACAACCAATTATATAACTACCACAGTGTCCTTTCCATGGAGTGTCTAAGGAACCCTGATGGGCTTAGATTGTGAGGATAAATGAGTACACTGGCCCCCAGTTGATGGTGCTCTGAAATCGAGCTGGCCACTAAGACCCGATCCAGTTGAAGTGTTTTGACATTGTCCCCAATGAGCAAGAAAGAAACATATTTAACAAAAGTAACAACACAGTGTTCATGCGGGTTGTTTCAGAAGGGATTTATTTTTTAAGTGTCATATTGACTGTATAGGAAAAACATGAAATTATGTGAGTTGGCTGTCTGCCCATCCATCTATATATTTGCATGTGTAAATAGACTTTAGAACATTTTAATCCAGGGGCCAATAATTCAGTTAACTCAGGCTTTCCATAATTCCTTTCTTTACAAATGAGGAAAATAAGTATCCTGGGGTCAGTGTGGGCACTCAATGAGTGGATACGTGAGGCGGCTTCAAAAAGCCTGTCGGGAAATGGAATGAGACGGTGATGGAATTTTGGCACGAACCCTCTGAAAACCTCTCGTTATTATAGAAGCCTTAGAACTGAGCCTCCCTGTGCTTGTTACTGTTAAACATCCCCTTTATTGATTTCAATATTTCTCGTGCCTATTTAAGTCACTAGTAGAGTATGGGGCTTCTCACGTGAATGTTAAATACTGCTGTAAAATTTTTTAATTATGGCATACCTACAAGGTGATGATGACTTTTGCCTACAGCCAAGGAATAATTAAGCAGTATTTATGAATTACTTAATTAGATACACCCAATAATATGTCTTCTGTTTGGTGGATACAGTGGCAGCTACAATCTTGAGCTCAAAAACAGCAACAACCGAGAGGCGGCCACAGGGCCGGGCAGTTTGGTTCTGTTGTAAATGGGTCACTGTGGGTCAGAACAGACTAGATATCACCTAACTGCAGCAGCCGCCGGCTCTCTGTTGTCTCACAGTGCGTTCCTCACTCAGTGGGGATGTAGTTGTGGGTTTGGGTGGGAGAGTTGGCTGGTGTCTTGGAGAGCCTTTTCCCGTAATCTCAGGAGTTTCCTGAAGGAGATAGGTCTAGAGCTTTCCAGAGTGGCACCCGTGATGGCAGGAAGCAAAGCCACACAGGCAGAAGGGCAGCCCAGTGTGGGGCTGACATATGTGTCTCATGAAGAAGCCCTGAGGACGAATTCTCTCTGGTGTGAGGCTCCTTCTTCCAGAGACCACCCAAGACAGGCCTTGACCTTGAGACCAAAGTTAGTGGACTTGTTTCAGAGGTGGTGTGGGGCTGGCTTTGGACCAGGAGCCCTAGTAGTGGAGTGGATTTCATGTTGAACTGCTGACCACCAGGTAAGCTGTCTGCATCCACCAGCTGCTCCGCTGGGGAACGATGAAGCTTTCTACTCCCAAACAGAGTTGCTGTCTCAGGAACACCCCCCCCCCCCAGCACCCTACCCTGTCCTATAGGATCACTATGAGTTGGAATCCACTTGATGGCGGTGACATTGGGTTTGTTTTGTTTTGAGTAGTGCTTTGGGACTAGTGGTCACTCACTGTCATCCACTCGATCCAACGGATAGTAATCCTCTAGGGCAGGGCAGAACTGGCCCCGGGAGTTTCCCAGACTGTAACTCTTTACGGGAGTCGAAAGCCCCGTCTTTCTCCCTAGGAGAGCCAGGTGGTTTTAAAATGCTGATCTTGCGGATCATGGCCCAGCGCAAAACCACTCTGCCACCAGGGCTCCTCTGGACAAACAGTAGGTCAGCAGTTTTAGTTTAGGTTTCCATCTTTATTCTTGGGGGGGTGGGGGGGATCCTAGTTTCGGGTGCAGTGAGGTTTGTGCCTGGGCACGTCGTCTGGGAAGGTAACGAATCCATCCTGTGGGAGGTTGAAGATCCAAAGCCCTGTGGGTCTCCGGGAGGATGCAGCAGGCAGCCCCAGCTTTGGACATGTGGCCTTACCTCTTTTTTCCTCTCCTGTAAAGTGGGGATAAGAACCCCCCCCCCCCAGTGGGGCTCCTGGAGGGGAAAAGGCCCATGGGCTTCACAGAGCAGTCCGAGAGCTTAATGAGTGCTCTGTCCTGCTCGCTCTAGGCACGGATATGCCTGCCCGGCTAAGGCAACGGGATATATTCCTAAAAGCTGAACTGCTGGCTCACTGCTTCCAGACACTCGCCACCCAAATGCTCATGGGTGCGCCCCCACCCCCACCCCCCCGCCAGTTGCCCTGCCGCACATCGCAAGGCTACCTCTGCCAGAGATGAGACTTCTGCCCATCACATAACCTAGCTTTTTGTTTCTTTGCCTTCTGGACATCGGACCTGAAAACAAGACTGCTCCTTAGGGATGTCTTTATACTTCACTCCCCTCAGCACGTGGTGGCCCACCTAATGACAGGCTGGTGTGGCCCTCCTAGCGTGCGCAGTCCTCTCGTGGAGGGATGGATGGCATGGCCCTGGGCAGATCTGACACCAGTGACCAAAGAGGACCACACTTCAGGCAGAGGTGTTACTCAGGAGGGAGCTGATGCCGCTGTGAGAGGCGGGAGAGCAGGTGAGGGGAAGAGGGGCTCCAGGGCCAATCAGGGCCAAAGCCTCCTCGTTCCTTTCTGGGAGCAGGATGCTTTTATTGAGGGAATAACCTAGGTCTCACAATGGCCTGAAACAGCATGGAGCCACCCCAAGCCTGCAGCCATGAAGTCAAGCTGTTTCTCTCCTCCCATATCCCCAGTGATGGCTGACATCCTTCCAGGGCTGCACACACAGCAGGTGCTCAGGTGAATGTTGTTGGAGTTGCATCGAGAGTGGTGGTAGGGGGAGGCGGGAGTTGGGGGAGGACTGGGCCCACCCTCAGACTCCCAGCGCTTCTGCTCTGGGACCAGCCTCTGCCTCCTCATTGGCCTTTCTGCAGAAGGGCACTGTGGGAAGGCTGTTGTTAGGAGGCTCTTGGCGTGGCACACACGGCTCAATACTCAGCGTCTCTCGGGAAGGTGGAGGGTTCGAATCTCCCCAGAGGTGCCTTGGAGGAAGGCTGTGGACACAGCCATTGCCAGTCTCCAGAGCCATTCCACGGTGACTGGGACACCCCCAGAGTCACCTTGAGGCAGAGCTGCCTGGGTCTCAAGAGTCATCCAGACCCTGAGAGCTGTGGGGACTTGAACCTGAGAGCGCAGCCCTCAGGGATGGAGCCTGGCTCTCCTGAGGACGCCTCCAGGAAGGAAGACCTGAAGGCACAGAGGCACAGGCACACCCCACACCACACTCACTGCCAGTGGGTTGATTCTGTACCTGCAGGACAGGGTGACCCTGCCCTTCGGGGTTCCTGAGACTGGACTCTACAGCACTGGGAAGCTTCATCTTCTGCCTGGCACAGCTGGTGGTTCCGAATGCTGCCCCTGTGTAACCACGATGCTACCAGGACTCTAACCCTAACCCATAGAAGGTGAGAAGTACTCACAAGGGCCTCCAGCAAACCCCCCATTCCCCCCCACCACACACACACTTAGTGGCCTCGGGGTGCACACAGTGATGTGCTGTGTCACCTTTAAAATGCTATCGTACTTTGAAAACTTTCCAATCAACAGCATTGTAAGAGCAGTGCAACGAACATATTGCCATCTCCCCATCCGAGCCACCGGGCGTTAATGGTTCTGCGTACCCCCTCCATCCACCTCTCTCTGGTTCTGTGCATCACATGCTCACATACGACTGTACCCATGCCCGCATTGTACATGCACTTCTCTTCATTCCAGCCACCGGCTGCTAACAACTTGATTACACTCACTCCATCTCTCTCTTGTTCTGTGCACATGTGCACAGAGTGCACGTATACGTGCCAGCACGTATGCACACAGGCATGCATGTAAAGGTGTGCACACACATACATGGGTGCACACACAGGCTCTTGGCCCGGCAGTCCCGCAGTCCCCTGAAGGGAGGCGGGGTTGGAAAAAGGGGAGCAATTCGTCTGACTTCTGTGAGAGCTGCCGTCGGAGCAGCGGTGGGCACTCACTGCTTCAATACAGCAGAAAGCAAAGGTGCAGCCTTTTCCTAGTGTGGGCTTTGTAAGTTACGTGTTGGGCTGCAAACCACAGAGTTACAGAATCCCACAGGGGCAGTTCACCGTGCGTAGGACCTGCCTCGATGGCAGTGCAGTGGGGTTTTTGTTTGTATCGGCTTGAAGAACTTGCTCAGCCTTCCCCTCTTTGGATCTTTTGGCATTCCGATTCCCCTGTGGCTGTGTAGTCACCACATGGAGGATTTCCTTAGTCTCTCTGGCTGTCATTGAAATCGTGCCTTTAATTTGGCCCACACTGCCCCCTTAGGCTCATTAATATGTGGCGGGGCCGCGTGGACTCGCAGTGTCGGGTCAGCTGGGCTCCCTGGGAAACTGCACCCACAAGCCCAGGCTGCCCCTGGGCTTTCCCCATGCCACTGGGCTTGTGGGTGCAGTTTCCCAGGGAGCCTCTCCTGCTTGGTGCCCTACTGTTGAATTCAAAGATAGCATTCAGGTGGGATCAGGACCCAACCTACCCTAGTATGACCTCATGGTGACAGAGAACATCTTCAGAGAGCTATTTCCCAACAGCCGCAGGCGTGGCTTTGGGAGGACACCACTTCTCCAGCACGTGGGGTTGAATGGCTAATAAGTAAAGCACGGACGTGAAGAAGGCTACTTCAGGTGGTGATGATGAAAACAGACCCCGTTGGGCCTTAGAACGACCCTGGTCAGTAGAGACACAATGCAGGGCCCATGCCAGGTTATGTTTTACAGAAGCACATTAAAAAAAAAAAAAGGTAAGAAACAAGTAGTATCAATTTAAATATTGTCTTTAATCTGATAGAGCCCCCAAATGCTACTACTTTAACAAGTAATCAACATTACAAAAATAGAGCTATTTTGCTTGTGGTTTCTATGGTCTAGTCTACACTTACCCCAGGCCTGTGGCTGTTGAGTCGATTCTAGCTCATGGCCACTGCGTGTGGTACAAGAGTAGAACTGTGCTCCTTGGCAGGCGTATCTTGGCTCTGAATCCTCCAAAAACAGACCACCAGGTCTTTCTTCCTGGTTCCACTGGGTGGGTCCTCACCATCCGGCTCACCGTCAGTAAGAAATCTCTCCAATATCCCAGGATGGCCTGATGGATCGCTGCCATCACTGAGAGCAAGCTTGGGGGAGAAGCTTTGAATTGTGAGACTGGCAGGAAGTCACCTTTGATCAGAGACCTTATTTCATGTCCTAGAAAGTTTGTAGTTCAGGTTCCTTATCTTCCACTCCTTTCCGTAACGATGGGAAGGACTTCCACCAGTGTTCCCTGTCAGTGTAACCTGAAATGTCTGGGCTGGAAAGAGCCATCGGCAACAGCTAGCAGCACTATTTTTAACATTGTTTCAATACATGTTTCAACTGTTACTTTTTCGAATATCCTAGCTATTAATTTTAAACTTAAGCCAGGATGTCGTTACTAAGTATAGTTCTTCTCCCACCTACTCAAGAGTCTTCTGGCTGGGCAAAATGCTACTTGTTGCATAGAATTAAATTAACTCCAATTTGAATTACATTCAGGTTTTGCTGTAAATTAGAGAATTGATTTTGAGTCAATTTATGAAGTGGCATTGGGGGAAAGAACCAACGGGGGTGTTTTGTATGTGTGTGACAATGTAGATTGTGCTAGTGGGGAGGCAGGAGCCCTCGTGGTGCGGAAGTTAAGCGCATTCCTACGAACCTAAAAGATTGTGGTTCCAGCACACCAGACTGCTTCTCAGGAAAATAACGCGGAGATCCGTCCGCTTCCATGAGGATGACAGCCTTGGGAACCCTGTGGGGCATTTTCTGAGGCTGTAAATCTTTACAGGAGCAGACAGCCTCATCCCCTTCCCTGGGAGCAGTCTGTGGGTTTGAACTGCCATCCTGTTGGCTTATGACTGTCGGGGAGTCTGCGCATCTCACAGAGTCCAGGCTTGTCATGGTGATGCAGGATGTGACGGGGTAGAGCAGACCACACATGTGAAAAAGGCCCAGCTCTTTTGCTTTTAGCTTGTCTTTCGGGGCCCTTGTGCTTGACTGAGAGGGAGCAAGTACCTTTCTGGGGGAACTCAGGGGCATTGGGTGCATGGGTTCCTGGTAGTTTTCATTGTTTTTCTTTCTGTCCAAACTGAGCTAATTTCAGCACCGGTTCTGTGGCTGTAATCTATCCTACGTGAAGGTGCCACAGATTTGTGGGGAGCATTGGCTCATGCAGTATGCCCTGTGTGGTGTGGCGGGTGACTTCACTCAAAGGGCTCGTGGTTGGCAGGTCCCAAAACGTCTCTGTAAAGCAGCTTTATTCGCAAGGCAAGCCCCACACCTGTACCCGAAAGACACCTCTGTGTTTGCAGCATTGCTTGGGGCCTCGGCAGAATATGGGGCTGGTTCAGAAAGAGGCCTGGTGACTCAGTGCGACTCCACAGGTCTTCCTGCCTCTGTCCCCAAGGAGGCTGCAGTCTGCCCGACTGGCGGGTACTGAGTCTTATTCTGGACCAAGCTCTGAGTTTCAGCCCTTTAGACCCAAGATGGATCTAACCCTCAGTCACAGCAGCCCAGTGGTGAGCACTGTCATTTTCTCCCCTTTACCATTGATCAAAATCGAAGCTCAGTGTGGTTAGCTGATTCCTTGGCCGTCCTGTCACACAGCTGAACACAGGCAGGCTGAGGATCATGCCGTCCAACTACACAGTCAGCCCTTCAAAGGTTCAAGCTCACTACTCTCGAGTCCTGGAAGGAAAGGACCCATTAGCCCATTGCCCTGTGGGTGTGGTGGGTTACAGAGGGCTGCTCTGTATCCCTAGGAGACAGCAGTTTGAACCCACCAGCCACTCCTCAGAAGAAGCATCAGACGATGATCTCCTCCTGTAAAGGTTTGCAGCCTCAGAGACTTGAGGGAGAAGTGCTGCTCTGTCCTCCAGGATCCCTGTGAATCAGAACTGAGGGGCTGTCAGTTCTTTCATGGCTTACTTAATTGAGCTGATTCTGACTTACCTTGGCTTACATTCAGGACAGAGCAGAACTGCCCCTTAGGGTGTCTAAGCCCATGATCTTTATGGGAGCAGGCCGCCAGACCTTTCTCCAGTGAAAAGGCTGGCAGGTTCAAACTGCTGACCTTTCGGTTAGCAGCTGAGCCCCTAACCACAGTCCCACCAGGGCCCCTGGGAGGGAATGAAACAAACCACGGGGATGGGAAACCAGCATGACCCCAGCTCTGAGCATTTTTCTACCTGCCCTGGGAGGACATGATTTACAGCCCCCGGAGAAAGGATGGAATGAGTGGGCCAGCTGGATGTGCGCCTTGGAACCCAGCAACATTTGTCAAGTGCTCACTGACGCTGGACAGCTCGGAGATGTTTAAGAAGAAAGCGGTGTGGGTGTCGGGCTAATTTGGAAGATGAGCTGACAAAGATAAATGGATCAGAGATCAGGCCTGGCTGGAGTTGGGGAGCTGGTTGGTGTGAGGAGACAGTGAGATGGGAAGGGAGGGTTCACTGCAGGGATTGCAGGAGACCAGAAGCTAAAGTAGCATGTGGGGTTTTGCCAGGAATTGGAAGCAAGATGGAGAGCTGTCCTCTGAGTAGAAGGTGTGTGTGAGCGTGTGGAGTAACCAGAAAGGGAGATGGCAGCCACAGCTGCTCCCAGTGAATGGGAAGAGCCAATGCTCACGGAGAGGTGGGCGGCATCCTGCTACCCCTCTGCTCTTCCCATAAGTAAATCAAAGCACAGCCCCATCCACTCATTTCAAGTGAGGCTCGCTCTTAGTGCCCTAATGAAACGCTTCCAGAGATTTCAGTGCACGGGGCAGACAGGAATTATGATGTCTACTTTCAAAATCAAACTTGTCCTCTTTCCAGAGACTTAATTGTGTTTTATGCTCAATTTTTGTGTTTACTGGCTCTGCCTTTCCTCGTGTAGATGAAGCTCTGGTTTAGGGTGAGTTATACCAGGCGATGCTGACTGTGGGGAGCTCCAAGGAGCCCCTTCTTGGGCAGCGTTTTCATACTGCCAGATGGGATTTCTTAGTGATCTTATATGAAATTACCGGTAATAGCTTTATCAAAAGCCTATCAATCAATAAAAATCCTTTAGAGCAAGCACAATCTTGGGATAATCTCTCAGAATCTATCAGAGGCCTTCATCTATAATTTCTATTCTATCCCATCCAATGCTTCCTCTAATCACTGCAGTATTGTGATGGGAGACTTACCTGCCTTTGCTGTTGTAACACCCGCACTGTAAGGGAGGGTGGTTGAAATGAGGGAGAAGTGAAAAGAAAGTCAAGGGACGATTTTCTGTTTCCCCCTCTGAAGAATTGAAGAGACGTGCGCGTATTTTAACAGAGGATCTCACTAATCACTCCCACTACGCGGGGCTGGCTGTGCGTCCCTCCTGCAACAGCTACACGTGAATGACATCTCCAGGTGAATGACAACATCTCCAGGTGATGCAGATGCTATTATCCTCAATTTACTCATGAAAAAATGAAGGCACCAAGAGGCTAAGTGGCTTGGTTATTAGAGATATTAGAGACGTTACTTTGAAGACGAAGGTGTGCTGGGCCCAGCCCAATGCAGGGTGTTTTCAGCCGGCCCGGGCACAAGGCAGCCTGTAGAAGAACTGAGACACTGAATGACGGTGCTAGAGAAGTACGCTGGAACTCCCACGGACTGACTGCCCGAAGAACCAACACATCTGTCTCGTCTCGAAGAAGTATAGCCAGGATGCTCACTCAAGTGCTTTGAACATGTCATCAGGAGAGATTAGTCCCTGGAGGAACTAAAAAAAGAGGATGAGTCTTTGAGGTCTATTGGCCCCGTGGCTGCAGCAGTGGGTGCCAGTATATAGGCTGGATCTTTGGGGAATGTGAAAGTACACGGTTACACTTGTGAGGATGGCGCAGGACCCTGCCGTGTTTCACTCTGTTGTACATGCAGGAGCCCTGGTGGCAGAGGGGGGTGGGTGTGCGTTGGGTGGCTAACCATAAGGTCATCGTTTCAAAACCACCAGCCACTCCAAGGGAGAGAGATGGGCTTTCTACTCCTGTAAAGAGTTACAGTCTCAGAAACCCACGGGGACAGCTCTACTCTTTCCTACAGGATTGCTTGGAGTGGGCAGTGAGTTTGGTTTTGTTGGTGGACACAGGGTGCTATCAATCAGAACGTGACCACAGTGGGCTTTTACTAACAATCCCTGGTGGCACAGTGGTGGGACTGCTGACAGCTCAGTGGTTGGAAACCACGGCAGGTTGGTGGAGCCGGTCTCCCTTGTTCTGTGGGGTCATTATGAGGCAGAAGGGGCTGGACAGCACTGGGCGTGGTGTTAGCTTTGGCCATCTTATCATCTCTGTAGATGTCACTCCAACCCCCATATCTGGAATGTCTCTGGTTTTTGAGGAAGAAGTTGGAGCTTTAGGTTGGAGAAACCAGAACTAAACTCAAGTCTGACTCCTGGGGACCCTGTCGGGCTGGTAGAACTGTCCTTGTGAGTTTCCAAACTGTGACTGTTCAGAGAAGTAGAAAGCCTCATCTTTCTCCCTGGGAGCAGCTGGTAGATTTGAACTGCTCACTTAGCCCACGGTTAGCAGCCCAATGCATAACCACTGTGCCACCAGGGGTCTGAGGTCAGAGGAGGGAGGAGTGATGGGGGCAGATCCTAGGAGACCCAAGAGAAAGAGCAGCAGTTTTTGCAAAATCAGCCTACTTTGTTTGTTTAGAGAGAGATGCGAAGTTTTCCACGTGGGAAGGATCCTTGGGAAATCTGGATGAGATTGCTTCTGGAATCCATGGCCTTGGTCCTAAAGAGAGGTGTGGAGAGGGGATGTTTGTGAGGGATGAGCCCCTCACTTAATTTCTCATGGATGTCTTTGCCATCGGCTCTATCACCAGCGTGAGGCTCACCTCTTCTGCCTATGCTGGTTCTGCCCCCGTGGGGCCTCCAGCCCACAGTGGGCTCTCTTGCACACATACTTTTTGGCTGTGGATCCCATTTATGGGCAGAGCAATTGATTACTGCGCTGTTGGCATTTGAGCAGCTCCCAGCTCCTCAATATCTGTTTCGCATACTCAGCTGCCTGGCTGTCAGGGTTCTTTTTGGTTGTGATGAGTTGCCCTTGAGTGACCTTTGTTGACTCTAGGTACAGTGGAATCTGAACCAGAGGAGACCTGTGAACCTTAATAACCAGTTGCTCTCAAGTCACTCCTGACTCCTGGCGATTCCCAAGGGAGTCAGCAAAAAAACTGGGCTCCTCGGGGTTTCCGGTGGCTCGTAGTCAAGAAGTAGATCGCAGGCCTTTCATCTGAGACGCCTTTCGCTGAACTCGATCCTCCAGCCTTAACTCCATTAGCAGCCACCCAGGGGCCTCAGTGAACCGTAATCTACGGAATGACAGCGCCCAGTGCAGAATTTTGCACCAAGACATGCCCAGGGAGTCTTGGTTGATAGTTTTGCTGCTGTCCTGCTCAGAAAGGCCTTCGTGTGAAACCCAGCAACACACCTCCCCACCTCCAGGAAGGCCAACTTCCCAATCATTCTGGCAAAGCAGCCAGACCGCTCCCAAACACTGCAGCGCAGAAAGATTCCTTGGATAATGTATCACTCTGCAGGCAGGTGGAGGACCATTGTGGTGTCGCGTGATCGTCGTGTTTGCACCCTGTGTACTTGTTCACTGCTCATTTTCTACACACCTTCCTTTCTGTCTGGGGCCTTGTGTGAGTCCAGGTAAATTAGAGAAATCCATAGGCACATTCATATGTGTATAAGAGAGAGTTTTATAGAAAGGGTAATTGTATATTAAAAAAGCATCCCACTCCAGTCCTGTCCAAACCTATATATAAATCCAATATTAGCCCATATGTCCAATACCAATCATGTAACAAGTGCAATGACGTCGAATGCAGGAAGATCACAGGCCAGTGGGTTGGAAGTCTTGTGGATCCAGTGGTGGGGGAAGTATCTCAGCGCTGACAGGGGCCTCTGAGTGACTTCTCTGGCTCCAGAGATCTGGTTGCATCAGGGTAGGTCCATGTGGCTTCTCCAGCTCCCAGGTTGTGGTGCCATGTGTCTTGTCAGTAGAGCGTCTCCAAGGGAGCGAGGAGAGAGTCAGTCTCACGGCAATATGGACTGACACAGTGGCTGTGGGATTGGGCACAGACCTGGCACCCATATGAGGAGGGCATAGGGCTGGGCGTTGTTTCCTTCTCTTGTGTGTACAGGGTCACTGTGAGTTGAAACTGACTCAGTGGCACCTGACCAACACCACCATCCCATCATCATCTGTCTTGTCACTGCCCAAGTACTAGCTCCCTGGAAGCCCCCCCCCCCCCCCCCGGGATGTTGAACTCCCCTCTCCCTGGGATTTGAACCCACCCATCTCTCTGAGCCCCAGTGAAGCACAGGGCTCCATTGAGTAGTCCTTGTTTCCTTTGTCACGGTGGTGACACAAGGTACAAAGCCCCAGAGACATTGCCTGGGGACAGGAGCTCGATCTTTCCAGGAGGCTCCTGACTGAAGCTTCTACTGCTTGTGTTCAGTGTCCCTGGAAGGAGCCATGGCCTCAGTGATGGTGATGGCGGCCTCTCAAAGCCCGAGGTGTGATTCTGTTTCCCTTGGAGCCTGCTCATGGGCCTTCCGTCCCCTCTCCTCCTACTGCACATTCTGGGTCAGGCCCAGGTGTCTCATCATGAGGAACAGAGCTTGCGCATGCTTGGCTTCACCGCTAGAGCTTCCAACATCAGTGACCAGTTACTGCACATGCCTTAATTCTAGGGCTAAACCAGCAAACCTTGCAAAATAGCCCTCCCCGTAATTGCTATCTGAACCTCATAGGTAAAGACGACCTTCAGAGAGACTCAGCTGACTTCGAAAAAGTGAATGTATCAGGCATCCAAGATCTGGAACAAGTAATCATACCATGTCAATGAGAGGGAGCGCAAAGCAGAGACCCAGAGCTCATTTGTAGACAATTGGACATCCCCTTACAGAAGCATCACAAGGAAGAGAAGAGTCAGTGAGGGTGCAGTATAGCACCAATGAAACATACAACATTCCTCTAGTTCTTTAATGCTTACCCCCCCCCACTATCATGACCCCAATTCTGCCTTACAAATCTGGCTAGACCAGAGCACGTACACAGGTACAGATTAAAGCTGGAAACACAGGGAATCCAGGACAGATAAACCCCTCAGGACCAATAATGAGAATAGAGATACCAGGAAGGTAAGGGGAAGGTGGGGGAGAAAGGGGGAATGGATCACAATGATCTACCTGTAACTCCTCCCAGGGGGATGAACAACAGAAAAGTGGGTGAAGAGAGACAGCTGTCAGTGTAAGACATGAAAAAAAATTTTTTTCAAGGGTTCATGAGGGAGAAAGGGGTAGAGGGGGTGGGGGCAAAGAATGAGCTGATACCAAGGGCTTAAGTAGAAAGAAAATGTTTTAAAATGATGATGGCAACATATGTACAAACGTACTGGACACAATGGATGTATATATGGATTGTGATAAGAGCTGTGAGAGCCCCCAATAAAAAGATTTTTGTAAAAAAGAAACAGCGACTGTAGAGGTTTCCGGTCGGCGGCGAGGCCTATTTCTCTAAGGGCTTGTAATGTAATAATCCAACCCCTGTTCTTTTGCATGTAGAATTAATTCTTGGTACTAATGCTGGTCTGGGAGACGTGCCGCGACGTTCTTGGCAGACAGTCGGTACTCTGGGTTCTGTATTAGCCACCCCACCCCCTTGTTTTCTTTTTCCTGGGAAAGTGGAGCATTTCTCTGGGAGAGGATGCTTTGGCGGATCCAGCTAGGTGCTGTGGGACTGGGTTCCTGTGGGTGGGCTTTGGGGACATCCTGCCGACTGATAGCAGTGGAGCTGGAGAACGACTAGGATGCAGTGGCCTCTGCTCTGTCTTGACGAACTGCCCCCTGCTCTCCCTGCATCCACTGTCAGGGCTGAGTGGCAGCTGGGTAGAGGCTGAGTGATGGGAGCTGTCAGCAGCCCACCAGAGCGACTGCCAACCACCAAACACACCCACAGAGTCTGCATCCACCTGTTGGAGGAAGTGGGGCACCTGAGGCTCGCATCTGGGGTCCAGGGCATTGTTTGCCTTCTCATTTTTTTACTATAATCTCCAGTGAGTGAGTGAGTGAGTGAGTGAGTGAGTGAGTGAGTGAGTGAGTGAGTGGAAGCAGCTTTGAATGGAAAATGTGATTTCTTTATTGGTTCAGTCTCTATACTTAGATGACCTGCCCTCAAAAAGGTTTTTTGTTTTTTATTTTAAGATATACTCAGAGCATGTTGTGAAAACGTATGTACCCTCATTGTTCCATTCCTGACAAGATTCCTGGTCCCCTAAGGGTGTGGGAGAATCTGAATGGAAATGGCCTTCCAGGTGGCTAATTGCCACTCGCCCCATTGTATGCTGGGAAATGTGAGCTTCTCTTGCCAGGAGTGCATGGCTGGGCAGCAAACAGGGCCCAGCCAGTGTTGGGTGGTTCTGGCCTTTGCTTTGGGGAGGAGGCTGGAGGGTAGGGGCCTGGTGTGCCAGCACTGGGGGTGCATCTGTCATTTAGAACATAAAATCAAGGGGTGGCATTTGCTCATCAGGGTGGGTGACATTAGTGGTTGGAGCCTGCTGTCCAGGAGGTCAACATCAAGGGCCAGCTGCCTTCATCCTTCTCTTCCCCACCCCACCTGAGGGCAAGCCCCACTTGCGGGTGGGAGGGCTGTGCGCTCAGGGCACGGAAGACCACACCTGTGGGAATCGCTCACACCTGTGGCTCCCCGGCTGGGAGGCTGGGAATTCTTGGCAACACTTTCCTCCAAAGAGGGCACTTCAGGAATTGGAATTTCAAGAAAGAGGCTGTGCTTCCGAAAGTCTCTCGTGTGACCTCCAGACAGTTTTCGTTTCCTCGAAAATACAGAGAGCCTACACTTTAATGGGTTCACACCCTTGGGTGGGATGGGTGACCATTGCATTTGTACTGAGGCCGGTACCCCAGGGGTACATGGGCGCTAACCATAAGGTCAGCCCTTTGAGCCTCCCAGCCGATCCAAGGGAGTCAGATGAGGCTTTCTGTTCCTGGAAAGAGTGGCAGCCTCAGAAACCCCGAGGGGCAGTTCCACCTCTCTCGCAAACCAAAAACCAAACTCACTCTCCTCGAGGCAATTCTGACACATAGTGACCCCTCGGGGTTTCCGAGACCAGAACGGTTGAGAGGAGTAGAAAGTCCAGCCTTTCTCCCAAGGAGCTGCTGGTGGTTTCGAACTAACGACCATGGGATCACAAATAACGAGTAACCAGTAGAGGCCCAGGCTCCTGCAGGGCTGCTGGCCGTGGGAGTGGACTTGGCTGCAGTGAGTTTGCTTTGGGGGGTAGATTTGTGCCTGTCTTCCAGTGGGCAGCCTGCTGAAGACCTGAGTAAAGCTGGGGGGAGGGGGGGCTGTGACCTTGAGAACATGTTTCGTTTGGTCGGTGACATTCTCTGCCCTCTGCTTATCCATCATCTTTCAACCGTGGGCCTTATAATTGTGCTCGCCCTGAACGCAAACTACTTTGCGTATTTACGGGCAAGCATTCTGACCCAGACCCACAGACCCAGACCTGTACCTTCCTCACAACTGTTCCCAGGCCCGAGCCCATTGTCAATCTGTCTTGTCCAGGGTCTTCCTCTTCTTCGCTGCCCCTCTACTTTGTCAAGTATGGTGCCCTTCTCTTAGGGCTGGTCTCTCCTGACAATTTATCTAAGGTACGTGCGGAGCTAGCTCACCGTCTTTGCCTCTAATAGCCTTCGGGCTGTACTTCTTCCCAGATAGATGTGTGGATTCTTTTGACAACCTGTGATATTTTCAATATTCTTCACCAGCACCATAATTCAAAGGCATCGATTCCTGTTCATTCTTCCTTATTCTGTGTCCAACTTTCACATGCATAAGAGACGACTGAAAATACCATGGCTTGGGGTAGACACACCTTAGACCTCAAAGTAACGTCTTGCTTTTCAACATTTTAAAGAGATTTACTCAGTGCAGTGCATCCTTTGGTCTCTTGACTGCTGCTTCTGTGAACATTGGACCGTGGGTCCAAGCAAGATGAAACCCTTGACAACCTCAGTCTTTTCTCCTTAATCACGATGTTACCTCTTGGTCCAGGTGTGAGGATTTTGGTCTTTACATCGAGTTGCAATCCAGACTGAAGGCTGCCATCCTTGATCTTCACCAGCAAGCGCTTCCAGTCCTCCTCACTTTCAGCAAGCAAGGCAGTATCATCTGCATAACGCAGGTTGTTAATAAGCCTTCCTCCAATCCTGATTTGTCATTATTATTCAGATAATCCAGCTTCTCTGGTTATTTGCTTAGCATACAGATTGAATAAGTATGGTGAGAGGGTATAACCCCAACACACACCTTTCTCAAGTTCAAAACATGTAGTATTCCCTTGTTCCGTTTGCACAAAACTACCTCTTGAGTCGACTGCATTTAATACAGACATACATATTCATGTTGTGCGTGTTTTACATGGGGTATAGCATCATTGTTACTTTACAAGCTGAAATGCCATGGCTTTGATCAGACACTCCCTGGTTTGAAATGGACTGGAGGAAGTCTTGTGCATTTATGAGGCTTATTGTCAGAACCATGCCTGGCTTCAAGCAGGTTCCACTCAGTTACTGTAAAAGTTGGCTGTGACGCCACTTCACTTCCTCTGCCACTTAGGCATTTAAAGGGATGATCTACAACTCCAGAAAGTGTTCCTGGCGGGGCAGGGAGGGGGCCTCGAATCAACACAGAGCAGCAAAGACAGTTATAGGTCAGGGACTTGTTCTTTGCACATAAACAAAAATCATGCCCAAAGAGAAATATTTTCAAGGAAGAGCATTGCAGTCTGATTGTCCACTGTGTACAAAGACCTTCTAGCCATGCTTGCTGGTTGACTGTATTTCACTGATTGTTCATCAGTATTTTTGCAAGGTATAATTTATTCACATCACACCATTTTCAGGTATTATTTTAGTCTGAAGGTTGCTAAACATTTTCATATCACACCTTGAACTTTGAAACCTAGTGAGTAAAATTGAGGAGATCAAGGTAAGTAAAAAAAGTGTCACTACAGACAGAGTCATGGAAACCTTTCTTGGACAAGAACTTCAGAACGTGCAGCTGTTGCTGGACACGTGGTCCACCTGGGGTTTCCACCCCGTTCACCTTTCTCCGATGAACCCTCAGCAAATGAGCATCCTCAAGGGACCCAAACTGGGTTCCTTTTAGATTTCCTCTGAGTTCTGAAGGGGCGTGTCCAGGCACAGGGAGTAAGATTTTCCAATGAAATAGGACGATCCTCGCTGGACTTGAAGAGCGAGCAGGTGCGTTGTCAGGGTGGAGAAAACGTTCCCTGTGCGCAACGTTCCTGGTTGCCTCACCAAGGCGGTTTCCCGTTAGGATTCTGAAAGGATCCTTGTAACAAGCCCCGTGATCGCCCTGCCTACACAGCATGGAACACACCCGCCTAGCCCTGCACTCTTGAATGGTGTCCATTTCATTGATGAATTGTCACTTAGGATCAAGACCATTCATTCTCCTAGGGAAACGAACACATAAGAGAGCAAGTGCATCCTGCTGGTATCCGTCTCTCCCACGGCCCAGTGAAGAATGCCCACCACTCCCTCAGAGGTATTGGTGCTTCTTAGGGATATTGAGTGTTTGTGAGCAGGTCCTTATGCGGCAGATGCGTGGGCTTCAGCCTATTTCATATCAGTGAAATCAGAAGCCCTCAGTGTTCTGAGAGCCCAGATAGAAATTCGCTTCAGTTGGTAGATGCTGTCGGTTTACCATCACCTATCTGTTTTGTCCATTCATTTGTTCAGCCCTACCCCCTTCTCTCTTTCTCTCCCCCTCCTCCCCACCTCCCACCAACAAGCACCAGGTACCTTTCTGGATGGCAGGTGCTAAGCCAGGCTGGAGTTGACAGTGAAGACCATCACAACTTGTTGGTCTTTTCCACAAACGTTTGTGGGGCTGCCAATATAGTCTTTGGTTTTGCCTTCTGGGGTCTCTTTTTAGTTTTGTGGGAGGAAATCAGCAGGGGGTGTAAATGGGGGAAATTGTATGACTAAGAAATCACTACATGTAGTTCTGCCCTTAATTGTGATGCCCTCCTGTTACCTCAAACCACATCTGTGTGTTTTTCGGTACATCTTACTGTGAGTCAGCTGGACCACAGGCAGTGTTGCAGCATGCCGTCTGCTGATGCCATCCCTCTCGGCTGCTCCGAGATGGGATTTATAGAGACGATGCTGGTGTCGGGTGCCGCCCAGTCATCTCCCGCTCACAACGATCAACTGGCTGGTCCTGCGCCCTCCTAGCAATTGCTCCATCATGCTCCAGCCCCTTGTTGCAGCTGCTGTATGAAAGACATCTTGTCAAGGATTTTCCTCCGTGTCACTGCCCCTCTACCTTCTCTAGCAGCCACGATGCCCTTCCCCAGGGACAGGTCTCTCCTGACATGTCCGAAGTATGTGAGGCGAAATCTCGCCATCCTTGCTTCTCAGGGGTGTTCTGGTGGCACCTCTTCCAAGGTGGGTTTGCGTGTTCCTCTGGCTGTCCGTGGTACTTCCGAAAGTCTCCGCCAGCACCACTATTCAAAAGGTGATCATAGTGAAAAATCTAAAGAACCAAATCAAAGGGGTGTCCCACTTATGCCAGAACTAACCTAGGACAGAGTCGTGGGCAAGGAACCCCATCCTCCGTTGGGGAATACCTGTGTGTGCCTGTCTCTACCCTTCTTTGAGGATGCCTGTAATTAATGCAGGAGCCCTGGTGGCATTGTGGGTATGTGTTGGGCTGCTAACCATAAGGTGAACAGTTTGAAACCACCAGTCACTCTGAGGGAGAAAACGACTGGACTCTCTCCTCCTGCAAAGAGTTACAGTCTCAGAAACCTGCAGGGGCAACTCTACTCTGTCCTGTAGGGTCGCTATGAGATGGCATCAACTCAACAGCAGTGAGTGTCATTTTGGTGAGCAATAATTGCCCACCAGGTATTTTGTAAACATTGCAAAAGGACTCCCCAAGTTAAGTCTTCGTGAATATGCATGAGGAGACACAGAAATGACCAGCTGAACTTGCTTGGTCACTGAAAATGGGAGGAGGTAAGCCATCCATTTCCTTGACTTGATGACAGAGTGCAACCGTTACATAAATATGCTCACATAAGAAAACTGAGGTTTCTTAGCTTTTTTTTTCTTTTTAATGTAATGACATATTGTTATTCTTGGTCTCTGAGAGGAGTTGGACAAATTCTGTTCCAATTCATTGGCCCTCATAAGTAGTTGAACTCTTGATCCTGGCTGGCAAATGACTTCCTGGGGGATGTGTGCCATGCGCTGGCCGGGGGCTGCACCTTGGCTCCGGGCAGCCTCATGGGCCTCTCAGTGAGCCGGGGTTTGGGGGTCAGCACAGGATGACTCTTTATTGTGTACTTTGACACATCCTCATTCCTTAAATAAGAAAGCGGGAAAAGGGGGTGGTGGGGTGAGGCAAGCTTTATTTGGTCTTTTTAGCTACACGTAAAACATTTGAAATTATCTATGTGCCTACTGAACTGTATACATGGACTTGCTCAAAGCCCCGTACCCCTAGCAGAGGGGCTTCACTTTTTCTCTCCTATTGGACTGTGGTTCTCAGGGTGTGGTCTGCAGGCCATTAGAGGTTGGTGAAGTCCTTTTAGAGGATCAGCAAGGCCAGCCAGCAGTGTCTCCATTGCCAATGCTGATGTTTCCTATGGCCTTTGGGAGCCCTGGTGATGCAGGGTCAGCAGTTTGGACCCACCATCTGCTCTGTGGGAGAAAGAAGAGGCGTTCTATTCCTGTGAAGAGTCACAGTCTCAGAAACCCTCAGGGGCAGTTCTACTCTGTCCTGTGGAGTTGTCCTGGGTCGGCCTGGACTGGACACCAGTCAGCAATTGAGTGTGGCCTTCACTCTGCTGGCAGTGCAAGATGCTTGCGGACAAACCTGCTGGTGTTGTAATAGAGACCAGGTTCTGGTTTGGGTCCTAATGCTTACTGCCACCAAATCTAAAAAAAACACCCTGAAACCCCCTGCCATCAAGTCGATTTTAACTCAGAGCAACTGTTATGGGACAGAGTAGAACTGTCCCTTTGGGTTTCCCAGGCTGTCAATCTTACAGAGGCAGAAACCCTCATCTCTCCCAGGGGGCAGCTGGCGGGTTTGAATTGCTGAACTTTCCGTTAGCAGCCCAGTGCCTCACCACGACAGGACCAGGGCTCTGCTACATATTCACATTCAAAAAGGGAAACCATGGAAATGCCCTCAATCAAGCCAACCCTCCTGTCATCAAGTCACTTCTGACTCATGGTGACCCTGTATAGGGTTACCGAGGGTGTTGGAAAATCTTTACGGGAGCAGCCAGCCTCATCCTTCTTCCTCGGAGCAGCTGGTGGGTTTGAAACACTGACCTTAAGCTTAGTAGTCCAACATTGACCAGAACATACCACCAGGGCACCAGTGTCCTCCAAGCACTAAATGGTATTTTATTTTAACACTTGAGTTACTCACCTTTCTTTCTCCTTAAAATATCCTTCAGAGTGGCAGGTGGTTTTGAGCTGTTGGCCTTGGGATTAGGGGTCCAGTGCCCAAGCACTGTACCACCAGAGCTACTCTGAACTCTGCAAACAGCATGATGAAAAAAGTCTGAAACATATCAAGAATGACCACCATAGGATACCAAGATATGACACTAGCACAGGCTGGTGGGAAAACCGCATGTAGCCTTGCTCGGACCAGAGTTGGCACAGACCTTCAGCGTATGCAGACGTGCAGGGCAATGTGACAAAAGGCATGCATGTGTGGGAGGCACTACCAAACAGTAGCGACTGCTGTAGTAACTTATGGTGTTCCCTTACATGACCCACTAGGAAGCCACTAAAGTTTGTAGTTTATTTTTTGCTGTTTGAATGAACTTGTATGTTATTAAAGACTCCAGGTCCCCTTTAGTTTTAATTGTCCTCCTTTTTAAGCCACGCAGACCAATACTTAGATGAGGGGTCAGGAATCGGGAGCGTTGTGGTTTTTTTGTTTTTGTTTTTTGACAAGTAAGTGACCAAGAAAACTAGTTAATGCTAAGAAAAGAAAAAAAAACCGTCAGTTGGAAACAGTGCAAAGCAAAGGGGCGCAGCCTGTGCCTGGATGTAGAAGAGGAGGCCGGCAGGGAGCGCACTAACAGGATGATGTCTTCGGTTGCTGGGTTTCATTTACTTTATTTTATATTCTTACACATTTCCTGAAGTATTCTCAGGTGGACTTGGGTGACTTTTATCAAATGCCACTTGCCGGGGAGTCATCAGTATGAGGGGCCTTCCAGAAGCTTTTGGAAAAGTGAAAAGAAAAGATGATGGAAAATTTCCACAAACTCTTCAAAACCCCCTCGGGCCTCACCAGCCCTGTCTCCAGAGGCTCCTTGGAGGGATTCCCACATCTTGCCTCTCCCTAATAAACGGCTGACTGCAACAATTCCTTTTCTAATCAGACATTAAAGGCACCTCCCTTTGGTTTTCAGAACCACTGGGCTGTGCTTCCTAGTGAAGGTGTGTGAGGGTGCTGGCTTTTAACCCAGCACCCGCTGCACTTTGCCCTGGCCGATGGCTGGGAGGCCGTCCTTGGGCTCAAGTTTTGGGGTGCATGTTCCCTAAGAAACACACAGGGGAGCAGCACCTTCTGGGGACCTCCTTCCTCAAAAGAACCAAGTTAAAATCCAATTAGCCCAAGATTGGCTCTGAGTGGAAGCCCAGGCCCCCTCCTAGAGGGAAATCACCTTTGTTCACAGTGACTTTGAATGAGCCGTCAATGATTAACTTTGAGTCCCGTGGCAGGCCTGAACATCTGGGGCTGTTCATTCAGAAACTCCGTCTGCAGAACCCAGAGGCCTGAGAAACCTAACTGCCAGGCCTCCAAGAGTGTTCTTAGGGGATGGTCTTTGTTTCCACAAAGACCACAGATGACCTTAAATTTACACAAGACAAGTTTATCTTCAAAGGTGGTGGTGGTGGTGGTTGGGGGGTAGTGGTGTTATAATCTTTCTGGCCCCTGTCCCACCTCTCAATGCCCCCGGGAGACAGTTTCTGGGTAAGTTGGTCACAGGGACTTTGGTCCTATAAATTCCCTGGTCACATAGAGGTTATGAGTTAGGCTGTGAACTGTAAGCACAGCATTTTGAGACCACCAGTCACCCTGTGGGAGGGAAACAGAGCGTTCTACTCTTACAAAGAATTACAGACTTGGGAGCAGTTTTACCCCGACCTAGAGGGTCACTATGAGGTGGCATCAACTCGTTGGCAGTGAGTTTGGTTTCTTTTTATGAATGTAAATGCCAAGTCAAAAGTGTTTCCAGGCTGCCTGCATTCCCAGCCTTAGGTGACCCCTTGAGAATTCTGGATGTGCACTTACCCCATAGTGGGCAGCCAGTAAATGTGGACCAGTTGAAGCAGTGGATTAATAGCGTGCTACTTACTCAGAGAGATGACCCCCACCTGGGTAGGGATTTTTCTTACCTGTTGTCATTGAGTCAGTCAGACTCATAACCACCTTGTAAACCAGGATTGAATTACCTTCCGAGTTTCCAAGGCTGTAAATCTTTACTAGAACGGATGGCCTCATCATTCTCTCAAGGAGTGGCTGGTGGGCTCAAACCACCAACCCGGTGGTTGTACTGACCCCACAGAGCCACCAAGGACCCTTTAGAACAAGCACAAACCCTTTCAGAGATGACGATTTCTTAGTTTTATCTTCTACTAAAAGCAGAATATGCCTGATTCTATTTTATTTAATAAAACAAATATAGCAGACTTATAAGGGATACATAAAAACTTATCAAGAAGCAACAAGCACAAACCCTTTCAGAGCACGCTGGCTGGTCTCTTTCCTTACCCCAGGAAATGTGGGCCACCTCCCCTGCAAAGTGGCCTTTCCCATCCCACATCGCCTGGGCATGGATTTGGTCTTTTGCTTGGTGGCTGCCTCTCGTTAGTGGAGGGTGAATTAAAAATATGATCTATCCTGGTAAAAATATAAAGCTGAAAGCGCATTCCCATATAAAAAGCACTGCGTTGGTGGCAGATGGGCCTGGATGGAAGCGCTAGCCCTTTATTTATATATTTGTTCGATTGATTGATTTATTTTATTGCCTCCGTCCTCAGGACGCATCTGGTTGAAACGTGGCTGCGGTTGTTACTCTGTTTCATTGCCAACGGTTCCTTTGTTTCCACTGGTAACTGCCATGGCAAGGCAGCCCCACTGCAGACAGCGCACACACTAACTGTTGCCCAGGCCAGCACAGGGGGAGCGGGGCATTCCCTGGAGCAGCACCCTCAGGGTACCTCAGCACACATGCCTGTGGTCCTCCAGGTGCTGTGCTGTGCTGTGTTTCGCTGAGCAGGGCAGGGCCAGAGGGAGGCAGTGGCTTGGCTTGCTTGAGCAGAGAGGGAGACAGCTTGCAGATTTCTGTGGGCAGGAAATTTGCAAAGCTCTGAGAGAAAATGGTCTTCTTGCCAGTGGTTCTTATCTCACAGGCTTGAAGAGGGATGAGAACTTTGGGGGAGGGTCAGGGTAGTCTACAGGCTACCTACCCATCCACTTGTCCCTCCCTACCTTCGTTTGCTCACACTTCGTTTGCCAAGTCTCTCTGAGATAAAGGGATGCATCGCAAATGTTAACAGCCTGCCTTCAGCAAGTCAAGCAATGCTTTCTGGGGAGGTGTGGTTTGTGGGGACAGCTTGGCATCAGACTTAGCCACACTTTTGGGGAGAGTAAGCATTAGCTGTAGCAAGCATCCTCAAACTGCGGCCCACAGGCCATATGTGGCCCGCCCAGGACATTTTTCCGCCCCGCCAGGTGTTTTTGCCCCATTTGGTTTTTTTACTTCAAAATAAGATATGTGCAGTGTGCATAGGAATTTTCTCATAGTGTGTGTGTGTGTGTGTGTGTTTTAACTATAGTCCGGCCCTCCAACGGGTCTGAGAGACGGGAACTGGCCCCTGTTTAAAACGTTTGAGGACCCCTGAGCTATAGTATGAAAGGAGAATATGGCCACCATTGGAGGACTCTGGACCAGCTGTTTTGGACAAGGCTTTATCATTTTGAGGATCGATGTGGATTGGGCCAAGACGACATTCAGAGGCAGATGGTTCTGAGGCCCTGAAGTTCTAGGATTCAGCACTTGTACCCTTGCCCTGAGTTCCCCTTCATTTTGGGTTTTGGAAATTCCCTTTACGGGGAGAAAATCAACCCTGGACTGGGGGTGGGAAGAAAGGAAGGATCAAAAATTTTACTAGGTTATTGGTGGCATTTTAAACTGTCACAGGAGACAGACCTAGCCTTAGTTTCCACGTGGCTGGGCGGGAAGCCCGATGATGACGAAACGTGCCCACACAATGAGTTATTTCACATGATCCCCAAGACTCCCCCCACCCCGCCAACCCCTCACTCAGAAGCGAAACCGAAAGGCTTTGCTTGACCAATGGAGCAACAGAGAAGGGGAAGCAAACAGTGTAACAGGCATATTCTAGTGTCTGGGGAGTTAGCCAGAACTGGTCACAGGCACTTCCGGTGGAAGGAATGCTGCCCCTTGGGATCTGTTTCAGGTTCCACCTGTCTGGAAAGAAGGGGCAGCCCCTGCTTCTGCCTTTGGTCACTGGCCTGTGTTGTCAGTTTGCATACATACGGGGAAGGGGAACGCAGCCAAGGCTTGTTGGTTTTTCCTTTTTGGCGGTCAAGCTGGTTGAGTGGCTTTCGGCTCTATAAGCACAAATGTTTCCGGAGCCCTCCCCCTCCCCTCACATCCCGACTCCTCTTTTTCACGCTCCTCCCTTCTTCGTTGTGGATCTGCCGTCCTGTGGATCTTCGTTGTAGATCTGAGACTACTGGAGAAAGAATCGTCTATCTCAAAAGCTCGAAGCAGCGCAAGTGATAACAATTTGCTGTGCTACGGACCAGAAGGTCAAGGCCTGGAGGGCGGGACCCAGAAATGCTGTCTGGCTTATTCATACCTATATCCTCAGCCTTTAGGATGGATGCCCGCAGTTGCCATGGCGCCAGCCCTAAGTCGTGGCAACGTCACTTGTGTCAAGAGAGACCTGTGATTCATAGAGTTCTCAAGGTCGCTGTTTTGAGGACATAGACTGCCACGGCTTTCTTCTGAGGCACCTCCGTGTGGGCTGGCACTGCCAACCTTTCAATTAGCTCCTGAGCGCGATTAGCTCCAGGAACTGGAACACATGATTAAAATAGCCCACTTCCCTCAAGCCATCTCTGGCTGACAGTGACCCTGCATGACAGAGTAGACCTGCCCACAGGGCTTTCACAGCTGTCACCTGTATGGCACCAGCTGATGGGTTTGAACCGCTGACCTTTTGGGTGAGTAGCCAAGAGCTAGCTTAACCACTCTGCCACTCAGGCTCCTTAGAGCATATGATAGGCCCTTAATGAATATGTACAGAGTGAATTGTTGGAGGAATGCCCATCGAGCGTATATGAAGGTTAAGGGGATTTCTCAGACGCATCTGATTGTAAAACAAAACAACAGGCACCTGTTGCGTGAATGTCTGTCTGCTTTAAGACTCTGGGCAGCAGTCTTGTAGGAGAGAGGAGGTTGGGGCCAGCCTACAGGACAGACTTCCCCTCCCCAGCCACGCTCTTAGAGAAAGCATCCCCGGGCCACACAGGATGTGGCGGTCCCACGGCCTGGCACTAGATGTTTCCTACCGGTGGCTAGATAGCCATAAACAACCAAACAAAACACCAAACCCACTACCATCAAGCCGATGTCCACTCATAGCCACCTTATAGGACAGAGCAGGACTGCCCTTTCGGGTTTCCGAGGCTGTTAATCTTTATGGAACAGCTAGCCTCGTCTTTCTCCCTCAGAACAGCTGGTAGGTTTGAACCACTGACCTCGTGGTTGGCAGCTCAGTGGCTAGTCCACTAGGGATCCTAGATGGGTCGTACTCATCTTAAGATGTCATTGATTCAGCAAACATAGGTAGGCGGCAGGCACACGCTTAGCAGAAATGTCACATTGCAGAACAGGAGTTGCCATTCCAGCCCTGGACTCTTGGCTGCAGCACCTGGGATGTGCAGGGGGGTTCTGTTTGACATCTGGCCCCATGATGCAGGCACCTCACCAACATGGTTCTCACCCTGGCCCCTTCCTTTTGGACCACAATTCTTGCCCGGTGCCATCCTTTATGCATCATGGCAAATCACTCTGTTTAACCCAGCCTTGACCCCAGACTTGGAAAACTGGAATCGTTTGGCATTTACAGATACAAAACGCAGAGAATTCAGACAGTTTGGGCAAGAAGCTGTCTTTCTCTGTAGACAAAGGGGTTTAGTAATATGGAGCGTTATGCTTCGAGACTTAGAAAACTAGCCCCATATTCTTCACAGCATCATTTGCAGACAAGAATTGTTCATGGGATTCAGAAGGAGCTCCCTCCCCCCGCCCCCACCACTGCCCACCCCCCGCCCAGCCCCAGAAGCCACGTTCCCATCATGGACACAGTTTGTTCTTTAAGGCAGGCTATTACTGAGGGTTTGGATGTGCACGACTTTGCTTCCTTGGTAAACGGCACTAATAACGATGATTTAGCTGAATAGCCTGCCCCCAGGCGAGAAGCGTGGTCATATTAGGCAGTCAAAAAAATATTTCGAGCGCACTTACAGCTCTAGCATCATACACAGATAGCTCTAATTAGACTGGATTGCTTCTGTAAAGTGGAATGTGAGCGAGAATTCAATCTTTTAAGTGCCAGTGATGCTGGGTCTTGCGCTGAGCTGCCCGGGATACTGGGGATTGGTCCTCTGCTGGCCACCACCAGAGCTTTCTCTAATAGGAGCAAGCGAGTGTTTGGTTCAAGTCGCTTGTTTTATATAGAACATCAACACTGCTTATGAAGACGTTTTTCGTCGGCACTTTGTAGCACAGTGATGCTGCCTAAGGAGAGGAAAAGAGAGCCTCCATCTCTGGTGGGGCAGCAGGTGCGGGGTCCCTCCTGCACGCCCCCACCCCCGCACCCTTGGGAGAGGCACAGGCTCTCCTAAGCCCTGGGCTTCCTCCCAGTTTGCCCCCACATCCCAGGCTCTTTCTGGGGCTGCAGGGCACTGGGTACACCTAATGATATCCCTAGCTTTCCTTGGTACTTAGGGGATAGTAATTCTCTCTCAATACAGGTGTGTCTGGGGTGGGGGGAGCGAGAGCTCTTGCCCCCCTTAGAGATCAGCCTGGGGAAGCTGCTTTCTGTGCTTGCTTGGCCTTTGCGATTGGTTTCCCTGCCATCTTCCCCAGGGGAAGGCTAGGAGCTGCCAGGGGCTTTGGTGACCATTCCAGGAATGGCTCTCCAAAACTGGGGCTAACCCCATTAGGGCTTTTTGAACCCCAAAACATACTGGCGTCTCCCCCTTTCCTGATGGATTCAGCAAAGTTATGACCCTTGTGAGAGGCCTTGGTCAGGGTCCTGCGCTATGGAGAGGGTTATTGTGGGCCACCTCCATGCCAGCCTGTTGATCAGGTTCTTTAGTCATGGTCAAGAGTGCCAGGGCATGTTCCTGGTGGCTTCACCGACAATGAGAGCAGACGGTGTCCTCATTCGACCTTCTCGGAAGTGGGGGAGAGCCCTGGTGCTAGGTGCCCTCGCTGGCCATGCCGGTTGCCAGGTCCTGACTCTGCACTACCGCAGGCAGCTCTGGCAGAGGGGGTGTCTCATTCGACGACCCAATGATTCCTCCTGCCACAGCAGCTGTGCACCTGTAAGTTGTGGTCCTAAAGGCCTTCTTCTTCTTGGAAGAAGTATAGCCTGAATGCTCCTTGGAGGCAAGGATGGCGAGACTTCGTCTCGCGTACTTTGACCATGTTTTCAGGAGAGACCCGTCCCCGGAGAAGGGCGTCACGCTTGGTAATGTGGCGGGGCAGTGAGGAAGAGGAAGGCCTCTGACTAGATGGATTCACACAGTGGCTGCAAGGATGGGCTCAGACATGACAGCGATTGAGAGGCCTGCGCAGGCCCAGGCAGTGTTTCCTTCTGTTGTCCACGGGGTGGCTATGGGTCGGAACTGACCCCACGGCACCTGACAGTGGCGGCAACAACAAAAAGATATCTGGCTCACTGGCTGGCATGGAGAGTCAGTGTGGGGCTTGGGGCAGGGGTGGGCAGGAAACCATGGGCAGACAACTTCCAGCTGGACTGGAGGGTCCTTTGAGGGGTTGCGAGTAAAGGCATCCAGGGAACCGTGGGCAGGCACGTTTAGCTGGAGCGGAGATTTGATGTCGGGGGTGGGCAGAAGTGTTGGCAGGAAGATCGAGCAGGGATGTAGACAGAGGGCTTGGCCCTGGTCACTGTTGGAGCTCTTATAGGCATTTGAGGAGAGAAGTGAGTGATAACTTGCGACAAGCTTTCCGTCCCAAAGGTTCGTCGGGCTGTGTTGTGCAGAGTGAAAGCTGAGTGGACAGGGCTGAGAGTCACAGGATCGGCATCGGCATCGGCGGTGGGTCAGGTACAGCGTGGGCTTAGACGAGGGGAGAGAAGAGCAAACAGGAAGGAGTACATGCGGAGGTTAAAGATGTGGGTGGTTGCCAAGGGGAGTGGGCTGGCGTAAGGATGAAGGTCAGTGTCAGCCCCTGGATGCCACCAGTTTACCCAACAGGCATTTCTCTTCTGGGCTGGCAGAGCCCCAGTTTGGCCCAACCCTCACCCGGGTGAGTCAGGGTAAATCCTGTCGGTCCAAGTCAGTCGCAGTAATCTTCTTCAGGGGAAGACAGGTGATGCCCAGCAGTGTGCTCCGACAAGGAGCCGTAAGGAGGAAGCCGTTTCTCATTCTGTGGGATGTTGCTCGGTGTGTATGCCGCTCCTGGAGGGCTGGCAGCCGTCTTGTGACCCCGAGGAAAGCTACCTTTGTCAGATGGCAAAGCAGAAGACAGAGGGAAGGAGGGCTATAGTATGCATGATTGAATGATAGAATTCATTAACCATGGGGCTGTCCTGCCTGAGGCCTGCCTTCCTCTAGAAGAGAAATCATCTTTATTGTTTCCGTTGTATTGTCCAACCTTGCCCCGCATTCAACATCTGCTTTTGTGACTAAAACTACTGTGGGCACAGCAGTGCCCGATTCTCTCGTTGTCTGTGGCTGCTTTTTGCACTACAATGGCACCACTGAGTAGTCTTTCTGGAAGGGGCTGTAGGCCCATAAAGCCTAAACTAGTTAACATCCGTCAGCCTCTGGCTCAAGCCATTTTTGCATTTAGTCTTCAATTTATTTGCAGCCAAAGCACCAGTTACATAGAGATGCTGGTCTCGCTTTGTACACATGCGTGGGTGTGTTAGTTCAGGTTGATTAGAGAACCAAATCCAGTGATACTCATGAATGTGTAAGAGAGAGCTTTAGATGAAGAAAATGTCCCAGCCCAGTGCAACTCAAGTCCCTAAGTCTGACACTAGTCCGTAAATCCCTCTTCAGACTCACACAGCCACATGCAATGATGCAGGAAGATCACAGGCTGGTGGGTACAAAGTCATGTGGCTCCAATGACAGGTGGCTCTGGCAGCAACCAGGGCTAGGCAGCAGTAAGGTGAAGGCTGAGAACAAAGGGGAGGTTCCTGGGACCCTCCTTATGAGAAGACCACACCCACAAGGAGGCACCATCAGGCTTTGACCTGATTCACAGGCTAGACTCCTACACTTTCATAGATCTTCAAGTTGACATGAAGTTCTGTAACCACCACAGTGGGGATTGTCGAGTAGGCCTCTTGTGGAGTCAAGACTGCAGATGTGTATCTGGTACTTCACTCCACACCTCTGAGACTGGATAGGACAGTTTCCAAGAACGAGAAGTCTGCAATGCCAAGTGCAGAGCAGTTGTGATTTCAGTGTGGTGGTGAAGGATAGGAGCCAGATGTTAGGAGCTTCAACAGAGGGGATGAATGGTGCTTTGTTGTCAACTATAATGCACAGTTGGGACATTTAGGAAAGACTTGTTTTCATGTGTATAGCTTCTCTACATCCTCTCCAACCCCCAGGCTCTGGGGCAGTGTGCAGAGAGTTATGTCCTACAGTCTATGACTGTGTGACTTATGGTCCCATACTGTTGTGGTTTTTTTTATCTTATACACACACACCCCCCAACCCTTACCATTGGTCCAACTCACATAATTGGCCTCAACAAAGTTCTAAGGCTTTGCTGGGCCTATGTGGGAGCTGGGATAAAGACACCCCGTGGGTGGAGTTGATAGCAGGGCTGTAGGAGCAGAGCAGGCAAACCCATAAGCCTTTGCAAGAAGCTGAGATTTGAGTCAAGCTGTCAAGTGGACTTCAGATCACTAGTGAATGGGGGAGGTGAGATGTCAGAGGAAGACAGTACCCACCAAAGATGTTATATTTGATCATTTCAGGGGGCAAAACTGCCTGGCCTCACAGAATTCAGAGAAGTTTGCACAAAGCATTTTTAAAAAGAAGCAAATAAAAAAGGTGTCCCAGGAGAGTTAGGTCTGGGGACTTTGAACAGGAAACCTGCTCAGGAGTCAGACTCTGAGGAAATGGGAAGTCACGGATCCTTGAGCGAGCTGGTGAGGTTCAAGTTCAACTTCCCATGAGCTACCTCATGCACATTGGGTGAAGCGGGCACCGGAGATGCATTGCCCTGTTGTAAAGTGCAGTTCTGACACCCCCACGGGGGTTCAAAAAAAAAACCCCAAAGCAAAACAAAAAATAAGCCTAGTGCCATCAAGCTGATTCCTAATCATAACAACTCTCTTCAGGGTTTCTGCTATTGTTCAGCTGTATGGGAGCAGAGCGCCTTATCTCTTTCCCACAGAGTAGCTGCTGGCTTCAAACTGCCAACCTTGCAGTTAGTATCCCAATTCCTAACCCCACCCGTCCTCCACCACCAGGACTCCTCTATTTGTTACTGGAGAGGTCATTTTGTGATTGGATTTTCATGCTCTTCTGCCGGAACTTGAACTTCCTGAGAAGAGACTGAAACAAAACAAACCCCCCAAAACTCACTGCTCTGGAGTCTATTCCAACTCACAATTACCCTATTAGATAAGATAGAATGGCCTCTCTGGATTTCTGAGACTGTAACTCTTGATGGGAACAGAGAGCCTCATCGTTCTTCCTCTGAGTGGTGGGTTGTTTTTGAACAGCTGACCTTGTGGGGAGCAGCCTAATGCATAACCAGCTACACCACCAGGGCATCTGGGAGTAGGGAATAGGACTGGTTTTGCTCTGCTGGCATCTAGCATGGTTCTTGGGGGGCAGGTGGAGATGCTCCATGGCCATGTTTTGGGCGAATGTGTCTGCACGCCACCTCCCACCCTACCTGGGCTTTCGGATGCCTCCTTCAGGTCAGTCTAGCTTTGGGCAGAAGAAAATCCCTCTGAAGTGAAACCTGGCAGTCCACCCTTGGCCCCACTTGGTTGATGAACCTTATGTGTGCAGGTGTGCAGATTGCATTTTACTTCCTTGTCGTTTATTCTCATGTTCAACTTTGTGATATTTAAAGTGTGGAGGGCTTTCCCCAGGCCTAGCCCCCATTTGTGCCATGATGGCTCTAGGAAGGGAGGGTTTCCCACTTCACTGAGTTTTGATGGGTGACTGGGCACCTGAAAGCCCAGTGGTGCTAAGTCAGGGCTTGCAGGTGTCGTGCTGGAATGTTAAGGCTGGGAAGGGAGCTCTGCTGTGGTTATGTTCAGTTTGTGCTTGGCCCAGGTGTACAGCCTGAGGTTAGATTTCCTCCTAAGTTGCTGCTGATTTTTATTGGGGGAAGATATTGTTGTGAGGCACTATGGAGTAGATTCTGGCTCACGGGGTTTCTTCTAGACTGCCACTTTTCTAGGAGAGATTGCCAGGGCTTTCCCCAGTGGCCCTGGTTGTGACTACTGAGAGACAGACATCAGATGAGTCCACCTTAGTAAGAGGGTGCGCTGTCCTACACCTGTGATGGCAGGGTTCGTGTGCCATAGGGGTGCCAAGAGGCTGCATCTGGTGGTTATCCGGGCCTACGGTATTTCTCTAAAAGGAAGCCTTCCTACACTACAGCCCGGGTCCTCAAACTATGGCCCGCAGGCCACATGTGGCCTGCCGAGGACAATTATCTGGCCCGCCGGGTGTTTTTGCCGCTGCTGCCTGTCCTGCTTAGCAGCTGACTCGTCCAGTGTGCATAGGAATTTGTTTATATATATATATATTTTTTAAACTATAGTCTGGCCCTCCAACGGTCTAAGGGACAGTGAACTGGCCCCCTGTTTAAAAAGTTTGAGGACCCCTGTTCTACAGCTTTGGGAGTTGTGGATGATGTAAGGATAAGTCTGTGTTTGTGGCTGGCATCTCTTAGGTCTGGGCAACAGAAGGCTGGCTGCCTCAGCATCCTCCAGGCCGTGGAGTGTGTAGCTCAGACCCCTGGGTTTCGGTGGCTTGGGATAGAGGCTCTCTTTTCTTTCTCTGCCCGACTTGCTAGGCGATTCTCAATTCTCTGCTCTGCGGTGGGGAGAACTGCCCCATTGGGGTTTCTAGGTGGCCATCCTTCTAGAAGAATCAGAGATCGCTAGAACTTCCCCAGTGGAGCTGTGGGGTGGGTTCAAACGAAGTGACTGTCTTTCTTAATGTTTTTTTTGCTTCCACCTTTAGCACCTGTGGTTATGGGGAAGGAGCCCGGGTAGCATAATTGGGCTGTGAACGGCAAGGTCAGCCGTTCAAAACCCCTCCTCGGGAGAGAGATGAGGCTTTCTACTCTGTCAAGAGGGGAAAGGTCAACAAGATCAGCAGTTCACCTCCAGCACCTCCTTTTGCTCTCAGGGTTCCAGTCCAGGCTCTGGGTGAGTTCTTGGAGGGAGGGAGAGCTCCTGCCTGCCTCTGGGAGATACTCCTTGAGCCCCTGGGTATCAGGAACAGCTTGGAACACAGGGGAGGGACTGTTGCTGATGCTGCAATGTGGTTGCCCTCTCCCAGCACAGCAGACCGGACCCAGATGCGTCAGAGGAGGGTTGTGCTCCCTCAGGCCTTCAGTAGCTGATTTCTCAGAAGGAGTTTACCAAGCCTTTCTTCTGAGGCATCTCTGGATAGATCAAACCTCCAACCTTGAAGTTAACCGTGGGTCCCACTCAGAACTCCTCCAGCAGTCTCCCCAGTGCCAATTTGGGAGACCCCTGCTGCTCCTCAGATCCTCATGCGTGGCACCCACAGGGTCAGGAGCTGCTCTGGGGCTCATGGGAAAAGAACATCTTACCTAAGGAGGCGGAGCCTAAGTCTCGGTCAGAGGGGTGTGTAGTTCACGCGTGGAGTCATCCCATCAGTGCCCATGCCCCACAAGGGGGGTTCCCGGTTAGAACCCAATCCAGGTTTGCATACGGGAGAGACCTGCAGAAGAAAGGTTGACTTCTAAGGTGTGCCTCACAAGGTTAACACAAAGGTGCAAGGAGCCGTTCTACTTAGAGGTGCTGCAGAGGAAAGGCTGGGTGATCTGCCTCCCAGAAAAAACAGGTACTGAGAACCCTGTGCAGCTCTCTGCAGCACCCTTGGGGCGGCATGAGTCAGGACAGGGCCTTCATCTTGCCACCGCTGTGATTTCCCCAATGACCACATGGATGGACAGTGAGGGTCAGCTTCCAGGGACTCTTGGAGTGCTAGAAGTGACCATAGGGTTGGGCTCAGAGCTGAAGAGGTATCGGGGAGGAGAGGCTGTACGCAGCCTGTAGATTACACCGGCTCCTTGCGGTAATCTTTGACCCGCCCTGCCTAGAAGAAAAGTCTGCTTGGGGAAATGCAGTGGGGCTTTCCAGGAAGTCAGAGGACCCCGAGGAAGTGCTAATTTTCTTTCATAGGGCGACGCTCCTTTGTGGAAGCAGGGCTTGGGCTCGAGTTTCTAAGAAAATCGCCACCAGCTCCTCATGGTTCACACTGGAAAATTCATTCCCGCGTGTGCCCCTCAGCGACTAGCTTTTAGAATCTTCGGTTTCTTCTCATTATTAATTTACCGTCCTTCTGACGGGAGGAAAAAAACTGCAGACTCGAAGCCACAGCTGCCCCTTGCTGGGCGAGGCCTGCGTGTCTCAGTACGCCTGGACCCTCCCAGCATGGCACTTCCGCTGCTTCTGGACACCTGGTGGTGCAGCGGTGACAGTGCTCAGCTGCCAACCTGAAAAGTCAGTGGTTTGAACCCAGCATCTGCTCCGAGAGAGGGAGATGTGGCCGTCCCTGAAGACTTACTGCAGCCTTTCAAACCCCATGGGCCTGTCTCCGTCCTATAGGGTTGTGATGAGTCTGAACTGACCAGGCAGCAGTAGGTTTGGTTCGATGTCGGCTCTCCTCTTGATGCCACACTCTCAACAACCATATCTGCTTCCATAGGGTCCATTCCAACTTATAGAGACCCTATAGGACTGAGCAGAACTGTCCTGGTGAGTTTCCGAGACCATAACTTTGCACACATGTAGAGAGCCTCATCTTTCTCCCATAGGACCCTCTGTCACCGCAGAATCACCCTGGAGGCCGGTTTCCAAGGCTGTTGGCTTCTTGGAAGCTGACTGCCTTGCCTTGCCTCTGTGGGGTGACTGGTGGCTTTGAACCCACCACCCTTTCTGATAGGCTCCTGATTCATGTGTTAGGGCCACTAAAGAGCCAGTGGAAATGAGCTCCTTGCAGCTGCGCTGGGCAGCGGTCGTGGAAATGAGTCTGTTTTGGCGCTTTCTTCCCCGCCCTTTGAAAACTCATATCTTTTTATACTCTCTTGGATGCCACAGACAGGGTTCTTCAGAGAAGGTGCCTGTGTGTTTCCTTTTGCCTGAAGGGGAGCAATTTGGATTTCTTTGCTCCCTGTGGTTCCTGAGCCAAGGTGGTCATAATAGAAACTGGTTGCATGAAAAATAATGTGGCCCAAGTTTCGTGTCCATGGCCCACAGGCCTGCAGAGAAAGCTTTGTTCTGGATAGCTGAGACCCTACTCCTCCAAGCCACCAACCTCTTTACATTTTCAGTAATGAACAAACAAGCAAGCTCACTGCAATCTAGTCAAAACCGACTCATAGTGACCCCTGTCCCTGTGGGTTTCCGAGACCATAACTCTTTATGGGCATAGAAAGCTATATCTTTCTCCCACGGAGTGGCTGGCAGCTTTGATCTGCTAACCTCGTGGTTAGTAGACCAACACATAACCCATTATGCCACCGGGCTCCCCTGCCCTGACATTGTCCTGGAGTCCCTGGGTGGTACAAGTATGCTTGGCAGGTAACTGATTGGCTGCAGGGTTGAGTGCAGCCAGAGGTACCGTGGAAGAAAGGCCGGGTGATGTGCTCTCTGAGAAGTCAGCCATGGAAAGCGCCCACCCTGAGCACTATTCTACCCTAACATGCATTGGGTCTCTGGGGGTCAACTTGACAGACGGCTGGTTTTAAATGGTATCACACTTCTCTTCTGTCTTCAACTGAGAACTCAGGACTACGTCCATTGTTCACGGATGCTCTCGGCCCCTGGAAAGGTGTTCGCCCCTCAGCATGAGGAGTTGGTTCTGAGCTTGGTTGGTGGGTCTGAAGTTCAGCCTTTATAGGCCTGGTGTGTCTGTGTCCCCCACCCCCCCTCAACTGCCCCCGTTGTCACTTCTCTGTCTTATGAGCAGGGAAAGCCAGAAATTAGGTGTGTGAGAATGACATTCAACACAGACCAGACCGGCCCTGGGCAAAGGCCCTAGCTGACCTGTGCACAAGCAACAGTGGTTTCCCCACGTCCTAACCCTCTTCCCCGTTGTGTAGCTGCTCAGCATCCTGGACCCGCAGCCCAGTCCATTCTTGCATTCCATCTTTAGGTAGAAGGTGACACTGTTCTCACTCAGGTTCAAGGAGGAGCCCGCCCCTCAGCCTTGGAAACAGCATAGTGGCTGTCCGTTGTCGTGTGAGGAAGTGGCTTGCTCTGAGCCACCCCAGCAGCGGATCCTGTGCGGGATGTTGACGTTCGAAAACAGGCAGGCTTTCAGCAGTGGGCGTGGGCTGACGTTCGCTGTGCTGACGTGGCCGATTGGCCACTTAAGAAAGTGGAGCCGTCAGAAGCACGTGTACTGGTGCTGAGCTGGCATTGATTGCTTAAACTGGTGGGTTCTTGTTGCCATGACTACAGACCTTTTTTGTCTGTCCCCAGCAGCCCTCTGCTCCGATTCATGGTGCCGTCTTAGACAAAGCTGTGGGGAAGACCCGACACCACCAACCCCCCCCCCCCCACCCTCTGCTCCAGGATTGTCTTCCCTGTAGTTCTCTCCCCTTGAAGACGGGATTCTGGTTGCAGGCTTGGGGGTCTGACTGCCGTGCACATTAACTGCTGGTGCAAATGAAGGCTTGGCTGAGGCGTGCTGGCTCCTGTTGTGGGTCAGGATCAGAACCCGGTCCTTGTTACTCCCTTGTAGGCTACGCAGCTTGGTGGCAGGGGCTTCTCGAATAAGTCCCTTTAGAACAGCAGTTCTCAACCTTCCTAATGCTGCGACCCTTTAATACAGTTCCTCATGTTGTGGTGACCCTCTCCCCCAAACATAAAATTATTTTCGTTGCTACTTCATCACTGTCATTTTGTTACTGTGATGAATTGGGCAACCCCTGAGAAAGGGTTGTTCGACCCCAAAAGGGGTTGAGACCCACAGGTTGAGAACCGCTGCTTTAGAGCATTGTAGGTAGCAGGGGGTGGCTGATGCCTAGTGATTGGACAAAATGAATATGCCTATGTGGTTGAGGTCCAATTATGCTGCTTTCTGAGAATACAGAACTCCCAACCCCCATCTGTCCAGAGGCTGCACGTGGCGTGCATCCAACGAGGGGAGGGCGCAGTGTGACAGGCCAGTGGCGTCTCAGACGTGAGATAAGGCGCTGATGTTCAGGATGAGCCAGGGCACAGAGGCAGCCCAGAAAACAGGAAGATTGTGGGCCTGATTGAAGGATTTCTCCTGCCTGGTCCCTGTGTAGTGCCAATGGTTTGCCCTTGACCACCGATTTGAAGGTTGACTGTTCAAATCCACCCAGTGGTCCTGTGGAAGAAAGACTTAGTGATCTGCTTTCATGAAGACCACAGCAAACACATGTTAGAGTGTACAGCTCAGCTCAGCTGTGTAACTCAGGGCTGCCGTGAGTCCGATTCATCGACGAGATGGCAAGGGCCTTGCTTTGATTTTGTATTTGGATCTATCACGACTGCCTTACTACTGTTGAGTGCCTGTTCGTTTTTATGTCTTTTAAGCAGAGAATTCTAGAGATGAAATAGTCCACCGACAGGATGCTGTGTGTAAGCCAGTGGACCCTGGTGGCATCGTGGTTACAGGCAGGGTCAGCAGTTCAAAACCATCAGCTGCTCCATGGGAGAAAGATGAGGCTTTTTACTATCCATCAAGAGCGACAGTCTCAGAAACCCACTGGCGCAATTCTACCCTGTCCTAAAGGGTCATTCTGAGTCAGAATGGACTAGATATGCCCCCTGAGAAGACCCCAGAGCTGCCTGCAGCCCTCACTCAGATTTCTGGAGGCGTGCTGGATGACTTCATGGAAGTCTCCTATGCCTGGTCCAGAGCGGCTTCTCTCTGCTGAGTTACTGTGCTGGTCAGTCCAGGAAACCTCGCCTCTAGCAGCCAGGCCTGCAGGCAGCCAGGGTTCCAGCTAGGCCCTGTAGCTCCTGCTTCTAGCCAGGCCCAGACTACCACACTTAAGCCCCATGCAGAGTCGGGCCCAGCCCCCTACATCTGCAAGACTCTTTAATGCACCTTCTTGCATTCAGTCTGTGCAGCCTCGTTAAGTCATCATGCCTGGGGTGCTAAGAGAAACCCGAGTAAAAGGAAATCAATGGTTTTAAATGACAATTTGCTCACGGTGTATAGCACGTGGACCTGGTCTTCTGGGCCCTGTCGCTGGCGATCAGGGGTGTGTGGAAGCAGGTAGGCTTATGACCCATGCTAGCTGCCGCTGCGGGAGGGACTTGACCAAAGCTCTCTGTTTCTGTAGCTGCTGATGGTCTTTTATGCCCTCCCCCGCAACCCCACCTTGAATTGGGTGATCAGGAAGCTGCTACTTTGCTGTTCAAGAACATCCCCACCTCCCACCCAACTCCAGCGGCTGTAGTCAGCACAGACTCAAGACATTGGAGTCAGGTTGCCCATGCTCAGACTTAGGCGGTGCTGCTTGCTTGCTGTGTGACCCTGAGAGGTTGCTGAACTTCTCTGAGCCTCTGTCCTAGGATAACTTCCCTTGTCATCACAACGGTCTCTCAGTTGTAGTGACACTCCTTACCTTGTGGGGTCGCCGGGGGATTCTGCGCAGTCACCACAACACGAGCACCGAGCCTCTTAGTACACAGTTCCGTTGCCACTGAGCCGATGGACACGGAGGGACCCTGAGGCAGAGTCAGAGTGCCCCATAGGGTTTCCAAGGTTGTCATCTTCGTGGAGGAGAGTGTGCATCTTGCTTTCTCTCACAAGAGCGGCTGGTGGGCTTGAACCATCGGCCTTTGGTTTCGATGTTCAGTGATTGGATGACGAAGGAAAAGAAAGAGGTCTTTGAAGCTGGAGGGCTGGAAGGGAGGCCCTGACGTTGGTGAGGACTGAATGCCAGGCAGGAGGGGCTTCAGCGCACCTCACAGCTGTGGACTCGGGGCCCTCCCCAGGCAGGACAGAATGACTCCTTTGGGTTTCAGAGACTGCACATCTTGATAGGAGTAGCCAGCCTCGTCTTTTTCCTGAGGAGTGGCTGGTGGGCTGGAACTCATAACCCACCACACCACCAGGGCTCCTTATGAAGGACTTAGCAGTGAACGTGATCAGCTCTCTTCAGAAGGGGAGAGGCAAATAGACCCCTGGTGAAGAGTTAAACTCTGGGTTCAGATGACTTGGGTGCAAGGCTCCTCTCTGTTAGCTGTGGGCGATGCAGTCCTGAGCAAATGGGCCTCATCTGGAGATAACCATGCCCCCTGTCTGATTGGGGGACGAGGGGGTGTCATGAACTGTAACACAGGTGATATAGTTAGCAGTGTGCCTGGCTTAGAGTCAGAGCCCGGTAAATGCTAGTGCTTTTAGTATCGATCACAGGGAGATTCAGACGTGTCGCTGTGGACCTGGTGTGGCGGGGTGGGTGGGATGGAGTCTAAGAGGGGGATGATGGAATTCTGCGAATGGAGTGGGCATGGTGGTTGAGCTGTGGAGGACCAGTGTGCACGCTGGGGACTGGGCGTGTGGATTGTGGGAGAGCAACAAGGAAACCGAGGAAGATACAGACAGTGAAGAACTGGAGGTTTTGGAGGCCAGTCAACGGGATGTGTTGTCATGGAAACCAAGAAAGGAGAGGTCCACCCCCCCCCCCTTTGAGACTGTGTGGTCCTAGTTAGAGGCAACTGAGAGTTGGGTTTAGAGGAGCTGATACCAAGGGCTCAAGCAGAAAGAAAATGTTTTGGAAAAGTTGATGGCAACATAGGTACAAGTGTGCTTAATACAATTGAATGATGGATTGCTATAAGATTTGTAAGAGCCTCCCAATAAAATGATTAAGATTTTTTCAGAACTTACAAATATACAAAAGAAAAGGGAGAGAGTTGAGTTTAAAATAAGGGAGGGAAAAACTGCCACTATTACTCCCCACTCCCCCACCTCTACCCCCCAGTTGTCGGCAAGTTGACTCAGGTGAGTGCTAACTCCACCGCATGCTGGAGTGGCCCTGTGCTCTGTCAATGGCTGGTTCTCAAGAGTAAATCACCAGGCCTTTCTTCGGAGGCACTTCTGGGTAGACTTGAACTGCCAGCTTCTTGGCCAGTAGCCAAACACATTAATGGTTTGTGCTACTCCGGGATCGCCCTGAGCTTTATTAAGAAATCTAGAGCCGTTCAGGCTGTGGGATGATTTAGAAGCCGGATTTCAAGGGATATGGGAACCATGATTGGAGACGAGAGGACAGAGACGGGGGTAGGTAGAGGGACCAGGGAAGTGGGCGCCCCCCCCCCCCATGGGAAGAAAACACCTTTAAGGGCACAGGAAACAATCAGTGTAGAAGATGATGTTAGAAACACAAATGCCAGAGAGCAGCAGTGTGGGGCCAGGTGGAGAGGGGCCTGGATGATCCCAGGGGAGGAGGCCCTGATCTGGGAGGTGCAGGTGGACCGAGGGTGGGACACAGGCCCACCCACAGGCTGTCTGTGTGGAGAGAACAGCCTGACACATCTGTGGGTGTTGGTGCTTCTCAAACCCACTGCCACCGAGGCCAGTTCAGCTTCCAGCACCCCTTGGCTGGGTTTCTGAGGCTGTGGATCCACACGGAAATGGGGTGCCTTCCCCTTCTCCCGAAGGGCAGCCTAGGGCACCTGCCCCCAGGACACCTTTCTGGAGCCGTCAGACCTCTGTTAACATTCCTTACGTGCCAAGGCCACGTGCCTTCTTCGTCATGCTTCCAAGCAGTGGCAACCATATAACTTAAGCAGTTTTGAAAGCCTGTCATTTCAATCACAGGTTTTCAAACTTAATTTGGCCTACTGCCCCCTTTTCAGAGAGAGGTGGGGAAATGACTTGGCGTTTCCCCCCTGGGAATGAAAAACTTGTCCTCGAGTCCCTCATCCAGGGTAGGTATCTGCTTCGCCAGCCTCCCCCCCCCCCCCGATCACTTTAGCATACCCCCAGGTGGGGGCAGGGGTGGGGGGGGTGTAATATCACCACTTTGGAAAACCCTGGTTCAAAGAGAGGAGCTTTGGTGTTAGTTGTTCAGTGCTTAGCTACTTACCTTCAAGGTTGATGGTTCAAACCTGTCACCTGCTCCAGGGGAGAAAGATGCATCTATAGACAGCTGCCTCAGGGACCCTGTGGGGGCAGGTCTGCCCAGTCCTGTGGGCTAGCTATGAGTCAGACTGGACTCGGTAGCAGTGGGCCGAAGAGGTCATTTCTCCCAGGAAACTGAGTGTGGAAGAAATACCGTCACCAGGTTTGCTTCTTCCCCGTGATCTCTGTGGGTGTGAGCAGAGGGACCCACACCTGCTGGGGGGAGGGGGGCATCAGAGCAGAATGTAAGAACGGGGACAGCCCCAAGAAACTTGGTCCACGCTGCCAAGTCCCAGGAACAGGGGGGTGGCTCTCACCATCACGCGGTGAGTAGGTTCGCCTGGCAAACAGGAAATGGCACCCCCGTGACAGTCTGAGCCCACGGGGGTGCACCTCAGCCCACCTCCCTCCCCGTTTCTCCAGCGTTTTCTGAACACGCTTCATCTACTGGTTCTAAGTACCCACTCACGTCTATAAATATCTCTTTAGCAGGTTCCCTTCCTGTTTGGACACGGGGAATAAATAAATCAAGTGCTTGTACAACTCTCGGCTGGGTTCCGAGATGAGGTGCTACTGTACGGGCTGCAGATGGTTCAGGTTGTTGCAGGTGCAGGGGTGTGGGGCGGGAAGTGGAGTCTTCCCAAGTCTCTCAGAGCCCCGGGGAACTGGGCTCGGAAAGTGGCAGAGCTGGGGGTGGTCCTGGTTCTAAGCAGGTTTCCTGGGGCCTGGAAGATCTCCTGACCCCAGGATCCTGGTCTTGCTGGTCAGTGAGAGTCCTGCGATAGGCTGAGTGTAAAATGTTTTCCGTTGCTCCAGCCGCCTGGCAGCTCTGTAGGAACAGGGCAGGTTGAATGGGCCGAGGAGCTCCAGCATTCCATCAGTCACTGCTTGGACACACGCTCCGGTGAAATAGACCCCAGGGTGAGGCCGTGTGCCCAAGTCTGCTGACTGCAGATCTGGCTCTTCTCGGGCCACAAAGAGGGGAGTCATCGGGTGGTGCCAGTTGTTCACGGGCTCGACTGCTAACGAGAGGTTGGGAACGAGGTTTCCATCCAGTAGTGCCTTGGAGGAAAGACCTGCTGATCTACTTCTGAAATAAACCAAACCAACAAACGCAGCTGCTGAAAACGCCGTGGGGCACAGTTCTACCCACCATGGTTCCGGGGTTCTCCTTGATGGCGGATGCTTTTACTTTCCTTTTTAAAGGAGAGAGGGAGCACGTGGTCTAAAGAACTTCAAGGGCAAGCCCATCTCTACCACCTGTGAGAAGTCATGCTCCTTAGGCCAGGTATTTCTTATAACCGACCCAAGCACAGACGCAGGAGATGGAGGGGAAGGAGGCGTAAGGTCATTATGCATTCCCTCTCTGCAGCTGCGAGCATAATTGTGCTCCTTGTCAGCAGCCACTGGCATGTCCACTGGCATGTGCTGGGGCCCTGGTATCCTCTGCCCCTCGGATGCCTTCGGCCTCCCAACACCCTGACAACCATGACAGTATTGTCCCTACATGTTGTCATCAAGTGGCCATTCTGCTCTCTGCGAACCACACTGCTCTGCCCGAACGCAGCCACCTTCTGGAAGGCTTGCAGCCCGCTGCAGTGGCCACCTCGTTCTGATGGGGACCCTGCCCTGCTCTGGGATCCTTCCCATTTGAGGCTTCCGGAAATCTGTAGCAGAAAGCACAGCGTTGGGGTCTCCGCAGCATAGCTCCTTCTTCACTGGTATCCTTAGTCAGTCTGTCTGTCTGTCTGTCTGTCTCTCTCTCTCTCTCTCTCTCTCTCTTTCTCTCTCTCTCTCTCTCTGCCACAAGCACCATTTTGCATCGCTCTGACAAGAAAACCTTCTGGGTGTTTGACCTTAAGGACCTGATTAGCATCGGCAGGGGGAAAAACGAGAATCAGGTTGCCATGTTCTAAAAGTAAAATAAGGCTTTGTTTTTTGTTGTGTTTTTTTTGTCGTCCCGCCTACAGGCTCTGGAAATCCCATAATTAGCGCTACAGCAAGCACCCTTCTGCTGATGGGTTCCCTGCATCCCTCCCAGAAAGAACCTGGGTGCTGTGCACTTGTTCTAAATAACAGTCTTACTCGCCCCCACCCGCCCCCTCACCAAGATGTGTGAAGACGATTCCTTACTCTAAGCTTTAATCTTCTCCTCCCATGGAAGTACCAGCAATGTGGAGTCCCGGAATGTCTGAGAGAAGTCACTGACTTCTTCGTAACTGTGGTTGTGTGATTGATGGATGGGCCCGCATCCTTGATGAGGGGGAACACAAATAAACCCCAACCCACAGGACAGAGTAGAATAGTCCCGGGGGGGTCTCTGAAGCTATAAATCTTGAGGGTGGCAGACTGCCTCATCTCTCGCCTGTGGAGCAGCTGCTGGATGTGAACCTGTGACCTTGCAGTCTGCCCAACACTTAACCCACGGTGCCACAGGTTCCCGTAGCTGTTTGACACCATCCTCATCATCAAAAATGAATTGTTTTAAGTGTCATCGTTCTTCCATTTCCTAAAAAGATCCAAACTTCTGACTCAAATGAGCCCCCCAGCCCCTTGCACTGTATAAAGCAGACAGACCGTGGAGCGGCTGGTGGGTTCGAATCACCCATCTTTAGGTTAGCAATCCCCCCCCACTTAACCCATGGCGCCACCAGGGCTTCTCATGGCCACAGATGTGGTGATGGACTTAATGGTCGGTTCTCTTTTCTTTTTTTTCCTGCTCTCAAGATCCTCTGAACTTAGTTACTTTGAATCTGACTCTTCAGGGAGTTGATAGGTAACGGACAAGCTCCCATTCTGTCGTGTCCTGGAAGACATTTCGTTGAAGACAAGCAGAGAGGGGGACCCTGCGCTCTCAGGATCTCGACTTTAACGGAGAGAAGGACAGTCAACAAATAACCCAGGTCCTTGAGAGCACAGAGCACTCAAAGTGGGCTCCCAGGGGGCTGTACCCTAGTCTGGATGGAGGCCTCCGTGACTCTGTGGTAGAATGTGTGCCTTCCGTGCAGGTTCCTTTCCCACCCAGGGCCTCTCACATAGCTACCCCACTCTGCCCTTGGAGGTGGGGCTTGGTGCTGTGTTGATGCAGACCAAGAGAGAAGAGGAAGAAAGGTCTGCACATTTACTTCTGAAAACCCTAGGGAAACCACAGGTCTGCTCCCCGCTGATCATGGGGATGGTATGGACCTTGCAGCTTTTGGTTCTCCTGGACCTGGGTCGCCTGAGACTGTAGCGGCCGAGTCTACAGTGGGGTGGTAAGTGCAGGCTCCTCTGGAGAGGGTAGACCCCAGATCAGGGTGCCTTTAAGTTCCCTGGATTAGCTGACACCTATTTCTGTGATGCGGGGAAAACATTGCTCCCTGAGGGGGGAACCTGCTTCCCCTTTCTGTTCAAAGTCTGTCTCAGGATCTAAAAATGAACCAACACCCCATCTGTTTGCTGTTGTATTTGAAGACCCTTTAAAAATGTTTGTTACAAAAATATAGCTTTCGGCGACTCTTCTCATCCAGAGCAGGTGCACCCCTCTGTTCAAGAGGTTTTTCTGGTGCCCAGGGCACCGTGGAGCATCTCCATCCGGAGAGGGAGTAAATGTTCCCTCTGGAATGATCTTCCAAAGAAGGCCTAGTCATACCTCCCAGGTTGTTTTCCATCCTGTAGCCAGTTTCCATGTTTTGTTTGTTCTCGAGTTGGTGAGTTTGATTCCAGGAAAGACGGGGGATTTAGTTCACACTGGACTTCTTTTTCATCTGTTCCTAATTCTTCTGAGAACCACGGCATATGCATATTTATACAATATTAGATGCCAACAAAGGAGCCCCAGTGGCTTAGTGGGTTATGTGCTGGGCTCCTAACCACAAGGTCAGCGGTTCAAACCCACCAGCTGCTCGTTGGAAAAAAGATGAAGTTCCCTGCTTCTGTCAAGGTTTGCAGCCCGAGAAACCCACAGGGGCCAGTTCTACTATGCCGCAAAGGGTCGCTGAGCTGGGGTGGCCTCAGCGGCAGTGAGTTTGAGTGAGATGCTAGCAGCTTCTGGGTGGCGTTTTCTTAGATCACAACCACACTGTTCTGGAGATGGATAGACTTTTGCTGACCCGTTAAGAGCTCCTGACTGTTTTCACGTCTTGGGAAACATGAACTCACTCACTGCCACTGGGGAGAGTCTGACTCGTAGTGATCCTAAAGGATAGGGTAGAACCGCTCCTTTGGGTAGCTGACACTTTACATCTTTCCAGAAGTACAGAGCCTCATCTTCCTCCCATGGTAGGGCTGGTGTTTTCGAACCGCTGACTTTGGGGTTAACAGCTCAGAATTCGGCCCACTGCACTACCAGAGCTCCTTTGGGACGCACACAGCCTGAAGGTCGTTGGAGTTATTTTTGATAGGGACCTGCCTGCAACCCACAGGTTTTCTCACCCTCACATGCTACCGTCTCAGGATGCTTGCTGAATCTCGTTTGGTTATCGATGGACACGATTGAGTCGGCCCCAGTTCACGGCAACCTCAAGTACGGTGGAAAGAAGCACTGCTTGATGTTTTGTCATGCCTACGATGTGCTGTGGATGGGACTTTTGTGATCCCCTTTTTTGTCAGCTGAATTCTGGAAGTCAATCAGTCAGCCTTTCTTCCTCATCTGTCTTAAACTGGAAGCTCTACTGAAGCCTTGTAGGCATCCTTAGCGCTGTGTAGGCCTCCACGGACAGATGGGACTGGCCACATATGAGATGCCCTGGCGAGGAATCCAGCCTGCATCTCTGTGAGAGAGAGGTTTTTGATGCCAACGTGGCACCTGTAAGAAGATATGGGTGGGGTTTAGCTTGTCATTCGGGTCACAGTTTGAGGACCTCCTCTGGAGGTGCGACCAAGGTAAATGGCTCTCTGGAGCCCCACCCCCTTACCTTCACCTTCCTGCTGGTGAGGCACTCTGGGACCTGCGAGAGCCCTGTGATGCTTCCACCACCATTGAATCATCACTCTGCGCCCACCGGCCTGTGTGATCATCCTGCACTGCTGCATGTGGCTGTGCGAGTTTGAAGAGGGACTTATGGACTACTGCCGAACTCAGGGACTTGATCTGAACTGGGCTGGGCTGTTTGCTTGATATATCATAACTTCTTGATATAAAGCTCTCATATATGTGTATGTAATGTCACTGGATTCGTTTCTCTAGTCAGTCCAGCCTAACAGTCTCCTGCCTGGAAGGCAAAATTCCTCCCACTGAACCTGCACCCCCGATCCTTGATGCTATGTACTGTCAAGCCGATTCGCTCGTGGCAGTCCTGTAGGACAGAGGAGAACTACCCCCGGCGTGTTCTTTAGAATAAAATCTTTACCACCAGGTCTCTCTTTCCTGCAGAGCAGGTTTGAACCTCAGACCTTACAGCTAGAAGTAGGTGCTTTAGACATTGTGCCACCAGGCTTCTTCTGTGGAAGTTCCGAGAACGACACATGGATGGTGGTGGATGAAAGTTTAGGATCAAGATTTTCCTGAGGCCTTCGGTTTGACGCAAGCTTCCCCTTGTGCTTTGTCTCTGTGCTGGTCTATTCAACTCTATCCTCATGGATCGTTCAACCTTTTACAAACCACATTGACTTGAGGATAGAAAATAAGGAATGAGCAGTAACTCCGGGGGGTGGGCGTGGGGGAGGAGCCGTGGCGAGGATGTTGGCATTTGTAACTCCTGGAGAGAAACCTCGTCTTGGAACCCAAGGCTGAAAAATAAAGTTAGACTTCTTAGATGCCACTGTGTGTTAAACAGAAGGCTTGTTTGCTCTGGCTGGAGAACGGTCCCACGAGAGCTTGTGAATGAAGGAACTTGACTCAGTAAATAACTCACTAAACGGTTAGATGTTTTTCTTCAGGGGCAAGTCAACGTCAGATGTGGCGGATGGTGACAGGTTGGCACATGTGGAACGGAGTCTAAGGTCAATACAGCCTGGTGGCATGGAGGACACGTGTTGGGCCCCTCATCCTAAGGGCAGCAGATTGAAACCACCAGCCGCTCCTGGGGGGTGGAAAGAGGTGGTGCTGTCTGCTCCCGTCAAGAGTAAATACGGTCTCAGAAACCCGCAGAGGTGGTTTTACCCTGCCCCGCAGGGTCTCTAGGAGTTGATCAACTTGAAGGCAGTGAGAGAGGGCCACCTCTGGGAGCCGGGGTGGGGGGCTGGCTGGAATCACTGCTTTCCCCTGAGTGGTGGGCGACAGGCAAGTCTGGAGTAAGGACTTACCTTGTGGAGCAGTGGGTGGGGCCTGAGTAAGAGCCTCCATATGGATTGGCAGATGGAGACAGGGGCGTGTCTGGAGCTGGTACCTCTTCGTGCTGACTGGTGGGCAGAGATGGGTGTGTCGGAAGTCACTGCCCCCCAGGGGAGGAGCCACAGTAACCACCCACCCCCTGAATGGTGAGCTGTGTGTGACCTCGAGGAGTTATTTCTGAGTCTCAGTTCCCCAGTCTGAACCAGGGGCACAATCGTGAGAGTAACCCACAGGGGAACGGGGAGACACGAATGCCCTTGAGTCTATGAAGTTTCTAGAAAACGGGCAGAAAGCTCAATAGATAACTGACTCACATGGATGAGGCGGCTTGTTTGCCTGATGCTCCACATGCGTGGTCTGGTGGGCTTGAGGGCTTCAGATGAAGAGTGTACCGGACGAGGGAACTTGGGGTACAGAGAAGCTGGGCTCTCACCCAAGTTCACAGACTTTAAGGGTCACCTCACGGAGGCCTAGCCGTGTAGCTGCTAACCACCAGGTGCTCCTGGGGGGGAAGGTGAACCTCTCTACTTCTGTAAATGGGAACCCACAGGGACACTTCTGCTCGGCTCTGTCAGATGGCTGCGAGGTTGTTGAAGGCTCCCCAACTTTCAGCTTTCCCAAGTCTGGGATCCCCAGGTCTCATTGGCAGTGTTTTCTTTTTTGCTGGAGTTCATCTTTCGAAAGCTGATGGCTCAGACTCCATAGGCCCCCTGTCAGGCACCGCCTGGAAAGATTGTGAAATGGGGTCGCCAGGTGAGGGAGGCCCCGGGCTCCTAGACCTCCTTCCCGGGGCCTCCAGGCAGCACCCCCTTTCTGGAATGCCGAGAAAGCCCTGTTGTTAAGCTGGCTGGTCCGGGTGTTCCTCGTTAGGGGCCTCAGGCTTGTCTTTAAGGCAGCCATTTAGGGGATCCGGTGGGATTAGTGTTGCTGACAGGGTGTGTAGGGGAGAGGTTTGCTTTGTCATCTGCTTGGGGCAGGCTAGCCCATGGGATTGTGAATTATTTTCCAAAAGGTACACTCTGCAGCTGGTGGGGAGAAGAAAGCTCTTAGGAGCAAAATGGAATTTTCTTCCCTACTTGTTTGTTTTCTTCGTGCTTTAGGAAAGCCCACTCAATTTCTAGCATCCTCGAGTAGCTTCCCCCTGCACAGAAAGCACATGCATGCACGCACACACAACACGCACGCACATGGACCCTCATACACACTCACACACATTCACACAACCCACTGACACTCAGAATCACTAGTCCATCCAACCTCTGGTTTCTGCACACCTCGGCTGTGGGAGGAACAGCCTGCCGGATGAATGGTCAGGTGGACCCCCCCCCCCTCTGGGACAGTGGATGCGTCACTGTCCTGGGGTTCAAAGGGAGCTGCCTGTGTTGAGCCATTGCTTTCTAACGGATGCGGACTGCTTCCAGACCGGAGTCCCAGGCCAGCTGCCAGAAAATGGTGGTGAGAACTGAGCTCTGACCCACACCCAAGGGCATCCGCCACTCAGCCACCGAGCCCACAGGTGTGTGTCATCTGTGTGGGAAGCCCCGGTGTCAGAGACTGCAGCCTGTTCAGAAGGTCTCCTAACCAGCTGGTAGGGAGGAGTCCCTGATCATTAGGACGCAGGCCTAATTGAAGCCATCCTGGGAGGAGAAGATCTCATTAGGTCTGACTCCTGGGAAGTCTCAGATGGCTCTTTGGGACGAGGTGGCTAATGCTACGCCTCACAGTTCCTGAAAGGCCCGAGACCAGGTGTCAGGCCAAGGGGAAGCCAGGCCTTTAGACCTGTGTGCTAAGTGCTGGCAGACAGCCGATCCTGCTTGTTCTGACGTGTTGTGGGGGTTGGATATGTCTAGGTTTGCCTGTTGAATTGGCCCATTTGAGCCCGGGTCTTTCCTGTGACTCCCAACACTCTTGGGAAGGGGGCTGCTTTAGAACTTCACAAAGTGGTCTAGCCTCTTCTCCTCCCACTGGTGGATGCCCTCAGCTGTTAGCCCAAAGGTGGGAGCCATTCAGAGAGGTCTCAGAAGAAAGGCCTGGCAATGCTTCAGAAAAGCAAGGCATTGGGAAATTCCCATGGAGTGCAGGTCTTGTCTGCCACTCGTGGGGCCACTCTGATGTGACCACCATCTCCGCTCCCTGGCAGCCTAACATGCCCACCCAGACTCATGCATGTACCCTCCCCACAGGCTTCTACACAGGAATACACATACAGATGTACATGCACACAGCACTTAGCACACACACACATGAACGCATGTGCATGCACACGCACACATGGCCTGACACACATATACAACACATGTAGATGCATACACACGTACACATTTAAATGCACACACAGTCCATCCTCCCCCACCAGAAAACTTGGCACCATGTGTGTGGCAGGCAGCGTGTCCTGGATATGGCTGACCTGGAGTTGAACTTGGGCATTCTTGGATCTCCCAGATGGAGACCCCTTTAAATGTGGAGCCCTTGGTCATTTGACATCTTCCAGCAGACGGGGCCCCCTCCCCTTCCCCACACACCATGTACATTCCCCTAGAAGTCGGGTCTGCGTGTTCTGTGAGTCAGTCCTTGAGGCCATCCGTTCAATAATCTGTGTGTAACACGACTGCGGAAGACCGGAGAAGCATTGGTGGCACTTGAAGAATATTGAAAATGCCACCGACTGCCGGAAGAACTAACAGATGCATCTTGGAAAAGGTATAATCAGAGTGCTCCTTTGAAAAAAAACATGGTCAGACTAAATACCCCCTACTCTGGAGGACATCCTGCTTGGTAAGACCTTCATGGAGATGGAGTGACACTGACCGCAAAAATGGTGGCAATTGGAAAGTAGCAGATGACTGGGACTTGCTTCCTTCTGTTGCACGTACGGTCCCTATGAGTTGGGACCAACTAAAAGATCCCTACCAACAAGCAAGTGTCTCCTTGCACTAATGCACCTTAACTGGGGCCGAAAGCTGCCACAAGGAGGTGTGGCAGCGATGGTGTTTGTTCATAAAGGACTGAGTGTAGGCGAGGTGGTGTTTGTTCATAAAGCATTAAATGTAGGTGACCTTGACCTTCCGAAACCCTGGGTGGTGCTAACAGCGCCCTCAGACACTGGAAGGTTCAAGTTTCGAGTCTAGCCAGAGCTGCCTAGGAAGAAAGGTCTGGTGATGATACAAAAACTCAGCCACTAAAGAGCCCTCTGGGCACAGTTCTGCACAGACAGACCATGAATCATAACCAGTTTGACAACAACTGAGCTTGAGATCAAGTTCAGGCTCTGCCACTAACTGTGGGAACTTTGTGTAAACCTCCAAATGTGAGCTTCTTCCCAGCTCCGCGCAGCTTCAGCAACCACCATCCGGTGATCCAGAAGGTTCCTCTGTGCCCCGTGGTCCCTTTCTCTCCATGTTCCATCCCACCACCTGTCTCTACAGCCTCTTCCCCATCTCTGGGGTATAATACCCCTCCCTTCCATGTTCCCTGACCTCATGGTCACTGCTGACAACCAACCACAGATGTCCCCAAGCCCTCGCCTGAGTAAATCACTTCCACGTCCACATTCCAAAGCCATGTGCATATCCCACTTATAGGGAGTGGATACAGGCTATTTTTCTGCCTCTGCTGGGCAGCACTGACAGCCATCGAGTCCATGCTGACTCATAGTGACACACCTGTGTGTTTCCGAGAGCGTTTGCAGAACTGGAAAGCCCAGTCTTTCTCTCAAAGAACCCACTGATGGTTTCGAACTGCTGACCATGTGTATCACAGCCCAATGAATAATCATTGCGCTACCACCCACAAACCAAGACTGTCTTATTTCTGACCTCTCATGTTTGCCATCTCACTGCATGCACGACCCAGAGAGTACAGTATGTAGAAGTTAATAGATCGGATTGAGCTGTTTGATGAATTACACTAAGAAACGGGGGTGCTGCAGATGGAATCTTGGTAAAAGATGCTGGTTGTGTTCCGTTTTACGCTGAGTCTTTTCCCAACCACAGTGGTGTCTTGCTGTGACTGTGTTTTGCTGGGGTCATGGCGTGCACCCAGTGCTCTGCAGTCCAGCCTAGCGTGGGTCCTATTGTGGTCTTGTCCTCAAACACAGTGCTGCAGAGTCAAGACCTCGGGACTGAGAGCAGCGGATGGATGTTGCTGCTTTGGCATCAGTGGAAGCTGATGGTTGCCTTTGGAAACCAAGGTGCCTGATGTACATCATGTTCTCTGAGATGTCAGACTGGTGCCATTGCAAGACTTGGGCAATGCAGGTGGCCAGTTGGGAAGAAAGCAGACCCTGGTCATTGCTTTCAATCTTCAAAACACACTGTGCACCTATCTCTGTCTGCCCTTCATTCTGAAAGTTCTCACCGCCAGTCAGTTGATTTCAACCTACAGCGACCCCGTAGGACAGAGTAGAACTGCTCCTGAGGCTCCCATGGCTTTGAGTCTTTCGTAGGGAGCAGACAGCCTCGACTTTCTCCCTCTGAGCAGCGGACGGGATCAAACTGCCAACCTTGTGGTTAATGACCCAGCTCATAGCCCACTACTCCCACAGGACTCTTTATTTTGAAAATTAGTTGCCCCCATGTCCAAGTGTAGTGTCTCTAGACACCAGGAATAGATTATTCAGGTCACCTCAGGAGCCTGTGTGATCACAGGCCTTTGGTTCCTGGTATATATCATTTTATTTACCCCAAGCCAAACCCAATCAACCCCTGAGTCCAACCACTTGGCCAATCCCTTTAAGCAATCATGGAAACTATCCATAACTCCAGCCCCAACATGTATATTTGGATTGTGAGTGGATCGTCTTTTTTTCGAGGTGTTTCTGAGTTCATTCAGACACCCCCCCGCCCCCCGCTACTTTCCAGCTGCCCTTAAGCAAATGCCCCGCCCAGGATTTCCCTTCCAGCCTTGAAGAACTCTGCGATGAAAGCCCAGCCAGTGTCCACTTCGTTATTTCTAAGGGACGATGATGCTCCTGGTCAGTGAAGTGACGTTCCAGGGGACATTAGAGGCCCCGAGAGCACAGTGGTCGAGCCCACCTGGTTCGTGAGAAACAGACCATTCGAGCCCACCAACCTCTCCTCAGAATGCAGGGTTGGCTGGCAGCTCCTGGGAAGATGGCAGTCGTAGAAACCCCTCAGGGCAGGTCTGCTTTGTCTGGTGTGGTTACCTGGGAACCAGGTCGGCTCTGTGGCAATGGGTTTGTTTCCCTTTGGGCTTTGGTTAGGACATTGTTTGAGGCTAGGAGACAGAGGCCTCGTTCTTCAGCATCCAGGACAAGCAGGGTCAGTGCATATTTCCAGTGAAGAAAAAACGCATGGCTCTTGGAATGCAAAACATCTCAAGGGGAAATGGGAATGTCTGGGCAGAAATGGGGACAGTTCTGAATTCTGTTGTTCAAAGCCGGGCTCCCCCCACCCCACCCCCCTGCAAGTTTCTCCACAGTCCCGCCCTCCTGGGAAACCTCACCTGAAGGATCTCCCCCTTGTGAATAAATTACTTTCTTTGCTTCCTTGGGGGCATCTTTAAAGACTACTAGGGGGTGTGACTTAAGACACCATCCTATATTTTCTGTGGAGGTATGACTGCTAGAAAGGCAGAAACCAAACCTCCACCAAAGCCATTCCTCAGTGCCAAAGAGCCTCTGCTGCAGGCGGAGAAACCGGTATGTCGGAAGAGCACGCCTGAGATAGCTGTCTGAGGATACACTAGACGTGGGTTGGTGGCTCAGAGGAGCAATATTGTGCGGTCCTTTCCCCTCATTTGACCCCAGATTATGGGATGGGCTGGCTTCCTGGTCCACAAAGACAGAAGCCACAGGACCATGTGGCTGAGAAGCTGAGGACCAGAGAGAGGCTTGGCTGCTAGCTGTGGATCAACAATTGTATCCTTACCGTTTACTGATCCTGATTTGTGATAACCTATTTACTTCCCTAATAAGCCCTCTTAATCCTGAGGAGGTGGGGGGTGGGGTGAAGCAGCCCCGCACCCCCCCCCACCCCCGTCCTTCCTCCTCCTCATCAGAGCTCTGCCCAACTGGGGCAGGGACTTCAGGCTGCCTCAGCAGTGAGGAGAGGCTACCATGTCATGGGACGGGCAGGCAAAGACAAGGTCCGAGAAACGAATTCCCATGGCATTGTTTACAGTAGATCATCCAGGCTATGAGGACCAACCAGTGGGCTGGTTTTGAAGCATTCCTGCTGCATGGAGGGCTTGCCACCGCCTCCAGGGAAAGGGGGAGGCGTGCTACGGCCTGAAATATCTGCGTGGGAGACAGCACCGTCATCGGAAGCCCTGATCTACTGATTTCCCCCCACAGTGTCCTGCTTTCGATCCCGTTTTCCGGAGAGTTGAATTGAGAGTGAACCCAAACGGTATTTGCCAGGAGCAAGAGAATGATGTCCCTGTCTCCTGGCCTCCGTCTCCCTTAGAGGTCACCTTCAAATTCCCAAACCCAGACAGGAAGCCAGGGCTTCCGACTCAGACCTCACTGGGGGGTCTGACTCCTGGGCTGGGACTGTGGGGCCAGAGCAGGCATCTGGGGAGCTGCCCTCACCCGCCTCTCTTTCCCCTGCCTCCTTCACAGGCCCCCTGCCCTCCCAACCCCACTAAGGGTTTCCTCTTCTGGGCCCCTGAGGGGTGACCCAAGCACAGCTGTCCTCCGCCTTGCCGGTTCATCTGGCCACCACGGACATGCAATGTGTTTGATTTGTGGTGCTGGGGAAGGATATCGCAAGTCCCCCGACTGCCAAAAGAACAGACAGATCTGTCCTAAAAGAAGCACAGCCAGAGTGCTCCTTTGAGGCAAGGATGGTGAGATGTTACCTCATGTTCTTTGGACCTGTTTATCAGGAGAGACCAGGCCTTGGGGAAGGACATGCTTGGCAAAGTAGAGGGCCCTTGACAAGATTGACTGACACAGGGGCTGCATCGATGGGCTCAAAGCGAAGAACAAGTGTGAGGACGACACGGGACCGACCGGGCAGGGTTTTGTTCTGTTGTCCACCAGGTCGCTATGGGTCAGAACCAGCTCAGCACCTCCCCACATCCTTGGGGACCATTTCTAATGGGGAAGAAGACTGGTGATGGATTTCTGAGAACTGTGTCACTGAGAACCCCGTGGAGGTGCACTTCTGCTCAGACGCTCGGGGGTTGGGGCCAGCTCAATGGGTTTGGGTTTGGGTGCCAGACGCATCCAGTTGGGTCAGCTGCCCTGCAGAATGAAACCATGTCATTGTGTTTGTCTGCAGGGAGGGATCTGGGGGATGTCTCTTTGGCAGACCAAGGAGGTTTTTCCCTGTAAGCCCTTTTTCCCCTTCCGATTAGCTGGGGGGTCCTGGAAGTGGGGAATGCCCAAGTTTGAAGCTATCAGTGATGGGTTCTATGGCTTGGGACAGACCACTAGGAGCATGGCAGGGATTGGGACTTCAATGAATCCAAAGGAGCTTTATCACGTGCTTCATTTAATTCTGTGCCCTCCTGTCACTCCTTTCTCTGCTCATAGAATCTACCTTCACCCTCCTTGGCTTCCTTTCCTGGCCCATTCCCTCTAGCTTCTGGGACTTCTGCTCTGACTGACAGCATGACCTCGCCATTTTTCCTTTACTTGTTTCATGTACACAGGTGGGTTTTGAGGTTCCAACTATGACTATTTCATGTAAGTAGGAATCAGAATGTCTTGAAGTTCTCTCTGTGTCCTGAAGAACAGTGAGATATGATCCAGCATCTGCAAATACGTGGTGGACCAAGTAGTTTTCCTACTGATCTAAAGTTGTCCTGTTGAGCTCCAGCGTGCTCTGGAGGCTCTGTTTTCCTTCTGAATACGTTCTTTCATAAGGCCCTAGTTCCATGATGATGTGGCATTCACAGAATTAAGCATAAATGGCTCACAATGATACAATTAATTGCATCTCATGTGAATTGCCGTGTGAGCTAGTTGAGCCAAGTCCAGGATCATCCTGGAGGCAGTCAGTTGCACATGAACCAGGTGCTTGGAGAAAGCCATTTGGAAAATTCCAGGTGGGCAGTGCAGCAGGGCCAGGCAAGTGCGGGTTGGACGAGGGCCTAAAACTCCAGGAAGCAGTAAAAGTCAAGGAGGTGAGACTTGTGGACTTTGGGGGTAGAGAATGAGAAGCCCTGTTCTTGTTAGAAGCAAGCTCAGATCAGGCATTTTCGGAAGGAAGGAGTGGGCTCTGGGCAGGTTCAGGATTCTCCGTGAACCAGCTCCAAGACAGAGGGCAGCTGCTGTGGGGGTGCTGTTTCTTCCCTTCCTCTTCCTCAGAGGCCACCATGCAGCCTGACTGGCCAGCCTGGGGAGAGGATGGCCGGGGGACGGTGGGCCCATCCAGGAGTGGTATTTGTAGAAAGGAAGGGTAGATGTTAGGGGAGGCAAGCCCCCCTCCCCCCAAAAAACCCAACCCCTTTGCTGTGGCGTCATCTCCGATACATGGTGACCCTGTGTGCTACCGAGTAGAACTGGTCACCCCAGGTTTTCTTGGCCTCTTTCTTTTTTTTAAAGTTTTTTTGGTTGTCATTGTTGTTTTTAATCTCTCTGTGTTTTTTAATTACATCATTTTATTGGGGGCTCTTACAGCTCTTATCACCATCCATCCATCCATCCATCCATCCATCCACCCATCCATCCATCCATCCATCCATCCATCCATCCATTGTGTTGAGCACATTTGTACATTTGTTGTTATCATCATTTTCAAAACATTTTCTTTCTACTTGAGCCCTGGATATCAGCTCATTTCCTACCACCACCCCCTCTCTCATGAACCCTTCATAATTTATAAATTATTACCGTTTTTTCATGTCTTACAATGACCAATATCTCCTTTCACCCACTTTTCTGTTGTTTGTCCCCCTTGGAGGGGTGGTGGTGGTGCTATATGATCAGTTCCCCCTTTTTCCCCCTGCCTTCCCCTTACCCTCCTGGTATTGCTATTCTCATTATTGGTCCTCGGGGGTTTATCTATCCTGGATTCCCTGTGTTGCCACCTCTTTTCTGTACTAGTGTACTTGTTCTGGTCTAGTCATATTTGTTAAGGTAGAATTGGGATCATGTTGGGGGGTGGGTTGGAGAGGAAGCATTAATCAACTAGAAAAGTTGTATGTTTCATCAGTGCTATACTGCACCCTGAATAACTCATCTGTCTCTTGTGTCCCTCCTGTAAGGGGATGTCCAGTTGTTTACAGATGGACTTTGGGTCTCCACTCTGCACTCCCCCTCATTGACATTGATATGATTTATTGTTTTGCGTCTTTGATGCTTGATAGCTGATCCCATTGACACCTCATGATCACACAGGCTGGTGTGCTTCTTTCTTGTGGGCTTTGTTTATTCTCAGTTAGATGGCCACTTGTTTATCTTCAAGCCTTTAAGACCCCAGACACTATATCTTTTTATAGCTGGGAACCATCAGCTTTCTTTACCACATTTACTTATGCACCCGTTTTGTCTTCAGCGATCATGTCAGGAAGTTAAGCATCACAGGATGCCAGGTTATTAGAATGAATTCCTGCGTTGAGGGAATACTTGAGTCAAGACCTAACATCTGCTACCTTAATACTTAACATAGAAATATAAATTCATAGATCTTCCTTTGTTGTTTGGTTTGGGTTTGCCTTGTTTTTGTGCCTATTATTGTCTCTGCATGTTTATTTAGATAAGATAGGCAGAAGAAACAATTGGGAGGAGAAAACAATGGAACAACAGGGAGACATGTGAGAGGGGGAGGTGGGATAAAGGAAGGGTGGGTGTCAACTAACCCAGGGACAAGGGAACAAGTGAACCAAAATCGATGGAGACAAGGGCGTAGGATGCCTAGTGGGGCCTCATCAAGGGCAGTGTAACCTGGAGCAATTACTGAAACTTAAATGAGGGCTAGTGGGAGAAGAGGAAAGTAAAGGGCAATAAAGCAAAGAGCTAGGAGGCAAAGTACATTTATAAAGGTCTAAATAGGGACCACTCTCTTTAGAGAACTTGACTCCCATTTTTTTCTGGGTGGTGCATGAGCCTTTTGATAAGTAGCTGAGAATAAGCCATTGAACGTCACCCAGGGGCTTTGTGGGGATGGGAAGCAGAGGGCAGATGGGTGCTGAATGGTAACTGGGTGGGGGGCTGCAGCGCCTTCCATGGCTGGCTCTGCTACAAGCCTGGGCTTATTCTCCTCGGCTGAGAGGGATATCTTTAGATCAGCATCATTCAGCCAAGGACTGTCTGTATCCAACCCCTGCGCCTTTGGAATGTTCTGATTTTTATCCCACAAACTGACTGAATCATTCACACTGCCTATCTGGCAGCCCATGACCAAATTTGAAGCCTCGTTCTTTTCTTGGCAAGAAAAGTTCATTAATTTCAGCCGGCTCCCCACATGTTGCACACGTGGGCCCGAACCACGAAAGATGGCCCTGATTCCCCCACAGATACTATGGCGTTGCCGGCAGTGCCGGGCTCACAGATGTTCATGAGCATGCTGGTGCTGTGAGAAAGGGACGTCCCAAAGCACCTTGAGCCGGAGCTGCCCCATGCTGACCTGACAGGAGACGCTGCTGCCCAGGGACTGCCCGGGCATTATGGACTGCCCCCAGGTTCCTAGAGATTGTCTGAATCACTCAGAGCCCACCAGCACCCAGGGACTGCTCAGGGTGAGGCAGCTCTGGCCCGTCCATCAGCTTCATGGACTTCAGAGCAGAAGCCCAGTGGGGCCTTCCCGACAGATCAGGACTTTCCCCGCAGGGGCTGCTCCTTCCACTTGCTGCCTCGGGTCTTGGGGATGGAGGGCGGCTTCCTGCTGGAGCGCTTTCCTTCTTCATCAGTGTTGAACTGGCTGGGGACCTGAGAAGTTCCGATGAGTCTTACCTATCCTCACTCCTGTCTCTTATCCCTCTCCCACCTCCCCCTGGACGGGTGCATCTTCTCTGCCTGCTTTCTTAAAATGTATGCGTGTGTGTGTGTGTGCATGGAGAGAGAGAGAGAGAGAGAGAGAGAGAGAGAGAGAGAGAGAGAGAGAATGAGAGAGAGAGACAGACAAGGATGGCGAGACTTTGTCTCATGTTGTCAGAAGAGACCAGTCCCTGGAGAAGGACACTGTACTTGGAGAAGTAGTGGGTGGGGAAATGAGGAAGCCTTCATCGAGATGTAGCGACGTAGTGGTTGGTCACAGCGGTAGGGTCAAACACAGCCATGGTGATGAGGATGGCCGGGAATTAGGACATGTTGTTTTCTGTCGCACATACAGCTGCTACACGAGCCCACCTAGCGCCAACCATCACCCTCTCCAGAAGGCAGGAACGCATATCTCTGCTGCTCTGTAGACATACTAATGGTTAGACTTGTTTGGCGAGTGTGCGTCATCAAGGGCAAGTTCCTATGCTCTGGACAGTCCCCTGGTGGAATACCTTGTTTTCCCGTGGATCAATGAGATCTTGCCGAGTCTCCCTTTGACGATCACATTACATTGTTCCTAGTGTCCCTCTCCTCTCGCTGGCCTCCAGAGGTGACGAGAGGCGCATGGTGTAGGCAGGGACGCTTGTCCATGCAGTCCGACTGTATGTGTGTGTGGGATGGCTCCCTCGGGGAGTGTCATCATTTCCCGGTCTTATTATAACAGGATTCGAGGAACACACTCCCTTCCTCTCAGTGCTGGAGGCTGAAAAGTCCAAATCAGGGTCCGGGCCCTAGCAGTCCCTCCCATGTGTGAAGAATCCGAAGGTTCTTGGTTTCTTGGCTTGTCCACGATCCTTAGGTGGCATCTCTTGGTGTTTCATCTGCTCTTTAAAGCTCACGGGTGATCTCATTTATAGCCCAGTCTACTTGGGCCTGGTCTAATGAACATAAGAAAGAGAGAGATATTTCCAAAGAGGATCCAATCCGCAGGTATGTTGTTATTGTTGCTGCAAGGTGCCATTGAGTCCCTTCCAACCCGCAGCCGCCTTGTGTGCTATAGAGCCAAACCCAGCCTTGCCCTGCACCATCTGCACAGTACCTGCTACGTTTGAGTTCAGTCTTGAAGCCACTTTGCCACTCCATCTCCCTGATGGTCTTCTTTTCAGCTGATATTCTGCTGTACCGAGTATGGCTGGTCCCTCCTGATAGCATGTCCCAACCACCTGAGACAGGGTCTGCCTCGCCATCCTCCCCGGGAGGCGCTTCCGGGCTGTCCGTCTTCCCAGACAGGTCCGTCTGTTCCCCTGGCATTCCACCATGCTTTTGAGAGTCTTCCTGAACTCCATAAGTCAAATACATCCGTTCTTCTTAGTTCTCCCTTATTCGAGGTCCACCTTTCACATGCTTGTGGACCCATTGGAAATCCCACCCACGGCTTGGGTTAGGTTGTCCCAAGATGCACCTGATCCGATCCAACCCGAAGGAGAGTGTTTCTAAGCAACTCATTACTTGAGGGCAGTCGCTGATGCTTTGCAAGATGCAAGTGCCCTCTCTCCACTTCCTGCCCCCCCCACACACTTTTTACAGTCTGTGGTGCTGTTAGTCACTGTTCCGTGGCACACATCAGGGGTCCTGAGTAACCCATCCATCCACTGTCTCCAAGGATGAATCATGCATGGAAACAGGCTCCCCACCCCGCTCGCTCACCAGTGGCGAGCCTTTCTTGAAGAGTTGAATTTTATTTCATTCAGAATTAAAGAGAAAAAAAATTAACCTGTGCTTCCTGTCTGTTTCCTAGCAGGTTAAAAAAATGTTTGTTTGTTTTTATTAAAGCTTTAAGTGTTGTACTGTTTTATTTTGCTTTGTTTTCTGAGTCAGCCCAAAGGAGTGGGCAACCTTCGCCCCAACTACGACACCGTGCCATGGTTTTTCTAAGAGAGGGCCCTGAAGGTCGTTGGTGTGGACTTGGGAATACCTCTCAGCAGGGGAGTCTGGCCTGGGTGTGGGCTTGGGCGTGGGTGTCTGCATGGATGATAGAGTGGAAGCCGTGGCGTTCGCTCCACCTGAGCGGTTACTGTTATTTTTAAGTGGGCTCCCTGGAGACCTTGCCCAGTTTAAACATTCCAAGTGCGTGGAAAGGGTTTGTGCTGGAGAAAGAGCAGGGAGGAGGGAGGAGCATCGCCCCAGGCCTAGTACCAAGAGGGCACCATCCTTTTTAAGGCCCCTCCCCACCACACCTCCGCTCACCACCTGCCCCATCTCTCAGTTGGCCCCCACTTGTGCATGTGCTTTGGGCATTTTTTGGAGGGGTCCCTAAGTTTCAGCACTGCAGGCAGGGCATGTCCTAAAGCCCTCGTGCGTCTGGCCGCTGGGTCTGGTTGAGGTTTCTTCGGACTGAAACCTTGTCCTGCCCTCTCTGTGACTAGTGCCCCAAGGCCTTGGGACGTGACACAGCACACCCTTCAGTGTTCCTGCGGGGCCTGTCCCAACCTGCCGATGACGGAAGCAGATTTCCAGGCTACGGTGTCTCCTTGGCCATGGCAGCAGGACACCACCACCAGGGTTGACCCCAGAGACACTGAAGCACCTCATGCTGGGGCTCAAGGCTCCGAGTGTCCCGCTCCATCCAGCCCAGGAGCAGGCTGAGAAGGTCCAAGTCTATGGACCTTTCTCTGCGTGTCTGCTTCAATATATTTATTCTTTGGGAAAGCACTCTCCCAGAACACATGTGCCGATTTAAAAACCTAAGCTGTGAACTTATGTGAGGAAGACCTTTCCAGGTAGATTGTTTGGATCAACCTCAAATGAACTGGCATGATGATTTAGTCATCGTTGTTGTTTTTTTTTTGGGGGGGGGGGTCACACGCACTCTTGAGTGAGCTAGGTAATTAGCATCAATAGTATATTGGAGTGTCAATGTAGTATCATTTTTGATGGAGATTCTGAGCTCCCCTCTATCTTCTGATGTTGGGAGTGAGAGACTGCCCTCGGGTTCCCAGGTTTTCATCCATGCCCTGTCGGTTCACTGTTGTTCCCAGGTCTCACGGGATTGGCAGAGAGTACATGGCAAGTGACAGGATTTATCGAAATTGTACGCAGAGATAAATTCTTAGGGAGAAAGAAGTTTGTGGTGGGTTGTCAATTACTGGCCAGTTGCCAAGGACTGTTCAGCAGAACAAAGTGCTGCCCAGGCCCATTGGCTGGCTCAGGTCCACTGTCTCAGCCACTGTGCCTTCCGGGTGCCTTCTGACCGGGTGGGGTGGGGGAAGTGGAGGGTCAGCTTCCATACTGGACCGTATCAGACAATGCTTGGGTGTAATCTACAAGGTTTTCATTGGCTCCTTTTTTGGAAGTAGTCCTTTTCCCCAGCCAACCCTTGTCTGGAGACTCCTGTCCACTGTGGGTGACCCTGCTGATAATTTGAAAAGCATGACGTCCAGTGTGAAAGCAACGTGAAGCCATTACCGTATGGCAGACGTGGGCCCAGTGATCGGTTCACTATAACGGGGCAATCCTCTGAGGATGTGTTTGGGTCAGAAAGGCTTCATGGTGGCAGACCATGACTCCTTGGCAGCTGCAGACCGTGGGCATGCACTGAGGTCAGCCCCGCCCCTCAACTACTGAGGACTGTGCTGTGGGAGGTACAGTCCTATGGTGTTTCTGCATCCCATTGTGATCCCTTCTTCATCCAACCTGTGCTCCCCCTTCTACCCCACCCCCCATGGCTTTTAACATGGAGACCTTGGTTGGGGGAGGAGGTTGTGCTGTGTGTCCCATGACTCTGAGATCAGGTCTCCCTCCCTCTGAACTCAACGTGGGCAGCGAGCCTGCCTTTGGATGGATTCTGGACGGTACTGCCCAGCTCCTGCGATAAGCACAGAAGGCCAATCCGGTTTGTCAGCATTGACTTCTTTTCTCTATCTTCTGGGTGACAAGCTCTCGCCGGCAGGCAGGGAAGGAGACGGAAGGGAAGCAGCCTGTGATTCCAACTGCAAGCAGCCACCCAAGGGCTCCAGGTTCAAGTGATGGTTCTGCTGAGAGCAAGAGGCAAAGGCACCCCATGGCTAATGCTTGCCTTGAGACCCCCGGGGTCTGTGTAGCAGTTCTGTTCGCCTAATGCACCCTTGTCTTGGTAATCTCTGAAAGCGAAGCAGTTCGTCTACAGCCTTCCCTATGTACCCTTCAACCCCTTTGTAGGTCAGCTTGTCTCTCTCATAAATCGGGTCACAGCCTCCTATCAACTGTCTTTTACTGTTCGTAAAAGTATGCACATGGTGCCCATGTCCCTGTCAGTGTGTGTGTTGTGGGCAGCAAGACACAGACCTTCCCCACCCAGGTTTGCGGTGTCTTTTGGGGCAATTTGCAAACATGCAAACACCCTCTACTAACCACCCACAGCATTTACTCGTTATAAAAATAAGGTTCTTAGTGGCTACAGAAATAAAATATCTTCCCCAAGGGGCGGCGGGGGGGGGGGGGGGAGGGGTGAGAAGAATCTCTTACTGAAAGCAGCCGCAGAAGGGACTCATTATTTAGAAAGCAGCGAGGTCTTGTTTGTGAAGATGGAAAATTTGGCGGGGGGTCCGGGGGGCGCCTTGTGATGGTTACGCCACTTGATGGATGTGATTGGGGTCCCGTGAAAGATGTCGGTTGGCAACTGCTGCATTATCTATATTTTGATAGTAAGCAATAAAAAAATGTCCCACAGTGCTGAAAGAAAATAAGCAGAATGTCTAATGACCAGAGATTTACCATGATTTACCTAGGAAATGTTAACTCTAGGAGAGCATTTTAATCACACACGCATGTGCACACCCACATGTGCGTGCTTTCAAATAGCTTACGTAACAGATAGCAGTCTTCCCACTAACTTTTTGAAGTGTATGGAGGGGTGTGAATGACTGGCTTCACTCGGTGCCTTGTGCTCTGGGCTCCTCCCTGCTGCGAGAGGGCTTGCACATCCACTGATGCTCTCCACACTGCAGAGCAGTCCATGTGTGTGCACCGGAATTTGCTCATCCGTTCACCCCATCAGTGGTGGGCACTTTGGCTGTGGGGTGTGTTTCCTTGTCCGCTCCTGCCTTAGTTCACTCAGATATATGTGCTCCGTAGGAGGATGGGACCACGGGGCATTTCCATTTCCAATGTTTTAAAGCAGGGATGGGGAACCTTTTTTTTTTTTTTTAATCTTCTGGGTATTTATAACATCCTTCATGGTCCATACTGGTCAAATAGTTAAAACTCACCCCTGCCTAAGGCGATGGCTGGAACTGCTTCTGCTCTGTGAGGTTGTGTGATAGTAGCTGGTACTGGTGATTTCTCAGGCCTTAGATGGCCTGTGGGCTGGATGTTCCCCACCATCGTTCCAAAGGATGCTCCATACTGCTGTCCTCCGTGGGGCACCGTCTCGTCTGGAGCTGGGCCAGCAGTGGATGAGGCCTCAGACCCTGCCGCCTCACCAGCATGTTTGCTTTCCTGTCCGATTTTGAACGTTGCGATTCATGCTGGGGTGAGATGATCCCTCGTCTTGATTTACCTCTCTCCGGTCAGTTATGATCCTGAGCCTCGCTCTGTAAGGTGTTGGCCTCCCCAGAGGTCTTCTAGGGTGAATCGTCTATTCACGTTCTCGCAGCACTGTTTTTCCATTGGGCTTTTCATCTTGTTCAGGTGCCGAGGTTTTACGTACGTTTCAGAGACTCATCTTTGGTCGACTGTGTCTTTGCCAGCGTGTTCTTTCCCTCGTTGTGTAGGTTCGTTGGGTAACTCTTTATTTCAAATGAACAGATAAAACGTAATAGGCAAATAAAACGGAATCGAATGGAACGAGGTGTTGATATCATTCAGACAATATCAATGAACCTTGAAAACGTGGAGCTAAAAAAAAGAAGCCAGCCGCAAGAGGCTGCGTGTTGTATAATTCCATTTAGATGGAATTGCCAAAACAGGTGCATTTGTAGGAAGGGACGATAGATTAGTGCTGACCTAAAGCTGAGCCTAGCTAGAGCCCTGGTGGTGTAGTGGTTACGCATTGGGCTGCGATCCATACGGTCAGCAGTTCGAAACCACCAGCAGCTCTGTGGCAGAAAGACTGGGCTTTCCACTCAGGGTCACCAGGAGTCAGTATGCGCCCGATGGCAGGAGGTAAGCCAGCTGGGCCTGGGGGACAGGAGGATCACAGGATAACTGCTGATAAGCATGGTGTTTATCTTAAGGAGAATGAAAACCGCTCTAATTTAGCGAGGGAAGCCCAGCTGTGAATATATTTAAGACTGTTGGCTTGTTCACATAGACTTGAACAGTGTTATGGACGCGTAGTTATCTTACCCTTCAAGTCAATGGTTTGAATGTATGCAAAAAGAGCGATGTAGTCACCATCGTGGGCCGTTCCCCACTTTGACGTGAGAGTGTGTTTGGAGGCACTCTGGCTACTGGGAGGTGGGGCTCGCCCAGCAGAGCATCCCAAGGGAAAAGTTGCCGCTGGTTATGAACAAAGCCAGCTTGTGTTCTCTGCCCAAAGGCTTCTGGTCCATGATCCTGCTTACCCTGGAGCCAGGAAATTGGGCGTTCCCGGAACATTTTTAAATGAAGATGCTTTGGGAAGGTGTTTGCACCCCCTGGATCTTTTTATTGCCCTGATTTCTGTAAGATTTGACATTGAATGAAGGAAAGAGGGCTTTCACAGGACTTTGCAGGGGGAAAGACCCTGTGGTGAGTCGTGGTCACCAGCTCTTGTATACTATGAAAGTGAAATTGCATGTGTGCTTTATTTGTTAAGATTTTTTCCCAGTTGATTCTGAGTCATGTGCCAGGGTCGTGCTGGGCTCCACCGTTTTCACAGGCTGACTTTTCCCAAGTTCCTTGCCTGGCCTGTTTTGAGAGGTGCCTCTAGGTGGCCTTGAACTCCCAACCCCTCAGTTAGCAGCCAGACATGCTGACTGTAAACCCATTTCCCCTTCCTTCTAGGCCAGCACCTCTGATCTAGACTTTTCAGTCAGCACCAAGAAGGCCAAGTACCACTGGGCCCCACCAGGCCCACTCCTCTGCTTGCACTCTTCTCAATACAGGTGTCTCCAGGGCGGCAGCTCCCTCCACTGTCCATGGCTCATGATTCATGGGGCTCATGGGAGCCCCTCCAGTGATGATGAGAGTGTGCACACACGAGTCTTCTCCCCAGATTCCCAGGTGTTTACCTGGGATCCGAGAGCTGGCTGAAGACCATGGTCCTAGCTTCCATCTTTCAGGGAGTTCCTAGGAGCACATCCCAGGCATTCCTCAGCTGCTGTGGCTGGGGTGACGATTTGTTTAATACAGGAATGCATGATAGGCACTGCACTTGAAAAAGAAGAGGAGGTTTCATTTGGAGAAAATAAGAAGCTAAACAAACGCAAAACTGAAAGCAAGCATCTTCCCTCCCATATGATCAATAACCACCGAACAGCCCCGTGCTCGACTTAGTCTTCCTGGTTTGCTAAGAAAGAAGGGAAACAAATCTGTCCAGCTCTCTATCACCTGTCCAGTGATCTGTCCATCAAGTGACCCCTCGTTTTTTACGGCTCCTGTGAATGGTACGGTTTTGTAAATGGGACAGTCACTAGGTGGTGAGACTTTTCCAGGGTGTTTTGTCATGAAGCGATCACCATGCTGCCTGATTTGGTTGCTGAGTTGCTGGGGAAGCAAGTGAAATAGGGCAGGAAGCTCTGGAATCAGTGAAGGCTGCATCCCCACATCTCCATTTCTGACCTACAGACTCACACTCCCTGCTGGGTTGGATCTCCCAGCGCCCAATTGCATACTTATTTTATTTATTTATTTTAAGGAAAGAGGAGAGATTTTGGAAGAGGGTCAGAAACACCAAAGCCAGCTGGTCAGAGTGCTGATAAAAACAAGTGCGTCAGGAGCTGTGTGGGTGTCTGACTCCGACCTCTTAGATGAGGCTGTGGGTTTGGCTTTTTGTTCTGAAGGCTCGTGAAGACTGGGAGAGAATCCCGGATGGTGGGGGCGTGTGGGGGCACACTGCACCCAGTGTGGAACGTGTTATTTTGGGGGGAAACAAGAACATGGTTTGGCTCGGTGTCCCAGGAAGAGGACCCCGAGATGAAGCCTGTTGGTCATATGCATACAAAGAGCCCGCTTGACATATGAAGGGGATTTAAAAGTTTTTTGGGGGGGAATTCCATGATCGTTCAACTCCCTTTTCCCACAAAATCTTAAAAAGCCCCCTGGTTGGAGGGCAAGTCAGAAAGCATTACGGTATGGGTTCCTGCTCGTACATGCGTGAGTGAGTTTTTTCCAAACAAAGGGTTAGACAACTGCCCCAAGTGCTTTCCAGGGTAGACGGGTCTTAGTCTTGCTAAGACGCCCTCCCCGAGGTCTCATCAACAACAGCGGCTTTTGAAGGGATCTGCTGGGCCTGTTCCATTCATTCATTCAAGGCACCCAGAGGGTTAACAACTCACTGTTACAAGGCCAGCTCCGACTCATAGCGACCCTGGAGCAATGTAGAACTGCCCCCGTGGGTTTCCCAGGGTGCAACTCCTTACTGGAGCAGAAAGCCTCATCTTTCTCCCCAGAGCGTTAATAGCAACTGTTTGGGGGGAATTCCCAAGGGAGATATAATATTGATAGATTTCCTTAGTTGACACAAGACAACCCAGGGGCCGTGTTAGGAGGAAGGGTTAAGGAAATAGCAAACTGCACCGGTGCGGAAAAGGCCGGGAAATTTGAGTTAGGGACTCTTTCCCCATCATGCAAATAAGCCTGCTCATGCTTCAGGGGGAGCAAGGGCTGGTGAGGAGGGTTTGTTAAGAAACTTTACACCGATCACCTGACTCCCTGATCTTGCCCCTTTGAGACTCCTTTCTGTTCCCCAGACTCGGAGAGCATTTCGAAGGAACCCGAGGATGGAGGCATGGCTGTTTTGACGCCGTGCAAATGGGACTGCTCAGAATTCTGAGAGGGGGGCGGCTAGAGAGGGGACAGCCCGCCTTCAGCATTGTATCGACTCAGATGGAGGTGGTGGTAGGGGAAACGAGCTTCCCGGTTTGATGCTTTTGTTTCGTGAAGGTTTCTCTGCCTTTGTTGCGGTCCACGTGGACCTGCCCTCCTTGCTGGGAGCTGCCGCCGAGGCGCCAGAACTAGTCTGCTTGTGTGCAGGGCAAAGGGCAAAGGCTGGGTGGCTGTGGGAGGTGCCTGGTATGGCTGCCGGGCCCTGACCTGGGCAGACCCGCTCCTCCCCTGAGGGCCATGCACAATTCAGACTTAAAGGGCATGGCAAGACCTGAGCGTCCGTACCAAGGGGCTGCCCTTTTATATCTGTCTGGAAGGGCTTGACATTCAAGGATTTAATTCTGAGCCAAATGTTTAACTACTCAGGTAGCAGGCAGATGAGAGTGAGCGAAACCTTGACAAGCAGTCTGGAGGATAACCTTCCTCTTGGAGACTGCTGGCAGCTGGCAGCCCCAGCCAGGCCTGCTTCCATCAGCGCCCAGAGATTGTATCTCCAGGAGGAAAGGAAACGCCCATTTCTAGACCTTTCCTTATGGTTGGTTCCTATCTAGGGTGTGTATGTGTGTGCATTTTGTAAGTGTACATTGTTGCAATAGTACAGAGTGCTCTTTGAGCTCCAGGGCAGGAGAATTAGCTGGATAAATGAACCGAAGGAGGGAGCCCTGGTGGTACCATCACAGTCAGAGGTTCAAACCCACCAGCCTCGCCTTGGGAGAAAGATGGGGCTGTCTGCACCCGCCAAGACTGACAGCCCTGGAAACCAGATACAGGGCCGCAGTGCATCAGCATGTCCTCGATGGCAGTGGGTTTGCTGTGGGTTTGGGTGACCTTACCCTGGACATAGTCTTCCATCTCTAAACGCGCGTGTTTACCAGAGCAAAGTGTATTATGTGCTGGTGGCATTCAGTAAGTACGCATATCGGGGAGTACGATCAGACGCTCCAGCATATCAGATATATTTCTGAACACCGTTCTTAAGGCAATGCCATATTGTCACCACAACTGACAGCTTGTGCCCAGTGAGAAAGGACGTCTCTTATTGTTGGGTGTGTGTGATGTCCAGGTGCTAATTAGCTGGTGAGCTCCCTCGGGTCACTCAGCTTGCACAGGGCAGCGTCTGACACACACAGGTGCCCAGTCATGGTGCAAGGAATGGAGCGAGTGCAACCATGAGACTCTCTGCGGGCAAGAGTGACATCTTGGAGCAGAAAGGCCCTCCTCGGTCCTCTGCAATTTTCAATTTGCAGGGAGAGCAAATGCAGAACACGTCTTCCAACCTAGGATCGGAAGGGTGGCAGCATTTCTGGCTGTCTTGGCTTCTCTCTCAGACCCGTGCCTGTGTTGTTTCTTTGAAAAGAGAGGGAGAGGGGTCTTAACTCAGTGGTTATCAACCTGTGGGTCACGACCCCTTGGGGGGTGTCAAACGACCCTTTCACAGAAGTTGCCTGATTCATAACAGTAGCAAAATGACAGTGATGAAGCAACGAAATAATGTTATGGTGGGGGGGGGCGGGTCACCACCACATGAGGACCTGTAGGAAAGGGTCACAGCATTAGGAAGGTTGAGAACCGCTGCCTTAACTGAAGGTGAGACAGGGTCACTGTGAACCCCATGGGTGTGGGTGGAGTGGATGCACATTCAGCTGTTGCAGAGGTGAAGAGCAGGGAGACACAGAAACGGGAGAATCCAATTGTTGACCTACTGGAGATAACAACTCCAAGGAGGTGACAGCCCCCCTGTTCCCCCCCCCCCATGGGGGTACCTTATGGAAGTTACCTGAGCTCTCTCCTGCCAGTTCTAGGATCTGCATCACCAGGTGAAGGGAGTCAAGTCTGCTCACAGCCTCCCCATTTCCACCCCATGAGGATGGTGCTTGTCAGTGGTCGTTCCGTTGAGTCTATTTGGACTCCCGGTGACAGCATGTGACAGTGTCAGTGTCCGGGCTGTACATTTTACAGAAACATCATCAAGTTTTTCTCCCAAAGAGCTGCTGGCTGGGTGTGGACCATTGACTTTCCCCAGGTTCTTCCTCTGTGAAGGTTTCAATATGTATATACACACATATCAAACTCAATGCCAATGAGGCAATGCCCACTCACCATGACCATGTAGGACAGGATATCCCCTGCCTCAGTGGACTTCTGAGACTGTAACTCTCTACAGAACTAGAAGGCTCTTTCTCCTGAGGAGCTGCTGCTGGTTTTGAGCTGCTGACCTTGCGGGTAGGAGCCCCACACGTAACCATGACACCACCAGGGAAATTGGCGGAGGTGGTACAGAGACTGATAACCCATGAGTGCGATCAGGGTGTTTCCAGTGTTCTCTCTCCCTTAGCAGGCATTGCCAAACGTTGCCCGCATTTTCCGTACCTGCGTGTGGAGCGCTCATTTGCCAAAAACAAATTTATGGCCACAGTTTGCATCAAACACTTGGGGAGAGGTGTCTTCAGATTAACCCGGCTCGGTCCTGCCAGCACCCTAAGCCCACCACGCGTCCTCCACGGAGGCACCTTCTTGCTACAGAGGGATTTGGAAGTAGATCCTGTCTCCATTGGGGTCCTAGGAAGACCCAGCTATCTGGGAGCAGGGCCCCCAAGCTCCTGTGTGAGGGCTGTAGGCCAGTTTGCACTGCCCAGGGATACTGAGGTCTTCTCAGAGGCTGGAAGGCTGGACTCGCTTGGTTCGTGGTCATGTCTGGGCTCAAAAACTCCATGGCCCCTCCTTGTACTGGCCACAGGGAGGACACTGGTCAGGGCTGAGGCTGGAACGCCTGTCTCTGCACCCCCACCCTCCATTCTCTCCTGCTCCAGCAGCAGGTGAGTCCACCTGATGGTGCAGGTGGGCTCGCCTTCTCTCACCTACCCTCAGCCCAGAGGTTCCCACACTTCCTTGGCAGACCACCTCCTTTTCAGGAAAAGCAAGCAAACAAAAACAACTACTCAGCACCCCTCTACTCCACAATCAAGAGTGTTCGCATTATAGCCATAATCCAAGATACAATGTGGGTACCTGCTTTTGCAGCTCCCTGCCCCCCCTTGAACCCTTTCAGTGCCCACTTTTGGAAACCAGACCTGTACTGTAGTCTGACATTGGGTCAGTCAAGTTCTAGCACAATGCCTGTTCCACCGGCCTTGGGCCAGCTTTCTTGCTCTCTCTGGGCAGTGGCTTTGGGTTCACCTGTTACCGTGCTTGCTCCATCGCACCTGCGTGGGCTTGCCCTGGCTTGCTCAGGCAGAACACTCTGCCACCGAGCTGTTCCTCACAGTGGAGCTAAGCTGCCCCTTTCAGGAGGCACTTGGGCCCCAGGTGCATTTCCCTAGAACCCCTGACCTTCAGGAGGGACTGGCCCTGCTGCTCCTCAGTAACCACCCTCTGGCCAGCAAGACCTTTCACAGCCTCCCATGGTTGAAGTCCAAGAATGACGGCGAGGATTGCCACAGCCTCATGATAACCCTATTGCCACCAAGGACCAGACCCTCCAGGAGCTCTTATTTAGGGTGGCATGGGGTGGGGTGGGGGTACTGCAGGCCACGTGTCATGGAAAAAGGCCTGACCACTCCAGCCAGCTGGCTGGGTTCCAGCTCAGCCTACCCCATGTGGCCTATGCCCCCCAGGCACCATGACCTCTTCTTCAGTAGATGTCATCATCTCTAGAGCACCCTTGGACTGCCACTCTTACTGGGCTGCAAAACGGGAAGACCAAAGACTCGAAGCCTTTGAAAAGGGCGGCGTTGGGGAAGACTATGGAATGTGCCTTCGAAGCGAGGACGGCTAGATTTCATCTCACGTACTTTGGATGCTAGCAAAAGGGACCAGTCCCTGGAGGAAGGATATCATGCTTAGGCAAGTCTCGGACCTGCAGAAAAGAGGAGGACCCTCGGAGAGACAAGCTGACACGCCGGCTCCAACAATGGGCTCCAACGTGAGGCTGGGGAGGGGGGCACAGGACCGGGCGGAGCTGTCACGAGTGGGATCTGATTCGAGGGAACCTAGCAACAACTCTTATTATCGATCCTTGCATTTATTCTCATGTGACTGGTTGAGCTCCAGGGACTCAACATTTCAACAAATTAATTTGGAGCTGCTCCTGCTTCAGTAAGCCTAGACCGGGGGCGGGTGTGTGGGGGGGATACCAATGGTGCAAACGAGATTAGCCAAACTCTCGAGCTGCTTGTGTCTTGTGTCTGTTTCTGTGCGTGTGTGTGTGTGTGTGTGTGTGTGAATGGCTTTAAAAATTGATGGGGGGGGGGCAGACTTGTCCTGCAGCCCTCCTGCCGGCTGTGGCTCTCAGGAAGCCCTGTCTCTGCAGATGGCCGATGGGAAGCCAAGTGGGGCTCTCGCAAAAGGCTGTGGTGATTATGCAGATTGCAGAAGCAAGCTCTCTCTGAAGAAGTGGCTGAGGGGAACCACAGGGCACTGTCCTGGAAATGAATCAGGTGGAAAAGGACCAAGTTTCCAGCCTCGAGAGCCACTTGAGCTTTCAAATGTGCCGAAGCCATTGTCACATCCTTGAGAGTCAATTGAGCCCCCACCCCATTCTAAAGAGTCGCCTGTTACATTGGTTTTTAGGTGTTTTAGTCTTTCAGGGCCCCCAGGTGGTTTCCGAAGCTGCAGTACTTCCCCGGGAGCAGATGGCCGGAGCTGGTCTCCTGTGGAGCTGCTAGACTTTGGCTTCGCATCCAGGTGCTTCACTGATGGCCCTACCTGGAAGATTGGCAGCCACAGATACCCCACGGGGGCTGCGGGTCAAGGACAACTCGATAGCAGAGGGTTTTAGCTTCATAGAGACCCTACAGGCGTCCGTCCCAGTAGTGCATTGTTTCAGCACTCCACCTCAAACCAGAAGGTCAGAGATCTGAACTCCTCAGCCCCGTAGTGGGAGGAAGACTTGATGGTCGGCTTCCATACAGCGTTACAGCTTCTACATTGCTACCGGGTCCACTCTGTCCCGAAGCAACTTGACAGCCACGGGGTCTGAAACCTTGGGGTTTGACCTGTTGAGGCTGACCCAGGCTGGCCCGAGCACCCAAATGCCTCCCCTGTACTTGAAACCAGCCCCAGTGGTCACTCATGCCTCCCAGGCTGCTTTGGTTTTCAGACAGCCCTTACGCCACCCTCTCTTACTTACAGTGAGCTGAAACGAGACATCCTGTCGCGGCCAGTCTTGGGTCCTATTGGGTTTCTCTTTTAGGGAGAAACAGAATATGTGTAATCTCTCCAAATATTTGCCAACAGCTGAAATGGGGAAGGGGAGTCCTTACGGTACAGTGGGTACGTGCTTGGTTGCTAGCTCAAAGTCCGGGGTTTGAATCCACCAGCCACTCTGTGGGAGAAAAGTCCTGTCCATCCTCTGCCACAGAGATTACTGGCTTAGGACCTTCTTGGGGCAATTCCGCTCAGTCTTTAGGGTCCTTCCGGGTTGGGATCGACGTGACTGCGCACGACAAACTATTGGTGAGGATGGTAGGTGCTCATGGATTCTCCTCATTCCCCCAAGACCCGAGTTCAGCCCCTAACCACAGCAGTAGCAGCAAGTAGCAGGCCCAGCCTGGCCTTTCCGCTTGGGATGTGGCTGCGGGGTCTCCGCCTCTTAGTTGTCTCTAGACAACTTCAGCCAAAGGGTTCTTTCAGCCGCCACAGTGGTGTCAATCAAAATGCTGACGCCTTCTCAGCTGTGCTTCTGTTCTTTCCTCGGTGATTCTGATCATTCATGACCATGAGCTAGGGCTTGTGCCGCGAGCCACAAGATCAGAGATTCAAATGCACCAGTCCCTCCTCAGGAGAAAGGGGACCAGCTGTCCCTGTATACATGGCAGGCACAGTAAACTCACGTGGGGTTGCGATGAGCTGAAATCAATGGAATGGCAGGAGGTTGGGTGGACAGAGTGCTAGATTGGGGTGTTGAAGGATCCTCTTGGTCGTGTTGGTTGGTCATGATAGGGTCCAGCTATAAAATCACCTTCCAGCCAGGGGAATTTTTCCAACTTTGACCACCCAACACCTGTGCTAACTTTTTTGGTATTTCCTGCCCATTGGGAAGTTTGTCTTTCAGGGGCTCACCATGTCCAGAGGGTGAAACTTACTAGCTTCGCCTCCCTCCCCACTCCTATCTAAAGTGGGTGCATTTCACTTCCATTCCTTGGCACAAGCTCCCTCCCGCCATCTGCATTTCTCTCATTCCAGGCGTGATAGATGTTGGTATGCTGTAGTCACTGACGACCAGTTTCAGAAGAGAAACCACCACGATACCCCTCAGAGGCAAGGGTGATAAGAGTCTAGCTCTCTTACTTTGGACAGGCCGTCTGTGTCCGGTAGCAAGGGAAGGACATCATGGTTCATCTATCGTCACTGCAAATGAAGGAAGTCCTCAGTGAGAGGGGTGGGTACAGGAGCCACCACAACAGATGTGGCATGACCACCATCATGCAAGGTGGTGCCAGACTGGGCGTCGTTCCCCCTGCTACACACCAGGGTGTCGGGATCATGCCGGCTCCATGGCAACTGCCTCCATGGCTCCATGACAGCAGGCATGGGTGGCAGCCCAGGGAGTTGAGTGCCACACATACGCGTGGAATGAGGGGTTGGGATCTTGATTGATGGTGATTTGAAGGAAAGCACGTTGTTGAAGAACCTTCCTCCCTGGTGGCGGCAGGCCCTCGGTTAACGTTACCCAGAGTCCCATCACACTGGACTGGAGGGGCTGTGGGCTCTGGTTCCCTTTCTTGGCAGCTGACCCTCTTGAGACGGACATGGTTTCACTTGTGCCTCCTCTTTCATCTTCTGGCCAAGCTGAGCTTCTTGTGATGCTTGATTTATGGGGAACATCTGGGCTTGGGGTGCGGGGCATGGGAAGGGCATGAGAAACCATAGCCCGACGCTGGCCAGTCTAGATCAGCTGGGCCAAGCTTCTGTCAACAGCTGGCCTTCGGGGTGATGAAGAGGGCCTGAAGAAGTGGTGAGAAGCCGGCTGGCGGACCCTGTGGATATCCTTTCATGAGCCTCGGTCACTGGCTGGCTCACGCTGCACTTGGCTCCAGCGAAGCTGCCCTTGTTTCTAGTTGTTCAATTCTGTCTTTACTTTTTACCTTCTTCCTCTACAATTAGGTCTAGATTTTTGTGGAACCCCATAAAATGAGCTGGGCTTTTGAGATGTTTGCTTTTTCTCCAGCTGTGGAATTTTCTCCAAAAAGGCATTCTTGAGTGCCTACAAGGTCTTAGGACTTTGCTGGATGCTTTGATTTAAACCATCCTTTTAAGTCTTTGTCCCTGGGTGATGCCAGTGGTTGACACCTTCCAGCGGCATGTTCGTCCAGGTAGACTAGAGAAACAAATTCATAGACACTGTACGTGTGCACGAAAGAGCTTTATACACAAGAGCAGTTGAATATTGAGAAAACAGGAGGCTTGATCAGATTCCTGTCTTGCCTCCATTTCTCGCGCCCTTGCCCATCTTTCTTTCAGGTATCCATGTTCTTGATGTCCCGCAGGATGGGACACCGCACCCCCCCTCCCCACCCATGACCCTTCCCTAAGGGGATGTCCAGTTGCCTACAGATGGGCTTTGGATCCCCACTCCGCACTCCCCATCATTCACAATGATATGATTTTTTTTGTTCATCACTTCCACACCTCATGATCACACAGGCTGGTGTGCTTCTTCCATGTGGGCTTTATTGTTTCCAAGCTAGATGGCCACTTGTTTACCTTCAAGACTTTAAGACCCCAGATACTATGTCTTTTGATAGCCAGGCACCATCAGCTTTCTTCACCACATTTGCTTATGCACCCGCTTTGTCTTCGGCGATCATGTGGGGAAGATGAGCATCATGGAATGCCAGTTTTAATAGAACAAAGTATTCTTGTATTGAGGGAATACTTGAGTGGAGGCCCAATATCCATCTTCTGCCTTAATACTAAGACTATAAATATATGCACATAAATCTATTTCCCCATCCTCATATATAAATGTATTTACATATGTACATGCCTTTATTTATACCTCTGTAAATGCCCTTTGCCTCCTAGCTCTTTCCTCTATATCCTCCTACTTTCCTCTTGTCCCACTATCATGCTCAGCCTTCATTTGGGTTACAGTTATTCTTCTTGATTCAATTACCCTTGATGACGCCCTACAAAGCCTCCTACACTCTCCTCACCACCAATTTGGGTCACTTCTTGTTCCCTTGTCCCTGGGTTTGTTAACACCACTTCCTTTCCTCCCTCCTCTCCCTATTCTATGTCCCCCGGAACTGTCGGTCCTGTTGTTTTCTCCTCCAGATTGTTCATCAGCCTATTTTATTTAGACAGACCTGAGGAGATAATAACATGCACAAAAACAAGATAGAGCAGAACCAGGCAACAAAGGAAAACAAAACAAAAACAACAATGAGAAAACATCCAGCCCAATCCAGATCAAGTCCATAAGGCCAGTATTAACTCATTTGTCTGATAATCTATAAAGGCCTCTTCAGATCACGAAACACATGCAATGACACCAAATGCAGGAAGATCCCAGGCAAGTGGGTGACAGGTCTTGTGGACCCAGTGGTAGTAGAAGCATCTCAGTGCTGGTGTGGGTCTCCGCGTGGCTACTCCAGATCCAGAGCTCTGGCTCCATCAGCCTCTCTCCATGTTTCTCTTCAACAGGGATGTCTCACAGGGAGTGAGTCAAGAGAGGAATTCCTACAAGGAGGAATGCCACACTCTGAGAATCCTCAGAAGGCCACGCCCACATAGAGCCCTCATTGGCTATCACCTGATTGATAGGCTAGACTCCACCTCTTCACTTTTAGTCCTCTTTTGACAAACAATTATACCACAGGTGGTAACTGCAAATTGGCCGATTCAAGTTCTCTGAAGGGCCTCAGAGGAAAGGCCTGGAGACCTGCTTCCAAAACATCAGCCTTTGAAGACTGTGGAGTACAGGTTTACACGCGCACACCCACACACATACACCCACACACGCACACAGTCACCATGTGGTGAGCTGAGATTGACTTAAAGACTAGGCTAGTTCGGTCTTGAGTTCTTCACACCATCCTGTAGGGTTGCCTTGACTGGTTGTCTGCCTGTTATGACTTGGAGAAATAGAGGCTCTGAGGTGAACATGCTCAGGATCGTGTGACAGGCCAGGCAGGGAGGGAGGAGGACCCGGGACACAGTCCTCCCACCTCAGCTGACCGCGAAGGCTCCGTGCACATCTGACATACATAACAACTCGGGAAGTTCTCGACGATTTTCATCTCTGATTTATTGTTGCTGAATTGCAAAGATTCCTGCTTAATTCAGGAAATTGGAAAACGAAAAGAAACATCTCCAAGGGATTAAAGGTATCATTTTAAATGTGAAGAAAAATTACCTAACATTTGGAGATAAGGCTTAACGCTGGGCAGCAGATCATTTTACTATTGTACCAGGATGTGGTTTAACAAGTCCACTGTGGGATTGCTCTCCGTTATTAAGGGGGGCTCTCTATAAATGACAACCTGGGATATGAGCCACATGCTTTGCAATCCACCTACTTAATTGGTTTTTAGTACTCGTGTCTCCACAGAGTTATGTGACCTCCTACCCAGACTATTTTAGAACATCTTCATCACCCCAAAGAAAAACAGACCCTGTGCCCACAGCATTCCCATCCCAATCTCAAGCTCTGAAAACCCATTTCAGAATGCCTGCCTTTGTGGGCTTTACTTCTGTTCTGAACCCAACTCCTGCCTTTGAGTGGATTCCGAGTCAGAGGGACCCCCTAGGGTAGAGTAGCACTGCTCCCCAGTTTCGAAGGCTGTCAGTCTTATAGAACAGACAGCCTCATCTTTCTCCTCATAGAGTGGCTGGTGGGTTTGAACCACCAACCTTAGCAGCTAGCTCAGGGCTCCAAATGTGTCTTCTTACTCGCTTCCTCAGTAATGAATTGGATACTTTTGGGGGGGACATTTTTGAAATTATTCTGTATTTTGTGGAGAGTTTGCCTTTCAGCTTTTTAAAAATATGTATGTATATTGGCAATAATCTCATCTGACACCTAATGAGTGTTAGCATTGTGATTGTCCCCATGTATGTTAAAGCTGGCATCCTGGTGTGTTGTAACTAGCTGGCTTTCTTTTGCCTTACTGAGGTCTCTCAGGTGTCCTGACCTGGCCCCTGATGCGGCTGTAAACATCTTCAGACTGTACATTGCTGCTCAGCTCCCTTGGACTCACTGCTAAGTGTGAGGTGGCTGGGTGCAAGGGCCTGCAGAACCAGAGGTGCAGAACCAGAGGTTGGTATGCAGACAGCAATTGGACAGCATCACCAGGTGCTTTGCTTACTTCATTCTGACTTCTGGTACTTGGATTCCTCTTGGCCACTGTCCTTTTAGCATTTCTGAGCTGCGCCTTCATTATTTCCGTGCAGACTCCATGTAGAACACCTAGGGACAGGAGTCCCAGAAGAGCCCCAGAGCCGAGTTAAATAAATGCCATCAGACTTAGGATATGAAGAAAACTAGTTTAATTCTAAATATGTGCACTGCTCAAACTGGTGTTTATTTTTGATGGTTCCGAAGGTACTTTAGGATCTTGTATCAGAGTGTTACCATGGACATCGTTGTGAAAGTTATGCTTCTGGTAACTTAAGGAATGCATTAAGGGCCGGAAAAAAATAGCAAGCTTCGATGAAGAATAAGAAACAAAAACGGAGCAAACTCTTCCTGAATGCCATCCTCCCCCAGGCAGTCCCTTCACCCTGGGGGCCTCAGTCCCTGAAGACCCCACCCATGAAAACAACAATCAGCTCTCCATCAGGACGTTGGTCTATATGCTGTGGAGCAGGCTCCACTCACAACTTCCCTACGTACAATAGAACAGCACCCCTGGCCCTGCGCCAGCCTCACATCGTCGTTAAGCTTGAGCCCTTTGCTGCCCGTTATGTCCATCCCTCTCCTTGAGGGCCTTCGTCTTTTTGCTGGCCCCCTGCTTTACCAGCAGGATGCCCTTTCCCGGGAACAGGTTTCCCCTGTTGACATGTCCAAAAGACGTGAGATGAACTCTTGCCCCATCCACGCTGCTTGGGAGCATTCGGGCTGGCTCCCTGTAAGATAGATTTGTTTGTTCTGATCGTTAGCGGGACTCGCCGTGTTCTTTGCCAACACAGTGGTTGAAATAGATCGAGTCTTCTTCGATCTTCCTTACTCAGTGTCCAACATTCACATGCACATGAGGCCGTGAGAATACCATGGCGTGGGTCAGGCACACCTTCGTCCTTCAAGTGACTTCCTTGTTCATTGATGGATACCGTGGCAGCAACGATGGGCCCCATCATAACAGCAATTGTGAGGATGGCAAGGGACCGGGCAGGGTTTGCTGCGGTTGTACATCGGGTCGCTGTGAGTCAGAACCAACTGGGTGGCACCTAACAAGGACAAGAACAGTCATCCTATAGGGTCGCCGTGAGTCGGAACTGATTTGATGACTGTGGGTTTGTTGGTAAACATCATTTCTGTTGTAGACTTGTGGAGCGTAGAACTCACCAGGTTCCTTTTGACTCTTACCGCTTGGTGTTTACTGGCATTGCCATTTGGCAGTGGAGTGGATTCTTTGGGGGAAGTTTATTGCATAAATATGAGTATTAGCACAATGTTCATTTGCTTCTCTGCTGCCTAATATACGTATTACTACAGAGATTTCCTGGTCCTTCTGTCTTTCCGCAGGGCAGCTCCCTGCTGCTCCCCTGGGCACTGGCACTCCTAGGTCCCATCAGATTTCCTTTCCAGAAGCTCCTGGCCTCATTGCTTTGTAATCCGGTTGTGTTCCGCATCCCTGATGCTTTCTGGGTCTCCCATGTACCCGATAAAGGAGAGGTAATTAGTGTGTTATGGCTTCTTTTGAATTGTTCCCCCAGATAAGCAGAGGGAAATGCTACATGGGTAACAATTTGCATAACAATATGAACAGACCTGATGGAGCAAGCTCAAGGTAATCAGGGGGAAATGAAAGCATTTTATTTCTGGAAAGCTTTTGCATGTGTTTATAGCAGGGAATTAAATCCTGCCACTTGCATTGTGGGGGCTAAAGGAGCACCCACATCCCCCATTTCCCCTCTCCCACTTCTATCCTGACCCGTCCAGGGTTTGTAGCTAAACTTGAGCATCCTTCATTCAATGCTGAGCCCACCCCCTTTCATAATATTGATGGAAATCCAAGTCCAACCCAAGACCTTCCATACTTGCCCCCTAACTTACCCACAGAAGCCGGGTAATGAATTCATTGTAATTTTCAGCAAAGCGAGAGTTTGCTCGAATGCGTGGAGCACTGAGAGTCACCTGCCTTCTGTGAACCGTGGTCCAAAGGCAGAGTCTGCCGTGAGCCCCATTCCTTCCGACCACAGCTTGATTTCCATTGGAGCCTGTTGCTCATCTCCATGGTTTGCAGGCCACCACTGCCTGTTACTTGCATAGTTTTACATGGATGTTACCACTAGGCTCTGTCAGACGGCTGCCCCATCTGGAGCAGTGTCCCCATGGCCGTTGTCTTCCTAGGGCCAGAGAGAGTGGGCCACCATCAGCGTCTTCTTGAACTGTGAGGCCCAGCTCTTTTCAAGAGCTTCGTGGCGCAGTGATTAAGTGCTGGGCTGGTGGTTGGAATGCATGGATCAGTCTCCTGGATAAACACACCGTTACTCTGTCGCCATAAGTTGACGGCGTTGGAAACCCTGCAGAGTAGTGTTACTCGGAGTTAGAATAGACTCCACCTCAAGGAATCCGTTTACATTCTCCCTTTTCAGTTCGACAGGGCTCTTAAAGCTCACACTTACCGTCTTTTCTTAGCATTCCCCCTTTTGTGAATCTGTTTTCCCAACAAGCCCTGAGTCTTGAAGTCTCAAGGCCCTGCACCGAGTCTGGGATAGACCTTCACCTCCCAGCTCAATAAATATTCACTGATTACTGCCTAGGATGCCAAACAAACAGGTCTGTCTTGGAGAAGTACAGCAGCATGCTCCTTGGAAGCAAGGATGGTGAGACTTTGTCTTACCTACTTTGGACATGATATCAGGAGAAGCCAGTCTCTGGACAAGGGCATCATGCTTGGTGAAGCAAAGGGACAGCAGAGTAGAGGAAGACCCTCGACAAGATGGATGGACACAGTGGCTGCAGCTGTGGACTCAAACATAGCAATTGTGAGGATGATGCAGGACGATACAGTGTTTTGTTCTGTGGAGCGTGGGGTAGGAGGAGTTGGAGCCTGACCATCACAACCACAGGTTCTGTGGATGCCTAGTGGTGCGATGGCTTCGTGTGTAGGTGCTAACCGAAAGGTCAGTGGTTTGAACCTAGATGCTACTCTGGGAGAGAAAGGTGGAGTCGCCTGTGTCTGTAAAGATTACAGCCTTGGGAAACTTTGGGTCACTTCGACTCTATCTTATAGGTTTGTTCTGAGTCAGAATGGACTAGACCAGTGGTTCTTAACCTGTGGGTCATGGCCCCTTTGGGGGGGGGGGTCAAACAACCCTGTCACAGGGGTCACCTCATTTTATAACAGTAGCAAAATGACAGTGATGAAGTAGCAACGAAAATAATTTTATGGTTGTGTGGGGGGGGGGGTCACCACCACACGAGGAACTGTATTAAAGGGTCGGTCGGGTCATTAGGAAGGTTGTGAACCACTGCTCTAGACGGCAGTGGAGTTTTTGTTTTTATTCCCTTTGCTTCAGCAGTTTAGGTTTAATTCAGTAACCAAGTCTTACCAAGCTGGCCTTTTACCTGACAACTTGATGTCTTCCCCCAGTGATCTGTTAACCTCTGAGGACTCGTTCACAACGAGTGGGAGCAGCCTGCTGGACTTTTCATTGGATACGTTTTGAAAGGACTTTCTTCCTGGTCTGTCCTAGTCTGCAATCTTAGGGAGACCTTTTTATCATGGGTGACCCCACTGGCCTTTGAACTGCTGGTGGCGTGGCTTCCAGCAGGGTCGCCATGTGCGCGGTGTCACTGTGGCAAGCTGACCGCTGGGTGATGGACAGTAGACGTGCAGACAGAAAAACAGGGAGCCCTCAGACAGTCGCCCTGCCGTCTCCGGAATATTTCCTCTGAAGTCCGGACCCTCGTGGAGCACTTTCCCACGCCAGTAAGAAGTAGTTTCTTCCGTCTGTGAAGTCCGTTAGATGGACTAAGTTGGAATCCAGAGGTCTCCCTGGTACCGCAAGGCTTCGCTCTGCAAGTATGTGAAATAAGGAGCGAAATGGGATTCCTATTTTCGCTGTTTCCCATGCTCCCAGAATTCTTGGCCTGCAGATTCCTCAGCCTGCCACACTCAGGAAGGTTGGGAGTGCTCTCCAACAGGAAGTGGTTTGCGTTTTTTATGAAGAAGAAGAGAGTGTAGGTGGGGGGTTCATAGTGTAGGCAGGCTAGATAAACGCCCTTGGACCCGAGTTCAGACGGAGAGAAGTCAACGTCACGGTTCAGCGCTTAACTCCATGTTCTTTCATTCCTTCCACTTCCTTGCAAACCCCAGTTTAATCTGTAATCCAAGGCTTACAATATTTAGCTTGAGAAACTCTGGAAGTCCAAAAACAAGAATGAAAAACACCTGCCTGCCACCAGGTCTATGCTGACCCTATAGGACAAAGCAGAACTGCCTCCGCGGACTTCTGAGGCTGTCAACCTGTATGGGAGCAGAACGCCTTCCCTTTCTCTGAGGAGTATCTGGTGCGTTTGAACCGCCGACCTTGGGGTTTTCCCTTTGGGACTATCTATCTATTGCAGCAAACTCAAGCTAAACTGGCCTGTGCAGTAAATAAGCCTATACGGTGTGATTTGGTATATTCCTACGTTAAGTGACATTGGGCACATAGGAAACGAGACCTGGTGGCATAGTGGTTATACATTGGGCTGCTAACCACAAGGTCTGCAGTTTGAAACCACCCGCTGCTCCTTGGGAGAAGGCCGAGGCTTTCTACACCTGTAAAGAGTTACAGTCCTGGAAACCCACAGGAGGCAGTTCTGCCATGTCTACAGGGTCGTTGTGAGTCAGAATTTCCTGGATGGCAGTGAGTTTGTTTGTTTGCTTGCTTGTTTGTGTGTGTGTGAAGAAAGTGACACCGTGCAAGGACATTCCAGAGTTCACAGGCTTGAAACCTGGGCGTGAGTTTCAGGGGAGCCAAGTTCCTGCCATGTCATCCCCAAGATCTGGTTTCTTTCTGCCGCTCCTCAGTCTTCTCTGCGGGCAGCTTCCCCTCCAGGGGCACTCTGCGTGACTGTGAGCCGGTCCACGGAATGAGCACTCCGTTCACATCCCTCAAGCATCTTTTTTCCCCGTGCCCTCACTGCCCCGCATAGAACCCCCTCAGTGCTTCCCTCCAGCCAGCGTCTCCATCCCACCGGGGAACGAGAACCTTGGAGAAAAAGGAAAGTTGAGCAAAGAGTCAAGCTGCTTCTCCCCCGGAGGCAGGGGTGTCCCATCAGAAATGGCCATGCTCCTGGGGTCAGGGGAAGTGTGTTAGGAGAGGGCACACACGTGTTTCGTGGCAAAGTCAGCACGCTGTCTTGATGAACGGCATTCCTTAGAATGCGCGATAACGCTCGTTCACTTGATTGGTTTTCCCACAGCTCCACCTTGCATCCCAGGAGAAGATTGTTTTCATTGTAACGAGCCTGAAACCAATAATTTTCCTTGAACGTGCAAATATAATATAAGCTCGATTTTTCATTACGCTCTCTGCAAAGCCCCACGCAGCTCACTTGCTTCGGAGATTTTCATTTTATTGTATTCTGACGTGACGTTACCTTTCATTAATCCCTTCCAGCTAAGCAAGATTTAATTAAAGCCATCTCACATGATGGCAACCATTTATGTATTTAAAAGGGAGGAACTCGGAGGCAGCTGGGCCCCCAGTCTGTGGCCTCTAAAAGCAAAGCATGACTCCGAATTCAGTGGGGGTCTTTCTTGGCTCGACGATTTATTATTTAATGACTCCCCCATTCATGTTGCATTCTAGCGAAGTCGGGCTCTAAGCTCAGTGTGACTGTACACTTAGTGGGGTACTTAGATCAGATGACAGCGTGCCCTAACCATGTGGGTGAGGACCGGCTCTGTCGTCTGTGGGTCCTCGCTGCCCTGCTCATTCGTAGCACTGACTGTGCAGGCAGCACCCGTCCTTGCCTCCCATAGCCATGGGCATCCTTGGCACCCAACTCTGCCTTTCTGCTCGCATCCCTCTGCCTCTACTACTGGCTGCCGGATTGACTTGGCGTGTTATGGTGTGGGAGCAACGTCTCTTTCTCAGTTTGATCACTCAAATGGAAACACCAATAATCAGAAGAAACCCACTAAACTAGGGCCACAAGGTTAGCCCCCCCCCACCTACACCCACACAGACACACACCCTGACTGTGGATGCCTTGTCTAAGCGTCCCTGTGCTGCTGACACAGAGTGCCACAAGAGGGTGGCTTTCATGACAGGCATGTATGTGCACGCTGCTTAAGAGGCCAGGCTTGCAGACCAGAGTTTCAGCTATGCCGACTCCTTCCTTGCTGGTGGCCCCGGTGGGCCCAGGTTCCTTGGCAGTCTCTGCGGCTATCTGGCTCTCTCTGGGTGTGCCTCTCTGTCTGACCAGTTCCACAGAGCTTGGCTGGAGCCCACCCTCCTGGAGTGATCTGAATCCCAAGAGAAAGCAAGCCCTGTTTCCAGACAGGATTGCACTGCTGTTTCGTTGCTGTGGGCGAGGCGCCCTTGTGTTGGTCCCCGCAAACAATGCCCCCCGCCCGTACAGTGATAGCAGGAGACATCGCCTGTCCTCCTCCATCCTTATAGCGGGGGCTATGTTTGAGCTCCGTTGCTGCAGACACTGTGCCAACCCTCTTTTTAAAAATTATTTTCTTTCCCCCCACAACTACAGGGGCTAGGATTTCAACAACACTTATTTGGGATGGAAGCAACCCAGCGTAATCAATCCATAACCTTTCCTAAGGCTTGTGACCCAAAATTTCTGAAACCTTGCACCCGGTGGACGTGAATTACTTTGGGCTCCTCTGCCCTCTCAAGTCAGAACCATGGCATCCCTTCTATCTGCTGTAGGTGATGTTCCTCAGGGTAGGGGTGGGGGTGGGGGGTCAGCATGGCTGCCAAACTCCACATTTAGCTGAGGGGGGCTCCATTTTTGAGTGTGTGTGCGTGTGCATGTGCGTGTGTGGGGTTTCTTTGGATTTGCCATTGGGGCAGAGACACACTAGGAAACGTGTCCAGTGTTCAGAGCCCCGAGTCATCCTTCGGCATGAGGTCGACTTTCCACAGAGAAGACAGCAGCACTCACTGTGCCTTCCCCCCACCCCCAGGCCTCTAATGGGCCAAGACACTTGATAGTCAAATTAGTTCTTATCAAACTCCTGGCGAGAGGCAGCATTAGAGGGGTGATAGCTTCTCTCACACTGAGTGTTTGGCTTACAGCCTGCTCTTTCTGAACCCTGTAAATTAATGGACAGGATTTCCCATCACCTCATAGGCATGTGAAAGTGGGACAATGAATAAGGAAGACCGCAGAATCGATGGCGTTTGCATTTGTGGCGCTGCCCCAGCATATTGAAAGTACCATGAGCTGCCAAAAAGACCAACAGATCGGTCCTAGAGGCCTACAGCCAGGACACTTCCGCTCCAGGACTGTGGGCGTGTTGTCAGGAGAGACTGGGGCCTGCTAAACAGCACCATGCTTCGTAAAGCGAGGGGTCAGTGAAAGAAAGGCGGACCCCACATGAGAAGGATTGACACAGTGGCTCCCACATAGCAGTGATGGGCATGGAACAGGATCAGCAGTGTTTATTCCGTTGTCCATCGCATAGCTATGAGACAGAACGACTGACTTCTTAGCACCTAACAACACGGAGAGCTAAGGGGCCCTACTGGTCCAGTAGCCTGCATGTTGGGCTGCTAACCAATCACAAGGTATGTGGTTCGAAACCACCAGCCACTCCCTAGGGAGAAAGAGGAGGGTTTGTTCTCCTGTGAAGAGTGACCATCTCAGAAACCCACAGGGGCTGTTTTACTCTTCCCTAGAGGGACATTGTGAGCTGGAGTGGACTCTCCATGGCAGTAGGTTTGGGGGGAGTGGTGGTGGCGGCAGTGTTTATTCATGTTTCTGAAATGCACCGTTGACAGATGGATAAGGGTCTATTTCGTTTCTGTTTAGTTACCTTCCTGGGGATGAGTAAGATGAGGGCCGGGTGAAGATCAGTGAAGCATTCCCAGTGTAAAGTGGGGCAGTGTTGAGTGTTGTCATTGACCAAGCAAGCCTGTGGTCCTCCTGGTGCTCCGTCTCCCCACCCCAGGTCATTTGCTTAGTGTGATCTGTGTGTCTTTCCTTCGTCCCCTATTCCTGGAGGGCAGCATAAGCCCATCACAAAGCCGATTAGAGAAAGGGGATTGTGAGCTTCAAAATAATTGAATGCACATCCCCCCTCTGACTTTCAGCTGCGGGATAGCTTCCCACTTGGGAAGCTTTTCCTAGGTGACACGAGCAGGGTGACCCAGAGTCCTGGAACTGGGAGGCTTGTTCTCAAGCCTCAGTGGGAAGCTTCTGCCTCCTTAAGCACAGGGCCCAGCATCTGACCCCAGGACAAACCCCAGGGCTGTTCCCGCTGGCCATGGTGTGGTTCCATTTGTTCCAGCCCAGTGATACCATCTTAAAGTGGCCTTCCTGCCGGCCACTGTTCGGCAACTATTTACAGAAAACCTGTGTGAAGCCAAACCAAGCCAAGCCTCTTGCCATTGGGTGGACCCTGCCTCACAGTGACCCTAGAGGACAGAGCAGACCCCCACCCCCCAGGGTTTCCAAGGCTGTCAACCTATTACAGCATTCGACTGCCTCATCTTTCTCCTGCAGAACGGCCAGGGAGTTGAACCACTGAGCTCTTTAACCATTGTGCCATGAGAGCCTCTTACTGTGTGAGGCACCACCTTGTCCCCTGTGCCCTCCCCACTGCATTGGCCAGCGTGGCAGGGTGAGAGAAGGACATTTAGAACTCCAAAGGAGCAGCCAGGCTCCGGCTCTCCAGGCTCCGTGGTGGGAGCCCATCTTTGGCTTAGCCGGTCTTTTCCTCTCTAACCACACCGCCTGGACGTCTCCGATGTTTGCTTGGTGTCCTCTTACAGAATACACAGGGCCCACTTGAGTTGGAACTTAAAACCCGCGAGCAGGGCCAGTCGTCAGGGACTTTGGGACCTCAGCCATGAAGGCTCAGCTTGCTGGGGCAGCCCTTCTTGGGGGCATGCCCTGTCCACGTGGAGCCAGCCAACCAGCCTCTGAGAGCTCCTCGCTACCCTGCCACTGCACCCGGCTCCCGTGGGAAGGAACAGGCTCTCCGTGCTTAGTCACGCAGGCCTGGACTCGTCTGCCTGCAGACACCACCCGTTCTGACTCTTGGGCCTTTGAACGTGCCTGCAGGGTCCTCATCCCTCAAATCCTCCTCATCTCTGAACAAGTATCTGCAAAACATGCGATCCTTCCCTCTGACTCCCGTGGGGTAGATCCGGTCGCATTTAGAAATGAGGAGGTAGCTTTGCACAGAGGCACTCCTGTAGCCAATGAGCTCTGGAAATGAGGAGGTTCAAGTTCACTCAGATGCTCCTGGAAGGAAAGTCTGGCAACTATTTCTGAGCAGTCAGCCCTTGGAAACTCTGTGGTGCTTTCCTGGCCATCGGTCTTTTGTCTCTCTGGTTGGATTTATTGCTAAGACTGAATGGGTGTGGGAGGGAAAGCGGGGGAGTTCCACCACAGATATGTATCGGATATTTGTCTATAGCTTTGGTACAAATACATGCATGGATGTGATGGAACGTACGGGGGACAAAGTTATGAAGACGTCTCTTAAAGGAATGAGTCCCCATGACTGGAGGCTCTATGCATCATCTCCGGGGACACCAAGGTGCCCGGGCATCACATCACCCACAAAGACAGGCTTCTCCACACTGTTGTGGTGAGCAGTGACCATGGTCTTCAAAGCTCGTGAGTGGCCACCTGAGGGAGAGTCATTGGTCTTGCCCTATCTGGAGGAGTGATGTCACATACCCAGTGGACGAATGGACCAAGCCCACATCCAGCTCCACAACCCTGAGACCAGAAGAACTAGATGGTGCCCGGCTTCCATTACCAACTGCTGCGAAAGTGATCCCATCAGAAGGTTCTGGAAAGAGGGGGAGGGAAAAGAATGCAACAGAGTTCATACAGTCATAAACCATAGAAACCAGATAGAGACTGATGGGGGGTGGGGAACCTCAAGACTATGGCCCGTAACCACCCTTCAGGTCTGGAATCCAACTCGGTCATGTGCCTCAATTTCCAGCCAAACAGTAGCTCTGTGTGAGGAACACTGTGAGGTATGGAATGCCCGAGAATAAGGCACCATTTGAGATCCCAGGGGCAGCATTCAGCCAAAGATGAAATTCAGAAGGATTAGAGGGATACAGAAACCCCAACGAGGGGAGGAAGTAGGATAAATGATGGTGCATTGGAGGGTGTGTGGCAACAATGGAGATGAAGCAGAGGTGTATGAATTATTGAATGTGAAACTGATGAACCGCTCTGTAAACTTTTACCCAATTTGCAACAAATCGCTAAAGACCACCCCTGCCCTACAGAGCCGGGTTCCACCCTGACACAGCTGGGGTCCCCCGAGTTGCAGTTTCTGCTAACCCTGCAGAGTCCACCGCACGTGCACTCCAGCCCTTTCTCGGGGTACGGTTTGATGCACACGCCGTTTTGAAACGTGCACCAGAAATACTTTCCACTGGAGGCATGTAATTGCATTGATGTGTGAAAGCGGAGACACAGGACAGATTCAAAGAGACAAAGTGCCCTTTTAAAGGAATTTGATAAATGTGGGTTCTTTTAACAGTGTTCATCAGGATGCAGAGCCGGTTTGGAAAGAAAGATGGAAGGAAGATGGAAGACCTGAATGTTAGAAAGATTAAGTAGGGAGTCTGCACGCTTGTTTTCTCCTGGAAACACTGTATCCATAATGAACTGTGATGAGCAAATAATGCCCTGCGCCTCGCCCCCTGGGCCGTTTATCTTTCTAGTCCCTGCGACTGGAAGATGACTTTGCGCCTGGGGAGAGCCCGTGTATCAGATTAATTGGTACCATCTCAGGGCTGCTTCTATTAGATGCCCTTAGAGAGATTTCCAATCAAGATGCTTTTAGCAGAAACCCAGTGGAAAGGGCACTTCTCGAGGGGCCTCAAGGAGCTTGGCGTGGCCAGGGCAGCATCTCCAGGTGGCTGGCCTCTCAGCAAGCTCTCTTCCCTGCTGCTCCCGCTCCTGCCAGCCATCTGGGCACCTGACTAGAGGCGGCCCTCATAGTGAGCAGCCCAGGGCAAGCCTTCAGTCGGGGCATCTTCATTGCCCAAGGATGCCAGCTTGTGAGGTCTTTAAGGGTCCGTCCTGTCTGGGCAGTCCCCCCTGCATGCCAAGTTCTCTGCCTGCACCATGCCAAGCCTGCATTTTCTTTTAATTATATATATATATATATATATATATATATATATATATATATATATATATATATATATAATATTTGTATATATTTAAATATATATATAGCTGATCTTGCATTTATCAGCCCAACATGTAACCAACTACACTACCTGTATATCAAAATAAAACTAAACAAAACTGACTGACATCAAGTCATTTTGAATTCATAGCAACACTATGTAGGACAGGGGAGAACTTCCCCTGTGGGTTTCCAAGACTAATGCTCGACGGGAGTAGAAAGCCTCTTCTTTCTCCCATGAAGTAGCCATTGACTTTGATGCCAGCCTTGCAGTTGGCAGCCAAACACATGTATCCACCATGCCTCAGGACTCTTTCAAGCCCACGTATAAGTTTATATAAAAACCTTGTCTGCAGGTACATGTAAAAACATAAAAAATAAGCTCACAAACTCCCACATGCATTTTGCGGTGTCCCCTGTCACCAGTGCTAATTCATAGGACCGGCTCTAATCTTTCTCTCTTCGGGATATGCCATCAATGGTCATGAGTCTGTCGAAGGCAGTCAGGCCAGCCAGCGACGGGACAGTCAAAACAGGCTTATACTATGAATTCTGTCCCCAGCACGTAGCGTCCGTGAGGCTTCAGGGAAGCCCCTCCCCTTCAGTTTCTTTATCTCTCTAGCCACCCATCTGTCCTCCCTGCTGCCTGCCTTTGTTTCTTCCGGAATACCCACTTGGTGCTTCCAGCATGCTGGGTGCACGGGGACCTGCACAGTGTTTCCCCCTCCAAGCCTGAGTAGTGCACACAAAGCAGTGTTGATTGCGGTGGGGGGGGGGGGACAGCTTGTTAATGCATGTGGAGGGACCACATAATCGCATGCTCAGGAAGTGGTATCTGTGGTCCATTGGCAAGTCCCATGAGCACTTCTCTAACCCTTCAGCCTCCATGACTCTGTTTCTTAGCAGCCTGGATGTTGTAGGTGTTAGAAGCCACCTGAATCATGATGTGCAACTACTTTCCTATCTTGGCTGAGGCAAGAGGCTTCCCACTGGGCCCGATGGCCCCACATCGATGTCATTAAACCCTTCGGTGACCTTCCCTTTCGAAAGCACTTCTTTTGCTCCTTGCCATCACTTGGTTCAACACCTTAATGGGGTCCAATGCTTTTCAAAGATGCGCTGGGTTTCCTGTTGGACACGAGGCTCTTTAACTGTTCTCCTGGTCCCGGGATCATCTCTTGGTATCTGGGTTCTCAGCAAGCCTGACACCCCTCTAGTTGTCTTCCTCTGGGGCTCGGACCTATCATGTTGATGTTCGGTGCTGTCTTGCTGGTTCCAACTCTTACCGACCCCGTGTCCAACAGCATGAAACCTTGCCCAGCCCTGCGCCATCCGCAGCATCGTTGCTGTGTTTCAGCCGTCATCGCAGCCACCGTGTCGATCCATTTTGTGGAAGGCCTTCCAGTTTTTTCATTCGTCAAGCATGATGTCCTTCTTCAGGGACTGGCCCTGCCCAGTTGCATTTCCAAAAAGTACATGAGACAAAGTCTTGCCGTTTTTTTGTTTCTAAGGAGAATTCTGGCTGCATCCTCCCAAGGCAGATGTGCTTGTTAAGCCTGCAGTCCATGGCGCATTCAATATTTTCTGCATCACATCTTCTCTGGTCTTCCTTGTTCATTGCCCAGCTTTCTACGTGCACAGAGGTGATTTGAAATGCCCTGGCTGCGGCCACGTGCACCTTAGTCCTCACAGTGACACCTTCGCTCTTCAGCACTTAGAGGCCAGGTACAGCATGGAGTTTTCTGTCCAGTGGAGGATGCAGAGGAGAGCACAGGAGCTATGGATCTGAGAGAGAAGTATCCTTTCTTTGGCAAGAAAGATGCCATGTTTCTGTATTCATGCGCATCAATTCAGCACCATGGGTAATGGACTGGGCCCTTGGCAACCCCCCTCCTTCGTTCTGATCGTTTGCAAAGCTCTGCAGCCAGAGGTCCTGTTTTCTAGCAAAGAAGAGCCCTTCTGCCTTCCCCTGCTTTGTCGTGCCCACATTAAAGAATCTTTGGTTGTTGTTCGGTGCCATCGGGTTGGGTCCCCATGCACATCAGAAAGAAGCACAGCCTGGTCCTGCACCATCCTCACAATGCTCCCCCTACTTCAGCCCATTGTTGCAGCCATGGTGTCCATCTACCTCCTGGAGGGCCTTTCTTTCCTTTGCTGCCTGTCAGGGTAGGTCAGAAGCTTACAGACATCCTCCCTGAGGACAGTTAGTCGCCAGACTACAGGGTAGGCCTCCGCTCCCTGCTGCTAGGGACAATAAACTATTTCTCCCTGAGGCCTGTGACCAAGCGGTTCACACCCTGCCAAAAATGGTCTCTATCAGTTGAGCCAGGTAACAGGCAAAACTGGCTCTGTGACATCCAAAGTTAAGTTGCCATCCTAAATCTAGGATCCGCCCATCTTGTCACATGAACACCCCCAATCCCTCCTCTTACTGTTGCATGTATGTCCCGAGACCACCCCCTCCCATTACTGTATTACCTATAGCACAACCCCTTCCAGTGACGTATGTCCTCACCTGTAATTAGGGGGCTTGCATGTCCCCAGAGAATATAAAAAGTCTGGGCTAGCATTAAGCTCGCTCTCTCCCTCCACTTGAACCACCAAGCGGGGCTGAGGTGAGCACACTACCATGAATCGTGTCTGACTCCATTTATCTCAATACTTCTCTTCTATTTCTCATGCTTTCTATAACATTTCTATGATCTTTACTTATCACTGTACAATTGCGTCTACCGGACCCATAATGATGTGTCAGGGGCTGGCTTCCCCTGACAGCTGCCCCTCTGCTTCACCAAGCATGGAGTCCTTCTCCAAGGACTGGTCTCTCCTGACAGCGGTCCAAAGTGTGTACGATAAGGACTTTTTATCCTTGCCTCTAAGGAATGCTCTGGCCGTACTTCCAAGATTTGTGTGTCCTTTCGGCAGTCCCTGGTCCTTCGGATACTCTTCGCCAGGAGCACAATTCAGTGATCTCTCAGAGCACGACTTAATAAATGTCTAGTGTTGGCGGTTGAATTCTTTTGTTGATCGTCTTCAGGATTGTTCCATCAAACCATGGTCAGCTTGGAAGATGCCCTGTGTGCATTGGGTTCTGTTCCCTCCCCAGCTGCCTGAGGAAGGCAGCAGACAAGGGGATCTGTCAGGATTCCCCCCACCCCCCTCCTTCTACTTCAGAGGGCTCTTTCCTGCTGATTGTGTTTAAGTTTTAATGGGTTCCTTACATCGGGATTTCTGCTGAGGAGGTCCTGCAACCTGTATTTAGGGATGCCTAAATATTTTTGCTGTAGTTGTTAAAAGATCATTTTATTGGGGGTCTCATACAACTCTTATTGCAATCCATACATCAATTGTATCAGATGTTTACTCGTTGCATATAACTTTTATTCCAAGGAGTCCCCGATGGAACAGGGATTACAAAGCACTTAACTTCCAACCGAAAGGTTGGCGCTTCACACACAGGCAGCCTGCTCCCGTGAAGGTGACAGCCTTGGAAAGGCTCCGGAGCGTGCTGCTCTGTGTCCTGCAGGGTGTCTGTGAGTCAGAACCCTCTCAATGGTAGTGGGTGGGGGTTTTATTGCACGCAGAAAGCATACTACTGACATGCAGACCTAGACTGCCACATCTTTCTCCCACGGAGCAGCTGGAGGGATCAATCCGCTGACACCAGCATTTACCCACGGTGCCACAGGGCCTCCAGCTTAGGTCCGTGCAGAGAAGGTTACCTTTGGACTCCTGACTTATGGCCTGGGGCAGCATCTCAGGCCTCAGCCTTTGCCCCGGCCCGCCCCTCAAGAGCAGGCACTGCAGCTGCAATTGCCTCAGCTGCCGTCCAAGCCGGTGTTCTGTGGTTCTATTACCCTCAGTTCAGTCGATACCAAATGTTGCTGAGTCTTGGATGAAGTGCCTTCTGATCACTGTTTATAAGAGTCTGTCCGTTGTGAAATTCAGTTGATGGCTAGCAGCCAGTCACGCTGCTCATCTAGACTGTCCTAACTCCGTTCTCTTCTCTCTCCACCAGTTTGCTGTTTTGTGGTTCACAAGAGATGCCATGAGTTCGTTACCTTTTCCTGCCCGGGCGCGGACAAAGGCCCCGACACTGACGTAAGTAGTCTGGCAACCGCCCTGGTAGTGCGGTGGGTTACACACTGGACTGCTAACTACAAGGTCAGCTGTTCGAAACCTCCAGCCGCGCTGCAGGAGAAAGATGAGGCTTTCAACTTCTGTCAAGAGTGACAGTCTGAGAAGCCCACTGGGGCAGTTCTATTCTGCCCACTAGCACCACTCTGAGTCGACATGGCAGTGAGTGACATTGCCCAGGCTGCTGGTAGTTGGTGGGAAACGCCGCCATTGGCTGTAATTTCGCCTTGAATACATTACCAATACATTAACGGGCTCAGAGTCCCTGAGTCCTGGTAGGACTGCAGAGCAAGCAGAGGAAGGTTGCTTATGATTCTGTGTCCTGGCCCGCCCACTGTGACCACATAGACCAAACCAAATTCCACCCGTGAATACAACACTCTTCTCGGAGGGATGTTGGCAGTCTGGGGGTGACCCTTCTCCTCCCCCCATCTCATCCCAGTGGTCCACAGGCTGCGCCTCGCAGGCATCCTGCACTTCTGGTGGCCCTTTCATCCCCCACTGGAGTGCGGCCTGAGCTCTGAGCTCGTTGACATCTGTTCCTCGAAACAGTGATCTCCACAGCCGCCCCAGTGGGATCAGCTCGGTTAGTTCATTTGTTGCTAACTCTGCCTGTGTGGGCAGAGAGATTTGATCACATCCCCTTTGTTTGCTGGGGGTCAGGGGTGGGATGAGGTAGTGGTGATGGTCGCAACGGGTGGTGTGGAGAGGCAGCAAGACTGCTTGCTGGTCCACAGTCAGAGGCCTGTGGGTAGGAGAGAGGATGGGCTGACCAGGGAAGGAGGAAATTCCTGTTCTTTGTGACTTTTGCCTGAGAACATGAGTCTCTGGAGTTTTAGCTGCGCGCTTCACATCCCTCTGCCATTGACGCTCCGCCCCCTGAGGACACTGGAGGGAACACGGCTCTCTGAGTGCTGCCTGCCCTCTGGCCCAGTCCTGCCATCGGCAACCCTGTCCATCAGGGCGGAACCTCTCCGCAGGGTTTCCTAGGCTGGGATGACCCCAGAGGCAGATTGCTGTCACTTTCCTCCTGGGTGTAGCTGGTGGGTTTGACCCTCTGACCTTTTTGTTCACCGTTTCACTGTGAGTGCTTAACCGCTGCGCCACTGGGAATCCTTTGCGCTCTGCAGAGGCGAGGCTTGTCATTCCCATCTCAGAAGATGGTCTCTGAGGGACTCGGGTTTGCCTCGCTGGAATACACGCAATGAAGGCACGGAGGGGCCCCTGTGGTGGAGAGGCTACGGAAGGGTCCAGCAGTGGCACGACGGCTCTCAGCCAGAGCCAGCCTCTCTCACCCCTTCTCCACGAATCACAACGTGACGCCTCACCTTGTCAAGACCCAGAGGGCTCACAGGAACCCTGCCCCCTCTCTTCACCGCTCTGCCGGTGCCACAGCCAATGGGGGACGCGAGGGCTCCTTTTAGACACGCTCATCGATTTCTGTCCCCAAAGTTGATTAACGTGGATTCCTTTGTTCGCACTCTCTCTGACTCTCTTCACCTTCTCCCGTGGCCGCACGTCCGTCCCTCTGTCTCTCCCTCTCTCTAGCACTCCCTTTTTTATGGTTCTCTCCAGTCTGCCGTCCATTCTCCCCTTGCTGTGCTTCCATTCTAAACACCCAGGCAGGTCGAGCACTCCAATAAAACCTGTTCATTGGAGCCCAGGCTCTGGGTGCACTCTCCTTTTATTCCCGTTCTAACAGTCACACGTTGGGCTGCCAACTTCAAGGTCAGTCATTGGAGCCCACCAGGAGGAAGACAGAGTGTTCTCTGCCATACAGAGTTAACCATCTTGGAAACTCCCAATGGCCGGTCTTCCTTGCCAGATAAACTCTCCAGAGGTCCACGTAGGTGGGATGGCAGTGAGTTTGGCTTGGTGGCTTCCGAGCCATGGTGGGAGGGCATCTTTACAGAGAGGAGGTTCCAAGAGCTCACTAGGGGTGTCCCATGTGGTAGTTACATAATCTAGTGTCAATTTGAGGATTAAGATTGTAGGGGTGGCATCTAGCCTGTCAATAAGGATATAGCCAATGAGGCCTTACGTGGGCATGGCCTTCTCCTGAGGATTCTGGGACCTCCTGGATTTCCTCCTTGGAGGCAGGAGACACACTCTCTCTCTGCTCACTCCCTGGGAGACATTGCAGAAGACAAGCCACATGGAATGACACTACCCTGAGCCACGTGGAGACTCCTGCCAGCAATGAGATGCTTACAATGCAACTGGATCCACAAGACTTTGCATCCACTGGCCTGTGAACTTTCTGCATTCACATCATTGCATGTGTTCTGTGAGTCTGAAGAAGACTTTATAGATTGGTACCGGATATATGGGCTAATATCAGATTTATAGACTTGATTTGGACTGAGCTGAGATGTTTTCTCAATATTCAATTGCTCTTGTATATGAAGCTCTTTCTTACACACATATGAATGTCTATGAATTTGTTTCTCTAGTCAACTGGACTATCACAACCTCTAAATTCAACAATATTGTGTGTGTACGTCTGTTTGTCTCCATCTCCATCTCCGTCTCTGTCTGTCTCTCTCATGTGGCAGTTTTATCTTGGAGGGAAACTGTGGCATGCGTGGCTTACCCTTGCAAAGAGAGAGAATGCATTATGAAGACAGCAGTGCCTGCGTATTTGTATCCTTCACACCGAGGCTGAGAACAACATCAAAGAGCAGAAAGTTCATCTCTATAGTTATCGATGAGGAAACTGAGCTTCAGAAAGTTTGGGGGTTCTTTAAGTGACTTGTCAGAGGCCAGGCTCCCACTTCCCACTGGAATCTTTATTTTACAATAGGCTGCTCAAATTTACATGCAATGTGTTTAGCACTTGTACCTTTCACCAAAATATTGTCAGCTCAGTAACATACAAAACATGTTTTGGGGTCTGACTGGACCCTGCTCACAAACGGATCTGATTTCCATATTTGTTGTTAAAAAAAAAACCCAGCCTGGGAAAACAGAAGGTTGATCAACTAAATATATTTCTAGACTTCAAAGTGATGTTACAAATGAAGCTTGGAAGTGCTAAATTTGAAACAATCTAGCAGCCTTTTTTTATGTGATTGGCTTCTCCGAGACACCAAATACACCTTGAGGAGGGGAGGGCTCTCCAGATGACAGGGAAGAGAACAAAGCAGTTGTGCCCTTGGAACACAGCTCTCCAAGCGGCCAGCGTTACTGACGCCTGGTAGCACTTTGGCTTGGTGGCAGTTTGTACAATGACTTCGATCTCTGGTTCCACGAGCTTCAGTCATCCTCTCAGCTCCTTCCAATGCCGGTATTATGAGCTCCACAGATGTGCAGGTGTAGCCGGGACCCACATGAGTCTCTCTGCCCTGTACCAGGTTAGTTCATGTCTCCATCTGGAGCCTTTCCAGATGTCTTAGCAGGTGCCCACGAGCTTGTGACCCAGGCTGCCTCTATGACTTGGCTGCCGCCCAGGTGAGGTAGAGGGATGGCCCGGGAAGGGAGGTTATTTTGACACCACTTGACTCCCCTTCCACTGTGTGGTTCAGGTACACAAAGCTCAGCGTGAATCCTGTCTCCTTGCTCAGGCCAAGGTCCCTGGTGAGAATACACAAGGCAAGCAGAAGTATAATAGCGAAACAAGATTGCAAGCAAAAATTGCTACCCAAGTATTAGACCTGGTTCAATGGAGAAATAAATACATTGACACGCATATATGTGGTGAAAGAACTTTATATCAAGAAGTAATTGTGCATCAATAGAATATCCCAGTCTAGATCAAGTCCATAGGGTCAATATTAGCCCATAAGTCTGATATTAGCCATGAATTCCTCTTCAGACTCAAGCAGCACATGCAATGATGCCAGAGGCAGGAAGATCACAGGCAGGCGGGTAGAAAGTCCTGTGGGTCCAATGGTAGGGGACGCATCTCCAAGGCTTTGGTTCCATCAGCCTGGCTCCATGTGGCTTGTCAACAGGAAGGTAAAGCAGAGAGAGAGTGTGTCCCACCTCTCAGGAGGAAGAGAGGAAGTTCCCAGAATCCTCATGAGAAGGCCACGCCCACAAGGAGAGATTGACAGGCTAGACCCCACCCCTTCACATTGACATGACATTGTGTAACTGCCACAGTAACCTTACCTGTTGTAGCAGTTTCCCATCTTCCATGCTTGCTCTTTCCCACTCTCTCGTATCCATACATCTATCACCTAGGGCAAACACTCCACAGCTTCCACTTCAATGGTTCTTTAGCAATTGTGTTCATCTTTTTGCATGAGTTTTTGTCCCCCTGTATCTGTCCACCACCACTTGCCTGCCACTCTGTCATACTGTGGCAGCTTACATGCACCTATGATGCTGGAAGCCACATCACTGCCATTTCCCTTACCAACAGGGGGTCACCCAGGCTGGGCAGATCTCAGAGGAACTTCCAGACCGAGACAGACTGGGAAGAAAGACCTGGTTGATGTAACTCTGGGGAAAAAAGTTGACCAGTGAAAAACTTCAGGGTCCCAGCAGAACATTGTCAGAGATAGTGCCAGGAGATGAGCCCTTCCCATGAGCCTTCCCCATACACCTGGGGAAGAGCCGTTTCCTCAAAGGAGATTCCAACTGAATGGAGGGGATGAAGTAGAGCCTTCTGGAATTTCCTCTGAGGACGGGGCATGACTCAACATGAGAAGGAATGGCTGCAAACTTCCATGAGCAAGCAGAATGTGAATTGTATGAGGAACGGATCGAGGATAATTTGAAGTTGTCGCAAGGAAATGAAATGCCCGAAGATTGATACTGTAAGCGTTAGTGAGCTGAAATGAATTTGGACGCTTTGAATCCGACAATAATGTGGTCTAGTATGTCAGTAATGACAGTATCCATCATCTAGAAGAACATTTCACGAGCTCTCCTGAAAGACAACGCAGTCAGGGCTAGGATAATATCCGTACGCCTACAAGAAAGACCAGTTACTGTGGCTATCATTCATCGATGCACCAACCCCTCCTGCGCAAGAGGAAGAAATGGAAGATTATTATATACTTTCTCCTGGCTGAACTCGATCGAACCTGCACTCAAAACGCATCAATAATTATTGGCCATTGCAATGTGGAAGTTGGAAAATAGGGCCTTGGAGAGAAAAATGAAGCCAGAGATTGAGGAGCTGAAGTTTGCGAGGCTAATGCCTTTTTCATTGCAAAGGTCTCTTTTCCACCGCATCAATGTTGAGGATCCCCACGGACCTCGCTGGAATCAGATTGCTGGCTGCCGTGGAAAGAGACAATAGAGCCCCTCAGTAGCAGCTGAACTAGGACACAGAAGCATCGCCCCCACCCCCATGAGGTCACCCTGAGAGTCACCTGGGGACGGACCCCACTCACCCCACAATCCTGCCATGCCCCTAACTCCTGAAACCCACCTTCAGAGCATCACTAAAGGCCAGGAGCACATTCTTGGCAGATTGCCAGCATTTGAGACTGGGGTGAGATGGTGCAGAGGGACACAGCCAGATGTCCAGTGTGGCCAGACCTGAATAAGAGGCTTGATTAAAGTGGGCGGTGCTGTGGTTTGGGGTTCAAAAGGAAGTAAGACAAGCACAGAGAATGATTGTCCAACGAGGCTCGCAAATGGGTTCATTACCAAGAGACACTTTTATAGGTCTCTGCGTGTGGAGAGGGTGTTGGAACCATTCGTGGCCTGTCCCTGCTCAATGGCACCTTCAGTTCATGCACAGGCTTGCTTGTGGTGGTGGGGTTTTGAATGCCTCAGTATTTAACTCTCAGACCCACACAGTGAATTCTCTGTAAGGAGATCCAATATCCCTTTGGAAACCAAGTTCCCCGGGGCCGGGCCTGGCACAGAGTGTATGCTCAAAACAATTGGTTGAAATAGAGACTAAATGGCTGCTAAGAGAATGTGGCCACCAGTCAAGCTCATCCCCCCAGGGGCCCTGGTGGCTTAGTGGGTTACACCTGGGACAGCTCACCAAGAAGTGGGCCATTTGAAACCATCAAGAGCAACAGTCTTGGAGACCCACCGGGGCAGGTCTACCCTGTCCTATGCGGTCATTGTGAGTCAGCGCCCACTCAAGGGCAGTGAGTTCAGATGTTGTTTATCACTCATCTGGTCTTGAATTCCTTGCGTGTTTTTAACTTCAGAGGAGACTGTCACTGAGTTTCCCCACTACCTGCACGCAGGTGTGACCTCAGCATCCTTATGATGGCACTGGGGGCCTTGAGGAGAGAGGCTACACCCACTTGGCCGGACTGCTTTTTCACAGTAACCTTTTCGCACCCTGCCTTACAGATTTTGGAGTTTAGTGTTAGAGCCGTAGCGAGAAGTCATCGCTTTGACAAGCTGGGATTGAAGATGGGGGGGAGGGATTCTTCGTTCCCTCGACTTGAGCTGTCCAAGTTACTAGGTACCCACAGGCAGTTGGTCTGGGATACACCAGCAACCAGACTACCAGTGCAGCCCAAGTCACTAGATGGCCGGAGCTAGACACCCAGCTGTACTGTACTTGCTCTGGACCTTTCAGATGCTACCTGATGTCTAGGTAACACCTCTTATGTATCAGATAAGAGGCTCCAGGGCGCCATAGGGAAGCACGTGGCTGTAACTGGAAGTGTGGCCAATCACACCCAGCAGCCACTTTGTGGAAGGAAGATCAATGGGCAGTTTGCGCTAATCAAGATTTTCAGCCTTGGAAACCCCATGGGGCAGTGTTACCCTACAGGGTTATAGTCCTGCAGTCCTATGGGGTCACAGTCCTATGGGGTCATATTCCTACAGTCCTGTGGTGTTTATGGATTGGAATCATGGCAACTAGTTTGCCTGTCTGTGTGCATGTGCGCTGGTTGCTGTCACGTGTAAAGAAAGTGTTTCCTGAACAGTGCAGGTGCTGAAGGTGCCTGCGGGGCTGGAGGGTTCAGGCTACCAGAGGTCCCTCCGAAGAAAGACGTGACAACTCATCCTGAACAAACTGACTGTTGAACACCTTGTGGAGGGCATGCGTGGGGTCGTTGTGAGTCAGGGCTGGCGGTGGCAGGTGTGTCCAGGGCCTTGCTGTCACTTTCTTTCAGATGTACTGGTGATCAGTGTTTCTTGGGCATTGATGAAGCGCCAGACGCAATGAGGCTCAGGCATGGAAAACCACGGTCCTGTTTTCAAGCAGCTGGTCTCCTGGGAGCATGTGACTAAGCATCCCCGTCCTGTCAGGCCATCCCTCCAGTGGCTACGGCATGTGCATGTGCTGGGGTACACTGTGATCTCCATTGTACAGATTTGAGAAACGAGGTACATGGACCTCTTCGTGCGTGACTTGTTGGGCTCGGTGCTGGTGGCCACTGTGCCTGTACCTCTCCTCTTTCCCCTCAGCCGTGTGATAGCCCAGTTGCGCCAACTGCACAACTCCTCTGTCACCAACGCTCTACTGGGGTGGGCGACGTTTGGGGGGTCAGGGTGATGCTGTGGAATCATGAAACAGTCACAGAAATCAGGAATGATAGAGTCCTAACCGATCAACAAGGAGACAGGCACTAGGAGCATCTCTGAGCAGAAAGGCGTGTGGGCCCGCACGGTTGGCTGACCTCCGGGAGAGTGGCTTCTCCTAATGAGAGTGAAGGGTGGGGCTTTTGGGGTTTCTGGAAAGGTCTGCTTCTGTAGCTCAGGGAGATCCAGCCCGGGAGCTTTGGGCTCTGTCCAGAGGCGTCTTCCTCTTCCTGGACTTTGTGAGTTACTTCTTTCCCCCGCAGGCTGCAGGTAGAGTCCCATTCAGTTAGCCGCCACCTTCTTCATCCTGGCATTGCCGCGTAATGAATTTCCAGCTAGAGACGCAGGAGGCCTCTCCCGATGGACAAGTCCATTTCCTGGGTCTCGGAGAGGGCGTGTCTCTGTGAGGATCTTCCAGGCTACATTTTCACTATGGCGTTGATGTCTTTACGACGAGATGAAGTGCCCCCAACTGATCTTAACATACCAACGGGCACCCACTGACCAGGAAGTCTGCCCCAGCTTCCATCACGGGGTGGAGACGTGGAAGAGGGTGGGGTGGGGGAGGCAGACGTGCTGAGCACACGCCCGGGGACAATCTAGTCCTTTCAAGAGGTGGGGGGTCGGTTGTTCAAATGGGGTGTGTTCCTCACTCAGGTTCTCCTCATGACTTACAGCATCTCACGAGTACAGCTTGAGAAGTGGGTCCCAAAGGGTAATGGCGGGGTCTCAGTGCCATGGTGATGACATTGCCGTGTTGCCATCAGACCTTAGAGCAGGTGTACATTAGAGCAGGTGTACATGTCTGGAGGTTCCCCCAGAAGATGTTCTTGTTGTGGAAAGAGTGCTCAAGGGAGCTGTGGGGAGCATGTCCCGTCAGCCCCTCTGCTCTCTTGTCTGTCTGTCTCGTAACCCCTCCTTGCTCCAAATTACTGAGCGTGGCTGCAGACCTCACCTGTACCGAAGTGACTCCAGTCTGTCATCTCTGCCCCGTCTCCCCAAGCAGAGCCTCGGGGATTCATTTGTTAGCTCCTTCTCTTGTGTCCCCCACATATAATGGGTCACAGGTCCTGTGGGTCTACCTCCAACTCTCCCTCTTCTCCGTCTTCCTAGCCGCTCTCTTACTGCAAGGCTCCTCCGGTGCTCTGAGTGGGTGTGAGGAACGGACCCTGAACTGCTTCTCCTCCCGCCCTTCATCTCCACACCCAGCAGTCCTCCTGCTACGCTCCTACTTAACGTTCCTCAAGAGTTTCTGCTTCTTTTTAAAAATAATTTTATTGGGGGCTCATACAACTCATCACAATCCATACATCCATCCATTGTGTCAAGCACATTTGTACATTTGTTGCCGTCATCATTCTCAAAACAGTTTCTTTCTACTTCAGCCCTTTGTATGAGCTCCTCGTCCCACCCACCCCCAAACCCTTGGTAATTTAGAAATTATTTTTTGTCATGTCTTACACTGACCCTCAAGGGTTTCTCCTACAGAGTCAGAAGAACCCGCTGGCCCATCACTGGCTGTTGGCTAGGATGCTCAGGTCAGCCCTTGCAGGGAGAGAGTGCAAGCTTCTCCCTTGGTGAAGGCAATGGTCCAGGAAGTGTGAATGGGTGGAAAGTAAAGCCTTGTTTACTTGTTTTGCATGGAGTCGTGTGTGACTGTTTCATCGAGTCCACGCCAGCACCGCTGTGATGGTCGTACTCAGCACATGCTCCACTGCCTTGACAATTATAAACCGTTGCCTTAGGACGTGAATTTCATTAATTTTTTGTTAGTGTTGAGGGAGTCTCCATCTATAAGTTTAAGCCCAAGAAAATTATGCACAAAACTCATTGAACTGTGCTTGCTGTGTGAGCTGAATTTTTTAACTCGATGAATCTTTTGGTTGTTAAACATTCGAGGAAATGCTTGCTTTGTTGACTGCAAATTTTAGATTTAGATTCCTTGAATAGATTGCTAGTAACACGTTCAATTTAGCCCAAGTCCCATGGAGCCCTGGTGGCATGGTGGTTACAGAACTCACCTGCTCACAAAAGGTCAGTGGTTTTAACCCACTAGCCACTCTGCTGGAGAAAGATGCGGCTGTCTGCTTCTGTTAGGATTTACAGCCCGGGGAACCCTATGCGGCAGTTCTATATGTCCTATAGGGTCCTTATGAGGTGGAATCTACGTGAGGGTATTTGGGTTGGCAATGGGTGCACCATGTCACAGTTCAAGTAGAAGAGAAATAAGGGCCCAACCGTGGGAGCCAGCCACCCTTGATGTCTGCCCTTTCTGACCTTGGTTTTTCTAGGTGCCTGTCTATTTTATACAAAGCTATGCCAGGGCAAAGGAGCTCTGAGGCATAGTTGGTTTTGTGTTGGGCTGCAGACTTCAAGATCAGCTTTTTGAACCCACAATCCCTTCTTGGGGGAGAAGGATGAGGTGTTCTGCACCTGTGAAGGTTTCCAACCTTGGAAAGCCAAAGAGGCAGTTTTACTCTGTCCTATAGGATCACAGTGAGTCCACACCCACTCAATGGCAATGCACTTCATTTTGCCTTTGGGCTATAGTACATATTCTCTTGAGAACTCACAGAGATCGCTACTCTTGCTCATGAGATTTTATATTGTCATGGGATTGCTATCTGAAAGTGAATTTTAAAATCTACAAAACCGATTTTCGATAGATTTGGTAGTTTTTATTAATATCATAAAACAAACCTACCAAAGGACAAGTGTTGTATGCCCCCCATTGTTATGAAATAGACCCAAGTATAGAGACCAAAGCTCATGGTTGCCAGCAATGCAGGGAGCTGGCAAAGGAGCCATTGCTTGGAGGATGCTGAGTTTCTGTTCGTGGTGGCAGAATAACCTGGAGAAGGGTGGCAGTGGTGGTTGTACAACATGATGATATAATTGATGTCACCGAAATGTGCACATAAAAGTTGTTGAATTGGCTAATGTGTTATTAAACGACACACACACACTCGTGTGCATGTGTACGCACACACCTGTTGCTGGCTTTCTTCCATTTCAGCTCCCCAGCCTGCCCTTCCCATCTCTTTCTTTCAAGGCAGGGGGGAAAAAAGCCTCATCAAGCTAACATGGACAGAGAAGAAACTGTCTTAACACCTGAGCGTGCCACACCTGGAAAGGAGATTCTCTGTGGAGGAGGGTGATTTTAAGTTGCTAGCTATTAAGCTGTATCATGACTCATCTGTTCTAAACCAGGTCACTCTCCAGTTCCTAACATTAATCACCAAAGGCCAGGTTCAGGGATGCTTGGCTAAGAAAGAGGGGTTCAGACAGCAGGTCTTGCCAGTAGAAAAGCTGAGCTGCCCTTCTTGGTGCTTCTTCTCTTTGAAAGGGGCGCCAGGAGTAAGGTCATTTTTTCATTGTCATGGGTAATTTAGAATAGCGTGGCGCATGCAGCTAGTAGAGGGGACGAGCAGTGGGAAGCGGAGAGTCTGCAGCCATCTCACATCTAGCTGAACCTGCTGCTGCACATGAGTGTACAGGTCCCCTGCAGGCCAGGTAATGCATGCTAAGATGGAGGTCATGGTCTCACCTTCATAGTACATGTCTGTTTATCCAGAAGAGTTGGAGGGTCCCCTAGCGGCCCTATAGGATAGGTTCAAACTGCCCTTGTGGGCTTCTGAGACAATAACTCTTTATGGGAGTAGAAAGTCTCGTCTTTGTCCAGTGGAGCGGCTCGTGGTTTCGAACCACTGACCTTGCGACCACTATGTAACCACTATGCCACCGGGGCTGCTAGCGAGCCTGCCAAGTAATCTATTAGCCGAGCTCCCAGTTCCTATTCTTCTCCAGACACCATCCTCTTCCCAAAAACCCAGAGAGACCTCTGTCAATACCAAACCATCATTGTCTTGCTCCACAGCTTCCCTGAGCCAGAGAATCCAAACCTAAGTTTCTGACCTTCTTGACAAGGGCTGTCTTGACCATGATCTGGCTCCTGCCCACCACTCTGACTGCAGTCTGCTGAGCACAGCCAGCCTGGCAGCTTCTTCTGGGGCTCCTCATTCACCTTGTCCAGACCGCTGCTCCTTTGTCACTTCTCCGGCAGCTTCTTCTGCTGGGGCTCCTCTCTGAGTCCTCGCTCACCTTGTCCAGACCGCTGCTCCTTTGTCACTTCTCCTTGGAGAGCGGGCCCTTCAGATCTCCCCTGTCCCCTCATGGGTTTTCTATACTCTGCCCTCCGTTGTAAGGAGCCCTGGTAGTGTAGCAGTTACACACTGGGCTGCTAACTGCAAGATCAGCAGTTCAAAACCACCCCCTACTCGACTTAATGAATCAAAGACAGAGCTTTCGACTCCTGTAAAGAGTTACAGTCTTGGAAACCCACAAGGGCAGATCCACCCTGTCCTATTGGGTCACTCTGAGTCATACATAACTGGCTCAGTGGCAGCTGTGAGTTGATCCTCCTCTCAGCACTCCTGAGGCCTTACCACCATCCGAAGCCTTGCTACTTACTTGTTACTTGGCTTTTTGGTCTTGTCTCCTGGGAGCGTGAAAGTTCCCCCAGAGTAGGGACTTTACCTCACTCCTCTTTCTAGCATGGAACAGCCCCTAGCACACAGTAGGGGCTCATGAAGGAGTGGACGTGTGTTACTTTTTATAAGAGAGATGAAAAAAAACTCAAGTTTTTGTTCGTTTGTTTCCTTTGGCCAATAGAATCAGTGGTCCATAGCCTGGGCTCAACAGAGATCTCTTTTCCGAATTGTAGGACTCTGTGTGGAAAATTCCATTCTCTCGTAATTTCATTTTTTCCACACGGGCTTTTTGAAGCCTCCTCGCCTGCAAAAACTCTCCTGTGTATGTATCTTCCATGTTAAAGGCCTGGACTTTGTAATCTCCCCGTTTAAGAATATGTGATCATTAAAATTCCTTTTGAGGTTGTGGGTTGGAGTCCCACAGAGTTGCTGATAACTCAATAGAGAAAACAGCGTTTCTTTTTTTTTTTTAAAGCAAAGCTGCCATGATCGATCTTATTTAATCAGATGCCTGCTAGCTGCCAGGGTCTGAACGCCGGGCATTCTGGTAAGTGGGCTTCATATTGAGTGTAAAGCCTGGTGGGTCATTTACACCTGATTGGGTCTTCATGTGGACAATGTGGCTGTGTATTGGATTGGGAGCCGTGTCCCGGGATCTCCCTCTGCAGCAGTTGGTTTCTTCTCCTTATCTCCATGCTGGACGGGAGGGAGCTGTGTGTGTGTGTTATGATACATCGGTCCTGTGGAAGATATGCCGCTACTCAGAATCCTCATAACAAAGGTGCTTATAACGCATGCTTATTTTCATGGGATGCTAGGTGGAAGGGGGAAACGGGCTTAAGAGAAAGTCCTTGCTCTGAATGACCATGGTGGCTAAAGGCGTGTGTGAGTTAGGGAGAGAGAGGGGACAGAACGTTCAGAACTTAGAGCACTGACATCATTGGTTTCATTTTTCAAAGTTGGTTTGCTTTGGAAGATTTTTTTTAAATTTAATTTTGGGGTACAATTCTGAAACGTTCTAAACATATCTATGTATTTGCGCCCCTGTCTAATCGCCTCTGTGCACCGTCTACTTGATTTGTGACAAAGTGCTGTGGTGTCCCAGGGCAGCTACTGGGTGGAGCAGACCCACCCATCTGGGAATTGTGTGCGCCTTGGGGCCTCACAGTGGCTCTTGGCTGGACTGCTGCCGGCTCACGTGTCAGCTTGTTGCCTTCAGCCCAGAGTGACAGAGACCAGCAAGGCAGCAGCTTGGGCTGAATGGGAGTTTTGTTCTCCTCTTTGACAACACATCTGGTGGCTCAGGAGTCTGTGCCTTCTCCTTAGCCTGTCCGTCTTGTGCCCCACAGCGTCTGTTCTTCCTTCCTCACGCCTGGTGTTTCTAGTTGCAAGATGGCTGCTCTACCACGTGCTCTTGCCACCTTCTACGCCGGAGGAAAAGGAAGGGCAGAGGTCCAATCGGCTCCCTGGTACAGAGCTGCCCAGAAACAAACCCCACTACCTCCGTGTGCATCGTGTAGGCTCCTGGCTGGGAAGCGTAGGGGTTGTTGTTGTTGTCTGGTGTGGTTTTTGTTCTTCTTGTGAGCTGCCCACGTTTCCCTCGGCACAAAATCCAAGTGGGGCAGCAGTCAAGAAGAGAACAGGTGTCAGGCAGACAGCTGAGTGAACGCTACACAGTTTCTCAACACCTAATGCTTTTCCTGGTTTGAATTTGTTGTTGTTGTTGTTGTTGAAACCATGAGTCTTCAGTAATGGGAAGCATTTTGAATTAAATTTTTTAATGTTGTTTGTTTGTTTTTCCCCCCTGAGGGTGTGCAGACTTTGAACCCATTAGTGGGACACCTATGTCGAGGGAGTCCCGGTCCTGGGTTTGTGGAATGAGGCCCATGTCTTTAGATTTGTATAGGTATGCAATGTCCTCACCAGGAGGCAGCGTTTAGAAGCTTCCCACTAAACCCCAGCGGTAGAAAATGTAAGTGGGTACCATATGTCCCTTGAGTCTCAAAAGGATGAAAGTTGCTGAGACTAGACTCCCTTCTGGATAGGATCTATGTGGTGTGTGTGTGCGTCCTTCTCTGTACTACCACAGCCGTGACGTCATCTAAGGAAGGCTTCTGTCATTCACATGAAGCCAAGATGTAGGATGTGGAGACACAATGCAGTGAATGGAGCATCTGAATCTGGTGATGATTAAGAACATCAGCAAAAGGACAGGGATGAGCAAGTCTGGTGATAACGTTTGTTTTGATTAATCCTTTTGGTGCTTTAAATACTTAGTTGGTTCTCTCCGTTGAGTGGTTGCGTTTCTAAGTCACTCACTTAATAGGGAACATTTTTTTGGTCTTAGTAATACAATAATTCGGCTTCCAATAATTGTGTTTATTCAATCATGGCGTAACCGTTTCTGATTAAAAACAAAAAAACCCTTACTAAACTTATTGCCAACCAGTCAGCACTGACTAATAGTCACCTTCCATAGATCTCCAAGATGATAACTGCGGGAGCAGGAAGCCCGGTCTTTCTCCTGCACAGCTGCTGATGGTTTCGAACTGCCAGCCATGCGGATTCCAGCCCAACGTGCAACTACTACCTCACCAAGGCTCCCCAGCTTGATTGGGACAAACATGGTATATGGATGCACTCTCTGGTGGCACACATATATGAAAGCCGCTTTGACCCCCACCATCTGCAGCAGCAGCAAACGTCTGCAAGGTTGAGGGAGGTGACGCCCCTTCAAGAGAAGCAGACTCTTTATCTGTGAGCAGAAGATCTGTAGGAATGATGGAGAAACTGTCCAGACCAGGGGCCCCTGGGAAGAAGAGCGGTCAGGAAGCCATAGTACCGAGGTCCAGAAAATTAACCGGGGATGTTCCGCTTTGACTGATCTGCCTTCCCAGCACAGGGCTTTCTGGAACTCCCAGCCTCTTAACCAGACAAATGACCAAATGCTCTAAGAAGGCAGGTGTTGCACAATGTCCAGCAGGAACCTCCCACAGGTCCCTGTTCCTGAAAGGACGAGAACTCCGAAACAGGGAGCCTGGAGAGCTAGGACAGTGGCTGTTGGCTCTGCCGCCGCGGAGTCATTCGCGATGCATCCCAACACTCAGGTTGGAGATGAGGCTCTGAGCAGGCTGGGTTTTCTCGGTGGATCGCCCTTTTCCTATGCCACCCGAATCATTCCCCCTCTTCCTTCAATATTCAGGTTTGGCATCTCTTCTCAGATGGCTCCCCAGACACCCCACCCCCAACTCTTTCCCCACAAGACCTTTCTCCCTGTCTCCTCCCCAGTTTACTTACTCTTCTTTCTGTGTTTGCTCACGCCCTATGGGGTGGTTCTCTGAAGGCACTGATACCTTCAGGCTGGAATTGTCCATCTCTCGCTCCCCAAACTACGGCTCCTGGATGGTAGACCTTCCCTTTCGGCTCCCTGGCTGTGGCTGAGAGCCTGGTGGATGATCACTGGCTTGCAGTGAATACTTGCTGAGTAAGCCCGCAAGTGAATAGAGAAGATCAATGAGATTCTGCTTGAGTTACACGAGAGACTAGATCAAATTTCAGGGTTGATTTTATTGGCACAGTACAGTGGTAACAGGTTCGTGGTGAGCCAGTTTGGGCTCTCAGAATTACGGATGGGTATTGAGAAGAAAGAACACCAGAAACCAGCTCAGATGGCCCACTCCATGCTGGTGACGAGGCAAAAAAGGATCATATGAGCCATTTTTTTTCTCTGAAACCCTCAGTGCATTTCAGGGGCTGGGGCTAAGCTCCATTCTGCACCCCTGTGGATGATCAGAATGTGGACCCTGAAACAGCCATGATGCTTCGAGGGGATGTGAATGGAATGCCCTGCCAGGCGCTCCTTTGTCGAACCAGAATGACTAGAGAAGAACAAGGCGAGTTTCCAATATAGCTGGGTACACATGTAGGTGAAATAACCTTACCACCTAGTAGCTGAGGGAATAGAAAAATAGGTCCCAATTGGGGCTTTTGTTCCAGGATATTTTTAGTAAGAGGGTTCTTTCTCCTTTAATGGCCAATGAAGGGAGGGAGAGAAAAAAAAAGGTCGGGTAGGGAGAAAACATGTATCAGGCAGAGAGAGATTACCCCAGCTGTTGGGTGTTGCTTTTTATTTCCACCTCACCCTCGCGTGAGAGAAACGCAAACCTAAGCAGAAGCTGGTTCCCGAGCCCAGGAGAGAAAAGAACACGGTGTTTTCTTCTCTCAGAGTGGCGGACTCTCTCGGGTCTGCCGATCACACAGCCTGCGAGAGTGGCTTTTACTGTGTGGGTGGGAGGACCAGCCGATCCAGACCCCACTGTTGCATCGTGCATCTCTTTCGTTTTAATGGCACTCAGGGAAATCCATCGTGTCGAATTAGTTCCTCACTTTGGAATGGAGGGGGGGGGCTCATTAACCATAGCATTTGAGCCCCCCACCTGTCACTGTTGCCTTCTTTTTTTTATTTGGTCTATTTTCATTAGACTCTTCCATAGGAAACTGATGAACCTGGTAACCTAATTGTAGACCTCCTGAATCGTGGCTGGGTAAGGGGTGGTGTGATATTTATAGGGTTTCCGGGCCCAGCCCTTTTGAATAGACACTTTTAAATTGCCACACCAGTAAAGAATATGCATTCAAGAAAGAAAAGGTTTTAAACCCAAATCTAATGCCCAGAAAATGGCTTTCAGTCTCCCAAACTGAATGTGCATCTTGGTACCAATTTCTAAAAAGGCCTTTTTCTAGTCTCTCCATTCTCTTTGCTGTGTGATGCTGCCGTTGTCATAGAAACAGAGCACGGACTCGCTTTGTTACGCCATGTAAGGGACTCCCGGATATGGAGAGTGACTGCAGGTCATTATCTTCGACATACTGTAGAGACTTTCAGGAAGTGCTGTGCCATGATGCATACTGTACCAGGCCTGGTTCCGGCTTAGGAGCCAACACTGGAGACACACAACTTTGACACGGACAGCTGCAGCTAAACGACAGGGTCATCGGCCGTCCAACAGAAGCACCCACTGCCATGGAGTCGATTCTGATTCACAGCAGCCCGATAGGGCAGAATAGAACTGTCCCAGTGGGTTTCCGAGACTGTACATCTTTATAGGAACAGACAGCCTCATCTTTCTCCTGGGGAGCTGCAGGTGGGCTTGAACGGCTGAGCTTGCAGTTGGCAGCCCAGCATGTAACCTACTGAGCCAGCGGGGCTCCTGCATCAACCACTGGAGCCTCGGACAATATAGCAACTGGGCACTTGCTGCTTTGGTTACACCCACAGCCAGGACAAGCTATTCAGGTTTGCGCATCCTGGTGTGGCTGCTGAGAAAGAAGAGTTTGGGGAGTAGCAGCTGAAACGAAAAAACTTAAAGTGGAACATATGTGGGGGAGAGCCCCATCAGAGTTTGGAATTAGGAAATGGCTGTGGAGCCGGGAAATAGCAGTGAACACTGGCGTTCCAGCAATTGGAGGTCTCCGTCTTTTATTGAGGTGCCCGAATGTTGAGCATTTTAAATCATAGTCTGATATTTTCTTGATTGGAGGTTAAGGGGGATAATTATACTACCTGGTCTATCATTTGTTTTTGCACCCCTGTGAGCATCCCCCAATCCACTGCTAAGAGAATTGAAAACACCATGGTTCCCTGATTCTTGTGCAGTGGGAAGACCCAGGCCTAAATGCCGTGCATATTGACCTTGCTGTCTGAGAGTAGCTAGTAACTGCTCACCCACCGGAATCCCAGGGCTTCAGAGTTATCACTGAGGAGCCCTCTCTGCTTGGACTACTGGAACAGTTGCCGCTCTGTTGTCTAAGCCCGATGCCCTGCATTCGTGTTTCCAGGTGACCGCGATTGCTGTCCAAGTGCATGCACCAGACCTGCCCCCAGAGTCCTTGGGACAAGTCCAGTGACAGCTGATGTTTGAAATCACAGGTTCCTCCCAGCCCCAAACCCTGGGAATGTCTCAGAATCGGGATGTGCGAGGGTCCCCCAGGAATCCTAGGACTCGGTAGCCTGACTCGGCACAGCTGGGGTGAAAATGCACCTTCTCACCAGGAAATCCAACCCAGGACCCGGATTTTTTTGGCTCTGTGGTTTCTGAATTTGTTACTTTTTAATAATTTTGCTACTTTAAAATAATTTGCTACTTAATGATATTCTCCCACAGAATACATTTTAGAACAACAAAATAATCCAGAAAAACTGTAGCAGTTTAAGTCTCTCCAGCAGGCGTCCAATCAAACCACACCTACTGCCATCAAGTCCATTTTGACTCACAGCAATTCTGTATTGTAGCATTTCTGCGCCTTTAGAACTGTATAGGAGGAGACAGCCTCATCTGTCTCACAGGAAGTGGCTGGTGGGTTTGAACTGCCAACCTTGCATTTAGCAGTCCAACACCTAACCCAGCATGCCACCTGGGCATCAACCAACCATCCATGGTAGATGCAGACCATTGACTCTCATCTTGTTCTTGGTAAGGAGGTAAAATAAGGGCTAGGGGCCTGACTTTATGAGCTGCTTTGGAAAATGCTGGCACCCCCTGGCCCTAACAGGGCTTGGGGATCTGCCTACTTGTTCCAACCCACATTACAGCTTCAACTAATTTTGATTTGGAAACTAACCCCGTTGCAAAAGAAGCGTCCTAAAAATGCTTGACATTTACAGGGTTTCTGCAGCCGTCTGCAGTTTCTCTCCAAATGTATTCACAGACCTTGAAGGAAAGCATTTGGCACTTGCGAACTCGTGTTTTTGATTCTAAGTGTAGGATTGCAAATAGCATCCTAATGGCAGATTATAGTGGCCAGTAGAGAGATGCTCGTGGCCATCGAAGTCAGATTCTTAAAAAAGTGAGTGAATTTGTTATTCTCATTTTTGAAGCATCCATATGTAAACTCATCTCTATGGAGAATTGTAGAGCCTGGCCATCGAGGTTTTTCGCTCACTGATGTTTGGTTTGATTTTCCCACTTTTTAAATCGAGACAGCATCTCTAAGATCCCAGAGAAATGGTATCAGTAATGAGAGCCAACATTTTTCCCAAGTAAAAAGACACTGGGGTCCCCACCCCTCTCCTTGCCTTTGTCAGGTCAACTTGTTGGTGAGTGCCAGTGGGTCAGGCTGACTCGGCAGTCTGTGTACAACACAACCCGATGCCCCTTGGTGCTGAGTCATCCTCACAACTGGACTTTGGTTTGAACCCTTGTTGCAGTCACGGTGGCAGTCCGTTGGGCGCCTGGCGCAGCCCGGTGTCCTTCTCCAGGACATGTTCACCATACGCGAGTCGACGTCTCGTTGGTCCTTCTGAGGGCCAACTGGGACAACCGAAAGTAGATGTTTGATTTTGTAACCTAGCCCGGTACCAGCAAAGAGCCCTTAGTCGGAAGACCAGATCTCACAGAGAAGGCCAGTCTAGGACAAATTTGGATTTCTTGAAGCGGGTGCACAAACGCCCCTTGGCTTTGTCGACTGAGACAGACCACATGTGTGAGAAGACCTACTGGGCTCAGGAGTTGTTCCATCCCTTCATGCTGGAAAAGGAAGGCAAGGACGCTGGTGTAGGAAATGGAGAGGCCTGGTTTCTAAGTAGAGATAAGTCCTCAACGAGCCCTGGTCAGCAGTTCAAACCCACCAGGAACTCACCAAGAAAAATATGAGGCTTCCTGCTTCACAGAAGTATTTACAGCTTCAGAAACCCCCAGGGGCAGGTCTACCCTATCCTGCAGGGTCGCTGTGAGTCAGAAATGCCACTGATGAGTTCGTAGCAAATGAGTTGATCGAGCGAGTTGGGTTGTTTTGGTTCGAAGTACCGAACGTTCTTAGAAATAACAACAAAAATGTTGTAGTGAAGAAAGAATTTTGGAGGTGACGTTCAAATTCATTTGTTTTGTTGGTGTTGTTGGGACTTTTGCCTCAGAATCCACAGTGATTCCGCAGCTGGGTGTGCACAGACCAGTTACTGATGGCATTCTTTGGTTGTATACCACGCTCCCTCCTATCTGACTCCCTCCTCCCCATGAACGGAAACCCGCTGCCCCTAAGGTGCCTGTGTAATTGTTTCCAGTCGCTCTTGGCCCTCTGGTCCCATAGAGACAGTTCTTAAAAGACCATGCTGACGGCAGCTCTCGGTCACTGACTAAGCGGACCATGGCTTGGTGTGGGGGACAACCCCTCTGCCGCCGGGGCTTGCTTCTCTTTCTCTTCTAGAGGCTGAGCCAAAGTGACGGAGACACCTGGTGGGAATGACAGTCGTGGAAGAAGGTCCCAGTCTGGGAACTTCCTGGAGGGGCTGAGGCAGGTGACTGTGTCACTGTGTCACCCTGTGCCCTCAGGGACAGGAGTTACCTGTCCCAGGGGTGGCACATCCAACACCCAGGAGTCTTTCGTGGGGTGAGCCAGATGAAAGGATTGCGGGAAGGTTTGACATGTTTGAGGTACAGCAATGGAACCCTGAGTGCCACCTCTTGACAGGGTTCAAGAAAACACAAACGCCCAAAGGAGGAAAGAGCACACTGCTTGTCCTGAGACAGGTTTAGGGATCCCAGCTCCCTCCCTTCACTGTACCACTGGGACCGCCCTGCCAGACCCTCAGCACCACCGCATAACTGACACCACCAGTTCTTGCCAAATCCTTGGCGCCACCAGCACCACCCACCTACCCCCACCCTCCCCCAGACCCTTTGTGTCCTTCGGCTGTCCCTGGCAGACTGTAAGTACCATTAGTACCTCTGGGACAGGCCCTCAGTCCCCCCAGGGCCTCTCCGAAGACCCTCACTGATCCTGGGATCATGATATGCTGCCCTTTGATGCCCAGACCTGGACATGGACGTGCAGGGCGATGGAGTGGGGCCTGTAAGAAGACAGTTCTTTCAGCACGTGAGCAGGTGGGCCATGACTGGCCTCAGCTCTGCCGATGTCCCAGCCTCAGAAAGCCATGAGGGGGTCACTCTGCCAGTGGGGTAGATGAGTCACTTTTGAAGCTTCCCAGAATGCATTTGCCTAGACCCCCCCCCCCCCCCCCCCCCCGTCAGGATTTAGAAAGCAAGAAGGTTAACATCTAATTGACCTGGGAGTGAATCTCAGCACCGGATGCCCATGATAGTAGATGTGTGACCTTGATCTGGGCAGGTGACTCAGCCTCTCCTTACCACACTGACACTTGTAGACAAGGACAAATACCCATACCTATTTATAGAGGCATTAGGTGAATTAGATGAAAATAATGCAGGTAAAAATTGTTTAACCCATTGCCCATTGCCCACAGTCCATTCAGTTAATACGGGCTTTTCTTGTACTTGACAAAAGCGTGTTTGTCAGGGGCCAGCTCTGTACTGAGGACCGGGTCAAGGAATTATGACCATCTTTCTCCCTACTCTGACACGCCTCCCATCTGGGGCCTGAGAAAAGCAGGTGCCCTTGAGGACCTGGCAGGCTCTTGGGGGAAGGGCGAGCCGTTGGGTGCGATCAGGTTCTTGGAAGGTGTTAGAAGGACAGGGTCTGGGTGTGGGGTGGGGCATGCGGGTGGAAACGAGGGGGCAATGACTAGACTATTTCAGAGCTAGTGCACATCAGAGGGGCTGGTAGCTAGCAGAATGATGATGTCAACGTCCCTAATACAAGGCTCTGACTAATTGCTATTTATAGTTGCTTATATTCCATGCTGCAAGTACAACCGACCCCTGTCAGCAGGATGTGGCTGAAAGGGCCCAGAGCATGCACTCCGACCTTCCCTCTCACCCCCTCTGCCCTTCACCTGCCACACCCCCTGGGGCCTCACCTCCTCCCTGTAAAATGGGGAGTGCTGGGGAGGAGGGGATGCTGGGATGAGTGCAGTGGGGGCGCAGGCACTCTCAGGCCCCAGCAGTGACTCGCCAACATCCGACCCAGTCTCCTGCACTTCCTTGTCTGCGTGCTTGGGGTGCGTCCACACTTTCCAGTTGCTGGTACCCTGTCATGCCCATTGTTCACGGAAGAACTGCCTGCTTCCCTCATTTGTTATCAGCCAGGCAGAGACCTATAAAGTCCTAACGACATGCATTTTCTCTTCGTGGGGCATTCTGTTCTGCTGGGGAATAGAGCAGTGTGCTCTGCTGGTCTTTGTTTAGTTTCCAATGGAGGGAACCCATTACCGTCATGTTGGGCGCCTGGCGGGAAAGCATCCTGACACTCCGTTGCCCTGAGCTCCATCCAGAACTGGCTCCTCTCTGGCGTGCAAATAGCTCTCCTCTGATGACCCCAGCTCATGAGTTACGGGGGTCTGAAGACCCGGCCATCCAACAGGGTGACACTGGTGTCCTCCCATCTGCCGAATCAGCTGTCCTTTTCCACTCTTAGCACCTGGGAGCCATCCACTCCCCCCCACCCCCGGGCAGATCCTTGTTGCCATCTGTGGCTGTGGGCCCCTGTGCCATGGGATCTGTCAGCGAACCAGACAGACAGACAAATCCCGGCACTTAAGGTGCTTATGTGCCCATGTCACTGACCTGGAAATGTGCCTTTCCAGTTTGTCCAGGTGAGGTGAGGAGTCCCTAGTGACACGTGTCTTGACTTGTCTCCCATTACCCAAGGTGACCACCCTCCTCAGCCGGCAGGAGCTCCCATGCAGAGACCATGTGGTGGATGCTGCCGATGCCACTGGTGCAAAGAAACGATCGTGCGTGCGTGCGTGCGTGTGTGCGTGTGTGCATGTGTGCGTGCGACTGCCGGGTATGTGCAGTGCATTGCCCACACTTGGCGAAGGATTCCGTTCACCCATGTTGCAGGCACCCTGGCATTGTGACATCCTCTTTCTTCTCCTCTCCTCTCTACTCCCCTCCCCTCCCCTCTCCTCTCTGGAGTCTAGACCAGTCTTGTCATCTTGGCCAGTGGAATGCAGAATGGGCAGACTTACCGAATTGTAAGCGGAGGCATCCAGGCCCTCCCAGCTCCACTCTCAAGGGCTTTCTCAGAACTAGTGTGGTTCCTGCAGAGAGGGCCCAGGTGGAACGGAAATGACCCATCCTGGGGGAGACCTACCCAGATCACTCACCTGTCACCGAGGCCAGCGACCACCTCGCCCCAGTGAAGCCAGATGCTTGGAGCTGCCTGAATTTCCTCCCACTTCAAATCTCAAGATGCCCCCACCAGCACCCATGCAGATGCTCTCTGTTACTGATGATGGGAAGCTCCGGGTGGTTCACGAGCCGTCAACCTCCTCCCCACAATTGATAGATTAATACAGACTTTGGCAGGCTGGCCCTAGAGAATGCCCGCCACATGCCAAGTCCTTGGAGACATGCTTTCGAGCTGCAGTTGGGGGACTAGCTGTGGGACTAGCGGGAGAGCACCAGGGGGTGTGGCTGGCAGTCATCAAGAGAGGGGCGATTCCTGGGGCACTGAGACCTGCCTCACGTGGATACAGTTAGATGACCCCGACCAGACTTTGGACATGTGTGATTTCATTCTGGGGAAGGAGATTAGTCTCTTTATTGGAAGTATTGATTTAAGTCATGACTCAAGATTGATCTAAGACTCGAGACCAAACTGGAAAATTGGCATCTGTCTCTTCAAGCTCAGCAAAAACATGGCGTGCCACCGCGCACTCAGAGCCCCCTTCTCCAAGGAGGGCTGGGCGTGTTTCTGTGGGCATCGCTGCTGTGTAAACAATGCTTTATTGAATGCCCCTGCTAATATTATTCCCTATAAATAAACAATACAAACCAGCATGGTTCCAGATTGCTTTTATAATGATGATAAACCATATGTTTAAAGAAACGGTCTAAGAATTACATATTGTGGTGATGGGGCATGTTTGGAAATTGCATATGCTAATGATACTGCAGAAGGAGGACTCGACTGCTAACCGTAAGGTTGATGGTTCAAGTCCACCCACCAGCAGTTCCTCAGGCTAAAGAGGTGGCAATCTACTTCCATAAAGACTACAGCCTGGGCAGTCCTATGGGCCCATTCTACACTGCCTTACAGGGCTGCACTGACCTTGACAGAAGGGATTTGACTGTTATATTGTAGAGATCTATTTAATTAGTGGACCCAAAGCAGTCATAAGCTACTGTGACAAAGTGTTGAGCGTGGCGATTATTAAACCAAGTTTCTCTCTCTCTCTCTCTCTCTGTTTTACTGTTATTTGGGGGAAGGTTTACCGAGCAGATCGTTTTTCCAGTCAACAGTGCACATGCACGTTGCTTCATCTCATTAATTGAGATCCTCATACCACTTCCTCCCTCAGATGCCTGTTTCTATGCCTGCTGACCTCACCCCACTGGACTTTGCCCCGGGGTCAATGCTACCCAACCCTGTGGGTCTCAAATGGTTGATTACGGTCTAGCTTCCCAAACTTATTTGGCCTACTACTCTCATCTCAGAAAACAAAAACCCCAGCGCACGCACACACGCGCGTGCGCACTCCACCACCACAACCACCATCATCTCCACCACCACCCTGCCCTACTAGCAACTAAAACTACAGCCCACAATCCAGGGTAGAGTCGTGTTGCTGTTAGGTGACCCTGCGTACTGCAGGGCAAAACACTGCGCAGCCCTGGGCCATCTTCCCAGGGGTTCTTCAGTTTGAGCCCATGGTTATGGTTACTGTCAATCATCTTGGTATGATAAAGTGTTAGGTATCTGCTCTAGCAGCCCCCTGGATCATTACATTGCCCCCCTGGGGGGCAGTACTACTCACTTTAGGAATCGGGTCTACCGCACGTGTACCTCTCCAGCATTACTGTCTTTTTCATAGACCTGATGATTGTTTGGCTAAAAATTGAAGTGTGGGGGTGAGGGGGGTGTCGATTCATTTCCAGACCTAAAGGGTGACCAAGGGTGATAGTGCGGAGGTCTCCCTGGTCTCGGATCGACCATACACATAATTCAAGGGTTAAAATACGCATGTAGCTGATCGTTGAAGGGAATTGTTCCAGAGGAGGTATTTTCTGAGGATGTGATTGGCTGAATTTGAATGTATGTTTTATGTATGTTTGAAATACAATGGAACCAATTTGCTGTGGCCACCTAGCAAACAACCGTTAACATCAAATTGAAACCTAACTTGCCCGCCATCCAACCGACTCATGGCGACCCTACAGGACAGGGTAGAACTGCCCCCTGTGAGTTGCTGAGACTGTTGCTCATTTTTGAAAATCATTTTATTGGGGGCTCGTACAATTCTTATCACAATCCATACATATATCGATTGTGTCAGGCACATTTGTACATGTGTTGCCGTTGCCATCATCATTCTCAAAACAGTTTCTTTCTACTTCAGCCCTTGGTATCAGCTCCTCATTTTTCCCCTCCCTCCCGAACCCTTGATAATTTATAAATTATTATTTTGTCATTATTATTTTGTCTGACATCTCCCTTCACCCACTTTTCTGTTGTCCATCCCCCAGGGAGGAGGTTGTATGTAGATCCTTGTAACTGGTTCCCCCTGTCAACCCCATCTTCCCTCCACACTCCAGGTATTGCCACTCTCACCACTGTTCCGGAAGGGATCATCTGTCCTGAATTCCCTGTGTTTCCAGTTCCTATCTGCACCAGTGTACATCCTCTGGACTAGCTAGATCTGTAAGGTAGAACTGGGATCATGAGAGTGGAGGGAAGAAATATTTAGGAACTAGAGGAAAGTTGTACGTCTCATCGTTGCTAGACTGCACCCCAACTGGCTTGTCTCCTCCCCACGACCCTTCTGTAAGGGGGTGTCCAGTTGCCTACAGATGGGCTTTGGGAGTTCACTGTGATTTTAAAACAGGGATGGGGAACCCAGCCTTCGGGGTGTAGAAGGCCTGAGAAGCCACCAGTACAGAGCAGCCGTCCCTGCCATCGCGTGAGGGATGAGTTCATGGAACGTCTGACCAGTACGGCCTGTGAATGGTGTTGTGAATATCCAAATGGGCCTCCAAACAGAAAGAAAGAAAAAGGTCCCCATCTCTGCTCTAAAACAGTAATCATCATGCATGCGCACTGCAGGTCACATGCAATCTGGCCAGCCTCGCCGCATCTCAGCTGGGCGCTGGGCCGCCTCTGTCCCACTTGCCTCTCGTTCTCCAGCAGGCTCTCCCCGGGGGTCCTTCTCTGAGCCCAGAGTCAGGGGCAGGGAAATCTACTCCCTCTTTAGAGGCGCAAGCCCAGGACTGAGTGAAAAGGGGAGCAGAGAGGAGCGGGGTCAGCAGTGAGATCTAAGAGCCCAGGTGGCACCATGATTAAGCACTCAGCCACTAACCAAAAGGTAGACAGTTCAAACCCACTCGTTTCTCCATGGGAAAAAGAGTGGTGGCTACTTCTGTCTGATCCCAGCCTTTGGAGACCTCAGGCAGCACTTCTGCCCTGCCCTGCAGGGCCGCTCTGAGTCAGAATCCACTCTACTACATACAGAGGCATTTTCCTTTTTAATGAAATCTAGACTGTACCTGTGTGACTCTTTCAGAACTGCCAAGACGTCTTGAAAATGAGGGAAAGGTACAGTAGAGATGGTGTTAAAAAGAACCAAATTTGGGACTAGATTGGGGTTTGCATGGCATGGTTAAGCACCCATTGGGCTGCTAACTGAAAGGTCGGTGGTTCGAAGCCGCCAGCTGCAGTGTGGGAGAAAGATGCGACAGTTTGGTCCTGGAAAGATTCACAGCCCTGCTGTCCTCTGGGGCTGCAGGAAATCGGGGTGGGCCTCAGGGAGGTGTGTCGGCATGACATAAACACACCCTCTTCCTCCTAAGAACAGGGTGCTAACGATGACCCATGGGCGAACGGCTAATAACCACAAGATGGGCTGTTCAAACCCACTGGCCGTTCCATGGGAGGCAGGTGAGGCTGTCTGCTCCCATAGAGATGGAAAGCCCAGGTAAAACCTGCTGTGAGTAGACTCAGGCAGTCACACCCTTCCTGCCCTGTTTGACCATCTAAGGCCACCGCATTCACACTCCAGTAGCCAAGCCAAGTCTTTGCTATAGAGACTGACTGATAGCTCGTAATATTTACGGCCCAGCTCTTTAGCGAGGGAGCGTGCCAGCCCACCCCGTTTATGTGGACTGGACAGTTTATGAGAAACAAATTCACTTGCAACCGCCATCTCGCCACCCAGGTCTGGCCCTGGTCCCCGTAGGATCTTCCCATGTGTTCTGCCTGCTTACCCTTGCCGCGTGTGTGCAGGACACAGAGCTCCATCGGGCCTTGGAGGCCGACGTACTTTACATCCACACGGTTTAACCCTTAAACCCGAGTTTACACGCTGGCTGATTGCAGGCTATTGAACTTACAAATGAGGGGGCTGGTGGGGCTTTCACCTTCCCGGCGACTGTTTTCTGGCTCAGTGGCTTGCTCTGGATGGTAGACGACAGAGCGATTGTTTCTGTTCCACCAGAAAGCAGCTCGGACTGTGTTGTGTGTCGAAGGAAGCCCACACCTGGTGTCTCTCTCCTGTCCATGGCCAATGTCCACTGTCCCTGTCCCAACCTCTCTCCCTCCGTCCAGGTTGTGCTCTGAGGGGGCTTCACGAGTCAGCAAAGATCCATTCTGACTTCCGTTTTACCTACCCCGCTTTTAAAAGAGAAATTAATGATGTAATCACATTTCTGTGAAGTACTAAGAAGAAATTTTTACAGGGGGGAAATTCTGTTATACCTAACTATACCCCTAGAGTACACGTCCAATGGTCTTCTCACGTGGACGAGAGTGTGCGTGGTTGAAAACACGCATCTTGATGACTGTGTGGAAGTAGGGACATGTGAGTGACATGTTGCTGTGAGGAGCCACACCGTCCAGTGTTGTTGTCAGCTGTTGGCCACTCGGTTCCGGCTCAGTGTCTGTGAGCAGCAGACGGGACGCCGGTTCCCTCCTCGCAGTCGTTCTTAGGTCTGAGCCTGTCCATGCAGCCACCGTGTGAGCCCACCTCGTGGAGGGTCTCCCTCGCTTTCGCTGCCCACCCTATTTTACCGAGTGTGATGTCCTGCAGGGACTGGCCTCTCCCGACAACATGTCCAGAGTCGGTGAGACGGAGTGTTGCCCTCCTTGGTTCCCGGGAGCAGATCTGTGGTTCTTCTTGCCGTCTGTGGGACTTTCCGTGTTCTTCACCAGCACCGCCATTCAAATGTGTCCGCGCCTCTCCAGTCTGCCTGAGACCCACCGTTCACAGGCACGACAGGTGACTGAAAAAGAACATGGCTGGAGCCAGAGGGTAGTAATACATTTCCACCTGGAAAAATAAAATAGAAATCCGTTCAGGTTCACTGTTGCAACGTGCAAATAAATATGCACACGTGGCAACAGACCATCACTCCCTAGCACGCCCATGCCCTCAACCCCAGATCCTAGGAATCTATTACCTTCCACAGCAGGTGAGACTGCAGGGTTTTTTGAAGTGGGGGTGGTCCCGGATTAGATGGGTGGGCCATGCCATCGTGGGGTCCTTACAGGAGAGCGTCAACAGGCTCTGAGTCCTGACAGAAGCAGATGAGATAGAAGGGAGCATGAGCCAAGGCTGTGGTGGCCTCTGGAGTTTCCAGAAGGAACATGGCCCAGCGGATACCTTGATTCTAGCTTGGTAAGATTCATTTTGGACCTCTGGCCTCCATAATAAATCAGTGTGGTTTGAAGTCACTATACTGTGGTTTGTCATGAAGGCCCAGAATGGAAGGTAATGCTGGGCAGGGGCCCGGGAGGATGCTGGGGAGAGACTGGTGCTCAGGTAGCTGCATCAGGCTCCAGGTGCAGCACACCGGCATGCTGTTGGGACTCGCGCGGTGTCTCCAGAGCCATTTCCTAGTTCTCCCCCGCACTGAGGGCCGCGACAACTTGCAGCACCTGGCTCCTCGTTTTCAGAAGGGGCTGCCTGCCCCTGTTGGCCAGGGCCACAGGGTTCACAGCGTGCCACCTCCTTGCTTGTCTCACGGCTGGGATCACCCCACTCCGCATCAGTTCCTGGGGTCGCTTCAGGGGGAATGCGCACAAGCTCAGAGTGAGTCTTCGAGTCCCCTCCCCCCTCTCTCCCTCCACAGTGAAAATGGGATTTTGAAGATTCTCATTTCTTTCTATTTGTCCCCAAGGCTAGTTCCACATCTTTTCGAACCACAAAATAAAGATCGTTGTGCAAGGGTCCCCTTGCAAGCACTCCAGTGCTGCCGCTCCTTTTCATGGGTCCTCACGCTGAGTCCCCGGATGCTGGGGCTCTGGGCGTAGCTGGCTGGGGAAATCAGGTTCAAAAGTCCCTTCTTCAGCTTCGAAATAAACCGCTGATTGCGTGGCCTGATGGTGCTCGGGCTAATCACATCCACTCATCTTCTAGCTGACTCATCTCATCCGGCCGCTCCCTGGCTGACGCTCTCCCTCTCCTGTCCTCTCAGGCAGGAGACAAAATGCCTGCAGTCCCTAATTGGGATCCAAATTAGGAATCCTGACCTCTTGGCATTGGGTGGTCGATGACTTTTGGTGGTTCCGAGAAAGGAGAGAGATTAATACAGCTCCCTTTGATGGGCTCCTGGCCCACCACCACCAGGTGCCCACAAAGTTCTGATCCGACTCAGACAGCCTCCTGCCTCTCAGATGGAACTCCTGCTCCACGGGGTTGGCAGGGGCAAGTTTAGCTGGTGTCGATCACCAGGCCTTTCTTCCAAGGCGTGTTAACCCTTCGTACCACTGTGTGCTTCTCAAGCACAAAAAGGGCTTCCGTTCCCCTGGCTGAATCCCAGCAAAACACCCACGGCCATCCAATCTCCGTGGCGCTGCAGGACAGCCTAGAACTGCCCCGGCACCGTCAGTCTTCCCAGGCACCGCTGGGGGGGTGTGCGCCCCTGACCCGCCCTGTCCATAGCCTGTGCTTATCTCATTCTGCTCCCGAAGTTCCTCATCTCTCGGTTAGAACCTTTTGTTCCAACCCATGCGGGCTGCTTTTGAAATTCATCAAGCATTTTGCTGTCTTCGGTTGGAGCTGTAAGTCATGTTCATCCATTGTCATCGAGACCACCGTTCTGAACGAAGCGCCAAGTGGACGGGGACACCTCGTTGTTGCTGACTGGATGCTGCCCTGGCTGTTGGAGTGAGGGTTCACCCCCTCCCTGGTGCAGCACCCTGTTACCCAGCACCAGCCCCCAAAGGAGAGAGCCCAGGCATGCTTGGGCAGCAAGGAGACGTCTTCCAGCACCAGCAGCACAGATCCTGTTCCAGCCGTAGCAGTGGCTGGCTAGCCACGGCAGGGCGGGACCTTGGCAGTCTGGTGCAGTTACACAGCACGCGCTGTGATGCCTGCCCTCCGTGAGGATAAAATGAGTATGTTTACAGTGCCCCCATCCTCTGTTCCAGAGCCACGAGGATACCCTCAGCTCCCAAGCCATGTGACTCTGTGTGTGTGTGTGTGTGTGTGTGTGTGTGTGTGTGTGTGTGTGTGTGTGTGAGAGAGAGAGAGAGAGAGAGAGAGAGAGAGAGAGAGAGAGAGAGAGAGAGAGGAGGCTGACAACTTGTGTCTCAAAAGTATAAGGGAAAAAGGACTCCCTGACCTACTTACAGGCGCTCTCTCACTGTAAGCCAACAAGAGAACCCGGGAACCCATTTGGGTCTCTGCTTCAGTTCCCACGGAGCCACCCTGTGTGCAAGGCTAATGGTCCAGCATGGCCCGGCTTCCAGGGGACGTGGTATCCGGCAAAGGGCGCAGAATGAGATGATTGTCATGCTCAGCTGTAAACCTAAAGGCTGAAGGTTAGGTCCACCCAGAGGCACTGTGGTAGGGGGTCCACTTAGGACCGGTCAGCCCTTGGGAGCCCTCTGGCACACGTGGAGCTGCCAGGGTGGGCACTAGCTTAGGCTCCATGGAAACTGGCTGTATCTGGTTCCTTGGCCTGGTTGTGGAGGCAGTGGCCAGGCGACCCTCCCTTCTCCCCATCACTCCTCTCTCCCGGCTGCTCTCACGCCATCTTGACAACTCTCCTGGTGTGTGATCGATGTCCGAGCTTGTGTGGACGGTTACAGCCCTTCCCGAGCATCCCGTATCCTGGCAGGGACCTCTGCTGCCTCCTGGGCTAAGTAATCATGTGCACGTGTGCATTCACGCCAGGAGAAAGATGGCTTTCTACTCCCGTAATGAGTTACAGTCTCAGAAACTCACAGGGCAGTTCTACCCTGTCTTACATGGTTGCTATGAGTCAACACCGACTGGATGATTGGCAAGGAGTTGAGTTGGGGATGGGTGGGGAGCTGTGTGTGTGTGTGTGTGTGTGTGTGTGTGCAGGCAGGAGTGGATGATTTCATCAGCTGACTTGGCTCCAGCTCACCTGTGCTGTAGGGATCAGCCAGAGGGCAGGTAGAGGGTTGTCTGGGGCCAGAAAACAATTCATTCTGAGGACTCTGCAGGTGGATGGTTCTCAGCCTTAGGTCCACCTGAGAATCACCCGAGTGCCCTTCTGAAGATGACTAAGGTTGGCCAATCTCCACATCAAGGCAGTTTGGCTCTCTGCATAGGGGGCACCTGGCAACACCAGGATTCATCTGAATGACACAGATAATTCTTATGGGAAACCAGGGTGAAGAAGACACCCACACCACCACCACCAAGCTATTCCTCAGGAGGGAGATGAGAGTTATGATCCTGGTAACCCGGTAGTGACCCTATAGTCCCGAGCAGAACTTCCCCAGTGGGTTCTGAGACCGCAGCTCTCTATGGGAACAGCCAACCTCTGCTCTCTTGAGGGGCGGCTGGTGAGTTCACACCACCGACCCTGTGGTTCACAGCTCAGTGCGTAGCCCAGGTCAGAAGGCAGAAATAACAGGGCTTTGCCCTGGCTTGGTCTGGTCCACTCCTCTGCTGAGATTTTTGCCGTTTCACCCCAGGCTAAATGAGAACCTGCGTTTTGGGGTTGTTTTTTTTCCCACCAAGTGCCCACGTGAAGTGACCTGGCCCTCCCCATCTTCCCACAGAGCGGGGCCCTTGCTGTCCCTCTCCAGGTGTTGGCTGCTCTGGTTTCCATCCCAGCTATGCTGTTTCTGAGCCCCCCACCCCCTGCCATTGCTCTCAGCTGGGTATGTCAGTGCAACCCGTGAAGCCCAAGTAAAGCAGACACCGCGGGCCTCCGAGACCCCATTTAGCTACCAGGCCTGAGAGAGAGAGAGAGAGAGAGAGAGAGAGAGAGAGAGAGAGAGAGAGAGAGAGAGAGAGAGAGAGAGAAAGAGAGAGAGAGAGAGAGAGAGAGAGACAGACAGAGAACGAGAGAACATCTTCCTTCTTAAAACAATTGTCTTACACCGTGTGCAGCCCTTGTTTCCAGCAGTTATACATGCAGCCCAGTGTGTCCCGGCTGGCCACGGACTCACTGCTGCATTCTTCAGCACCCTCCCTGCTGGAGCCCAGTGTACCATTTCTGTCCAGATCCATGTGCAGTTCCAATAGACAGACCGGCAAATGGCTTGGCTGCTGGGGTTGGAGTTTCTCCCCCCACAGGATTCCCTTCTGCTGAAGTCCCAGCTCTAAGTGAGCCCCTGGGGCCTCTCCACCATCCTTGCCTTGGAAGGAAGTAGAGACTCAGCGGAGGGCTTTTCAGTTGTCCCTTATCAAAAGGGGTGGGGTGGGGGGATTGCAGAACAGAACAGAGTTTTCTCTTTGTGAACTCCAGACTTCCTGAAATCTGCCACTTTTTCTCCCGTCACTCCTCCCAACCAGCGAACTGCGTTTGGCCACTCCTCCACTCAAAGGTTCCTCCACTCCCCTCTTCAGGCTTGGAAGGCCCAATAAGCCTGGTAAGCACAAGCTGACTTGTGCTTACTTACTCACCTGTAGTGAACAGCTTCTCATTTTTTCCCACACACCAAACAGGCTGCTTTGTAGACACGGCTTCCATCTGGCCCTCTTCCATCCCCACAACACCTTCCTGCAACCTCTAAGCCTCTTCAAATTAACATTCCCTACTGGGACGGGGGCCCCAGTCAGCAGGTCAGCACAGGCTTCCATGTGCTTACTAGCTCGGCTGTCATGAAGACTTTCACAGGGTGGAACCCATGAGAAATTGGTTAGCAGCCATGTGAGTTTGTCCCTTGCAGACCAGGAAGGAAGCACAGGTAAGCAAGCCCTGTGCTGATCCTGCTGAATGAACCATGCACCCCTGCCCATCTGCCCTTCCCCACCCTCCATAAGGTGACAGCGCACACCATGTGCAAGTGGACCCCATGTCTCTTGTCACCGGAGCCTTTCCTGGGGCTGGCTCCCTGCTCACCCCCACTGAGCCTGGCGGGTTTACCTCGTGCTAATTATTAGGTCATGTGTCCTGAACCAAATCGCTTCCAAGGCCGAGCATCGGCTGGTGAACCACTTGGGGTTGTAATTAGTTCCCAATTTGGCTAGGCAAATGAGGGCTATTTTAAGGCTCAGCCTTGTGCCTCCGGCTCCTGCTCACAGACCAGTTTGACATGACCGGATGGCTTGTTTGTGTTTTTGTGTTTGTTTGTTTTCCACCTACGGTTTTCACTCGATACCTCCTGGGTCAGTTACAGTCGACCTGAACAGGCTGGAGGAACCGCTAGCCTGGCAGAACCTTCTCCCTTTACACAGTGCCATTGTCCGCTGGGCAGTGCTGCCCTTCAGTGCTTAGGCTTGTGCCTGTCACCTGGAGGAACGCCTTCCAGGGTGCTGCCGAGGGCAAGGGCAGGGCAGACCCGCTGGCTCCCCGGGCATTGAAGCCACTGGACTGGAGGTGGCCAGGAGCTCGACTGCCTGCCAGGAGCTCTGTGGAGGAGTGCAGGGCAGAGCTGTCATCTGCTTGCCCATGTGGTTCTATCACTTAGAGGCAATGCGAAGGTCACCACCCTTCCTTAGGCCCCGCAGTGTGGGAGAGGAGGAATCGACCACATGGATGCTGACTGTTTTCTGCGGGGGGTGGCTGGCAGTGGCTGTGAAAGGCAGTGCTTCCTGTTTGCATCTGTGCACTGGCTGCATGGCTAGCCTTCTTCCCAAAGGAGCATAGGAGCCCTGGTGGTGCGGTGGGCTTTTTGTTGGGCTGCTAACCATAAGGTCTGCAGTTCGAACCTACCATCTGCTTCTGTGGGGAAAGCTTAAGCTTTCTACTCCAGTAGAGAATTGCCATCTTGGAAATTCAGAGGCAGTCCCTATCCTGTCCTTTAGGGTGGCTATGAGTCAGACTCAACTCAGTGGCAGTGAGCTTGTTGTTCCGAGGGGTTTTTATTTCAGAGGGTAACATTGGGGTTTCTGGTCCCTGGAGGAAAAGGGCCCTCCTCTCGGGCCCCTGTGAGTGGGAATCAACTCCAGGGTGGCGGGCTTGGCAGCACGAAGAAGCTGACACCGTCTTCTGTCTGTGCCCTGTCCCTCTGAGGGAGGCCACCTTCTGTCTAACTCAGAGGTTTCCACACTTACTTAGCCTTCTGTCTCCTCTATAGGAAAGAAAAAATTATGTAGTGCCTCCCTCCCTCCTGCTAATTAAAAACTCTTGTACTATCAATATAGTTCATAATCCAGGATAGAGTGTAGCTGTCAGATTTTGCATCCCCCTGGATTACACCAGCACCCCACTTTGAGAAACACTGCTCTAACTCAAGGTCTGTCTCCTCCTTGAGTCTTCTGCTCTGACTGCTAAGTCCCAGACCAATCTCTCTGAACGTCAGAGGCAACTCTGCCAGGGTAGTAAACTGCTCACGAGGGAAATAGGCTTAGGACAATTGGATCCACACATGCGATTCATTATAGACAATGGAACATAGGGGGACTGCCGGGGGGAGACTTAAGTGGTATATGATGATTGTATTGATCCAGAGGCTTGCGATTTGAATGCAGCTTCTTTTCCTGGGGGATCAGAGGGCAAAGAGTGCTCTGCCACTAGCATTCGCTTGCACCAACCAAAGCATCCCTGGCAGCCGAGCCCCCACTCCTCAGTCACCCACGCGGGCCAGTTCCAAAGAGCAGCCCATTCTGCAAGAATCGGTGAGGTGACTTTACCATGAAGCAACTGCCAAGTGGCATCATTCTGTAACTGCAAACCCCAGCACCATGGCCTAGCCACGCCGCCCTTCACCATCACAGCCAACCCTACTCTGGCCTCACACCGTGGCATTTGTTGCTGCCAGGCATATATCGCTAATGGGCAAAATAGTCGGATGGTAGATTTTTTTGCTGTTGTTGTAGATCTGGAATGTCGGATAGTCACTAAGTGAGGAGTAAGTGGAGCTAAGATTCACCCTGTGCGAGTGAAATCCCAAAGGAGCTCCTGATGGTGCAATGGGTGAAGCACTTGACTGCTGACCAGAAAGTGGGTGGTTCGAACCCAGTTGTGGCTCCACAGCAGAAAGACATGATCTGATTCTGTAGATAATGAACCTTGGAAGCCCTATAGGGCAGCTCTACTCTGTCACTTGGGGGGGGGGGTCGCCGTAAGTGTAAATGGGCTTAAGAGCACCCATGGGTTAGTGACTGCACGTTGGGCTTCAATCTGCACGGCCAGCAGTTTGAAACTACCAGCTGCTCTGCAGGAGAAAGGCTGGGCTTTCTTCCCCCACCAGCACTCCGAGTTGCAGAAACCCACAGGGGTTGCTATGAGCCAGCGTGACTTGATGGCAGGGAGTTTGGTTTTTCATAACAAGTGGCACGCCAAGTTCTGTTCTCAATGACCCAGTGCCATCCAGTGGATTTCAACTCATCGTGATAACCCTCCTGCTCTCCAGTGACAGAGCAGAGCTGCCCCCTGGGGCTTCCAAGACTGTGATCTTTACAGAAGCAGACCGCCACGCCATTCTCCCTCTCTCGGAGCAGCGGGTAGGCTCGAACCACGGACCTTTTGGTTAGCAGCCAAGCTTTTAACCACCGGGCCATCAGGGCTCCTTCCAGGCTCATTACTTTATGTGCATGACTACCTGGAACCCTCCCGACAGCCCTCTTGAAATTTTATTACTATTCTCCTTGATTCTCCACCGGAGAAGCTGAGGCTTAGGGAAGCTAAGTGCCGTAGGAAGCAGAGGCAGGGTCTGATCTCCGAGCGAGCGAACGCACGCCAGTCCTCTCCATGGCCCACCTCTCAGCCCCCGACACCCCACTCTGAATGTGCAGATGAAGAAAGTTCACCAAGGACAAGGCCCACTTAAAATATTCTGGAACAGAAACGGGCCACCTGTGTTGATCTCTGCAACCATCAGGCAGTTCTCTTATCTCAAGCTGACGCGTGGCAGAAAAGGAATTTACTTACCGATGCTTCGGGGACAGTGGGCCTTTTGAAATTGCACCTCCTGTGACCCGAGCCCCTGAAGTCTGTCATCCAGCAATGTGGATTATCTCTGGGAGAAGTAAATGTCTTTTTGCTTGAGAGACCCCTAGTGAATGTCTTCATCGGCGCTCGCCACCAGAACCTTCCCATGGCCATGTGGCATGCTTCACAGAGGGTAAGATACAGAGTTAGCCTATGACCTGGCCATTCCTCTCCGACACCCAAGAGGCATGCCCACCCAGGGACCCTCAAAAGCCCGCCTGTCCAGGAGTGTTCACAGCCCTGTTCACCCTAGCCGAAAAAGCGTAAAGGAGAGCAGTCTGCCGTCTGGACATGGGCCCTTCCAAGTTCTCAGAGATGCTGGGAGGTTCTAGAAGATGGTGGACAAGGCATGCGAGAAGCAGGGCTGCTGTCTGCAGTGCCTTGTTAAGCACTGGCCCAGGTTGTTAACAATGATTCTGGACATTAGTCTTATACCAAGCGGTTCTTATAACAACCCTCTCCGGTTGCCTCTGGTCCTGTGGTCTTAAAGGTTTTCACAATAAGCTAGGCCGATTTTCTCTCTTTTATGTTTGATTCTTGTGGTGACTAAGGGAAATCACCCGTGTACCCAGTGGGGCTGGATCCCCCAACTTCAGATTGGTCGTTGACGGCAGGTTGTCTGTGTCACCCAGGGCCATCTGATGCCTGCCCATTGTCTTCCTGTTACTAAAGACCTTATGTTTCTTTTTCAAAATAAATCATTTTATTGGGAGCTCTTACAGCTCTTACAACAATCCATACATCAATTGTATCAAGCACATTTGTGCATATGTTGCCATCATCATTTCCAAAACATTTTCTTTCTACGTGTGCCCTTGGTACCAGCTCCTCTTTTCCCCCCTCCCCTACCTTCCCTCCCTCGTGAACCCTTGGTAATTTATAAATTATTTTCATATTTTACCCCATCCGCTGTCTCCCTTCACCCACGTTTCTGTTGTTCGCCCCCCTGGGGCAGGGTGGGGGTGTTGTACGTCTATCATTGCGAAGCAAACTGCATGGCAGCAAGGTGTGCCCATGGGCATGGGCGAAGACAGTGCCGCCATACCTGCAGGCAGTGCCTGGCTCTTCCTGGCAGTGTGCACGTAGGCCCCTCACCCCGGGCCTGTCATCACTCCCCCACCCCCTCAAGCCTGCCCACTCATAGGCCGCGGTGCCATGGTGATTTCCACGGGGGCGGGGTTTCCTGGGCGGCCACCTCGGCTCACCACCGTTGCCTTTTTTTCTTTTCCTTTTCTGAGTGCTTTGGGAAAGACTTGAAAACTCATTTGCACTCTTAAAAGCATCAAATTGTATGTGTGTGTGTGTGTGTGTGTGTGTGTGTGTGTGTGTGTGTGTGTGCGCATGCATGCGTGTGCACCCGCTTGCCCAGTTGCCTTTGCTGGAAACCAACCTAAGTCCCTTCTAGTGTTGCTCTGAGCAGTGAGAGGGTGCGGCAGGCAGGCCGGCTTTCTCACTTGACCCTGAGGCTCCCACCTCTCCAGGCAGGTGGATGGCCTCCTCAGCTCACCGAACGGTTCACGTTTGCACCAGGGCTTTCCTGCTCCCCGGTCTTGGCCCAGAACTCCGGTTCCAAGCCCCACATGTCCTCGCCCTGGGTTAGAAAGCTCTCTCAGAGGCAGAAATTAGCGTGGCGTCCTGGGCAGACCCCTTAAAGACAAACCCACAGAAGGGTTGGAGAAAGGCCGCTCCTCTTGGAAACAGGAGTCCTTCGCGGCTTATGCAACCCCGGGATGTGAAAGTAAAGTGAAAGGTCCCCTTCAGCAGCCTGGCAGCGCTGGTGGCCCACTCACTGGGACTGGGTGTGCTGGCGCCTCCCGTCTCTTCCCTGGGGAGGGGTGGTTCCCCCGGAGGGCACCCCAGCCCAGCAAACTTCTGCATGTGTCTGCAGCAGCCTGAATGCTGCTATATAAGAGCTGATGAAGACGCAGTTCGGAGAAAACTCAAAAATAAACACTCTGATTCATCCTTGTTGTTCAGGCTTCCAGCCTCTGGGAGCCAGCCGGGGTTCAGAGACAAAGGGCAGCATTCAGAGCCCAGGCTCAGGGAGTCAGGAGCCCTGGCTGTCAGTGGCGAGGGGGCGGAGAGGAGGCAGCTGACTGCAAAACCCGGAGTGAGCTGGATACCCAGAGGACACCCGTGGGCTGATTTTGCTTCCTGGGTGGTGGAGGGGAGGGGGTGGGGTGCAGAATGAATACTCCAAATAATCCAAAGTCTTCTGAGAGCAGGACGTCTCCGGAATAGCCTGAACCGTCAGCTGGGGGCAGCGCGGGGGTAGTTGGAAGAAGCTGCACCTGGTGCGTGGCGCCCCCAGGGGTCCTTCAACCCAGGATGCTCCCAGCCCCTGCTGGATGCCTGTGCCACCCCATAGAGTGAGCAGGGCCCAGAGGCAGCACATCTGGAGTTAGGAGACACTGAGAGGCAGGACCCCAGCCTGGCCAGCAGAGCTGGGCACATCTTGTTTGTGTCAAAGCCTCCATCATATTTTCAATTCCCTTCTCCCTCGGCATCTTCCTTTGTGCCCTCTCTGTGCCTTGGGAAGAAAGGGCGAGAGGGCACATGCTACGTAAAAGGCCAACAGAAGTCAGTGGTCTCAGCACTTGACTATGGGACGTGTTGCCTTCTGCAGGGAATTTCTTCACGAGTCACAGTCGTCTTTGATGGGAACTGTTGTTACTCGCGTCTCCTGAGCCCTGCGCGCCTGTCTCCACCATGCTTGGTGCCTAGTGCCCTCCTCAGCTCCAGGGAAGACAAAGGCTGAGGGAGATTCTCAGGCCCAGGTGTCTGTCTTGGTCTCCCAGAGGGCTCTAGTCAGAACTCTGCATGAACAAGGTGGGCTTTACCTGCCTGGCCCCTTGAGGTCTAATCTGTTGCCTACTGTCTTTCCATTACAGAGATAAGCAAGAGTTAGCTGGAGATGAAAACCAAACTCAGTGCCCCTCCAGTCGATTCTGACTCATAGCCACCCTGCAGGACAGAGTAGAACTGTGCCTCTTTGGGTTTCTGAGACTGTAAATCTTTATGGGAATAAAATGTCTCATCTTTCTCCCTAGGAACTGCTAGTGGATTTGAACAGCTGACCTTGAGGTTAGCAGCCCAATTGTGACCCATTATGCCTCCAGAGCTTGTGGAAACTGTCTTTGCCCAGCCCCCAGCCCCCTCTTCTTGTGCTTTGGATTCTGGTTTTAAAAGACACCAATGACTCATTAAAAAGCCAAGGGGGTGTTGTGTTTACATGTTGGGCTGCTAACTGCAAGGCCAGCAGTTCGAAACCACCAGCCACTCCTTGGGAGAAAGACGGGGCTTTCTACTCCTGTAAAAGAGTTACAGTCTTGGAAACTCACAGGGGCAGTTTTCCCTGTCCTATAAGGTTGTGCTCCAGCACTAACTGAATGGCAGTGTGTTTGTTTGTTTGTTTGTTTGTTTGTTTGTTTGTTTTGTAGCCAATGTTAATTTCTGTGAACTGACAAAGAACAATTAACTAGGATCCAAAACTTGTTGACCCTCGTGGACTTGGATGTGGAAGGAAAAAATAATAATAGTAATTTCCAGTCTCCAAGCAGAGGCCGCAGGTCTATACCTGCCATCTTAAGACCATCGTAGGTCATCTACAGACCAACCACAGCTAACTTCCGACCCCCAGCTCCTGGCCCATTGGACGTGCACCAACTCGGCGGGGCTGCTGTATAAGAAAGCCGCCCAGTGGGATGACCAGGCGTGCCGAGAAGGAGGGCAAAAATAATGTTGCTTGATAGGGAAGTTCCATACCTATCCCCCAGGGAACTGGAGAACGGCGTGTGCCCCATAAAAATGTGCAAGGATGTTTTCTCAGACTGTTCTGGGTCCATTAAGATCCCTTCCACCAGCATTCAATGTTCCTTTATCAGTGAAATGTCAACCCCGTGAGCTTGTCTGAGCCTCTAAAGCGATTTTGGGCCCCAGGAGAGATTTTTTCCCCAGATAATTCTGACCACATTTGGTCTATGTGAGACTGGCGATAAGCTGCCCCAGGAACTCCAGCAGTGGGACCTTAGGCTCAGCCATTGCAGGGGCCCTGAGCCCATGTGGCACTTACCGTAGTCCCTGTTGAAAGTCCCAGGAGGGGAACGTCGTCATCTCGTACTTTGTGAAAACTTCCTTATTTGACGAGGGTTTACCATGTAGTCTAAGCTGAACACACATAGTTTTATTAACCTTGTCATTTTTACAAAGAAGTTAGGAGGAACTATTCTGTTCAGCATTAGAAGTAGGATATCTTGATTGTATGTTTTTTGTTTCTCTTCCTCTTTGGGGCCTAGGATTTCCAAGAGATGCTTTGCAGTTGTCCTTTGCTCGGGGTGGACACCTGGGGTCTCCATGAACGAGAATCGCCCAACAGCAATCAAAGCCCATGCAGAGTTGTATGGCGGCGTGCTAGCTTATGGGCAGACCCGGGCGGTGCCTGCCTCTTAGAGCTACCTGCCCATGGCTGGGAGGTGAACAGCGAATAAGCTAGGGGCCCAGATGCAATACGAGTCAGAGCCTGGAGGCACCTAGGAGAAGTCCTGAGTCCCATGAAGGTGGGACCAGGGCGCGGGTGTGCAGGACCGAGGAAGATGGTGCAGCAAGCCTTCGATGGGGAGATGCGATAGTGCCAACGTGGGGAGAGGTGTTCCGAGTGAGGACTCCCAGGACAAAGGGATGTTGGGCAGGAGCCCACTGAGCAGGCCTCGTGGTAGGCTGTGAAAACTGGAAAGATCAGTGAATGGAGGTAGGGGACCTGACACCCGTGGGCACCGTGTGTTAAGTGCTGCATTTATTTCCCTTGAAGCATTGCCCTCGTGCTACCAGGTCGCCGAGTACACACCGGTAGCATATTTATTTTATTGAATTGGAACGACATTCCATTTCACAGGTCATTTTATTCCAGCGTGTGCACACAATTTGCTCAGAATGAGGGTGGCGTTTTAAAGATAGAATTTGATGAGTCAATGAGGTGTTTTCAAATAAATTACTGTACTTGGAAACTGTAATAGTCATAAAATACCTCGGAATTACGGCGAGCGAGACCGTTATTGTTTCATCTCTAACTGTTAGCGTCTAACACCACCACCCCTCAATTAAAGTTGACTGGGGCTGTTATTTATTCTCATAGTTTCCAAAGCTGCATGCTTCCATAATCCCTGCTCCTGCTTTTCACTGGCAAATGGATCACGCAAGATGCTTGGGTTAGCAGCTGAAGCATTCTCAGCGTTCCCCTTGGTGATAGGCACCTGCGAGCTTCTTTTCTATGGTGGCGGACCGCTGTGAGGCCAGTGGAATTCATGTGTTCACAGCGAACATAATGTGTGGAGATGTGGTTTTCTCTGATGCACGGGAACACGCCAAGGTGTTCTGACTTGCCGGCCTTGCTGCAATGTCTGAGGTGTGTTTTGTCTTTCCTTGCTCACCTATGTGCCGTCCACTCCCTTATTTATACCCGGAGACATTTTCAGACAGGAAAGCACTGGAGTTTCTGTGCCGGTGTCCACTCTGTTATCTGAGGCACAATAGAGAAAGGCTGTGGGCTCCAGCTGGTCTACCTTGTTCCTGGCCATCAGGTTGGTAGACAGCCTGAGGGAAGGACGGAGCAAGAGGAAGCCTTAGTCACTGTACCAGCCTCTGTGACCCAGCAGCACCCACTTTTCCACCAGGGGCGTGAAAGTAGCAGAAGAGACACGCTTCGTGTCCACGGATGCTCAGTGGTTGGGGGAGGGGGGAGTCATGTGGCCTTCCTGTGGTGGTGGTGGGGAGGATGGTCCTGACCCAGATCAGATCAACCATTTGGCAGGAACGTGACCCCTTGCTGATGAGACAGAAAGAACAGTTCTTTTCCATTCCCTAAACACGTGCAGCCCCCTCCACCCCCCCTGTATTTCTTCAGTTACAAGAAAGCAATTTTTAATTGCCTCTCATGTTTGAGTTACAGCTTCTGTTTGGGGGCTGGCTGGCTGGGGGTGTAGCTGTACAAAGAACTCACTGGGAAGCAGGGAGATGATCAAATCCCACAGGCATGGTGGTGGTGGAAGTACAGGCCCCCCGCCCCTTGGGAAGACAAGCCTCTGAAATTCCGTGCATAGTTCATAGTCAAGAGTCTCTTAGGACCCCTCGGTGTCTGCCTTTGGGAACAGCCAGACCCCTTAGCTCGCTGGTGTTTCTTTCTTAGTGTCTCTGCCACGTGCTGGCTTCTACTTCTTTCCGTGGGCAGAAGAGTTGGTCGCCAGGACAGGAAGGGAAACGGCGAGGCTGTACCGAGCGGTCAGGACCGCCATCTGGGTCTGAGTCAACACTCTCTCTGGAGTGGGTCCTTGGGGACAGTGCCCTGGGCTCCTGCACAAACCGTGGGGTGTTTGTGGTGGCCGGAAGAAAGCTGGAGGCCCAGAAGTGGGAAAGCTTTCTACAGTGTGGGCAAAGGAGACACACAAGCCCCTCTAAGACCTCCCACCACGGTGCATCTCAGCCTTTGGCGGGCCTGTCCATTCTGTGGACCTAGGTTTGAGGAGACATGGTAACACACGCCGTCGTCCTCAGTCACCATCATTGGGTCCCATAGAGGCGACTTGGTTCCTAGCCACCCTGTGTGTTATACACAGGACAGAACTTCCCAAGGGGCGTTTCTTGGCTCTAATCCCCAACACAGCAGTTCTCCCCATGGCTCTTCGCTGAGCGGCCGGTGGTTGGAACCGCCAACTTTTAGTTGATGGCATGCACCCCCGGAGGCCCTTGTCTTCATGAACTTACTGCCATGGAGCTGGTTCCAATGCACAGTGACCAAGAGGACAGAGTAGAGTTGCCCCTGTTGGTTTCCAAGGCTGTGAATCTTTATGGAAATAGAAAGCCCCACCTTTTTCCCACCAAACAGGTGGTGGTTTCGAACTACTGACCTTGAGATGAAAACTTGTCACGACTACCACCAAAACCCTAACTCAGGGTCATCAAGTCCTTACTGACTCATAGTGACCCCACAGGAGCGGGCAGAGCTGCCTCGGTGGGTTTCAGAGACTGTCATTGTTTATAGGAGGGGAAAGCCACGTCTTTCTCCCGCAGATGCCAACCACTGACATTGAGCTCAACAGACCAACAAATAACCCACCACACCACCAGGGCTCTGTGTGTCATAATACACGGGCTATTGGACAAACAAGGGAAAGCGAACTAAATTCCATCAAACTCAGGTGGGTGCTTTTCAAATCAAGCCTCCTCTGATCATAAAGATAGCTGAAGCAAATCCGCGCCCCCCCCCCCCCCCAGCAAATAGATGCCATAGTGGCAGGGGTAAGAAGGCAGTTGAGTCCTCTGTCACCCCTAGGACCCCCTTCCTCCCGTGTCTCCCATGGATGGAGGCCAGGGGCATCGAAAGGACCAGAGTCCTCGGCTGCTGTACACAGTCCAAGCGGTGGAGGTCTCCAGAGGCAGCCCCTTCCCTGCACAGTGTTCTCTCCCCTCCTGCCCCCTACCCCCCAGAGCAGAATCCTTGTGAGAGGATGGTGCCCAAGGTTGCTTCACCCACCCCCCTCTACCCCCTCATGTGGTGCCAACCAAGAGAGCCCACCACTTGCCTGCTCCTGGAACTGCACCCTGGAAGTTGGTCTTGACGAGGCACTCCTTCCTGGCTTCATCCAAGGGGTTCCTAGGCAACGCAGTGACTCACCGCCCTGCAAAGTTAACTTAGAGAACCGCTCAAACCCCGGCTGAACAACCCCACCCAGATTCTCATGAGTTGCAAGAACAAGAAGTCTTTGGATTTTTAAAAACAAAAAAATGTTTTTAATTTCTTTTTTTAATTACTGGCACGTCTATTACGGCCTCGCCTCGTTGACAAACGGCTGTTTTCCACAGTAATTTTAGCCTTGTCTGTAGGTGAAGGATTTTCCCCCAGATGTTCCTTCAGTGTCACAGTCTGTGGAATCCGGGAGCGGCCCGGAAAGTGCTTCACTGGCCCCCACCCGGGCAAGGAAGGCGATGATCAGCTCCTGTTCCTGTGATTAAACATAGACCACGCTCCTTTATTTTTGCCTAACGCATGTTTCTCCTCCCAGTTTGCCTTAAGAAAGGTGTCCTATGGAGAGGAAGGCTTTCTGAAGAGCTACACCTAGAACCTTCTCCCAGAGGGGAGGGGAGAGGCTTTCCCACCCAGCTCCTCCAGCACCGGCTGCTTGCCCCTGGGAAGGCTTCCTTTCTCAGCACCGTCATGGAAAAGCACTTTAAAAATTCAGGAGTTTAGGGCTATTCCCCGCAGGAAACAGCGATATACATATCTGAATCTGGAGGGGTGAACCAGGGAGTGAAACCGTCTGCCCGGGGAGTTTTCTTCCATTTGTTGTTTGTTTCTTTGTTTGGCGGTGATATTTCAAGGGCCCCGGAGAATGCCCCAGCCCCGCCTGGTTCCATCTTGTTGTTGTTGCTGCTGCTGTTAGCAGTCACGGTGTTGCCACCAGGACTCCGTGGGGTCCGACCCTTGTCACCACTTGGTATTCGTTGGCTGATGTCAGGAGGTGGGTCACCAGGCCTTTCTTCCTCACCTCTCTCAGTCTGGAAGTGCCACTGAAACCTGCCTCCTGATCTCGGAACAGCACGCAGGCCTCCACTGGCAGCGGAGCAGTGGCTTGGGGCTGGTGCATTGAGGTGGGGAATTGAACCTGGGGCTCCTGCCTGGAAGGCAGGGGGTCAGTGGACTGTGCTGTTGTTCCTTTTCATCGAGCCGGCTCCGACCCATCGTGACCCTGTGCACAACAGAACAAAAGACTGCTCAGTCCTGCACCACCCTCACCACTGTTCTCATGCCTGAGCCCATTGCTGCAGCCAGGGTGTCAGCCCATCGTGTTGGGCGCCTTCCATTTTACCATGTCCTTCTTGAGGGACTGGCCTCTCCTGATAGCATGTCCAAAAGATGTCAGAGGAATTCTTGCCATCATGCCTCTCGAGGGCACTCTGGACACCCTTCTTCCAACAAGACCGCTTTGGCCGTTCGGCAGCCCTAGTACTTTCAATCCTCCTCTCCAGTACCACGACGCCCAGGCATCCATCCTCCTCCTGCTCTCCTTACTCACATGCGTTGGAGGCGGTGGCTCAACCCACCGCCCTGGAGTCTGTGCCCACTCAGTGCGACCCTCTGTGGTTTCCCAAGGCTGTGTCTATTGCCAGGAGTAGAAAGCCCCGTCTTTCGCCCGAGGGGCTGCTGGTGGTTTTGAACTGCCAGCCATGCAGATCGCAGACGCACGTGTAACCACTGCACCACCAGGGCTCCATTGGGTCAGGCTAGCCCTCCTATAATTCCGTTTTAGGACATAGTACATGTAGAACTACATTGTTGAGGCTATCGAAGCCTGGGGCTACCAAAGGAAGCAAGGAGATGTGGAACCTAAAGAGGGGGCGCTTGTGAGGGCCTGGGCACTGTCTCAGCCCCTGAAGGGCAGTCAAGTTCGGAAGAGGGTGTGTCCCTAGGTGCTTCCAGGGGCCAGAGTGGGGAGTGAGGAGCCGGTCTGGGATTCCTGTAGGCGCAAACTTGCCAGCGGCTGGAGCTCTCAGAGACTGGACAAGGCTGTTTCCAGCAGGATTGCAGGCAGAGGGGACTGCTGGTCTCAAAAGCCAGTCGGAGCCTGGGGACCACTTGCCCCTTTGTTGAGAGCTGGATTTCTCGGGGCGATGGGAAATGGGATGGCTAGGACCCAGAGGCCCTGCCCCACGTGTGATGCCCCATGTCATCGTTTAAAGGATAGGCTGTTACCTGCAGCATCTCTGATTTTGCCCAAGGGGCCCAGGGAAGGACACGATTAATTATTCAGACTTCTCCCTGTGAAGCAGGTGGCGCAGAGACAGACAACTTGATACAAACGATGCTTCTAAAATGGTTAGTAATATATTTTATTCATGCGCTCTGCTGACAATAGAAGAGTTCCTGCGTGACATTTCTTAGACACATCACTCACGATCCCGCGGGCAGTCTCTGAGTGAGCGCGGAATCAGATGCGGGAAGTTATACACAGTCCGATAGATTATGCAAGTTAGGTCCCGGAGTTTGGGAAGCCAGCTATTCCTCATTAGGATTTTCAAATGAGCATCTTCCATGTACTGTTGGTGGGCAGGGCCCTGGTGGCAGAGCGGCCAGCCGCTCAGCTGCTAACCAGAAGGTTGGATGTTCAAGCCTAGCAGCTGCTCCACAGGAGAACGATGTGGCCGTCTTCTAACACAAAGACTTAAACCAAAAACCTATTGACATCCCAGTGTGCGCTGACTCTTCGCTGACCCCATCAGACGGAGTAGCGACCGGACGGCAGTGGGTTGGGGCTTTGTGTACCGTTCGGTACCTTTGCTCTCTGATGCACAGTCCAAACTAGACCCGCTGCCACTCCATTCCCACTCCTAGGACCGCCCAGGACAGAGTAGGGCTTCCCTGTGGGCTTCACAAAGCCGGTTCCTCCTCTCTCTCCAGTGGGGGCTTTGAACTGCTGACCATTTGGTTCACAGTTGAGCGCTTTAACCAGGGTGCCTTTCACTGATGGATTGGGGACCAAAATGCACTTTTGTCTGAGGGGGAAAGTGGAATGTCCTCTGAGTCACTGTCACTAGCACTTTGTAGTGGCGCCAAGAGAGATTTCTTCAGCAGAAACAATGTTGTTTTTAACCCATACTTCTAAGACTTGGACTCCCCGCACCCACCAACATTGCACCACCCACTATATTTTTCCTACTTCCTCTAAGGCAGTGGTTCTCAATCTCTGGGTCGCGACCCCTCGGGGGGTCGAACAACCTTTTCACAGGGGTTGCCCAATACATAACAGTAGCAAAATGACAGTTATGAAGCAGCAATGAAAATGATTTTATCACTGGGGGGCTCATCACAACATGAGGGACTGTTTGAAAGGGTCGCGGCATGAGGAAGGTTGAGAACCGCTGCTCTAATGAATGGGGGGGCGTGGCCTCATCTGACAACCTGCAACCTGTGAGGAGGCAGAAGGCTAAGAGCAGTGCATTGAGGCATGTGCAGAATGAATGTGGGAAGAGTCCAGCCTCCACCCCTGCATCTCACCACAGGCCCATGTTCTGTCGCCCCTTGCCCCCTGGAACACCGCCAGCCACCAAGCCCACTCATCAGTATCTCAGAGAGCTTTGCGAGGGCCCTGCCTCCTCGGACTCCAGTGAGTTATGAATTGGGCTGCTAACCGCAAAGTCTGCCGTTCAAATCCACCAGCTGCTCCTTGGGAGAAAGATGAGGTTTTCTACTCCCATAAATATTTACAGCCCCGGAAACCCAGTGTGGTGGGTTGTACTCCAACCTGTAGAGCCGCTAGGAGACTGGTCTGGTTGGAGAGACTGAAGACAAATATACACGCAGAGGAAAGATTGTTTGGCATTACACTAGGTGTAACAGAGGAAAAAATCAAGGTGTGCCAACTGGAATAAGATTGGGGGCTGCTCTCATTTGGATGGGGAAGGTGGCGTTGCCGTGACTGGACTTTGACGCTGAAATGCTTAGGCTTTAGGATCAATGCGGGTAGACGCAGAGCAGAGAGCAACCCAGGAAGACGGGAGCTGAACAGCATGCCCACAGCATTGTGGGTGGAGATGTGGGCAGAGGCAAGAAAGCAGAGGGCCCCAATGGCCATGGGGTAGCCACGGCAGGTTATAGGCTGGGAATGAGATGGTCTAAGAGATTGGCCCTGGTGACTGCCTCTCAAACTACGTGGGCAAGAGGAACATGAGACATCAGTAAGTCACTGTCGCTGCCTGCATGAAAGGTGACCGAGCCTGGGACTGGTAGGGACAGCGGAGGTGGGTAGAAGAGATGGCAAGAAGAAGGTCTGCTAATAATTTCTTTGCTAAGAATTGATACCAGACTAGTTCTAAGTGGGTAGAGATTGAAGATATCCCAAATGTCCAACTCTTACAAGATACGACTTTGCTCCATTTTCCACCCCTTCACCCCCACCCCCATGTCCTAGGAGTCTGTGATTTGATGCAAAATCCCACAGAAATTGAAGGAAATGTCTCACATGGTGGCAGGTGCTATGAAGGCCCAAATCCAAGGGTCAGGGGGAGGCGAACCAATTGCAGGGCCCAGAGCTAGAAACCAAAAATGTCCCAAAGCCACAGTGGGTCTGCTTGCTTCTACCAAAGCCCAGTCAGGAAAAGAGAGGCCTGGCTTTCCAGGTGAGGCAACGGTATGTGCAGAGTCATGTGGGACCCCTTGGTGTACCCAAAGAAAACAAAGTGTGTGACCTGATGCACACCTGGTTCCGACACAAAACCTTAAAGATGTCATCCAGGAAACAGAGTGTGACTCCCTTCGAGCCTGGTTCTGAAAGAGGATCTGGAAGATGTCACCAAGGAAACAATGGGCCCCATTCGCACCCTCTACTACGGTGTGGTCGTACCCCATCCTCTTCCTGTTGTTTAGTAGAGAATGCCCTCCACAATGGGACGGGAGCCTCCGGCATCTGAAGTCCAGAATTACAGCATCTCCCATAAGGCGTAGCGAGTAGGAGGACCACTTTCCCTGACTGTAACTCGGAAGGGTCCATTGAGAGGTGATGTGGGTGGTTCTTCCGGGCCCTGCATTTACAATGATGCCCAGAAAGGCTAAAATACTGGGCATGATCTTCACCTGATGTCTGAAGCCATTCTCGTTGTTGTTGGGTACCAGCTGGTCCGTTCTCTCCCATAGTGACTCCATGTGACAGAGCAGAGCCGCTGTAGGCTTGTCCTGGCTGCAGTCTGTAAGGAAGCAGGAAGCAGATCTCCAGGCCGTTCTCCTACAGAGCAGCCAGGGATTTCTGAAAGGCCCACCTTGAGGTCAGCAGCCTAGCTCTTCACCATTGCATGACCAGGGCTCCTTAAAACCATTCAACGGGAGGACGAATGAATGGATGGGCCCATGGGAGCCACTCACACACAGTGCTGGTCAGAGCTGGAAGCACCAAGAACACAGTGCAGAATGGTCTCTTCCTGCTGCCACTCAGGCTGCGCCAAGCAAGGGGTCCTGCAAGCAGACCAGCCAAAGGTCTTGGTCATTTGACTGTTGGCAGCACTCCAACTGTGCAAAGCTTGGGCATGGGGGCCTTTGAGTTGGAGATCATGAGAGCCTGAGAAGTCCTTTACACACACACCCACCACCACCACCACCCCTTAGAATTTAGGAAACCGGGCCCGAGGGAGCTTACAGGCACTCATCGAAAGATACACAGCCGGGTCTCAGTTTCCTACTGTGGCCATTCAAAACAGCACACTGTGCTGGCTTGGAAGAACAGTGATCTATCCTTTCACCCTCTCCGTTGGGCTGGGCTGACAGTTCCTTCTGGAGACTTGGAGAGCGTTGTTCCGGGTCTCTCGCCTCCTCTCTGGCAGCTGCCGGCAGACCTGGGCGTTCCTTCCCTGCTTATAGCAAACCAGCCGTCAGAATAAACGAGTCTGTGCTTACATGCAGCTGCTCTTTCACCTGGCCTCTTAGCCTCCCTTTGTGTCGAACACCCTCAGAACCGATTAGGTGCGGGACCCACCTTCTTCCAGAATGACTACATGTAAATTAACTGATGACCAAGGGGGAAGTCTACGCCCAACAAGGCCCCATTCACAGGAATAGGGACTAGCACTTTGTGGGGGGGTGACAGAGAGAGAGATTGATTTAGAGGTGGAAGGGGGAGGAAGCCATCACCCAAGGAAACTTTCTTTTATTCAGAAATGTGAGTGGCACTCCTCTGAGTCTTCATTGAGTCCTTCGAAGGGTCTAATTTGGAAGGAAAAGAAAAATCCTTTCAGAATTAAATTTTTAAAGGATTAAGCCAGTCAAGACCTCAAGACTGTTCCAAGTAAACAGTTTGCAAGTGGAGTCTCAATGTTACCAAGGTAATTTCCCTTGTTTGTGAGCGGAGGTAATTGGGCTCCTGTCTCTTGTGTAAGGAGCCAAGCCGTTCCCGATTGAATCAGTCCTCTGGCCACTGGGGCAGATGGATTCCGGAGCTCACTATTGATAGTGTGGCGGAGCGACACTTCCCCTGTCCTTTTAACAAGCTGAGCTGGGGTGCAGGAGGTTTACAGATGAGTGGCTGCGGGAGTTAGGTGGGGCGTCATAGCCGACTGATTTCTGGTACAGGCTTCTAGGATAAGGTTTAATCCGGGATGTTGGCAATTCCTTCTAAATGAGGAAATGCTCTCCCAACAGGATAAGATTCAAAATAACAATAACAGTGTATAATTGACCAAGGATACACAAGGGAGGGAGGGGAAAAACAAGGAGCTGATACCAAGGGCTCAAGTTGAAAATGTTTTTGAAATGATCATGGGGACATACACACAAATATGCTTGAGACCATTGACGCATGGAATGTTATAAGAGCCATAAGAGCCCCCAATAAAGTGATTTTTTAAAATTAAAGAAATGGCAAGCTGAGGATGTGGGGCGTGTGCTGCAGGCAGCTGCACTTCAGATACAGTGGGAGGGGGGTCTTGGGATCGTTAACTCAGGAGCAGAATAAATTGTCAAGGAATTCTTTGATGATCGCTGAAGGGAACCATGAAAAGGAGCAATCTAAAATGCAAGCAACGTCATTTTCACAAAGCCTTGGGAATCTTCCAGGAGGACTGCTCATCAGACTTAGCCAACACAAGCCTAGCAGGCAGCAGTCTTGTGGATCATTGTTGTCGTCGATGTAGAAGCTGAGAGGGGAGGGGGAGTCCTCGGGGTGAGGATCAGAATGGTGTGGTGGGAAGAGCGCTGGACAAGGACTGGGGGCTGGGCCCAGGCCTCTCTCTGCCTCCAGGGAAGAGTCAGTCATAGGCTCCGCCGCCGTCTGCCTTCTCTGTTCATTTCCGTCTTCCCCAATGTGTTCCCTGCAGTCTCTCCATTTCAGCATGGGTCCGTCCCATGAGCGGTGAAGTGCTAACAAGATGACTGCCAGGGGGAGGGGGCCTGTGGAGAACAAGAGCTGCTGTTTTCCTCAAAACACTTGGTTTCAAATGATTCTGGAGCCTGGCAAGAGCGACTCCTGAGACTCATCCCTTAAAGCCATCACCGGTGGGATCCGCAGGCGTGATCACGTTCACACACTCTCTAAGCCAGCCAAGAGGAAGAAAGGCCGAGTGTGAACTTCCTTCTGAGAGGCGACTGCATTCATCTGTTTGTGTGGAGAAAGCCCGTGGCCTTGTCAGTGTGTGGAACTTCAGTGGAGGGCACGGCTCCATGCTGCCTTGAACCCCTGCTTCCTCCGAGTGGGTCCAGGGGTTGTAAAGGTGGCAAGGGAGCAGGTGCCGCTGTGCCACTGGGGAGGAGTGTTTTTCAGTTTGAAGAGAGCAAGGTCCTTTTAACTCGTGTCTTCTCCACCCCCAGGGATCACGCCGCTGGGAAAGATCAGCTGTGCCTGGCATGCTCACTCGCACGGCCTGTGCTGCCCTAATTCAGAAGGTTTCCGCCCTGGAAACATGGACCAACTCCTTGTTGTCTCTGCCAGCGAGCGTGGCAACCCAGTGCTCTTTCCTCTTGGTTAAACCCTTGGGCAGGGGTGGGGACAGAGAGGTTAACGGGTATGCTGAAGCCAGTCTGGAGAAAGAGTCTTGGGAGAAACCAGAGTGGGGCGAGGACATGCTGGGATAGACACCCAGTCATCATGCTGTCCTTGCCAGCTAGTCACCAGGATTTTCCTAGGTTTGGTCAGGCTCCTTTGTGCTCCATTGGACCAGCGGGGGTTCTCCTGCTGTTAGGAGGTTTCAGAAGATGATGGGAAAATTCCATCATCTCATCACTCCATTTCCCCACAAACTTTCACGACAGAATGCTTGTTCAGGCAGAATCTATCTGCACATAGACTGGTGGTCCCCTCCCCTGTAAAAACTCAAGTTATTTATAATGGCTTCTCATCATCAGCGGGTGTTACTTTTCTACTTGCATCAAAACAATGTTGTTAATGGTTTTTATTATTATGCTAAAATCAAGGTTCTCTGGTGCCTTATTGGCTTAAGAGTAGCCTGCTAGCCACAAGGTCAGTTGTTTGGAAACCGCAGCCGCTCTTAGGAGGTTTTCTGCGCCTGTAAAGTGTTACAGGCTTGGAAACCCACAGGGGCAGTTGTACCCGGCCGTACAGGGTCATTATGAGTCAGAATTGACTTGATGGCAGTGAGTTTTGAGATTATACTAAAGGTATCTTAGTATGTCTGGAATTGTTTCTTGGGTTTTTTATGCATAGAAAGGCACCCTGTGTGTAATGTAAACCAAGACACACATCTGACTGTGGATGGTAGGTTCCATTGAGTCAGTTTCAACTTTTAGCTACCCTGTGTATGACAGAACGAAACACTGCCCGGTCCTGTGCACAGCACACTGGTTCCTATGTTTGGGCCCAATGTTACAGCCACTGTGTCAGTCCATCTTGTTGAGGGCCTTCCTCTTGTGCTGCCCCTCTACTTGGCCAATAGAGTTTTATTGACTTGCAGTCAGGCCATGCTGACTCCTACCAATCTTCTGTAACAAGGTGGACCTGCCCCCAGAAAGTTCCCAGGGCTGTTGTCATTTACATATACCGACAATCAAGTCTTTTTTTCCTGGGAGCTGCTGGTGGGTTTGAACTTCCAACCTGACCATTAGCAACCAAGCACTTAACCATCGCACCCACGGGCCTCCCATCTCTATGATAGACCCATATTGTAGTTGCCTGGTATTGGTCTGATGCCATCAATGGATCCTGAGTCCTTCCAAGCAAAGCCCAATCTTTCCTTCGTGTCCTAAGAGCCTGGGACAGAGAAGATGATGAGTAAAGTCTGTTGACCATGACTCGCTGGAAATGCACTATTACACCCTCATCGCCTACTTCACATGGAGACCCCCCACCTCCCTCCCCCTAAACAAGCGGAGTGCCACCCAACTGATTCCTAATCGGCAATGCTATAGGACAAGAGTAGAACTGCTCCTCGGGGTGTCCTAAGCTGTAAAACGTTTTGGAACCAGGCAGCCTCAGTTTTCTCCCTTGGAGTGAATGATGAGTTTGAACCACTGACTTTGCAGGTAGCAGCTGCTAATGGCAGCTCAACCCTCTCTGCCACCACACCTCCCTCTAAATCGAGGAGAGCCCACATGTTGGACTGCTATGTTTTTATGTAGAGTAGGTTTTTCTTTCTTTTATTCTGAATGGAACGATTGTTCTTCCCCCTTGGTTTCTGGGTGAAACACCAACCACAATAGCAGGCTCCTTGAAACTCAGGAGTTCAGTTTGGTGATAGGACACAAGAAGGGCCATGGAAACTATCGTTCTTCCTACTCTATTGACTTAAGGCTGAGTAATCCTGACTCAGGAGGCTACGTGCCTAGTCCAAGAGTCACTGGCCCCATGCATTTACTGAGCCCTTGAAATTTGGTGGGGCTGACCACAGGCAATTGGCATAACATAGTCCACAAAGACGAGCTCTCCATCCTGCTTTGATGAGCGGCCACTTGGGCCTTAGCAGCTGGTGAGCAGCCATCTAAGTACAACTGTTGGTCTTTGCCCACATGGAGCAAGAGTGAGGAAAATGAAAGACACGGTCACACCAGTAATCCAGTAGACCCTTGCCAATATCAGTGTCCATAATCCTGAGAACTAGATGGTGCCAGCTACCAGTCCCAGCTGTCCCAGTGAGATGACAATAGAAATGACCTGGATAGAGGGGGAGGAATCAGAGGGCAAAACTCAAAATCCTATTTACTAATAGATAAAGACTGGTGGAAGCCCCAGGACTATGCTTTAGTCACCCTTCAGATCTGGAACTGAAACCCAGGCCTCCACTATCAGCCAAACAAGAGACAGACTGATGCGGTGAGGTAAGCAATTCTGACAAGAGGCAACCCTTTGAAATCCACAGGGCAGCCATCAGTTACCCATGGACAGTTAATTCAGAAGGGTCAGGAAAGGGGAAGGAACGGGAAACGCGGGGAGGAAGTGGGATACATGATGTTATTTTTCGGGATTTGCAATCAATGGCAGGAAACAAAGTGTCTGGATGATTGTGTGGAAAGCTGATCTGCTCTCTAAGCCTTTACTAGTTTCACTCACTCATAGTCATCGAGTCAGTGCTGCCTCACAGCGACCCTGTAGGACAGGGCAGCACTGCTGCTGTGGGTTTCCGAGACTGTATGCGTTGAAAAACCCCCTCTTTCTCCCAAATAGCTGTCGGTGGTTTCGAACTGCAAACCTTTCAGATGGCAGCCCAATGCTCTACCTAATTCGGCAAGAAAGAACATGGGCAGTCCTGAAAGGATGCTGTCTGTGAATGTTACACACTAGAGTTGGAAGACCCCTTACAAGCAAATGTCTGGGAAATGCCTCATTAGACTTCTGCATTGGTTACCTGTGGAGAGGGTAATGTTGTAGACTTAGCCTCAGGTAACGTGTAGTGCAAAAAGTAATGGTGCCGTTCTCACCCTTTAACATTTTTTTTAACAATTTATTGGGGCTCATACAATTCTTATCACAGTTCATACATATACATACATCAATTGTATAAAGCACATCTGTACAGTCTTTGCCCTAATCATTTTTTTCTCCTCTTTTCTTTTTTTACATTTTATTAGGGACTCATACAACTCTTATCACAATCCATACATATACATACATCAATTGTGTAAAGCACATCCATACATTCCCTGCCCCAATCATTCTCAAAGCATTTGCTCTCCACTTAAGCCCCTTGCATCAGGTCCTCTTTTTTTTTCCCCTCCCTCCCCTTTCCCCCCTCCCTTATGTGCCCTTGGTAATTTATACATCATTATTTTGTCATATCTTGCCCTATCTGGAGTCTCCCTTCCCCCCCTTCTCTGCTGTCCCTCTCCCAGGGAAGAGGTCACATGTGGATCCTTGTAATCATTTCCCCCTTTCCAACCCACTCACCCTCCACTCTCCCAGCATCGTCCCTCACACCCTTGGTCCTGAAGGTATCATCCACCCTGGATTCCCTGTACCTCCAGCCCTCATATGTACCAGTGTACAGCCTCTACCCTATCCAGCCCTGCAAGGTAGAATTCGGATCATGGTAGTTGGGGGGAGGAAGCATCCAGGATCTGGGGGAAAGCTGTGTTCTTCATCGGTACTACCTCGCACCCTAATTTGCCTTTAACATTTTAAAGGATGTGTGTGGCTCTTCTATTTCTGTTGCTAGGGAAGAGACTAGTGCTTGGTCTTCGCCAGTCAGGCTCCGTTACAAATGTTAACTGAGCAGCTATTAACCAGGGTCCACTGTGTGCCATCCAGAAGGCAGGTAACATCAGCTGCAACTGTGTGAGTCCATGAGATGAGTCCATGATTGGAAGAAACCAAGATGCGGGGACTCCTGCGTTTGACTATACTGTAGAGTTGAGTATCACTCAATTAACTTGTGTTTTTGGTTTTTACTTTTTTTACTTTTCACGTGCCCTTTGAAACAAAAGGGGTACCTTAGTGCAGAGGGCCAGGATGGAAGACTCAGAAGGTCTTTTGGTTCTGAATCTTGACCGTGGGGTTAGAATCTACTCCACAGCTGTGGCTTGGGCTTGGGTTTGGGCTTGGGCTTCAGTGAATTTCCCAGAACGATGGAAACAGTTCATGGGTCCTCCTGGAAGTACCTAGATGAAGGGACCTCTGAAGAAAGACCTGGATACCTGCTTCCAAAAACCCAGCCGGTGAAACCCTGGGTGTAGTTCTACTGTGACACACCTGGGTTTGCCATGATTCAGAATCAACATGAAAGCAGCGGGCTTCAGCCTTTGTTTCTTGTCTGTAAGATGGGCATGAGAAGTCTCTCTGCTCTGCTCTCAGGCTGCTTGGACAGCATCAGGCATCAATTGGGCAATGCCCCTCACCCCAAAACAGCAGGCTCACTGCCTTTGACTCCCTAGGGCCTTACAGAACAGAATCGAACTGCCCTTTGGGGTTGCTGAGACTACAACATCTCATAGGAGTAGAAAGCCCCATCTTTCTCCCTTGGGTACCACAGAGGCTCCTGGAGTGGACACAGACTCAGCTTGACTTCAAGGGGGGTCTTGCAGTTTTGGGGGCCTCATCTTTCTTCTCTCAGAGCCTCGGGATTCTCTGGGAGAGAAAGCCATGGGAAAGATGGATTTGCAGTGCATCTTCTCCATTTACATTTCTCGACCTTTCCCTTTCTCAGCCAGCAACCCCCTGGGGAGGCCTGTTTCCTGAGGCACCCACCTCACCTCTTCCTGAGATTTAATCCCAGCTCCAGCTAAAAGCCTTAATGCAAAATTTGAACTGTGGTTCTGTGACTACAGTGAGACTTCCTGAGCAGTTGCCCAAGCAGGGAGCGGGAGCTACCGGTCACTGGTGCTGGCCGTATGTGCATCGCGGTGTTCTTTCTGCTGCCCCTGGGCGGGGCTGCTTCTCACAGCTTCCCAGCACCTGTGCTTGTGAAAGACTGAAGAGAAATCAGCTGGAGCCATCGGATCGGAACACCCACTGGCACCGCCATTGTTCTTGCAAGGGTTACCGTCCCAGTTTCCACCTGCTCTCCCTGTCGTGGCAGACAGAGCAGCAGCATGGAGATGCTCCAGCTCTTTCTCCAGGGGGCTAACAGAGCACCTGCCTTCCACGAGTCTGTGGGTGACGTGGTTATCAGGCAGGTTTGCCAGTACCGATGGCCTTTGAGTCAGTGCAGCCTCGTGGCAACCTGTATGTGTCACAGTAAAAACTCTGCTCCGTAGGGTTTTCATGACTGATTTTCTTTGGAAGTAGTTTGCCAGGCCTTTCCTCTGAGGGCCTCTGGGTGGACGAGAACCTCCAACCTTATGCTTAACAGCTGGGCATGGTGCATGGGCTAAAGCAGGCTAGGGAGGTCATTGTGTACTTGGCTGTTTGAGGCTTGACTGTGAAGCTAAGAGAGCAGAGGCTTGGGCAGATCTGAGATGGATGGCCATGGCTGCGGCACGGAAGAAGGTTCTGGAGTGCACGGAGCCTTGAATACCGTGTCTCTGGGACCCACTCTCCTCCTGTGAATGGCTGGGGGTTTGAGCTGGCTGCCTGTTGCGCCTCTAGAGCTGCACTGCACCCCTAGATCACAAGCATAAAAGAAAAAGATGGACATAGTGGAAATATTTTTAAATGTGCATTTTTTAAAAACCCTGTTCAAAAGAAGCTGGCAGTGCCACCAGTGAGCGAACCATTGGGTTAGAAAGGGTCAGAGTGCAGGCATTCACAGAGCCCTTTGCAGCTGGACCTGTTCCTCGCCTACTGACTACGTCAGCTCACATTTATGGCAAGTTTGAAAGCATTCTATGACTAGGCCCAGGGGCCACCCCAAACAATATACTGGAGGTTCCACTGAAAACGGGTGCACAGGAGGGGCAGCAGCCAACGGGCCTTGGGATTCCTTCCTCTGCTTGTCTAGTGTGCCTCAGTTCTGCCATGGAGGGAGCGCACAGTTCACAGTGGGGAAGCATGAGGCTGCAGGGGAGCAGGGGGAAGCCAGGGGAGGGCCTCAGGATGCCAGGTGGGTAGGTGGAAGGCAGGCACATGGGACTGTGGGACCAGGGCTAATGGAGATGGGCTGGGTTCTAGCCCAGGTAAGAGGCAGTGAGTGGCAGGTAACACCCAGTTACCACCACCACTCCCTCCCCAGCACCACCAGTGCTGTGGGGGTTAGGAAGGCAGGGTGGGGATGGGGCCCATTGCACCCCACCTGAGATGTGCCAAGGGTATCCTATGGGAGGTGAGTGACAGTGAGAGTCGGAGGCCACCACCAAGGAAAAGGCAGGGACCCTGACTCTCACATAATGCCTACTTCAAGTAATGACCTTGCCTTAGGAATCTAATGTCACTAGGTGAGGACGGGATGTATGTGTTGTACACCTACGAATCCAGGTCTCCCACAAGCCCTCCGCTGTGGCCATGAAATGACCGCTGCCTATCAGAGCCCTTTGGGACATAAATGACCCACTTGATGAGGCCCATCCGATCCAGGACGGCTCCTCGAAATGGCTGAGGTGGAGTTCACAAAGTAGGGATATTGAGACAAAATTAAATTTAGCAAGTGGGCCTCGGGAAGTACATAGCAGCTCCTTTTGGGAGACCAAAATGGCATTCTCATCATTTCATCCTAAGATCATTTAAAACTCATTTCCGCACGTCCTGCTGTCTAAGGCTTACAAGTAAGGAATCACAATTCTCCCTGTGTGTTGATGAAGGGGTGAATTGAGAACAGCGCCGCTCCTCTCTCCACCTGAGCCTCCAGCATCCCTGTTGGGATGCGGCAGACACCGTTAGGTGAACAGAGGGCTGCGGATTTGGAGTCTCTGGGATTTGGGGTGGGGGAGTGACATCTACCATAGCTTGTTCACGTGAAAGCCATGCCTCCAGCCATCAGGTTGTAGGAGGAGCGGATGCCAGAGAACAGGAAGGTGGGGGTGTCACGAAGCCACTCACTTGGACTTGGGTGTGGAAGTCACTGTTTGAGTTCTTTTTCGGGCTTCCTCACCTTGCTGTCACTCACTCATCTTGGCCCCTTAAAATGAGAGAGAGTTTCTTGACACGACCATGCGGGTCTCAAACTGGGCATTTCAACGGCTGTCAGCTTTTCAGCCTGAATGGTAGGAACTTAGTGGTCCTGAGCAGATGGGCATCGCCCAGTGGGATGGCTTCTGAGCCGGCAGCCCCAAGCCTGGATTCCACTCTCACCTCCTCACTGCCCTCTGAGCCATGTGACTGGCCATTCCTTGCACCCACATACCAAGTCCTACCACCGTCCTCTTAGGGAGGAGCCTGTGGTGGGGAGGGGTGCCAATGGCTAACATGTTCAACGGCTACCTGAAAGGCTGGGTGGGTGGGTGGTGTCTCCCAGAGGCACCTCGGAAGAAAGGCTTGGTTATCAGCTTCCCTCCAAATCAGCCATTGGCAATCCTGTGGAGCCCAGTCCTGCTGTCACTCACCTAGGCTGGCCAGGAGTTGGAATCCCGTTTAACGGGCAGAGGGTTCTCTCTGAGATCACTTTAGGAGTAAAGGGAGATTAATGCCTGCCACACATCTTGCACATGGAGACTCTGGAATAGTAAGTGTGCTCACATAAGCCACACGTCCCAGCAGGGCCCTCGAGGCAGTCACGCGTGCTTCTTCAGGTGTATAGTCTATGTGTGCAGGCCATCAAGGTGTGAAAACAAAATCCCCCGGGGCTAGGGGGTGGGGAGGAGAAACCCGATGGAGGAACTGGGAGAGATCCTCCTGCGTTGGGTCTTCTCATCCCCGGGCCTGACCCTCTCACAGCCTGGCCTTTGTTAGCCTCTTCTCAGGGCCCCAGTTCACCATGCTGGGAGGTTGATTGAGCAAGGCGCTCTGGGGAGAGGTGGTGGTTCAGGAAAGGATTAAGCTCTTACCCCTATTTTCAAAAGTTGTTTCTGCGGATATGTGTCTTCATGTGGGAGCCCGTGTGGCAGCCGCCGTGCTGGAGCACCAGTGGTGAGGACGGCGGGTCTTTCTGCTGTGCGTAGGTAGGGTCACTGCGGGTCAGAATGGACTCGCTAGCACCTAACAACTTACTTACTACCCTCCAATTGGTTCCAGCTGATAGTGAGCCTGTGCGATGGGGTGGCGGTCCCTGTGAGTGTCTGAGGCTGTCATGCTTTACGGGAGTCGAAGGGAAGCCTGTCTTCCTCCCACACAGCCACAGAGATGTTCAGAGTCACTTCTCTGCTGGTGAAGCAAGTCATAAAGAGCCAACTCGGGAACCTACTTAACCCTGCTTCATTTGGGATGTTATCCTTAACGGAAGAACAAACTACCTTGGAACCTTAAGCCCCATAAATTAGCAAGGTGAGATGTATCAGAGAGAGAGAGAGACCCCCCCAAGCCCTTGTTTTAATCAACTTCAATTTCATTGTGTGGCCTTCGTAGTGGAAATCTCAGGGCACTGCTGTAATCCAAAAATAGACTATTGATCTAGGCCATTGGTTTTATAAATTTATATTTTAACAAACAAAGGCTTGCAGACAGATCAAAGAGCTACTCTGCTTGAAGCGCGGAGGGGCCTGAGGGTGGGGGAGGTGGAGAGGGGGAAGGGCACAGACATGTCGGAAAGACTGAACACAATGGGCAGCTGGGTAACTGTTACCCTGCATGGGACGTTGGGGACTGTCTGTATGGCTGTGTGAGGATGCTCTGCTCTGCCCGAACATGTCACTGTCACAGGATGCAGTGACAGCGGCCGTATGACACTAGTGATTCTAGACTAGACCAGTAGCACGACCCAGGCCTCCAGATGCTGGCAGGTGAACCCTTGCAAAGTGAAGCTGGGCTTCGAGGAGCTGCAAGTAGCATTACTGGGGATCACTCTGAAAACCTGTCCTAGACATTCTGCCCTTCCGATCATCCAGGTCACCCACCACACTTCACCTGTGACCACTGAAATACCCCTGAGACGTTCATATTTGCAAAACACTAAAAAACAATCAACCCATATTGACATGCTTTGAGCAATTGGTCTAAGCCTCTGAAGGATGCCTGGCTGCTCCCTGGACGGTTGGAGCAGGGCGGTGGGGAGTGAGGAGTGGGGCGTGAGGAGGGCTCATCGGATGAGGGCTTCATCTCTTTCCCATGCTTCTGTCTTCTTGGGACATTGCATATAGAAACAAAATGAAAACTTGGTTCATGGGTCAAACTGTAGAAAATAAGGAAACGAAGTTACCAGGTAGCAATTCCTCTGCCTTACGGTGAGATCATCCTTCATTGGTTTGTTGAAGGGCCATGGAACCAAGAGGTATGCCCTTGCCCCCTGGAATGCCCTTCCATTGTCTAAGCAAAGAAGAGAGAGACAGGTTTTGTTCTGAGTAACTCTCTTGCCCTGTGCATTCGGCACTGGAAGCAACGGGCAAATCGAACTCCATTTTGAAATCTCCAAGAGGGTGTTAGACCGGAGACATCTTGGTTTTTCCTTATTCTGTTGAAACCAGGAACACTTTGTCCCTGATTTCTAGTCTAGTAGAATGGAACATGAGCGAAAAAAACCACCACCATCTCCCTGTCCCCATTTGAAAAGTCTCTATTCTTGCCCCTAATTTCAAGGGTACCACATGCCCCTTACAGAAAACCCAAGCACAATCAAAAAGCACCACCCCCAATCCAGGCTGCGGACCGTCAGGGAAATGTGCACAGGCATTTCTAAGGAAACAGAACTCTGCTTCTGCTTCTTAGCTGGCTGCTCCGCCACTGCTTAGAGCCAGTGCTCGCTCGCCTCCAAAGTGTGAAGTGTGATTTTCATCTCAAAGGGCCATGTCCACCCACCAGAATAAACACTTCACTTATAGAGATATCCTGCCTTCAAAAGACGAACCCCAACTGGTAAATAAATAGCTTGGGTGGTGGCGGGGACTTTACTAAACTCCAGTTTAATAAAGAAACAAGGTCGGACAAGGTCTTTTTATAAAACTGGCACAATCGTAAACGTCAGGAGCAGTGAGGGAGGGAAAAGTGGTGCCTTGTCTGTGGCTGGTAAGATGACAGCAACTGTAGTTTCTATTGCTGAGCTTGGGGGGAAAGGAGCCCTCATGGGATAGTGGGTTACTCGCGGGACTGCTAACCTCAAGGTTGGTGGTTCAAACCCACCAGCTGCTCCATGAGAGAAAGATGAGGCTTTCTACTCCCATCAAGGTGTTCAGCCTGGGAAACCCACAGGAGCAGTCCTACAAGGCCACCGTGTGTCAGAATTGACTCAGTGGCAGTGAAAAAGTTGGGTTATGTACAACCGTGACCCAGGGATTTCACGTTTGTCTCTATTGATCTGAAGGTGGAATCTGTCTACAAAGCTCATGGTGTGGTCTTGCCAGAGTACGTGTAAGGGCAGTGATCAGCTCTATGCCTTGGGAAATGCTGCAGGCTAGGCGTCTCTGTTCTGCTCTCTTTCTGTGGGGCGGTGGTACTCCTGCCTCTGCGTGTTTTGTGAGGATAAGGATGAAATGTTCACAAGGAGAGCCCTAAGAATGGAGCCGGCCACTGTGCATAAGACTCGCCTGTTGCCACTGCCTGAGCTGTCGTGAGGATGGAGTGAAGTGACCCTGGTGGACAGCGCTTGGGTAGACGGAACAAGCTCTCCTTGATCAGGGTTATGGTGCATGTAGTTACTGGCACATCAGATCAGAAGGGCCGGTGGCTCAGAAGTCTGAATCACAACACTAGAGAAACCAGTTGGAACACAGTATTCGATGCAGGACTGGCTTTGAGGAGGGGACCCTGGGGCCACCATGGTTCAGCTTTGCATAGCAGAATGGAAGGTTGGCACTTTTAGCACTTGACCCCCCTGGGGAGATGTCAGCCAAGATAGGTCCCTTGGGGTCCTTCTACTCTGTCCTCTGGGGCCCACAGGAGGGAGGGCATCTGGCGACAACATGCTGGGGCCAACACTCAACACGCTTTCCCGTGGATGGACCTGTGGGCGGTCGAATATGCTTTGAGAGGGAAGCCTCGGTGAGCTCCGAGGTTCACCTTTCTGCAGGCAGTGTCCGCTTCTGCCAGCCCCGGGACAAGAGAACCTCGCTACCCCTGTGCCACATTCCTCTGTCGTTGGTGGCACAGGGCACAGACGTGGGCTGGGGAGACAGAGGGCCCTCGGAGTGAGGAAGCTCCTCAAACGTGTTTTTTCCTGGCCCCTCATGCCACTGCTCCTGGGAAGGTGGTGTGTTGGACCGTGTCGACTAGAGAAACAAATCCAGAGACACTCATGTGCATAAGGAAGAGCTTTCTGTACAAGAGCAATTGAACATTGAGAAAACAGCCCAGCCCAGTCCAGAGCAAGTCCATATGCCCGATATTAACTCATATGTTCAATACCAATCTATAAAGTCCTCTTCAGATTCACGCAACACATGCAATGATGCCGAATGCAGGAAGATCACAGGCCAGTGGGTGGGAAGTTTTGTGGACCCAGTGGTGTGGTAAGCATCTCAGCGCTGGCAGGGCTCTCCATGTGGCAGTTCCAGCTCAGGGCACTGGCTTATTTCCCAGTGTCTTGTCAGTAGGGAGTCAGTGTAGAGTGTGTCTCCCAGCTCCAGGGAGGAAGTACTGGATCTCCCAGAATCCTTGGGAGAAGGCCATACCCACAAGGAGGCCTCATTGACTACATCCGATTGACAGACTAGACTCCACCCCTTCACTCAATTTCTCAAGTCCCAAATTGATGCCAGATTATGTAACTACCACAATGCTTCATAAAAAAAAATTAACAAAAGTGTACGCTGCTAAGTGTGTAGGGTTTTCACAAGGGGGGATACCTGCACCCAGCTCAGGAAAGGGAGCATCATAGCTTCGGGCCCCATAGACAGATGGATGTACCTGCTGCTCTCACTTGCAGGAGCTTGGACTCATTTTGCCTGTCCTCGGAATCCATGCCAATAAGGTCGTGTAGCGTGTACACAGGATGTGTGTTTAAGATGAACTTGGTCTTGTTAGTTGTTTTCTTCCTCTTCTTTATGCGGTTGGGGTAGCAGTTGACAGGGAAATGTAGTTTTCAGCACATTCTGCTTTGTAACGTTACTGACAATTCCCTCTTGCCCCCTGCTTCTTGATTGATCACATCCCTAGAAGTTCCTAGAAGCTCCTTAGGGGTAAGGATGGCGAGACTTCCGCTCACCTACTTGGGACATGTTATCAGGGACATGGACCAGTCCCTGGAGAAGGGCATCATGCTTGGTAAATCGGGGAGCAGGGGAAAAGAGGAAGGCCCTTGACAAGATGGAGTGACACAGTGGCTGCTACCCGGGGCTCAAGCATGGGAACAACTGTGAGGCTGGATCGGGACCGGGCAGCTTTTCCTTCTTTGGTGCACAGGGTCACTGTGGGTCGGAACTGACCCGAGGACACCCGGCAGCAACAAGAACAGAAGGGAGAGGTTAAGATCATTGCGGGCAGGTTTTCATCAAGGATCAGACAAACTTGACCCAGAGCCGCTCGTTGGAATCCAATTATCCTAATGGCTGCAGTAGCTGTAAATTGCTTCTATGAGTACATTGATGCCTCCTTGATCTCTTTATCATCAGAGTAATGCTCCTAAGTCAGTGTTTTCATGTCAGAGGGCGGCACACTTTCTCCGTTAAGAGCCAGGTGGCACCTGTTTTGGGCTATGCAGCTGATAGAGTTGGAGCCGTGGAAGCGTAGTGCGTTCTCTGCTGGCCTGCTAACCACCAGACGTGCAGTTGTAAGCCACCAGCCACTCCTGGGAGAAAGATGGGGCTTTCCACTCCTGTCTTGGAAAACCCAGGGGGCCAGTTCTGCCCTGTCCTCTAGGGTCACGATGAGTCAGAATCGACTCGATGACAGTGAGCGTAGGCCATGCATCGTCTGTTACAGCTGCTCAAGGCCCTCCCTCCATTGCACCAGAGAAGCAACCAGAGACGGCGTGTGGATGAGCATGGCTTGATATTCACTTGGAATATCATTTCAACTCTCTTTCCTTTTGGGGGTTGGGGATTCATTCTAAACACTTTGAACACTTAGCTACATTCTCAGAGTGCACTGAGAGACCAGTCCTTGGCAAAGGGCACTGTGCTGGGTAAAGTAGAGAGGTTCAGCAGAAAAGAAGACCCTCAATGAGATAGGTTGGCACAGTGGCTGTGACGATGGGCACACGATCACCATGACTGAGCATGGCACAGGACCGGGCAGCATACACAAGCTGGCTGTGCACTGGAGGGGACTCGATGACACCTAGCCACAACAACAGAATGATCTGGTGGTTAAGTTACCTTTCTCTTGGTAAACATGGGCCAGGGCTTGTGATCGCGTGACCCCTTGCTTCATCTCTTTGCATAAGTTACCTAACTTCTCAGGGCCTTAGCTTTGTCTTCTGTGAAGTGGGGATAAGAAGCAGGAAGCTGTTATTTCCTGGACAGAATTCAGCCTGGTGGGTCACAGAGGAACCTGGCCGGCCAGTTCTCAAGCCGTGCTGGGTGTGAGACATTGTGGACATCACTTTAGAAATGAGGCTCCCTCTGCAGAGGCCTTCCCTGCGCTGTTACCAACATAGGAAGCTGTAAATCTTTATAGGAGCAGAAAGCTGCCTTTCTCCCTCAGCGAGGCTGGTGAGTTCACACTGCTGACCTTACAGTTAATACCTCAACTTGGAATCAACTGCACCACCGGGGCTCTGCACCATAAATATCCTTTCTTCTTCGCCGCATGAATAGTTGATGTTCTTAAGTGAGAAGGGACCATTTGTTTCAGCGCTGTCCACCCCCAGATCTTTTTGAAAAATCATGGTAAAAATGATATGACGTTGTTGTTACGTGCCATCAAATCAATTCCAACGCTTAACGACCTTACATACAACGGAACAAAACGCCACCCTGCCAGGTCCTGCGCCATCCTCCAACTGTCCTTAGGCTTGAGCTCATTCGCAGCCCCTGAGTCAGCCTGTCCTTCCTCATTTTAGTAATGATGGAAGAAACGTCAACCAATCCGGATGATGGTCACAGTGTAATTGGTTTACGTTGTACAAGTGAAAAATGTTGAGCAGGCAAATGTGTTATATATATATATATATGTATATATCTATATATTTACAATGTGACATATTGTTTTATAGTATATAAGATATATTGAAAACATCAAAGAACAAAAATTCATATCATTAGGTGCACACCTCCATGATATGATTACTGAAGACAAATGGGTGCATAAGCAAATATGGCAAAGAAAGCTGATGGTGTCCAGCTATCAAAAGGTATAGCATCTGAGGTCTTAAAGGCTTGAAGGTAAACAAGCGACCATCTAGTTCAGAAGCAACAAAGCCCACATGGAAGAGGCACACCAGCCTGTGTGATCACGAGGTGTTGAAGGGATCAGGTATAAGGCATTATCAGAACAAAAAAATCTTACCATAGTGAATGAAGGGGGAAGTGCAGAGTGGAGACCCAAAGCCGATTTGTCGGCCACTGGAGATCCCCTTGCAGAGGGGTCTAGGGGAGGAGACGAGCCAGTCAAGGTGTGATGTAGCAACAATGAAGAATACAGCTTTCCTCTAGTTCCTAAATGCTTCCTCCGCCTCGCCCCCTCCCCGCCCCCCCCCGCCCCCCGCCCACTATCATGATCCAAATTCTACCCTGCAAGCCTGCCTAGGCCAGAGGATGTACACTGGTGCAGATAGGAGCTGGAGGCACAGGGAATCCAGGGTGGATGATACCCTCAGGACCAGGGGTGTGAGTGGTGATACTGGGAGGGTAGAGGGAGAGTGGGTTGGAAATAGGGAACCAATTACAAGGATCTACATGTGTCCTCCTCCCTGTGGGATGGACAATAGAAAAGTGGGTGAAGGGAGACATCGGACAGGGCAAGATATGACAAAATAATAATTTATAAATTATCAAGTGCTCATGAGGGAGGGGAGAGCAGGGAGGGAGGGAAAAAATGAGGACCTGATGCCCGGGGCTTAAGAGGAAAGCAAATGTTTTGAGAATGAGAAAGGCAATGAATGTACAGCTGAGCTTTAAACAATTGATATATGTGTGGATTGTGATAAGAGTTGTATGAGCCCCTAATAAAACAATTAAAAATATACATATATATAGAAGTACATTTTCCTGCTCAACATTTTTTCACTTGTGCAACGTAAACCAATTACATGGCACCATGATCCTGACTGATGCTCACCACTTCCTAAAAGGTGGCTGCCTCAGTCCTCCTCTTGCCCCTAGTAAGCACTGATGAGCCGTGATTGCTGTAGCGTTGCCTGTTCTAGATAGTTTTCATAAGTGGGGTCAGGCAGCGTCTGTCCTATTGTGCTGACTTGCTGTCTTCACTCAGGATCATGTTTGTTGGCTTCCGAGTCTGCCAGCTACTTTCCCAAATCCTCCCATCTGCCTCTCATGACTCAGCGGAGCAGAGAAAAGCCATGGCCGTGAGAGAGGAATGCCATCCAGACCACCTGCTAGGCAGCTGTGGACCTCAAGCAGGCCCCTAGTTCTTGCCACTCCATCCATCTCTTCCTTCTCAGGCTGCCATGTTCACGGGGCTGGAGAAGAGTGGCCTGGCCTGGGTCGACTCCAGAAGCCCTGGTGGCACCATGGGTTAAGCATCAGAAGGTAACCAAAAGGTTGGCAGTTCAAACCCACCAGCTGCCGCTAGGGAGCTAGAGGAGGTTGTCTGCTCCTGTGGGGTTCTGTCTCGTAGGGTGACTGTGCATTGGGATCGGCTCACTGCCAGTGGGTTTGGGGAGCTTGTGGCTGTGAGTCTTCATTTTATGGCTTTCCTCCCCTACAGTTTCTATGTTGTCATGAAGATCAATATATTTTAGAGAGAGACTATAATGGAGTCAGTCTTTTAATAAAATAATCCATTAAAATATGTATTTATAGACCTTGAATGGTTATATGTGTTATATGTGTGTGTGTGTCCTGTAATCCCTCCCTCCTACCAGAATTCCCTCTCAGTTAAAATCCTTTTCCTCTGCCTCCACCAGACACCATGATCCCGTTTGTCCACTCTCACTCACTTAACTCAGTGTTAACCCAGGAGTCGTGTGGTTTCCATCACAGATCGGCGAGGCCAGTACTATCATTTCTTAAGAATGTGTCCCCAAAGGAAACTAGCCATGAATGGCGACTTCCCTCCAGGCACCGTGTAAATCTCGTAGGCAGAGATTAATCCTGCTTGCGCTTCCAACGTTATCTTCTGACTTTCTCATCCCCTGTGCTCCATCCTGCGTCTTGGTGTCTTTGGTGAATCCCACTACAGGAAAAGGCCGGTTCGGGATGAAGCGTCTAGTGCTGTATTGAATACAACTAGGCGATATAATGGAACACCCTCAAATCTTAAAGCAATACTCAAAAGAGTTTTTCCCCTCTCCCAAATCTGGCATGTCTCATATAAATAAAGGGCTATAGCTGAGGACATCAGCTACCAATGACTGAGAATCAGAACCAAGCCATGCTCTTAGGTCCTGAGTGACAAGAAGCAGCATTTACCTGGTGCTTTGCCTACCTCAAAGCCAAGCCAAAATCACTGCTGTGGAGTCTGCTGACTCATGGCACCCCTAGAGGACAGGGCAGAACCGCCCCTGTGGGATTCCAAGACTATCTCTTCACCGAGTAGAGACCCTCCTCCTCCTCCTGGCTCTGTACTGAGACGGTGTGAAATCTCGCCGGTTGCTGGCAGTTCGATTCTGACTTAGATCACCCCCTGAATACCAGAGCTGACCAGCATTCCCTAGGGTTTTCATGGCTGGTCTTTCTGAAATGGATTGACAGGGCTTTCTTCCGAGTTACCCCTGGGTGGATTTGAACTTCCAGATGGGTGTTCCCCACCCAGGAACTGCTGGGAAGGGTAAGCCCCTTGGTCCCTGTGGGTCTCTTCTTCTGTCACCTGTTTGTTTACATCCTTGGCACGTTTCTGTCTCCCTCCTTCCTTTTTGGGAGGGAAGGAAATGGTTGTCATCTCTGATTGATAGAAACTGACAAGAGTCCAGAGTAGTGTTTCCCAAAGTGGGCGATAGCACCCCTTGGGGGTGCTGGACCATTCCAGGGGGGCTGCAAAAGCAGATACCTACACTCTATCCTGGATTGTGGGCTACAGGACAAACGTTTGTCATTGCTGGGGTCCAAGTGGGGGATGGGGATCCGAGAACTTTTCTAAATAATGTTTTTTTCCTGAAAAGTGGGCATCTGCTAAACAAATTTAGGAGCCTGTCATCTAGATCAGGGGTCAGCAAACTTTTGAAATTGGAGAAGCAGTCCTGCCCCTGACAACAGTTTGAACATTATTCGAAAGCCATCGATAGATTTGTACAAACAAGTGAAATCACCAGGATCCGAACAGCAAATGCCCTTGAAGACTCATATGATACCTTGGTAGTTTTATTTCCGTTTGTGGTTTTGCTTCAGAGCTTCCCACACGTGCCGTAACAGCCCCCTACAGCTCTCGGGCCACAGTCTGCTGCTCCCCCCCCCCCCCTGTGTCAATAACAGCTTTTTATTGTTGCAAATCACAGATCAATTGCCAGCATCTCCACCATTGTCAGGAGGATGTTTTCGTGAAAGGAGAGTGAGATATTAGGGTGAGCATCCCCAGGTTGGAGGGGAGCAGCTGTCTGAGACGAAGGGTGTGGGGTCAGAGCTGCAGGTCCACATTGTGGAGATGTGACAGCACAGGGCATTCATTCGTCACCTCCCCTTCTGAGGGTTCATTCGTTCGTGTGTGTGTGTGTGTGTGTGTGTGTTCTGTCTCAGTCATCAGTGGCTCTCCACAGTCACTCGTTTCTTTGGGGCTTTGGAGATGGGTTGCTGGTGCTGTTGCTTAGGCCGCAGGTGGAGACTAGACCATTCTTAGTATCCTCGTGTCTGCAGATGAGCCCTGAGAGGCCAAGACCACTCTGTATTACCCGACAGCCCAAAGGGCCCTCCCAGCCTGCAGCTGTTGTTCCCTTAACATGAGCAGTAGCCCCCAGAGCCTCCTGCCAGTGCTTAGAGGGGTCCTAAGTACACCCCAGAGGGGATGGTGTGTACTCTGCTCTCCCCCGGCCCCAATTCAAGTTCCTGCTCTGCCACTTGCCAGGTCTGTGGCCTCTTAACCTCCCTGTGCTGTAGTTTTCAGGGCTTTAGAATTGGGCTGCTCACAGATTCCTGATGAGGATAAAAGGAGGTCACATATAAAATGCTTAACCCTGTGACTTGCAGAAGGAGCCCTGGTGGTGTAGTGGGTTACACATTGGACTGCTTATCACAAGGTCAGCAGTTCAAATCCACTAGCAGCTTGATGAGAAACAGATGGGACTTTCTACTCCCGTAAAGATTTACAGTCTCAGAAACCCACTGGGAGGATCGACTTTGTCTTATAGGGTCTCTGTGAGGTGGAATCGACTTGATGGCAGTGAGTTTGGTTTGGATGTCTCATGGAGTACATACTCAATTAAAAAAAAATCAGTTGCTGTCCATTTGATTCTGACTGGTGGCAACCCCTGTGAGCAGAAGAGATGTGTGCTTCACAGGGTTTTCAAGAGGGGCCATTTGAATGCAGATCTCCAGCACTTTCTTCCAAGGTGCCTCTGAGCAGACTTGAACCGCCCACCTTTCGGCTAGCAGCCGAGAACATGAACTGTTTGCACCACCCAGGAATGCCAGCGACTGAGAACCTGTAAGCTGTTAAAAGGATCGGTGTTATTTGAAGCTTGTTAATGCTTGCAAGAAAGCTGTGAGGGTGGGGGACAAGAGGGAAAAATAAAACCCATTTCCTCAGCAGTTTAAAAAGGCATCCTAAAATCAAGTGTGTTTTAAAATAGATGGAATTTTTATTCATCATCCCAGGACCTCTGAAATAGCTTCTCCCTAGTAAAAAAAAATGCCCACTTTTTAGTTTCCTATTATGGGCCATGAGAACTGGCTTTTCCTGAGCAAGGTTTACAGAAAAGAGCTTGATCCTACAGAAAAATGGGTGGAGGCCCCCGCTGCTGCTGCTGACAGTCTGCAAAACTGCTCTGAGGAGCCTGTGCTCCAGAGCCTTCTTCCAAGTGTCCTGGTGCCCTGTCCCCGCCTGGCAGTGGGGGTCCTTTGATCTCCAACCTGAACTGACCCACGCTGGCGAGAAAGCTGCCCATGACGAAGTTCCCATTGGCCTTTGCTCTGAATTTCCACGTGGAGATGATCTTCACAAACACCTAGACTGCTGGGGCTCGAGGGCATCTGGACCTGGAATGTGGGGTCTCCAGGCCCATTGAGCCACGGAGTGACTTTGTTGCTGCCATCAGAGCCGCCCCAATGCAGCAGAATGCAGCCCCACCCTGTCCCGCACCATCTCCAGCTGCGTGGTGATGCTCGAGCCCGCTATTGCAGCCGCTGGGTCAATCCATTGTGTCAAGAGCCTCCCTCTTTTTCTGTTTTACCAAGCATGTGCTTTTCCCAAGACTGGTCTCTCCTGATAACATGTCCAAAGTGCCTGAGAAGCCTCACCAGGCTTGTTTCCAGGGAGCATTCTGCTGGTACTTCCTCCAGGAGAGTTTGTTTCTTTGGCCAGCCACAGTACTGTCAATATTCTTGAAAATGCCATGGTTTGAGTCAGGCGCGCCGTTGTCCTCAAATTAACACCCCTGCGCTTCAATCCATGTCAGGAGGTCTTTTCCCTGTGGATTTAACTCATTGCCACTGAGTCGGTTGGGACTCATTGCAGCTCTGTGGGTTTCCAAGACTGTCACTTTTCATAGGAGTAGAAAGCCTCATCTTTCTCCCGAGGAATGGCTGGTGGGTTTGAACTGCTGACCTTGTGGTTAGCAGCCCAACATTTTCCCACTACATGACTTACTATCAATGAAATCACCATTTTATCAAAAGAAGTCCATTTTAATGGTCACCCACACAGAAGACCGCCAGACAGGCATCTGTCAATCTGTCATGCTGTGGTGGTTTGTGAGTTCGTGCGATGCCTGGAGTATTTCAGGGACCACCAGCAGGGCAGTCATGGGGGACAGGTTTTAGCACAGCTTCCTGACTAAGACAGACTAGGAAGCAAGGCCTGGCATGATCTACCTCTGAAAAATTAACCAACAAAAACCATATGGATGATAACCAAGTATGGTCTGACCCCCTGGCTTTGGATACATCATCAAGAGGGGTCAAAAACAACAACAACAAAAAGAGGGGTCAATGGCTAAAGAAGCCATCATGTTTGAGGAACTGGGAATTCAGGTGTTGGGAGTGGGAGGGTGTCAAGGGTGTCCCTGAGTGAGGTAGATTGACACAGTATCTCTCTGCTGAACTTAAACGTAGTGAGCATGACCCAGAATGGGCAGCATTTCTCTCTGTGGTACGTAGAATTGGCTGTGTCCTCAACAGTGGCTGTCGACTCAATAGTGGCTATCTACCAAAGAAGAAGGGGCCTAAACCTCAGTTCTTTTGAGTGGATTTCATGAAACAAAACCTCTTCTTTTGCTCTTACTATTATTCTGAGTGTAAAATACTTCATGTTGACCCAACCGAGTCGAAGGAATCTCCGGTCTCCTCCACACAAAGAACAGGAGATTAAATGACTTGCTCAGAATGTCTCAGTGAATCTCCCCAGGCAAGACTGCCCTGTGATCCAGACTAAGCATCCTTCCAGCCTTCTAGGTTGTTGGGCAGCGGGTCATTGAGATACTTAAAGTGACCCCGTCCCTTGTACTCTTGAATTTTGCAGCGCAGTTGAATTATGGTGTTTTCTAAATTGCCCTCAACCAGCGTGTATGCTAATTCAAAAAGAACCTTCATTTCATACCTCAATGCCTGATCCCAAGGTTTCGCCGGGCTAAAGGCTAAAGCTGTTGCAATGAAGAATTCTCAAAACACAGGGGCCGAGTGAAGACAAGCTTTTGGGCCTCGTGTGTAACCAACTGGCGGGGCAGCTCTGGTCCGTGTGTCCATTCAGGATCTAACCTCCCATCTTGATAATTGGTTGCTTTCAAGGCTCTCTTCTTGCTTGCAGGAGGCTCTTCTTATTTCCCTGGTCAAAATCTGCATGGAAGGGGGAGGCTGGTCAGGGGACATCAAAGCTTGAGGTCAGCCCTTGCTCTCATTCCCACTGGACCAAACCCAGGCGCACTTCCAACTGGAGTAGAGGTTGCATTTATAAGGGCCCCAACTAAGCAGCCACTAGCCCAGCTGGAACTCGAGCAGAACAAGAAGGAGTTCCTATTAGTTATAGAAGAAAGGGAGATTGTTGTTTTCACTGTCAGTGGTTACCTAGTCAACACTAGCCCATAGCAACCACACATGAATCACGCAGTGCCCAGCCATGCACTGTTTCAGTGCATTGATGTGCCTGAGTTCATTGCCTTAGTGCATTGATGTGCCTGAGTGAGTTCATTATTATGACTTTTGTGCCATCCCATTTCATTGAGGGTTTTCCACCTTTTTGGCAGAATTTCTGTTTTCCCAAACAGAACATGCTTTTCCAGCGATGACGTGTCGACATGTCAGCAAGACCAAGTCTCGCCATCTTACAACGGTTTTTCCACCTCCGTGAAGAGGCTTTTGTCCTTTATTGTTTTTCTAATGAAACAGGAAGATCGAAGCCCTGCTTCCTGAACTTCCCCAGCCCACCTTACCAGACCCTCTCAAGTCCAAGGGGGGGGGGGGCTTTTAAAAGCTCGTTGGAAGATTCCGTTATTTTTCCACTCCGTTTCTCCACACACCTTTTGAATCCCATTGTATGATAAAGGGCGAATGTCCAAGCAGACGTGGGGACACCAGTTACTGCCCCCAGAGTCTGAGGCAGTGGAGGATTGTACAGTCTTCCCATGGCCCCCAACATGGTATGTCATGGGAGATCCTAGGACACACTTTAAAAAAGACCTACAGCCCTACCAGCCCAAACCTGGTGACTCTCGCCCCCACGTGTGAGTTGGAGAGGATGGTCTGATGGACCGTGGGCACTCTTAGGGACCTGTATTTACCGGCTCTCCGCCCTGCCTGGTGATACCCAACAGAACCCACGAAGCTGTTGCCGTCTCTCCCAGGTGGTTCCCATATTTTTAGCCTCATGAGACATCTCTAGGCTCTCTTTATTTCATGTTGACCGTCCCAGGGACTTTCATGAAGGGCACACCTGGGCAATCCAGCAGGATGTCTTACTGTGTTGTCATCTAACACATTAAGGAAAATCACAGAACACATTTAGGGAGATCACCAGAAAATGACATTTGTTGGTGACATGCCCCCCCTTATAATTAAATTCCCCAAACCCAAGAAAATGATTTCCAAATTCGATGGGGCAATGAGTCATTCAGATACATCGAGCCCTGCACCTGTGCACCCTTAGAGGCCATGGCTGAAGTATTGCCTCCATCCAGTGGAGTCATGAGTGGGGTTACTAGTGACTCCCTGGTTCAAAGGACCAGTATAGAAATGTTAATAAATCCTCTCACTAAGGGGATTGAAGGGAGCCCTGATGGAGTAGTGGTTTTGAGTTGGGCTGCTACCTGCAAGGTTAGCAGTTTGAAACCACCAGCTGCTCCTTGGGGGAAAGATGAAGCTTTCTACTCCTGTAGAGAGTTATAGTCTTGGAAACTCACAGTGGTAATTCTTCCCTGTGCTATAGAATTTGTTTTCTGGAAGGGAGTTAATATCTTAGCAAGTCTGCTTTACAACAAAAATAAAACCAAACTCACTGCCATCCAGTCGATTCTGACTCATAAGGACCCTATAGGACAGGGTAGCGCTGCCCCTGTGGGTTTCAGAGACTGGCGCTCTTTATGGGCATAGAAAGGCTCCTATTTCTGCCAAATAGCATCCGATGGTTTCAAACTGCTGATCTTGCAGCAGCGAAACAAGTAACCCACGATGTTATGAGGGCTCCTTTAAAGAGGAGGTCTAACCCATTGCTATCAACTTTTGTTGCCTTTCAGCACAAACCAAAACAAACAAACCCAAAGAAACTCATTGCCTTCCAGAGAGTTCCAACTCACATGGACCCTGTACTTCAGAGTAGGCCTGGCCCCGTGGGTTTCCAAGGCCGTCGCCTTTCAGAAGCAGACTGTCACATCTTTCTCCCACGGTGGGTTTCGAAACACCAACCTTTAGATAAGCAGGTTAGTGTTTATTGCATTAGACCCGTTTTTCACCATTGGACCAACCAAGGGAGAGGGGGAACCTGGCTTAGAACAGAAGTCCTGTGAGAGCAAGGGCCTTCTTGGGCTTGTTTTCTGCTGACCCACTGGGATTGACGTGGATGAATACCAAATGGGAATTAACATAATGCAGACACTGAGATCAGACAGCTGGTGTCTCTCCAACTCACCACCAATTTGTTTGAATGATTTTGATCAGACTCAGACCTCATGTTCTGCTGACCAGTGCTGGAACCCACTGCTTTTTAAAATTACCATTATTATTATAACAACTTTATTGTAAATTAGATGGAGGCTTGCATGTCAGATCATCAGCTCTGCATTGAAACACTTTCAGGTACTCATCGGCCCCAACGTTGCCCACCCACTATGGACCCTCGAAACCGTTCCTTCTCCTTGATACATATATTTTCACACACATGTAAAATCATACGTGACCCACGTTTTTCCAAACGTGAATTCACCCTTGTTTTTTGTTGTTGTCGTCTTTCTTTTGCTGTTATTTTAATGCTGTTAAATATGATTGTTATTCTTTGCATAGGAGAAGACACTTATCACTAGGAAAGTGAGGTAGTCAGTTTATTGTGCCAACCTGGCCGATAAACACATGTGAGGTTAATTGAAGGGCGGAAGGATAAATGGCTCAGTGAGCCTCACTTTTCTAGTTCTCGGGTCTCTTGCTTTCTGATGGTCAGACCAGGGTGCAGCTGCCTTAGCCAGTTCCCTGCTTCAGCTGCCAAGGCTTACTTCTTGCAAAACATCCCTGAGGAGAAGCCACATGGATCTACCCCAATGCAGCCCTCAGTGCTGGAGCAGCTGTGGGGAGACCCCTGCCAGCACTGAGATGCTTACACGTTCACTGACTCGGCTTTCCTCCTGCAGTTGGCATCATTGTGTGTTTTGTGAGATGGAGGAGGACTTTGTGGATTGGTGTTGGACATATGGGTTGATAGGTTAATGTTGGATTTGTGGGCTTGGGCAGTGCTGGGTTGGGGTGCTTTCTTGATGTGCATTTACCCTGTATATAAAACTCTCTCTTATACATGAGTTTTGTGGATTTGTTTCTCTAAAGTACCCAAACTAATACAGAAAGGGAAAGAGGCTCAACCAATGGTGCTTGGAATAAACCAAACCCAACCCCTGCTGTGGAGTCCGTACTGACACAGAGCAAGCAGCTCAGGGCAGAGGAGTTGTCTTAATTAATGTTCTCTAGTTTGTGTCTCTGGGTTCTCATATCTATTGCAGTGGCTACACACAAACCCACAGGCAATCCGTGATTAAAGAGTTGATTAATGAAGTTAACACTTGTCGTGCCAGTGAGAATGCTCGAGGTAGTGATGTACCAGGATGAGTTACAACATTTCAGGCTTGCTAATACATGCCCAGAGGAGAATGCCACTCTGCTCTATGCGTCCCAAAGGCATTCAGCTCAGGCTTCCTGAATTAAGTGCCCAGAGGCACCCTGCTCCTTTGAGCTTCAGCCCAAAGGCATTCAGCTCAGGCTTCCGGGTCAGCCAGCCCAGCCTCCTGAATTAAGTGTCCAGAGGCATTCAGCTCCGCTTCTAAGGGTGGGCAAGTCCAGTTTCCCCAGTTGAGGGCCCAGGGGCACCCACGTCCACAAGCCAGCCTTCTGCACAAAAGCGTGCAGCCTAACTTGCTCTGTGGGTTGGAAAGTCAATCATTCTGGCCCATGCCCTGGCTCCTGACCCTGCTGATCCTCCGTTGGTCTTAGCGCTGCTTTGGGGTTCTCTACACAGGGATCTGGGGTCCAGAGGATTTGCCCCACTCCTGGCTCTTGGAGATAATGAGGTCCTCCCTCCTTTTCAGAGGGCTCATTTTACACAGAGTCCTGTTACCCGCAGGTGAATCCTATCCATGTCTCCCCAGACCCGTGCAGGGAAAGGTCATTCGGTGGGAGTTAGAGACTGTGGCTAGAAGAGCCACGTTAAATCGTTCACTGCTCCTGTTACAGAGTAGAACTGCCCCCGTGGGATGCTAAGGCTGTAAAATCGTATGGCAACAGAAAGCCTCACCTTTCTCCCAAGGAGAAGCTGGTGGGTTTGAACCGATGACCTGTTGGTTAGCAGCCCAACTCATAACCTACTGTACGACTAGGGCTCTTATACTTGGAATAGACTCATTAGTCAGGAGTGAAATGAACTGACCCTCTTCCCACTCTGCATGGCAATACGTTTCAGAGTGACTTACGTACTAGATAGAGCCAAACCGAAGGAAGGTCATGGGGCAATGGAGGTGTGTCATGAGTTGAAGGATCCCTGGTGCCCCAGTGGTTAAGCACTTGCCTGTAAACCAAAGGTCCATGATTCAAGCCCACCAGTGGCATTCTGGGAGAAAAGATCTGTGACCTCCCCAAAGATTTCAGTCTAGGACACCCTATGGGGCGGAGCTACTCTGTCCCAGACGGTGGCCATGAGTCAGAATCCACCCACAGCTCACAGTAGCGACAGTGGAGTTCTGGCACATTTCTGAGGAAAACTCTAGGCTCCAAGGAGACACACTGCCCAAAGAATCAAAAAAGAGAGCTCACAGTACAGGCAATATAATTAACAGACAGACAAAGGAGGAAATGCGCTAATAAAGTTATTAAAGTGAGAACAATGAAGTATCATATCCTATATAATTAACCGAACTCTGTGTGTGTGTGTGTGTGTGTGTGTCCTTTAAAGAATGTCGTTGCTGGTACGGAGAATATATCAAAGCGTCTCTCTGCATTTCCGGTGGCACTGTGAATGGGTGAAAGCTCAGTGACAGTTGGTACCGAGAGCACTAACATGATAATCTGGCTTTTCCACTTCTGGAAATCTCTTCTAAGAAAAGGAGGCCCAAACCAGTGACACGCATGGAGGAATCATCCTGTAGAAAGGATCCTGGTGGTGCAGAGGTTAAGCGCTGGGCTGCTAACAGAAAAGATGGCTGTTGAGATCTTCCCAGCCCCCCCCTCACCCCTCAGCTGCCCCACAGGAAAAAGATGGAAAGCCTTGGAAGCCCTGGGGGACACTTCTACTCTGTCCTCCAGGGTGCCTGTGAGCCCACAAGGTCCCCTCCAGTGATGGACGTACAAGAGGACGGTTCGGAGCATGTTGCCTTTGCTTTCATGTGTTACGCTGTTTAACATTTTTCAAATGAATCACACTTAAATAGGGCCGAGGGTTATGTTTCCCCCATGATATTGAGCAATTTTATGCAGATGATGCCAATCAATAAGTACCAAGCAATGCAGACTCCTGGATGAACATATTTCAAAAACAGCATCCGTCTAACAGAAGAGTGCACTAGGGAGCTTTTCCCCGTTGGCCAGACGAAGCACGTGAGGGTTAACCCGTTCTCTTGCTTTTCCAGCCTGCGTTGTTGTGGGGGGCAAAACGCCGACGTATAATCACCTAAGTGCAGGCTTGTCGCAAGCAAGCTATGAATTACCTCTCAGAGGTTTGTCCTGCTTTTAGAGGGAGGCCTGGGCTGCCCATAACAGTCCCCCGTCTTTAAAAAAAACCCAAAACACGAATAAATAAATAGTGCATATGTAAAGGTAAACAAACTTCATCTAATTTTAAAAAAGACTGTTGGCTTGAGGTCCAGTTGAGAAGCAATACCGTGTCATTTTCCCCACCAGCCTAGTGGCTGTGAGTCAGAATTGACTCAGATTGTGGGCAGGGTCTGTCTTGGTTTCTTGCCCAAAGAGCAGATGTCAAATCAGTACAGTGATTTTTTTTCTCCCTCCCTTCAAGGAACATCTGAGGTGGAAGCCTAACTGCTCAGGCTTCCTGAGTGCGTGTACTTCAAGTTCTCCCTGTTCACCCTCGTCCCCCCACCTCCCAGCAGCTCAAGCACAGCCCAAACCCCAAGTACAGGGGTCCTTTGAGGCATTGATGCAGTCAACCAGGTCATCTCCCCTCCGGTTTGGCATTTAAGACAGTGAATAGTGTCATTTGATTTTACACGTTTCTAATAAAAAGAAGAAAAAGGTAATATTTGTCTTCTTTATTGGTCAAAGCCATTTCCTAACATTAGAAAATTCTTCATCCGTGAGGGTCCTTGAGGCCCTTCCATACTTTTAGGATTTTGTGATTTCAGGGCAAAAAAAATGTAGCACAAGCCTTTCTCACTAAGGCTCCTCGGGCAGGGGAACGGTTGATTTGGGGATGCAGCAGCGTCCCAAGGACTGAGGAAATGTGATCATGAGAGACCAGTCCCTGGAACAGGACATCGTGTTTGGAGGGTCAACCAAAAAAACCCAAAAAGAAACCCCAAAGAGGAAGCCCCACACAAGGTGGATTGGTACAGTGGCTGCGACCGTGGGCTCACACGTAGCCATGGTTGTGAGGTGGTGCAGGACCGGGCAGTGTTGCTTCCTGCTGTGCGTCGGGTTGCTGGGCATCAGAATTGACTCAGTGGCACCTCTACAGCACCGTCGCTGAGATACATGGCTTCTTCTGACCGGGGTGCTCTATCCTACAGCTGGGTTGACTTGAGAGTCTAGAATGTCCCAGAGAATCATCTGAGTCTGATGTCAAAGTTACATGCGTTTGCCCCCTCAGAACCAACTGAGCAGGTGGGAGTGAGCAATAGACTCACAGGGCACCCACCCACTGCCCTTGAGTCGATTGCAGCTACTGGCCACCCTGTAGGATAGACCAGAACTGATCTCAGCCTTTATGGGAGCGGACAGCCTCATCTTCCTCCCAAGGGCCAGCTGGTGGGTTTGAACCACTGACCATCGGTACTTCACCCACAGTGCCACCGGAGCTTATCCTTGAAGCTTGGGTGGTGCCCCTTGTTGCCTCCACCTGTTGATGTGGGTGTCTGTCAGCTGCACTCAGAAGGCCACGACGCACCTCCTTTGGTCTCATTTTGAGACTGGGGCTTTTGGCTGTGTCTCACTTGCCTGTCACTTTGTGCTGCTGCTGGGGACTCACTCTGCTCCCAACAAGCAGTGAGTGGTGGCCATGCTGCACAGGCCACTGTGCTCTTGAGGGGCCAGTCCCATGCTCCCCTGGGAACACACCCTGGCGACCTCTTAGAGTAGTCCTTTTGGACACTATAAAGTATGCATACTACCCAGAAAAATACCTTTTTGTTGTTTTATAAATTGGGCCTAAAATTGCAGATCAGGGCATTTGTGCTATGTAGGTTCTGTGCAGGTAGAGGACCGTCATGGAATTAGATTCACGGTGACCCTACAAGACAGAGTAGAACCTGGATCCTTTGTGGGGGTCACTTCTTGTCCTGCTCCCATAGCCTTGACCCCTTTCCTCTGTGTGGCCAGCCTTTCTGTCTAGTCCACGCACCAGCTTTCTGAGTGCTTGGGTGGTTCAGGCAGTGATGCACTCAGCTACCAAAGGGATGGCAGTTCAAATCCACCCAGAAGAGCCTCAGACGAATGGCCTGGCTATCGGTTTCCAATGCATCCGTCATTGAAAGCCCTATGGGGCAGAGTTCTCATGTGACACCCGGGGGGTTGTGAGTGGAAATCGATACTACAGCAGTTCGAGGTTAGAGGGCAATGACTGATGATGTTCCTGTGCAGATTGTTTTATGTGAAGCCTGCCCTAAGGGTGTGGGTATGGAAAACAGCAAATGTTTTCAACACCCAAGAAACATTCTGAGCAGCTTGAGGGACTTACAACACCATCCTGTTGTAGCCTAATCACCGGGGTTATTCTGGTGCGTGGAGAAAAATCTGACACTGCTAACACACACATGCTTGTGCATTTAACACGGCAGCCTTGTAAAAGCTCCGATCTCTTTACATCCTGTTAGAATAAGGGCTAGGTTGTGTGGGAAGAGGACCGAGTTAGCAGAAACAACTTGTTGGCATTGAAAACGTTCAGATTTCTTTGCGTCTCTGACATATAAATTCAGGTCCCATATGTGCCAGTGAGACAGTTTGACTGGCGTCTGCTGGAAGCTGGGTGTTTTTACTGTGTTTGTCTTTAGCTACGTCGTGTGGACTTGGCGAGACAAGGACCTCATTTAGGGCATTGTGAGTTTTTTCCAGGAGAAATAAACCCTTTTCTCTCTCATAAACAGTTGAAGGAAATGATCTTTTTCTGTCTTTAAATTGTCGTAATGGGGCTTTTCTCCACGAGGCTTTTAAGACGAGGGGGTGTGTACACAATCCTGTTTGTTCAGTTGACATCCTGAACATAAACAGACCAAACTTGATTAGGCTCATTTCAGAAGGAGGGAGCACTCCCTGCGCTTCGAATTAGGCAGACGGACACACACAAGTGCTGACGCCGTCCCAAGGAGCTCAGCTGTCCCGATGAAATCGGATCTTCTCCCAAAATCTCATTAGCAGCTGTTTATTGGTGCATCTGACATGCGGCAGCCTAGCACACCTCCAGCAAATGAAACAGGCACTGACCCTTCATTAGCTTCCCTGCTGGAACCCTGGGCTCGGTGCCGACACCCAAGCGTGACTCGAGGCCAGTGCAGACGTGGTCTCCAGGGGCAAAAATGGGAGACCACATGCGGAATGATTGACATACAAGAGTTCTTTCTCAGATGCACATAAGTGGATTTCCGTGTTAGATACATTCCCAACGAGATGCGCGTTGGGACTCTACTAGGAGCTGCTGGTGGAGGCGGTGGGTGCTACCTGCCATCGAGCTGGTGCCGACGACGTGGAGGGATCCCTGTGCCCCATAGAAGGAAGCCCTTCTCCACCCACTCCATCTGCACAGATGCTTCCATGTTTGAACCGTCTCTCCACTTCTTGAAGGATCTTCCTCCGTGCTGCTACCCCTCTGCTTTACCAAAAATGGCGTCCTTCTCCAGAGACTGGACCCTCCCGGCAACATGGCTGAAATACGTGAGACAGATCCTCCCATCCTTGCTTCCGAGGGTCCTGGGGCTGGGCTTCTTCCAAGGCAGACCGCTTTGTTCTCCCGACAGTCCCCAGGATGTTCCGGGGTCTTTGCCAGCACCACCGTGCTTTCGTCGGTCTTCCTAACTCCTTGCCCAGCCTTCACGTGTTGAAAATGCCGAAACCCACGCCCCCCAAGCAATTCCAACTCATGGATACCACACAGGCCGGGGGGGTGGGGTCCCCTGTGGGTTTCCGCGACTGTGACCCTTCACAGGAGGGAAACACCTTGCCTTTCTCCCTCGGAGCGGCTGGGGTTCTGAACTGTTGATCTTGCAGGTAGCAGCGCACCTTAATCCACAAAGTGACGTTTTCGCTTTTTAACTCTTGCAAGGGGTGTCGGGCAGCAGCTGCTGTCCAACGCAGTGGTAAGGTACAACTTTGAAAAACAATTGTGGGTTTCCGTGTGCGTTGCGGCCAAAATGAAACTAAATAATTAAACAACACGCTTCTCAGAAAATAGTGTGGTGCTCTTTTGGTTGTTTTTTCATGTTTCGAGAAGGACTTTTGAAAAACCAAGTTGGAGAAACTGGTGTGTGTGGAGGCCCTAGCATGTTCATGCTGCCACGTTTTCCTTTCTTTCCTCACGTCTCGTGTCATTGCAACAGCACTTACGCTTGTGAAGGGCAGTGCTCATGTATATGCTGAGCACAGGACCCCGTGTTTGTGTGTGGCGACCACTGCCGCTCCATCCTGGAGTAACTCCCAGCCCATCAACTCCTAGGCATCGGCCACTCCACCTCTGTTACCCTATCCACCTACTCCTTCCTGCCAAACGTGGCCACTTCTAACTTGCACTGGGCCCTGCTTCCTGGTGGGTTGGAGAAAGATTCTTAAAGGTACTTGCACCTCAGTTTCCTCACATCTAAATGGGGCAACGAATCCGTTGCCTTGCAACATTGTGGTGGCTGGCAAATACTATGTTTGTCAATTACTAAAAGTTCCAGGAAAATCCACTCCCTGCCCCACCCCCGGTGGTGGTGCAGGCCTGTGCAATGTCTCACCACCACCACCTCCACCATCTCCACCATCATGATCACCACCACCACCTCCACCACCACCACCACCACCACCACCACCACCACCACCACCACCACCACCACCTCCAACACCACCACCTCCACCTCTACCACCTCCACCTCCACCACCACCACGGCCACCACCCCCTCCTCCCTAACCACCCCCACCCCCTCCTCCACCTCCACCTCCTCCACCACCACCTCCATTACCACCACCTCCACCTCCGTTGTAGGAGTTGAGTGTCCCTCCAAGCTGCTGGAGGAGAGAGAATCCAGAACTGAAACAAACTGCTCAGCACTTGGCTCAGCCATTGTGCTAAAAACTGAGCTTTAAGGGGAGAAGCCATCTATCGGCCCTGAATCCTAGCTCCAAAGGGCAAGGGAAAATAGCTCTCCTTTTCTCGTTCATAGCCCTTCCTGAGGGCCCAGTTAGCAAGACTGGCCAGACCCTCGGAAAGCACCAATTGCTAAAGGTCCATGAAGGCCAGTTCTAAGCAGGAGGGAATGAAAAATAAAAATACGCAAAGATCGATATATGGGGTGGAATTAGCCCTAACGTGTGTGTGTGTGAGTGTGTGTGCTTCTATTCCGCCATCACCACCACCACAGCAGAAAGAACACTTTGCTTGCAGCATAAGACTTGGATTCTCGCTCTGCCCACCGCGCTGATGTCTGAAGAAGTCTCTTCACAGGAAAAGCGAGTGAGTTGCCTTTGTAGTACTGAGATTTACTCACTCACCCTCCACTAAGCTCATTGTGCAGCTGCTTACTGCGCACCTGCTGAGCTCAGCACACTGTGCCCCACGGGGCTGCAGCCATGAATATGGTGGGTCACCGGGCAGGGTGGGGCAGAGCACCACTTGATAATGACCTTTGATTCTACGTGGTTCCATACTGCTAGAGACATGGCATTCAGTAATTGTCAAAGCCCAGTTGTAATGGTTAGGTGCCATTGATTTGGTTCCGTTGACCCTTTACTTTGCCAAGCACGGTGGTTCCTTTCTGGGGACTGGCCTCTCCTGATAACCACGTCCAAGGTACTTGAGAGGAAGTCCCCCCATCGTCACTTCTCAGGAACGTTCTAGCGATACTTCCAGCAACAAAGGTTTGTTTCTTCTTCTGGTCGCCCACAGTACTTTCAGTGGTCTTCGCCAGTGCCATTATGCAAATGCATCGGTTCTTCGTCAGTCTCTTTAGTCATTGTCCATCTCTTGACATTCGTAGAAGGCGATTGACAAGACCATCGTTTGGCTCAGGTGCGTGTTAGTCCGCAAACGGACATCTTTGCTCTTCGACACTTCCAAAGGGCCTTTTGCTGCCGCTTTGCCCAGTGCAATCGCAGGTCATTGACTGCCGCTGCTGTGAGCACTGAGGGTGGTGCCTCTTCTCCATTGATCACAATGTTGCCTGTTGGTCTCCTGGTGAGGATTTGGGTCTACTTTCCACTGCATCGCAACCCGAGCTTGTACATCTTCGTGGGGCAGACAGCCTCATCTTTCTCCTGCAGAGCAGCTGGTGGGTTCGAATCACCAACCTTGAGGTTAGCTGATCCACAGGAACAAACTGGAAGAAAACACAGGGCACAGACAAAGAGCCGACCGAGGTTTGGGGAGAAGAAACTTCTGGAAGAGGTCTACTGGAAGGTTAAATGGTAGGGTCAAAGCCATCTTCCTGGGGAATGGAGACTCTCGCTTTCTCCTGGCTGGGTCAGAGTTGAGACACAAAGGGACACAAAGCTAAGTAGCTCGGTGTTTTACAATGTTCTTCCTATCTGTAATTTGTATTAACTCATCATGTATAAACTGCAGCCTCTGGAAAAAGTGACACGGAGTGCATCACAGCATGTCATTTTCTGCCTTGGTCTAAGAGATGCTGCAAGAAGCCCGAGATCAAAGGTATCCCGTGTGCTGTGTCATCTCAGGGTCTGATGGGGACAGGTTTTTAACATGGAAGATCTGGTCCTGGTCACGTCTCTGGTCCTCCGTGGAACCGGCTGGTTTTCTTCATGTCTGTAATCTGCTTCCTGGGAACACCCCCTCCTGGCTCGTTGGCTGAAGGGCTGTCTGACTGTGTTCTTTCAAAGGCTCCTCACCTGTCCACCACCAGGTGTCTCATGGTGTGATCTGACAGGCCAGCTCTGTGGATGTCAAAGGGGAACGATGACAGGGCCATTGAGATCATCAAAACAGAGAGCGGGTTTGCTGATGAACCAGGGAAAGAGGCCCAGGTTTGTCTCTAGTGGGCCTCTTCCACCCACTTTGGTAAATTATGCATGGACTGACTCAGAGCGGCCTCCCACCATCACAACCGAGATCCCAGAATGAGAAAACGATGGGAAGACTGCCTGACTAGGGCCACATGGGTGAATCATTCACCGTCGTTTCTTACAAGCCATATTTGTCACGGAGTCAGCCCTGCATAGACCCACTTGACTACACCAGGCCTGCCTGTGTCGACACAAAGTCTTTAGAAGGAACACACGGAGCTTCTGGAATCGAGGACTTTCATGGTTGTCCGGGAGAAAGACCTTGTTGTGTCTCAATTAAAGCGAAACTCTTAGAGCTTTGGACTGGTGTTGCCATTTTGCCAGGCCAAGGGGCAGCAAGTTGATGTCTCAAAACCTTTCTCTGGTGCCAGAAGTACATTGTGTTATGAAACCAGGTCTCCTATTGAAGTAGAAACGCCAAAATCAGGTGCCACCGTAAATTTTAAATTAAGGGTTACCTGATTTTTGTCGCACACTCTTACAAGGGTGGTTCCTAAAGATGTTGAGATTGTGGCCGTTAACATTCATTCATCCACCCGTCCACCCACACAGCCATTGCGTTCTCTCATAGATTTGCTTCTAAATGGCCACCCGTGTACGCTCTAGGTATCCCTTTGATGCATACTCCATTTGGAGAGCAAATAGATCGCCTTTGGGGAATGTATGATTATGATCTTTTAAATATATTGCAATCAAGAAAGAAGGTCTGAGTAATACCAGGAGATGGAGGGGGAGGGGCAGAAAAGGGAAGGGGAGGGTGGCGTTGAACTTCATGGCCCTCAAACATCGAGTCACAAGAGCTTGCTGTACTGGAGACAGTTTCGTGACAGTGAATGAAAGGACCTGTGGTTCCAGAAATGTCATATTCTGGGACGGGCTTGAGGGCCGGCCTGTGGGCACCTGTGTGTGATAGGGTTAGGCTAGGGACTCGGGGCATTGCTAGGTACCTACAGGAAGGAATTACACTTAAAGTGGCTGCATCCCACTTGCTCAGATGCAAATAATCCCAGCCTCTGCCCTCCTCCCCTTCCTTCCTGCATCGTATCCTTCCACCCATCCTATTCATCCGTCATCATGATTTCTCTCTGGCCTTTAGACCGGAGGTTTCCGAACTTATTTGGCTTACCACCCCCTTTTCAGAAAAACTCAACTCAGCATCTCTCTGGCAATTTAAAATGTTTGTACCCAAACCAAACAAACAAACCACCAAACGCACCACCATCGAGTCAGTGCTGGCTCACAGTGACCCCCTGTGGGCTTACAAGGCTGTGAACTGTTAGGGGAGTAAAAAGTCCAGTCTTCCCCCCTCAGAGCTGCTGGTGGTTTTGAACTGTTGAGCCTGTGGGTAGCAGCCCAGTGCATCACTAAGCCACCAGGACTCCATATTCCAGGATAAAGTGTGGGGATCGCTTATGCAGCCTGCCCCCCCGGGGGGGGGGTGCCCGCTTGGGGAAACACGGTGTGAGGCCTTCCCTGGGAAGCCGACAGGGAGCAGAACCATAGGAAGGCAGGCACTGTTGTGAGCACCAGCAGCCAGAACAGGCCCCGCCTGCGTCTCAGCGCCTCTGAAAGCAAGGCTGGAGGGAGGTTTCCTTCTGGGTCCAGTGTTGCAAGTCTTCTCTGTGTTCTCAGTTCAGGGACCAATGGTCAAGAACATAACTCCGTCAGGCGTCCAAATGAATGACTCTCCTCCCAGGTGAGCTGCAGCCGAGCCCCTCCACGAATTGTTAGGTGTTGTAACTCGGAGCTGGGTGCCACTGAGCCTCTCTGTGAAGTTCGATGTTGTAGTAAGAGGTGGACACAAAGGCTGTAGAAACTGGTCCAGAGTGGTCTCTGACTTTGGCGGGCGGGCGTGAGCCCTCTGAGTGCCGGTAGGTCTGGGGAAGCCCTGGAGCCAAACGCGTAGGCGAACTCCTTCCGAGTTGTCCCCAGGGAGCGCAGTTGCTGGCTGCATCTCAAGAGGGCCGTTGGGTTTTGTCCTCTCCCCTCTGTGAGGCTGTGACAATTGAGTGAAGGCCTGGCACTTTCACATGGCCTATTTTCCCCACAGGAAGTTGGACAAAATATCCATTAGAGCTGGTTTGTATATGCAACAGAGGGTATAATGTGCCCTCCAATGAATATCATTTTCTCCATCCGTGAGACGAGAGCTGTGGAAGGATGGGCAGTCCGTGCCAATTCTCGGAGCCACGGGCTTTGGCGGCGCTGAGCTGTGCTGGCACAACCCCCTCTGTCTCCTCCACCCCGAGTCTCAGGGAGAACCTCATGAAGCAGATGTCCGAGGACTTCCTCGCGGTCCCTGTTTGGGAGGGCAGGAAAGGAGATGGGGGTGGTGGTGGGTGAAGTGGCCTGCATAACACTCCGAAGACTAATTGTGGCCAACCCTGTCTCCTCCGATCCCATGATGAGGCCACAAAGAAGGAAGACTGTACCCCTCCGTGTGGAACCTGGGCCGCCCCCTCCACGTAAGGAGCCCCCCTGCCCCCACCCCACCCCCACCGCCACCCAAGTCCTGTGGTAGCAACGGGAGAGATTATCCATTCTCCTCTCCGTTAAATTGGTGGAAGCTTTTGGAAATGAGCAATAGACACAGCACTGCTCAGCCTCATCTGGAACAGCTTCACGGTACCTGTCAACCTGAGGCCGTGGATCATCCAGCTCCACCCCTCCTTTGAGAGGCCCAGTGGAATTCCCACGGCTGTGTTAAATTCAGTGGCATTTAATACCCCAACAGCATTGTGTGATCACCACCGCTCTCTCATTACAAAGTGTCTCATCATCCCAAAGGGAAACCCCATCTCCATGAAGCAGCCCCTCCCTGTTTCCCGGCCCTGAGAGCCTCAAATCCCAACCCACTGCCATCAAATTGATTCTGGCTCATAGAGACCCTGTTTGGCATTTCCAAGCTATACCAAGTCCCCAAACTTGGCTGATCTGAACTATAGATTCCTGGCCTCCACATTCAACCTCATGAATCAGACTCTTCAGGAGGATTTGTAGCTTCTGCACCAGATCCCCAGGTGATTCCAATGATCTGGCAAGTTTGGGAGGCTGTGATCTGTGCGAATCGTCCAAGGGACATCTTGTTAAAATGTAGATTCTGATTCAGAACAGATCTTTAGGAGCAGCTGGTGGGTTTGCAGTTGGTAGCCCAGTGCCTACCCCAAAGCCCCACCCAGGCCTCAGAAACCACCTCGCTGTTTGGTGTCTCTAGGGAGATTGATCCTTTTTGGATATATCAATGGAATCATACAACCCATAGTTTCTGTTGCTTAGGAAGAGGGGAAAGGAAGCCGTGTTGAGGGGCGGGGCGGGTGAAACAGGGACCACAATTCTGAAAGCGGACCTACAGATTTATGTTACATCCAGGACTTCAACGTGGTTCATTCTCGTTTAATCCCTTGCTGAGAATTAGCATTTCCACCGCAGGTAGACTGAACCAGAATCCACAGTTTAACCAAAACTCAAGGTGATTCTTATGTACACTCATACAACTTATAGGGAGCTGTGCCCTAGGTCACCAAACTTGGTAACACGACAGATCCCCAGGCTCCATGTACAACCCAGCCCATCAGCATCTCCGGGGAGACGAGCCCAGCGATCTGAAGTTTCACCGGATCCCCAGGTGATTCCAGTGAATAGCCAGGGTTGGGAAGCTAGGGTCTGTATGAATCACCAGGGAAAATCTTGTTAAAATTTAGATTGCTGATTCAGAATATCTACAGTGGAAGCGAAAATTCCCAGCAAGGGTCAAACCAGAATGAAGTAGTCTGAAGCCCTGGTTAGGTCAGGCTGACCAGAGCTATGCTACCTGGGTGCAAGAAAAGCCGGGGAGCCGGGCGTGGTGGCGCGCGCCTGTAGTCCCAGCTACTCGGGAGGCTGAGGCTGGAGGATCGCTTGAGTCCAGGAGTTCTGGGCTGCAGTGCGCTATGCTGATCGGGTGTCCGCACTAAGTTCGGCATCAATATGGTGACCTCCCGGGAGCGGGGGGCCACCAGGTTGCCTAAGGAGGGGTGAACCGGCCCAGGTCGGAAAAGCCGGGGAAATGCTTTTCTGTCTGTTAGCTAGATACGTCTTCCTGACAAAACCAGAGACATTTTTCTGTTAGCTAAACATGTCTTCCTGACAAAACCAGAGAGAGGCACAGCTTCTGGTCAGGGACCTAGCGATGCCTGCTGTTGGGGGCACCCAGGGCCCAGTAAATGGATACTAAACGGGTCTGAAAGCCAGCCTGGGTGAGCCCCCAGCAGCGCTAGTGGTGCTGTGAAGAGCTGGCATCCTAAGGAGACAGCTCTTTGTCAGTGGTCCTCAGGAAGTGTACAAACCTGTACAATACCCGGAGAACTGAAATTGCTGCCTACCTCGTCCTTCATTACACGGTGCATGTTTTGTAAAAGGAACTAGATCTATCTTGCAGTTAGCAAAATCGCCTTGAGCCTCGGAATCAATTTTATCACGGAGCATCTGAAAATAACTCCGCTCTGAAGTTCCGTGATGAAGCTGTCCTCTGGCGATGGGGTAAAAATAAGTCTTTATCCATTCATCAGGCATGTTTAGCTGTCGCTCTGCGGGTGCCTGTGGTCCTAACAAACATTAACCTCTGATTGGCCATCTCAAAGGAACCATGGTGCCACGAGGAGGTCATGCGCTGGGCTGCTCACCACGAGGTCAGCACCTTGAACCACCATGGACAAAGATGGCAGGCGAGGGGGTAAGGACTCCTGTGAAGGACGAGGAGGTGGGACCAGGGCATTTGGCCAGATGGTGGCTCCGCTGAGTGGACATGGAGGAGCACTGGAGGCCTTTGAGCAAGGCAGTGCCCCATGGAGAGGCATCTGCAAAATTGGGCTGAAGCCACAAGGAGGCTACCACAGAGACGGCTCAGAGGCCAAGTGTAGGGTGGGCAGGTGGGGCTGGCCTGGGAAGGACCAGTTCACCAACTGACAGTCCATTCTCCTCCCTTGCCATTTCAGCCAGTCCGACCCTCCATCTCTCAGCAATAGTGGCACTCTCGAGGCAGGGGTCAGTGAGGGCCAAGGGCTGTAGACCTGAGCAGACAAGGAGGGCCCTCTGGGAAGCGTGTGCTTAACCTGCACTGTCCAGCCCAGTAGCCACTGACCGTCGGTGACTACTTACATTGAAAAGCATTAAAAGTACCGTATATACTCAAGTATAAGCTGACCTGAATATCATTTGAGGCACCTAATTTTACTGAAAATGTGCTGAAAAATCTCGGCTTATACACGAGTATGCATGGTAAGTGAAATGAACACTTCCGTTCCTCTGTGGGGCCATGTGTGGCTGGTTGGTGTTGATGAGTCCAGCCCATCCTGGCCTGATGCGTCAGGTAAAACTGGGCTTCCAGGGAAAGGAGTCTGGTGGCTCGGTGGTTAAGCATTTGGCTGCTAAGCAAAAGACCATCTTTCCAAACTCACCGGCCGCCCAGAGGGAGGAAGATGTGCACGTTTGCTCCCATGGAGACCTACAGCCTCGGGAGCCCTACGCGGCTACTCTGCTTGGTCCTGTGGGTCACTGCGAGTCAAAACAGGCTCCACAGTGATAGGTTTGGGGTGTTTGTGGCTTTGTTTTCCTCTTCATGGGAGCAGATAACCAGGTCTTTTCTCCCGCAGAGCTGCTGGTGGCTTCAAACTACCAACCTTTCAGTGAACAGCCAAGTGCTTCACCACGGCCTGCCCCCCCCCCCAATCAGGAATCCTCCTGACCGATCACTGCCACGGGGTCAGTGCCCACCCATAGCAGCCCTACAGAGCACAGGTTCCCTAACTTATTGGCACGACCACCCCCCTTGCAGAAGGAAAGGTTGCTCAGGGCCACCCTGCAATTTTAAACATGCGGCAGTACAGCTCATCATCCAGGATAAAGTGTAGGTTTCTGTTTCTGCAGTACCCCCCCCCCCGATTGTCCCAGTAACACCCCACTGGGGGGCCAGTACAACCCACTTTGGGAAACTTAGCCATATAGAATTTTCCAAGCTGCTCCATGGGAGAAAGACAAGGCTTTCTAGTCTAGTAAAGATTTAAAGTCTCAGAAACCCACAGGGGCCATCCTACCCTGTCTTAGGCGGTGTCACTATGAGTTGGAATCGACTTGATGGCGATGTGTTTGGTTTGGTTAGGGTGTAAACATCTACTGCTGCAGACAGCCCCATTTTTCTCCCTCAGAACCACTGGTAGGTTTGAACCACCAACCTTTGGGTTAGCAGTCTCAGGCTTACCCTACAGTGCAGCCAGAACACCCATATGCGGCTAAAGCCCAGTACGGCTACTGAGTCCATTCTGACCCAGGAGAGCCTACATAGCGTTTCTGGCAGCAGCTGGTGGTCTTGAACCTCCAGCCTATGGTTAGCAGCCAAGGCCAACCGCTTACCCAACAGTACCACCAGAACCCCCAGGCATGGTGCTCTTGCACAGAGCAGACAGACAGCATTCCCGTCTCTGCTGAACATTCTGTGAAGGGTTGTGTCAGATCCTGACTGCCCGGCGAATGGCTCTTTCATCTCCCCAGATCAGGAGAAGGGCTTCCCTGGTGTGCTGGATCACAGACCTGCCCTGGTGACACTTCCCATCATGCACAAACCATCCACTCACGGTTACCAATTAAGGGCTTTGTGGAATTATACTGGCGCTGCCGTCAAATGCTGGGGGCTTGACAAAGAGCGATAGAACGACGGCTTCCAAGAAAGAACAGAACGTTTGAATTGCACACACTGTGGAGGCGGAATACGTTTCAACTCGGTTAACTTGTGTGGTGCACCAGGATCAAGGAGAGGGGCGGGCGGGCGGGCTCTGCAGGGACAGCGCGCTTGCTCCTCTCGCTCATGATGGTGACTCCATCTCTGGGTGTCATACTATTCCCCTCTAGTGGAGCTAAAGGGCATCTGTCTTTCCGCTCCAGCTTGCACAGTACCAGAGTTAGCCTGCGAGTTCTCCGTTTGCCTCATGTTGGGTTGGGACCGGGTTGGGGGAAACGGCCCTCTTGTTCTACATCAGGTTGATGTGCTGAAGAAAGAACTGTGTCTTGGCATTAATAATACATCGCCTTGTTCATCCAATCCCAGAACGAGCCCTAAGGCCCAATATGCTACTGTGACTGGCCGCCCGTGACTCGGCTAATAAGGGGATACTGGTGGTTCCGTGGTAGAAGTCCTGCCTCTCAGACAGGAGTCCCTGGTTCCATCCGCAACTAATGCACCTCCTATGGAGCCCCCACCTCTCCTGCACTGGAGGCTCCCATGGTGCTTTGTTCCTCCCATGATGCTATGAGGCGGAGCCAGTTTCAGCAGGGCTTCCAGACTAAGCTGGGCTATGAAGGAGGGCTCCCCTTCCAAAAACCAACTCAGGAAAAACCCCTGGAGCACAACCATCCACCTACCACTCACCGATGGGGCGGCACTGGGTTCGGTTCTGTGCGGGGGTTCCTGAGTAGGGGGCAGCTGGCAACAGCCCCCTGGTCAGCACAGAGCTGGACTCAGAGCAGCTGGTTGGAGTCCATTTGTTTAATCAATTGAGTCACAGGCTAGGGTCCCACTCCTGACTGTCACCATTTACTCGCCACGCGATCTTGTTTCAGTCCCCGTCTTCCCTGGGCCTGAGCCTCGCCATCTTTAAATTGGCTTCTGTCCGCCTTTGGCCCTCGATGGTGACATCATCACCAGATAGAAGGGACTAAATGAGGCCACCTTCAAAAGCTCAGGTGGGCTCTCGACATGTCTCTGCCCTGACAGCTCCCTATTTGAGAAGCTGGGTAGACAGGAAAACTGGAAATGTGATTCTGAGCCCCACACGCAGGCTGGGTGGGGTGGGGAGGTGGACAGCTTTTAAAGAGGTGACACCAGCTAACTGACTGCCATTTCCTTTTTTTTTTCCCTCTTTGAAATGTGAAAAAAAATTTAAGTTAACTACTAGTTAACAGTAAGAGTGTTCATTAAAAAAACAACAACAGTAGCAGCCACTGATATTTCCGTACCCTCACGCATAAAGTGCACTGCCATTGCGGGGCAGAGGGGCTATGGTTGTTGGCAAGTGTCCTGGAGTGGGCCCCACTCATCGCGACCCTGCGGACAGCAGGAGGAAACACCGCCCAGTCTGTGCCAGCCTCGCCCCGGTGTTTGAGCCCATTGCCGCAGCCGCTGTGCCCCCCGTCCCCCCCAGTCCTGTCCAGGGCCAAACCCCAGCCGTACTTCACTGGCCCTCTTCCTCACCAAGCACGATGTCCTTCTCAAGGGACGGTCTCTCCTGGCAACGTGGTTAAAGTTTGACGGGACTTCTAGGGCGGTTGGGTTTGTTCCCTGGCAGTCCGTGGAGCCGTCGGTATCGCGCTCCAGCACCCCCAGGGCCCAGCTGTGACTCCACACAGGAAGGTCTGTCTGGACAGTGCCCCTGCCTGGCGGCTTTGCTCCAGGCTCCACCCTGCGGCGTCCCTCCCAGAAGGGGTCCACAGGAGTCAGACATTTGTCATTCGTCGAGCAAACTGCAGAAGCACATGGAAATGCTCTCCAAAAATGCCCCGTAGGTTTCTGCCTCTCCACGGAGCAGATGTGGGGTTTCCTCCGGGCTGAGCAGACAGCTCAGAAAAGGGACACACCGGAGGCGGGGGCTTCAGGTTGGTTCCCTGGGGCAGCCCTGGATATGTGGGGTTCTGTGCGGCATTGTTTGGGGTGCATGGGAGGTCAGAGTGGGAGGAAGGCACCTTCTGGCGCCACTTGAACTGCTCTGGAAACACCAGCACACGGCAGGGAAGCACAGGGAGGCCTGGCCGGTGTGGAGAAAAGCTGGATGCATGATGTTGCCGCCTTCAGTCTCACAGCGACCTCGTGGGCACCAGAACAAGACGTTGCCCGGCTCTGTGCTGTCTCCAAGGTGGTAGGTGTGCCGAAGGCCACTGATGCAGGCGCTGTGGATGGCGAGTGTCTTCCAACCTGGGAGCTCATCCGTCAGCACCCTCCTGGAAAATAGTCTGTCGTCGATGGGTTTGTGATTGCATAGTGTTTGGAAGTAGCTCCCCAGGCCTTTCTTCCTAGTCTCTCTCCATCAGGAAGCTTTCCTGAAGCCTGCTCTCCATGGATGACCCTGCTGGTGTTTGAAAGACAGCGGCATAGCTTCTAGCAGTGCCCAGGCCATCACGTGGGGACAGGTTGACAGGTGCTAGACATACAGACGAGGCATATGCTAAAGACATGCTTGATCACAGACGTTCCCCCAGTGAACGGCTTCCTCAGATTTATGTTCCCCAGTGGAGGAGGCTAGAAGTGTGAATGCAGGATGCCAGTTCTAGGCGAAGGCTCTCCCCCCCCCCCCCCACCTGTTGGCTCTAGGAGAAGGTCCCTGTCTCTTTTTTAGCTTCTGTTCCTGCCTTCCTTGGCGTCTTCAAAGTTATCTACCCCTCCAGTTGGGCTGGCTTCTCTGTGCCTAATTGTTCTTCTTTGAATCTCAAAATTGATTGATTTAAGATAGACCCTACACAGGTGTGCTTTTATGAACATAACAAAGACAATGTTTCTCCCAAGGGGAATTGTATCCAAACTTAGAAACCAAGAGACCAAGCCCACTGCCCTCAAGTCACTTCCGACACAGAACAACCTGCTAGGGTTTTTGAGGCTGTACCGTCTCCACAGGAGCAGACAGCCTCCGTGTTCTCCAGCGGAGCAGCTGGTGAGTTTGACCTGCTCATCTCCAGGTTAGCGGCCCAACGCATAACCCAGGAGGCTACTAGAGCCCCTCCACAAGTATCGGGGTTAGGGTTTGCGAGACACATTTGGGAACACACAATCCAATCCATAACAGACAGGAGCACTGTTCTGACACCATTGTGACACTGATTGTGACAGTGATCTTCGGACCTGGGAGCCAGGTAGAAGATGCTTTTACCTGGTCACATCTGACCAACTGAACCCAGGACATCAGTGTTTGATAAAGCCAAGTGCCAAAGGGGCTCCATCCCATGCCATCTATTGGATTGCAACCCTTAGTGACCCTATAAGCCACTGCCATCGAGTTGATTCTGTCACCCGGTGACCTTATACGGGGTTTCCAAGGCTTTGTGACTGTTTATGGAACAGAGCCTCATCTTTGTCCCAGGAGCAGCCAGTGGGTTTAAACCTCTGACTTTGTGGCTTGCAGTCTAACCCTTACCCAACAGCCCTACCAGGGTTCCTTTAGTGACCCCTATACTCCCTGCCATCGAGTCAATGCCAGCTCACAGCAGCTCTACAGGCCAGAGTAGAACTGTCCCTGTGGGTTTCCGAGACTGTAACTTTTCAGGAGTGGAAAGCCTCCTTTTCTCCACGAAGTAACTGGTGGTTTCGAACTGCTGACCTTCCGGTTAGCAGCCCAATTCATAACCACTACAACGCCAGGGTTCCCCAGTGACTCCTGTAACATGCTAGAAGTTGAAATATCTTTTAAAATTTATCAGCAGGCTTTACAAGACCAGCCACCCTTAACTGATAGGTTGTTAGAGATTTGCTCACAGGAACACACACACACACACACCCAGCCCCCCACCCCCAATGTTTTTCAATCCCTGATTGTAGAAAAGGAGCAGAACTGTTTCCGTGAGAAGAACAATAAATTCTTACAGGCAGAAAACCATGCAGCAGCTGGAGAAGACACATCAGCAAGTCATTAGCAATCGTTTTCTGCAGGCTTCGGCAGTTCCTCCCCAGATGGGGGCTCCTAACTCGTGGACAAATGCCCAAGCCTAACAGAAAGCAAGTTGACAACCCACTGCGCGCGCATCGCTCTTTGGCCAGGACGGGAAACTGGCTATTGGCAAGCAGATGCACATGGTGGAGCAACAAACCAGCACAGGCAAAGTGACTTCATTGGAAAAATGGACCTTTGGCTTGTAATGATGGGTGGCCCTTACATGTCATAACTGACACTAACCCTTTTGGCCCAGCATCCCTCCCCTCCCCGCTTGTCTGTAATTCACTCATAGGCAATGTCATTGCAAATTTGGAAAAACGGGACTGACCTATATGTCCAGGCATTGGCAACTGGTTGAGCCAGCTACGGTCCATTCTGGCAGTCAAACACCAGGCGTCACGATGTAATACTGCTTTACATGTAATGAGAGCCTGAGAAACTGACAAGACCTTGGCACAATGTGCCTCTAGACTCCTGGCGGTTTTTATCACAGTGGGAAATTAGGAATAAGCTCATGTTCAAGAAGTGGGGGTGAGTGAAGTCAGGAAGTGAAGTCAGGAACAGCCATGGGGTGAAATATCATACTGTAAAATGTGCTACTGCTTCATATTTAATCATCTGGGGAAAAGTCTAAGATGAACTGTTAATTATTAAAAAAAAAAAGCTACTGCAAGAGGGAGAGGAGAAATTAAAGGGAAGCAAGTAGCTTAACTTGATTATCTGAAATGCAAACCTCCACTTAATTTACATTTTATTTAAAAGAAAATAAAACAGGCTGTGGACGAGCCTGTCTGATATGAGTCCTGTCCATGCATATACTTTGTATCTTTCTTGAATGACACCAACCAACATGTCCAAGATAAATAATTTTCCTTTCTACCTGTCATTTTCTAATTTTGTTTCAGGGATATATTCTTAAATATACAAACGAACATGTGAACAAGACCATTGAAAATTAATAGGTGACTGAGATACACAGTTCCTATTTTACTGTAAGCTGCATTTAAAAAAAATGAGGACGTCATCAAAAAAAAGACCATTGACCCTCAGGAAATACATATTTCTTCATGTGTCTCAGAGGCAGTTGCTGCCTAGAAACTATTTCCTGGGAGTAGCAATTGAGCTGCATAAGGCGGGCATTGGCGATACACAGATACAGAAGCACCCCTGTCCCTTTGGCTCGGACACCACAGAGACAGGGTCACAACTCCGCTGCCGCCTCTGTGCTTGGGTTTAATCAGCTGAACAAAACTGCCTGCTGCTGGAGAACCTTCCAGCATCCCAGTGAGATGTGGAAATTAGCCCTTTTACCAACGATGCCACAAATGTTCGAGTCCATGACAAATTCCAGGGCAGCCTCCCAGTCCAGTGCGTCACTAGGGCTGTGGGGGCTGCAGATCATCACACAGGGTGACGCCGCAAGGACCAGCGATACGAGGTCCGTGCTGAAACCTAGTTCAGCAGAAAGTTATGATTTTTACAAAAATATCCCCGTAGTTAGCTGTCACAACAAGAATTTTGTCAGCCCAGCTTACGGGTAGCAGTGTGCCTGTAATGCTGAAACTCGGTGCTAATTTACGTTTTTGAATCTTCTGGTGAGCTGCCATCATTCTACCCAATTGCCATGACGCCTCGGAGCACCTCTGGGAGCTCGGGCTGGTGTGTTCATTGCAACCGTTGTTCTTGTCGTCGCCAGATTTGGCCAAGCTTTCGGGTGCTTGAGCTACAATATTGTGGACACTAGCATTTGTGAACTTCTATCAAAAACTTTTTGAAGCATGAAGTAGTAATGAAAGGGAACCCCCCACCCACTGCCAGCCGGTCGTTTTGACGGACAGAAACTCAGGTTTCCCAGGCTGTCAATCTGTATGGGAGCAGACTTCTTTCCTCCACGAGCTGTTTGTAGGTTTGAAACACTGACCATGCAGTTCGGACCAAGTGCTCAACCATTGGGCTACTAGGCTCCTGACACCAAGCTCTGCGTGTGATCACATTTCCTACAACTCTACACACCTACGAGGAGCCCCGGGGGCACAGTGGGTTAGGTGCTGGGATGCTAATTGCAAGGTCATTGGTTCAAACCCACTGGCTGCTTCGAAGGAGAAAGTTGAGGCTGTGTGTTCCTAGAAAGAGTTACGGTCACAGAAACCGTAAAGAGAAGCCCTGTTCTGTCTCATAGGGCAGCTCTGAGTTGGAATTGACCAGCTAATACCTGACAACAATAACAATGCACATGCCTAAGGTCTACTGACTAGCCTTATACCCAAGTCCATCTCTGGGACTTGCTAATGGCCATGGCCTTGTGAGACCTCACTGTTGGGAAGCTGGGTGCACCGTCCGGCAAGCTCTCTACACTGTGGGTACCCATACAATTTGTGAGTCTGAAATTAGCCCTAAATCAAAATGTTGGAAAGAAATACAATCTTTCCTAAATGGGAGGTTTTCCTGAAAGGATTGCCATTGGCCGGACTCTCAAGCCAGCTCCACTAAGCCGCATGCCTCATTGATCGGGCACAGACCACGGTGCTTGGGTTCCCTTGGAGGGGTCAATACAGAAGTAGGGAAAAAAGAAAAACAGTCATTTATCCTAGACACAAACTCCCACCGACTCCCCAGTAAAGAAACAGGATGGATGCGCGCATCTGTGGGAGACGGTGGAATTGTCTTTCACCATTTGCTGAAGGAGATCGTCACTCCCGCCCACTGCCAAATGACCGGTAACCCCTCCTTTGAAGGCAGAACCCCTCACCCGGGTCAGCCGTGAACCTGCGACCCGCTTTGCTCGGCGTGAAGCCGACCACACACACTCACGCCACTTTTCCAGGGATCACTCAGGCAGCTCTGCCTCTTGGTTTGGCTTTGTTTCTCTCTCTCTGCCTGGAGAATAAAACCAGTTGGCATCCAGTGGCATAGGGGGTTACACTTTGGACTGCTAACCCAGATGTCAGCAGTTTGAAACCACCAGCCATTCTGAAGAAGGGTGAGGCATCCCACTAAAGATTAACAGCCTTGGAAACCCACAGGGGCAGTTAGTTCTACCCTGTCCTCCTCTAGGGTTTCTCTGAGCCTGAATCAACCTTGGGATTGGCAGCCTAACTCGTAACCCATGATGCCACTGCTGTGGGTTGGCAGCGACTCAATGACAGAGAGTCAAGTCGAGTTGACTTCTACAAAGGGCTTCAGAAAGTTCATGGAAAAGTGGAATTAACAGATAATGGGATTTTCCCACTCACTGTTGGAACCCCCGCGACTCACACGGGTAGCCTTCTTTGTGTATGGGACCATCCTCATAGCTTTCCTGACCTGTTCCTCCCCTGTTTGACGTGCACACACGGCTCCTCCGTTCCTGTCTGGTCTGCAGAGGTGTGGCTGCCCATTTGATCCGATGCAGAAAGTCCTTAAAGAGCCCGGCGCTCAAAGCTCCTGGCTGCACTGCGGTGCTGTTTGTTTCATGAAGAATTCCAGGGGGGTGTTTGGTTTAAGACCGAGAGAGTATTTCATCTTCTGATGAATAGTGGTTTGTCGTTTGAATATTTACGACATGTTAAACATTTTCTTTTGATAGCAGAATTTCTTACTAAGCCATCTGAGATGCGTTTGGAATCTGGAAGTTGTTCGTTTGATGGAGCAGGAATCTGGCTTAGGTGGATCGCTACAGATGACGACAAGGTGCAAACCTGGTTACAAAAGACGACACTGGTTCTGACCGGGGTGTTTGTTAAGACGTAAAGTTGGACCTGGTTGGTAATTCCTAATATCTGTGTCACAGTCTCCTACGATGCATTCTCCCTAGGAGATTGCTGAGGAAGCGGCAAACAAAGCTAGGGTTTTTATTTAAAACACACACACCAAACCCAAATCCCAATGCTATGTAGTCGATTCCAACACCTGAGGACCCCATAGGGCAGAGAACAATTGCCCCTAAGGGTTTCAGTCTTTACAGACACAGACTCCCACATCTTTCTCCTGCAGTGCAGTTGGTGGGTTCGAACCACCAACCTTTCTGTTAGCAGCCCAATGTTTAGCCCACCGTGCAACTGGTGTTCCTCGTGCTTTCATTACAAGTGACCAAATAGACCCCGTGGCCATCAAGTCAGTCCCAACTCACTGCATTGCAGGGGTGTCAGAGCAGAACTACGCTCCATAGTGTTTGCAATGACTCTTGTTTCAAGAACTGGTTGCCAGACATTTCTTCTGTGGCGCCTCTGGGCGGGCTGAGAACTCCCACCTTTCGGTAGTAGCCCAGTGCATTCACTGTTTGCACCCCTCAGGGGCTCCATCAGAAATTGACAGCGTGCCCTCCTTCTTCCTGTAAGCTCTCCCTTTAATCCTGAACTAGCCGAAATAGAACCAAGTACCTTCAGCCTCGGTCTCGCGGTCATTTGAATGACGTTGCTGAAATAGGAATTCATTTGTACTTGGCTGTTTTCTTTTTAACCTTAAATATTTTTAGCTACTGTTAAACACTGATTTCGCCAACAGTTTTAAATCTAATTTCTCCACCACCGCCCTACCCTCCATGGTCCCCAGAGGCAATTTACAAAGATCTATTTAGAGAAAAGCTGTATGATTGTCCTATGTGCAGGCCTCCTCTGTGTTCCTGTGTTTAACATAAATGTCATTATGGTTTATGCTTCCCTCTGTGGCTCGCTTTCTTTCATTAGCCGATGCGCCTCAGCAGTGTGTCCGTGCAGGGACAGGGAGCTCTGGCTCAGTTGATTTAGCTTCTGCAGAGCGTGCCCATGGTTCCAGCTCAGTACTGTTTATTTAGCTCTTATCTCACTGGCGGTGATGGAGCTGCATTTTTTTCCTAAGCCGTTTGTTGCTTCACATGTAATGGTTACCTCTTGCATAGCTGAGCAGAGGACTCATGAGAATTCTGCTACTAGCAAAGACAGGTTCGACCTGCCAGCCAGATGGGAAAGATGAATCAAACAGGGTTTGCATCACAGATCAAAAATCACCTGTCACCAGGAACAGAAATGTGTTCGCTCGTGGAAGGAAGAGACAGCAGCCACTTAAACCAGCGTGGTTAAAGATGAACTCCGGTCCCGAGGCCCCAGAGCAGGGGCCAGCTGAGATGGCATCCAGAGAGGGGCTAGAAGAACCCTGCTGAACCCCCCCCCCCACTGCCATCAAGTCGATTCTGACTCACAGCGACCCTGTGTAGTGTTTCTGAAGCTGTATGTCTTTATGAGGCAGACATCTTTTTCCTGGGAAGTGCCTGGTGGTTTTGAACTGCCAGCCTTGTAGTTAGCAGTCCAAAGGGTACCCAACACCAGGGCGCCTGATGAGAACCTTACTTCTTAACACCAGTGAGTCAATTCTGAGTCACAGCGCCCCTGCAGGACAGAGCAGAACTGCCCCTGTGGATTTCCGAGACTGTAACTCTTCACAGGCCTCAGCCTCACCTTGAGGTGGGCGCATTCAGTGGGTTCCAGTGCTTGGAGAGCTCACCCATGTCAGAGTAGAACTGTGCCCCGGGGCATCCTCAATGGCTGATGTTCTAGAAGCAAACAGACAGACCTTTATTCCAAGGTACCTCTGGATGCACTCAAATCTCCAGCCATTCAGGTAGCAGCTGATCCCACTAACCGTGGACACCACCAGGCGCATGCCATACGTGATGCTCCTGGAGGAATAATTGCAGGGATTCTCCACCCCACCCCCCAATCCAGTCACAGGAATCATCCTGAGATCTGGCTTTGACACTGCACTCAGGTAAATGAAAATGTTTAAAACTAGTGGGGGCGGAGGGTAATCATAGAGCTAAAAACACAGGAACAGACAACAAAAAGACTGTTTTTGGAGGATTTTAAGATCACAGGGCCGATGCTGGGTTCACCCTAGGAGTAGCAGTGTTTTGGTGTTGCTTGTGCAGTCAGCATGTGGGTGACATTTAGACCTGAGCCGGGCGCACAAGCCGGAGTTATGAGAGCACATCAGATGAAGTGGAAGCTATGTCAGGAATGTGCCTTGGTATTTAGAGGAAGCTGCTCGAAAGAGCTACACTGCTCTGGGAGCTGGAGGAAGCCATACCCCTAGGACTGCTCTGCTCAAAGCAGTTTACTTCATAACTTTCAGAGCCTGGCCCAGTGACAAGGTCCGGTCCCTCCGAGAAGCCTGTGGGGCATTTTGGTGGTGGTAGTGCCTGCTGTCCAGTGGGTTCCTACTCCCTGTGACCTCTTGTGGCAGAGCAGGACTGCCCCTAAGGGGGAGATGGACACAGTGGCTGCAGCCATGGGCTCTAAGATGAGACCAATTGTGAGGAAGGATGGCGCAGGATGGGCAGGGGTTGTCCTGTCGTACATAGATAGGGTTGCTATGGGTTGCAACCGGAAAACACCAACACTTTTTACAGAAGTGTGAGATCCAGCCTCACGTCTGGATGGGTCCTAAGGGGCAGTTGTAAAATTGAAGGGCAGAAATTAAGAGACAGACAAAAGTTATTGGGGTGCTCGCCTCCTCCATGATTTCAGGAACCAGGTCTGAACAGAGAGAGATTGTATTCTCAACATCAATTTATACATAAGCCCCTGTAATTACAGCTAACTACAAACATAACAAAGTGGGCTGTGCCCTGACCCTAAAGGTCCCTCAGTCCATTGGGGGAGTAACCTAACACCAGTGCTGGGAGCAGGTGATGGGGAATGACAGTCCCCTGAGCAGGGGACTTGTCTGCTCCTATAGATGAAGCTCCCAGCCAGATAGCAATCAGCCACATGCTTGTCAGAGGTAGTTTGTTTGTTTTTAACATTTTATTAGGGGCTCATACAACTCTTATCACAATCCATAGTTTTAAGGCAGCACTATTGGAGGATATTGTGGGGGTCAATCTTGGTTATGAGAATGTGATTGGGACTCATCTCTAGCCCACACGTGTGAAGGCCTTCCACCCAGAATCTCCCTCCACTGAGAACCTGGCCTGCCAGGCTTCTTAAAATATGAGAATAAAGAATTCCTCTCCATACACTCTCTTCCCAGTTCTGTTTCCCACACGGAAGCACCTTGCCAGGTCTTTTCTACTGTGAGTCACTTGTAGGTTTTAAACACCCACCTTTCGGTTAGCAGCCAGGGGCTTCACCAGGATGCCTCGGAGGCCTTCCAGTGCGGGTGGGAATGAAAGCCAGGGCCACCTCCCGCCAAAAGCCGCCTCTCGTTTTGCTCCTCAAAAGAAGAAGGGCAGGTGAAGTGGTGCCCGTGAACATGAATATGAACCTGCTCACAGAGCATCGCCAATGCCTGCTTCCTTCCCCACCCCCCATGCCATGGTGTTAGCTCCTGCAGAGGCGCCCCTCAACGCCCGTTGCCAAATTACAAGCTTCACTTCACACCTGGCTAGGCAAGTCCTCCCACATGGTGGTAGTTCACATTTAAAGCCCAGTCTGTGCCCCAGGACTCCTCAGCTCCCCCTGGCAGAGATTACAGGTGATGGCATGGCAGTGCTGCAGGTGACGAGGACCTCTGGGAGAAGGCGAGGGGCTTCCCGGGGAAGCCTCACCTGCTGTCTTGTGAAGCCAAGGCACGAGAAACACGAGAAATACACGCTCTCCATAGAACTCCAACTATGTGTGTGTTTTTTTCTTTCTGTATCACAGAAGAAGCCTCGAGTTGGATGTGTGGGTTAGGCAGACTTCCTTTGTGTCTTAGTCAGAAATTTCCTCTACCTCCCCAGTCCCGTGCATGACAGGAGCGTCTAGGCTGCCTGCTCCTCCTTTCATGACAATTATCATGTCAGGCAGGCATGTGACACATGCGTCACTTAATGAGAGGCTGCCAGCGCCCAGAGGGAGGGAGCTGGGGCTGATTGCCTCGTGAGACTCTCCCTGCTTGGTAGTGGTGAGGACCTGGTGTCCGCCTGACTTCCTCTGGGGCACTTTGAGGACAGCCAGACTTACAGACCCTATTCAGACATGCCCAGTCCTACTGCACTTCACAGAGGCGGCGAGTTTTCGTTATGTTTTTACAAATTGAAGGCTTGAAGCAACCCTGCCTCCAGGAAGCCTCTCGGCCACAATAGCAGGTGCTCACTCTGTGTCCTTCGGTCCCACGTTGGTCATCCATCTTCACCCAGGATCGTTTCTCACACACTGAACATGCTAGAGCCAGACAGGGAAGGTCAGGCCCACAGGCTGTAAAAGACCCCTGAAATCAATAGCCGCTCCCCTCACAGGCCTCCCCAAAGAGCAGCGGTCGAGCCATCACATTAAAGGCCAGTGAATGGAATGCTTGACCAGTCTGGCCCCCGGAAGGACATTGTAAATATCCAAATGGCCCTTGGCAGATAAAAGGGCCCCCACCCTAGGGGCTAGAGTCTAGAGTCAGCATCGCTTTAGGACAGCGGCCTGAACCAAACCCACAGCACCGTGGGGGCCTGCCTGTTGTGTGAGGTCTAAGCATGTACCATCCTCAGTGACTAAAGTCTTCTTTTTTTAATTGCAGTGTGTATGTGGGAGAGTTCAGAAAGTTTGGATTGAAAAGATAATGGGATTTTTCCGTGGACTTTTTTTTAAACATTTTATTAGGGGCTCATACAACTCTTATCACAATCCATGCATATACATTACATCAATTGTATAAAGCACATCTGTACATTCTTTGCCCTAATCATTTTCTTTTTTTACATTTTATTAGGGGCTCATACAACTCTTCTCATAATCCACACATATACTTACATCAATTGTATAAAGCACATCCATACATTCTTTGCCCTAATCACTCTCAAAGCATTTGCTCTCCACTTAAGCCCTCTGCATCAGGTCCTCTTTTTTTCCCCTCCCTCCCCGCTCCCCCCTCCCTCATGAGCCCTTGATAATCCACAGATTGTTATTTTGTCATATCTTGCCCTATCCAGAGTCTCCCTCCCCCCACTTCTCTGCCGTCCATCTCCCAGGGAGGAGGTCACATGTGGATCCTTGTAATCAGTTCCCCCTTTCCAACCCACTCACCCTGTACTCTCCCAGCATCGCCCCTCACACCCCTGGTCCTGAAGGTATCGTCCACCCTGGATTCCCTGTGCCTACAGCTCCCATATGCACCAGTGTACAACCTCTGCCCTATCCAGCCGTGGACTTTTTTAAAGACCATTTCATTGGAGGCTCTTGCAGCTCTTATGACAATCCTTACATTCATTGTATTGAGTGCAGTTGTTGACTTCTTGAAGCTCCCTCGCCTGTGTAACAAAACCTTCGCCATGTCAGCATTTCCCCACACGTGCACGTCAGCTCTTCTCTGTGCTGACAGGGTCCCTGTGAGCTGGCGCCAACCCCGTGGCGGCAAAGGTCGTTGTTTTAACGTTCTCTGGCATCTTCTGGACTGGGCTAGTGCTGCAGCGAGCGCGGACGCGCGATGGCTTCCATCTTTCACAGTTCCTTTCACATCTGCTGATCGCAGGGCCGCCATGCACGTGGCAGGATGACTTCAGGAGCTGCCGTAACTCCTGTCTGCCCGCAGGGAGGGGTACAGTCCCAAAGGAGCCCTTCTGGCTTCCCCTTGGTGCTTTGGTCTCCAGGAAGCTCAGGCCCCAGGTGGATGCATCACCCATAGGCCTCATCTTTGGTGCTGGTGAACTCACCAATGTGCTTCCTGGCCCCCCTCCCCTCTCTTTTTAAACTGCCACGTGTCTTTCTGCATGTGTGGGAGAGCCGGAGAGATAACTAGAGGGATGTAGAAGGAGAGATAAGAGTCACGATCATCATAAGTGGCAGGGTGTAATAAGCTTTATAAAAAAGGAGACGTCGGACAGTGTAAGACATGATGAAATAATAATTATAAATTATCAAGGGTTCGGGAGGGAGGGGAAAAATGAGGAGCTGATACCAAGGGCTCAAGTAGACAGCAAATATTTTGAGAATGATGATGGCAACAAAAATACAAATGTGCTTGACACAATGGATGGATGGATGGATGGATGGATGGATGGATGGATGGATGGATGGATGGATTGTGATAAGAGTTGTATAAACCCCCAATAAAATGATTTTTAAAAAGAAATGAAAGGCTGGAAGTTCAACGGCGGGAAAAACTGTATCTGGTCCCAACATCTGGAGAGGCTTCCTGGAGGAGCAGGCAGCCTTGATACGGCCTCTCTGGTAGTTTCAGCAAATGGGACTTGGGACAGGATGGTTATGCAAGGTGGGGGGGGCAGGCACGGAGCCAAAGCAGAAGCTGAGGGAAGGGGAGCTGGGGTGCTGCCTGGGGACCTCCTGTTGGGAGGGCTGCATGAGCAGGTTCTTAATGTAAGAAAGAATCCCGGGGCCCCGTCCAGAACTCATTGCTCCCCCAGCCTGAGGGAAGGGAACTTTAACTCGAGGACCCCTGACCACACAGCCTGCACTGGGCACCCCAGCACGCCGCGTCTATACGTCATGAAATCCACCCTGGAGCCAGCCGGGAACACCGCCCACCTTAGTGCTGTGTTCCTAGTATCCCTGGAAGCCCACCCTCACGCACCTCTGACCCCAATGACTCCTAGCTGGTGCTACCCCTTGGGTGAGGCCCCCATCAGCCTGTGTCTCAAAAGGATGGCGTTTGGGAAAGCTGGTCAGAACAGCTGGGAGAGAGCAGGTATTTCCTTTTCATCAGAGAAACACATTCTGGTTCTATTTCCAGACACACCTTTCGGCTCATCTTCCCATGACCCTTACCAGGAGTAGCCGGTGGGCTTTGTGTTTACTGAACAGGCAAGGGCTGTTCCCAGTTGGTGCTGTTCTTCCGGTTCTCAGTATCTCCCCAGCAAATAGTTACATAACCGTCCCTTCTGCACACAGTGTGGGTGATTCACAAATGACACTGGCATTGCTTGCATTGGCATTACGCATGTAAAGTCTGGTGAGGGCCTAGGTGCGTGGCTCAGCTCACAGGATGGTGCTGCTCGGTGTCCTGGTTTCGTACGTGTGCTGGGGGATGAAAGGTGTTACCCCTGGAGACGGCTGCTGCGAGCAGATCAAGAGCACTTCCAAGCCATTTTGGCAATACCTTGTGAGGCACAAGTCAGGTTACAGTCAAACGTTTTAAAATTCAAAAGAAAGGGAATCCACAGCATCCCCTCGTCCTAAACTTTGATTTTAGCAGCAGCTTCTCTGCCTGCCTGCTTCTGCTCCTACCCTGGAACCTCCTGACCCTGTACAGTTCCATATAGAAACATCCATCCAAGCCAACACCCTTGTGCCCCTGATGGAGGATCCAAGCCCCAGAGAAGGAAGGCGAGGGGCCCGGGCTGTGTCAGCTCGTTGGTGGTAGTGGAAATAGAGAAAGCCAGCAGCGTTTCACTGTAAGTTGCCCTCCATCAATCCTGGTAAACCACAGCTCTTCAGTGCCTCGTCAGACAAGGTGAGACTAATTAGACTGGAAAAGAGTTACCTTGCTCCCAAGTGCCCCTTGTGTGGCACAGGCGATGGCTTCGTCCATAGGGCCCAGACAGTGGCTGCGCCTGCGGTGGCAGGTCTCCAGCCAGAAGCCTGGGAAGGGAAGGCCAGGCCTGGCACACAGTGGACAGGGACGCAGGAATCGACTACAGCAAGCCTCCCTGCTTTCTGGGCCTCTGTTCTCACCACCACCTCTGTTCTGAGCAGTTGTGTAGCTTACCCAGCCCATTCAGACCCAGGTCACTGCCAGGTCTTTGGGAAACGGGCTCCGTGGAGCTCACATCCTCCTCCTCCTCCTCACTTAGCGACAATCCAGTCAGTATCTGACGGTTCTGCGAATTCACATTGCAAATGCTAAAGTGTAAGGCGAGGGTAACAATGGCTGTTGGTTACGTGTCACCTTGCCTGGGTCCTGATTCCAAGTGGTTTGGCAGTTAGGTAATGATATCATTTGGCGGTTGTGTAGAGCTATCATTTGGCGGTTGTGTAATTTTCACGTAATACCAATTTTTCACCATGAGCTGGTTTCTGGGGCCTCCCCATGTCGCTATGTGAGGAGCGCTGTCAGAATAATCTCCTCTTGACTTTGTTTAAGGGGCTTCCATTGCACAGCCTGTTCTGATCAGGACTTCAGACCAGTTTGGTCCAGTTTGACCGCCTGCTGAGAATTTGCATGTCCACGTCAAATCTGCTGAATCGAAAGCTACAGATTCACAAACTCCCTGGGTAGACATCGAATCCCCTGGGGATCTCAGCATGTAGATTCTAATCCAGTATGTCTAGAGGTTGCTGTGAGTCAGTCTTCCCTCCTTGGCAGTTAGGAATTTTGTTGTTGTTTATTTGTTTGTTTGTTTTGAGTGATTGTTGGAAATGCAAAATCTCAGTGAGGAGTTAAACCACAGTGGACCATTTTGAAGCCCTGGTTTCTATGTTCCCCAAGTAGAGTCACCCCAGTTTGGTCCACACAGCACTGGTGCTATCGTACCCTGTTCTAGAAGTAAGGCCACCTGCATGTTAAGAGGTGGCAAGACAGCTCAGCGGGCAGGTCTCTAGGATGCTAACATGGGTGCCCAAATGCTAGTAAGGATGTGATCTTGGGGTTTGTGAAGCTCCTGCTCACACCTGATGGTCAATCAATAGGTCATGCTGTTTGTTGTCCCTGTGGCTGCTACCATGGACATGACCATAGGCTGCTCAGGGATGTAGACTGTGAAGGACTCCAAGGCTTGGTCCAACTCTGGACTTTTTTGCAGGTGTTGGAAGACGCTTCTCTTTCTTTCTGTCCCTTCAGAAGATGACATATGGGGGGTTAGGTAAGGTGGACATTTTCCTGCTAAATGAAGCTAGTTGCCTGAATGCCATGTCCAGGGAGAGCAGGATGACAGCAGCTGGTTGGCAGGACGGCCGCTGGGAGACTCCTTGCACGTGGCACTTTCAGAGGGCTCTGCAGTAGCTCCCGTGCTTTATTGATTGAGCTTGGTTGCTGATGTCTCTGCAGGGGACCTGGCTGCGTCCTCCCCGCACCCCAACCCCAGCATCCACCTTGCTCTCCACATTGTAGGACACAACCTTCACTCTCAGCATGGGGGCCGCTTCTTGGTCCTGCCCCTGGCCTGTCCCGGGACATGGGGAAACTTGGTGAGCTTCTTTAATGATAGAAATCCAAGCTCATTCTTCAGACCATGTTCACAGCTGCTATTTGCTGGGGTGTGAGATAAGGGGGACTCTCCCAAGGTGCTAACATTTCATGCCTCAAGAGACATTCAGGTGAATGTCTTTCTTAAGAATATTGCATCATTGACACATATATGCACCTAGTACCTATTAGGCACTTACGTGCCTTCTGACACAGGTGGTTCTGTTTTCTAGCATGCCTGCCATCTTTACGACCCTCTGTTGGCACCCTGGTGGTGTAGTGGGCTACCAATTGGGCTGATAACCACAAGGTCAGCAGTTCAAACGTCGAGCACTCCGTAGGAGAGTGATTAGGCTTCTGCTCCTGAACAGCCTTGGAAACTCACAGGGTTTCTGCCTTTTGGGGTTGCTATGAGTTGGAATCGACTTGGCAGAAGTGAGTGAGTGGGGTTGGTAGGGCTCTTGAAAGCACAGCCCATTAGATCCACCACTCCCCTCCTCAAGTCTCCGATTCAGTTGGTGTGTTAGGCAGGGTTGACTAGAGATACAAATCCAGGGACCTTCATATATGTACAAGAAAGCGCTTTCTATCAAAGAGTAGCTCTATATTAAGAAAACATCCCAGCCTTGTCCAGATCAAGTCCGTAAGTCTGATATTAGCCCTTAAGTCCAATACTAGTCCACAGCTCCCTCTTCAGACTCACGCAGCACATGCAATGATGTGAAGTGCAGAAAGATCACAGGCTGGCAGATGCAAAGTCTTGTGGACTCGGTGGCGGTGGAAGCATCTCAGCACTGGCACGGGTCTCTAGGTGGCACCGCCAACTCTCTGAGTGTGTCTCCTCAATAGGAAGGTGAAGCAGAGAGAGACCCTGTGTGGCCCGCCTTCCAGGAAAAAGAGGAAGTGCCCAGAATGCTCACGTGAAAGCCATACCCACAAGCAAGCATCATAAGGCTGTGGCCTGATTGGCAGGCCAGACTCCACCCCTTCACTCTTAATACCCTCAAGTTGACACGAGATTATGTAACTCCCACAGTTGGTGTAGGGAGGGGCCAGATGATGCTGATGCCACTGCTGTCTATGGATCATACTCTGGAAAACACTGTTCTAATGCAGAAATGAGGGCGCGCTGGTGGCATCGTGGGCTGAGCATTGGGATGTCCACTGCAAGGTCAGCAGAAGGACCCCACCAGCTGCCCCACAGAAGGAAGATTGAAGCTGCCGGCTCCCATACAGATTCACAGTCTCCGATCCTCTGCTACGGCACAGTTCTAGTCTGCCCTGTAGAGTGGATATGAGTCGGAATCAACTTGACAACTGTGGGTCATGCAGGGATTCGGACTGCAGGTGGCACAAAGGGTAAAGCACTCGGCTGCTGATTGAAAAAGTTGTTAGTTTTGACCCACTTGGGGCTTCATGGAATAAAGGCCTGAGGAGATGCTTCCATGAAGACTACACCCAAGAAAACACTGTGGCCGGGAGGAGGTGCAATCCACAGCACAGACCTGGTCCACTTCCTTTGAAGCAGGCCAGGTGGTAAATATTTCCAGCTGACCCTCTGATGGTGCCTTAGGTTATGCATTGGGCTGGTAACCACAAAGTCAGAGGTTCAAAACCACCAAGCTACTCCGCAGGAGAAAGATGGGCTTTCTACTCCTGTCAAGAGCTGCCGTCTCAGAAACCCACAGGGGCGGTTCTGCCCTGTCCTCAGTGTGGCTAGGAGTCAGCATTGGCTGTGAATTTGGTTTCTGGTTTTGGTGGTCCCAACAGTCTCTGTCCCTACAATTCTGCCGTGACCAGCGTGTATATGAATGAGCATGTACACTCGTGTGTTCCAATAAAAACTTTACCAAACAACAGGATTTTAAAACAACAGAAGCACTTTTATTTTCAAAGCAAAAAGCCTTAGGAGAGGCCCTCATCCTGGATGGAAACATTGTTGCAGGCTCTTGTTGGTAACCACCGTCCTACTTAGGAAGCCCATCAGCCTGCCTGTATGAAGGTCAGAGAGGAATTCCCAAGACGGAACCCAGCCACACCTTGGAGCTCAATCTGACGACTCCCAGTCCCCCCTACATAGGGTTTCCCAGGCTGTACACCAGTGGTTCTCAACCTGTGGGTCACGACCCCTTTAGGGGATCGAACAACCCTTTCACAGGGGTTGCCTGATTCATAACAGTAGCAAAAAGACATTGAGGAAGTAGCAATGAAAATTTATGGTTGGGGGTCGCCACCACACGAGGAGCTGTATGAAACGGTTGCAGCATTAGGAAGGTTGAGAACCCCTGCTGTAGATCTTTATGGGAGCAGAAACCTCATCTTTCCCCCTGAAGAGTGGCTCGTAGGTTTGAACTAACAGCCTTGAGGCTAGCAACCCAACATCTAACGCACAGGACCCCTAGGGATAGTCATTATACATTGAAAAATAAAGGGAAATGTTAACCTTTATCAAAACTGGCTGATCTGGACACGCATGTTTGGGGTGATATGTTAATGTTTTTCTGCATGATGAGATAGTCTAAAAATGTTAGATCTGTTTAACATTTAAAAAGCATTGTTCGGTGCTGGCAAATTCTGGTGCGTCGTGACCCCGTGCGCGACAGAGTGAGACATTGCCGCTCCTGCGCCGGCCCCACTGTTAGGTGTGAGCCCACGGCGGCCCGTCCATCTCATGGAGGGCTTTCATTGTTCCCCCACACGTGGTGTTCTTCTCCAAGGGCTGGGCCCCTTGAGATGAACATGTCCAACTACGGGAGACTAAGTCTCACCACCCTCTCTTCCTGAGAACTTTGAGCTGTGCTTCTTCCAGGACAAATTCGCTTGTTCTCCTGACAGCCCATAAGTCTGGCAGTCCGACCCCATAATTCAAATGCATTCGTTCTTCCTCAGACTTCCTTATTCATTGTCGGATGGTCACCTGCCCAGGAGGAGCTTGAAAATGGCCTGGGTTGTGCCAGGTGCACCTGAGTCTTCAGGGTCGCACCCTCGCTCTTCTCCTGCAGTGGGTTTGAAAGGTGGTCAGCCTATTTCGCTGGTGTCTTGGGAACTTTAGGTTTTCAAGTCTAACGTCAATCAAAACCGAATTACCAGACAGCGTCAAGATGACCTTTAAGACACCCTTGCATCTCGGGACCTAGGGCCTTAGAAGGCAAATATAAAGCTGTCCTTTAAGTTGCGTAGCATTCTGGATCCTGAAGCAAGGTCCATTTGGGATCAGGGCAAGGGGATGGGGAACTGAATTGGATCCTGGGTTGATGCGTCCATTTGCCAACAAGCACTCACTGCCGTTGAGTCTCTTCTGGCTCATTGTCCGACAGGACAGATCAGAACTGCCAAGGGGGTTTCTGAAACTTCACCTCTTTAATGGAGCAGACGGCCTCCTCGCTCCCCTTCAGAGTAGCTAGTGAGTTCAGAGTAGCAACTCGGTGAGCAGCTCACTACGTCACCAGGGCTCCTTCTGCTCCATCCAGTAGGTGCATCGAAAGGAGTCTTGGTGGCAGTTAAGTATTTGGCTGCTACCAAAAGGTCGGTCATTCAAACCCAGCTTCTGGGGAGAAAAGACCTAGGGATCCACTCTATGGAGACCGCAGCCCTGGAAGTGCTGTGACCCTTCTCCACCGTCCTGTGAGATTTCTGCGAGTCAGAGTCCCCTCGGTGGCCCAACAGCAGGGCAGCCGAATCCAGCTGCCTGCAGCCCCCAGTATAGACTAGACGCCATCAGAGGGAGCCCTGGTTACACGTCAGACCGCCTAGCCTCAAGTTCAAGCCTCTGCACAGAAGAAAGATGGGGCTGTCTGCTTTCATAAAGATCTTTAGCTTTGAACACCCACAGGGGCAGCTCTGCTCTGTCCTGGGTCTCCGTGAGTCGGAATCGATTTGGTAGCGGTACATTGGCCGTGGTGTGCATGTGAGACTCAGGGGCACTGTGCCCCGTTCACCCTGTGGTTGTGACTTCTGATCATCGCCAGCAGAGGCCATGCAATTCGGCTCCACAAGCACCCCCGATTCTGTACCCACTCAGCCCTGCAGCTTACCGCCATGTTGGAGTCTGGCGGTCTGGCTACCGAGAGGGCTGGGCCTTGGGCTTGCCCTGCAAGGCTTTGATGACTGTGGATCCAACCGTGGTAGCTCGGGCGGAAACCCTGGTGTGAGCATGTTGGGGGAGGGGAAATGTGGGTCTCTGTCACGAGGTGTGGCAGAAAGTGGCCGCCACCCCCACCCCTGACATGGGGATGGAGCGTGGTAGGGCCAGAGGTGAGCAGCGTGGAAAAGCATGGCTCATGGGCTTCCTCTCCCCGCAGGACCCGCGGAGCAAGCACAAGTTTAAAATCCACACTTACGGAAGCCCCACCTTTTGTGATCACTGCGGCTCGTTGCTGTATGGACTCATCCACCAAGGCATGAAATGTGACAGTAAGTGAGTTTTCTTCTCCGGTCGGCGGGGGGGCTCGGGAGCTTGTCTACACCCGCTTATCCCTAAAGCGCCCTCGTGCAAGCAAGACCCTCCTCGAGAGGCGTGGAACCCTTCCACCCTCGGCATTCTGGTTTATTAAATGATTCCATTGCTTAATTATGAGGTCCCCCCCCCAAATGGTACCTAAATATAAATGGAGTTGCGCTGTCACTGTGTGTGTGTGTGTGTGTGTGTGTGTGTGTGTGTGTTAGAAATCTTCCACAAAAGATTTTAGATTCTAGGCGAGTGGAACCACACCCCCGAGTGAGGGAGCAAGTCCCTTCCTTGAGCGATGAAAGACTCCCGCCTCCAGATTTCCACATTTGGCTTCAGAATGTGCCAAGCCACCACAGCCATTATCTCCCGGTGCCGCTAATTAGTGGGTGGACGGTGGAAAAATCCAGAAGGCACCCCTGCGAACTGAAACCAACACGAACATAAAAGCCAGGAGCTCTTGGTACTGAAGGTTCCCCTCCTGCGTGTTTGCAGAGAGCGAAGCATTATTTTGGTCTTTGTTGAGAGAGAGACCTCTGAAGACCCTCGGGGCAAGACCTGTATGTTCCACCCTCCTCTTGTGTCATATGTGTGCATGTGCTTATGTGTACGTGTGTGTGCATGTCCTCATCACATACCAAGGGGAGAGAAAACAGCATGTACTCCGCTCAGATGGCTTCGAAACTATGATTCCCCAGGCTGTTCATTTAAATAAAAGTGTCAGCTTTGGGGACATGAAAAGGTAATTGCTAACCCAGCTTGTGTCCCTTCCTTACTAGACGGGGAAGAGATGGAAATGTCACCATAGTGCCATTCTGGATTGGCTACCATGACAGCAAAAATCTTTATGCCTGTTTCCTCCATGGAGCCAATGTAGTACACACACACACACCACCACCACCCCCAAGCTGTAGGAAAGCTTAGGCAAGTGGGTCCCCAACTCCTGTGGGCCCCAACACACAGTGTCACAAACCGCTGCTCCCTCCTGCACCATCCCCATGAAGGAAGCAGAGGGGAGTCCACCCTCCCCCCACCCCCGCGTTCCAGAGGGTTTTCATTGACCCATTTTGGGCAGCAGGTGGCCAGGCCTTTCTTGGGAGCCCACCTTACTCTGGAAGCTCTGCCCACACCTGTTCAGCATCTCCTCTCAGCAAGCCTCGCCTGGCAGGCAGGTGATGGCTGCATACTAGGAGCCCTGGCTGGGAGTGGAAGCTCTGTCTTCCCTGTGAAAAGACCCCAAGGGTTTCCCTACTCAGTGATGGAATTGAATAGCCTATCAAAAGCATTGTGAGCCTTCAGGCCAGTTCCTGTCTGGGATTCCCAAAGCCCTGGGGATCTAAGCATGGTTGTTAGGACTCTCGGGTGCCCCAGTGGGCTACACATCGAGCTGCCAACCAAAGGGTCACCTGTTCGTATCCACCAGTCGCTCACTGGGGAGAAGGTGAGGCTGTCCAGCAAAGAAGTTGAAAGTCTTGGAAACCCAAAAGGACAGTTCCCCTCTCTCCTGTAGGGTCACGGTGAGTCAGAATTGAGTTGAGGTTTTTTTGTGGAGCAAACACTAATTCTAAGCACACCGTCAAATCTACATTTAGCTATTTTAAAACCTGGGTCCAAAAATGAACCCTCCGATATGTCACATACACAGCCTTGCCACCTCTGAGATGTCCCTGGGGACGTGGTGTGGCCAGCATCACTCCCGGGCAGAGCCCACCGCAGTGTCTCCCGACCCGTCAGCCCATCCAGCCGCAGTGTCCGCTCAGGCTGTGAGGCTTGCTGCTTGCACGGCTCCGTTTGCAGGTGCACTGCTGCAGAACCGAGATGCTGTGAAACTTTAACAGAACCCAGGGACCGTGAAGAGTGGGAGGCCGGTCTCAGGCTCCGACCAATATCCCAGCAGCTGCATCCGAGCAGCTGTTTTGGTCAAAGGACTTTTCTTGGTTATTCACCAATGTCTTTATAACAATGACGTGGTTCCAATTTGAATCTGCCAGCTCGGTTTCCGCTAACACAGTGGCCTCCTTCGGCATGTATATTCGATCTTGTGTGAAGAGACCATTCTGTTAGGAAACAATGTTGAGGACCCCCTGCCCAGCCCAGCGTGTTTCATTTGCACCCCCCCTCCTTTTCCCTGGACTGCTAGTCCCTCCGACAGCGCTGCCCTTGCCCTTTTCTGGAGGGAGGAGGATGGGCAACGAGTGCTGCTAGGACCCTCCCCCTCCCTTAACCTCTCCGGAAGCTTCCTCCTGGGCCTTCATGGACCCCGACTCAGAACAGAGCTGTGCCCCACCGGGTTTCCAACAGCTGACTTTTCAGACACTGACCCCAGGCCTTTCTTCAGAGGCACCTGTGGGTGGACTCAGACTAGTCACCCAGGGCCTCGAACTGTTCACACCCTATGCAGGGGCTCACCTTCCAAGAACAAAATCTCACAGCCATCCAGTCGCTCCTGCCTCATGACAACCCTTCTAGGGACAGGGTCAACCCACCCCAGGGGGTTTCCAAGATTGTCCCTCTTTCAGGGGACAGACTGCCTCGTCTTTCTCCCGCAGAGCGGCAGGTGGCCTCAAACTGCCAACCTTGTGGTTGCTAGCCCAATGCCTAACCACTAGGCTATAAAACCCCTTGAGCTCACCTTTACCTAGTGTGCTATTAGGTGTAGATAAAATGTCTCGGGTTGAAAAACATAGTCACCCTCTCCTCGGTCAGCTTCTTTGTTTGCCGAGTAGCCAGTGGAATGCTAGACAGCAAACACCAAGTCAAACTCCACACCCACTGCCACCAAGTCTGCTCCGACTCGTGTTGTCAGGTGACATCAGTCAGCTCCCACTCAGAGCGACCCTGCAGACAACAGAACGAAACGCTGCCCGGTGCTGTGCCAGCCCAGCCTCAGAGTGGTTAAGTCTGAGCCCACTGTTACAGCCAGGGGGTCCATCCATCTCACCAAGGGCCTTCCTCTCCTTCATGGCCCTCCCACTTTACCACGCATGATGTCTGAATCATAGTCTCCCCATCAGGGGTTTCCATGGCTGTGAATCTTTAAGGGAGTTGACAGCCTCAGCTTTCTCCCGAGCAGCAGCCAGTGGGTTTGAACCACTGACCTTGCTGGTCAGCAGTCCAATGCTTACAGGACAATGCCACAGGGGCTTCTAAGGGGCAAGTGAGCTCCCTGCAATACAGAAGCTCATGGTAGAGGCCAGGCAAGGATATCCCCTGTGTACTTCCACCTCCCATGTCCTTGCTGTTCCTCACCTCCTTCCAGAGGAGCTGCAGTCTGTTTCCTGGGAATGGGGAGACCGACATAGGCACGTAGTGAGAAGGAGCCCTAGTGGACCAGTGCCTAAGAACTCAGCTGTTAACGGAGACACAGGGGTTTGCAGCTGACCGCCTGGGGGTTTTGAGAAAGAAGAGAGGAGCGCACTCTGCCTTTACAAAGATGAGCCAAGAGACGATGAAACGTCTACAGCTCTCCTAGGGGGCCACACCAGCCGGGATCAAATCTAGAGCGCACAAAAACTCCAGTTGTCTTTACAACACAGCCCTCCAGACGTCTTCCCATTGGCTCCTTCAAGGTATCTGTTTCGAACACTTAACCTGAGTCCACGTCTGTGAGTTGGCTTTTTGTCCTCCCCCCTCTGGGTCTGTTACCCTGTGTTCAGTGTCTCACGGCAAACACTGCACCACTGCACCGTGCTGTCTGAGATGCCCGTTTCCCTGTTAACACCATCCACTCAACTCGAAGCCAGTGTGAATGCCCCGGCGTCTTGAAAGGACACAGCCACCTTGCTGCACCTACCCAGATTTGAGAGGATGTAACGGCCCTCTGACCTTCTGGGAGCCTGCAGGCACCAGGGCAGTGGAGCCGGCACATCCACAGAGTCTTATGTTTGCCTTCTGTGAGCAGGATCCTTCCCAAGGCTTCTCTGGTTCATTGCAACAAGACTGATCTTTTCACGTCCTCCCCCGCCTCTCCCACACAATGTCAGCTAGCGAGGGGGGCTTATCATGCTGGGCGTGCATTTGTTGTACTTGGAATAATATTTAAATATTTGAAGACAGGTTTAAAATATCAAACACACATTCCTCTTTATAAAAAAAATCAAAGGCAATATACTTTAGCCTTCTTGAAAAAAATGCAGGGCTTAGCTGAAAAAAAAAAGAACATTTTATGAATTCCCCCTATTCAACCCACAGGTTCTCACTTTTCAGCAGTGAGCTGAGAAAGGGATTAGCACACACCTGCCTGCGTGCACGCGCGCGTGCGCGCACACACACACACACACACACACACAGGTTCCCAGGCCAAAAGTGCCCCGTATATGTTTGCATATTTATTTGTCTCACTGTACATGAGGCCTGAATGCATCCGCATACTTCCCTCCGTGAAGGTTATACCCCATGAAATAGTTGAAACAGTCGCCGAAGTCCGAGCGCGCACATTCTGCTGCGGATGCACTGAGATAAATATGGCATGGGTATTTTAAGGATGTTGCCACTCAGACAAAGCTGGTGCTGTAAGGGACATCTGCTAAGGGTCGTTGATGTCAGCAGAAACCTCATAGCACATTATCGAGGTGGGGGTGGGGGTGGGGTGGGCAGGAGGTGCCTTCTCGCTCCTCCTTGCACACCCAGCCCCCCCGGGAAGTGATGGTTCCCATCCATCTGCCCAGCCTGACCCTCTGTCTCCCTCGGCCCACAGCCTGCGACATGAACGTCCACAAGCAGTGTGTGATCAACGTGCCCAGCCTGTGTGGCATGGACCACACGGAGAAGAGAGGGCGCATCTACCTGAAGGCCGAGGTCACCGATGAGAAGCTTCACGTTACAGGTAAGGCGGCAAGGCGGAGGCCAGCCCCTCTGTGGAGATTGCCTTGAAGGTCAGGCTGATACCCAGGTGCCCAAGGACTCTGAGGGGCCATTTGCCATGGAGATGGCATCGTGGGTTGCAGCCTCAGGAACTCTGTTTTCTTAGAACCCCAGAAGCTGGGCAGGCTCAGCACCACGGACTTGTGTCCACACGGATCCCAGGAGCCTGGTCTGTGCACTGGGATTCTCAAAGACTTAGTCATAATGTCATATAAATTGGGGTGTTCCAAGGGGATGGCCAGTGGGTAACCCCCCTCTCCAGGCCACAGGGGCCACAGAGAAGCCAATTCATTAAACTGATGCTGGTGAGAGTGGCCCAGGGCCCAGGGGAGGAGGGTGGCCGATTCAGATGCTTGGTGATATTGGGCCAAGGTGCCCTGGGAAGCCCTTCTCGGTGGCAGTCACCACTGGGTGCTTACACAGTCTCTTGAATGGGCAAGGTCACTGTATCCTCACACTGCCCACTCCGGGCTGCTGCCGCCAGTGTCTCATTGCCAGATGGGGAAACGGAAACACAGGGAACCCCGTGAGCTTTGCTTCTGAACCGAAGAAAGCCCATGTTGTGTGTTGGCTTGCTCCCTGGCTTCTCCGGTCAGAAGAGCAGCCGCCACCCGCTGATGCCTGAGTTTCCAGGTGCTTCTCTGAGCCCAGGGGCTTTTGTGTAGGGCTGCCTGGGGGCGGGGGGACACAGATGTAAAGGACAGAGGAGCACCATGTGCACCAGGGGGTCAAAAAGCTCCGGTTCAGGGGAGTGGCTTGATTTCAAACAGCTGCCCAGGGGAAAGCTGCATTGTCCTTTGATATACCATGGGGCGTCACCCGCTTCCTGTCCCTAACCTGTGAGCCTGCCACCTCTCCCTTACTCGGGAGAAGGCCTCCCTCTGAGTAAACATTAAACACATCCATCGTCGCTGGACCTGCCTGTCTTTCAGCACTGGGCTGAGAGGATCCTGTTATTCAGGGACAGCTTCTCCTGGCTCTTGTCCTGATTGTCTCCTCCCACCACCCCCCCCCCCACCCCCCTTGCATGGCCAAAAGAGGATTAGACTCACAGTCCTGCAACCAGGCGAAGGGAGCTGCAGACACCAGAGCTGAGCAGTAAGATCGTACGTTGCGGCAACTCTGCAGGCCACCTCTCTTGAGACTGGGTCTCGATGTTCTGGTGTCGACATAGCCCTGCTCTGGGAACGTGGATCCAGCCGCGGCGTACTAATAAGGATATAGCTGCTGCTGCCGTTCATGGCACTCTTGTTGGGGAGCGGGGCGCCTTCCAGGCAGGTAGCACAGCGAATGGATCGATACCTGTGAGGAAGTTGGTGATTTTTCCTTGGTGGGTGAGGGATCTGAGAGAATTTTAGTAGCTTGCCCAAAGTCACACAGACCGTAGCGCTAATGGCTGGTCGGTTGAAGTGGGGAGAAGATACTTGGACGACAGTTATCGATCAGCCTTGGGATTTTGTATCAGCGATAGAGTCATCGTGTGCATGATGGAAACCCGACCCTAAGCATAGAAAGCCAGCCTAGAGGAAACAATGACTGAGTCTTGGACCTGCCTGTTTCAGAATCACGTGAGACCTCTCCGAAGCATCGCAGACATCCTGCCACTTCCAAGATAGCCTTCGGCCTGCTTCTCCTGGAGCCAGCCCTCTCGCATCCCCATACTCAGGCATCCAAGGGACCATACTTTGCACAGTGGGCCAACTGGTCAAGGCTGGGTCCTTGTGTTTCGTCACTAGGCGTTGTTCTAAGATGCGGAAAGATGACATGACACTTGGTGTCCAAGGACTACAGAACATCCCAAAGAAAGCCCCTTTAGAAACACACCTGCTTAGGATTCCATCTCACCTACCTGACAGCCTTACGCTCCCTCTAACCAAACGGCCCCAGCAGGTCCACACCTTCCGGGTGTTGTGGGCACCAAGGGTGACCATGCGTTGGTATTTCCCCAGTACTTCCAGTTCACGGGACTGGGCCTTCCTGTGGGCTAAGCACTTGATAGTCCTCATCTCCTTGACTCCTTCAAGGACTCCCTGAAGGTAGGCACGATCAGTATCTTGAGTTTTGAAATGAAGGGACCAGCTAAAGGAAGGAGGGAAGGACATGACTCCAAGTCATGGACCAGCAAGCGACTCCCACCAGCCCGCCACTCCGAAGATGCAAACTTCCCACGCGTCTTCATGAAAGAGCATCCCATTGAAAATGTCGCTCAGCCCAAGTTCAACCACTGGGGAGGGCTGCTGACCAGGTGTGAAAGAAACACAATTTGAGTCCCCCTCCCTTGACTTTGCTTCACACTGTATGGCTCAGAATAGGACACTGGGGAAGGTGCTGGGGAGGAACAGAGAATAAAGACTACAGAGAACACACACACACACCACACACACACACACACACACCACACCACCCACCCCCGTCCTGAGGCCAAGGGAGAGAGCTCCTGTGGGGAATGAAATGGGGTGTGGGAATTCGCCTGGCTTTAATGAGAGCTCAGATATGAGCTTGCGGTCCAGAGGCAAACGATCGCGTGGAAAAGGCACGTGAAACCCTGCGTGCTGTGCTAATTGGTCGCTGCATATGCCACCCCCAGGTCACCTGCACTGGTTGAGAAGAGTCCCCACAGGGACAGAGAAACTCCCAAGGACCCTTGCTGGGGCGGGGAGCCAGGTAGAAACCACCCTTTTGAAGCCCAGAAGGCTCCACCTGCTAGCTCAGTGGGGTCTTTATGGGAAAGGACTTCCCTTTCTGGATGGTGTATTTTTAGTTTTTGCTTTAGGGCAGTGGTGCTGATGTTATCGGGATTGTATCTTTTTTCCTCCCTCCTCTGCTTCCAGTAGGGAATTTTAATAGGTTTCCTACATGCTTGTGGGCTTCTTATTTGTTTTGGAGGAGTGGTTTGTGAAAAAAAAAAAAAAGAGTTTTTTTTTTAAAGCCCCTTTTGGGAACCCATCTTCAGTTGAATGTGGTGAGTAAATAGGAAAATGCTTTGCAGCTGTTTTAGTTGCTCAGCGCCCCGGGAATAGATTATTCTGAAGAAGGGTCTCATTTTCTCAAATACTTTGGGTTGTTAAATTGGCCTGGAAATGGAAGTTCTAAAGCAGGCTCCCGGGAAGGAGGTCCAAGGTCCAGAGCTCCTGGGAGTGGGATTCCATGCCCGCAGGCCAAGACTCCCTGTAAAGCATCTTGGGATTAAAAGAATCTTGTGCCTTCGCCCACCCCCCACCCCCATCTTCCACCTTGAATGGCATATTTGCAGCAGAATGCCAGCCCCGGACTCAGCAGTACATAATGACCATTCCTTCTCAGATGCAGCCACTTCACAAACTTTCATTGAGCCCGGGCCAGGCTCTCTGGCAGGCACTGGGTAAAGAGTTGGGCCACTAAGCAACAGGTCAGCAGTTTGAACCCACTCTGCAGGAGAGAGAGGGAGGCAGTCTGCTTCGTAAAGATGACGGCCTTGGGAAGCCTCTTGGCAGTTCTACGCTGCCCTGTCGGGTGGTCTTGAGTTGGAATGCATGCCTGGGCACCAGTGAGAGTGCCAGGTGCCCTAGGAGCAGTGGGAACTTGGGTGAACCTCAACAGGCTCAAGGAAGTTGCAGAAGGTCACCAAGATGGCAGGACTTGGGGACAGTGGATGGGGGCCTTTCAGGCAAAACTGCAGAGTCATGCAAGGGCTCAGGGTGGTCCGTCTGGAAGCCTGACACAGCTCGGGGCTTGGGGATCTTCCGGTGTGAGTTGGGGAGAGCAGGACAGAAATTCTTCTCTTTCCGTTTTCAGGGGACTAGGTTGCCGTGACTCAGACAATGTCCTCCCTCACTCACTGCCACCGGTCAGTTCTGACTCATGGGGGCCCTCTAGGACAGGCTCAGACTGCTCCTGTGGGTTTCCCAACCTCTTCAACTCTCGATGGGAGTAGAAAGCCGTACCTTTTTCCCATGGTGGTTTCAAACTGCCAACCTTATGGTTAGCAGCCCAGTGTGTAACCGCTACGCCACCAGGGCCTCTAGACTACAATACAGGCGGCGTGATCTGTGGGAGGCATGTCCTCAAGGCTCCGAGTTAAGTGCTCTCTGTACACATGGGAGGATGCTAGGTTGGTTGGAGGTGGCTGTTTTCAGCCAGGCTGGAGGATCAGCCAGAACAGGATGTCACCCAGAGGTGCACAGTGCCTTCAGCTTCCTCTGCCAGTTGCTGCGGGTGGTCCTTGGACATCAGCAGCCTTTCTTCCCCCAGTTTGAACCTCTGCTGATGAGTGTGCTCGTTGGTGACACTGCTGGAGGGGAAACAGTGATCTCTGGCTTTACATTAGCTGGCCTTCTTCTCAAAGAGCTGCCCCCGCTCTCCTCACTCGTAAGGCTTTGGTCTCTCCAATTTTTGTTGTTGTTGAATTTTTGTTTTGTTATGTCCTTCAGAGGTTGAACGCTTGCTTTCCTGGAAGGAGAGCCTTTAGTTTTTTTTGTCCTGTTCTGGTTTTTTTTCTTTTGGGGCCTTGACCAAGTGATGAGATGCAGCCTCGCCAATAACCCAACAAGCTGAAAGGCTGCCCTCCACTGTGATGTGGTAGAAAGTGCCCAGGAATGCAATCCCATATCTGGATGCTCCTCTCGAGAGGACTAAACCAGACAACCCCAGAGACGGTGGCCGTCTGCTTGATGGCTGGCTGAGATACTTCCGACATGTCAGTGTGTAAAAAGCAAAGACAGTTGAGTGACTGCCCCTGATTAAAGGACACTAAAGAGACTTGACAGCCATATGCATATTTGACTGGGTCCTGGGTCTCCGCCCCCTCCCCTAAAAAAAAGAAACCAAAGCAAAATAAAAAAAACGATGACAAATAGCCACAGCCAGACCCTTGGGGACCGTTGGGCCGGAAGAGTTGATCTCTCAGTGGTCACTGTCTTAGCCATGAGGAGGGAGGCTGGGATAGTTGAGAGACAGGGTGTTCCAAATGGTTCAGCGCAGATGAAGAGCAAGACCATTATCAGTGGAAACGGGACCTGACAGCACCCATCCACAATGTTTCATTCCTCTGGACCCAGATCCCAGTAAGCGCCTTGACGGAGGCGGGGAGGAGGATCCCGGGGGTGGGGGTGGGGGGTCCCTGCAGTCCATGAGGCAGTGTATGACATGTGTGAAGGCGTGGCCTCCAGACGTTTCGTGAATCTGTTAACAGAGTCCCAAAGGTGACAGGTCCCACCTAAGCTTCTGGGGGGTGATACATAGAAGCAGGAGAAGGTGGGAGAGCAGGAAAGAGGAGCACCCCCCCCCCCTGCCCTCTGCCCAGCCAAAGAAGACCGCTGCTATGCTGCTAAGTTCGGAAGTGTGTATGCCATCTGGCCAGGGGCCCTTCAGGTTGCTCTGCCGTGATGCCTCTTGGGTAGCCAGCCAGGCAGATGGCAAGGACCAGATGCAGAAAAGAGCCAAGGAGAGAGGCAGGTGGCAGTCCTTGCACGCCCAGGGCCTCTTCAGACAGAAACAGCATTGATGAAGTGCCTCACACGTTCCGGGCCATGATGTGCCACTTTCTTGGGTGATCGGTCATCTGGACTGCCCATGGAGATAAATGCAATCCTCGACATCGTTATCTTGTAACTGAGGCTCGCAGAGGTCCAGTGGCCTCCCAGGGTCATGCAGCTGCCCCGGTACATACCTTCTCCCTTGACACCACAGGCTGTGGGCCCTTGGGAGAATTGTCCACTGTGTGTGGTTTTCAGGCACGGCCCGCTCAGCGACAGCGTTTGCCATTTCATGTTCCTGTCCTGCAGTTAAGGCGCCCCAGTAGCCCAGGGGTAAAGCACTTGCCTGTTACTGAAAGGTCAGGGGTTCAAACCCACCAGCTGAGAGAAAGATGTAGCGATCTGTTTCTGTACATTTCAGCCTTGGAAATCCTGTGGAACAGTTCGACTCTGTCCTGTTGCATTGTCGTGAGTCAGAATGGACTCACTGGTAATGGGGTTCTAGGGATCCTGTCATCAGTGGTCAGTCATGACTACTCCACAATAGCTCTCAGGTGCCTGCAGTGACCACAGAGTCAGTGGAACCACCGTGACTGAGGGTCTGCCATCGGTGCCCAGACCTTGCATGGTCCAGGGTGCAGAAACCTTTGAATTGGTATAGTTATGGGTTGGACTGTGAACCGAAAGGTCGGCAGTTCAAAACCTCCAGCAGCTCTGCAGGAGAGAGGTGAGGAGACTTTCTACTCCCCTAAAGAATGACAGCCTTAGAACCCACAGGCACAGTTTTACCCTGACCTCGAGGGTCATGAAGCTGGAATTGATTTGATGGCCAGTGACTTTAGTTTGGGCAATGTTTGTTTGTTTTTTTGCTGTGTATCTTCTCAACAATAGTAACAGCGTAAGTCATCTTAAAAGAGGGCAACGAAGGCCTTGTGGCGGACAGCTGTACTCTGACATACTTGGTGTTACCGTGAGTCAGAATTGACTCAACGGTCGTTGGTAGTCATTTTCTTTCTACCAGACCTTTGAGGAGGCCTATCGCATGATGGCATCCTACCTCCTGCTCATCCAGTGCCTAGAATTTGGCCTTAATCTGTGTATCCTGGTGGCATCGTGGGTTACTTGTTGGGCTGATAATCTCTGGGTCGGTGATTCAAATACACAGCACCCCCCGAGAAAGAGAGACGAGGCTGTTGGCAGCACTTCTAAGGATTCAGTCTCAGAAACCCCCGAGAAGTCGCGATGAGTCAGAAGCCACTGGGTGGTATGGCGTAGGCCCTGGGGCTGGTTACAGTGGTCTTGGGGGGAGCAGCCCCTGGTCGCAGCATGAAAGCAAACTGTCCAGTTTGTGCCTGGCCCCTACATCCTAACTCCCAAGCGGCTCTTTCCTCCTGAGCCCTCTGTTTGAATCAATGCCTGGGATCCTTCAGGGAAACTTTGGATCAATCAAGGGAAAGGTTGCCTTCTCTCAAAGAAGCTTGTCGTTATCCAGGTCCCGGCGGTGGTACCTCGTCCCGACGTATTTCAGGCACAGACAAATGCCAAATGTGTACTAAGCAGCAGCATGCCCTCCTACGGAATGTTACTCACGCCCGGCTCTGCCGCAGGCAGCGACAGTGCTAGCAGTCCCTTCCTCTCTGGGGGCTTAGTCATGGCCGTCCGTGGGAGGCAGCAAGACGGGGGCTCCGGCAGAGGGTCGCCTGTGTCCCACCGGGGTCATTCTCTTTGGGCAGCGTGTGCCCTCGCCTTACCCTGGCGCTCCAGTACCTCTTTCTCCTCCTTAAAATGCCCAGGCTCTTCAGCCACCTGCCCATGCCCACACTGGTGGCTCCTGCCCCGAAGAAAGGCCCACAAAGGCAGGCTTTGAACCCCTGCCTCCCCAGGAAGAGAGAAAACAAATAGTCCGGGGAGGTGGGGGGGATGCTCTTTCAAGATTCCCCATTAACATACAGAGCCAATGACATTGATAGAACAGGTCATTCTCAGGCAGGCTTTTAATTGCTTCTAATTATAGAAGTATCATTTAAGCACAAGATTAATTGCCATGAAATGATTGCAAGGAACTTGATCTGCCTTGAGAAAGTCCAGGCAGGAGCACCCCCGAGGGAGGCACCGCCAGGGAGTCTGCAAGGAATGGCTTTCTTATCAAGTTCCCTGGGCCCCGCCCTGTTGTGTGACTCCTTGGTGGAGGGCAGAGGGAATGGGGCGGTGGCCCTGAAAGGCAAGGGAGAAGATGAAGAGTAGGCGCTTGCCCTTCGGAGTCCCCACCAACAGGCTGGGAGAGTTACACCGTCTTTGTGAATGCTTTGGTGCACGCATACACACACACACACACACACGTGTGTGTGCACATGCTGGCATGTCTTTCCCCCTGGATGGGTTTCTGAGCGTGGTCTTCCCAAAGCGGGAAGGGGCAGGTGACCTGTGCTGCCCTTCCAGCGTAGCCCTGCTCTGATGACCCTCGGCTTGTCTCCTCTGTCGCTTCAGGGTGGAACCGCCAGCAAGTGTGCGCCCCGGGCCCTGATGATTGGAATTGAAATGGTGCAGAGGGGTGCGGGGGGAGGGAAGCCCACCGCACCAACTGTTCCTCTGGGCTTCTGGGCCTTTCCCCCTTGCAGAAAGCCCCAGGACTCAGCGCACGCAGCCATCGCCTGGGGTGGTTCAAAAATATCCCGTTTGAATAGAGCCGGGCCTGGCACCTGCAGGAGCGCTGCAGCATGGCCGCCCCCACCCAGCCATTCTCTGCAGAGAAGAACGGGGAGCTGTACTCCCCACCCATCTCTCTTTTGTAATTAATGCAAGGTTTGTGGTTAATTAAAGACAGACAGAGTCCTTTAAAAAGCAAGGCAGTCCCCCCCCATGCCCCCCTCTACTCCTTTTCTTAGAACAATGAAGAACAGAGGCAAAGCACACTTCCTGTTAAAGTCCCTGAGGTTGGGATGCTTTGGGGAGGGGTAGGGAGTGGGGGTCAGGAGCTCAGCCTGGAGGGAGACAGCAGTGACCATCACAAAAGAGGCCTGCTGCCCGATGCCCAGTGGGGAGGGGAGGGAAGAGGGGGTGTCTGTGTTCTGGAAAATGGGCACAGGGGGTGGTTTTTGCTTTGTTAAATCGTCTTGCCCATAGCCAACCGCTGCCGGGTGCCGGGCTGCAGGGCATGGGAGCGCATTGTTCCGGCAGTGTGCTGGACTCTCATTTCACCCCAGAAGAGCTCTTCTCAGGAGCCATCTGCCCAAGAGGCCAGAGGGGAGAGGGTGTGCACAGTGCAGCCTGGGGACCTGTTTGCTGTCAGCCTGATCCCCGTTCACTGTGACCCCTTGCCCGTCAGAGTGGAACTGCTCCATTGGGAAATCAGTGACTGACTTCCCAGCAGTAGATCACCCATGGGTGGACTTGAACCTCCAGCTCTTGGATTAGCAGGCAAAAATGCATCAACTGGTTAGACCCCACTACCCTCCCAGGCCCTCTGCCACCACAGCACCCAACCCAACACACTGCCTTCCAATGGAGCTGGACTCATAGTGACCCTGTGTACAGATCCCCAGGCTATAAATCGTTAGGGATTTGAAGCAGCTTATGGGCTTAAACCCAGCCCCAAAGCGTACCCCACAGCCTATTGGCTGTGACACTCAAATGGTCTTTATGGGCAGATCCTTAGGATGGAGGCCTAGGGACCCTCTGAGCTGGCCCAGCCTTGTCAAGCACACTGAGGGGCTCCTGGTCCAGGCCTGGACTGTGTTCAGGTGGAGGCACCCACCACAGGTGAGGGTTCTCAGAGACACCTCTGTCCAGCTGTCACGTATAGCCGGCACCTTTCTAAGCTGGAGGTCTTGGCCGTGTGCGCGCGCGCGCGCACGTGCGTGTTACAGCTCTGCCCTTGACTCTGCCTTTACCCTGAGACTATTCCTAGCACTGAGAATCTCTACTGGGGCCCGCCCAGGGCCCCCTCACATCCTCTCCCCTGACAGTGCTGGGACGTGGGGCAGCCTTCTCTAGCAGCACCTTGTTGCATGTGAATTACTGAAGACAGCTCTTCTAGCTGTGTCACCCCCACCTGCCGGAAACGGCATGGGAGTGCATGTGTCTGACCTCCTCTGGCTTCCCCAGTGCCCAGAGGCAGGCCTCAGCCAAGCCTCCATGGTCAGTCCTTCTTCACCTGCTCTGAACCCAGCCGTTCCTCCCAGGCCACTCTCCACCCACGCCGGGTTTGATCCCATTGCCACTGCCACACGGAACTCATGGATAAGGGAGTTCATTAGGGAAGTTAACACATTACCACAAGTCAGGGCCAGCACACAGTAAGCATACAGCCATTGGCCTCCTCAGCCACCAGCCACGTCTCTCTGGTTCTCAGCCACATGGTACCAAGTCTCTCTCCAATTCGTAGTCTCTCAGCCACTCGGTCTGTTGGCTTTTGCCTCCGCCAGCCAGGAAGCCTGCCCGCTGCCCTCTGCCCACAGTCCCACAGTCCCGGCCAGATGACGAGAAGTGCTCCGTGGTCTTGGTGCTGCTCCCCGAATCTCCGTGCCACAGTCGCTCCAGACGGATCTTGAGCGTGCTTTCCCCAGGTTCTCAAGTTTCTCTCTGCGGCTTTAAAGATGTCTCATCCTAGATGGTTCACCCCCCTTATATCCAGAGAGGTGGCCACAAAAACCAGTCCCCTCGCTTAGTGTTATACACGCCCTGCTTGGCTAGTGCCACCTGGTTGCTTGGCGGGCGATAGAGAGACTTAGGGAGAAGAGCCATATGAAGAAATGTCACTCCACCACACCACCAAACAACCTTTTTATACCTGATAGGTCTGAGTAGGAAGTTGAGGGAAGATACTGATCAGATTATACTATTCAGCTCTGAGTGTGAGCAGGGTTATTGTGGCTGTCATCCTGTTGCGTATAAGATCAGCCATAGCAGAAGCAGGAAGAGTGGATTCTCGCTACCGATGTGTGTGGAGCACATCCTTTGGACCCCAAGATCCCCACACATCAAAACTCCTCGGTCTAGGAGACCACGTTGATACAGAGGAGCAGCAGCAGCAGCAGAACTCGGAGCTAGAGCATGAGAGAGCCGACTGCCCAGCCTGCAGAGCAAGTGAAACTGAGTGCTTGGGGGCAGGAAGCTGGTTTCCAGAGGAGTGTGTGCCTCTGGGCATTCAATTAGCGGGAGCTAGGTTTTGCTGACTCACAGAGCTAGAGCTGAGTGCCTTTGGGCTGATGTTTACAGTGGAGTGGCATGCCCTTTGGGCATTTATTGGCAGCCCAACAAGAGCTTTGTAACTTTGTCTAAGGGGGACACAGAGGCTAGGCCAAGGATCTGAGGACCAGAGAGAGGTCTGCCTGCAGGCGCAACCGAGAAGCAAATGTCCTCGCAGAACAACTGTGTCCTTAGCATTTTCCACCTGAATTGTGGTCACTTCCCTAATGAACCCCATCATTGTGAGCTTCATCGGTGAGCGTGGGCATTGCAATTGATGATAGAGCCCAGCCCCACATGTAGAGTGAGTGCCATGGGAGAGACAGGTAGGGTCAGAATAAGGTGAAAAGGAAGAAGGGTGGAGGTATGTCTGGCCTCTGCCTGGCATCAGCCTGGAGAGTCAGAGGAGGTTGGATATGCCCTTCAAAACAAAAAGCCATGTGGGGAGGGAGGGATGGCAGGGTAATGGGAATGTTTGTCATCCTGATCATGGTGATGGCTTAGTGGGTTCGTGAACATGTCACACCAATGTGTTGTATCTATTGAATGTGTACCGTTTCTTCTACATCAGTGACACCGATATAGAACTTTGGGCAATTAAAATAGACTCATGTACACACAAAAGAAGCCTCCTGGAACTTTCAGCCACCTCCCTAGAAATCATTGTATTCAATGGCAACAAGTCATTTCTGAATCACAGTGACCCTACAGGTCAGAGTAGAACTGCCCCTGTGGGGTTCCAAGACTGCCATCCTTCACAGGAGTGGAAAGCTGATTCTTTCTACCACAGAGCGGCCGGTTGTTTATCAGCCTAAAGCATCACCCATGGGTCACTAATACGTGTTCTAGCTTCCAAGTGATCACCAGGAACGGTTTGACGACTTGCTGTGCTGTTCCGCAGAGCAGGTCAGTCGCCCTCTTCAGCCTCCAAGAACAGTCTCATCATTGGCCCCCCAACCCCTCCTCATTCCCTCCTTGCCACCCTTTAGCCTCACCCTGCTGACCCAGTCCCAAAGCCAGCTGCCACACCTCACATCCAAGGAGCAATGTCAGAGTCGGTCATGCATTGCAGCCTAGACGATGGCCCTGAGACTTGGATACTTTGCAGACAACTCCATATTCCAATTGAATGCAGCTGCTCTCTTTGCTCGACGGTTGGGGCCATTTGACTGGGACCAGCAGCTCTATGAGAGGGACGAAAAGCTGAGGTGGGATGATGGGATGGTGAGGTACCTCCCATTGCCTTCAGCCCCTAGAACCCCTCACTCTGCTTGGTCATGCAAGCGGGACGCTCGGCTTTCTTGACCTGGCAGCTCATGCTTCCACGAAGATGAAGATGGAAGTTGGAAGGGCTGGGTTTTGGACCTCCCACCAAGTCACTTCCACTCAGTGACTGGTCAAGGCAAGTCACAGAGCCCGTCAGAGTCAAAGGAGTGCCCGATTGGAGGGGTGACTTTTTCTTTCTGAAGAGCTTTGCTCCCATTCAGGTACCATTTACCTGCCAGTCAGTTCACTCATGGGAAGTCTACCGTTCAGTCACGTCAGCGTGGCCACCGAGTTTGCAACAAAAGCCCGTTCAAAGAGAAACTCTTTCTAACCCCTCAACTATCCCTCCCCTTTCCTCTGTCCGCCCTCACCTAATTCCTAAGCAACCTCCACTCGGCTTTCCATGGCTGGACTATGCCAGATGGTTCAAATCAGACTCATACATTGTGTGTTCTTTCCCGACCAGTTCCTTTCACTTAGCTTCATGTTTTCAAGACCCATCCATCTGTGCTTTAACGTGTTTCAGAAATTCATTCCTTCTTATGGCCAAATAATCTCTCATTGTGTGAGTCTACCACGTTTGTTTATCCAATCATAGGTTTATGGGCCTCAGGGGGACGGTGGACTAGTGATGCTCTAAATATCGATACGTAGGTTTTCGTGAACACTTGTCTTCAACTCTGTGGGTATAATGAAATTTTCCAATATAGCAAAATTTATACCACGTGATTCGTAAAACACCACCTGGAAGGCCCTTGCCTGGAGGAGGTGAGATAAAGGAGCAGAGTGTGGTGGAGAGCCTGACAGCAGAACTGGAGACCCCACAAACTCTGGGGTCAGTGGTCTTCAAGCACAGCTGAGCAGCAGATGCCTCCGAGTGATGGCTGTGTTGGGATGATATGCCCAGCATGCAAGCCACTTTGGTTAAAGGGGAAAGGATGTAGTGTTCACCTTCTTCCCCTTCACCCCACCCTAGCCTATAACTCACAAAGAGACACAATGGAGCACTTTCAGAAACCACCAGCGTGACCCAGCATCTTCCTCTTACACGTACACAAACTAAAGCTCAGAGCAGGAAAGTGTCTGCTGCTTAGGATGTCATGGGTTTACCAGGATGTTGTGAATTGTAAGAGACAAGACCACCCTTCAGCCTATTCAAAGGAGAATCCCCAAAGCACACCTGGGGTATCTCATAGAACGCAAGGAGAGGGATGCTGAGGGTCTTTGGGACCACTGGGAACACACCTGGCTCTCTGGAGCTCATCCCTTCTCTCTGTGATGGCCTCATTTGCCTCATTTGTGGTTAGGCTTCTTCAAATGGCCCTGGCCAGTTCCACAACTTTGCCTCTCACAGCCTCATCTCTCCAGAGAGAAGCAGGGCCTGCTTGTATCAGGCGTACATATGAAAGTCCCAGGGAGGGGTTTTATTGGTTCACTTTGGGTCACATGTCATACTTGGACCAATCAGCTATGGCTGGAGGGCAGGATCCTAGAGGAGGATGGATCAAAGCAGGAAAGGCCGTTCCCCAGGAGTCAGAGGTGGCACTGGGCAGGCCAAACAGGGGGTACCACCAGATGGCCACAAGCCCTTCACCAGGGTTGGTCAGAGTTGGCCCTCTCATGGTGGCCCTTTCCTTCAACCAGGTCGCGCAGCCATGGAATGTCTAAAGAACAGCAGCAGGTTCAGAGCTTTTGCACAAAAGTAGGATATGACTCACGAGTCCCATTTGAGCAAATGAACATATTCCTGGCCCGGCTACTTTCCAGAAACAGCTGAGGACAGGGGTGTGTGTGTGTGTGGGGGGGGGATTTCAATTCAGTGATGTCTGTCTAATCCTGCCACCCAGTGCACTAATTGCCCCCTTTCTTCGGAGCTTTGAAGAGCACACTGGGTTCTCTGTGAATGGTGATGGTGGATGTAGGCGAGGTTGGGAGATGGCGGGATCTGTAGGAAGCAGGGACCTTTGAATGGACCATAGTTAGAATGCGGAGCCCTGGGTCAGGAAATACACAGACCTGTGATTAAGACCCAGGGCTGAACAAAGCCCTCCAGACTTCTTTGGGGCTGATTACACTTCAAAGACTTCCCCCAGGGCAGCTTTGTCTGCAGGCTGTTCAGTTTACCAGGCCTGAGCCCACCTTGCCTTTCATCCCTAGCACTTTGCTCTCAAGAGGGAATCCAGCTACAAGAAAGAACTAGTTGACCAGGTGCTAAGCCTCCCGATTCCCCACTGCTGTTTGGAGAAAAGCCAGGCTACCTGGCCTCCTTTCCCCAAAAGGAAAGGAAGGCTCATTTCTTTCATGACTCACCTGACCCGGGTCCCTCCCAAGGTCAGGGAATTGATGTGTCACCTGGTTGGTATGTGAACTGCCATGATCCACGCTCACAATGTCAGCCACAACCAGATTCCTGCCCCTTCCCTTAAGGCATCACATGGAAATAGGGTTACCAGCCAGGAGGTGGCCCTTGGCTTATGGGTTCGACAGCACTGGCTGCTTTACCCATTTGGTTTCACTTTAACTCAACTGTTAGGCTGGCTCAGTGGCTACTAGTTCAGTCACTAGTTCAGGCTGAGTAAGTTGGCAAGATGGTAGTAATGTCTCTGCCTTCTTAGCACCAGGGTGGCTGTTTCACATTCCACTTTGTATGTCAGTCTGGGTAGACTAGAGAAAGAAACCCAGAGATACTCATATGTGTATAGGAAAGAGCTTTAGATACAAGAGCAGTTGAGTATTGAGAAAACATCCCAGCCCAGGCAAGATCAAGTCCATAAGCCTGATATTATCCCATATGTCTGATAACAATCTATAAAGCCCTCGTCAGACTCATGAAACACACCCAATGATGCAGAATGCAGGAAGATCACAAGGCCAGTGGGTGGAAAGTCTTGTGGATCCAGTGGTGATAGAAGCATCTCAGCACTGGCAGGGGTCTCCACGTGGCTCCTCCAGTTCCCAGGGCACGGGGTCTATTAGCGTAGAGCCATGTGTCTTGTCAGTAGAGCATCTCTCAGGGAGTGAGCAGAGAAACAGTGTCTCCTGCCTCCAGGAAGGAAATTTAGCAATTCCTCTGGGGGAGGCCAGACCCACACCGAGGCATTATTGGCTATACAATGATTGACAGGCTAGACTCCACCCCTTCACTCTTAATCCTCTCAAATTGACAACAGGCACTATAACCACCACATTTTGAAAGCAATGATTTGAGAACCACCATCTCAGTAAAGATCAGAGAGCATAATTTTCTGCACGTATGATACCTCAACATAAAGCAAACAAAATTATCCCCACCAGACCAGGAAGCAATGTCACGATCAATGAGGGAAGGGTTGACATGGCCCAGGCTTTCCTCTTGCTTGGATCTGCAGTCAACTTCCATGGAAGCAGCAGTCCAGAGCTAAAATCTGTTGGGGAAAAACAAAGCCTCTTTCAAGTGTTCAAAAGCAAAAATGTTTGAGGACTGAGTCTAAGTCACATGTGTTAGTCCAGGTTGACTAGAAAAGCAAATCCAGAGACGCTCATGTGTGTGCGAGAAAGCTTTATAACATACGGCAATTGCATATTGAGAAAATAACCCAGCCCCATCCAGATCAAGTCCATAAGTCCGATATTAACCCGTATGTCCGATACTAGTCCACAAATTCCTCTGTAGACTCGCACAGCACACGCAATGATGCAAAATACAGGAAGGGCACAGGCCGGTGGGTGCAAAGTCTTGTGGATCCAATGGCGGTGGATGCATCTCTGGGGCTCTGGCTACCATCACTGTGACTCCATGCAGCTTGTCAACAGGGAGGTGAAACAGAAAGAGTGTGTCCCACCTCCAGGGAGAAAGAAAGGAAGTTCCCAGAATCCTCATGAGAAGGCCATGTCCATAAGGAGGCATCAGGCTGTGCCCTCGTTGACCGGCTAGACTCCACCACTTCACTCTTAATATCCTCAAGTTGACAGGACATTGTGTAGCTACCACACCATGGCATTTTCCATCACCTCACCTGTATGCAAAAGCAGAAGCATGAGTAAGGAACACCAAGTAAGGATGGGTGCCTCTGAACTATGCTGTTGGTGCAGAATAGTGAATGAATGTACCATAGGCTGTCAGAAGTTACAACAAATCTGTCTATGAGGAAGTACAGCTAGGATACTCTTTAGAATTGAGGACAGGTTGTCATGGGGGACAAGTCCCTGGAGGAGGACATCATGCTTGGTGGAGGGTCAAGAAAAAGTAAGCCCTTCAACAAGAGCGTTTGTCACCGTGGCTCCAACAATGGGCTCAAACACATCCCCTGTGAAGCTGGTGCAGAACCAGACAGTGGTTCTCCTTGCTGCACATACAGTTGCTGTGACTTCGGAACTCACTCACTCAAGCACCTGACAACAACGTCATCAGCACCTTGGTTATCCTACTGGATTAAAATTTTCACATCCAAATTACTAACAGCCCACAGCCATTTCTTTTCACAATTAATTGAATATCCCATTAACCACATGTAGTTCTGTGGTTGCCTGTAATAGTGTTCAGTTTAGACAGATGGTCCCGTCAGCGAAAGTTCCCAGAGATGCTGACAAGTTCTATTTTTTTTAAACTGTGGTTTCGATGATAAGAGGCTTTGCTGGGCGAAGATCTCTTGTCCCTGACATCATAAGTATAATTATTGTTTATCTTCAGCTGAAATTCACAGATTAAAGACTGTGGTGGCACAACTGATGGAAGGGCTGAGGGCACTGGAGGACTTAGTATTTGGTCTGTCTCTGGGGACACACGTACTGGCGTAGTAACCCCTGCCCACATGAACCCCTTAGAGAGCATTCTGGCTCCTGGTGACCTTAGATGTGTCAGAGTACTCTATGAGCCTTGAGTCAGTCTCTCTCTCTCTCTCTCTCTCTCTCTCTCTCTCTCTCTCTCTCTCTCACACACACACACACACACACACACACACACACACACACACACACACTAACCACATGTGGGATTGTGGTTGCCTTGTGACCATCTGCCGTTCAGACAGATGTAAATATGATTATGCCTGTGCTGACACATGACACATGGGCACCATTTCAGCCGTTTTCAGGGTGCAACTTGCTAACATCCATCACTTTCACCACACTCCACTCCCACCACCACGATCCAGTTGTAAAATCCGAAACAGCACCTCAGTACCACTTTCAGGACACCTGCCACCACGGGCCCTCGGAACCACCAGCCCACTTGCACCTTTGAGCTCCTTTGTGGTGACCAGTAGAGGTGAACCATAGAGCGTTGGTAGGGATGGTCGGGTGGGCTGGCCTCTCCTTGCGCCACCAACTGATGGCTCCGGCCCTTTTGAGCCGGAGTCATGCTGGGTTCCCAGCCTGGACACTCCCATCAGAGCAGGAAAGAGGGCCTTCTCAGACAAGCTCACTGTCCGGGCCACCAAGCCCATCCCAGTTCACAGCAACCCTGCGGAGCAGGCTTGAGCCACCACCCAGCGTTTTCCGGGCAGGAGCAAGATGAGGCTCTCCACTCGTGTAAGAAGTTACACGCCTGGGAACTCACAGGGGCAGTTATACCGTGAGTCAGAATTGACTCCTTGCCGACAGCGAGCTGAGTTTTAGTTTTTGGAACCGTTATGGAATTGGATCACCAGGTTGTAGCTCCCTTCGAGCTAGAGGATGGGTTCAAACTGCCGACCTTTGGGTTCGTAGCTGAGTGCTTAACTGCTATCCCATCAGCCCACCCCCAGCTGGCAGGAGTTAATCCCAGCCTGACTCTAACCAGCCCTCAAGGGTGCAGCGCCAAGGCCCTCCTCTGAGGATAATGGGAAGAAGGTTGATTTCACTGGGTCCTGTCTCTTGAGGGTTCAGCTACTTCAGGGGGAATTATTTTTTAAAAAGGAGCACCAATAAACATTTCCGTCTTTGTCTGCCGTACTGATGTGCATGCGTATGATTTTATTAGCAACTGCCTTGGAGCCTGGCCTGCTTTAATTTAATTTAATCTCCTTGGTTATTTTCGGTTCGGCTCAGTCTATTTTAAGCACAGATGAAGGGGAAGCATTCAGAGCCAGGGGAGGGATTAGGGAGAAATACCTTCCACCACCAGCCCCTCCCCACACCGATTTACTCCAGTTTAACCTGCCTCCAGGAGAAACAGTGGCTCCCAGCAGACCGCTCAACCAGGGGAAGCGGTCCCCGTGTTCACCTCGGCCTCCCTCGCCTCCTTCCTCCAAGGGTGTTGGCAGGAGCCAGGGTGGGAGCCGGGAGGCTGGAGTACGAATCCTGCAGCCCAACCTACAACTGGAGGCCCCTGGGGGCCGGGAGAGCTGAATAGAGATATCTCCCTGGAGCACAGGGGTGTAACATGTTCTCTTTTAAGCCTTTGAGTCTTGGGGGTGGAGGGAAGTTCTTATGGAAGGCTGAGGTGCAAGAGTCTCCCAGGTCAATGATGGGTTTTCTGGGGGAGTCTGTTAAAGGGCCTCTTGGTGAGAACCCAGACCAGAGAGTCACCTGGATCCTGTGGCCCTGAGCCACGTCCCCAAGGCTATCCCATCACTCCCGGTTCCAAAGGCCAGTGCCGCAGGCATGCGTTTAGCTGGGTTCCCAGACCGATCCAGAACCAAGCAGACCATGTTCTTTCCGATGCTGAGCTGCACACAGTCTTACAGAAGGAAGAAGCCAGACCAAATCTCCGCTGGCCCCTTTGGTGCCCACCTACGTACCACCACCCACCGAGTGCCAGCCCTGCCTGTCTCAGATGTTCGGGGCAGGTGGGTTTTTTCGGAATGACGCTAGTACTGATAATAACAGTAATTGGGTTATTAGATATATATTTGTGCCGGGCGCTGTGCCACGGGTTTATATTTGCCAGGGTCCATGAACACTTAGAGTTCCGCAGGTGAGATTTATTTGAAACAGAAAAAAAAAGTGTGCATATGCCTGGCATGGGCAAACGCTGGCGGTCGAGTGTTAAGACCGGAGCATAGGGCTGAACTCCGGCGGCGGCCTGCAGCTCCGTGAAAAGACGGCTAGTCTCCTCCAAGGGGCTCCTGGGACTCGGTAGAAAAGGCTTTCTTTCTGTCTCGGAAACTAATGAGAAGTCCTCCGCAGGAGAAGAAATGCAAAGGGCCGAAAAGCCAAAAGGGGGAGGGGGGAAATAGGTGTTTTAATTTGGTTGAATTTAGGGGGAGGCGTTTCTGCACACACATCAAACCTTATGGCTGACTGCCCTCTGATCTGCTTTTCAGAGTGTGTCCTGGGAAAAGCCGCGGGTGGCCACCGGCTGACAGTGCCCGCATGATGATGGCCGGTGGTCAGCTTCCTTGTGAGAGGAAAGGATGTAAGCTGCCCAGATGCCTCCCAACTGGAAAACGATGAGATAAATTCTCATCTCTCATTCCAAAAGAGGACTGGGAGGCCTTAAACATGTGTGTGTGGTACAGGCAGAATGTAAAACTGGATTCACAGCGTGATGTGCATGCTATTAAAATAAATATTTCAGTGCAGACACCGAGGGAAGAGACTAGATGAGCTACCCCAATATGCCAGCCACGATTCGCTCCGACTGTGAACGTGTAGGCAATTTTCATTTTCTCCTCTCTACTTTTATGTATTTACATGTGTTTACACATTGCTCTTACCAGAAGGGGAGGGGAAAAAATAGATTCTTAAAATAAGTCTCTTCCCCTGTTGCTTACCCAGAACCATCTCATCGCGATCTGGCATAACCCAGAGAATATTGTTTCTCGCTTAGCCAAATCCCATTTCCTTTCGAAAATCAGGGTTATGCAACTTTAAATAGAAATTTTTTATTTTCCACGAACTATAAAAAGTCATGAAATATTTATCCTTTGCCAGGGACCAAGAGTGCTTTCTCTCATTTCCTACTGCACTTCTCTGATTTCTCTGTCACCAGCCGAGGCTGAGTCATGCCCCTGGTATGTGAGTAGCCACTGAATTCCCTGGGGCAGAAATCGTATATTCTGATCACCAGACAGGTGAGTCTCACCCATGACACAGAACATTCAATACATAGGGTGTTTTTAATTGACGTATTTACCTTGGGCCTTCACCAAGCTCATGGAGACATGGAATGGAATTGGAAGATGCTGGAATTTTCCCACCAACTCTTTGAAGCCCTAAGCCCGTGTGTGTGTGTGTGTGTGTGTGTGTGTGTGTGTGTGTAAGTAATTATGTCCTTGTTGACAATGTACATGCTAAAACATACACCCATTCAACCGTTTCTACCTGTATAATCCAGTGAAACAAATTATGGTCTTCAAATTATGCAGGCATGCACCCTCCCTTTGAGTCGTTCCTCCCCCCCTTTCATATGAAGGCACTGCCTCTTCAAGTTCCTCTCTAATCTCCCCAGTTGCTGATGTCACTTTGATCCCACAGAGCTAGCTCTTACACAAGCAGAATGCTGAAGGCAGACGTTTCCATGCGACTGAAGTTAGACTCTGGTTGGGTTTTTCAGGAGACTCTGTTGTGAGGTGCTGTCAAAGCGCTTCCAGCTCATCTCGACCCTCTGTGCCCCAGAATGAGACACCGACCTATCTACACTGCTCACAGTGGGCTTAGGTTGGAGCCCATTGCTGCAACCACGGTGTCCGTCCGTCTCGTTGAGGGCCTTCCTCTTTTTCGCTGCCCCTCCGCTTTGCCAAGCCTGATGTCCTCCTCCAGGGACTGGTCTCTCCTGACCACCTGTCCAAAGTAGGCGAGACAAAGTCTTGCCACCCTTGCCTCTCAGGAACGTTCTGGCCGCACTTGTTCCGAGACAGATGTCTTGGTTCTCTTGGCAGTCCATGGTGCTTTCGATATTCTTTGCCAGCACCATCATTTGTCTCCAGTCATCCATACTCAATGTCCAGTTTTCACATGCACGCCAGACGATGGGAGACACTATGGCTCGGGCCAGGTGTGTCTTAGTCCTCAAAATAGCATCCTTGCTGTTCAATAGTTTAAAGAGATCCCTTGCGGCGTATTTACCTAGTGCGGTGCATCTCTGGATCTCTAGACTGCTGCTTCCGTGGGCATTGATTGTGCATGTAAGCAAGCCAAAATCCTTGACAATTGCCACCTTTTCTCTGTTTGTCTTGATGTTCCCTATTGCTCCAGTTGTGAGGGTTGTAGTGCTCTTGACATTGAGTTATAATCCCAACCAAAGTCTGCCATCGTTGCTCTTCACCTGCATTGCTTCAAGCCCTCCCCGCTTTTAGCAAGCAAGGTCATGTCATCTGCTTATCACAGGTTGTTCACAAGCCTTCCTCCGATCCTGAAGCCGGATGCGTCTTCATCTCAGCCCTGCACGGTCCTTATGTGTAAGTTTCTCAGTGGGTCTGAAGCCAGGGTTGTTTGTAGGTCATGCGCGGTGGTAGCTGAGCAGGTGAGGGTTGTATTGTATTTCATCCTTCCTACCCTTTGCATGGTCCTGGGACGGAGGGGTGCGGAGGGGTGCTGCTACTAAGGAAACAGTATCTCCAAAGTTCTGGGTTATTTCTTGTTAACATGCAAAAGAAGGCATGTGAAATGACATGGGCTTCATAAACACAGACTGTATTAACCGACATGGTATGAATCAACAAATCAACAAGCCTAACAGTACCGAGCCTGGCCCAGAGCCCTACCCCACCCCCGAAATCCAGACAACTGTTTCCTAGGTAAATGCCCCTTCCTGATAGGTTTTTCCTGGAAGCTGAAGATGCGTCCTTTCACCTTTGTGGTCTCCTAGCCTCTTTCTTCAAAGCCTTTATGTAAGTGTGCAGAGCCTTTGGGCTTAGCCTTGTTCCCCACTGAAAAAGCCTGACTGATCTTCCATTGTCCTAGGTCCCCTCCAAGCGGACACTGTAGGTACTGCAAGCAAAAGAAGGGTCTGTTTCCAAGGTTCCCTGCAGACTTTGGCTGTGCTCAGTGGGGGAAGCTGAGGGCAGGACAGGATGCAGCCTCTGTCCTCAAGTTGTGTTCAGTTAGGGAGAGGAAACCTAGCCCTCAAGCATCTGTCAGTTTCTAGAGCTGGGAACCGGGGGCTGGGCTACCACTGTAGTGGAAGGCTGGGGATAGTAGACTCCTAGGCCAGGTTGAAGGGCATGTAGCACTGAGATAGATGGGGAGGGGACACTCCAGGTGGTATCCGGGGACCGAGTAGCATAAACCCAGAAGCCAAAGACCAAGGCCACTCTCGTAAAGATGTACAGCCTCAGAGACACTGAGACCCATTCTGCTCTGCCTTGTGGGGTCTGCTGTGAGTCGGAACCTGCCCCGTGGTAGTGTGTGGCCTCAGAATCCATAGCACCAGTTTTCTCTGCCCTGTGACATCACAAGGGGTCAGAATCTGTGGTAGCAGGGTCAGGCTGCTAATGGCAGGGCCAGCAGTGAGAACCCACTAGCAGCACCACAGGAGAAAGCTGAGACTATCAGTCCCCAGAAAGGTTTATAAGCTTGAAAGCCGGAAACACTAAGAAGCAATTCACCCTGTGCTACAGGCTCACCGACAGTCAGCGTCTGCTCCAGGGCAGTGGGTGTGCCTGCCAAGACGCCCTGCCATCGGCTCTAAAGGGCTGGGCGTCGGGAGCCCTGGTGGTGCTGTGGTGAAAGACTCGTCAACTAAGCCAAAAGTTGGCAGTTCATTCCCACCCAGCTGCCCCACCGAAAACAGACCTGGCGATTTGTTTCCCAAAATGACAAGCTGAAAATGACCCTGGGGGTGGGGTGGGGCAGCTCAACAGACAGTGCTGCCTATGGGCAGCTGCAGCATGGCACCAGTAAGTCGAAACACGAGTCGTTGGTGTGCAATGGATGAGTCTTTGCAGGCCTATAGGGACTGACCTGTTAGAATCCAAACCAAAATACTCACTGTCGTCGAGTTGATGCCAACTCATAGCAACGCTATAGGACGGGGTAGAACTTCCTCCCTGGGAGTTCCTGAGATTATAACTCTCTAGGAGTAGAAAACCCCATCTTTCTTGGTGGAGCACTCCGGTGGTCTCGAACTACTGACCTTAGGGTTAACAGCCCAACCAGTGGCCACAACAGCGCCTGGGTTCCTCCCTGCCTGCTAGATTGGGCGCCGTTAAATGCCCCACATGCTCAGTGACCCGTCATGGAGCCAGTGGCTGAGAGAGACAGCCACCACATGCCAGCTGCATGTGGGTCCGAGTGTGGAGGGTCTGAACATCGAGACAGAGTCCCCGCTGTGACTGTCCCTCAAGCTCTGGTGGAGGATCTTTCCGCCCTAGTCTGTGCATGGAGGGTGTGGCTGTCCTTTCTGGGTAACCCGCTCGCTTGGTAGCGATGAGGGAAGCTCTCTGGGACCATCACTGGGACGAGCTCTCACCCATCCTCACAACTCAGCATTCGCGTCTGCTGGAGAGAGGCCTGGAACAGAAGTCCAAGTCATGAGAGAGGCCGGTCTTACGGTCGGACAGAGACTGGCAGGGCACCCACACACACACAAGCCCTCCGGCATCCTTCATGCCCAGAACCGAGCTCACTGCTGTGTTAGAATCAGCACCTATGGAGAATCAAATGGACAGCCTTCACGCAAGGTCAGAGGGTAGGACAGGAGGAGGGATGGGAATGGGAAACCCGAGGAGGAAGTGGGGAGTCAGAGGGGGTCCATTGAAGGGAAAACAATGGATGAGCTGAAACAAAGTAGGTATGAATTACTGAGCGTAAAACTGGTGATCTGTTGTTGACCTCTCCACAATGAAGCACTCAGTTGAAGCCCGATGGGGCAGCTCTCTCTCTTCTGTACCAGCGGTCCCAGTCAACATTGGGTCATGTTTAGCTCCACCTCCTGTGGGGCTAGTGGTGACACATTGTACTGCTAACCGCAAGGTCAGCAGTTCAAGACCACCAGCCACCCCGCAGGAGAAAAATGAGGCTTTCTACTCCCGTAAAGAGTCATCGTTTCAGAAACCCACAAGGGTGGTTCTTCCCTGCCCAAGAGGGTCGTTCTGAGTCTGAATCTACTTGCTGGCAGTGAGTTTGGCCTTTTTGGTTTTCTTGTGGGTCAGTGCTGGGGCTTCCGCACTCTTACTCATTGGGAAGTGGTCAACCCTGCTTGGACGCTGACCTCCACCTCCCATCCTGGTGCAGGCCCAGCCACTCCTGTCGTCCATTGCCAAGACCTCTTTCTCCCCAAATACCTGACCAGGTCAGGGATCACCCACCCCGGTACAAACAGGCCCCTGAGGGCTATGAGGATGAAGTGGCCCCTTGACTCGGAGAGAGGCAGCCTCTTCAGCACCCCCTGCATGCCCTGGGGGTGTCGACACTGTTCTCATGGGATTCACAGAGCGCTGGGCATGAGGAACCACTGGCCTGGATAATTTTAGGGTTAATCTGTTCCCCAAAGTGTGTGAGGGTGTTCTTGTTCCTCAGGTTACCTTTGTGCCTCAGGGTTGGGAAGGGGACCAGCCTGCTGCAGTCCCTGCCTGAGTTGACCCCCGGGGCCCACAGCCCCACCACCACCTATAGCCGTCCCACCCAGGGCAGAGGCTCCCCGTCAGGCCCCCTCATCCTGGAATCTTGCCTTATTGCTAGACAGCTTGACTGCCCCCGTAATGTCGCATGAGCGTGCAAGCCCTGTTCCGGAAGCAAGCTGTCACCAGCCAGTCCCCACCTCGGCTGAGTTTGCATGGAGGCTTGGCTCCCACTCGGAGGCCACCAAACGGGCTGGTGGCACAGGCAGGGACCTGGCAGCTTCTGTGCCCAGCTTCCCGCCTGCCGGCGGAAGAGCCAAGATAAAAACAAAGCTCGGGAACAGGGTGTGCTTGCCCGTGTCGCAGCCAGGAGCACGTGTTTGGGGAGAGCAGGGAGAACCTGCGGCAGGGCCCTGGTACACCATCCTAGTTATACGCCAGCCCACCAGCTCCTGCAGGCCGAGCCCAGCCCCGGGCACTGAGGGGAGCAGCCTCCTCCACAGGCCCAGTCCTCAGCTGTCCAGGGCTCTGCCAAGTCGACCAGGAGACGCAGGGGCTACTCCTTGCTGGACACTGCCCAGTAGATCGGCTTCTCTGAGCCGCACACAAACCTTAAACCCAGACTCACGGCCATACAGACCGTTCCAATTCACACCCCCTGTCTAGGGTTTCCAAGACCACATGTCTTTGCAGGGAGCAGACAGCCCCATCTCTCTTCCGAGGAGTGGTGGCTGGGTTCGAACTGCCAGCCTTTTGGTTTGCAGCCACCAAATGTTTATTTCCGAAGCAGCACTTGTGTTAAGTAAAGAAGGCTTCAATGAGGGGGCAGTGGGTTGGAGGGGTGTGGGGGGCGCAGCACAACATGCTGAAGACAAAGGAGGACACTGGGCGGTTCCCGAGAGGCAGACACGCATGTAGCCACTGACAACTGCCAACCCTGCCCCAGCAGCGATAGCAAGGGCTTGTGAGTGCCTGCGTGGTGATGCCGAGCGGGCAGATGCTGCTGTTGCTGCCGCGGTGGATGCTAGGTCCTGACTCAGAGCGACCCACTGCCCCACAGAAGAACCACGGCCTGACCCTGAGACCGTCTCATGGCCGTTGCCAGGAGTAAGGTCATGTAGACTGCTGTGGTGGCCCCGGCAGCAGCCCATCTCCTGAAGGATCTTCCTCTTTTTAGCTGATCCTGTACTATTCCAAGCTGGGTGCCCTTTTCCAGGATCTCACAATTTATAGACTGGTATCAGACAGACATATGGGTTAATATCGGACTGGGCTGGGATGTTTTCTTAATATACAATTGCTCTTTGACGTAAAGTTTTCCCTTACCCACAGATGAGTGTCCATGAATTTGTTTCTCTGTCTGCCCGGTCTAACACAGGGACATAGCCCAGCTCGCTTGTTCCCTGCAGCTCATGGCTGCTTTCCCTTGAACAGAGACAACCTGACCCCAAGTGAGAAAATACTTACTTCCTGGCCCTTTAAGAAAGAGTCTGTACATTAACAGATGTCCCTGACTGCAGAAGCCATGCTCAGAGGGGTTAAAGCTCAGGGCCCAGAGTCTGACCTTGAGGGCATCCCCCCCTCCCCACTGCCTCACAGTACTGCATATGTACCCAGCCGGCCTTGAGCAAATCACCAACTCTTTGAAGCACCTCCCCACCTACAGTGTTAAGTGTCCCGTCCAGTGGGGTTGGGGGCAGCGACAGGCTAGTGCGGCCATCACCATTAGCCACATCCAGGCTGTTTTCACCATGCCAGACTTCGGAGGAGCCCCAGCCTCCCCCCACCCTGTTCCTCTCCCCTCCCCTGTCAGGTAGAGCTAGAAAATGCTTGCTCCGTGAAAAGCACAGCTCCGCCAGCCCCACCCTGACCCCCCAGGCTCCCCACCCACATGCCCACACTGACATTTGGAGCATTATTGTGGGATAATGAACATTGTTTGCTTTGCTTTCTTGCTGTTTTGTGGAATGCTGTTTGCCCCGGTTTCAATATTTGTTTTGTGGTCTTAAAATCTCTTCAATGTTGATAGGCCCAGCTCAGTTTCCCTGGTGTGCCATTTCCTCTTCTGTCTCAGCTGCCCAGGGGCCCTTTGTCCTAAGATCAGTATCTGCAGCGAAGCTGGGAGGGAGAGGCAGACCTACTTACGGAGGACAGAGCCCCATCCCTGAGTGTGAAGGCACTGCTATCACATCCAAACTGGGGGTGCTTCCGAGCTTTGTGCCACAGCCGTGATGGGCACAGCTCAGTCACCAACCTGTTTTCCAGATCCTCAGCCATCCTAAAAGAGTCCCACTCTGCCATGAAGTCACGTCTGACGACTCACGGTGCCCCTATGGGGCGGGTACCACTGTCCTGGTGGGCTCGGAGGCTGGAAATCCTTCCAGAAGCTAAATAGCCTCCTCTTTCTCCAGAGGAGCAGCTGGTAGTTTAGAACCCTGGACCCTGTGGTTAGCGGCCCAATTTGTAACCCTCCCTCAGCCACCAGGGCTCCTTGAGACCCAGCCACAGAGACCTCTAGTGAGTAGAACGCCTAACAACCAGTAGAATGGTTACCCCCAAAGCTATCTCACACACACACACACCTTGAGCTCAGGTTTCACAGCCCCGGCATCTTGATTCTTTCTAGGCACTAGCCAGGGAGGGATCTGGCTCCACCCTCAGGACCACGAGCCATTCAAAGCAGTCATTGTCAAGAGAGACAGTCTCTCTCTCTCTCTCTCTCTCTCTCTCTCTCTCTCTCTCTCTCTCTCTCTCTCGCGCGCGCGCGCGCGCGCACACGCACACGCACACGCACACGCACACGCACACACTCATCACCTCTACTTTAACTTTGAAGGCAGCTGTCTTATAACTAAAACAGTCCATCAGGCTTGGGGCCATGACATCTACACTCGTATGTGATGGTGTTTTTATTAGAGATGCATCTGTGCCATACTTGAGGAGCCCTGGTGATAGGAGCCAGGCTGGGCTGCTCACCAAAACGTTGGTGGCTCGAACCTACCCAGTGGATCCTTGGGAGAGAAACCCGGTGGTCTGCCCCCAGGAAGTTCACGGCCTAGGAAGCCCTGTGTCACAGGCCTCCTCTGTCCCATGCGTCACCGAGACTCAGCACTGACTCGACAGCACCTAACAACAAGATGACTTGAAAGAAGATGCTCCCCAAACTCCCTGCCATCGGTCAATTCTGAATGACGCTATGACATCAGGTCAGTAGCGGCCCGGTAGGACAGAGTAAAACTTGTCCTGTGGCTCCTATGGGTTTCCCAGGCTGTAACTCTTCAAAGGTGTAGAACGTCTCATCTTTCTCCCTCGGGGCGGCTGGTGGTTTTGAACTACTGACTTTGTAGTTAGCAGTCCAACACGTAATCCACTATGCCACAGGCTCCTTTACTAAGAAACAACACCTGCTAAGTTTTAAGAGCTAGTGTAATTCCCAGACCAAACAAAGAGGCTTCGAACATTTGTAGGAGAAAAAGAGGCTGTGGACATCTGGTTCTGAGTTTGAGGCCACTTGTTACTTGAATGAGGATGAAGCCTAAGCTGCTCTGCGGTGAACTGCCAAGTGGCCCCCGGGGCTTGCAGCTGGACCCCACTTGTTTTCTGCATTTGCCACATTCACATGTCTTCAAAGAAAAGTCTGTTTTCTCCTAGTCCCAGGGGGCATCACCTCTGCCCATCCCAGTGTTGGGCAGACTTGCAGGGTTTCGTTGACTCTTGGCTTTTCTGCCGGGCAGGGGTGGAGGGGGACTGGACGCCAAGTCAGCGTCCACAGAACAATGTTGACTTTTGAAGACAGCAAGCCTCCTGTTTCAAGCCTTTGTCCTGCTGGATGGCCTTTTTACAGAAGTCGAGAACAAGGAATGCTCTGGGGGGGGGGAGGGGGAAGAGGCAGTGAAGAGAGAGAATTCTGTCCTACATCAAAACAGGTTGCTTCAACAGTCAAGGTGCCCTTGGGTCTGGGGCACTGCACTTTGGAGCGCTGCCATCCAGATCTGAGCTCTCAGATGGTATAATTGCTGTGGGTCCGTGGAGGCAAGTCCCATCTGCAAGCTCGGGGGAGATGGTTGTGTACTCGGCAAAGCATAGTCGGTGTGTTCCCAGGCACATTCTCTGGTGCCCCCACATACCCTCAACCTGGGCCCAGCCAGGTACGCTGAAGCAAGCTCAGAGTGAGGTCAGAAGCTTGCCAAGGAGGTGGGAAGGTGAGACTGAGGGGAGGGCCACCAGCAGGTACAGAGGTGTCGATCATGACTAGCTCTTCTGTGAGGTGGTGAGTTAATGGAGGTGTTATTTTATGACTCTTCAAAACACACTGCATAGGTTATCTTAAAGAAGCCCTGGTGTCACAGAAGGTAAAGCCATTTGGCTGCTAACTGAAAATTCTGGGAGTTCAAACCCGCCAGCCACTCACCTGGAGAAAGACGAGGCAGCCTGCTTCTGTGAAGACGGACAGCCTGGGCAGCCCTGTTGGGCGGTCTGACTCTGCCCTACGGGGTCACTGTCGGCTAGGATTGACTCAGCAGCAGGGGGGAGTGGATTTCTCATTCTTTCAAATGGATCAAAGATTGCTTGCCGTTGGTTTTTGTTTTTCATTTAATCCTAAACTATGTGGGAAAAGAGGAAGGCCTTCCGTGAGATGGAGGGACACAGTGGCTGTGTCACTGGGCTCAGGCACAGAAGCAATCATGAAGGCGGCGCAGGACCGTGCCGTGTTCCGTCCAGCTGTGCACAGGGTCCGCGTGGGCCAAAGCCAACTCCATGGCTCTGACCAGCAACATCCCTTGGAATGACTGGAGAAGCAACTGTGGAGCTCTGGCCTAACTGAGGTTCTGGGAATTTCAGGGTTTGATCAGATCGCCTTTTGGTGCCTAGGGTTTCTTTGCTCTGAAGAAACACCCCTGCCCCCTGCGCCAGAGAGGAGGGTGGTGATGGTGGTGGTGGTGGTGGTGGTGGTGGTGGTGGTGGTGGTGTGGAGGAGGAGGAGGAGGCAGTGATAATGAGATGATGACAAATACTTTTTAAACACATGAGGATGGTGAGACGTCGCCTCACATACTGTGGGCATGTTGTCAGGAGGGACCAATCCCTGGAGAAGGACCTCAGGCTTGGGAAAGTGGAGGGGCAGCAAACAAGAGGAAGATCCTCACCAAGGTGAATTGATGTCGTCACTGTCACAGCGGACCGTAACATAGCCACTGTGGCGAGGGTGGTGCCAGACTGGGCAGTGTTTCATTCTGTCTCACTGGGGTCGCTTAGAGTTGGAACCAGCTCAGGGGCACCTCCACACCAGCAAAGACAGCGGTGAGACTGGAACCTGGGCAGAGTGGTCCAGGTGGGCAGTGCAAGCAGATGCTGGTGGAGGGACCCTGAGCTCGGGTGTTTGGACGCTGTGCTGTGCTGCCACCTTCAGGGGGAGTCTGGCGCTGGGGACACCCCACTTCAAGAAGAGGGCCTTTGACTGCCCCTGTCCTTTCTGGGGAGGGGCCCTAGTGGCATAACAGTTTAGCATGGGGCTGATAACTGCAAGCTCAGCAGTTCGAAACCACTGCCAGCAGCTCCGTCGGAGAGATAGGGCTCTCCACTCCCACAAAGAGTTACAGCCTCAGAAACTCACACGGGCAGTTCTACCCTGTCCTGTGGAGTCACTTTGGGTTGGGGTCAGCATCGGCACAATGGCAGTGAGTTGGAGTTTTGGGGGGTGTTGTCTTTCTTGGGTGCTCATTCCACAGGCACTCCTCCAGAGGCAAGCCCAACACTCACTTTTCCTTCTCAGAGTCCGTCAGCGCGAGAGCCCATGCATCATCTCCCCAGGGGCTCCTTGAGCTGAATGCCCAGTCCCGTCCCAGCTCCCGGGTGTCACATGGCCCCCGGCCCCTGCGCTGATGAGACATAGACCACAGGAACCTGCACGCCAACAGGTCCTCCAGAACCTTCACTCCTGGCCTTACTCAAAACACCGTGCCCTAGTGTCACCTACTGCATGGTATCAGATGTCCCTATCTGGATGGGTATTTGCCAAAAGTGGGCTCTTCCCTTCTCAGGGAATCATCTGACCCAGCAGCCTTTTCTCGCTACTGGGCTTGACATCTGCTAAGTTCAGAGCAGGGCCTCTTGAGCTATAAGATGGAGTGATAATTAGTATTTTGTATTTCTGGTCAGGCTCTGAGTTGAAGAACAGCCTCTCCACGAGGAAAGGGCCTGTAGCACAGGGCAGGCCTACTTCCCCAGAGATGCATCCCCCAGACCGAGGCTCATGAGATGAGAGGAGACTGCAGACCTGGGTCCCAGGGCAGACCTGCGGAGCACTGTAGCACGGTCAAGGATGCTGCCCAGAAATATCCAGGGACACTGGTTTCTGCAGCGCTGGGCTGGGATCCAGCTCCCTTTTTGAACGGGAATTGGCACGTTAGATCTTTTTTTAAAAAAAAACAACTCCTTCTCCATCGCCAACTTATCCAAGAATGGAGTTTTGTTGCTTTTCATTCTTCATATTAAACAAACCCATCGAATTCTTGCAGAAAATGAGAGAGGATATGGGGACGCTGATCTTGCACACAGTTGGTTCTTCTCGGGTCTATGGACGCTGCCAGGTTGTGGGCTAGTCCTTGCCCTCGTGTCCTCAGGCCTGGCATCTCCTCCAACGTTGCATCCCCAGTGTGGGGCAGGACCCAGGTGTCCCATGGCTTTGGTAGCACATCCTGCTGGGGGTGAGGAGGGCCTTCAAAGAGTGGAGGGATTCCATGATCTTCCCATTCCGTGTCCCCAGGAACTCTTTGAAGTCACACACCCCGCCCCACCCCACTTCCCCATGATGATCTCTGCAGGCGCCTAACAATTTTGTAAAACCACCGCTCTGAACGTTTCTTGGGTTATAAAGAGTTCTACCTGTGCCTGCCCATCACCAGTACACTCTGGGTGGGACACTAGCATTCCAAGAGAAGAATGTAGAGGTGGGTCCGCATGTCCCTGGTCAGGAAGAGCTGTGGACTCCTGTGCGAGGCTGCTCCAGCAGGCCTGGCTGGCACCCCCACGTCTGCATTTCTCACACTCGCCAGGTGTCGCAGGGGCAGCGGGCCCAGCACCACCCTTGGAGCAGTGAGGTTCTGTCCTCATGGCCTTGACCCTCAGCTGTCCTGTCCAGTGCCACCAGTTCCTGGTTCTCACCCACTTCCCCCTCAGACATCACCCTGGCAGCTCCCGGCCTTGACTCGGGCCCCTGACCATCTTTTGGTAACATAGGATATTGTTCTGTTCTCTTTCCTCACAGTACGAGATGCGAAAAACCTGATCCCTATGGATCCGAACGGGCTCTCCGATCCTTACGTGAAGCTGAAGCTCATACCCGACCCCAAGAACGAAAGCAAACAGAAGACCAAAACCATCCGCTCCACGCTGAACCCCCAGTGGGGCGAGTCCTTCACCTTGTAAGTTGTCTGCGGCCCTCGTCGGGTCACCTTCCCACACACCTTGCCATGGCACGCTGCCTTAGGAGAGGCAAAGGAGGGAGTATCTTTCTGGCTCCAAACATCTCTTCATCCCTCCAGCCTCCCTACTGCGGCTGGCCTCCAGGTTGAGGGGTCTTAGCTCGATCTGAGCCCACCATTGTGGCTCACACCACACTCGAATGTAAGGTTGCCGGGCCAGGCGGTGTTTCCTGGTGTGCACAAGGTCATTATGAGTCAGAACTGGTTTGACAATACCTAACCACACAACAGCTTGGTTTACTACCAAGGGACCACCATGGGCCCAAACTATGATCTCTGCCTGCTCCGTACAGAAATGCCCACGTCAGGTGACACAGGTAGTATTAAAGTGTTTGCAGGGGTATGTTGAGGGACTCTGGTTCTTTGGGGAGCTAGGGAATGGGGTGCAGAAATACTGATGTAGGAACACAAACTGCTGTTTCCGCTCCATCAGTCAGCTCAGACATCAAGCCCACGGCTCCCCGTAGGGTATTCCCTGACAGCCCAGGGCTCTGCATTTGGCTGCAATGGCCACGCTAAAAACAAAAACAAACTCACTGCTAACCAGGTGATGCCAGCTCAGAGCGACCCCATAGGACAAGGTGGAACTGGTCCTGTGAGTTCCTAAGACTAACTTTTTTTTTTTTAAACGTTTTATTAGGGGCTCATACAACTCTTATCACAGTCCATACATATACATACATCAATTGTATAAAGCACATCTGTACATTCTTTGCCCTAATCATTTTCTTTTCTTTCTTTCTTTTTTTTTCCCTTTTCTTTTTTTACATTTTATTAGGGACTCATACAACTCTTATCACAATCCATACATATACATACATCAATTGTATAAAGCACATCCATACATTCCCCACCCCAATCATTCTCAAAGCATTTGCTCTCCACTTAAGCCCTTTGCATCAGGTCCTCTTTTTTGTCCCCCTCCCTCCCCGCTCCCCCCTCCCTCATGTGCCCTTTGTAATTTATACATTGTTATTTTGCCTAAGACTAACTCTTGACTGGAGTAGAAAGCCTCATCTTTCTTCTGAATGTAGTGGCTGGTGGTTTTGAGCTGCTGACCTTTTGGATAGCAGTAAACAGCCTCTAGAGTTGTGGATGCTGACGCCTTCAAAATCCAAAATTCATACATCCTTCTGTAGGTTCTGCCTCATACCAAGGCTTTGGAAGCCAGTGACATCAGGTCAGGCCATGGGCTCAGGGTCCAAGAACCATAGGTCTGGCCGAGAGAAAGGACCCACTCTTTTGCTGGTTGTGAGACCCCCCACGCCCTGCTTCTGAGACAGGGCACCACCTTATACCCAGCCGATGACACTCACTCAGAGCAGATCACATAATACAGACCTTCTTAGCCAGACCAAGCCGGAAAAGGGCACGTGGCAGGAATCACACACACAAACAATGACTAGAAGAGCCATACCCAAGCCACTGCACTGCGAGGGGTAAGGCCGGGATGTAGAGCATCATCTTAAAACACAGGATATGGGAATACTATGGACGGTGCTGTTTCCCCTGAAATGGGGGGAGTCATCTTGCCTTCAATCAGGGAAACTTAATGGAGGCAGCCGTGCTTAATGTGAGCCTTGAAGGGGGGCCAGGGTCTCAGAGGTGGGTGGTGGAAGGGAAAGAAGGAGAGAGGCGTTGACATAAACCAGCTGGTGGCGAGAAAGCACTAATTGCCCCTGAGCACAAGCAGAGTCCTCTTTTTTGACGAGTCCAAGAAGCCATCCATCGCTGAAGGCCCGCCCAGAAAGGGTGTTCCTAATTGCCTAGAACAGTGGCCAGCACACTGCTTCTTGTCACAGCCCATGGAGCCCACTGCCGCCAAGGTGGTCCTGGCACCTGGTGACCTGTAGGCACAGAGTTGGGTTTCTCAGGCCGTGATCTTGATGGAAGCGAGCTGCCACATCTTTCTTCTCTGAGCAGCTGGTGGGTTAGAACCACTGACCGTTGGATTCAGAGATGAGAACTTAACCACTCTGCCGCCTGTGCTCTCTTGTAGAGGGCCACATAGTAAGTATTTTAGATTGTATGGGCTATGCAATCTCTGCTGCAGTGGCAGGGCTCTTGCTGTTCTAATGCCAGAGCATCATGGGCAATATGTATATAAATGGTTGTGTTCCAATAAAATTTATTTAAAAAAACACAGGCAATGGGCCAGGTCTGCTCGTGGGCCATAATGTTCCACTTCTTAGGCTGGAGCTTTGGATGCCTGGAGAAGGGCTGGTATTTGTGAGCCATGGCAGGTCCCAGGTCCCAGGGAAAGAAGTGGGTATACCGTTTTCCTATCTAGACTCGTATCATAAGCATGCCGTCTCTCCAAGATAACATGATGTGTGTGCGTGTGTGTGTGCGTGTGTTTTGTAGCAAATTGAAGCCTTCAGACAAAGATCGACGACTGTCCGTGGAAATCTGGGACTGGGATCGAACCACCAGAAATGACTTCATGGGCTCACTGTCCTTCGGCGTGTCGGAGCTGATGAAGATGCCGGCCAGTGGATGGTAAGGAGGCCCCTTGGGTGTACTGTGCTTCAGTCATCCCAGGTTTCATTGTTGTAGAACATGAGCTCCTGGGGAGGCGGGGGGCGGAGTCAGAAGACCAGTCTCCGGATGGTGTTGACTGTGTAGTTATCCAGCTGTGATCTCGTTCTTGGGACACATTTCACGGAACAGCTTGAGTGGAGGTGGAAGGAGAGGAGGTAAGGAACCCGTGGGGTTACCTTAACAGTGCGCTGTTCTAGGGTAAAAGACGACCTCCCCAATGCAGAGACCCTCAATATTCTACAGAGACCCTCTTATTAAGCCCAAAACAAAGACAGCCATCCGGGTAAGGAAACCATCAAGGTGAGGTCAAGATGGAGTCCAAGGAATCCAACTCTGGATGATGGAAAACAAAGGCCATCATCAGAATCGTGACCAGTGGCAGGTCAAGTGGTCATTGTTGGAAGCCGGACTGCAGAAGGGGAAGGCGCACCATCGGAATCTGTGTACAATCACAGATGCTACCACCACCCCCCACCCCCACAGGATTGTTTCTGGGCCTTCAACCACCTGGCTAGGTGGTGGTGGTGGTAGTGGTCTGACTCATAACCACATGGCCCTGAGTCATAGTCACCAGGACCCCAACTTTTAACTTGAACTTGATCTAGTTTGGGGAATTCTTTAAGGACACTCCCAGACCTGTTCCCCAGACCTCCCGGAAAGCCTGAGAGTAGTCCTGCACCCTCCTCTCTCCCTTGCCCCGTGTGCTCAGCCGGGGTGTTGGAGAATCAAATCCAGTGACATGCATAAAGGTATAAGGGAAGAGTTTTATATCAAGAAGCAATCTTATATCAAGAAGGCCCCGTCCAACTCAAGTCAGTCCATACGTCCGATGCCGGCCAGGATCTTCTTCAGATGCACGGGGTGGCTGCAGGCTGATGATGCAGAAAGGGAAAGTGAGATGCCGGGAGATCACAGGCTGGGGGGACAGGATCTCGTGGATCCAAGGTGGGTGGGAACATGCCAGGGCGCTGACTGCTCTCAGAAAGGCAGAGGGCAGAGAGAGAGGGGGAAGGTCTATATCTTCCTTATGGAAAGGCCACACCTCCCCACAGGCATCAGCAGCCGACTGTGACCTGATTGACAGGTTAGGTTCTACCCCTTCATGAATGCTTCCAAACTAAATGCATCCAACTACCACCCCCTCCCACCTCGGAGAGGCGTCGTCTGTCTGCTTACAACTCAACGCTTCCTGGGGGGCATCCGGGCCCTCTCTGCCTTCTCAGATTGATCCGGACCACATTGCTGGCTAATGTTCAGAAAGAACCCAAATGGGGTTTGAACTCACGTCAAGACGTAATGGAGTTAGGGCTCGTCCACCCCCTGCCCCCCATAGCCCACCACCTTCCACAAATCCAGTGCCTTAGAGGTTGCGCTCCGCCCCGCCCTTACCCCTGTTCTCCCCATGTCTTGAAAGGTACAAGTTGCTGAACCAAGAAGAAGGTGAGTACTACAATGTGCCCATTCCGGAAGGCGACGAAGAAGGGAACGCAGAGCTCAGGCAGAAGTTTGAGGTGAGGACCCCCTGGAAATTCCCACAGCCTCCTTTCCTCTCCACGCAGTCCCGTCAGGAAGGGCCCAGGTGTGCGGCCACAGCCTCAAACGAAGGCCTTTCTGGTGTTAACAGCGTGCTTCTTTGTTTTAAACACACAAACGCTGCGTGTGTGTGTGTGTGTGTGTGTGTGTGTGTGTGTGTGTGTGTGTGTGTGTGTGTTTGAGAGCTATTGGCATCCCGTGCATGTGATCATTGAGGACATGGACCATTGGACACGATCATGGCTGGGTTTTTCCAAGGACATCGGCGCACATGAGTGGGGAGATGGGCCTTGTGGGCGCAGGCTCCTCATCACAAAGAAGGGGTTGTGCTCTTCCTCGGGGGCGGGGCTCTGTTGGCTTTTCCTGGGAGATGTGTCCTTGAGCTTCCTTGTTGGTGTTTGCGTTTCCTTTCTTTTCCTTCGGACACCAGAGGTTCCTCCTTTGGCTGTGGTGCTAGGGATCCTCTTGCGTTGGTCCGCCAGCTCATTCTCATCCTTCCCATTTGGAGTTCATGGTGGCCCCTGTCCCACAATCCTCCTCACCGCTCGTCAGACAGCTCAGCTCCCAGGGAGCAGTGTGCTTTTCCCTGGGCACCTGCCCGAGGTTCTCAGTCTTGACCTCTCATTTCTCTGATTACCCGCATGTTTGCCCGTCTGAGGGGCTCGGAAAGTCGGCGCAGAGCAGCCTGAAGCCAGTCTGTTGTCCTGGCTTGACTCTCTCCTGGACCTTGTTCCTCTGCAGACTAATTAGGATGGTCTAGAGCAGCGGCTTTCAACCTGTGGGTCTCGACCCCTTTGGGAGTAAAATGACCCTATCACGGGGGTTGCCTCAGCTCATCAGAAAACACATATTAGTACATATTCTGTTAAGACTGTTCCCCCTGGGACGCCATGCTTCAAGACAAAATTTCATTTATTTGTAATTAGAAATAAGTAGAAAGAAATATTTCACAATATATCATTACATATTGTTTTGTGATCGTTCACTGTGCTTTAATGATGTTCAGTGGGTAACCATGAAAATACATCTTGCATATCAGATATTTACATTACGATTCATAACAGTAGCAAAATGACAGTGATGAAGTAGCAATGAAAGTAATTTTACGGTTTGGGGTCACCACCACATGAGGAACTGTTCAAAAGGGCCGCAGCATGAGGCAGGTTGAGAACCGCTGCTCTAGTTTGTTGTCAGCAGCCTTGGTGCCATAGTGGATTTGCGCTGGGCTGCAAAGTCAGCAGTTCAAACCCACCAGCCACCTCAAGGGTGAAAGATGAGGTTTTCTACGCCCATGAAGACGTACAGTCTGGTAAACCCACGAGGGCAGTTCTATCCTGTCCTCCGGCGTCGCTCTTGAGTTAGCCTCAACCCAATGGCAGCAAGTTTGGGACAGGAGCCCACACGTGCACACAAGTATGTTCACAGGGATCCTGAGCTGTTACTGAGAGGTTTGCACAAATGGGGTGTGAAGGGTCTTGTTCGTAGCTTGTGATGTTTCCTTCTCTCAAATGTACCCCATCCCACGGAAATTCACTGGCCACACCGTTAGAATGAAGTCCAAAGGCTGGACGGCTTGAAGCTCTTCAAACGATGTGATTATCCGGGTGTTGGTGGCACTGGGGATGGGGTTCAAGGTGACCCTCCTTTCCAGGATCCTGGGTTGGGGCGGGAGGGGGGGATGAGCAAGTGCAGATCAGGAAGTAAGGGAAGAAAATCACAGGAAGACAGAAAGAGCCCTCTGCCTGGCGTAGACTCTGGAGGCTGCACAAGCCCTTGCTTTGAGAGCACCTCGTGCCTCTAACGATTCTAAGCCAGCCTTGGAAAGACCCTTCCTGTTTCTCCGGCTAGAGAGTCCAGCCTTTCATAAAGGTTTCAAAGCGTTTATAAAGAAGGAAGGAAATGATAGGCTAGTGGGTCGGAGGACAGAGGTTCAGGCCATGTGTGTGTTGGGCTGGTTGTCCGCTTGTGGAGAACAGAGAGCTTTGTGGAAACCCGGCCCCCAGGTGGGAGGCACAGCCAGCAGGGAGGCATCCTGACCCCCCAGGAGCCGGGAGCCCGGAGCAGCTGTGCTCATGACATTCTAGCTTTCCCTTCAAGCATCTTTGCGCGGGACCTTCCCGAGATTTTACTCCAGTTTGGCTGGTTCTTTACTTATGTAGAACATTTAAAGAAAAACAGCTTCAAGAAATTGGGCAAAACGCCCATTAGACGATGTCAAGTCAATGCCGAACGTGTTATGACAGGTTGTTTGCTGCGTGTTAAACAGAACGTGGAGATCTGAGTGCAGTCGGGGCCTGAAATGGCAGAAGCAGCAAATCCTCCTGAGTGCCGAGCTGTCAGGAAGCGGTGTCCCACGGCATGAAGGTGGTGTCCTGTCCTAGCACCTCTGGTGCCAGCGGGCTTTGCTGAACGGGACACCACTTGGCATCAGGGTACATGTTGGGCACCTTCCGTTGCCCGCCCCCTCACCTGTCTCCTCCCTGCTAAGCAGTCCCATGCCAACTGACCGGGGTGTGACTGTGTCCTGTGTCTAGGGACACCAGCCTTCGCACCCATTCTCCCCACTGGCTTGCCGTGTCTACCCATCCTCCCTCGTGTGAGTCCTTTCTCCCCACCACTCTGAGAGACACGCTCTCCTGCCCTGGTCACCCTTTGATTTGGTTCAGTTTAGTTGGACTGATTGGCTGGTTTGTCATAATTGAAGCATCAGCGGGATGAGATCAAGCGCAGCCACGGCTCTTGAGGAACAGGCATGAGAAGGCTCCCGGGGTATCTGGTCTGTGGGGTCATTCTATGCCTGCCCGGCTCAGGTCGCTAAGATGAGCTAATTGGATGTGGCTGATGCACCCTGTCCCAGAAATCAGAAGGAGCCTCCAAACACACGAGCATTTGGAGCCCTACCGCTGTTTCAGTCTTCTTCTGGCGGTCTGGGGAAGCTTGTTCTCATGCACCGTTGGCTCCAGAGGCTTGGTGAACAGAAGGAGCCGTGAGTGGAGCTCGGATGAGCCGAGGAAAGTCCCAGGATGTCTGGAAATGGCCTTTGCACCCAGAATCAAAGCAGGACCAGAGCCTCGGCCTCACCACTCCTGGACAGTCTGTCCGGGACTTCTAACCTGCTACAGGCTAAAGTACCTTCCGCTCAAGTTCAGGTGGGCCCTGGTACACAAACATCCAAGTGACACATTTGTTCATTGATTCAAGAAATGAGATTCCAGCCGTGAACAGAGATGACGCGCCCCTCTCTATGCACCTGTGCTTTCTGCTTCAACTCCTATTTGGGGAGAAGGGCCGAGAGCTAATTAGATAAATACTGTACAATCCCCTGTCCTGGCAGCACTGCTGGGGAAGCATTGGACTGCTAACTGTGAGGTTAATGGTTCAAATCCACCTGCTGCTCCAGGGGACGACAATGAGGCTGTGTGCTACAGGCTTGGAAACCCTACCTGGGATCTCTATGAGTCAGAATGGACTAGAGGCAGTGGGTGCTGGCCAGTGATCCCCTCACCCTCCCATGGCTGTTGACAACAAGGGGTCCTGGTCCTGCCTCCCAGTACGTGAGCTCAGTACATCCCAGTGAAACTTCATTTACCCAAGCAGGGATCTGGCCCGCGTGCAACAAGATGTGCATAAGGAGAGGAAGTTTGCCTGTGGGTCATGGTTTGGCAACTCCTGGGTTAGCCCAGAAGCCAATCAGATCCTGGCTTTGCCACATTGTAACCATATGCTCTGTCTGCCTCAGTGTTCTTAACTGTGAAATGGGGTTAATCACAGTGTCTACTTAATAGACTTGTCTAAATATAGTCACTTTAAAGGCACATGCCGGGCACATATGAAGTTCCGTGTAAGTATTGCCGGAGCCCTGGTGGCTCTGTCGGGTAAGTGTTGGAACGCTAATAGCAAGGTCGGCAGTTCACACCCACCAGTTGCTCTTCGGGAGAAAGATGAGTCTGTCTGCTCCCATAAGGACTTACAGCCTCAGACAGCCCATCTCGGGTCGCTGTGAGTTGGAATCAACTGGACCGAGGTGGATCTGAGGAGACGGTGCTAGTGTTGTGTTATTGAACACACTGGAGTCTCGAGCGCCTCTGTGTTTTCTTTCCTTTTTTAGCTTCTAGGACAGCGGTTCTCAACCTGTGGGTAGCGACCCTTTGGGGGTTGAACAGCCCTTTCACAGGGGTTGTCATAATAGCAAAATTACAATGATGATGTATCAACGAAAATAATGTTATGGTTGGGGGGGGGCGTTCACCACAACATGAGGAACTGAATTAAAATGTCGGGGCATTAGGACGGTTGAGAACCACTGCTCTAGAGCCTCTGCAGAAAGGAGAGCCCTTTCCTGTTGGAATGATATGGTAGGCAGCAGGTAGAATCTGTGGGAATAGATGCGCTCCTGGGAGACATTTCTCCCTGTGTGTAATATTGCTTTGACGGGAACATACTCCTTGGGTTACATTCGGATGAGTGGCTGGGGCTCAGGACGTCTGTTCATTGAGGACTTGGTGTGTCTGGACGTGTGTCAGGCCACCCATGGGAAACCAGTCGTTGTCAGAAACCAAAATCAAAGGCCCATGGCTGTCCAGTCAGTCCCAACTTTGCCCAGGGTGCCAAAGCAGAAGCATACCGCCCCATCTTTCTCGCGTGCAGTGACCAGTGGGCACGAACCACTGGACCTTTCAGGAAGCAGCCAAGCACATAAACACTGTGCCACCAGGTTCCTCGGTGACTGCAGCGTTGAGTCATGCTTTGATGCCACCGATTGGTCCTCATTAGAGACTCAAAAGTGAGCCTGTCAGATGTGGGTTTCAAACCACAGGGAAAAGGAGGCCAGGCCGTGCCCTAATGGTGATAGTGGCTCGTGATGGAGTTCTGATGGTGCAGGGGGCTGCTCACCCCCAAGGTCACCAGTTCAAACCCACCAGCTGTTCCTCAAGAAAAAGATGAGGCTTTCTACTCCCCTAATATTCACAGCCTCGGAAACCCACCGGGGGTCAGTTCTCCCCCGTCTTCCAGGGTTGCTGTGAGTCAGAATCAACTCAAGGGCAGTGGGTTCGGTGTGGGAGCTAATGCTTCGTCAGAGACGCGGTTAGAGTAGCAACAGAAATGCTGCTCTTGGTTTATCACCCGTCTGCACCCACATGCATCGTGGGGGTCTGCGGTTGCTGCCTGGAACGTACAAACCCTGGGACCAGAATCATCCTGTGATGGGAAGACGGTGCACACAGGGCTTCTGAAGGCCACACGTGTTATAGCAGCCGCAGGGCGCCTGCACAGGTTATGACGTCCTTCTCATTCCCTGCCCCTTCTCCACCCCTGCCCCGTGGCCCCCACTGTGCACGGACCCTGCTCATCACCCTTCCCCACTCCCCTCTGCCCCAGGCCCTTCAAATCCCGCCTTCCCTTGCCCTACATCTCAAGCCTTTGTAACAATCCGCCGGGGCTTGCAGGGTGCAAACTAATGGCAGTTCACACATGGGACACTCCCATAAGGTCCGTCAGCTTCCGTGTTCTAGAATAGGCGTCCCTAGCCTTCCCCTGAATGCTCACAAGGCTGCACCTGGGGCCCCAGGGAACCCCACCTGTCACAGGGACTCTGAGCCAGGGCCGTAGAGTATCCTGGGAGCCTTCCTGGAGTCCGGAACCCCTTGCGTGGGTCCCAGCGGCAGGTGGGTCGAACCCGAATGGGTGGTAAACCTGGTCCCTCTTGGACACAAGTCAGCTCCTTAGCCGCACTTCCTTTGTGGTTCCAGAAGTGGGTGGTTCGGGAGAGTTCTGCTTGATGGATACTGCCTCTGCTGTGTACTGGGCACCACCCCTGTGAGAGCGAGCTGAGACCTAAGCATCTGACTCGGGCTACAGGCAGGCTGCAGCTGGCCCGGGTGCCAGCTTCTCCGGTCCCTGACACCCTGACCACAAGGGCTCAAAACCAGAGCCTTCTGAGAATTCAAAGTGGGGGCTCCCAAAATGAGATCCCGGCACTTGTGACCTGGCGGCAACTTACCTCGGGCTTAATTTTTACGCGTGAGGTCTCTTGGCCCTTTTGGGCTACTGCCTTGATCCACACCTTCCAGCTCACTGCCCATCGGGTTGGGTCAGACAGCATCATCGTTCAGCAATTCAGTGAATTCAACCGCTGTCCTGTCCACAGCACTTCACAGAACACCAAGTGGTTAATGTTTGGGCAGAGGCCCCGGGCAGTGCAAAGAGTTAGCCTGCTCAGCTGCTAGCCAAGCCGTAAGAGGTTCAAGTCCAACCAGAGGCCCTTGGAAAGAAAGGCATAGCCATTGAAACCCCCATGGAGCAGAGCTCTCATGTGCTGGCTTCAGAGTGAGGGAAGGTGTTTGCCATCCTCATCCCCCACACACTCCTCCAGGTGTGCCGTCAGGAGTGCTTCCCTCGGACGCTTGCGAGGATGTGTGGAGAAAGAGATACCATGGGGTCAGGGTTGACTCGCCCAATGACCTTTCCCTTTGATTTAACTTTGTCAAATCTGGGGGGTAAGGATTCAGTTGTTGAACCCCAGCATGGGACAGCTGCAGAGTTCTGCTTCAGTCCATTGAGGCTAAGAGCAACTACTCGATAGCTGGGGGAGCCAGTGAAGGTGTGCTGTCTGTGTTAGGAGAGACTCATACAATAAGACACTTGGAAAGTGGGGAACTTCCAATTACTTCTCAGCTCAATGGGAGGCCTCCCACCGACAGCAAGGATTGTCCTTTAAGCAGAGGTAGGGAGGACCCTCCTGGGAAGATGCAGGAGAGACACCGGGTTCTACATTCTAGAATATTCTTTCCCCCGCAGAGGGTCCTAGAAGGACTTTTGTTGCTGTGTGGTTGATTTCCTTGAATCTCAGTGTGGTTTCGTTTAAAAAAATCATTGGGCCCAAATAGAACTGTGAGGGTTGGAATACAACAGCCTATTTTGAGAACAATTATAAATGATTGGTGATTACAGATGGAAAGTGCCAAATGAGAAGATAACCCATTCAGCCCTCATAAAATAGATGTAAAATTCATGATGCGTCTGGGTTTCCTGTTTAGCAGAGAAAGCCTTCCAAAGACCAGGTGCCTCTTCTAGCCTCTGGGACCCCCTTCAGACTGTGGAATTCCAGATGAGAGCATCAACCTCGCTCTGGAATCTTCTCCCCACAGCCAGTCCACGTTCTGTGTACACGCGAGGGGCTACTCCCATGATCCACCCCTTCTATAAAACCCTCCATGAAGGCAGTGCCAACATCCTGCTACCCACAAAGTGCTCGAGAGCCAGGCTCTCCAGCCATGCTGGGCTTCCCTACTAGACCAAAAAGTGTTGGCAAAAGGAGGACGTTGGAAGAGTCGACACCTGGTTAGCTGGAATCTGATCAGTAGGGTTTGCTAGCCAGCGGGCCAGGCCATTGATGGTTCATGAATGATCCCGGTTGGGCTCTCCAGTACATCAAGGGAATAAAACAGCTTTGGGGACAAGTAGATGCCGTGGTAAGTGGGCTCGGTTTCATTCCAGCTGGCTGAGTGGTGACGGTCTTCCAGGAAGCCTCTGGTGACTAGCTGCGCTAACCCAGAAGCTTGAGTGATTAGATAGCCCACAACCCCATCACCTGCCTCAGGGAATGCAGAGGACTGGAGAGGGTCTGGGCCCCCAGGGGCGGCCCCTTGGGAACTAGCTCTCTCACCATAGAGTCCGTGTCTACCCTTGCAAGAGCCCAAGCAACCCCGCCACCAGGGTCCCGTGCAATGGTTGGTGTCCCTGCCTCTGCCCCACCCTGCCTGTGTCCCAGGGTGACTGAATTCTCTGACCTGCACCATGCCTGGTGCGTAGGCCAGGCACTCTCTTCCTCAAGGTGCTGATGGTGCCCCTGCCCTTCTAGCCCAGCAGCTCCTCCTCCTGCTGTCTCAGGTCACTCTTCCTCTTCTCCCTGCGTAAAAACTGTTCACCTTGGTGGTGGCGGCTCCTGGGCCTCCGCCTGCAGCTCTGTCTCTGTCTCTCTGTCTCTGTCTCTCTCTCTCTCCATAAGGCTGCACCTCGTGTCCTGGTGGAGCCCTGGTGGTGTAGTGGGGTACACACTGGGCTGCTATCTGCCTGGCCAGGAGTTTAAAACTGCCAGCCGCAGCTGCATGGGAGAAAGGCTGGGCTTTCTACTCCCGTAAACAGTTACGGTCTCGGAAACACACAGCAGGGCGCTGTGAGGCAGCATGGACTCGGCAGTCAGAGAGAGCGTATGTGTCCTGGCACCTTTGAGCTCTGCCCCCACACCTGTCTCCCATCGGGCCACACCCAAAGGATGGACACCCATGTCTTCGCCCCTCAGAGGCCGGCTTCCCTTCCTGTGCAGACCGGGCAAGGTAACCCTTTTCCCAGGAGACGCTGAAATCTTCGCTCCAGGCTTTAAAGAGCCAGCCATGTGGATTCAGGGGAACATCAAGGGATCACAAGGAGTTCACCTTTGAACCAACAGTGCCCTTTCCCTTTGTTTCTGCTAACAACTATGTCAACCACATTCCAGACTCATGCCACCTCTCGTCCTCAGGGACGTCCCCCAAGCTTCTCCTCAAAGACCTTTCCTCGGACGGGGACCAGCTCTTACAGGCAGACTTCTGTGGGCTCCTTAGCTTGGAGGCTCAGGTACAGGTGAGTCCCCGGAGGAGGATGGCAGTTGCTGGGAGAAAGAGAGGGATTTCCACTGCTGTAGAGTGACAGTCTCAGAAACTCACACGAGGGCGAGGGACAACCCCTGCAGGGTCGCCGTGAGTCAGCACTGACTCGATGGCAGAGAGTTCGTGCTGGCTTCAGTGGGAGTCAAGCCGCCAACCCGTCCTTACTATCTTTCAGTTTACTTGTCCTTCCGGCTTCTAGGATAGGCACAGTGGCCCGCTCCCCGACACCTGCAGGGCCCCGGGCAGCCCTCCAGCCTCCATTTCCCTCTTGCCTGCTTTTCCTCAGGTCTCCGCTTGGAACCATAGCTTCCAGATGCTGGGCTTAGCTGAGGGTTTGGGAAGAGATTCATGGGACGCAAGGGGGCTGGTTCTAGAGCTGTTGGGATCATTCTGCTGGTCTCGCTTTCTAGAGCTATCTGTTCTGAAACATGCTTCTGGCGTTAGTACACACAGGCAAAGGCCAGGCTCCTGAATAACACACAGACATGGGTCTGCCCAAGGTGTCGCTGGGGAGAAGATGCGGGATCGGGCTCATGTGCCTGCCCCCCTGCTGCATCAGTTAGAGAGGGGCTCATCTGCAGGCTAGCCTAGTACCCTGGGCCTGTTTCTGCGAAGAGTCAAAGTGCACTTGCTCCAGAGACTGCGCGCCACAAAGGGCAGTAAAGATTTGCAGAGGGAGCTGCCAGGACACGCTGTGCCCTGCAGACAGCAGCCTCCTCCCCCTGCATCCCTCGACTTTTGATGCACAAGGAGATGGGTGGGGGCAGCACTGGTTGCTCCCAGTTGCTGGGGAGTCACGAGGATGCTGGGAGATCAGACCGCAGGGCCATCCTCTCAGTCTGGACCAGCTTGTCCAGTGCTCATCCCGTCCCATAGTGACCCTGCTCTCCATAGGACAGGGTCCCCGAGCCTAGGCATTAGTTTGCATGGCTCCTGCCTCAGCCGACTCAGCATGCGACCACAGCGTGAACGCAGGAAAAGGACATGGGTTTCCAGAACATGTTGTGTCGAAAAGACTCACAGCGGCAGGCTGTCCTGGCCGTGCCTGCTGCTCATGCCGGGGCTTCCTGGAAGGCAGATGGGTCCCTAACCCCACCCACCCACCCACCCACCCCACCCCCCCACCCCCGGTGAAGGGACAGCACAGCCACACCTCATTTCATTGTGCTTTGCAGCTGCCACATCTTTTACAACCCACAGCTGGGCATCAGCCAGAGGCAGGTGGTCACTTTGTGAACTGCTTTATGGTCATAGTGGCTTTGGGCAATGGCCTGCAGCCAACCCCCCAAGTTCCCCAAAGTCTGCCTACGTTTTGCAGGTGGAAACGTGTGGGAAGGGCAAGTTTGGTTCCAGGATTCACATGTCAGTCAGTCAGGGGCTCTTAGCAATGGAGAGACGCGAGGTCCCGTTATCGCGGGGCCTCTGTAGGTGGGAGAAGCCTCATTCCCCTCATGCACAATCAGCCAGTCTAACAAACGAACTCAGGAGCCTTGGTGGCTATTCACGTGGTGGTTCAAATCCACCAGCCACTCCTCCAGAGAAAGCTGAGGCTACTCTGTTCCCCTACAGAGTCACCGTCTCCGAAACGCTGTGTAAGGTCACTGTGAGTTGGAATCAACTCGATGGCAGTAGGTTTGGTCCTGGTTTTGGGAGCATGTAACCCAGCAGACACTTTGCAAGGGAAAGGAACCCCACCCACCCCAGCCCAGCCACCCCCAGCACTCTGCTCACCAACAGTGACAGCTTTGGGAACCCTGCGGGGCAGCTCTGCCCTGTCCCCTGGGCCACTGTGAGTCAGCATCGTCTCTTCAGCAACCAGTAACAGAGGATTACCAGGGAGTGGACCGAGCCCTGGAAGGTGAAGGAAAGAACACACTGGCTATCCATCCAACACCGCCTCAGGTGGATGCAGGCAGGCAAAGAACCCACCCTACTCCCCGAGCCACCATCCAAGTGCTAATCTGTCCCACGCCCTCGTTTTCTTTCCCTTAGATGGAGCCGGTCCCGTAACCATGACAACAGCAGCCTCCTGGCTTCCTGTGAGTCCGCTTGAACAGTGGCAGACGCTCAGTGGATGTGTCAATAAAAATACTTCTCCTTAAGACAATGACTGGATGTGTTTGCCATGGAATCTTTGCTCTCCCAAACGAGGACTTCACTTGCCTTGCTTGCCGCGTGCCTGCTTTTCCTGGCGGTTCTTTGTCTCCCTGCGGTACTCACCAGCATGCACGCATTCAGGAGGGGAGAGAGAGTTTTCAGATTCAAGTGCATGCTAAGGTTCTTACTTGTTGCTGTTGGGATGGGTTGCAGGGAGACATTGACAAATTGTTTGCATATAAATTCCAGCGAGTGATTTGGAAACCTGCTTGATCTAGAAGAGGGAAGAGGGCAGAAGGAGCCTCAGGGCAGAATCCAGGTGGTGGCTTGGCTACTCCCAGGCCCTGGCTGGTTGCTATGATTTTTGTGGAACAACAGCAGAGTAGTTACTACAGGGGCTGGGCTGACGGCCACACCAAATCCATTGCCTGAGTTGTTTCCTTCCTGTGGGACCCCAGGGGCTGCAGTCGAACTGCCTGGACGGTCCCCAAGGGTGTCATCTTTATGGACACAGATGGTCACCTCCTTCTCCAAACTCACTGCCTCCCATAGATGCCTACTTGTCTCAACCCTATAGGACAGGAGAGCTCTGCCCCCTGTGAGCTTCCGAGACGGTGAATCTTTGTAGGAGTAGCAATCCCGTCCCTCTCTCTTGAGGAGTGGTGGGTGGTTTGGAACTGCTGAACTTGCAGATGGCAGTCCACTGGGAAGCCACTACACTCCCAGGGCTCCTGTTTTAGGGGAAAGAGATCCAAAAATTTAATATATAGGCCTATCTATTTCTCTAGATATATTTAATTTATAGACCTATTAAGTCTTCAACAAAGAGGAGCCCTGGCTTTATAGTGGTTACACCGTTGGGCTGCTAACAGTAAGGTCGATGGTTTGAAACTACCAGCCACTCCTTGGGAGAAAAGACGAGGCCTTCAACTCCTGTAAAGAATTACAGCCTCAGAAACCCACCAGGGCACTCTGCCTTTTCCTCTGGGGCGGCAGTTCTCAACCTGTGGGTTGCGACCCCTTTGGGGGGGTTGAACGACCCTTTCATAAGGGTTGCCTGATTCATAACTAGCAAAGTTGCAGTTATGAGGTAGCAATGAAAATAATTTTATGGTTGGGGGTCACCACCACATGAGGAACTGTGTCAAAGGGTTGCGGTATTAGGAAGGTTGAGAGCCACTGTTCTAGGGTCACTATGAGTAGGAAATCAGCCCTGTGTCAGGAACAAAGACACAGCAGAGACCTAGAAAAGCCATGGGGATGAGGGAGACCACCAGCGGCAGGCCATACGGTGTCTAAAGAGTCGCAAACTGGACCACTTAATATGACACAGAACAACGAGGACTCACACACACACCACTGCCGTCTAGTTACCCAGTTGATTCTGACTCATAGCTATAGCCACAGCTGCAAGCCTTTAGGGAAAAAAACAACAAAACTCATATTTCTTCCGTGGAGCTGCTGGTGGGCTCGAACCGCAGGCCTTGAGGTCAGCAGCCCAATGCTGTAATGCACTACAGCACTTGGGCTCCTTGGAGAACAAAGGGAACTACCCCATCGCTGTGGCCGCAGATCCAGCCATCGAAGTTGCAGGCAGGATTAAAGAGCCAGGAAAGACCATCGTTGAGATGTGTACACTAAAAAACAAAACAAAACCACTGCCATCAAGTCAATTCCAACTCATAGCGACTCTATGGGGCACTTAGAACTGCCCCTGTGGGTTTCTGAGACTATCACTCCTTATGGGAGTAGAACACCTCGTCTTGCTCCCTCAGAGTGGCTGGTAGTTTCAAACTGCTGTCCTTGTCAGTAGCAGCCCAACACGTAACCACCAGGACTGCTTGCATGAACTATAGCAGATAGAAAAGCTTCCAAGATTGGCTCAGGGCCCTCCCAGCAAAGCAGCAGGGCATGCCTCATGACGATATGACTCAATTACCTCAAAGTCCACCAAGGGAACCCCCAGACAAGACCCTGAGGGCTACCCTGCCCCTCCCTAGGCTGGCTGCAAGTCATAGTCACCCACTTTCAAAATATATGCTACCAGAGTACAAAGCTTTTCCCCTCGCGGGTCAATGGTTAAAGGTCCGTCATCGGTGACGCACGGGGCCGCTAACTGCAAGAAGGAAGATGAGTCTTTCTGCCCCTTTGAATACTTCCAGCCTTGGAAGCCACAGGGACAGGTCCGAGCTGCCCCACAGGGTGGCTCTGTGTTGGAATCCACTCACTGGCCTTGAGTTGGGTTTGGCTGTTTGGTTCTGTGGTCAGCAAGAGCTCCATAGAGGCTGAGTCTTACGTGGAGCCTCAAAAGTGGAGGCCCTGGCAGTTACCTGTGGCCTCAGCAAACCTCAGCTCCAAGCGCCACTTGCCAACCCCCCAATTGCTCAGCCCTGAAGCTTGAATTCAACAGACAGGCTTAAGCCACTGACCTTTTGGTGGGCAGCCGAGCACTTTACCCACTGCGTCATCAGGACTCCTGGACCGGTCAAGCTGAAAGGACACACTGGCCCCTCACAGAACAAGAGTGCCGATCCATGGTACAGGCAGGTGGGTCCCGGATTCAAACAACAGCAGCTTGGCCCCAGAGGCCAGGGAGGAAAATTGATTTATCTGCATCGCCGCGCAATGCTGCACCTCAAGCCTCTTGTCTGTGACATCACAGGCAGACAAAGCAACACCGCCACCCAATCATTCCTGCCAATGGCCATCCTAGAGAACGAAGTAAAATTACCTCGTGGGTCCCCATCCCATCCTTCCTCCCATCACCCTCTTAGAGAATGGTGTCAAATTGTCCCATGGGGTTCCCAAGGATTCCATCTTTGGGAAACAGAGCCGCACATCTTTCTTCCACAGGATGGTGGGTGAGTTCAGACTGCCCATCATTTGGGCAGCAGTTGAGTCAGGGCTTAGTTATGTGGGTGGCTCCTCTGAGCTTGTCTCCAAATCCTTGTCAAATTCTTCAAGTTCTGTCATCCTGCTGCTGCAGGGAGAATGCTCAGCGCTCAGGGGAATAAGTACCCGTCGGTGACATCGGGTCCTGACTGATGGGAGGACCAGGGCAAAGTAAGATCCTGTCTTCCACTCCCAGTATGCCCCAGCTCAGCACTATAGGTTCTGGTTGGCCTTTCTGGAGCTCAGCATCTTTATCTGTGCCTTGGGCAGGTAGAACATTTCTCGGGTTCGGAAGTAGTAGTCACCTGTGATTGTTCATCTGTGAGTCCTCGCACTGGCTGGGGAGGACAAGCAGGGTCCACAGGGGCCCCAAAGTGTCTGTGGAAAGAGTGTGGTCCTCAGCCAGAGCCACTGCACCAAAAAAACCTGCCAACATTCCACTCTTACAGGAGGTCACTTGTGAGAAAGAACCAATGGTACCGAAGGAAGACGTGCAAGCTGCACTGAAAGCATTCGCCAACACCAAGGCTCCAGGGATTGATGGGACCTCCAATTGAAATGTTTCAACAGACTGTTAAAGCACTGGAAGCACTTCCTTATCTAAGCCAGAAACTGATTGGAAGAAAATCCTTATGTGTACCCATTCCACAGAAAGGTAACCCAATAAAATGCTAAAATTATAGAACGATGTCATTGGTATCTCGTGCAAGTAAAATTTTGCTGAAGGTCATCCAACAACAGTTGCAGCAGTGCATTTGACAGGGAGCTGCCCCAGAGGTTCAGGTTGGATTCAGAAGCGAGCATGGAACAAGGGATGCCCTTGATGATGCCAGATGGATCTTGGCTGAGAGCAGAGAAAACCAGAAGGTGTTTGCTTGGATTTTGTTGACTATGCAAAGGCATTCGACTGTGTGAATCATAAGGAACGATGGACAGCCTTGAGAAGAATGGGAATTTCAATTCACTTCATTGTGCTCATGTAGAGCCTCTACATGGATCAAGAAGCAGTTGTACACACAGAACCAGGGAATGCAGTGTGGTTTAAGGTCAGGGAAGGTGTGTGTCAGTTCAGCCTCTCGCCATACTTAATCTGTATGCTGAGCAAATTCATCAGAAAAGCTGGATTGTATGAAGATTTCACCATCAGGAGTGGAGGAAAGCTTATTAACAGACTGTGATATGCAGATGACACAATCTTGCTTACTGCAAGTGAGGAGGACTTGAAGCACTTGCTGATGAAGATCAAGGACTGCAGGCTTCTATATGGATTACAACTCAATGTAAAAAAGACCAAAATCCTCACAACTGGGCCAACAGGTAACATCATCATAAATGGAGAAAAGGTTGAAGTAGGATTTTGCCTTGCTTGGATCCCCAATCATTGCTCATAGAAGCAACAGTCAAGTGATCAGATGGTAACTTGCATTTGGTAAATCTGCTGGACAAGACCTCTTTAAGGTATTGAAAAGCAAGGATGTTTCTTTGAGGACTAAGGAACACCTGGCCCACACGAGGGTATTTTCAACTGTCTCGTGTGCATGTGGAAGTTGGGCGTTGAATAAAGAAGACGGAAGAAGTTTGGATTGTGGTGTTGGCAAAGAATATTGAAAGTACCATGGACTGCCAGAAGGACAAACAAATCTGCCTTAAAAGAAGTACAGCCAGAATGCTCCTTAGAGACAACCGCGGTGAGACTTTGTCGTGCTTGCTTTGGCTGTATTGTCAGGAGAAACGGGTCCCTGGGGAAGGACACCATGCTTGATCAAGCAGAGGGGCAGTGAGGGGAGGAGGCCCTCAATGAGCAGGACGAACACATTGGCTCCTACATTGGGGCCAAGCACAGAACCACGGTGAGCTTGGCGTAGGATTGGGCAGTCTTTCGTTCTGTTGTGCATGGGCTCACTCTGGGTCAGAGCCAACTCCATAGCACCCAGCAACAACCTGTTTGTACCAGGCCTAAACAGTCATCAACCTGCAGGCCCAGTATTTCTGCTCATGGGAATCCCTCCTAGGGCGATTAGGGATGTGCAAAGAGATATAGGCCACAGAACCACTCAACCCATGTTCCTGAGAAGAGAGATTTGGGAGAAATCTAAGTGCCCAATGATGCGGCCTTGCTAAACAAGCAAAAGCAGAGCCATGCAGCGGGACCTGGAGCAGGGATCATTGGAATTACGATGCTCGTGAAGGTATTGTGTACTGCCAGAAGATGGAAGGGAGCTGTCTTGGAAGAAGTCCATCCAGAAGGCTCCTTGGACATCACACTTCCAAAGTTGAGAGTCATCAAAACAGAGGAAGATCCTCCACAGGATGGATGGACAGTGTGGCTGCAGCACTGGGCTCAGGCACAGCAACGGTCTCTGTTGACATGGAGTCACTCTGGCACCCAGGCACAATCAATAGCAGCAGCAACCAAACTCTGTAGTAGAGAAAGGTGTCTATAATGGTATTTCACCCGCATTTAAGGAAAAGGCAGGTTAACAAGCAACGTGCTTTTATATACATGTATTTACAAACAATACAACTCTATACCTATCAGATAAGAAAGCAGCCGTGTGTTTGCCAAAAGACAGAATTGGAAAAATATCCACCTATATGTTAATAAGGATTATCTCTGAGGGATGAAGTTAGCAATATTTACCATTTTCTCCTTTGTACATTTTCTAAAAGGAATTTTCATTTCATTTCATAACAAGAAGCCTTTCATAACAAAAAGCAACATTCTTATATGAACTATTAAAGGCAGTAACTCTACTCGCTCGAAAACTTCACACTGAGAGCAGTGGCCTTCCCCACCGAGTTGGAGGACCCCACCCCACATCCAGGCCCTATACTGGGCCCTGGAAGTATGTCAGCCAAACAGGCAGGCCATGTCTCTGCTCTCTAGTGGAAGAAAAATAAAAACCCTGACTGCCAGTGAGTGTATTCTGGCTCAGAACAACCCCTGTAGGGTGGAGTAGAACTGACCCTGTGGAGGGGGGGGGGTTGAGACTCCCAAGTCTCAACAGGAGTAGAAAGCCTCGCCTTTCTCCCTCACACCTGCTGGGGGTTTTGAACTGCAGACCTTGCGGTTAGCAGCCTAATCCTCATGATCCACGGCACCACCCGGGCTCCCTCTAGTGGACGGAGGGAGCTGGGCTATTGCGGTGGTGAGGTGTGTGCGGAAGGAGAAACCCCAGGGACAGGGCAGGTGCGGTGCTGGGTGTAGGGAGAGGCAGGTGTGCTGAGGGTAGCGCGAGGCAGGCACTCATGTGGAAGCATCCTGTGAGCAGAAGCAGGGAGGGAGAAGAGGGGAGAGTCAGGCTATGGGGTGGTGGAGGCAGAAGGAGCAGAGGGCCCCAGGCCGGAGCGGGCGTGGCGTGTTCTAGAAGGTGAACAGTTGTGTAAGTCCGAGGACAGAAGCTCCCAGGAGGCCCTGCGCCCGTTGCTCAGTCTTCCTGTGGCTGCATGGGTGGCAGTGGACGCGGACTCGTGACTCGCTGGACATGCGCAGACTGAACTCCGAACTCCGTAAAGGGAAATTACGCAATCTTCCTCCCCTTTCCTCTGTGCCTGTTTGTGTTAGTTGGCTTGGGTTTTTTGGTTTTGTCTCGTTTTTGTTTTCTGAAAGGATTCACCTCTCTCTCCGCCGCACTGGGCGCAAATAACTTTATCAGGAAGATAACCCACCGAGGTCCCTAAATACATAGATACCACCCCCCCCCACACACACCCTTAGAGCACAGCGGACTGTCCGGTACGGTTTGCATGGCGGTGCTGATGGCAAGCAGACTGCCACAGCTGGCTGCCTGTGGGGGGCTGTGAACTGCCGGCCCTGTGGTTAGCAGCTAAGCTCTTTCAGCTTCTCCCATCACCCCCAGGTTTGCTAACCTCTAGCAGAGTTCTACCTCTTTACCGGCCCCGGGTGACGCCATCAGTCCACGGTGCCAGAACTGTTCGTGAAGCCCCGACGTAGAATATTTATTCACACAACTTGTAGACACCCACCACCCTTCGTTGGCTGCTCCGGCGGGTCAGCATCAGCCCGTCGACCCTCCCCCTCTTCAGAAGGGGCCTTGGGTGTTTGTCAGGCTGGCTCCTGTCCACTCCACAAGCAGCCTCAGTCACAGCCCCGGCTTCCGTTCGGCTGGGACACGCTGCACCACCGAAGACACAGTCTTGAAATAGGTGAGCGCGAGCCCCGCCTAAACATCCAACTGGAGCCCTGGTGGCGCGTCATGGTTACACATTGGGCTGCTAACCGCAAAGTCAGCAGTTCAAAACCACCAGCTGCTTCTCCGGAAACTAGATGGGGCTTTCCACTCCCAAAGAGAGTGACAGTCTCAGGATCTCACAGGCGCACTTCTGCCCGGCCCTGCCCTGCAGGACTGAGGGCAGTGAGTCTGCCAAACGGGTTGAACATTCAACCAGACGTCACAGCGTGGCCCAGGAGACCCCGGAGGGAGCCTAGAGGCCAGGGCAGAACGAAGACTGCATTCTTGATACTGGGACTCACATGGAAGAGAAGGTGCCCGGGTGGCACCGTGGTTAAAGCCCGCCGCTGCTCACCCACAGCTTGGTGGCTCAAGCGCACCGACTGCCCCACAGCAGAGAGCGGTGACCGGCTGCTTCTGTAAAGGTTTCCGGTCTTGGAAACCCACAGGGACCGTCACACCCTGTCCTCCAAGGGGACCGTGAGTTGGAGTGGAATCGGCGGCAGCGAGTTTGGTTTGGGCACGGATTGCAGGCCAAGGGCAGCCTGGCGACCACAGACTTCCCCAGAGTGCACCGTCTGTGCAGTTTCCCCCTCATGAACTTGAGTACGGCCTCCTTGTACCCAGTTCCGACGTGGCCGACTAGCATCAGGTGGAGCTGTTTGGAATTGCTCTCTCTCGGGTTCAGCTGCCACGTCTCCACAGGCGTGTTGGGTCCAGCCTCACCGACAGCCTGGGTCTGACACAGGCCGGCTTGGGGTGCAGCCTCCTCCCATTAGAATGTGATCAGACTCCCGTTGGTGAAGCGAGCCCTGGGGGTGTGGCAGAGTGGGTGGGCTGCCCACCGCAAGGTCAGCCATCCGAACCCACCAGCTGTTTCTATAAAGGGTTACAGTCCTAGAAACCCATGGGGACAGTTCTGTCCTGTCCTGCAGGGGGACGATGAGTCAGAAAGGACTCCAGGCCAGTGAGGGAGCCCACTAGTGAAGAGACGGTGTGGAGCCCGGCAGGATCGTGCATGGACGAGGTGTGCACCCTGGGACCCTGCTCCGGCCCAGCCCGTGGTCAGAGCCACCTCATGCGGCTCAATCACCAGAAATGCCCCCAGAGGCATTGATGTTGGTGTGAACACAGTGTCCTCACCTTGCAAGCAGGTCGACAGAATGGAAAGCCTGCCCCGTCCCCATGACCAGTAAGGGTCCCTCGGAGAGAGGGGCCTTTTCTCCCCACCCGACCCCAGCGGCAGCATGAGTCCAGGCCTAATGGAGGTGCTCTACACCAAGGAGGCTGCGAGGCCTGTGCTTGCTTCTCAGTTATTCAGTCAGAGCTCAGGACCCCGTGTGCTGTGTTCGAATCCTGCTCAAAACGAAGCAGGCACGCCAAAGCTTCCGCACTTAAAATCTTCATGTGCTGCTGTGTAAGCTTTGGACCGTCAGCTACCTGCAAGGCTGGCAGTTCAAACCTACCAGCCACCCCACAGGAACAGAAGAGACTGCTCCCGAAAGGTTGACGGCCCCCGAGAGCCTATCCAGGGCGGCAAAGAGTCGGAATCGACTCGGTGGTCGTGGGTTTGTGTTACTCCACTTTACAGCACCGTGCTTCCCTTTTATTTCCGTTTTTAAATGTTTCTGTGCTGTCGTAATAAGTCCGAATCTCTCCCTGCGTGAGCCTTAGCCTTGCTGCCAGTGGGCGATGGGAGGCACGCCAGGAATCAGGGTGAGCAGCTGCAGCCAAGACCCATCTCCAGCACGGACGGAGGCCCATGGGGTGTGCCGCAGCCTCGCCCCGCTCGTGAGCTCCCACAAAGCCTGTGTGCAGTCCCCGCCCATCTCCGTGAGTCACCCACACCACCTGGATCCCAGGGGGCCTTTAGCCCACGGCCGGGAGGCAGGTGTGCCAGGAATGTAAAGGGAACTGCTGAGAGCACCTCCCTCCTGGGCAAAGGTGAACCACCAGGTGAAGGCTCTGGTGGGAGGTGCCCTCGTTGGCCTGCAACACAGGACAGAGTTCCTGAAGAGGCTCGGAGAGGCGGTGTTACCTTCTCAGTCAACTGTGGGCAAGGCTGAGATGTGACCCACATGCCTCAGAGCACAGCCCAGAGCGCTTTCCAAGTTACATTGCCAAAGGATGCTGACGCTCAGGGGGGGTCTCAGGGACCCTCTAAACTGAAGGGCAGAGTGAACTCGGGGGAATAAACTCCCCCGCCTCAAGTGATTAGCACTTAAATGCATGTGAGAGAGTCACCTGAAGATCCAGTTATAAATGCAGGTGTCGCCCCCACGTAGGCTCTGTCTTCTGGGGTGGTCTGCATTCTCACCTTCATGGGGTGAGTCCCACTTGGGCAGGGGGGACCCCAACAGGGTCCCTGACAGTACGCGCGCGCGCGCGTGTGTGTGTGTGTGTGTGTGTTGCTACAGTGAAAGAAGCCAGCAGGCTGGTTCTTCTGCCTCTTCGGCTTTTCTGAGACTGCTACAGTGTAGGCTACCGGCTTCATCGTTCTCCCCGGACGTCCATTGATTTTATTTGTGCTACTGGAGAATTACTTCCAGGCCGCCCGGAGTTATGTGTGCAATTGGTGAGCTGGAAAGGGCAGGTCTCCTGCTGGGAGACCAGGAGCCCAACAAACCAGTATTGCAATGACAACCATTACATAGCTGGGAAAGGGGGGGTGTCAGTTCAGAAACCCCTCACAGCTTTCCCCAGAGACCCTGCAGGTGGTGGGCAGACAGGACCTCGCAGCAGAGGAATGTTCACCCTTCCTTTGAGACTTGGTGTAGGCCTGCCTGGCCAGAGAGCTCATCTAGACTGGCCTCCTGGAAGGATCCCTGAGGGGCTGGCCTCCTTAAAGGCACTCACATCTTAGCCAGGTCCATGAGTGTAGCAGGAAGGAGCCAGGGTCCCCCCAGCCCTTTCTCTCCGGTTGAGTGGGGGACAGGTTGGAAGGGGGTGGTGAGGACTGTGCTGGAGGCGGTGGTGCATGCGATGGTGCATGTCATTGGAAGGTAGATTTGGTGACACTGGCTGTAGGCATCCTGGTGGCCTACACTTTGGACAGGTGATCTAAGTCCATCAGCTGTTCCACGGGAGAAAGAGGTGGCCGTCTGTTTCCATGAAGAACACAGACAGAGAAGCCCTCAGGGTGGTCCTCCTCTCTCCTGTGAGTTGGAAGCACTCAACAGTGGGTTGTGTTGTATTAGTGTCGGTGTGACTGAAAGAGGCACAAAACTAACAAACCGCCCCCATCCGGAGCTAGTGACTGACAAGCTGCAGAGGAGCTCTGAAGGAGAAGACCAAGCACCAAGCCCACTGCCAACACACAGGGGCCCTCTGCGACAGGGCACTGCCCCGCATTCTAAGGCGGCGATCTTTTATGGACACAGACTGCCAACATAGTTAATCTGTGGAGCAGCTCGCGGCCTTGAACTGCCCACGTTTGAGTTAGCAGCTGAGCAGCAGAATCACTGAGCCATCAGGAGAAGATCTCAAGTCACTGCCCTCAAGTGAATTCTGAGTTGGAGCGACCCCAGGGACCGAGTCGAACTGGCCCTGAGGGTTCCAAGGGGAGCAGACAGCTTCATCTTTCTCCCCTGGAGCACCCGGTGGTTTGAACGACCTCGCGGTTTGCAGTTCTGCTCCGCAGAACGGGGTGATGATGTGATTAAGGAGAATAACAGGAAGCTTGCAGGGACAAGATTCTCTGACGAAAAGACAATTATGCTGCCAGGACCTATGGTTGAACAGGAAAAGTGGGTGGGTGGGTGGTAGGGGTCAGGGATACCTCAGGCCAAGTCTGAGGCAGGACCGCACGTGGGGACAAGTGTGGCAGGAAGCAGGACTCAGCAGGACAAAGGGAGCTGGGGGGCAGGGTGGGCACTAAATGTGGGTTGGAGATCAGGGCACTCCAGGCCTGGCCTGCAGTGATGTCGACCACACTGCTGGTGGCCCCTGGTGGTCCCTTGGCCCTCGTGGGTGACTGAGCTGCTAGAGTACCCATCGCTGACCCACTCTCCCATGATCAGCGAGGCCCAGGTGGTGAGCAGAACTTACCCACCCGACCCAGGCCCAGACAGTGGACATCGTGGCATCAGTTCACCCTCAAACAGCTGCTGCTGACAACGCTCAGCGTGTGGTGTGGCAGCAAGACCTGCAGGTGGCAGCATGGAAATGGCTCTGGAAGCCTGAGTTCTGTGGGGAAATGTTTGGAAAATGCCACCCACAGGTGACAGCAAGATGACCTGTCATCTCAGGCTGGCCCTGGATGAGGAAACGTCCACTCTAGCCCTCTGATAGTAAATGTGGCCAGGGTGGCCGACCTGGTTCTGCCCACCACCCCCCTGTGCTGCCAACCACCCTCTGCTTCTCCTGAAAAGGGCATGAGGATAGAGTAGCCCTGGGTGCTTCTGTGCCCTGCCCTGCTTTCTGGGGCCCAGTGTCTCCTGCGCTGGAGTTCCTCCTGGTTTGCAGGACTGATTGCAGGCCAGAGGTCAATATGCTATTCGACTCTGGCGTGGAACATACTGACCTTGATTCAGAAATACTTGAATGTAAATTGCGTTTGTCTTCACATCCTTGCTTGCCTCATCCTGGGGACTATACTGTCCCTCTCATTCATTCATTCACTCAAGCAAAGAAGGTTTGAAGCCCTTGCTCATGAAGATCAAAGACTACAAGCATTCAAGATGCATTGCATCTCAACATAAAGGAAGCAAACGTCTTCACGGCGGGACAGTGAAGCAGCATCAGTATAAAGGATGAGAGGAGAGCAACACTGTGGTCTCACTTACATGGCTCCACAGTCAGTGCCTAGGGGAGGAGCACCAGGAAACGACAGACACACCGCGTTGGCAAAACCGCTGCCCAAGACCTCGCAGAGCCGTTAAAAAGCCAAGATGCCACCTTGAAGACCAAGGTCCTTCTGACCCAGCTCACGGTATTTTCAGTCACCTCATACGCTTGCCAAAGCTGGACAGTGGCTCAGGGAGCCCCAAGAAGAATCGATGCCTTTCAGTGATGGTGTTGTGTATGCCGCGGACTTCCAGGAGAACAAGCAACTCCGTTTTGGAGAAATAGAGTAAGAATACTCTTTAAGGAGAGAGGATGGTGAGACTCTGTCACACATCTTTGGACCTGTTGCCAGAAGAGACCAGTCCCTGGGGAAGGCTACTGTGCTTGGTGCAAAACAGAAGGTCAGTGACAGAGAGCAGCCCCTCAATGGGACGGAGTCACGCTGGCGGTGACAGTGGTCTCCACGTGGGAGCAGGCGTGAAGATGGCGCAGAACAGGGCAGAGCGGCCCTCTGCTGTGCGCAGGCTTGCTTTGGAACCAACATCACGGCGCCTAACAACAGACAAACAAACAGAGAGACCGAGGCTGTTCATAGCAGAAAACTGGCAACGCCACTGTTCCTGTTGGTTCCCACTGAAGGCAAGAGATGCCCCATCGTAAAAAGGCCCCCATCTCTGTGCTGGAGGTTCACCGAGTCTCCATCCCTAACCGCCAATTGAGTTGCCAGCTCATAGTGACCCTTTAGCACAGAGTAGAACTGGCCCTGTGGGTTTCCGAGACGGAATTTTCCTAGGAGTAGAAAGTTTCATCTTTGTCCCATGAAGCAGGTGGTAGTTTTGAACTGCTGACCTTGGGGTGTACAGCCTGACCTTGGGAGTGTACTGGGCTACAAGGCGAGCAGTCACTCTGTGGGAACAAGATGAAACTTCCTCCTCCGGTGAAGATTGGCCGTCTCGGCTGTCTTGTAGAGGTGCTAAGGGGCGGTTTTGTTTTTTCCCTTTCCGACTGACATCCATCCATAGTCCATCCTTCCTTCATCATCTGTGGTGGTGAGCAGTCCACAGAGGATGGGGAAGCACCCATTTAGGAATGCCAGAGGAGATGGTAGTATCTGGCTCGGACCCAGATGCTGGGCCTGGGCACCGAAGTAGCCTCGCCACCCTGCTGGTCACGCTCTTCTGCTGTTTCGGGGCCTCAAGGCAGTGAGCCACTTGTGCCTGAGCCCTTGCAGATGTGATGTGATGCTCTGATAAAGATGCATCTCTGTGCCTCTTCCTAAACTGCCTGCTGGTGTCAATCCGAAGGGCAGAGGAGAGCGAGGCCTCATCCTCTCATTCCTTACTCAGACTTTCCGCTGTTGCTGCTGAATTCAGACACAGAGCAGAGAACCCATCCACAGGGACCATCCGGGGCGGGTCCCTGGAGAAGGGCTGATTCTGCAGCTGATAGGGGTGCTCAGTGGCTGTGTAGTGAGTCCTCCCTCTCCCATGGTTCTTCTCTGTCGGGACGGGAGGCCAGTTTGCTCGGCATCACAGTGAGGTTGTATCTCTAGAGCTCCAGGGTCCCCAGGCTGTGCTTCCCATCATGCACTGCCCAGAGGGGAGGCACCAAGGCAAACCCAGTGCCACCACGGTGACCCTGGTCTCTGAGACTCTTCAATCTTTATGGAGGGCAACGGCCTCACCTGCCCTCCACGGAGTAGCTGATGGGTTCAGACGTTTGATCCCCGGTGCCAGCAGGGCTCCGTCAATACTAGTAGAAAGCGTACTTATTCAGAAGGCTCGTCGTGAAGTGAAAAGGTTGGGCCCATCGCCCCCCACCCCGCGCGCGCCCAGCGTTGATGTATCTGCATTAAAAAGAGGCAGCGTATTTCATAGAGCCTGTATGCGAACCAGGGGACTCGGCCCCTGTGCACACACGAGGCATATTTCCTGGAACAGCATCGGCCGACACGACAGCTCGGCGCCTGGTGAGCGTGTGCAGGCGCTCCTTTGGTCCCTCATCCAGCAAGAGGGCTGAGTGCAGGCTCCATGCCAAGCGCTGTGTGAGAACCGGGGGCTCAGAGCTGCTCACGCATTGCCCTGCAAGAGAGCCTGGGAAACCGGGCTCACGCTAACTGAGGGGTGAGGAGACGTAGTGGACAGAGGGGAAGGAACGGCGATGCCTCCGGGGCTTCCTCTGCTGCACACGAGGGCAAGCCACGTTCTCCCTGAGAGCCAGGCTCCCTGGGGCTTTGTGACAGGTGAGCACCGCGACGCTTTCCCTGCCTCCGTCCCCTAAGGTGCTCCCGTGCGTGATGCTCCCAGATCTGCTGTGTGGGGTGGGGCTGGGCGTGCACCCCCTGTTCAGGACATAACCAAAGCAAGAGCTCTTGCCCCGCCCACAGTCCATCCATCCATCCCTCCTTGCCATGTCCATGTTCCGATGCAGAGTCGGGGGGTGCAGTCCCTGGGACCCTCGTGCCCCCTTTTCTCCTGAGCTGAGCCCTCCTACGTTTTGCTCTCCTGACAGTAGCATCAGGCCTGGCTCTCTCTCCCCTCTGCCTGAAGTGGGTCTCATTTCTAAAGCCCCCATCGGTGACTCTGCTGTCATCAGCCTGGAGTGTGGCTCGTGACGCCAAGTTCTCAGGGCTATCGGAGATGCTGTCATTTGTTTTAGTGGTTGCACTCTGGACTCATACAAATACGCACACAGACACGTGTGCGCACACACAGCCACCCACAGATACACATGCACACACATGTGCATGCACAGATACACATGTACACACATGTGCACACACAGATACACATGTACAGAGACACATGTACATGCACACCCAGATACACACGAACACACACATGCACAGAGATACACGTGTATAGAAACACAGGTGTGTATAAACACACACAGAGATACACATGCACACACAGAGACATATGTATACATACAGAGACACTCACAAACACAGACACACATGCACATACACAAATACACACACAGACACAAATGTACAAACACAGACACATACGCACATGCACATACAGATACACACAGAGACACTTGTGAACACAAACTGATGTGTAAAAACACACAAATGCACACATAGACACACAGACTCACATGTACAAACACGCAGATACGCCACAAACACACACACAGAGCGTTCTTCTCACGGTGCGTTTGAAAGTGACAGGTAATGGTCTCCAATGCGTGCTGTTTAACCACTTTCTCTCCAGCGGCCAGGATTCTCCCGTTTGGCTTGGGTGCACATTTATTTTATGTGGACTAACCATAAACCAGAAGATCCACAAATACGAAACTCGCCGGTCCATGACACACGTAGCAGCTTGATGGCGCCAAGGGCCCGGCAGGCAGCATGGCCCGGAAGAGAAGGTCCCCACCCAGAACAAGAGCCCCTCCGGGCTGACTGGAGAAAGCCCTGCGCCCTCCTCTCAGAGGGAAGGGCTTTGTTCCCCTGCTTGCCAAGCTTTGCCCATAGGGCCAGGGAAGCCCCTGTGTCTGCAGAGATATCAGGATCCCTCGCCCCCACCCCCGCCCCCGGGGAAGGTGGCATCGAGCTCGGTCAGTGTTTTCCTCCGTCGTCGGGCTGTCCCCCAGAGGAGAGGGAGCCAATGGCTTTCCTGTGTGTACTTGCTGTTTAGAAAGCCAAGCTCGGCCCAGCTGGCAACAAAGTCATCAGCCCCTCAGAGGACAGGAAGCCGTCCAACAACCTGGACCGAGTGAAGCTCACAGACTTCAACTTCCTCATGGTCCTGGGAAAGGGAAGCTTCGGAAAGGTAAGGGGCGGCCATGTGTCTGAGGAGGGACGGGGGAGCACAGTGGATGAGAGTGGAGAATGTCGGGGTCCGTTCTCTGCTCTCGGTGGCTCCGTTTGGGGTTCCCTGCGTCTCCCACTTCATCTCATTAAAAACAATGTAGCCAACCCTGAGACAGAAGAACTAGACGGTGCCCCGCCACCACTATCCCGTGCTCTGAAAGGGATCCCATCAGCAGGCCCTGGACAGAGTGGGAGAGGAAGGTGAACCCAAGCCCCCAAGAAGAGAGGAGACCAGGCTTACTGGTGGAATAGACACCGGTGGGACCCAAAAGTCCATCTGACCTTTCAAACCTGGGCCTGAACTCACCTCCAGGGCCCAAGTTTCAGCCTAACAATAGACAGTGGTAGGGGGCTAAGCACCCCTTAGGATAATCAGCCATTTGAGATCCAGGGGGCAGCATTTGCCTCAGGACCCAGTTCAGAAGGGCTAGGTGCGAGGGACTGAAGAGGGGAGGGTGGCCCAGGGAGTGGGGCTGCATTGGGAGGGGGGCACCAGGAATGAATCATAATAAACCACATCTACTGGTGACCGCAAAGCTGAGGATCCCTCTGTAAAGCTTTCCTTCAGCTCGATGGAGAAGAAACCTCCGCTCACACCACAGGAGAGACGAGGCAGTCCGTTTCTGTAAAGGTTGACAGCCTTGGACCCAGCAGGGCAGCACTTCTCTGTCCTGCTGGGCTGCTAGAAGTTAAGAGTTGCCCAGGTGGGGGCTGGTCTCTCTAATTGGGGGCCTTTAGATGGCAGGGATGTGCTGCATTTCAAGTTCACCCCATAAAGCAAAGTCTCGTGGGTCATTCCATAACCACAGATTTACAAATGCGCATTCACCCAGTCCCCGGGCCCCACCCTCCCCAGCCCTCCTGACCGGCAGCCGTCTGTTCCCTGAGCTTCAGACTGCTCTCGGTCTGTCCCCAGGTGATGCTGGCTGACCGGAAGGGCACGGAGGAGCTGTACGCCATCAAGATCCTGAAGAAGGACGTGGTGATCCAGGACGATGACGTGGAGTGCACCATGGTGGAGAAGCGCGTGCTGGCCCTGCTGGACAAGCCGCCCTTCCTGACGCAGCTGCACTCCTGCTTCCAGACTGTGGTGAGGACCCCGGCCTCCCAGCCCGCCTCCAGCTGGGCGAGCGCTGGGGGACCAGGCACCGTCCGGGGAGCCAGCCCTCGTGGGGTCGTGGCTGTGAGCTGGGCTGTTGAACTGTGAGGTCGTCAGTTCAAAACCACCAGACAGCTCCACAGGAGAAGGAAGGGGCTCTCCCGTAAGATGTGAATGCTCTGGTTTTAAAAATCATTTTATTGGGGGCCCGTACAACTCTTATCACAACCCATACATATATCCATTGTGTCAGGATGTGAATGTTATATCAATAAAATGGTTCCTGAGAGAGAGAGAGAGAGAGAGAGACTCATAAACGCACAGGGCTGCTTCTGCCCTGCCCTGTGGTGTCGCTGTGATGACAGCAAGTTTAGTGAGAGGTTCTTCCCTGAGACCCAGCTACAAACATGACACAATGGTCTAAATAAGACAGGCGACCTCCTGTAAAGCCATGGCTTCCCAATCAGGATCTCTCCACCGTCTACTAGCCGCAACCAGCAGGCTCCTTAAAATCAAAGATGGCGACACTTCTGCTCCCTTCCCGGGGCATGTTGGCAGAAAGGGCAGCTCTGCAGGGAGGCCATCGTGGTTGGTAGAGGGCGAGTGCCGGGACAACCCCCAGGGAGATGGGCGGACACCATGGCATTGGCACTAGCCTGGCTCTTTAAAATGACTGGTCAGGCCACCACCCACTGCATTGTCAAGGTAGGAGACTGTATTGTCCGGGAGTGAGCCTGGTGTTGCTGAATGGCACGTAGCGGGCACTTGTACAGTGGGGCCCATGGCTTATTTTGTATCGTCAGTGAGGCCAGCGTGGAAAGAGCTCGAATGGAAGACCATTTCCTGGCACGTGGAAATTCGATGAAGGTCGCACTTGAGTACCCATGAAAAATATGACTGCCACTGCCATCGAGCTGCCGGTTCTGAGTGGCAGTCATCCTGTGGGACAGGGTTGAGCAGCACCCAGGGTTTCTGAGGCTGTAGCTCTTTACAGGGCAGGCAGCCCTATCTGTTCCCGCAGAGTGGCTGGTGGAGTCGAGCTACTGACCCTGAGGGTCCAGCCCAGCGTGGTTTGGTGGCACGCAGCGTCCCCACTCATTTGCCTGTCACGGAGCTGCTTCCAGCCCACAAAGACAGGGCAGGCGATGGTGGGCCTGCAAAGCCTAAACCATTTGCTCTCTGGTGCTTGACAGAGGTTTGCTGGCTGGCCCTGTCATATAGTACTGCTCAGCGAGGGTGAGCCAGGCCCCAGGGCACGGACCCGTCAGCAGTGGGGACAAACCTTTGGCCCGCAGGGAAAAGAGACTTTAGCACAGTCCCACGGACATGCTTCCACCCCTCAGAGGCCGTCCTTTCTGAGACAGGCCTCGGAAACCAGAAACCACAAGGGCACCTCAAAATGCTCGGAGGGGGCCGTGGGGCTGGGGTGGGGGGAGAGAAATCTATGCGCTTTTCATTCCATTTTCCCATAAGCCTCAAAGAAGCCCCCTCGTAATGGCGGCTGCATAGCCGTGGTGGTTCAGTCCTAGCGTCCTCGCTTTCTACCCACGAGACCCTGGTTCAACTCCCAGCCGTGCCCCTCACGCACAGCTTCCAGTCCTGGAGCCTCCTGGGTGGCTGGGGTGTTCCAATGGGTGCCAGCGGAGCTTCCAAGCTAAGACAGGGGAGGAAGAAAGGCCTGATGACCTACTTCCCCAAAGGAGCCACTCAGAAACCCACGGGCCACACAGGCCAATCTGAAAGCCATCAGTCATGGCGTTGACACAAGATCCCAGGCTGCATGTTGTCCCAGCGTGTCGGGTGTGTGTCTGACCGCAGTTAACAGCAGCAGGGTCATGCATATTTCTCCATATCCTCTTGGTGGGACAGTGATGTTCTAGTTTCCCTCTGGCAGACGCCCCTTAATGTTTGGGGAGGCATGGTAGCCACCAACCAGCCTGCCGTAGTCTGTCGGGAGCTGCGGAGGTAGGTGACTACCACCAGGTGGCAACCCAGAGCTGGCAGCTGCGTGGGCCCCCTCCTTCCAACCGCTCCCCCACCCCACTCTGACTTAGGCCCTTCCTGGGGACGAGGAGCAGTAAGCTAGGAAGAGAGCCTGCATCTCTGAGTCCCAGCCCAGACCCTGTGCCCCAGTGACACTCCGAGGGTGCAGAGGACGGAAGTCAAGATGAAACTCGAGTTGCTTTCAGGAGAGCGGGCGGCCGAGGCACCCAGAGCTGTTGCCTGGCTGCCAGCAGCAGCGTGGCCACATCCCCGCCCTGCGCGACGCTTTCACGTTGAAACGCCTGTGAGAGGGCGAGGGTGTCTAGAAAACAGCAGAGGTGGGCTTCCCCCTGGCTTGTTCTCTATCTCAGTTGCTTTGCTGGTCCGCCTGAATCACCCCAGCCGCCTGTCCCAGCAGAGCACCTCGTAAATGCTCCCATCTGTGTGGTGTTGTGATCTGTGCCCTTCCTGGGGGCTGGCTCTCCTTTAGCACACCGGGCGCGGAGAACAAGCAACAGTGATATTGGGGCAGATCGTGGAAGCACCAGGCACCCTGGGCTCACCGTGGGGTTTCCTCGCAGGCAGACCGCCACTGTGGACAGCCTTGCTCACAGAGCATCCATAGCCCAGCGGCTGGTTCCCTCTTTATAAGCTGGTGGAGCCGGCCTCCCCCACCCTCACCCCCGACACTACAAACTGGGTTTAACCCCTGGGGGCCTGTGGATTCTGTGTGCAGAAGAGAAGGGGTACACGTGTGTGCTAGAGCAGGAAGTGTGTGTGACCACTAGGGGGCAGTGACTCCATCCATCCCAAGGCCTTCCTGCCATCAAGTTTAACATAGAGTCCCTTGGTGGGTGGGGAGGGGAAGAGGGGGCTATTAAAGGTTCCACATTGCACCGGTTTTACTAATGAGCAAGAGAAGCAGAGTCTGAGCAAGGGGGTGCAACCTGCCCAGGACCCCCTCCCCACCCTCTTCACACGCTGTCCCTTGGTCCCCAGGACCGGCTGTACTTTGTCATGGAATACGTCAACGGTGGAGACCTCATGTACCACATCCAACAAGTCGGGAAATTTAAGGAGCCGCAAGCAGTGTGAGTAGCGATCTCTTGATTTTTTGTTTAAAGCCTCTTCACTTGGGTGACACAAGACTCCCAACGAGGCCTTGTGTCGAGAGGAGGCACTTGGCAGGAGCAAGTGTGCACCCACAGCGTCTTCATGTCCCTGACTGGGTATCACAGTCACAGGAGTAGACGGCCTCAGCTTTCTCCCGAGGAGCAGCTGGTGGGTTCGAACCACTGATCTTGTGGTGAGCAACACAGTGAGAAGTTTTTAAATGCCTAGCATCCAGTCCCTGGAGTCCCAGGAACCACAAGGTATTGCCAGCGACGGATTCCGGCTGGTGTTCCCATCAGCAGGGGCATCTGCGGGATGACTGGCCTGAGCAGTGGCTGTGGGGAGGACTTCTGGTCTTATGTTTATTTGTCCTGGTCTTTTGTTTATTTGTTGGTGTCCCCAAAGACCTGCCCTTCTCACATGGAGTGATGACTCAGGCAGGATTTGAGGGCTCAGATCGCAAGGCACAGCTCGATTCCACAGCACTCTGAGGAGCCCAGGGCAGCCCCAATGGCCGAGTGCAGCCCTGAGCTCTGTAAAGGAGGCTGGTCCTGATCTCCTCTCCTCCTGTGTGCGTTGCAGGACAGCTTTGCCTTAAAACTTCTGGGAAGCTCAGGGAAAGCATGTGGTGGTCACCCTGCCCCATCCTCCTTTCAGCCTCAGCAGGTCCCCTTCCCCCTGCTATGAGTTTAGTCATTAATGTTGTGAGTTCTTTCTTCCGTTCAGGGTTAGCCCCTGGTACCTGGCTTTGGGCATCCTGGATGTGATTTTTGTTCAGGCAAAAGCCTTGTGGCTCCTCAGACTTCAGGAGACTCTTGAGCACTGGGCATTTTGAAACATCACCCTGAACTGCTAACCACAGGGTCAGCGGTTAGAACCTATGAGCTGCTCCATGGGAGAAAGATGAGAGTGTGCACTCCCATACAGGTTCAAGTCTCAGGAACCAGGTCACTTGGGGCTAGGAGTCAGAAACAACTGAACAGCAGTGAGTTTTGAGTTTAGCTGGCATTGAATCCAAGTCTCCGAGAGGACCCTATGAATAAATTCTTCTTAACTCTTGCTAGCCAGTTTGGATGACGGTTTGCAGGGCAGACCATCAGTCTTACATTCAGCCATTGTTACACTTTTTGTTTCAACTCATGCCATCAGCCCCCTCAGCATCCCCTCATGTCCCCACGTCCCGCCCACCCTGTATTTCCTGTTTTCTTCCCTCCTTTTTTCCCAACCCTCTGACCTTTGTCCTGGGGCCAGGAACTGTTGGTTCTAACATGGGGGGAGAAGTTCCATTCTGGGATGAAACGTGACTAAGCACCATCTCACTGTCATCGAATCCTGCCCTGACTTTTCCACTCACTTTCTCCAGGACCCTCTAACACAATGGTTCTCAACCTCTGGGTCGCGACCCCTCTGGGGGTTAAATGACCCTTTCACAGGGGTCACCCATTCCATAACAGTAGCAAAATGACAGTGATGGCTAAGGAGTTGCCTGGCACCCTGTCTGCCAGGCGGCAGTGGCAGGCCCCACCCCTGGATGCAAAGAATCGTCTGGACGTAGAACAGCCTAGTAGACAGGCCCTCTGTCCAAGATTGCATTAGGAGGCTCCCAGGAGCAGGGGATCACCTGTCCACCTGCCCCAGACAGGCAGCCTTTGTTCCCGGGCCCGTCTCCCCACTTTCATCGACTGTGTTAGCAGCTGTGTCACACCCCGCTCTGGGGACGCTGGAGTCCTGAAGCACAGGAGAGGTGGCCAGGGAGTCCGAAGAACAGGTGTAGGGCAAGGCGAATCTCGGCTGCAGCTTTCCGGAGCCTCGGCTCGAGGGCAGATGTACCGGGTTGTGGGTTCCAGGGAGCACGTGGGACACCCAAGACCCTGCCCATTCAGTGCCATTCTTCCTCATCTCTTACAGATTCTATGCAGCAGAGATTTCCATCGGCTTGTTCTTTCTTCATAAAAGAGGCATCATCTACAGGTGCGTGTCCTGACACTGTTCTCTACCGCACCGCACTGGGGAGTTTCCGTGGCCCTCTGGGACCCGGGATTCTGTGGGTGTGACTTAAGACTCGGGATTGGTGGCCTTTCTGTGCTGCCTTCAGATCTCAGAGATGTCGCCTCTCATTTCTGCTTCCTACCAGAAAACTGTGTTCTTCCCCCCCGGTAGCACCTGCCTCCCTCTGCTGCAGGAGCTCAGCAGAAGGGGAGAGGCAGCGGGGAGACTGCCGGGTTCGATTCTTCTGGCCCTCAGCAGTCGTGGAAGTCTGCTGCCTGAGCCAGGAGAATGGTCACCAGTGTTAACTGGAGACTGACTGCATGAATACAAAGGGGACCCTGTGCAGGATGGGGGGGGGGACCCACGCAGGATCCAGTGAAGTGGTTGTAACACCCAGATCTGGGAAACCTCCTTGGGTGCCGGAACCCCCAGGCAGCCTATAAATACATCAAATGACGGGCTCCCCTCCCCCCACTGACAGCATTGGAATCTCTGGTGAGTCTCATGCAAGACCAAGTTCAGGCATCGATCCGTTCATCCAGCACATGTTGGTTACGTGCCATGTCCCGGGCACTGTGTTAGGCTCTAGAGATAGGAAAACACGGTCACTGGTGTTCCCTGTACTAGCGGCCCCTCAGGTGGAGAGCCGGTCTAACCCACGTGGGTCTCAGCCACAGACCAGGCGACGTTGCGGGCAGGCCCTGAAACTGGCCTCTTCCCTGCAGGGATCTGAAATTGGATAACGTCATGCTGGACTCCGAAGGGCACATCAAGATTGCCGACTTCGGGATGTGTAAGGAGCACATGATGGATGGCGTCACCACCAGGACCTTCTGTGGGACCCCAGATTACATCGCTCCCGAGGTAAGGGGACCCCCCCCCAGTTCTCCAGGCGTGCCCGACTGCCATCTCCAAAGTGCACTCAGAACCCACCCACGGGCACACCACCGCCGGCTGTGAGCCGCTGCTCCGATGGGTGGGCCGCTGAGTGAGAGACTGTGAGAATGGAAGAATCAGAACTGTCTCCAGGGACTCTAGCGTTCCTTCCAGGCACGAGGGTACGCCTTGAAATAAGCAACAGGTACAGAGAAATCTTCCTTCACAAAATACAGCAACTGTGAGGCTGCTGCCTCTTGGCACCTCCTCCATATAGACCATACTCAGGGCCATCCAGTAGATTCCGACCCTCAGCACCCTGATAGGGCTGCTAACCGCAAGGTCAGCAGTTCAAAATCACCAGCCCAGGGAGAACGACAGGACTTTCTCCTTCCGTAAAGAGTGACAGTCTTAGCAACTCACAGGGGCTGTCCTACCCTGTCCTGATGGGTCACTGTGACTCAGAATCGCCTCGATGGCAGCTGAGTTGGTTTTTTGTTCGGTTGGTTGCTTGATTTTTTGAGGTCTGTACAGCTCCCAAACTGGTATTTCCATCTCTCTAACCTTTCCCCGAAGAATTCTGTTGGGCATCCTTAGGGGACCCTTTTTGTGTTTCTTTGAAATCGTGTTCTGAGAGTTTGGGGAACACGAAGAAGCCTGAAGGGGCGAGGGCAGGCTGCAGGGTGGGTGGGGCCCAGTGCCTCCGTCAGAACCTCACAGGGTGGGGTCCACGGTGGTGGTGGTTCTCCGGTGCCATCGACAGCATCTCAACTCATGATGACTGTCCGCACATAGTACACAATGCTGCCCAGCCTCACGGCCGCTGCTCTATAAGAGCCCGCTGCCGCCGCCACTGTCTCAGTCCATCTCGTAGGGGGCTGTGCTAGTCCGGGTAGACTAGAGAAACAAATTCATAGAAACTCAGGTGTGTATACAAGAGAGTTTTATATAAAGGGTAATTGTACATTAAGCATTCCAACCCAGTCCAGTCCAAGCCCATAAGTCCAATATTAGCCCCTATCTCCAATACCAATCTATAAAGTCCTCTCCAGACTCACAAACACATGCAATGACCCTGAATGCAGGGCGATCACAGGCCATTGGGTAGAAAGTCTTTGGATCCAGTGGGGTTGGAAGCATCTCAGCGCTGGCAGGGGTCTCCATGTGGCTTCTCCAGCACCCAGGGCTGCATCAGGGTAGGTCCATGTGGCTTCTCCTCAGGGATGTCTTACAGGGAGTCAGCCTTGTCAGTAGAGAGTCTCCAATGGAGTGAGCCAAGAGCCAAGGGGTCTCCTTCCTCCAAGGAGGAAATACCAGAGTTTTTCCAGAATCCTTAGGGGAAGGCCATGCTCACAGAGGCCTCATTGGCTGTGACTAGATTGACAGACTAGACTCCACCCCTTCCCTCTTAATCCTCTCAAGTCCCAAATGACACCAGATAGGGTAACCACCACAGGGGCCTTCTCCTCTCTCCCTGTCCCTCCACTTTACCAAGCACGAGAGCCTTCACCAGGGACTGGCCCCTGCTGACCACACGTCCACTGTACGAGAGATGAAATCTCCCCGGCCTCCATCACATCCTTGCCATTCTCCAACGCAGATCTGCTTGGCTGCCCACAGTGCGTCGATGATTTCTCCCCGCGTTGTGGGTCGAAGGCTTAGCAGCTGTTGGTGGCAGAGATGACAGCTGGGCCGAGCACTCTCCGTGCACCCACCCAGCTAGGAGTCCAACCCTAGACACTCAGCCCGAGTGTCAGTCCTGCCTCTGTGGTTCAGAGGCTGTGGACACTCTGACAAGCGACTTAACTTCTCTGACCCCATTTCCAGGGCGACACGTTAGGGGTAGGAACAGACGCCTGTGGACGTCCTTGGAGGACTCAGTGCCTGCGACCACACCTTGTACCTAGTGGGCTCTCGGTTGTCACTAGGTGGCCAACCTGTTCAGCTGCTCACCTAGAGGTGTCTCTGGTTCACCCAGGGGCTCCGAGGGAGAAAGACCTGGCCTCCTACTTCCCGAAACTCAGGCACCGAAAACCCGACGGAGCCCAGCATGGCTCTCACTCATCAGAGGTTGCCACAAGTCAAAACCGGTTCTGTTCTGTTGGGTTTGCTTTTCGTGGCTTTGCATTCGGTCAGCCCTCGGGAGGGACGATTACTCGAGAACAGAACCTGGTTTGTGTTCATTCCTTTGCCAAGGACTTCTGGTGGGTTTGATGCAGCCCTAGACAGCGCAGAGACAGAGTCTTGTCTCCCTCCTGAGGTGTGGCTGGGGGCTTCGAACTGGCGGTTCTCAGCCCCACGCATCATCCGTGGGCCTGCACCAGCAGGGCGCCCGCCAGGCGTCACTTTAGGCACTTTGATTCAGAATCATGCGACCAAACGGGACATTTCCTCTCAACATGTAACATGTTGGGGTGTTCTCCCCCACCCCAAGAACCCACATGTCGGTCCCGGCAGGCCTAGAGAGGAAGCTTAAAATACTGTTTTTCAAACGTGAGGAACAGGGGGATGGCACAGTAAGACCCGGCTCATGCAAATGTGGCATTTATTCTGAAGCCTGTACCCGCTGACAGGCAGTGAGCGGCTGTGAGTATAAGCCGTGCTGGCCCTGGTTAACACCCGCCAGGCACAGCTAGAGTTCGGGCACAGGGCATGGCTGCATTGTTAGGAAGAAGGGGGGCTCTGAAGTTCATCTGCATGAAGGCCAGGTCTCTGCTGATCAGACCCGCAGCTGCCTGAGGTCAGTGGCGTTTCACCGTCCACCCTCCCCAGCGACGGCAGCGGCCCCCTGAGAGGACACTGCCCAGGCACGTGAAATCTGCTCCTTTCCCTGGCTCGCCTCCTGGCTTTGTGTCCGGTGTTATTGTGACGCACCTTCGCCATTGCTGCTCTCAGAAACAACTCCAAACACCGGGCTGCTGTTGTCGGGGGCTGTCGAGTTGGGTCGGACTCACAGTGACCCGTACACACGGGACAAAGCACCGCCCGTCCCTGCGTCACCCTCACAATTGTGCTGTATGAGCTCATGGGCGCAGCCGCTGTGTCGATCGACCTTGTTCCCGGTTCTCCTCTTCTGCATTGCCCCTCTACTTGACCAAGTCTCCAGGGACAACATGCCCACAGTGCATGAGGGAGACCAAGTCTGGCCATCCTGGTCTCTAAGGAGCTCGCGGTTGTACTTCTCCCAAGACAGATACCTAGGCGGTGTAGAGCAACGCAGGTGGGTTCTACTTCCAGATGTCTGGAGTCTGGCTGGGCCTTGAGGGGTTAACATCAGGTGGTCGGCAGGCTGAGGCGGGGGCGGGGGTGGGGGCTGATCCATTTCATCATCTCTGGCTGCCAGAGGCAGCCTTTCTTCCTTGGCTGCTGGCCCTGTCCTCTGTCCATGCCTGCAGCACAGCATCTCCCACCTTCTCCGCGCTTTCGGACTCTGGCCCTGCTGCTGCCCTCTCGCAGGGACCACTGTGGGTGCATCGGGCCACCCAGAGTGTTAACGCTAATCTCCCTGCCTCGAGAACCCACCTGCCGTGTCCCCTGTGCCACTGACGGGAGTTTAGTCACTTGTCTCAGGGATTGGGACAGATGTCCCTCCCACCCCCACCCCACTCCCTCCCTGGTCAAAGAGCATTGCTTGGCCCCCTAACCTCATTTTGATGGCTTCCTCTCTAGCCATATTGGATCACCTAGTTAGGTGCTACGAGCCTGGTGGCATGTGGGACACTCTGTGGGCTGCTAACTGCACAGTCAGCAGTTCAAAACCACCAGCCATTCCTTAGGGCAGAGAAAAGGCTTTCTACTCCCAAACAGAGTGACCGTCTCGGAATCCCCAGGAGCATATCAACTCTGCCCCGTGGGATCACTAGACGTCAGAATCCACTCGATGACCGTGAGCTTGGTGCTGCTGATCAGAACAGACTCGGCTGCACCGAGTGAAGCAGCCCCCTCCTATAGGACATGTCCCTGATGGCACACCTTGGGCAGAGCTAGGTGCTATTGAGTCTTGCTGGTGCCGTGGTGAAGTGCTAGGCTCCTGTAGCCTGGAGGAGGGCAGGTCGGACCCACCCTAGGAAAAGCCCGGTCACCTGCTCGCTTCACGGTGTACAGCCGTGGACTCTGGATGGGACAGGTCGACTCTATCCTGGTGGGTCGCTGCACACAGGCTAGTGGGCTCTGGTCCTCTCGGTCCTCTGTTGCCCTATGCCTGCGCTCCCCTCCCTAGGTCCACGGTGCGAGGCGTGGTGAAGAGGGCCCCCGATTGGGGGGTGGTCTGCTGCACACCTGACACCGTGCATGCTTTCTCTAGTCGACTCCATGAGCGGGCTCCCACTCACAGCACCCCTGCCCAGAACAGTGAAATGCTGCTTGGTCCTCTGCCCAGCTCGCGATCACAGCGCGTTTGAGCCCTGTGCAGTGGTCACTGTACCGGTGCACCCCACTGAGAGCCCACCCACTGCACTAGCTCACCTCACAGGAGGATGCCCATCTCCACCAACTAGTCCTTCCTGCTGACTCGTCCCAGGGGCAGGGACTGAAGTCTGAGGCAGGATCCTGCCGCCCATGCCGTTTTCCTTGGCCAACTGTCTGGGGCCAATGGCCGGGCCTTTCTTCCTAGTCTGTCTGTCTGTCCATTGGAAGGCTCCACTGAGACCTGTCTGGCATGGCTGGCACTGCTGGTGTTTGAAATGCCAGGGGCCTAGCGTCCAGCATCGTAGGCACGGGCTAGCTGTCCCACTGGGACAACCTGGGAGAAGGGTGGTGGCGAGTGTGGAGGGTGCAGCGCCCTTGGGGTCATACCCCCAGGTTCTCCAGGCAGTGCGGGAGCTGACCGGGAGCAGGCCTTGCTCACAGTGCTAAGACAGGCTGGGATGAAGCTTCTCTCCAATGCAGCCACTTGCCTGTGAGAGGGCCTTCTGCCCGCTGACCGTGCCCAACGTGACCCCTGCCCTATGAGGCTCACCCTCGCCCAGAGGCGGCACCCCCTCACCCCCACAAGGTAGCCGAAACCACAGGTCCCAAGGCCCCTGAGATGAGAAAAACGAAGCCCAACTGCTCTGGGAAACCAAACCCACACTCCGTCCTTCATGTTTTCTTGCGTGGTTCCCTTGGACTCGCTCAGGAACTTGGCACCTGAACCTCTGGAGCAAATGCAGCGTCCAAGAGAGCAGGTTTCTGAACGTGCTCAAAGGTCAAAACAATCCTGTCCCCTGTGTAAATATTCCTGTCAGGCAGGGCCAAAATAATTATCTCAGATGGCATTTCCTTTAATAAGCAAAGCAGAGGCTTAAATATTTATGGCTATTTGTTCAGAGACCTTGAAATCGATTGTCACTAGCAGCTCCTGGCCACAGGAAGGGGAGCCGAGGTGGAGAATGTCACCAACAAACGATGTGGCGCCGAGGGGGCGTCCAGGAAAGAAAGGCCCTTGTCCTCCCCCAGTGGCCCCTGGAGCCAACACACAGGGGGATCTGAACTTTGAAATAAAAAAATAACACACAAATTTATTTTTAACATTTCAGAGACATGTGAGAGTCTTTGAGAAGGTGGTCAGGAGCTTTGTGGTGGGTTGAGTTTTGACACCCCCTACCCCCCTAACAGGAGTTGTAAATCTTAACCTCTACGTTGGGGGGGGGGGGTGGTAGCACCGTGAGTTAAGCCCGGGGCTCCTTACCAGAAGGTGGGGGCGTGAACTCCCCTCTGGGAGCAGAAAGCCTTCCAGACTCTGAAACGCCAGGGAGCAGCGCCGCCCTGTCCGGTAGGGTACCTTCGAGCCAGAATGGGCTGGACAGCTGTGAGTCGGGTTAGGATGTAATCTCACCTGGAATCGGACTTTCTTTGACATGTTAATGAGGCCACATCAGTGTAGCGCAGTCTGAAGCTGGTCTTACTTGAGATCTAAAAGGAGCGAGACGTCTACTCGGGGAAGACGCATGTCCCGGTGGCCACCAAGGAATTGAAAGCAAGAAGCTTAGAGAGACAAGTGTATCTCCCAAGATGCATGGAGAGAGCCTTCCCTCCCCTAGAGCCGGTGCCCTGAATTCCACCAGTGGTTGCCCATTGGGCTGCTAACTAGCTAGAAGGTCAGCAGTTCAAAACCACCAACTTCTCTGAGGGAGAAAGATGAGGCTTTCTATTCCCATAAAGAGTTAAACTCTCAGGAACCCGCAGGGGCAGTTCTACCCTGTCCTGTAATAGAAGGTCACTCATGTTGAGTCAAAATCAACTCGATGGCAGTGAGTCGTTGGTTGTCTTTGTTTTTGTTTAACAGTTTTATTGTCCCTTCTTCCCCATATCATATAATCCAGGAGCTCAGTCATATCAAGAGGAGCTGTACCCTCATCACCACAATAGAGTTTAGAACATCCTCTTTTTTCTTGTCCTTACTGTTATTGGTGTAATTATATATTTTTAACTTTAGCAAAAATATACACAACGAAACATTCTCCAACTCAACAGCTTCTACAGGTATAACCAGTGCCATCGATTATACTCTGTGTTATTCAGCCATGGCTGATAACCCTTTCCAAATCACCCCACCCCATTGGCATCCACGCAGTGCCCCTCAGTAGCAAATCCTCCTTTACCCAGGGGTCCATTGGCCAACTTTGCTTTCTTTCTTTCTCCTAGTACATTTCTAGAAGTAAAATTCACACGCCAAGCACTTCCATAGTTAAGTCGCTCTTAAACAGAGTTGCGTCTACATCATCACAATCGGTTCTAGGGCTCCCTGCCTCATCCCACATTCATTGTCTGCACCCCAATTCCCCTCACCCTCCCCACCCTCATTAAGCCACTGCTTCAGTTATTGTCTTTACATATCCACTCCTTCTGTGCCTCATAAACTAGGAAACCGATCAGAAACAATAAAGCACAGAACAGAAAGAAGAAAGAAAAGGCCACCAACAATATTTAGAAAGCCAGAGGAGAACTTTCTGTCGTGTAACAAGGGTGAAATATTCAAGCCTGGCGCAAATTCAGGTTGGGTCAAGAGGGAGGTCAACTAGCCAAAGGTCATATTATACCGCTGTTCGATCCACCCATAAGCAAGTTTACAATAATCTCTGAGAGTAAAGCTGTTTGAGTTGGCCTAGTCTGACTAGATCCTCTGCAGATGGGGTTTGGGTTCCCACCGTCCTCCATAGCCTTCTGCTATGTTAGGTGTTTACAATTTTAGCTCTGATTCTTTTCCCTTCGTCATATTTGGATTTTGTTATTGTCATCTTTGGATCATGCAGGCTGGTGTGCTTCTTCCATGTGGCACCTCACTTGGATGGTTGCTTGTCTGAAGACAGGCTTTAAGAGCCGGGCACCATCTGCTTTCTTCACCACACTTGACTGATCTTCAGTGATCTCGTCATGATGGCGAGGCTGGAGCAGGGCCTTGCTGGCAGTGGGTTTTGAGCCTCTGAAACTGTGAGGAAGTAAGGGCTGTCCCCCAGTGCCACCCCCGTGTGGGAATTCTGCGACAGCAGCTCCTGCCCGGGATACTAAGTCAGGATCCAGGGCCCTGTCAGAGTTCTAATCACAACTCAAGTCTCTCCTGGTGACCGAGATGCTGACTCCTGCATGGGAGGGAAGGACAGAGACAGCAGCCTGGCTGGTGGTGCTATCTGGTCAGCGTTGCATTGCCGGCCGCAGCGTCAGCAGTTCAATCCCACCAACCACGCTGTGGATGGGGTCACTGTGAGTCAGAATCTACTCAGTGGCAGTGGGTCTGGCTGGTCTGGTGTGCATGTGCACCCCCTGCAGGAGGGAGAGCAAAGGTCATTAAGATGCCCCCAGCTCAGCCTCCCTCGCTGTGGGTTTCCAAAACTGTAGCAGTCTCTGAGAACAGAAAGCCTCCTCTTTGCCCTGCAGAGCAGCTGGTGGTTTTGAACTGCTGCTCTTGTTTGTAGCAGTCCAGCGCGTAATCCACTGCACCACCAGGGATCCATCTGTTTCAGGGATCCACTCAGACCTACATGGGGTCACTGTGACTCAGAGCCAGTCAGACCTTGGCGGAAGAGCTCTGGCACTGTTGCCCGAGTCCATTTGTGGGGCACGGCAACTCCTTGGGGAGAGCCCAGTGGAAGCGCGCCATCAATTGCCCAGGTCTTAAGACAGAGGTTCTCAACCTGCCTAATGCCACGACCCTTTCATGCAGTTTCTCCTGTTCCTCCCCCAACCATAACATCATTTCTGTTGCTCCTTCAGCACTGTGATTTTGCTACTGTTATGAATCGGGTAACCCCTGTGAAAGGGTCATTCGACCCCCAAAGGGGTCGCAACCCACAGGATGAGAACTGCTGTCTTAAGGAATCCCACTGGCTCAGGGCTGACACCTTGAGCTGCTAACCCCAAAACCAGCAGTTCAAACTCACCGGCTGCTCTGTAAAGCATGATGAGGCTCTCTGCGCCCTTAAAGATTTGCTGTCTCGCTAAACTCTAAGGACCAGTTCCACCCTGCCCCGTGGGGTCTCTCTGAGTCAGAGTAGCAGGGAGTTTGGCTTGGGGGCCAGCTGCTTGGGAGCCGACGCCACATCTTTCTTGGGAGGAACCCCTGGTGGGTAAGCAGCACCCTCCTGTCACTTAGCAGTCTACCAAGCACTTCACTGCGGTTGCACCACCAGGTGGGAACTCAGGTGGGAACTCTGCAGCCCAGATATTTGCGGCAGGAGTCCCAAGGCTGTTCCTGACGGCAAGCCACAAGACGCAGAGGGCAGGGTGGAAGGCCGTGGACCGATGGACCGGGTCTGGGGAGCTGAGTGTCTCAGAGTCCACGAAACTCAGTCCCTAGCACCACCACCAGGTTGGGTGCCCCTAAGGCCGTCCCTGGCTCTGGGTGAGGGTGGGGAGGCACAGGGAGGAGGGAAGGTGGTAAGGGAGAAAATGAGCCGGCAGCACCCTGGCAGCAGTCAGGCAGTAAATTAGCCCTCGCCAGACTGAAAAGAAGGGGGAGACGGTGCAGAGTGGGGGAGGGGTGCTCATCAAACCTAGGACAAGCCCGCAGAGATGGGCTGCCAGCCCCCCCAGCCCGAGCGGGCAGCAGGACAGAAGGACCGCTTTATTAGAGAATGAAGCAATAAACCCAGTCGGCATTTTTTTTTTTCCAATCAAAGGCCAATTTCCCTCCGTGACGGGTCACGGCTCAGCAGGCCCGGATTGAGAGAGAAAATCAAGCAGACGCAGTCGCTGGAGAATATGTAAAAAGCTAAGGCCTGGCTGCCCTTTAGGCGGTCTGCCTCCCATGGTGCAGCTCTGCGAGGTTTTCCAGGGAACAAAATCAAACTCACGGCCATCGAGTCAATGCCGACGCACAGCCAGCCACCCTGTAGGACGGGGCAGAACCGCCCTCGTGGGTTTCTGAGACTGGCACCCTACGGGAGCAGAAGGCCTCGTCCTTCTGCAGAGCAGCTGTTGGTTTTGAGCTGCTGACCTTGTGGCTAGCAGCCCAACCGTGACCTGTTATGCCACTAGGGGTCACCGAGTGGGCCACATCCCGGCGTGGCTTCTACCTTCTGCCCGCGTATCTCCAATTCTCCCAGCGTCAGTCCTGGAGCGTTTAGCCTTCCGTACCTAACCTTGCTGAGTGTGGTGGTCATTTGCCCCAGTCTAGGCCCCCAGGTGATGGATCAAGTCTCCCTTTTAGGACCCCGAGGCTCCAGGAGCGGCGTGATCCTGCCCCAGATGAGGGAGTGGAGATCTCCGCTGTACCCGGGATCCCGGGACGCAGGACCCCAACTAGGCACCAAACCCGCTGCCACTGAGTAGATTCCAACTCACGGCGACACTGTAGGACAGAGTACACCTGCCCCCACGGGGTGTCCAAGGCTGCCACACCGGCTGACCTCTCAGCTGCCAAGCAAAAGGCTGGCCACTCAATCCTCCCCTCAGTGTTGCCTACAAAGAAAGATCTGGCGACCTATTTCCAAAAGGTCAGCACCCCAAGAACCCTGAGCCTCGTGAGTTCAACCAGCCAACAGAGGGAAGGCCTGGCACCCGGGGATACCTATGGTGCCAGCGTGGCCTTGGTCACAGTTGTCCTGGTGATGCCAGCAGCTGTACCCTCACATAGCTGTCCTCAAGCTGCTCCAGGCCCGGCCTGACAGTGGTCTGGAAGCTGCTGAAGGCCCACCCTCTCTGGGCGACCTTTGAGTGAGTTGGCCTGGCCCCGGGGTGGCAGGGTGGGTGGCCTTGGAACCACGGTGGGTGAGAAGGGGGAAGCTGCCCCCTCGCCCTTTCCTGCCTTGGGCCCCGTGCCCGTGCTAAAAGAAAGCGCATTCAGCTCTCAGTTTCCCAAGACAGGCAGCCATTTGTAACGTCCTGACAGTCCCCAGCAGTTGGCTCATAGAAGCTCAATAATAATGTTCATAATGACAAGCAGCGGTAAAACAGAATGACAGTGGCCCTGTCGGGGGTCTGCTTGTGAAGCTACAGCCAGCCTCCCAGTGCTGCAGGGAAGCAGGCCAGCCTCCCACCAAACCCCCTCCTCTTCTCTGTGTCTCTCCATTTACCAAAAGCCAGACTGCCTTCCTGCCTCTGGTCTGGGGCTTTGGGTAGCAGGCAGCTCCAGGGCTTGGCTGCAAGCCTGTGCGGTGCCGGGGGATGGGGAGTGGAGTTGGGGGGGGGGGTAACTCATCCTCCATCCCTCAGTATGAGTCTGATCCTCAGCCTGAAGCTGGCCCCCTATGCCAGTGAGCACCCCCGCCAAGGAGGAGCCCAGCTCTGTCTGTCCAAGAGACATCAAATCATAATCAAAAAGCCGTTTGCAGCACATTTTTAAAGACTTGGGGTTTTTTTTGTTTGTTTGTTTTGCTTTTAAAAGAATAAATGCAATGAATTGAAAAGATACCTGTTTCTGGTACAAACAGGCAAGGTATGTGAAGGATGGGGCTTCGTGTCCATCCAGAGCTGCTTCATAAGAAAGACCTGACCATGGACTTCCCAAACGCCCCCCCCCCCCCCAAGGAGCCCAGTCCTGCCCTGACACACACAGGGTCCCCGGGAGCTGGAGCTGATGTATGCAGCTGCGATCTCTGTGTCACTACATTTTCAGTCATTAGTGAGATAGGTTGTTTTCTTCCTGTCCCCTCAGTCCACAAGATCCCACGTGTATTTGACACATAGAGCACCTTGGTGTGGCTGAGTCCCATTTCAGAGGTTCAAAGCCACAGCTGGCTAGCGGCTACTGGGTCGGGCAGTGCAGGTCTGGTCGGCTAGAAAGGGCTGGGGGAAACACTCCGTTGGAATCATGCCTACCTACGTGCTTACCTCTGCGTGGGGCTCCCCAGCACCCATCCCCTTTTGCAGTACGCTTTTGGAGTATTGTAGTGACTCATTCTAGCAGCCGGGCACCGAAGGAAAAGCAAGCCATTTTCTAAAAGTGGATTCGCAGCATTGAGGTCTTTTAGATCGACGGGCCTTTGCTTTTCATTTAGAGCAGTGTTTCCCACAGTGGGCGCAGGCAGGCACCCACACTTTATCCTGGATTACAGGCAATGGAATCAACATTTTCAATTGCCACGGGCCGGCGCGGCATAATTTTTTAATTAAAACCGGCAGCGGCAGGCTCACATGTTTGGGAACCTTCATCTAGCGGGTGAGTCCGGGTGAGATTGTGAACTCACTCAGGAAGAACTTCTCCAGCAGGATCTGACAGCACACCCTGTTGCCACAGTTAAAGACCCACGTTTGGAGAGGCTCTGGGAGTAGGTGAGCCACTGGACAGATAAGGTCGTCGATGGGAAAAGCCAGCCCCTGGCACCTGGCACTCTGCACCTTGCTCTGACTCCTGGGTCTCTATGAGTCGGAATCAGCTTGTTGGCACTTCCTGCTGACATACTCAAGCAGAGCAAGGAAGAGAGAGAGACCCCAGCCCCCGCCCTGGCCAGGTTGCTGTGACTTGTAGGCTTTGCGAATCCCTCTGGGCAGAGATTTGGGGCTCCTCCTTCAGACCCCACCGACGGGCACAGAGTGTAGATGGTGCACAGCAGGTGCCCAGCAAGACTGCTTTCACTCCTCCCCAGGGGACGTTTCCCTGCAGAGACACTTTATGGAAACACTGGGTGTCAGAGATTTGCTTCTGTGTGGCCACCATCGCTAGCTGCCAAGTCAGCCTCCCCCACTGTAAGACCCCCCGCCCCAAGATCTCAGTGGTTATCGCAACAAACATGTCCTTGTTGTCACAGTCGGTTATGGGTCGGAAAGCGTGACTCCACTGCACAGCTGTGCCTTCTGGGAACCCCAGCCTCCAAACCACAATGGCAAGAGGCTCACGAGCTTTAACTACCTCGACCCGGAAGCGATACTGTCCCACTGGTCGGCGGGCCCCGTCCCAGGGGCAAAGGAGACTGGGAAATACCGGACAAGCACAAGGGCTGTTGGCGCAGGGCACCCATCAGACCGTGGGGTACGTCCTTGGATCCTAATTAATTTTCTAACGGGCCGGCTCAGAGCCTCTTCCTTCCAGCTCTTCCCCTCTTCCCAAAGACTCGTTTTTAAATTGCGTTGCTAGGGCAGGTCTGCCCCCGCCATTAGCATGGGTTTTGTACCGCTGGAGCTCAAGTGGAATTGCCAGCTCCACTGCCGGGAGAGAACAATGGCTTTCAGGATTTCGCTGCAAGCTTCAGCCGGATTCTTTGCCTGGGCGCAGGTTAAGCATGTGCTAAATGGAGGATGGATAAAGCAAAGGTTAGACATCGTCTCTAAGCTCAAGATTTATCTTTGTTGCTTTGAGATGAGATTCTAGTCCACCGGACACATCTTTAGAGAAATGTGCAGTGGCATTGTATCAGGGGTCCACGGAGGGTCTGCCTGCGCAGCAGCTGAGGTTGTCATTTAACCCGTTCTGCATCAATGGGTCACACCTTCACGCCGAGGGCACATTCTCAATAGTTCCTATCTGGATATCGAGGTTCCTCGGCTCTAGTTTCCCTGTCCCTTCCCACCCCACCCCTTCCTTTTGGTCTTTGCTTTAAAGTCTTGTTGACCGGTTGGGCGCATCCAGGTGGGTTTGAAGTGGCGCAGGACTTAGCAGGCGATCTCCATGATTCATGAAGGCGGTTTGTTATTCGGCCACTGTGTGCTCAGCTGTTCGTTTCTGTTCAAGTTTGGAAGACGGGCTGAAGGCTTTGGGAGACCTTCAGTGTCAACCAGTCAAGATAGTATGATCAACCACCTCTTGATGTTTTGACTCGGGCACTGCCAACGGGGCCACAGTTTAATTGAGATACCTCACTGCCATCGGGTCCATTCTGACGCGTGGTAGTCCTATAGGACAGGGAAGAACTGCCCCATGGGCTTCTGAGACTGTAACTCTTTTTTAAGAAGAGAAAGTCTTGTCTTTCTCTCTCAGAGCAACTGGTAGTTTCGAACTGCTGACCTTGTGGTTAGCGGCCCAACTCACCACCCACGACGCCACCAGAGAGGCACTCCGGAATGGACGGTACAAACCAGATCTTCTTAACTTGTTAGTGTTTGCTATTGTGCTTGAGCTGGATTCCTTAGAGAAGCATTTTGATTGGTAACCATCAAGTTAAAATATTTTCATTTTTACCACCTGTGGGTTTCTTCTTCAACATTATTCCTAACCAACAGCGTTTTCTCCTCTGCACGTGTTTGCCTGGGAGATGGCTCGTTTCCCGTCAGACATCACAGAGGCTGTCTTTGATTTTGCAATGTGGGCACAGCTCGGCAAACCCCTCCTTGGAGATGAGTCATCATTGTGTTTGTGGAACTCGGCCACTTTGTCCTAGAGCAGCGGTTCTCAACCGGTGGGTCTCGACCCCTTTGGGGGTCAAATGACCCTTTCACGGGGGTCGCCTGGGACCATTGGAAAACACAGATTTCCAGTGGTCTTAGGAACCGAGACACCACTCTTCTGTCCATCTCCAGGCAGGTCCGTCCACATACAGATATGCCCACCTACGAGTACCCGGTGTGAAGACTGTACCTATGCTACACCGTGCTTCAAGACAAGATTACTTTTGTTTGTCATTAGAAATAAATATTTCATAAATATAATGACATATTGTTTTGTGATGAATCACTATGCTTTAATTATGTTCAACTTGTAACAATGAAAATACATCCTGCATATCAGATATTTACATGGCGATTCATCACAGTAGCAAAATGACAGTGATGAAGTAGCAATGAAAATAATGTTATGGTTGGGGGTCACCACCACATGAGGAACTGTATGGAAAGGTTGCAGCCCGAGGAAGATTGAGAACCACTGGTTTAGACTCTTCATTTTTACCGCCCCAAGCGAAAACATGAGCTCTTGTGACACTTTATGGGGGACAGTTAGGCTCATTCATCTTTTGAGACACGTTTGTTTCAGAATGTTTGGTTTTCAGTGAGAGTTTACACAGCAAATGAGGTTTGTGATGGATGGTTTCACCACAAATGGCCCCGTGACATTAGCTAACGTTTCTCCCCAGTGTACTCTATTCACTTTAATTGTGTTCTGGTTCTGGTCTGGTCTGTTGCCTCTGTGCCAGTTTTCTGCCTGTTTCTCTTCTTCTCTTGGTTTTGGAGTCACCATGGCCTTTGATCCCCCAGAGATGGATTTATAATGGAGCTCCTTACTCACAGGGGCGAGCCTTGATTTTGTGGGCCCGTCTTTTTTTTTTTGTTCAAAGGCGAAATGGGGGGTGGGGGTCCAGTTCAAAATATAAAGAGTGTCTCAGGGTGATAGTCTCAAGCAGTCTTCTGCTCTCTGATCCAGGAAGTCAGGGTCCATCGATTGGGGCATTGATCTGAAGGATCAGCACCGATAGCTAACCATCACCTAGTTCTTTCTGGTCTCAGAGTAGATGAAGTGGGCCTTGTCCACAAGTTTCTTCCCTTGGATTTTGGTTCGATTCAAGTCAGATTTCCCACAAAAATTAAGGAAAGGAATTTACCATTCTATTCCATAGTCATCCTTAATGTATACACATAGCCTGCTAGGGTTTTCGGATCAAGTCCAGTTACATGCATGATCCACCCCCCCTCCCAACCTTTCTGGATGAACAGAGCTGTCCGTGGACAGAATGAATGCTCCATTCTAAGGAATGAGCATATTTTATTCTGGTTGGCACCGCTTCCACCGTTTTAGGTGCAGGAACTAGAGAGTGCCCCTAGAGAAAGGATTTGCACACTCCTTCGCCCACTCATTCACGTGTCCTTTCCTCCGAGTAGTCATTGCACCCTAAACAAGTCGGTGGGGACTACGACATTTTCTTTAATACGAGTTCCCGCACCTGGTGCCATTGACTTGATTCCAAAGCACAGCGACCCTGTAAAATTAAAACTGCCCAATAGGTTCCCACACCTGTGAATTTTTATGGACGCCATCCATTGCGTCTTTCTCCTGCGGAGCAGCTGTGGGGTCAGACCGCCCCCTGTACCTTAGCAGTGGAGCATATAAGCCACGGCTCCACCAGAGCTTCTCTGTGGTGCGATGCTAAAAGTAGAGTCACAGGAAAGGCTCCCTTTAAACTCGTGTCCTGATCCTGTTACCTTTCGGTGTGCCATGGTTTTGTTGGTTTGTTGTAACTCGGCAAGTACTTGTAGGTGGGAAAGCATTTTAGTCATTCTCTGTTGACATGGCACAGCAGTTCTGCTCTCTGTTCTACCGTAGAAACAAAGCAACCCCCCCTGAAACTGTTGCCCACTAATTGTAGCTGGTCAGTGGTCAGCTGACTCCCAGGTAGGTGAGCGAGCCCAACCAAGGTCAGCAGAGCCCTCCTGGCTGACCACCTGACCAAGGTAAAGACTCAACAGCTATCCTCAAATGAAGAGCTCCTTCTGCTTAAGTTAGAGCCATGGGTTTAATGCTCTAACTGTATGGGAGACTCTGGTGGGAGGTGCCAGGCCCAGAATCCAGTCTCAGCGATTCCCTTCCATAACCACGTGGCAGCCAGGGTATTCTCACACGTTAGACAATGCCATCCCAACGCTCTACCCCTACTGCCACTCAGTCATGTCTGACTCCTCACGACCCTCTAGGGCAGGGAAGAATTGCCCCCTAGGCTTTCCAAGGCTGTCCATCTTTTCAGAAGCAGTTACGTGCTGCCCGTGAGTTTGAACTGGCCACCTTTCTGTTAGCAGCTCAATACTCAACCCCCTGTGCCAGCAGGGCTCCTGCACGCACTATGCCCGTTCCAAAGGGCAGGTTCAAAAGTGGGACACGGGCAGGCAGCTTCTCACCTTTCCTTGCCTCAGTTTCTACTTCTGGAAAATAATTATAGTGTCTGCATTTATATATGTGACTGTGAGGGGGCTTAAAAAATGGAAGCATTCCATTATCTTTTCATTATTTTTCACAAATGGTTTGAAGCCCCTTCGAGCGTGTGTGTGTGTGTGTGTGTACACACATGTGCACGTATATACATAATCATACACACAGTTAACTAGTGCTGGAGACCCCGATGAAGCTGGCAGAGGATAGTGGTCTTAAGTGGTGCAGGCCTTTTGGGGGACGACTTGCCATTGTATCCGTGGTTATTGAACAGGGGGCTCTTTGGACCCTATCACTGCCCTGCCTGGGAACTGGGATCCCTCATCCCAAAGTACTAGCGTCAATCACCTCTTGGCACTAGATTGGGGACCGGCTTTGGGCTTTCTTTTTAATGCATTTCTTCATATGAGTCTCTAAGTGTTTTGTTTTTCTAAGGAAAGGACCTGTAGGAAAGAGCAGATGCCTGTTTACAAAGAAAGGCAAACCTCCTTGTAAGTCCCCGCGGTTACCGTTTTCTCATCAAGGGAGTGTATGCTGAGCTGCCGGATCCAAACGTGCTCCCTTGTTGCTGCCCACAGCCGGCCAAGTGGCAGGGGCTCGCACCCCACGGGGGATGCGTTTGAGGCCTGGAGACAGGCGGGCAGGCACGTGTCCCAGGAGTTCGCACCACACCATTCACAGGCCATACCTAGACCAGCGGTTCTCAACGTGGGTCACAACCCCTTTGGGAGTCGAACAACCCTTTCACAGGGGTCACCCAATTCATAATATTAGCAAAATGACAGTGATGAAGTAACAATGAAAATAAGTTTATGGTTGGGGGGTCACCACCACATGGGGAACTGTATGAAAGGGTCACGGCATGAGGAAGGCTGAGAACCACTGCCCTAGAACCTTCCAGAAGCAAATGTGGATGCCAAATGGCAGCAGGTTGAGCAGAGCATCTCCTAGTGCAAGGGGGCTTCAAGAGAGTCAGGGGGAGGCCATGATCGTTTTGTTCCATTTCCCCACGAACTTTTTGAACATCTCACCTCAATAGCATCAGGCACGCATGCAACCTCTCAGGAAGGGTAAGGAGCCAGTGTTTAATAAGCCAGGCCACACTGGCAAATGCCAGTCTTTCAGTATTCAGACTCTATGGGACCATGCCATTGCCCCTGCCCCCTAAATTCCTCAGAAAGCACCTCTCAGTAAAAAGAGCACATCCTAATGAGTCACCATACCATAGACCAGGGGTCCTGAAACTTCTTAAATAGAAGGCCAGTTCACTGTCCCTCAGACCTGTTGGAGGGCCAGGCCATAGTTTAAAACAACTATAAACAAATTGCTATGCACACTGAACATATCTTATTTTGAAGTAAAAAAACAAAAGGGGGGAAAACACCCAGCGGGCTGGATAAATGTCCTTGGCGGGCCGCATGTGGCCGTAGCTTGAGGACGCCTGCCTCAGACCCACCTGCCCAGCTAGCAAAACTGGCGGGAATCCCTTCTGCTCCCCCCCTCTCCAGACCACAGTTTAGTGGGTCCAGCTGTCCTTTTTCTACAATGGGTGGGTTTGAATTGAGATTCAAACAAGGTCCAAATATGGCATTTGATTATTGTACTTTCTATTTCTGTGTAAACATTTTGGAAATGTGTTTTTCCCCTGTCTTTTTACCTCCCCCCTCCTCTTCCTCCCCATCATCATCACCATCAGCAGCAGCAACCTAGTCTGACCATTTTAGTTATCCACCCCTCTCACTGAAGAGTGCAGGACACAAAGTCCCACCGTCCTCACAAGAACCTAGGGGTGGCCAGATGTTGTCTCCCCTACGTTGGACAGATCCGTCCCTGGAAAAGGCCATCACATGTGGCAGCGTAGAGGGGTAGGAAACAGGGGGAGGACCTCTGATGAGCTGGATGGACACAGTGGCTGCAGCAGTGGCCCAGACAGAAGGACATGCGGGAGGATGGAGCAGGGGCAGGCGGTGGTTCATTCTCCTGTACACAGTGTCTCTGTGAGTGGGAGCCGGCCGGGCAGCTCCGGTGCCGTCTCTCCATGACTTCTGCCATTTCCTAGACCACAGACTCCGCCTCCGGACCCAAGTGTCTGTCACCACAGAGGAAGAACCAGCTTCGGAGCAGTGACTCCTCGGGCGAGGTTTCTGGGCATGTCTCATTGTTGGTGCAGAACCCAAGGACAACTCTCCACGCGTGTGTCGATGCCCCCTTGCCTGATCACTCACTGCAACTCCTCTGTTTGTTTTCACACAGATCATCGCCTACCAGCCGTATGGGAAGTCGGTGGACTGGTGGGCATACGGCGTCCTATTATACGAAATGCTAGCTGGCCAGGTAACGTCTCACTTCACCTTTACGGTGGGCTGTCACTGTGCAACGTGGCTCCTTTCGCTCGGCTGGGGCAGTGGTAGCAGGCTCCGACACTCGGACTGTGGGAGATGCAAGTAGATGTGAATGCTAAGCGAAGAAGGAGAAAAGTAATAAAGTCAGAGAAGGGGATGGAAAGTGCTGGGGGAGGGTTGGCGTTGGAGGGAGGATGGCCAGCGCAGAGCTCATGTGGCAGGTGACACTGAGCCAAGACTGGAAGGGAGCCAGGGGATGGCCCGGTGGGCGCCTGGGGAAAGAGCATTCCAGGTCGAGGGAAGGACCAGGACAAAGGCCCTGGGGCGGGAACCTGCGAATCGCAGCACACCCTGAAGAACGCCATCCAGGCCACTGAGGGGGTACGCGGAAATGGTCGAGTCGCTGTCCGATCTGCTGGGCACATTCTCCGCACCACCACAAATATGGGACGTTTTAAAAAGGTGGGGGTGAGGGCTGGGGAAACACAAGCAAGCCTCCAGGGTGGCTGGAACAGAGGGAGCTAGTGGGGGGGCGTCCGAGAGGAATGGTCCTCGTCAGGCCACATCAGCGAGGAGGACGACCCCTCGGCTTTTACCCCAGGATGGGGAGCCTTCTCCCCAAGGCTTTCCAACAACCCCTACTCCCGCGTCTCAATTCTGACTTGTAGCAATCCCATCGGACTGCGTACAACTGCTCCCTGGGCTGTTTCCCAAGCTGTCCATCTTTAAGGAAGCACGTAGCCTCCTCTTTGTCCTGCAGAACAGCCAGTGGGTTTGAACAGCTGACCTTGCAGTTAGCCATCCGCCGCTTCACCCATCCACTGCCCCTCAAGCTGCTAACCACAAAGGGGGTGGTTCAAATGCACTAGATGGTCCGCAGGAACGAAGACAAGGCTATCCGATTCTACTGCTAGGAGGCGCCAGCAAGTCCGTTCGAACCCACAGTGACCCTGTGCACCCAGAGCGAAACACTGCCGGGCCCTGCGCCAACCCCACCATTATAACCAGGCAGCCCAGGCCTGCTTCCGTACCAAATGCTCTGAGGTGCCAGTCTGCAGGTGGCCACGGTTCCTCAGTGGTGTGAAGACTTGACTGGCACTTGAAGAGTGATTTCTTGTTTGTTTAGGGCTCCCCTAGGGGAGACATGGGGGTTATAAGCATGGTAGGCAGGCTCCATGGAGCCAGGGCCCAGGAGGGCACAGCTGGGGAGTCACGAGCCCCTGGAGTCATTTCCCCTGCTTTAGAATTTTGACAATGACATTTGACCCCGAACCATCTGCCTGCCCAGGAGCCAAGCTGTCCCCATGGACACAAAGAGCCAAGCTTCCCTTCTCCACCCCACTTGAGCGAGCAACTCCAGCGCACAAGGCCTGCTTTCATGGAGAAGCACATTTGCTTCCTCCGACAAATGGGAGGGTTGGGGGATACGTAGGATCTGATAACAAGGGCATTTACAAGACAGAAACTGAGTTGAGTTTATTGGCAAGCAGGATATTAGAGTTCCAGAGTGAGGCGCTGCTGCTGCTGCTGCTGCTGCTGCTGCTGCTGCTGCTGCTGCTGCTGCTTCTGCTTCAAAGCCCTCCTGCCTCCCTCTCTCCACCTTCCCTTAGGCGTTCCTGGGTAGTGCTCATGGTTAAGTGCTCAACTACCAAAGAAAAGGTTGTCAGTTCTATTCCAAGCAGAGGTGCCTGGAGAACGGCCTGGCCATCTACTGCCGAGAGATCAGCCAGTGAACAGCTGTGGCTCACAGTTCTGCGAAACCCATGGTGTCTCCATGAGTTGGCATTAACCTTGTGCCAATGGGTGGGTTGGTTGGTGGTTGACTGGATGATTGGTTGGTTGGTTGGTTGGTTGGTTGGTTGATGAGTGGGTGGTGAATTGGTTTGCTGGTTGGCTGGTCAGTGGGTTGGTGGTTGGATGTGTGTGGGGGTGGCTGACTGGGCTGGTTCATTGGTTGCTGGTCGATAGGTGGGTGAGTGAGTAGATGGTGGGTTGGTTCATTGGTTGGCCTTCCTTATGTGTCTTGTGCACACCAACCAATACCCAGAGTGGACTTGAAGAAAGTTTCCTTACCTTACTCTGCCCCCCACCCCCACCCAAGCAATGGACCTCGCGGCTCTCTACTTCTCAATGGCTCCGGAACACTGAGGCGTGTTGGCAGTATTTCCCAGCCTGCTTCTGAATGCCCCTTCACCTGGCTTCTAGGACCCCCCTGTGTGCGTTCACAATGTCTGCAGTGATGCTCTTCCCAAACAGCATCTGCAAGACACGCCATGTTCGGGACAGTGGTGGGAATGGAGGACGCCACCCTTCCCCTTCTCACTCCTCACAGCGCCTGCCACAAACACTTTCTTCTCATTCAGACGTCTCCTCTGGTTCCTCAATGCAAGTGTAGCCATCTTCCAGGGCAGACGCTCAGCCCAGGAAGGGTCACCCAGCCTCCAGGGGTGTGTATCTGCTATCCCTCCAAGCAGCAGGGGCAGAAAAGGAAGAGGAATCGCAAAGTTGTTGACCAGGTTGTGGCCAGAATCTGCCCTCATTCGTCACCAAGGGCTGAGGATGGACAGAAAAGGGAAAAACAGCTTGCTGCAATCTTCTTCTCCCTGGCTGTACTTATTGTCAGCTGCCAAGGGGGCAGTTAAGCCGAACAGAACAGCCAGGCTTCATGCAGTTCCTGGATGGCTTGATAAATACAATGACTTGATGACTTCACGACTCCGGGGTGTAAATAGTCTTTGAATGCGCAGGTTGCTGCTTGGAGGCCTGTGGGGGTGGGGGGTGGGTGTTGTTCACCACTGACGGGCCAGCCATCCCCTCTGGATGGCCCCTTTTGCGGGGCTTAATTATGCTCTGTCTCCTTCCTCCCCTGATGACTCTGTAATGGGCGCTTAATCCCAGCGCTTCGCCCATAATTGTCCTTGGATGCTCTTGTCACTCCTCTTGCAGGCCATCCGTCACCTGCAAATAACCCGCCCCAGGCCCAGGACCGCTTCCTGTGGATGGGATGCAGGACTCCTTTCCAAACATCTGAAACCTCCACCCTGCTTCAAACTCACAAAGCAGATGGAGTTAAAGTTGTGTGTGTGTGTGTGTGTGTGTGTGTGTGTGTGTGTGTGTGAGAGAGAGAGAGAGACAGACAGACAGACAGACAGACAGACAGACACACATATCTGCTTCATAAGTGTTTGTACCCAAGCCCAAGACTTGCTCACAGGTTGCTTAGGGCTTAGCTTGGAACACTGAGTCCAGATTTGTCACAAGTCCTCAGGGATTGGGTGATGGGGGAGGGGACTGGATAGAAGAGAAGCAGCCCCCACTGCCACTGCATGATGGCCCGGCAGCACATTGCCCCTTGTCGTCTCCCCCAGGCTGGGCTCAGGCATCACAGGGGACAGAATGGAGCAGAATGACTACTTGTCCCCACTGCCCTGCCTCCCAGGCCTAAGCTTGAAAGCCAGCAGTGAGCTGTGGGAAGGGGTGGGGGGGGGCCAAGATACTTAACAGGGGCCATAAAAACACTCACATCCTGTGGCTGAAGAATCTCACACCTGGGAAATTACTCTTAGGAAGTAATTCAGAGAGTGGAATAAAGGCCGAGCACCTGAGCTGTTTGTGAAGGGGGGGGCGGGCGGGGGGGGGCGGGGGGGGGCATTGATCAGGGGATGCTGGGGTGAGCAATCCCATCTGCAGGGGAGCTACATTCACGGGCTCTGGAGCAGAGACGTGTGGCTAAAGAGGCAGGTGTCTGGGACCCCCAGCGGACACTGGCGAAGTGTGCACTTGAAGAGCCTACGGGCCCTTTTTGTCTTTCTCCACCGAAACCCATGCAAGGAGTCTATTCTGCCTCCTTGTGGCGCTGGAGCACCGAGAACTGCCCGGTAGAGTTTCCAGGGCTGTACGTCTGAACAGACGCAGCCTGCCACGGCCCGTGGAGGGTTGGTGGGACCCATGACTGGCTCTTTTCAGTTAGCAGCTGAACACTGTAATCCCAGCACCACCTGGAAGTTGCTTTCTGGACTTCTCCTCCCTCGGTCACTTTTATTATCATCAAGTTTAAATGAGGAATTGTTTTTCTTTTGCAGTGGGACTCCACATAGCTTATCTGAGTATGGTTTTCATCCAGTCATTTCTGGGTACTGGGTCGGTTGTACTTCGGCCTCACTACCGATGGGGTGGGACGTGCCACGAGTGCAGGCCAAGGAGAGCCAGCCGTACAGTGGCGAGGTGCAGGGCAGGGCATTTTAGGTGCTGGGGCAAGATACCCCCTGGGGCTCCTGTTCCAAGGGGGCTAGTGTAAACCAAGGTGGTGGCTGGTCCACAGTGCCAGGTTTTTGATTGACTCGGAGGCCCTGCCGCAGAGCCTCGTGGTCAAATGCTAGGCTGCTCACTACAAGGTCCATAGTTCGAATCCACCAGCTGCTCCTGGGAACATAAAGGAGGCTTTCTACTCCCATAAAGAGTTACAGTCTGGGAATCTCACTGGGCCAGTTCTACCCTGTCCTGCAGGGTCGCTATGGGTCGGCACCGACTCGGCAGCAGTGAGGTGGTTTTGTGGGCGGTGGGCAGAGCCCGCTCCCGACACACAGAGGGCATGGGGCTTCAGCAAGATGTAAATGCCCTGGAGCTGTTCCTGGTGCTACCAACACAGGAAGCCACGGTGACGACGCAGGAGCCTGCATGTTTGCAACAGCTGAGACAGAACCGGGACAGTTCCCGATGGCGTCCCAAAGCCAGGCGGAGGGGCTTTCACCAGAGAGCACAGCCCTCTGCCACCCTAGATGGCATCTTGTGTCGCCAGACAGGTCGCTCCAAGAACAGCAGGCCTGAGTTGTGTGTGTGTTGGGGAGGAAACAATCACGGCACCAAATTAGGCTCAGCCCGCTTGTTTGGCCTAGTGACAAGCCACTGTCTACCCAAGGAGGCCTGGACCATCTCAGCCCCACCTGCTATCAGAGCACCCCACTCTAGTGCACAGCATGTGAACTAGCCTCCCCACATTCGCCAAAGCCAGAGTGGGTCCTCGCTACATGCCGAGGGGACGTGGTACCCCAGGGGTCCTCTTCCCTGTCCAACTGTGGGCACATGGGCTCTAACCACTGGGATAGCCATGCACAGGACAGTTGAGAGCCCAGGCTCCCCTGTCAGAGAGGCTCCTTAGACTCCTGGCTCCGCTGCACCCCAGCTCTGTAACTTGGCCGAAGCACATAGCGGAACCTCAGCGATCGCAGCTGTAACACGGATCCAGAGGAGCTGGGAAAGCATCGTGGGATTGCTTTGGGGGTTGAAGGAGAGGCAGCAGGATGGTTCGGCCTTAAGCCCCGGCCCATAGAAAGAGCCTGGGAAACAGATTGCTGTCACTGCTCCGGCACCGCGGCGATGCTCGCTCTCCTCCAAATGCCCACTCTCCTCCTTCATCCGGCAGTATCACCTCACAGAGGGCGGTGTGGGAACTTAGGGGTTGGGCACGTTGTCTGCCTCCATCCGAGGATCACACACACACACACACACACACACACACACACACACACACACACACACACACACTGGGAAATGGAGGCTGTGCCTCGAGGGTGGACGTCCTCCAGGCTGCTTCGCCCAAGTTCAAACTCCAAAGGCCTCAGCGTCTCCACCCTGCTCCGCCTTCCAGACACAAAGCCATCTGCCACCTAACTCGATCCTAAGTAGATTGTTTTGCACATAATTGCTAGATTAATGGGTTAATTATCATTGGCTCAAAAATCATTAAAAGCATTCCTCAAAAGCATTACCTCTAAAGATGGTTTGGGGGCTGCCCAGGGCAAGATAACTAGGGAGACAGAGGACAAATGAAACAGCCCCAACCTAAGGGAGGGGGTCAGATGAGCAGGCATGTGACCAGCGAACACTGGGCTGAGGGGAGCCGAGATCCCGGCCGCGGGTCTTGGTCCCAGTTGGCCCTTCAGGTACCTGTTCATGGTTTCCTGGCCTCAACCTTTTCCCTCTTGCTCTTCCCTGGGACAGCCTCCCTTTGACGGCGAGGATGAAGACGAGCTCTTTCAGTCGATAATGGAGCACAACGTTTCCTACCCCAAGTCCCTGTCCAAGGAGGCGGTCTCCATCTGCAAAGGAGTGAGTCGACTCGGGGTGGGGTGGGGTGGAAGGTGGGTAGGTGGGAAAAGCACCCTGGCAAAAGTGTCAACCACCCTCCCCGCGCAGGGCTCTCCCACCCCTTGAGGGTTGGAGTGTGGTGGTGGTGGGCGGGGCAGGGTAGACGGAGGAGGGTTCTAAGCCCAGTGCTTGCTTTCTAAAAACCACACTCACTGCCATCGAGTCAGTTCCGACTCACAGCGACCCTGCAGGGCAGGGTAGAACTGCCCCGTAGGAAAGTGAGACCTAACTCTATGAGAGTGGAAGAAAGTCCTGTATCTTGGAGAGGCTGTATCTTGGAGGTGGTTTTGAACTGCTGAACTGAGGATCAGTAGCCCGGTGCATCACCACTGTGCCACCAGGGCCCCTCTGGCGCTTGCCGTACACCTGGGAAACCCCGCGGCACTGAGTGTTCTGAGTCCCGGCCGCCCTGGGTGAGCCCCAGTAAAATTGTGCTCCCTGGGGATTTTTGTGGCAGGCTATGTGGAAACAGGCTGCCAGGACTTTCTTCTGAGCTGCCTCTGGGTGGATTCAAGCCTCCAACCTTTGTAGTTCATAGCCAAGTGCATAACCATTTGAACCACCGGGGACGGCCGTCCCACAGGTACCGTTGAGTCGATGTCTGCGCTGGCAGCCCTCTGGGACACAGAAGAACTGCCCCATGGGTTTTTTCAGCTATGCTCTTATGGGAGCAGGTCGACAGGCCTTGCACCTACTGAGCTGCTGGGTGGGTGTGAATTTCCAGCCTTCTGGTGAGTGACCAGGACCTTAACCATGTGCAATCTAGTTTGACAGTAACTCACTGCCGCCGAGTCAATGGTGACTCACTGGGACCCTACAGGACAGGGTAGAACTGGCCCCTATACATTTGTGAGACTGTGACTGAAAAGCCTCCTCCTGGGGACGGCGGGTGGGTTTGATCTGCAGACCTTACGGTCAGTAGCCTAAGGCACAACTCACCACGCCTCCAGGGCTCCTTTGAAAGTCATGAGCCCCCATTCTGGCCACAGGATTCTGTTTTCTAACCCCTGAGCCTTTGATGGACCCTATTGTGGCCTGGAAAGTAGAACTCAAGAAGCTGTGAGCATCTTTCTGGATAGTGGCACTCTCAGAACATCAGCTCCTAGTGCTTGCCTGCCTCTCAGACACCGCAGCTCTGAGCGGAACAGCAGGAAAAGAAGGCTGTGGTGTAAATTTCTCTACACTTGCCCACGGGTGCAGGTTGTGTTTCTGTTTATCATGAAATGTCCCGTGGAAAGGTAAGTTCTTGTCAGCATCACAAGCTGTGACTTGGCTTTGACTCCACCAGTCATTGAAATGCCTTCCCCAGAGCATGCACCACTGGGCAGAGGCCGAGGCCGCGCCCGCAGATGAAGGCACAAGCTCCCCACAGAGGAAACGCGTAGCCAAGAAGCGAAGGCCGCCAGCAAAGCGATGGCATGGCCATGTAGCAGGGGCCGAACTGGCTTAAGCGACAGCTGTCTAGAAAGCCAGCGATCTCATTTCTCCCCTTCCTCTCTAGCTGATGACCAAACACCCCGCCAAGCGGCTGGGCTGTGGGATGGAGGGCGAGAGGGACGTGAGAGAGCACGCTTTCTTCCGGAGGATCGACTGGGAGAAACTGGAGAACCGGGAGATCCAGCCGCCGTTCAAGCCCAAAGTGGTGAGTCGCCGCTCCCAGTCGGGGCACCCCACCCACCTGTGTACCCCACAGCGAAGGGACTGATGACGGCTGCCCGAAGACCCCAGCCATACCCTCCTTCCTATGGTCTTCCTGCCGACTTTGGCGAGTCGGACGCGGGAGCCAGGAGGGGAGCCTGGCCCAGCAGCTGCAAAGCATCCCCAGAGATCAGGGGGCCAGGACTGTCCTGCTTTCGGGTTGGACTTGGTGCCCAGTGGCCTTGGGGGGACCTGGGGTCCGCGTCTGTCTCCAGCTTTCCCAAATCCCCCATGGGTTGATGGCAGCATCCTGCTGGGCTTTCCCCTTGTGGGAAGGCTCTCCTGTGCCATGGCCGCCACTTCCACCACGGCCACCTCGATCCTGACTCCCTACGCGAGACCCGGCGTTCCAGGCATCCGAGAAACATTGTGCCAGGCGCTGTTGGCAGTGCTTTCCACGTCCTGCCTGTCGGTGCGTGGTAGGTTGCAGTGTGCAGTTGAGAAAACTGAGGCACAGAGAGGCTGAGTCACTTGCCCAAGGACACCCAGCAATGGGGACCCATGGAGCTGGGTCTCGAACCCCAGCCTCGGAGCTCTAGACTCTGTGCCCCTCTCCAGGGCACCGATGCGCCATCTCGGTAGCAGTCCATGACTGTATCTCCAAGGGGTTGTGTCTCTCCAGGTAAACCGAGTCTCAAGGTACCCTTCCCCCACCACCTTCCAGGTGGCTGTGCACTGGGTAGTGGCTTTTCCTGTCTCCTCTGTCTAAGGCAAGAGCAGAGCCGTCCCTTTCTACGCCGCCACCTCCTCCACCTCACCTGGCTGCCCCCCAGGGTACAAAGAGAGCTGCTCTTGCCCACGGTCAATTACAGAAGCCTCGGCCATGTGGGTGGGTTCCAGATCCAACTAGGACGGGTGAGGGCGGCTGGGCTGACCCCCGGGCAGTGCATGGCTTCATCAGGAGGGCAGCTTCTCCCTCCGACCTGCTCATGTGCCTTCAGCTCTGAGAATGGAGCAGCGGTCGGTGAACCCTCTTAGGATGGCTCTTTCCAAGGTATTTTTAGCACCAAGTGAAGGAAACCTAAAATTAATCAGCTCAGCTGGTTTCCTCCCGAGTCATCATTTCAAACAGGACCCTGGCGCACCTGGCACCCCCACCTTCTCTTTAGCCAGGGGGCTCTTGTGCGATCTGTGTGTTGAGGTTACAGATACAGGGAGGACCTGGCCCCAGGGGAGTAGGGACAGGCAGGGTCTCAATGGGAATTTTATTAGGGCCTTTTTTGGTGTGTGTCCTGTTTCACATTCTCCCTTCCATCGGAATCAGAAAAAGCCTTTCCCACTGGGCATAAGTTCTTTATGGGAACAACAGAGAGGCACAGCCTGACGCTGCTTTAAGGCTGAGCCAAATGTCACCTTATCCATCGCTGCCAGGAAGGGGTGAATGACAGCACAGCCACTGCCAGACCCACCTTACCCTCTTAAGTGCCGCCTCACCTTCAGGAGAACTCACGGCCCTCAGGTTGATTCTCTCTGAGAAGAGAACTGCCCCTGTGGGGGTCCAAGACAGGACACCTTTACGGAAGTGGAAAACCTGGTCTTTCTCCCGCAGACCAGCTGGTGATTTAGAACTGCCGACCTTGCGGTTAGCAACCCAAATCACATATGTGCAAAGTCTCCCTCTTCCTGCGGATTCCGTGGTCCTGAGCTTGGATGTAGGACCAGGAGGTTCTGTTCTCCCAGTGGCCCGAGTGGAAACTGTCCTCTGTGGACCATTCGGATCACTGGGAACAGTCCCACCCAGACAGTGGCATCTGAGTCTGGTTGGTTGACCGACGCCTGGGATGTTCCTGGTATGTTTTGGTCCATTGCTCTGAGTGCTGTTTAAAATGAGCAGGAAGGACTGCCTGCCTCTGTCTGTGTCGAACCCTGCCACCTCGCTCCACAGCCTCCCAGGCAGGGCTTGGGAATAGCGCACCCCGTGAGAAAGAGGGAACCCCAAGAATCAGAAGGAGCCCAGCGGCGGGACATACCATCTCCCTGAACCCTTGAGATCAGAAGAACTGGACGGTGCCCAGCTACCCTGACCACACTGTCTGTCCAGGGAGGAAGGGAGAGAAATACAGAACAGAACTGCACATTTGTAAGAACTCAAGACTTACTGCACCCACTGAGCCTGGAGGAACCCCGAGATGGCCACCCTCAGAGCCCCTTGAAACCCTGACCCTAAACTATCCCCCGAAATCTCCTTTAAATGAATAGCCATTGACCATGAAAAGGAAAGACTGTCTCCCTCGAGTCCTTAAGCAGTGATCTCTGTCAGAGACCAACTGGACAGCAGTGACTACAGCACCGTTTGGGGGACGTGAGACAGAGGTAATGGGGGTGACACAACCGGGACAGAAATCCTGGCATTGATGACCCGCACTGGAAGCGTGGCCAGTGTCGCTGCTCACGATGTGTTGGCATTGCTGCCTGGGAGGCTGGCTGGCTGTGCCTGTTTTCAGCAGAAGCACAGTCAACGATGGCTTACAGAGGTTTCTGACCAGAGGCCAAGCCAGGGCAAGCTCCCGCCAGAAGGAAGAGAGAAAAATGGACAAGTGGCCAGAAGACTGCACGGCGGAGCGGGTGAACATTAGAAGCAAAAGATACAACCCTTGGTTCCTACTCATCCGGAGCGTGAGAGAGTGTTCTGGGAGATGCACATCCAGAGAGAGGACGATCCCAAGTTGTGGGGTGCACTCAGTTCCGACTCACCGCAGCCGGGCAGCCCAGAGTAAAAGGCCGTCAGGGTGTTGTCCTAGGCTGAGAGTCCTGTGGGAGCAGTGCTAGGTCTCACACCAGCGGAGCAGTGGGTGGTTAGCAGTCTGGGCTCTGCTGGGGCACTGGGTTAGGCGCTGAGCTGCTAAGCACAAGGTCCAAGGTTCAAATCCGCCAGCTGCTCCTGGCAAAAAGGAAGAAACAGTCTGCTGTAAAGAGTAAAGTCTGGCAGGTCTACCCTGCCCTAGAGGGTCGCTCGGAGTCGTGAGTGAGATGTGAAGACAAGGGCCCTGGGGGAAGTGCCCACCTCGGGCTCCAGGCTGCCAGGGGCACAGTGCTGAGAGAAGACCCCTCACCCAGAGGGCCCCAGCAGTGACTTCCCTCGGAAACCCATCCTGCTGGCCACGAGGATGAAGAAAGGCCATGGGGAGGGCAAGTTTTTATGCCACAGACCTGGAGCGGAGCCAGGGCCCCCGCTCTCATGGACGGCTTCCACCCCAGAGGAATGCATGCCCTCTGCGTGCGGCTTGATGCCAACTTCTAGTGACCTTTCATAGGGTTTCTGTGATTGGACTTTTGTTTGTACAGGGGCAGGAAGCCTCATCTTTTCGCCCATGGAATGGCCGTTGGTGGTGTAATGCTTACCTGGCAGGGCCAGCAGGTGAAGCTCACTCACCCCAAACCAACAATCCTCTCTGCCATCACGTCATTCTGATGCACAGCGGCTCTGGGACAGAGTAGAACTGCCCCTCCCCTGGGCTTCTGAGGCTGTAGCCTGAGTAGAAAGCCTCATCTTTCTCCTCACGGAGTGGCCGGTGGGTTTGAACTACTGACCTTGTGATCAGCAGCCCAGTGTGTAACCCACCATGTCACCGGGCTCCTCCAGGTGAGGCAGTGCTGTTTAATCTGGTCTGAGCAACCAAAGTCTGCCTCCAGGTCAAGTTTGCAGGACGACAAAACCAAGCACCCACTGCCGTGGACACAGCCCCAGCTCCTAGCAACCCCCGGGAGATGGAGCAAAACTGCCTGGAAGCCTTCCCACCCTGTGTCCTTATAGAAACAGACCACCACATCCTGCTCCCCCAGAGCGGCGGGCGGGTCCCAGCTGCCCTTCAGTTTGCAGCCAGGCGCTTAACCCCTGTGCCACCAGGGATCCTTCACGCGAGTACAGCGGGTCCCAATCTCCTGTTAAGAAATGACAAAACACGCCACGTGGTACAAAAGTAGAGACCGGGATGCAAGAAGACAGCTCCCCCCTTGCCAGCCCCACTGCCCACTGTCTTGGCACAGCCTCGCAGCAGGTCATGTGCACGTGCCCGCATTGACGTGCGTGAGGTGGTGCTGGCACCTCGTGTTGCCCACCCAGCAACAGAGCTCGGAAGCTCGCACGCCCAGTCCCCGAGTTCCACGGCCGGGCGCTGACTGTTCTCCAAACCCTCTCCCCTGTCCGTTCTTGTGTCCTTCAGACATTCTGTACCAAAACGCACTGGCTGCAGTGGGCATCCAGGCCTTCGGTGAGCACCGCCCGCACCCGGGCCACCAACAGCACACTAACTCTGCGCCCCAGCCCATAACTATGGCCCTGCTTGTGCTGGTGTGTACGGGGCCGGGGGGGGGGGCGTTCCTGCGCATGCCGGTCTTCTCCAAGAGGGCAGCTCCCCAGCCACTCCCAGGGAGTGACACACCCCCACCTTGGACAGTGCCGCCCAGCCGTCCCCCAACTCATCAGTTCCCATACATGGGGATGGCATACTACTGCCTTCCAGAGAGAGGGTGGTGCTGTGGGCGCTCGCCCATGCTACCGACGCTGGTGTGGTGCTGTGGCCAGTCTGCATACCAGGACTTGCGATCCAGGATTTGGCTCTCCTGGCAGAGCCCCTCGGGGTTGCTGTTCTCGGCTCCTTACTTTGCGCCTTCCTCCTACTTACCCGTCTCTTCCTCCTACTTACCCGTGCCCCGGAGGTGTGGTTTGCCTTGCTTTCTAATGACAGAATGCTCCAAAGGCTCAGCCCCACCCTGCCTGCCACCCGCAACCTTAGGGTGACAGTCTCTGCGTAGCAAGACCCCAGGACAAGATCAGCCCCCGCCCCGCCCCCACCCCGCACACAGTTTGCTCCCAGTGGCCCCTCACAGCTAAGGCGGGCGTCCGAGAGCAGGACAGCCTCCTGCCTTTCTTGACAGCCCCTTAGACAGCAATGCAGCAGGTTAACGGGGATCTGCCCCCTCTGCCACCCGGGCCCCGGATGCAGAAGCGTGCCTATCCCAGGCCCCGCCTGCAATCTTCTTGCTGGAGGTCAACACCGTCCCTGCTTGTCACATGAGTTTACCTGTCGGACACTCGCTCTAAATGCTGCTCCTTATTGCCTTTAAAGGGCCCCTGAGAACTTACCTGATCTTCACAGCAGTGTTGGAAGGGAGTGTTCATGTCCCCATTTTCCAGGTGGGGAAACTGAACCTGAACAAGCTGTCCTTGGGGATTTTGCCTTCCAGGCTGGCTATTCCCCTGCCAAGTCTCCTATCTCCCCTCAGGTGTGGCTACCCCATGGGCACTGGCCCAGGCCTGCCGCCCCATCGTGGTTACACCCTGGTTCTGTGATACATCTAACTCCAGCTGCAAAAGGCTCTGTGTGGCCAAGGGAGGGGAGGGGAGGAGAGCACACAGCCAGCCAGAGGCTCTGCTCTTGAGAAAAGGCTGCTGCTTGCTGGGGGCAGTGTTGGGCAGCCTCAAGCTGAGGCCGTGAATCACCCCAACCCGCCTGCCCGCCCTCACAGATGCTGCCCAAGGGCTCTCACGTGGCCATCGCCTTCCTGCTCCACTCTTGGAGACTGTGGGAGGGTGTCCACTCCCTCGCCTGTCATTCCGACCTCCACAGGACCCACTAGGTGCCCCTCTAACCCTTCCACCTCAGTGCCTCTCCTTGCTCCCTACTCTGCTCCAAGATGGCAGCTGAGATCCAGGGCCCATCCAGAGGTAGCTTCTGGAAGCCCTTGTTGGCCTCCCCGCCTCTCCAGGGAGCTGGGGAGCTCTGGCCTCACCATTTCTTTCTGTAGCTGGTGGTAGCAATGTGGGGACCATTGCAGTTCTGCACACGGATGTCTTGAAAAGCAGACCACTCAATTCAGAGGAGATTTCTAGGCCTAATTCCACTGACGGCTGTGGGGAGCTTGCCCTGGAAGCATCAAGAACCCCTCTATGGGGGAAAGGAAGCAGGGTTTCTCAAAGGAATGTACCTTTGGTGAAATCGCTGCATGTCCCTCAGAACAAGTCCTTCTGGACCCTGTCGGTCTTCAGCCTCCAGCTTCCTTGGGGCTTTCTCCCCAGCTCACAGCCCCACTGTCCCCCTGTCGGCCCCTGCGGGTTCGTCTCAGTGGCTCCCCGTTCCTCCTCTTGGCTCTGGACCAGCTCCTGCCTCAGGTCTCTGGGTGAAGTGACTCAGAAAGACTTTCGTTCACTAGCAGGTTGGCTCCCTTTGTAGCCAACCCACCCAAACTCACTGCGGTGGAGTCGGCTGGAGCTGCCCCATGGGTGTCTGAGCCTGTGGTTTTAGAGACCAAAAAGAGCAAGGTGTTTTGGAGATGCGCAGTCTGGAGACCAAGAACTGAGATCGATTCCATGTGATTCCAGGGGGGGGAGTGCATTTTGCTGGCCCCACATTCCCCCATCAGCAGTCAGAGCAGTGGGAACTGACAGCAAGCCTCCAGGTGCCATGTATTCCTACGCTTGGGTGCCATATATTCCTATGCTTGAGGGTGTCTTCGCAGCATTCAATCCCCCTCCCTGGGCTGCTCAGGATGGGTGTTCAGAGGGTTCCCAGGAACTCTGCTGGCAGTCGGCTCTGCGTTTGTCTTTGGCATGTCAGCTTGGAGTTGCAGCGTCCCAGCCCAAGGTGCTGGTGAGCCCTACCAAGTGGGTGCTCAAAGGAAAGGGGAGGCCCGGTGCCGGCAGACCTAGGAACCCAGAGCCAAGCAGAAAAGTGAGCCTTCGTGGGAAGAGACCCGGGGCTTGCCTGGCTCTTCCTGCTAGAGGCTTGACGTTCTCTTCAGACTGGGTTCCGGTTCGGGTTCCCCCCTGAAGTCCCCTGCTGCCTCATCTTTGCATGGTGAGTTGGGTGTCAAGAGCCGCTCCGTGACCTTGCCCCGAGGGAGGACACACCCTAGCCCACCTCCCCTTCCAGGAGAGTCTCTTGAATTCATCCAGGCCAGGCTCAGCGCACCTGAAGGGTGTGCTTCTCAAAGCCAGCACCCGGAGCTGTAACACTCCCTTGTGATGCTTGTGCCTTGGGCTGCGGTGGCTGCTCCTGTCCCTGTTCTCCACCATGGCTGTCCCACCCCATCACTTTGTGTGGACACCCTCCCCACCCCGCTGACCTGCACTGCAGCCTGCCTCCGGCCCAGGGTTGCGCAGTGGCGGCGGCGGCAACAGCGTTGGAATGTGGGGCTAGACAGTGCTTAGTTTGGGGCGGGGTGTCCTCTACATCGTCGTAGGACGCGTATCAGCGTCCTCCCAAGCAAGTCCTGGGAGTCAAAACTGTCTTCAGACGTGGGCCCCGTGCTCTGGATCTACCCGGTTGAGCCCCGCTGTGTTCCCAAAGAAGGGCAGCACCTTCCTGGTGGTAGAATCTGAAAGCGTGGTCCCTGGAAGGGCTTCTCCCCGTTGGCTGGCACCTTTGTCTCTCTGGCCCGGTGACTTGAGCACATTCCCGGGAGGAAGCCATGTGCCCTTCAGTCTTCCCGGAGAAGGGTCGAGCAGTGCATGTGGGAATGTGCCTCGCACAAGACTCTACCGGCTTGTGCCGGGTGCCCTTCCTGCCCCCAGCAGGGCAGACGGTTGGCGTGAAAGCTTGGCTGTCCCACTCATGGGAAGCGTGCCCAGCTGTCTGTTTGGCCTCTGCAGCATGATTTGAAGGGTCCCCACCCTAATCCCCCGCCACCTACCCCTTTCCCTAGTACCCCCTTGTAGCACAGACTCACCCATCCCTGCAGGCCCTGATCCCTCTGTTACAGATTAAAGGGAAATAACCTTAGGCAGGAGGGTGGTCCGCCATGAAGACCACCCTGTCAATCGTGACTCACTCTCCACCTGAACAGGTGGGCAAACGCAAGGGTCTCTGTGATTAGAGGGTGGAACTCGATGCTCGAGGGTGCCTGGCAGAGCACGGGAGCACGGGGAAAGGTGTGAGAAGCGAGGTGAGAAAGGCCACCCCCCAGGGCACCACTGGCCCCTCTAGGAGCTGGGATCCCACTGAGTGACGGCTCTGTGCCAGACAAGTTTTATCTTCACGATGGCCCGGGGAGGGAGGTGCCACTGTTGTTCCCCCTTACAGAATAAAAACAAACTCACTGTCGAGTCGATTCTGACTCTTCTTGACCCTGTAGGACAGAGTAGAGCTGTCCCTGTGGGTTTGTGAGACTAACTCTTTATGGGAGAAGAAAGCCTCATCTGTCTTCGGTAGAGCAGAGGGTGGTTTCAAACTGCTAACCTTGTGGTCAGCAGCCCAAGGTGTAACCACTACACCACTGGAGCTCCTCCTGACCCTTTCACACATGAGGAAATTAAGTGCACCCCTGGCGATTCCCCACTGTTCAAACCCCAGGGCCGTCTGGTTACTTTGGGACACAGGCTCCCTCTGAGTGCATTCACGTCACCCACCGTCCCGTGGGCTGTGTGCCACCCGGCTGATCCCGACTCACAGCAACCTCATAGGCAGGGTAGGGCTGCCCCCTCAGATTCCTGAGCTGTCACCTTTCCAAGACCAGATGGCCAGGTCTGCTCTGCAGTCACCGTGGACTTAACCCACCAGCCCTTTGGCCTGCAGCCTCACTGGCTCTGAACCACTGCCCCACGAGGGTGCCTTCCTGTGGTACTGCCAGCTTGTGGAAGGGTAGGGCTTTGCCACATGGTGGCCATGAACTAGAATAGCAGTGACGTTCCCTGGATCTGGGCTGCAGCATGCCACACACAACCCTTCAGGTTGGCTGGGAAAGTGAGGCACGGTCCCTAAGGCCCCCTAGTCCCCCATGCTGCTGAGGCTGCGGTGACCCCAGCAATCCTAACGAGGCAGCCGCAGTCGGCATGCTCTTGCAGACCCTGGAGGGAAGGCGCACCCAAGACAGATGGCAGGCTGGACTGGCCTCCCCTGTGTCCCCAAGATGCCAGTGCACGGCTCCCCCAGCCCCAGGCCACCCTGCAAATGAGCTCCCTGCCTGCCCGCTGAGCAGAGAGACGCAGTTGTGTCTGCCTTCCAGCTGGGCCTGACTTCGCCACCGAGCTTAGCCCTCCCCATCCAGGCTCCCTTGGGAGGCCGGCGCACCTGGCCCAGCCCACGGGAACACAAAGATCACACAGCTTCTGCTACATAAGAGACTGTGACTTCAACCGCTCCCTCCTGGCGTGGCTGTTTCTCGTGCCAAGCAGTGTGCTGGCCGTTTCAATGTGGAGCCCTGCCTGATGGCACGTGGGTGTGGCTTGGCATTGACAGCTCTGTGGGCTCCGTTAATGGCAGTTGGAGGGGCTGGCTCCTCGTTGCCACCTCCAGACCTACAGCACGTCCGTCCCACAGGGTGCCCGTGATGTGCGTGTTTGAAGACAGACTTGCGATGGAGTTCTTTTTTTGTCCTTGGTGGCTGCGCCTGGCTTTTGAACCCAGAGAGCCTACAAGTGCCCCCCCCCCCCCGGGCCACCGTAGTCCAGGCTCTCGGGGGACTTGCACCCGGGGTCATTGCTGTGGACCAAGCAGACACCTCTGTCTCTTCTCTCCGCAGTGTGGCAAAGGAGCGGAAAACTTCGACAAGTTCTTCACCCGAGGTCAGCCCGTCCTCACTCCGCCGGACCAGCTGGTCATAGCGAACATCGATCAGTCGGATTTCGAAGGGTTCTCCTATGTCAACCCCCAGTTCCTGCACCCCATCATACAGAGCGCAGTATGAAACTCACCCACAAGAACCCCAACCCAGGCTCGACCGCCTGTGGGAAACAAACCCTAAACCCTAGAATTTTAAGGCCCACCTTTTTCTTGGTCCACATGGAAGCCTGAAAATTGTAGGGTTGTTCGCCCCTCCCGGTCCCACCCGCAGCCCGGGAGCATCATCCTGGTGGGAACTAACATTGTGGCCAGTATCTCCTTTGATTGTGTCCTGGGCATCACCCCAAAGGCTGTAGGTTAACCCTTCCCAGGAAGCAAACCGACTCTTGCCCTCTTGCTTTTTTTTTTTTTTTTTGGTACGACTTTCCATTCCCTCCACTGTCTTCTTCTCCTTGGGTTTCCTCTGTCCCCACCTGCAAAACACCCAGGCTGGGGCGGGAACACACCTCCGCCTGACCTGTCCTCAGGATGAAAGAGGGGTGGAATAGGGAGGCAGGTGGGGAGGCTAGGACCCGAGAAAGGGGGAGGAGCTGGCTCACCGTGCCGCAGACTCACCCACCGATGCCCAAACCTAGCCAGCAGTGACCACTAAAAAACCCAAACAAGTGAAGGGAAATTTCAGGTCCACGTTCCGCTAGCCTGTCATCATGTTCCCTGGCTTGGTTGATAGCTAGTTTGAGACTTGCATTTCTTTTTTCAGAGGCCAAATCTTCTAAGGACTTTGCTCAACGATCATGTAAAATCATTTCAGATCAAGGCGACAGCAGCGTGCGTGTGTGCGCGCGTGCGCGTGCCCCTCTTAATCTCCGGGAGATTACTCTGTGATCCCGGGTGCCATCAGTAGCCATGCCACTACCCAAGAGTATTGTTAGCCAACCCCACCCACACACATGGGAGTTTGCTGCCTGCCTGGTTACCGCCCCTTCCTGGGGCGCCGAAGCGTGCTCCCCGCCCCCTTTTATACGTATTTATTGAAATCGGCTGCGGTGTCGTCCCTCCGAGTACGGTGTACAGTAACCTACTCCACGTGTTGACTGTACCCTCCTGCCCCCCGCGACCTCCCCGCTCCCCTGCCCTCCCAGGGCGTCCACCTTGGATGTGTGGCCCCGTGGCCCTCGCCCGGTGCCCGTCAGAGTGACCCACCCCCTCCTGCCCGCTGGAGCCCCAGGACCAGGAAGCACGGCTGCCCAGCGGCTAGTTCCGCGTCCTGTTGCTAGAAGGATCTCAGCACGCGTTGCAACTGCACCATGCAATGAATTTTGCATGTTTATAATAAACCTTAATAACAAGTGAATCTATACTATTGATAATAACCGTATCACGTATACAGAGAGAGCATATTATAATACTTTATAAGGCACCATTGTGCTCTGTCTGTAAAGGTTCTTGTCCCTAACCTGCTTTTACGATTAAGTTTTAGGTTAATTCTTTGCTGCTGTGCACCCCCGCCCTGCCCCCACCCCACCAGGCAGAACCCTGCACTTTGGCACTCTATCAGATAATAATGTTGTTGTTACATTGTTGTTGTTTTTTTAAATGTAGATCTAATTTCAGAAATGAATGGCTACTTTACATGACCCAATTAGGCTTTTATTATACAGATGTATACATACATAATATATATGTATATGTATATATATATATATATATTTGATTCTGCCTGCAGACAAAACTTCCCTTTGAGGGGATGATTTTTTGAGGTGAGACAGACGCTCCCCAAGCTTCATCACAGTGTCCTGTTCTGTCCCCGCACCTCTCTCCCACCGGCCGCAGCCGGAGCGCAGCCTCCGTGTGCCCGTATGACAGCACCCGGGCTGACCTTGGGGTTTCTGTTGGTAGGCGGACTTCTTTCTTCTTCCGGTCTTGTTACTGTGAGTGACTTAGGGCATCTGAGGGCAGGGGGAGGACTGCTGTCCATGGAAGCGCCGGTCCATGCCAGCCTTGCTGCACTGTCTCCGCACCATGCACCACGCCCCCAGAGGTCACAGGTCAGCCCCTAACCCAAAACACTCAACCCCCTTGAGCAGATGTAGGTTTTCTGCTATCCGTGGCCACCTCCTGGGAGGAGCCTGGTGTTGGGAAGCCACCGTTCCACAGCGACGTCCCTGGAGGAGCCGGGCCTCTGACAAGATGAAGATTAGCAGTCCTTAAAGAGGGGGTTCCATTTCCTTCCACGACCCAAGCTTCGCCCTGTCACCCCACCCCACTGATTCTGGCCTCTGACTGGTGACCTGAAACCCACATCACATTCCAGCACGGCTGGGGTCTCTCCGAAGGAGACCTGGCTTTCCTGGAAACCCTGGTTTGGAGGAAGAGACGGATGGGGTCTGGGTCGGCCCAGAGGGTGTGTCTTCAGTCATCATGTGTGGACTGCGGTCTTTGGAACACAGAAAGGGCCCCGGTGCATCCCCCCTGCTGGTCAGTGCCCACTGCGGGTGGGCCCCTCCACCCCAGGTGCACCTCATGGTCTGCTGGAAAAGGGACCAATTTATAGGAAGCACTTAAAGGGACAGACAAGCCAGTCAGCCCATCCCAGACTGCCCACCTGGCCAAACAGCACCAAATTCTATTCCTCCAAGAGGCACGTCAACATCTCAGTCGCTTATACCTTGCCTTGTCTGTGTGAGTGTTCAAAAACTGGACACAGGCCGTGGGGCCTAGCACCCTGCCTGAGACTGCAGCCCACAGAGCCGTCGGGGAAGAAGGCCGTTCAAGTCCAGGCACAAGCGTCGCTGTGACGAGGCCTGCTCCAGGTGATGCCTTGTCCCGACGTTAGGTGAAGGCCAACATCTGAAAGATGGGAGCGGCCCATGAGAGTGGCTATCGGAAGAGTAAGTCACATGGAGACTTGTCTGCAGACTTTAGACGTGTCTGTGGAATTGCCCCATTTCCTGGGAGTCATGTGAATGGAACCACAGGGAATGGGCAAGGGTCTAACCACTGAGGAGCTCTAGTGAGAACCACCCCAGAGCCCCAGGCTCCCTGGTACATGGCAGTGCAGCTCGAGAGGCCCTCTGGCACTGCTTTGCGGTGCTTTCCTTGGAAGGTGGCCATCACTTGGTGGCAGAACCTCTGCCAGAGCCTGCCGCCCAGTCTGCTGGCTGCTCTTCTCTTGACTTGCCTTCTTCTGAAGCCAGCGGCCTTTGGTCTGAGCGATAGCATCAGGAACGTGCTGCCCCTCTTTGGTCCCCATGGCCTGGGACCAGGCCATGCAGAGCCGAGCAGCCTATCCTGATGTGCTGTATCTGGTTCTTATAAGGAGTTTGGGGTGGGCACTTGAGCTATCGGGAAATGAGACTTGAGATGATTGGTTGGAAAATTACAAAAAGCCAATGTATGGTGAGCTCCCCCAAGCTGAAGTCTTTGGAAGAGTGGGGGGACCTGCTGGAATGAGAGGTGCAGCTTCAGGAGAGTCACTTGTAGATACTCAGAGAAGGGAGAGAAGATACAAATTGTCAAGGGGTTCAGGGACGAGCAAGGCTGGAGTGTGCCTGGAAGGGAGCCGGGGAGGACCTGCTGCCTCCACCCTATGGCGGCTTGCCTCCAGGGGCCCTAGATGTGGACGAAAGTCCTCGAAAGCACAATACCAGGGGTGCAGCCCATCCTCCTTGGAAGACAACCCCCAATGCCAAGAACGTCATCACCATACCCAGAGAGTTCACCATCCCCTGGACCAGCCCCAGCCACCCAGTGTATCTCAAGAGCCAGTAGGCGTCAATCCACTTCCCTCTACGGCTTCTACCAAGAATTATGGGCCTTAAGGCTGGATGAATGGACGGATGCATGGATAGATGGGTGCATGGATGCATAGATAGATAAGTTGTGGAGGGTACTCTTGCATTTCCTACTGGATTCTACTTAGCAGGAGATATATGGGCTCTCAGCTGGGCTTGCCTTCTGGGAACTGAAGGGGGGAGGAGTGAGAGACTCTTTCATAAACGCCTCAGAAAGGCAGCATCACCTGACAGGCATTTTCCCCTCGGCTCGGACGGAGCATCCACCCCTTCCCGTGAGAGCGGGAGGGGGCAGGACTGGGCAGGAGGGACCGCCCCGCAAATAAGCACGACCGTGAAACAAGACGAGCCAACCCGACTGCTGACCCCCAGGGTCACGGTGAGAACCACAGGCCAGACACCGCTGTCCTGCATGTGCCGTGAATGGAAGGGCCCTGTACGCAGGCGCACTGGGAGGTGTTTTCGTCACCCATTTTCTCCGAGGTGCTCAGGCCACCTTTTAGGAGAGTCCGGACTGCACACACTTGTGCCACCGGGGCTGGCAGGACAGGAAGGGCCGTGCATTTCTGTCTCCAGAAGACACCGCAAACCAGGAAGGCTTGCCAGAGTGCTCCCCGGGTAAAGGTGGTCTTCCAGAAGCGATCACTGTCCACCTCCACCCAGCTCTTTCTGTCATGGCCAGGATCCTAGGAGGCTTAGAACCACAAATGACCACAACCCCTGTGCCTCTGATCCACGTGACCAGGTGTCCACTCACACCGTGCCCGTGCCGGTCACCTCAGTAACCCAACAGCCTTATAAGGACCCTACAAGAAAAGCCCACACGTTCCAAAGACTTTTTTTTTTTTAACCTTAAGGATGAGGTTCATTCGTTAATTCACCTAGGCTAACTGACTCTACGGGGCTATTTGTACTTTTTTATAGAAAACTTTAATAATTCAATTCTCCTTTTGAAATGAGTTTTTAAAATCAAGTTACTGGGTAATTTCATAAAATTCCAACCACAGGGGTCAGCCAGAGCACCCCTTACCTGAACCCCCACTGCAAGGCTTCCCAGCGCTGGTGGGGTGGGGGACGGGGCCTGATCCGAATGAATGGACACTCGGGGGGCATCTGGTGTGTAGTCTGATGTTCTCTGTGGCTTTCATCCAGATTAGAGACAACTGTAATCTGGGTTTGTAATATGGGAAAATTTGACCCTTAATAAATCTGACTTTCTGTTGTCGCCCCCCCCCCTTCATGGCCCCGGGGTGGCATTGTTCAGGGAGGGGGGCAGGCTCTGTAGCCACCTTTGGGCATGGGGAAGGGGCTTCCTTAGCTATCCCCCCCAGTCTCCACTGGTCTCCTGTCTCTCATCTTTGATCACACTTCAGAGCTGCCCGGTAAGGGTTTCACCCAGCGGGCAAAGCAGAAACCTCTCCATATGCCCCACGAAGAAGGGGCTGCAGCCAACACGCCTGCTGTCTGTATGACGCTTTCCTGTCTCCCAGTAGACAGAAGCCTACTTTTATGGAAAATGAGTATCAGGTCTGCTTTTTAATAACCTCCCCCCCACTTTTTTTCTGAACTAAGACAAAAGAAGGCTTTGCGTTTTCCGATGAAGCCACACACCCGTTACTGTGGTTGTCCCCTCCACTCCACTTCCGGCGTATTTCTTCCTGCGGTTGTCTGTGGGGTTTGTCCATGTTCTTCCAGAAAGAATGTGATTCTTCCCTCGCGGGGCTCAGTGGACTCCAGGAATCACACCCAAAGGCGGGCCTTCTGTGGAGTCTCAGTGTTTCATTGTGTTTTTCTAAAACGTCGCCTCCGTAGCCCTTCGACGAGGGGCCTCTCGAGAATCCTCCTCTCCAGAAGGTCAGAGACATTGAAACCATGGCTCTTGCTCCGTGATGTGTTTTCGCGCGTTTGAAGGACACGTGTAAACCACGAACTGGAAAAGCCACTGACTGAGAACCCCATGTGGGGGGTGGGGGGAGAGAAGGGGGCACCTGGGGGGTGGGGGCTGGTGTTCTTTCCTCGCTGGGAGCAACAGTTGACGACGTGGAGGCTGCACGCACAGCGGAGCGGTGACACTGGGGACAGCAGAGCAGGCGAGACGGTTGTCCAGATGGCTGCGGTGCTTTCCTGGGCCCGTGTCCCCGCTCACCTCCGTTTGCATGACATGCTTTGTTAGACACATTCACTGTCGTTTGGAAGCAAGTGTGTACGAATAAAGAAAACGACACTCCTCTGTGCGTGCCCTCCGCTTCCTTGACATCCCTTTGCGACAAGCGGGCTCCGTCGGGGACCCTGCGGGGCCCTGGGGGCTGCACCCATGCCCACTGGAGTTCACAGCGCTGTTCCTTCTTTCTTTTAAATTGGGAGTTGATACGTAGATCATTCTATAGTCCAGTCCCATCAAGCAGTGTTCCATGGCCACCACAATCCGTTTTCCAGACATTCTCTCCCTTCCTGGACTCCTTGACGTCATCTCCCTTTTTACCACCACCTCTGCAGCCCAACCCCCACCTCAACCCTCATTCTACTTCCTGTCCCTGTAGGTTCCTTCATCCAAGGTCCCATATACCAAAACCCAGAAAAACATAGCAAACCCAAGAGGGTGGCCCCCAAGGACATAGCATACCTGGGAAAACCCTAACACGAGCAAACAGAAAATGTTGAAAGCAGGTCCAGGGTGCATCAGAGGGGATCAGCTGACAAAGCTGTAACTGTTCAAGTCGGGCTCATCCCTTTGATCTCTGCTCATCTCTCCAGGGCACCCTGTTTAGTAGCCGCGTTCCTCCCAGCCCTCAGTTATGGATAGGGGGAGATCGCCGGAGGCTTATTTCCTATGCGGTTCCCACACATGTATCTTGGGCACTTACCATCATCCATCGCCAGCCTGCATGCACTGAGGGTGCACCGGGGTGCTGGGTGGTCTTCCTACTGCAAAACTCCCTGCCACCGAGTTGATGCCGACTCATGGCAACCCCGTAAGATAGGGTAGAAATGGTCCCCTGGGTTTTCTGAGACTGTAACTCTCTAGTAAACCTCGTCTTTCTCCCACAGAGCAGCTGGTGGTTTCAAACGGCTGACCTTGCAGTTAGCAGCCCAATGCGTAGTCACTACGCCACCAGGCTGCCTTTACCTGCATTTATAGCTCTGGTCATCCCATGAGGTAGGTCCTACTTCACCCCAACAACTGAACAAGTCAGGCGGCTGCTTGCGGGTCAGGACAGCCCTGTGTTCCCGAGGACTCTCAGGCTGGTTTCCCAGAAGTTTATCACCAGGCCTGCCTTCTGCGGTGCCTCTGCACCACCTCAGAACCTCCAGCCTTGGAGGGAGCCACTGATGGGCTCACGGGAGCCCTGGCGCCACCCACAGCCTCCAGGCCGTATGTGTTGCTTGCTGAGAGCCCACTCGGTCTCAGGTTGGCCTCATGGGTGCACAGTAAGATTGCTTCTTGCCGAGGTTCCCAGACTGATCTAACCTCCCACCCCACCCCACCCCTTTCAGGACAAAAATAACTCAGTGCCCCCCACCCCAACCCCAGCAATGAAAGACATTGGTTTCCCAGCCATAGTCCAGGACTCAAAACCCATGGTTCTCATAGAGGTATAAGATTGTATCAGGGAGTAACGTAACATCAAGAAGGCAGCCCAGTCCAACCCAAGTCCACGGTCCGATGGCAGCTGGGCCCCTCTGCAGACGCTGCAGGGCGACGGCACCCAATGGTGAAGCGGGAGACAGGGGTGACAGGCTGGTGGGTGCAGAGTTGAGTGGATTCAAAGTCGATGGGGACATACATGGCAGGGTGCCAAAGGGGCAGAGAGAGAAATGGGGTCCCCACATTCTCTCTTGTCAAAAGGCCACCCCTCCCAGGCAGATCATCTGGCTGTGACCTGATTGACAGGTAGGAGGGGATATGAAATCTTAACTGCCACACAGGATAGAGTAGAGGTACCTGCTTTGGCAGCCCCTCGGGAGGGGAGTCCCAGTGTCCTCCAGGGATAGTATCACCCACTTAGGGAAACATGGCCTAAGATTATCAAGGATGCACCCTTTGGAGAGCCGATCACCCAGCCTTACTTCAGAGGCATCTCTGGATGGATTCGAAGTGCCAACCTTTCATTTAGTTCAAAGGGTAACCTAGTTCCCACCCCTGCTGTGCACCACCTAGAGAGCAGGTCTGGGAGTATCGTCGGGGGAGGTGGTGTTTCGGAAGGAGCTGAGGGTGAGGAGGGTCACAGAGGAGCAGAAGCAAGCCAATGACAGACCGGCATGTCCCCCACCCTCGCTTAGATGAATATGATGGCCACACTGAACTCTGCGGGCACCTCCATGACCACTGGTCACACCTCACAGGTGGGGAAACTGAGGCCCAGGTGAGCTCAGCAGCATAGGCTATGTGACCCCTGAGCTCTCTGGTCTCTCCCACTGTGCCATGTTGAGGGGATCCAAGAGACCACACTGGGGAGGTGGCTTCAGGACCAGACCCCTCCTTTGAGCCTCCCCTCTTCTGTGGCTTCATTTTCCCCTGGCCAAGAACAAAGGTACCTCCGCCAGCAGGTTCTAGTGCCCAAGGGCCTCGCTGTGCTCCTGGCAGCATTTCAAAAGCCTGTCTCCCACCTCATCCTTCTTTCTTCTCTTTGCTCCTTTTTGCCACTGTCTGGTGGGTGTGGGCGGCGAGAGAAAATAGCGCCTGGGTTCGCAGAAGCCGGCAGGAAAGTGTGCAGTCCCTCCACCCTGCCTGACTCTCGCCTGGTGCCTGAGTGGCCCGGCTCGCCCCGGCTCACCTCCCTCCTCAAGGGCAGCCCAGGTGTGGAGTCCAGGAAGCTCAAATGCAACCAGGACTTGGCAGGAACATGCGGGCAGGGGTTTCTGGGGGGGGGGGGGGGTGAGGAGGGAGGAGGGTCTCAGGGTCCAGTCTGCAGCACAGTTTGTGATCCACTGGATGGGCAGGTTTCAGTCACCACTCATCCATCCCCTTGCACTAAGGGGACAGCCAGGAAGACCCCATCTCACCCACTGACACCAGGACTTAGCAGCAATGGGCTAAGCTGAGGCAAACCTCCCCTGGAGGGAAGGGAAGCGGGGAGGTGAACTCACGAATTGCGTTCGCAGTGGGCAGCCGGCGGGTGGGAGGATGCCCTGGTTGGAGCCGACTCAGGGATCTGAAGTCTCAAACAAAGGAAAACACGTCAAACGAAGAGGCACACAGAAGGAGAGGACCGAAGACAGCACGGATATACTGTCAAGGTGGGAGTCAAGGTCATGTAGATGGTTTTCATGACTGAGCAAACCAAAAGCCCTCCCAGCCATGGAGTGGATTCTGACTCATCGTGATCTGGAAGGACGCGGTCGAACTGCCCCTGTGGGTTTCTCAGACTGCAACACTCTACTGCAGTAGAAAGCCTCGTAGTTCTCCCGTGGAGTGCCTGGTGGTTTTGAACCGCTGACCTTGCAGTGAATAGCCTATGTGTAACCACTACGCCACTAGGCCCTTTTCTAGTTCTTCCAACGGGAAAAGAGTAATCAGTCCTCTAGGCACCAACGCCTTTCACAGCACTGACTCCAAAGGAAATCTCCCCTGTCATTTTGCATGGCCTCGAGCAGCGGCACTGGACAGGACATGTTTCTTTCTGTGGAACATACATAAGGTCACTAAAGGTCAGCACTGACTCGATGGCACCTAGCCCCAGCATCGTTTTACAGGAGCTCTGGTGACATAGCTAACCTCAGGGTCAGCAGTTCAAAACCACCAGGCGTTCCGCAGGAGGAAGGTGAGGTTTTCGACTCCCTTACACAGTCACCATCTCAGAAACCCACAGGGGCAGTTCTACCCTGTCCTGAGGAGTCGCAATGGATCTGATGGCAGGAGGTAGACTTTTATGACATCGAAGACAGGGAGCGAAATAAGCAATGAGGTTCTCAGCCACCGTGTGGGTTTTGTCATCAGTAAATGCAGTGACAATTTCATATGACCTTTCCGGAATCATTGGACTTAAATTCAGAGGAAGAAAAAAACCCACACCAATCTCTGCCGGGTCTGTTCCGACTCACAGACACTGTGCATGTGGTGCGCTATGCCCAGCAGCTGTGGCTTGTAGGAAGTGGAGTGGAAGCCCTTTCTTTCCAGGCACTTCCGGGTAGATCGGAACTGCCAACGGGAAGCACTTAGCCATCTGCCCCATCGTGGACTCAATCAGGTCTCTGTGTAATTAGGGGGTATCAAGTCAGCCTGGACTCATAGCAGCCCCATGAGGCAGCGTAGAAGGGTCCCATACGGTGTGGTGCTGGGGGCTGGGGGGCGGGGTAGGTTGCTGACTGTAAGTTTGGCAGTTCAAACCCACCAGCCGCTCCCTGGGAGAAAGATGAGGCTGGCTGCTCCTGGAGATTGACGGTCTCAGATGCCCAAGCACGGATCACTGGGAGTTGGAGCTGACTCCGTGCCAGTGAATCTGTGCTTATCTTCACAGAAGCAAAACTGCTGATCTTTCTCCTGTAAAGAATGGGGGGGGGGGGGAGAGAGAGGTTCAAAACACTTACCTTTCTGTTAGCACTTAGCCATTTTGCCACCAAGCCTCCTTTTTATTGAGTTAAGAACATGATATTAAAACGCAGCTTCTCAAAGGTGACCGAGTGAGAGCCAAAACCGAAGCCTTTGGTGCAGTCTCCAGCTTGGTCCAAGAAAATAATTGAGGCTTCCTGGAGGAGAAGGAGCAGTGTCTTATCTGTCAAATTGGCCAAGATTAACCTCGCTTTAAAGATTAAGGAAGGCCCAGTTTCTGGCCAGAACTGGGGAGCAGCGCTGTGAGTGAAAATAGAAATTGCTGTAACCTTTGTGGACTGCAGTTTGGCACTGAGCAGGGCGAGCTTGCCCACGGCGACGCTGCCCCAGGGAGCCCGCCCACACTGCCTCTGCTCAGCTTTCCGAGCCGCAATCAGGGTACATGAACCACTCGGCGGTCTGACCGGGACAGTTCCGGATCCAAGGCAGTTCGGCTCTTGTTCCTCGGTATCCGTCTCAGGCCCTCTTTCTCCCCTGGGCAACTTTCATTCTAACTTAAACACGATGGCATTGAGGTCTATGACCTCACAATTGCATTCCCAAAAGCAAGCTCACTGCCGTCGAGTCAGAAGGCTGTCGCTCTTTACTGTGGGAGCAGACAGTCTCGTCTGTCTGCTGAGGAGCCCCTTGTGGGTTTGAACCGCTGACCTTGAGGTTAGCAGTCAGCGCTTACCCTAGGCTTGCATTCTGAGGTGCATTGCCCCACCTCGTTGACAACACAAGCAAATGTGCATGAATGCGCATCACAGGACCGGCCACAATAGCCACAGGCTGGAGGTGACGCACATGTCCACACGCGGATGGATGGATGGATGGATGGACACTCCACGCTGCAGGCTGGCACTCAGCAATAAAGAGCTGGAGGATGTGCCTGATGCCTCTGGAGAGGGAGTGTCTCGTGTATGCAAATTCCAGCTCAATAAACTGTTAGTAAATGTTTGGGGCATTTTTTTTTATTTAGAGAAGGCTTAAGACTCAAGAGAATTCTCAAAAATCATTGCGAGGGGTAGATGTAGAAATAGACATGGGCATGAACAAGGACATGGACATGGGCAAAGGCAAAGACATGGCCCTGGCCCTGGATATAGACATAGACAGACAGACACAGACAAAGACATAAGCAGCCATCACCCAGTTGACCCAGTCATAACACCTTACACAACCACAGTAGGCCAGCAGGAGCAGGGCATGGACATGGTACCGCGGCCCAGAGTGAATGACGGCCCTTCCTCAGCTGTCCCAGCCCTGGTAGCACAGTGGCTGGGCGTTTGGTGGCCATCTGAACCACCAGGTGCCCTGCAGAAGAAAAGACCTGGCAGTCTGCCCCCATGAAGAAGACAGGTTCAGAAACCCTCTGCAGCAGTTCCCCGGTGTCCAAGGCAGAAACTGACCCAACTGCAAGGATTGGTTTATAGCCATTTCTCCATTTTATGTGTGCTCTGTGTGTGTGTGTGTGTGTGTGTTGCTGTGACATTTTATCATACATATAGACTTGTTGAACAAGGAGCCCTGATGGTGTAGTGGGTTACACATAAAGGGCTGCTAACTGCAAGGTTAGTGGCTCAAACCCACCAGCCACTCCTTGGCAGAAAATTGAGGCTTTCTGCTCCCGTAAGACTTACAGCCTTGAAAACCCACAGGACCTACTCTGTCCTATAGGATCACCGTGAGGGCAATGAGTGCTATAGATTCATTAAGCCCCCACCTTACCAGCTCCTGGTGGTGTAGTGGGTTACACAGTGGGCTGCTTACTGCAAGGTTAGCAGTTCAAAACCACCAGCCACTCCTCGGGAGAAAAACGAGGCTTAATCATGGGAACCACAGAGGCAGTTCTACTCTGTCTACCACAGGGTAACTATGAGTTAGAATCCATTTGATGGCAAGGAGCTGTGTGTGTGTGTGTGTGTGTGTGTGTGTGTGCTCACGCCAGATAATTATTGCATCCAGCAAGAAACCTACTCACACTACCAGCTTACTGTCACCCCACCCCCCAGCCCCCTAGCCCCTAACGCCCACTGCTATGATCTCCATCACTAAGTTCCCATCATTTTCATCATGTTAGATAACGAAGTTATGGGCTGTAACCTGAGATGACCGGCCTCTCTTTGAAGATGTCATTTCTTCCTGTCTCATCTACTTTCTCAACAGCCTCGCCCCCGCCCCCCCCCCACCCTTCACAGCCCCTCCTGGCTCCTCATGAGTCCCTGGCATCCCGTTCAGCTTCGATTTTAAATTTCTAATGGTGAGTGGCTCTCTGGGGACTTCCCAACAGAGAGAATGTGATGGCTGAGCACACTGTTGGGTCGGGTCGTGTCGCTGGTCACTGTAAAGCCCGTGACCAGGCTTCGACTTGTGATCAGTCTTTGGTGGCCACACAAAACACACCCACCTCAACCACCCCCTCATCCAAGAGATAAGCAAAGAGGGGTCCCTCTCAGAGGGCCTGGGGCAGCAAAGGCCGTAACTGGCCCAGCAATGGCATGCTTCACAGAAAACAAGCATGTTGTCATGCTGCCCCAGGGCCTTGATGACAGCCATTCTTCTCCCCTGCCCGGCCAACGAAACCCCAGTCCTGTGCTGGTGTTGGGTGGCCATGCACGCCCCTGACTCCAGGGCCCCAGGGGGCAGGATGGATGTCCTTTCATGACAACCGGTCACGAAATCCCACTGTCCTCGCCAAGTGCCTGGGTGAGGCAAGAGCCGGCACCGCAGTGAGACCAAGTAAAGCCTCTGTCCTTCTATGACCCTTCTCAGACTCTGGCTCCCAAAGACCCAAGGGATGCAGGGGTGGGGAGGCAGCTCCCAGCTCAACGGGCACGGCCCGAAGGTTTCTTAAGTGCGAGCCGAGGACCAGTGGGTGTGGGTTCCATCATGGCTGGAAGCCCACTGGTGCACCATGAACACTTTTATTTTTTCCCGTTTTACTTCAAAATAAAGCAGAACAAAAAGCAATAAACCAACGGTGGAGAAGAGATTAAAGGCCAGAGAGAAGGCCCGGGGACACATTATTAGATTGGAAAGCCCCAGAGTAACCATCTTGTGAGTAAGATGGAGCACTGGCTTCCCAGGGCCCTGGGCAGTTTCTGTATCTCTGCATGGTTCCCATCCCCACCCCCAGGCAGCCGACATTTCTCATTCTGCTTAGAAGGTGCCTGGGCCCCTCGGCCAGCGGCTTTTGTGCTGCAGGGAGTTGCTGGCGCTGGTGTTTAGCCCCAGGGTGACTCCCTAAGGGTCCAGAGCAGGACATCGATGAGCGTGAAACCCCAAACCAACCCCCCTGCCATCCAGTCGGTTCTGACTCATAGCGACTCTATATGACAGCATAGAACTGCCCCTGCGGGTTTCCGAGACTGTAAGTGTTTGTGGGAGTCGAAAGTCTCAACTCTCTCCCCCGGAGCAGCTGGTGGTTTCAAACTGCTGACCACCAGCGTACCTATGAAAGTAAATCCAAGTGGTGTTTCCTTCTGCTAGGACCATGGGCACGAAGCAGAACCATCTGGGTGGTAGGGTCACCTGACTTCCTGGGTCCTCCACCAGAGGATTGATTCCAACTCAGAGTGGCCCTAAGAGACACAGTGGAACTGCCCCATGGGGTCTGCAAGGCTAGAGACCCTTGCGGAGATCGATTGCCACACTTAACCACGGGCCACCAGGGCTCCCTAGAGCTCTGCCATCGAGTTGATTCCAACTCATATCGACCCCGACAGGACAGGTAACACCGCCCCAAGGTGAGGTGGGTGGGGAGGGGGGTTCTGAGACTTTAAATCTTTATAGGAACAGACAGCCTCCTCTTTCTCCTGAGGAGCGAATGGTGGGTTTGAACTGCTGACCTTGCAGTGCGCATGGCCTACTGCGCCACCAGAGCTCCTGAGATGTTCCTGAAGTGGCCCACACCCTGTCCCTCTTTGTTCCCTCCCTCCTTTTCCTGGTGATTGGAAGTGAACTTGGCACCAATCACCGTTTGAACTGGGATTTCGAAGCGCACCCCTCAGGCAAAGGGATTGGCAATTGACCCTGAACCACCACGGAGTCCAGGGCTGCTCTTGGTGAGACCCCGTGTGGCACAGGTTGCAGGCTGTCTCCGTATTCCCCCAATGAATGGGGGAAACAGAGGGGCAAACCAGAAGCCCTGGGAATCAAGGCTTGCATTCACTTCTGTAGCCAGTGGCAGGGAAAGAGGAAATTCTACCTCCGGCCTCTCTCACCCAAGGTCCAGGTAGGTCGTCTTCTGCGAGTTGCCCTTAGTGACTATCCCACACATGACACACGTGGTGCAGAAGCTTCCTGCACGTGGAGGCCCTCGAGACAGCCACCTTCAGCCACAAGCAGCCTTGTCCTTTTCCCCAGTGGGCAGTGCCCAACTGCGGTATCGTGGGTTAATCCTGCTGCTCACTGCAAGGTCAGCGGTTCAAAGCCACCAACTGCACTGAGGCAGGAGGCTGAGGCTGTCTGCTTCCATAAAGACTGACAATCCTTAGAAAACACTAGCCTGTCCTACTCTGCCCTATGGGGTCGCTACGAGTGGGAGTTGACCTGCCGGCAGAGGGGTGGGGTGGTTGGATAAACTCCGTTAAAGTCTCGGGGTTGAGCAATCTGTTTGCTCTCAGCTGCTAATTCACAGGCTGGCAGGCCAGCCCACCCACTGGACAGCAGGAGAAATGCCCGGGCAATCTCCTTCCATAAAGATGATTTGTCATGCCCAGACGGAGTCCCGCTGCCTAGAACTACGCACGCCCAGGGAGGGCCTGCACACCTTGCTTGCTTTAGAAAGACAGCCAGCACCACTGGAAGAGTGGTATTGCCCGGATTCCAGGGGCCAGCTCTGCCCATCCCCCCTCTTCCCAGCCTTACTCTCACGGTTGGCAGACTCTTGGCACTGCAAATCTGCACTATAACCACGCCAGGGAGCTGGGAGGACAGATGCGCTTTACAGGAGTCTACTGGTCCTCCGCTTCTCTGTGGGGAGCTTCTATCGATTTGGTAAATGACACCCATTCTTTTCTTCCAGCATCTGTCCCCAAGTTTTCCACTGAGGACCTGTTGCCTTCATGTCCCCCCGCCCCTCAGCCCAGACAGCAGTTCAAGAGAATCCCATTGGCGTTGAGTCAGCGGGACTGGCGGCGAGCCTCTGCGTTGCCAAGTAGAACTGCCCCCTAGGTCCTCTTGGCCGTGATCTTTGTGGACATGGGTCTCCAGATGGCTCGCCTGCAGCATCCTGGGGTGGGTTTGAACCCAGAACCTCTTCGGTGAGTTGTGGTGCACAAATGATCAGAGTCACCTGGGGATCCTGACAGGGGTCCTTTTAATCCCCTTCCCTAGTTTTCTGTCCTGTACCCCCAAAGGGGACTATCTGAGCTCAGGCCGTCAGCTTGGGTGGCTCGGAGCTGCAGCCGCCACGCAGCACTTCTTGCTGGAGTGAACGTCAGGGGACGGTCGAGAGATGTTTTTGTTGCAATTGGAAAATTCTGGCTTTCCGCCCTCTGCTTCCATCTGCCCTGCAAACTTCACACTGCAAGTTGCAGTCCGCCTGTCAGTTGTCTACCATGTGGTTCAGCAAGCTCTCTCCTCGAAGACCCAAGGGACTTGACACAGGTACCTAGTGATCATTGAAGAAACAACGAGCTTGCCAGGGAATCACAGTCAAAGCTCTTCTGCCGTGCTGCTCATGGCCATCCGTCAGTGCTGGCCCACCCCTGTGGGCTTCTGAGACTCTAAGTGTCACGGGAACAGAAAGCCCAGCCTCTGTCCCACAGAGCTGCTGGTGGTCTTGAACTGCTAACCATGCGGATCACAGCCCACCCTGTAACCACTGCACCACCAGGACTCCATTGGGAGGAGCAGTCAAGAAAAAGAAATAGAAAGGGGGTGGGGGAGGGGGAAACACACATGGATTAAGTCTTCAGTGAATGCTCTCTGAGTGTAGCCCAGGGACGGGGCTGGCCTGGCTAGCCTGCGCCGTGGAAAGCAGATTGTTGCAGGTGCAGTTAGGTTAAAATTTAACACCGTATCATTTGGGCTCCTTTGACCCATTTTAAATTCGTTCTGGATTTTAAAAAATTTTTCTGCTTTCTTTACAATGGAGGCTTTTCTCTGCTTTATTTTGTTGCTGTTGTGGTTTATCGGTGGGGCGTGGCTTGTATGGTTTTCTGCATATTAAATCCAGGATGGGTGAATCAGCCAAGACAGTCACTGGATTAATGGTTTTGGGGGGCTAGGGCATGGGAGTCGAGGGGGTGAGCGGTGAACGGCGAGCTAATAATAACAAGACAAAATGAAGAAAGCGTTCCAAAATTGATTGCGGTGATGATTGTACGGCTCTTCTTAATAGGACTGAGCTATTGACTCGTATGTCGATAAACCTGTCCCATACACGAAACACTGACTGTAAAAAAGAGAGAGAAAGAAGCGAAATGACACATTGCATCAGGTAAACGCACTACACAGACCTCTTCCACGTGTTGAAGAACAGGGTGTCCCTTTAAGGACTAAGTAAGACACGCCTGCCTCAGGCCACGGCATTTCAGTCACCCCGTGTGCATGTGGAAGGTGGACATTGAATAAGGAAGACCAAAGAAGGATCAATGCATTTGAATTGTGTTGCTGGTGAAGAATATTGAAAGTGCCAAATACTGAATATTAAACATGCCAAAAATAAAAACACGTCTGTCTTGGAAGAAGTACAGCCAGAATGCTCCTTAGAAGCAAAAAGGCAAAACTGTGCCTCATGAACTTTGGACACGTTGTCAGGAGCTACCAGTCCCTGGAGCAGAACATGGTGCTTGGTGAGATAGGGGGTCATCGAAAGAGAGGAAGGCCTTCGATAAGATGGATTGCAAGGTGGCTGCGAGACTGACTTCCAACATAAGGATGGTTGCGAGGGTCACGCGGGGCTGGACCGTGTTCATCCTGTTGTCCATTGGCTCACTGTGAGTCGGAAGTGACCCGACAGCACCTAACGACACAAGGGGGAACAGAATCCAGTCTGTACAGACAATGGCCGCCCACTCCGTCATGGGGAGAAATTAAGACCTGGCATGCACCACAGCAAAGACGAATCCTGGACACGCAATGCCAACACGCAGCCCTCCAAGCGAGGAGTCAACTGGGCCCGCGTGCAAGAAGCACACCCGCCTGTGTACTCCAAAGATGACAAGCACAAAATTCAACTATGACGAAGGGGGAAGGATCAGAGCTTAAATTGTGAACACTCACTTTGTGGAAGGCGGTGGGCGCCCAAATCCCATCTGCAGAGTCTCTAGTCAGATTCCGCCGCTGGCAGAGCCCGCGAGCCACCGGCAAAGGTCTGGAACAGCCTTCCCATTGCACGCAGATCACTGCCATCCTGATTAGGCTGCATCAGACTTGCTCCTCGGTCAGTTGAGCTCTCTCTAGACCCAGCCTGAATTCGTTCTAGGTGCGAGGATCTCTTGCTTTTCCTGGCTTTTGAAATATTGGAGGTCTTTTCTTTCCTGCATGTTGTAGTGTTTTTATCTTTATATTGCTATTGTTTCATCCTTAGCACTTCATTTCGTTGTCGTTATGTATTGTTTCTGTTGGGGTTGCTAGTTGGTGACGTACAGAGGGACTGGATACATAGAGGAAATAACTGATGCAAGGATTTGTAGGGGGGGTAGTGGGGTAGGGGCGGGGAGACGGGGAGGGTGAGGGGCTTTCCGGAGGACACGGGGAAGGCGGGAGGGGGAGGGAGCACTAGAACTGAATGTGATGACGCAGCTCGTTTTAAAGGTGATTTAGTCATCGGGAGGACAAATAAAAGACGACGTTATGAAATTGATTGTGGTAACGATTGTACAATTCTTCTGGACACGACTGAACGATTGAATTGTATGATGCGGATTATGTGCCAATAAAACGGAGAGAGCGAGGGGGCGGCGATAAGAAAGCAGAATGCGTGTCTGCTGGCACGGAAGGGGAAACTACTGTGTGCTCTTCACTTGAACGAGCAAGCTGGAGAGGCCAAGGCTCACTGGTGGTTCCCAAGAGGGTGGCTGCTGAGGAAGCCGTGAACATCTCTCAGCGGTGCCGGGGACTTGGCAGGCGATGCTGGTGACGTGGTGCCACATGACTAATGTCATTGGTGCCACTGCGTGGTACGCATACGAGATGTGGAATTGGCAAGGCTTTCCAGAGGCCTGCGTCGGAAAATCTCACCCGCTTAGACGTCTCCGACTGTCCTTGTTCCTTGGGAGATAGAAGCTCCACACGGGAGGGACAGAGCGTTGAGAGGGTGACAATGACCTGTATCCTGGCCCGAGGTGGGAGTGGCGCGTCTTTGCGGCAAAGACAGGGCCAGAGGACACTGTCACTGTCGGAGGGGCAGCCATTTCTGGCCTCCACCACCGATGGCAGGCTCCGGAGGGGGACCTGCTGCTTCCCAGACGCTGCCTGCCTGGAAAACCACCTCCTGCACATCTTCAGAGGCTTTGACATGAACTTCAAAGCTGGGAGACGTTTAGGAAGCACTCGCTGGGGTAATGAGGGAGGGGCTGGAGCCTGGTCCTGAAATGGGTGTGAACATACTCCTTCCCTGGTCTCCTCCTCCCATCCATTCCCTCCCCTGCCCCATCCTCCTCACACACACACACACACACACACACACACACACACACACACACACGGCTCTCTGCCCTGCACTTGGCCTTATGGAGGCTTCTGGGCCAAGGTGCGCCCCTCGTCTTGCAACCGTTGATGAGTTTGCTGAGCTCATAAGCAATGCTGTCACTCTGAGCCTGTGTGGAATCTCCAGTCCTTCTCCAACGGGTCCTCAAAGGACGCCAGACCCCTCACAGCCTCACTGCTTTCTGCTGCCTCAAGTGGGCTCCAGCAGGCTGAAGCCCAGCCTGGCCCGGCCCGGCACCATCTTCACAACCGTTGCCCAAGCTCCAACCCGTGGTTGCAGCCACTGCATGGTTTGAGTCCCTCTGACACAGGGGCTCCTCTTTCAGCCCCCAGATGGGGCGAGAGCCTGGTGTGATCCAGAAGGTCTTCATTGGCTAGTTGGGGGAGCTGATTGCCAGGCCTTTCTTCCTCGTCTCTCTCTTAATTCGGAAGCCCTGCCGATTCCTGGGCCCCACTGGCATTTGGAACACCAGTGGCATCGTTTGTCAGTGTCACAACAATCCAGCCCACAGCCCCTGGGTAACCATGCTGACCATGGCATAGAGAAGTCTATCGGATGACACTGGGGGCCGGGGCGTAATCCCCACTGATGTAGGGTTCAGGAGAAGTCTGGAGCTTGGCGCTGTGCGGCTTTGACCAGTGTGGGTGCCACCCTCAGCTCTCTCCCACAAGGCCCCTTTTTCTTCCTCCCTCCCGAATCCTGCCCAACTCGAGGGCTGCATGCATGTCAGCGCCGTGTCCTTTAGCACGCTCTCCGCAGTCACAGGGGAGATGGCCCTCACCCCACTGGTGGGCCATCTGCCCTTGTAACCATTTTATAAGCAAGCATCTCGTCACCAAGGGGACGCATTAGGAGCGTGGAAGCTGAACAGCTGCTCTGCGGGGAGCTGGGAGGGCAGCTTGGACAATGGCCGGGGGCGACCACCCGGCTGCTGGGCAGGACCTTGGACAGCTGTGTGTACGCGGCTGCCTGGAGAGGAGGCGACCAGGGCAGGCTCTAATTGAAGACATCCATTTCTCGTGCACTGCACTTGAAGCCTGGCGGGCGCTGTGTGAGCTGTGGAGAGGCGAAGGGCTGCAGGGCCCTGCTCCACTGAACAGACAGGAAGGGAAGGTGTGGTGAGGGTGGGCGGAAGGGGATCCAAGGTTCCTGCAGGACAGCCCCCTATGAGCAAAGCCCGGGCCAGAGGAAATCATACTGGACCAAGCCAGGAGGAACCTAGAAGGCCACCCAGTTCACCCCCAAGAGAGAAAATTAGGAAGGGGGACGGACTGGCTCCCAAGGCTTCCGAGGAGAACCGAACAGCCACCCCCTGCCAGCCCAGAGGACCCAGTGAAAAACAAACCCCGGGCTGGGGAGTCCATCCTGACCCAGGACAACTGGGTGTGGGACAGAAGAACTGCCCCTTAGGGTCTTCTCCGGGCTGCTAACTTCAAGGTATATGGTTCAAAACCACCATCTCCTCTCCGGTAAAGAGCAGCAGTCACAGAAATCCACAGGGGCAGGCGCTATCGACCCTCTCTTTAGGGTCGATAGGCGTTGATGCCGACTTGATGGCAGTGTGTTTGGCTTGGGGTTTGGGAATCTACAGAAGCAGATTACCTGGGCTTTCTCCCACCATGCCACTGGGCAGGCCACATGTGTTTCTAATTTGCCTGGATCTGTGTATCTCTCCGTTTCCCAACCCTAGAGGACAGGGTCTAACTCCCCTTGTGGGTTTCCAAGGCGGTAAATCTTTATCGGACTACCAAGGCTTGCCTTTCCTCCCTCGGAAGCAGCTAGTGGTTTCAAACTGCTGACCTTGTGGTTAGTAGCCCAGTGCATCACCACAACACCACTAGGGCTCCTTGGATCTGGGCAGCACATCTGCAAGTGAGCCCTGGCTCCCAACGAGGACCAGAAGAACCGCTTAGAGTGGGAGCCTCTCCTAGCAGGGAGACGGTAACCCAGGTTCTTTGAGCCCAACGTGGGCTGGTGGCTCCTGTCCGCCCCTTCTCCCATCCCTGGTCCCTCCCTTCCCAATCATCCAGGCTGTGAGGCTCCCAACCAGCTCTTGAGCCCCCTGCTGAGACTCCATTCTGTGATGCTCTAAATATGTGCGCAGAGAACACCTCGTCACCGAGGCATCGCCGCCAGAGCACTGCCCCCAGGCTCTCCGCGGCTGTAGGTCATGATGGAAGCTGACAGCCACATCTCTCGCCCACGGAGCAGCTGGGGGAGTGTAAATCTCGGTGGCAGCTGTTACCGTCTCAGAAGCCACAGAGACAGTGGGTCACTAGGAGTCTATGAGTCGGTATGGACTAGATGGAATGAGTTGTTTTTTGAGAGCACACGGTGTTAGAACCTAGGAAAGCCAGAACCTGCTTCAGACGGAAACTGGCAGAGCAGGAAAACACAACCATTTTCCATGAAAATGAGTGATAGAAACTGATGAGTCGTTTCCCCCCCCCCCCCCCGCCCACCACCACCACCACCACACACCAGTCAAAAGCGGAGAACATTCCAGTGCTGGAACACCCAGACCATCCCTGGGGTCCTGGCACTCATAGGCTTCACTGTGCTTCTCGGGGCCCCAGTCTTGGGAACTCCAGTTCCTATTGCCACACATCCTTGGACTCAGGCCCACCCCACCTGTAGCAGGGCAAGCCTGTGCTTCCCTGGGGGTTCAACGCTTCGTCGTCTGCGTTGGTTTTGTTTTGAGAACCGGGTCGTTCTTCCGAGGCACCTCTGCACGGACTTGAACTCCAGCCTTCCTGTTTGCAGCCGAGAGTGCTCACCATTGGCACCACCCGGAGCTTCCTCCCTAGAAATAGGGATAATAATGTCCGACCTCCAAACGGTGTGAAAGTCAAGTGGTAAGACATGGGCAGCCGTGAACAGAATGTGTCAATTGACTGATGACATTTAAAGGACGTGTGGGTCGTAATAGTGCTTGGGCTGTTGGATGCTGTCGAGTTGACTTTGGCTCGTAGCAACCCCAAGGGATAGAGAAGATGGGCCCTGTTGGATTTCCTAGGATGGAGTCCTGGTTGGTGGAGTGGTTAAGCATTGGACAACCATCCACAAGGTCAGCAGTTCGAAATCAGCAGCCACTCCACTACAGAAAGTTGGGGCTTTCTACTCCCATATGTACATGTTTGCTTAATATAATTGATATATGGATTGTTATAATACCTGTAAAAGCCCCCAATAAAATGAATAAAATTTTTTTAAAAAAGAGAGTTACAGTCTCAGAAACCCACAAAGGCAGTTCTACTCTGTCCTATAGGGCCACTGTGGGTCGACATTGACTCAATGGCAGTACATTTTTTAATCTCATCTTTATGGAAGGAGATCACCAAGACTTTCTCCCGCAGGCCTACTGGGTGGGTTTGAATCACCAGCCTTTCATGTATCCATTTTGCCCCAGGACTTGTTCATTGTAGGAAGAGATATTAGCATTGGTACTGACCAGTTCTCTCAGGCTACATGCTCTGGCCTTTCTCCAATCTTCCTGACTCACCCCCACCCCCCTCAACCTCTTCACCTCTCCTCTTTCCCTCTTCCCTGCTGCTCACACCCCACTGAATTGAGGTCAGGCCCATTTCAGACTTGAGCAGAACCTGCTGAGAAGATCCAGTCTCCTCAGTCCCTGCCACCCTGAAGATGCCTGCATTGGTCTGTTGTGAACCACTCCTCATTCATGTCGAAGGTCATGCAGAGATGGGCTTCAGGGAGCTCATCTCCCCACTTCATGGCAAGTGTGGACCCTGTGCTTCTAGAAGAACCGGTCAGTGTGTGGGAAAAGCCAAACGAAGGAGAGAAGGGAGCGGGCCAGGTTGGGCTAAGTCAGCTCCAAGGACAAATCTATGACCCACCATTGTAATCCCGTAGCTGAATGGCCTCCATCATCACACCGTAAACTAAGACCCACAGCCCACCAGCCAGGCCCACCAGCCAATGGATGGGGCAGAAACAATGCCCCTAGGGCTTCCGAGGTGTCAGCGTCCATGAAAGCCAGCCTTCGCCCCTCCCCCATCACCCGTGGAAGGTGGGTTTGAAATGCCAACCTTGGGGTTAGCGGCCGAGTGCTTAGCCACTGTGCCACCAGGCTCCTTCTGCAAAGGCAGGGCAAAGAGGGCGCAAAGGCACTTGGGAGTCATGAGCACACGGATCCTGTGCAAAGGGCGTGTTCTCTGGCCAATGCTGACTTCCAAGGGACAAAGAAGGAAGTCCCTCCCACACAGAGGGCACTCCGCATCCTTCAGTCTCCTTCTGTGCTTGGGAGAACGCCTGACACCCAACCAACCCGCGCCACCCAGCGCCCGGCCCACCAAGGAGCCCGAGGAGCCTGGAGGCAGCTGCTTCGCTGGAAGGCCCTTCCTCCCTCTCGACAGGAGCACCGATGTGCTCTGCCACCCTGGCCGTGTGCCGTGCCTGCCTCTAATTAAGACCTAGCTCGCGATCTGCTCAGATCGACCCAGGATTCAGAAAGAGCCCAGGTTTTATGAAACTCGTCAACCAACAGGAGGGTGTGCATGCATTATTGAAGGGGAGGAGAGGAGACCCGGAGAGAAAGGCTGTTCCATTATTCAGCATCCCAGAGTCCCCCGGTCCCCAGGCAGAGCTGCTGGGTTTTCCACCTACAGCATGTCCCGTGATGGCTTCGGAGAACGAACGCTTCAAACACACCAGGTTGGCAGCCGCCAAGCAGGACTCCCACCCACCACCACCACTGTCTGCCTCATTATCGGAGCCAGCCGGCAGCGACCATGGGGGGGCGAGGGCTGGGCCTGCATGCCTATCACCTGTCCTTTCCAGGGCTCACAGGCCCCGCCAGCCTGGGGTGGGAGATAGGGGGGCCAAACTCCTTAGAATCATTAGAAGACCTTGTGCTACCTGCCCTCACACATCTCTTGAGTTCTGTCTCCCTCAGCATCCCATCTGCTCTTGAACATGATCCCCTATTCCAATGGCTTTGCTCAGGCCGGCCTGTCGGACGGGAACTCCCTTCTGAGCCCCTTAAGATTGGATTCAAACCTCCATTTCGTTGAGTTGACTTCAACTCCTAGCAAGCCTTCAGGGCAGAGCAGAAGGCCCCATGGGAGTCCAAGGCCATCCGCTTTGGGAAGCAGGCTGGTACATCTTTCTGCCACAGAGCGGTGGTGGGTTCAAACCACTGACCTCTTGACTACCTCCTGATCACTTTAAGCACTGCATTACCAGGGTTTTGTTTTTAAAGACCAGCTCGGAAGAAAGGAAATTAGCTTGTGTTATGTGTCTACTATATGCCAAACCCTAGTGCCACTATTAGGCAAGTTATCGTTAGATAGGATGTCCACTAGATACTCCTATTACAAGGTAGTTTGATGACATATCCTATCCTTGGGACGTGGGGGGCGGGGGCGGAGGAAGCCTTTGTATAAAAGCAAGATCAAACAGAGATGATTCCGCTCTGCCACTTTGCCTCCCTCCTGGCTGGCACATCACTGGGACTCTGTATCTGCCTCCAGGGGAAGGCCCATGTGGGCCAGCTGCCTCTGAGAGCGCTCGATGCCCTGCCGTGCTTCCAATGACCTCGGATCCATGTGGCTCTGCACTCTGCACCGGCCCAGGAGCTCCCTGCTTCCCACTTCACCTCTTGGCTTCATGAGTCTGCAGAGGCCCCGGCTACCCTCGGACCATGGCCTTGAGTGGGACTGGGATGGGGAGACTTCCTGATATAAAGTTGCATCTTGATAGAAAGTGTTTTCTGGTACACAGATAAATGTCACCGGTTTGTTTCTCCAGACAAGCCAGCCTAGCGTAATTGTGAAGGGTCACCCTAGCCCACTGAGGTGGGTGTCATCATCAACATCAGATACCGAATTTGCCAGGCCATAGCAAAGTGGAAATGCAAATCACTTGTTCCAAGATCGTTGGCAATTTCAAGATGGTAGCGGCAATGCATTGAACCAAGCATGGTCCCCTTCCAAGCTCAGGGCTGTGTGTGACGATGTAGGTCACACCCCCGTGAAGCAGACCCTGCCTTTTCCTATCCCTATGACAGAGGAGGAAAAGGAAGCTCAGAGAGGTTGACTAACTTGCCCAGGCTCACGGGACAATATCCTCCCATCATGGCCTGGGCCAGGAGGCCCTAGCGGCAGAGGGGCTCCGGCATGCTGTTTTCAACAATGCTCATGGCTGATGGCATGTAACCGGGCAACCTCCTTTCATGCCCAAACACATAGGCATTTTGATCACTGCATATTCTATAGAGCCCTCATGGCATAGCGGATGATGCATTGGACCGCTAGCCTCAAGGCCAGTGGTTGGAATCCAGCAGGCTCTCCGTGGGAGGAAGGGGAGGCTGCCTGGAAAGACTGCCTGCCTTGAGAGCGGCAGGGGCAGTTCTACACTGCCCTGTAGTGTCCCTACGACTCGTCTCCGTGGCAGTGAGTCTGCGCATGGGGATTGCAGACCCTCTGGTGCAGACCCTCCACAGCCTGGCCTCAAACTCAAACGCCGACTCACTGCTATGCAGGTGACTCCAGCGCGTGGCCACTGGATAGGACAGACAGACCTGCTCCTGGGGGTTTCAGAGCAGCTGGTGGGACCCTATAGGACTCTTCAGTGCCTTCCTGGACTCTTTACAGGAGAAGAAAGCCTCCTCTTTCTCACGCCCTTCCTGTCTCACCAAACCTAACGCCCTGTCATCCAGTGGCTGCCGACTCACGGCGACCCTGTAGGACCACGTAGAACTGCCCCCAAGGAGTTTCCAAGACTGTCCCTCTTCGCGGGAACAGAAAGCCCCTGGGTCTCTAACTGCTGACCTTGCAGTTAGCAGCATGTGGTGTGTAACCACTACACTCCCAGGGCTCTTCCCTCTCTGTGGCAGAGGGCAGAGAGGGGATGCTCTCAGAACAGGGAAGCTAAGCATTGTGCCAAGACAGGCGTGAAGATGGCAATTTTCCGCAAAGTCTCGTCTCTGCTTCCTATCATCCAGCCCCTTGGCTCCAGGCTGCCGTGTTCGAATGCACCCTAGATAATCAGATGAGCGGGGCCTATGAACCAGCGCCTAGAAGTGGAGGAGGTGTCTGGGGTGAACAGAACTGTGCATGGTAGCTACTATTTGTGATACATTTATTTCTAGTTTACCACTTAGTGGGGGGGGTGGGAATAGGTAAAGCATTTGGAGCTTTAAGGGGGGCCCGGGCAGTGGGACCCACCTGCTGGTAGGTGGAAGGAAGATAGGGTCGTTACCTGCAGGAAAATGACAGCTGAGAAATCCTCTGGGCCCTATCTACCATGTCCTTGGAGTCACGGTGACCCCACCTTGACTTTGGAGGTTTGGGGTCTGTGGAAGGCACAGCTCCTGGGGCAGGCAGACCGGGGTGGCAATCCTGGCTCCTTCCCAGCTGTGTCCCCGCACACCATGGCGGTTGTGTCTCTGGGTCTCAGCTTCCTTGTCTGCCCAGTGGGGGTCAGGAGGTTCCGGGACAAAATCCGTGCCACGCTTGTTAAACAGTGCGTAACCCAGAGAAAAGGAAGCAAACAAGTTCACTGCCATCCGACAGGACAGGGTAGAAGCTGCGCCTGTGGGGTTCGGAGACCATCACTCTGTCCGGGAAGTAGAAAGCCCCGTCTTTCTCCCAAGGAGCGGCTGGCGGTTTCGAACCGCGGACGCCCAGAACGAAAGGGCTCAGTTCACTTTCGGGGGAGGGGGGGGAAGCGTTATTATTTAGGAGCTGCTACTGCAATTTGGAGGTAACTTCACCCGGAGGAGTGAGCCCCGCCCGCCTCCCCAGCCACGGTCGCTGTGCCCGCCCCCTAGCTGTGCGCGGAGGCCCCGCCCAGCCCGCCCGAAGCCCCGCCCCCGGACCCGGCGCGGAGCCCACGGTCAGGGGCGCGGGGAGCAGGGCGCGGGCTGCAGGGACGCGGCGGTCTCCAGTGCTGCACCTCCGCCTCGCTCGCCGACTCCGGAGCCGCGGGACTTGGGCGGGGACCGCGCTGGCTCCAGCGAGGTAAGAGCCGAAGACGGCTGGGTAGTGGGGAGGCCGGGCCAGGGTGTCTTCTGCGGGTCCCCGCGCCTGCTACCGGCCGTCCCCAGGACCGCCAGGCTGGATCGGACCTGGAGAGCCCCTGCGGCGCGCAGCCTGTCCGGGAGGGCAGAGGACCGGTGCGGGGTGCGTGTAGGGCGGGGGGGAAGGGGGGGGGTACGTGTGTGTATGTGTGTGTATACACACGCGTGTTGCGTGGGGTGCCGCGGCAGTGCACGACGGCTCCCTCTGCACCGAAGCCGCCCGCCCGCTGATGTCCAGCCCAAAGCCCGGGGAAGACTGTCCCACGACGGACGGGAAATGGGGATGGCGGATGATCGGGTCCCTCGGCGGGTCGCAGGGAGCCCCCCCACCACCTGTGGAGGCCCGAACGTCGCCCAGTCTCAGCCCACAAAGTGGCTTCCCCGTCCCCGCGGGGCCAGGCAGCTCGCGAGTCCCCAGCTGCCGCCCGCCCGCCCGGGATCCCCGCAGCACGGTGCCAGATCCTGGGGGTGAGGGGGTCCGCGCTGCGCTGCCAAGGAGCAGAGATGGGCTCTGGGCGGGAGTGGCGGACAGGTACGAGGGTCCGGGGGGCGGGGGGGGGGAGCATGAACCTTTAGCACATATAAAAAATGCCCCAATCACTCCAAAGCGCCCCGCCCCCATTGTCAAGGGGCTCATCCCAATTTCCCATTGATGAAGATGCAGCCTGTTAAATATTTCCAAGTGAAGTCAAATGATCACTCCTTGGACTGAAGGAGACTTGCAGAACACACACACACACACACAGCTTGGCTGAGGAGGGAGGAAGACTCATTCTGAGGATGGCTCTGACATCCCCCCCCCCACGCCCCCAGCTGACTATATGGACTCCCACCCAATTGATTCCCTTCTGTGTTGCGGAGCAAGCTCCTGTTCTGAGAAGAGAAGGGATTTACCTGTTTCTCACAGGCTTCTCCCTGGCTGTCCAGGACAGGGTCCCCTGCAGAGAGCACTGGGGACCACCCCCCATTCCATTTGACCCTGCCCTCATCTTGTCTTTCCCTGTTTGAAGAGTTATCATGGGGGGTTGCTGAAAGGGTGGAGGGATGCTGCCCTGATCTGATGTTTCGGGACACCCCAGCACTTTGGGCATCAAACACCTGCTCTCCCCCAGCAGGTGCCCACCTCCCTGCAGCTCTTTGTGGAGACCACAGCCAGTCCTCAGTCCCCACCTGCGAAGCCCCAGCTCTACCCGCTCTCTGCTAACTGGGCAGCGGGAAGGATGGGGAGTATATATGCCATCACCAGAGCCAGGTCCCCGACCCAAACCAGCTACTATCGGATTGGTTCTGCATCATGGCTTCCCGGGTGGGTCAGGGAAGACGATGCTGCACAGGACTGTCAGTGGCCAATCTTTTGGAAATAGATTGCCTGGTCTCTCTTCCTTAACAGAACCGCCAATGTTTCCGTTAGCGTCTGAGTGCTGTTTTTACCACCCAAGGACCCTGAGCTCCCCTTTGAGCGTGTGTCTGAGCCATCCCCACCCTGCTCCGTGGCAGTGGCTGTTCTGGGACCCATTGGCATCCCTTTCAATCCAGAAACCCTAGTGGGCAGTACCCATGCACCTACCGGCCTGATGTGAGCTCTTGTGAGTTCTGCCCACTCCTAGATCTGTGACTTAGACACCAGAACATGGTGAGCTCACATTGTGGGCTCAGGTCTGGATACCGGCTGGGCTGGAGGAGGGGAGGCAGGTTGGCAAGGCACAGAACTCCAGGAAGGGCTTGTTTTCTCATCTGGTCCATGGGGTTGTTGTGAAAGAGGAATGGCGTCCTGAGTGCCTGGTGGAGGCTCCTTGGAGGCGTCCTGTCCGTGGCTAGTTGTCTCGGCCTCTGCTTCCTCCACCCCCCCCAACCCCCACCCCCACCTGGCTCTCAAACCCTGGCCTTGAGGGTGGTGAGTGAGCAGCCAGCCTGGGTGTCTCGCCCAGCCTCAGAGCTGGGGGTGGGGGTAGGAGTGGTGTGAATGTTCACACCACAGTAGCTCACAGGTGGGTGAGCATTCCCACAAAATGAAGGTGGGCGGGTTGGAACCCAGTCAGACCCAGGTCGCTAGCCATCTGTACCCTAGGCACTGTCCCCACCCCAGCTGTGCCCCTGAGTGGCCACCGGGCTTGTGCCTGATTTCCCATTCCATCCTGGGCCTTATTCCCTGGCAGAATTGGGGCCCTGCCTTCTAAATACCAGCTCATCTCTCCAAACCTAATATTCCACCATGAGAGTCATTCCTTTGGCTGGCTGCCTTGTACCCGGCTATGTCAGATACGAAATCTCAGCATCCACGACTTATCGAGGCTCCCAGGGCAGGCAAGGGGAATGTGAGAAGACCTGAGAAGCTAGGAGAGGGGAGGGAAGGTGGGGTGTGCTGGAGGCAGATGATTAAATTGGTAGGGCTCACGGTTCTGCAGTCGAGCCCAGCTGCTGAGCCCAGGGGGGCCCCAGGGAAGGAGGTGGGACCTGGGTAGGCGGCCAGCACGGGAAGTTGTGAACCTCAAGTGGGAAATCTCAGCGGGAATGTGAGGTGGGCGGCCTGCGGAGGGAGAACCTGTGTTAGATGGAGGCGCTAGAGCCTGCTGGCTGTGAGGGCGGGGCCACCATGAAAGAGGTCCTTCCTTCTCACCCTGTACCTCCTCCTTGTAGAGTGGAGCATGGCCATTCAGTTGGTCCCTGAGGGGTCTCTGCCAGCACCAAGCCTGTGACTCTTGAAACCCCCCAGAGGGGATCTCTTAAGTCAACAAAATGAGGCGCTCGTCCAGGAGAAAGACCCAGCTAGGTGCTCTCCCCATGCTTACAGCCTGGGAAACCTGGAGCTGCTCTGCTCTGCACTACAGCTCCTGGAGAGTCCAGAGCCACAACCACATCCAGGTGTACACACAGGTTCTCACCTTTAACTTCACAAAAGCCAACTGGTGGGGCCGCTGAGTGGGCAACCTGGGAGGCCCAAGCACCCAAGCCCCTGCAGTCTCAGGAACAAAGGAAGCTATGTTTACACCCACGCATCTCCCAGCTGCCAGAAGCCTGGGGGTGCAGGGTTGGGCGGAGGCCACCCTAAAAGGCTTGTGGTGGTGGGTCCTGGTCCAGACAGCACATGGGGCTGAGTTGGTCAGTTAGGGGAGCTCACTGGAGAGTGGGCATCAGAGGTGACCAGTGAGATCCCTGCCCAGGTAGCTCAGAGGCCGCTGCTGGGGGTAGGGCCTCACTCAGACCCTCCCCGAGCCTGACAGCATCGCCTAGACCTGGTCACCATGGCCCAGCAAGGAGCCGGCGAGAGCTCAGTACCTGCCGAGTGAGAGTGCTGTCCCCAGGATCTTTCAGGAAAGCAACTTTGCCACCAGCGTGACCTGTTGGCTGATGTTCCCCACAGGGAGGGCCATTGCTAGGGCTTGTTCTCAGCTACGTCTGGTCTTAAAACAGCGGTTCTCAACCTGTGGGTTGAGACCCCTTTGGGAGTCGGATGGCCCTTTCACAGGGGTCGCCCAATTCATAAGAGTAGCAAAATGACGGTGATGGAGTAGCAATGAAAATAATGTTATGGTTGGGGGGTCACAACACGAGGAACTGTATGAAAGGGTTATGGCATGAGCAAAGTTGAGAACCACTGTCTTAAAGGATGGTGGTGACAGCAGGGACAAGGAGAGCAGTTTGTTCTTCATTCTTCCTGTAGCAAGCATGGGCCAAGCACCCACTGTGGGCCGTGACTGTCCCTGGGAGCTGGGACGCAGCCTCCCACTCTTGGTCTTCGGGCTGGATGATTGTTCCTGGTTGGGCCACCCCAGGCCTGGAAGAGTCCCTGCATGGTGCACATTCTTGTACGCTGGGCTCCTGAAACCCATCCAGGGGAACCTCGGAAGACAGGCCTGGCGGTCTGCTTCCCAAAGGACACAGAGAGTAGCGCCTCTCTGCACTCGGGACCGGTCGTCCTGAGCCAGAACATCGAGGTGGCATCTAACATTCCCGGTGTTGTGGGGCATCCAGCCTCCACCCTCTACTGCCAACCACGGGCCCCTCTCCACCCCCAGGGGTGACATCCCCGCATGCCTCAGACTCTGCCTAATGTCCCCTGAATAGCAAAAGCACCGCCCCGTTGAGAATCGCCGGGGATGCAGCTCTGCACAGAACAGGCTAAATCAATTTCTATCCCCCTCAGAAGCAGACCTTCTAAAGAAGGAGAGGGACAAATAAGTGCTGAACAGGTGGAATCTTCGGCCGCCTGCGTGGCGGGGAGTGCTGGCGAGGAAGAGCCGCGCTGAGCAGGGGCGGCATGTGAGCAGAGGCCGGGAGGACAGGGGGAGCTGGACACCAGAGGCCTCGGGACATCAGGCGTCAGTGTGACCAGGCCAGTTTGAGCAAGGGAGGGCGGGTGGGCGTGGGCTTGGGTGGCCTGGATGTGAGGGCCAGAGGGAGAGCCAGTGAGAGCTCAGCACCTGCTACGTGCCAACACTGCCCCAAATGCCACCCGGGCTTGCCCGCGGTTACTCTTCCCCACAGTCCTGTAAGGCAAGTGTCCTTGCCATCCTTGGCATCACCAGAAAGGCTAGGTCACTTGTCCAGTCACGGTGCCGTTAGGTCGTGAGCTTGAGCAGCCTGACTCCAGGGCTCAGACTCTAGTACTTTATGTTAAGATGAGGATTTGGGGCCCATGAAGGACCAAGTTCAAATCGAAGCTCAAAAGAGGAGTGAGCCTGAGACTCCAGTGCCCGGCTACCACCTTTGTCTGCTCCAAAAGAGATCACAGTGGGAGGTTCTGGATACAGTGGGAGCAAAATGTGGAACAAAACTCAAATTCACAAAGGCCAGGCTAACTTGTCTGACAGGGACTCAGACGCTCAGCTGCCCCTCCACACCTGCAGTTAAAGGCACGAAGCCTGAGGCTCAACTTCTAGCCCACTGATAAATAGGCCTAGAAGGTACAGACTCAGACCATTCAATCCCACGAGATCAAAAGGGCAGTGTTTGCTGGCGGGGCAGAGAATAAGGCACCAAAGCAGGAGGGGATAGGGAGAGAAGCAGAGGAGGAGGAAGAGGAGGAGGAGGAAGACACTGAAGCCAATGCAGCCTGGAGACAGGAAACCCAGGAGGCTGTGGGCTGCGTATTGTTACTTTTGTAAGAATTTCAATCATGAAATAACATGTGTATACCTTGTTGAATGCAAAACCACTTAAACTCAAACCACGATTTTTAAAATAGAAATAAAGTAGGGGTGAGGTGGGGATAGCCCAGCTTCTTCATCTAGTAGCTGTGTGGCTGGGAGGAATCACATGCTCCCCCACTGAGCCTTGGTTGAGTCTGGGGAGTTTGTCCTTGGTTCTCTGCAATGGGGCCAGGCTTCACAGCCAGTCCCCGGTGCTGCCCCACATCTTGGTGCACTTGAGCCAGCAGGGAGCCAGAGGGTGCAGACTCGTGACCCCTCCTAGCCCCAGGTGCTTGTTCTGGGCTTGAGCTTGGCCCTGCCCAGCTTCAGCACCCCATCTGGTGGGGTCAAGTCCAGCATCTCAGGAGGTTGAGGGAAGGTCCATGCTCCCTGCCCAAGCGCTGAGCTCTGCTGATGCTGGCTCGCCTTCTCCTGGGAGCAAAGCCCATCCGAAGTTCAAGCTGTGTGGTCCTGCAAAGCCAGAGCAGCTGGGACTGTATGACCTCCCTCCCCCAATGACTCTAAATGAGAACATCTCAACAGCCCATCTGGCTGGGGGCCATTGGCCAAGCTGTGCATGTCGGAGGCAGGCTCTTCCATGGGCTTTGAAAGGACACCCCAAAAAGAGGGTAGGGAAAGAAGCTGCTGCTGGTGGAATCCATAGATCACCCCCCTGATAACTTTCTGTTGGACCTCCTGGCTCCTTCAAATGGGGTATCCCCTGGTGATGGAGGGCTCCAGGAAGGGCTCTTGGGTGCACTGGTGGTCCAGCTCAGACGGGGTGTGCATATCAGCTCATGATGTAAATGTGTGCGAGTCCTGATTCCTGGTGGGGGTAACTCTCAGCGACTGACTCTGTTCCCCACGGTCTGTAATTTCTGGGGTGAAGGGACACCCAGAGCCCCTTGTCCTGCCCAGAGGGCCTCCCACCTCCCTCTCTTTTAACTTATCTGAAGATGATGCCCAACAAGCGAGTGGCCCTGTCCCCCACCATGCCCAACTCTCTCCCAGCTGCGCAGGCAAGGAGAGTGGTGGAGAAGAGGGTGCGGAGGAGCCCGGCTTGGAGGTGGGACATAGGAGACCAGGGTCATCTCGGGCAAGCCCCCCACCTCCCCTCTCTGCCAAAGCATGGCATGGGAGAGGATCCAGCAGATCTACTGTGTGCCAAAGGCCCGCCCTACTTTCTCTCTCTCTGACTTCCCCGTTGGTAAAATGGAGCTGATGACAGGCGTGCTGGGGGCCTGTTGGCCTGAAAGTAAAGGAACCCCCACAGATGAGACCCCCAAGGTTGCCCCGTTGATAAGTGGCGGGGCTGAGATTCTAACCCAGGGACTGGAGATCAAACCCTTGAGCTCGTATGACTCAATAGCTTGCACCAAATGAGAGAGTTGATGAGAGGCCTCCGCATGTCCTCGCCCTCAGTCCTGCTGTTGGATTTCATGAAGCCTGGGATCCAGACCGCCAGGTTCTCATCCCTCAAAGCCTTTCCCACCCCACCCCTCCCCACTCCTGCCCAGTGTGACTCCTGCCCCACCTTATCCTACACCATGCTACCCCCACCCCACCCCATCCCGAATTACTCTGAAGCTACCTACCCCTTTCCACTTACCCCTGCTCCTACCCCACACTTCCCTTAGCCCATACTACTCCCACCCACCCACCTGTTATCCCATGATACTTCCACCCCACCTCCACCCCACCCCCACTCCTTCATCCCTCCCCACAGTCCAGTCCTTCCCTCCACAGCGCATGGGCAGGGAGAGCCGGGCAACTAGTTTAATAGTGAGCTTTCCCAGGAGGGGCCTGGTCCACTCAGCTTAGGCAGGCTTTGCTTCTGGACCATGCCTGGGGCAGAGGGGCCAGTTCCTGGAGATAGGGCAGGGGCCAGAGGCTAGTCCATTGGCCCAGAGGGCATCAGGTGGGTAGAGGGGTTCTCAGAAGGACTGGCTTCGGTCCTCCCTGCCAGGTCAAAGGCAAGAAACTCCAAACACAAACAAACTCATGGCCATCAAGTGGCTGCCGGCTCATAGTGACCCTATAGAACAGGGTAGACCTGCCCCCTGTGAGTTTCTGAGACTCATTCTTTAAGGGAGTAGAAAGCCTCGTCTTGCTCCCACAGAATGCTGGGTGGTTTTGAACTGCTAATCTTGTGGTTATCAGCCCAACTTGGAATCACTATGCCACCAGGGTTCCTTCTGAGACAAGCAGTCAATAAACAGTGACAACTTCCGGAAGATGGTGGCCATTCATAGTCCCCGCCCTGTTGGGGTGTGGGGTTTGTACCAGGCTCTGACCACATATTTCATTACCCCATCCCTGCCCGCAGCAGCCCTGGACAGCAAGAATTCGCACCCCAGATGAATAAACTGAGGCTCGGACACAGGCAGAGTTGCCTGCTCCAAATTGAGTGGTTGATAGTGACAAAGCAGGGGTTCAAACCTAGGTCTCTCTGAGGTGAGGTTTCCTCTCTGCTCGCCACCACCACCACCTAATCAGTGGGGTCCTTGAAACGAAAGCGAGACACGGGCAGGAGCAGGGGCATTGCAAAGGCTACGTTTTGGAAGAAGGCTCTCGCTGTGGATTGCATTCTCTGGCTACTGAAGTCGTTCCTGCTTCCTGCCGGCTGGTGGGGGAGTGAAGCCCAGGGGGTGTCATTTCAGAGAGGAGATTCTCAATTGGCAGGGAAAAGCAGCCGCAGGAGGAAGTTCTGGGTATAATTGCAGGCAGCTTCTCCAAATGCCTGGGTCCTGCTCCCAAGCCTGCCCCCCCCCCCCGGGGTCCTGCACTGAGAGTGACAGCCTGCCAGCAACTTGCATACACACACACCCCGGGTGATGGCAGGGGGTGGAGGGCAGGTGGCACTGCTGCTCTGGTTGGCACTGGCACCAGTTGACAGCCTGGGCAGGCGAGGGGCACCAGGATCCACTGGCATGAACCAGCATTGGAATGGGCTCCCAGCAAGGGGGTCCCTGTAAAAGAACAACAAGGTTCTTCTCTGAAGCTTGGCAGCTGGGCATGGGGTGGAGGACACAGCTGGCAAAGGAATACCCTGCCTCAGAGACAGCCTGGCATGGGGTGGGGGCTGTCCAGACCCTCGGGGGGCCTGGGGTCTTCAGGCTGCAGTTGTGTGTGTGTTGCTGCTGGGTGCTATGGCATCACTTCCTTGGATGCAGCCCCAAGGGTTTCCCAGGCTGTGAGCTTGATGAGGGCAGACCACCAGGTCTTGCTTCCGCAGAGCTGAGCTGCTGTGTGGCTTTAAACCATCCACCTTTCATTCAGCAACTGTGTTAGTCCGGGTGGACTAGAGAAACAAATCCAGAGATGCTCATATATGTATAGGAAAGTGCTTGATATTAAAGAGCAGTTGTATATTGAGAAACTATCCCAGACCAGTCCAGATCAAGTCAGAAGTCTGATAGGAGACCCTATGTCTGATACGAATCCATAAATTACTCTTCAGACTCATGCAACCACCTGCAATGATGACGAATGCAGAAGATCACAGGTGCGTGGGAAGTCTTGTGGAGCCAGTGGCAAAGGAAGCATCTCCACGTGGCTCCTCCAGCTCTGAGTGTGTCTCCTTGGCAGTAAGTTGAAGCAGAGAGGGAGAGAGAGAGGAAGTCTCAGAATCCTCAGGAGAAGGCCACGCCCCCAAGGAAGCATCATCAGGCTGTGACCTGATTGACAGGCTAGACTCCACCCCTTCACTCTACTTAGCAAGTTGACAGGAAAGTATGTAACTACCACAGCAACCAAGCACTTAACTGTGTGCCTTCACCCAATCCAATTGTCATCAGGTTGATTGAAGCTCATCGAGACCTAAAGCAGATTGGAACGCCCCCCTCTGGTTTCCAAGGCTGTGAATCCTTACAGAATCCTTACATCTTTTTCCTCCCCCAGAGCAGCTGGTCAGTTCAAAATGCCAATATTTCAGTTACTCGCTGCGCACATAACCACTGCCCCGTCTCCACAAATCCTCCTGAGAAGGATGCTGGATGGCTCAGTGGTTAAGCGTGGCCTGCTTACCTGAAAGGCTGGGGGCTCGAACTCAACACACACTGCAAGGGAGAGCGATCTAGCAGTCTGCTTCCAGAAAGGGACTCCAAGGGATCCATATTTTAGTCCTCCCAACAAGTGGCTCCTCCCCCGACGCACACAAAGGCTTCTGCGTACACACTGTCAGTATGTGCCCCTTCACGTGTGGTGACTCATACCCTTGCCATAAATAGGTGCTATAAATACGGGGCCATTCATCCTGGCGAAGCACGCATGGCATCCCCACTGGGCAGTGGATCACACAGTGGTGTGTAATACAGCAAATGCTGGCAGCCAGCACCTCTGTGTAGACCCAGAGCACCCCAAGGGGAGCCCCATACCCATTTCCCCTCCCCCAGGCCTGGAAAACCACCACCTGCGGTGCCCCTGTGGAGTTGCCTTGTCTGATCATTCCATATCACTGCCGTCGTGTGCTGGGTCACTGTTTGTCTCCACCTCCTTCCAACGCCTTCGTTCACGCTGCAGCACGAAGCTCCACCGCGGGCTTGCTCATGCCCATTGCGTGTGTGTAGGATATGTGTGTGTATCTGTCTCTTTGTATACATAGACATGTCTATCTCAATATCTATCGATACATATACCACATTTTGTTGATCCGCTCATTAGTTGATGGCATTCGAGTTGTTTCTATCTTTGGGTCGTTTTGAAGAATGCTGCAATGAACATCTATGTACAAGTTCTTGCTTAAACGCCTGTTTTTACTTCTTCGGGGCACACAGGTCGGCGTGGAATTTCTGGGTCTTATGGGAGCTTGAAGGGTCTCTGCTGGCGTTGTTGGGTAAACATTGGATTGCTAACACAGGGTCAGCGGTTCCAACCCACCAGCTGCTCCATGGGAGAAAGACGTATGGCTCGGGCTGGGTTCTCTGGGGAAGCAAAACCGTGGTGTGGTTATATTTTTTCAGTTGCCCACTGAGCAAGGAACCACTACCTTGCCTCCACCAATCCTCCTGAGGAGTTTTGTGGCAGAAAAGCAGGCAAGCTTTCCCACAGCATCCTAATATTGGAAGGAGGCAACTCCCCCACCCCCAAGGAAATGTTCTTTTCGTTGAATCAGGGCTGTGACATGATGTAGGGGATTGCATCCCACTCTAATGGAGGCTGACAGCTAATTGGATGTGATTACCTTGTATTAGGTCAGGTTATATGCCCCCATGAAATGGGGACTTCTTAGGTGTTAACTGCCAAACCAGCAGCCCTGGTGGTGTCGTGGTTATGCATTGGGCTGTGATCCACATGGTCAGCAGTTCAAAAACAGAAGCAGCTCCAAGGGAGACAGACTGGGCTTTCTACTCCGGTAAAGAGTTACAGTCTCGGAAAGCCACAGGGGGTCCCTATGAGTCAGCCTTCACTCATGGCAGTGAGTTTTGGGTTTAACTGCCCAACTGCTGAGAGTCCTGGCCCAGCCACATCGGCAGAGACCCTGAGTTATCACAACGAGGCGAGCTGCTCCCGGAAAGATGTACAGCCTCAGATACCCTCTATTGGGTCATTCTGAGTCACAGTTGACTCCATGGCAATAGGTATGGTAACTCTTTATCTAAACTGTTGTCCAGAGCAACACAGAAGGGTCCCACTAGTTCCACAAGCTGGTCAGCACGTTTGATCTTCTCAGCAACCTTTGAAAGAGCTCCGTGACCCACATGTCACAGCTGAGCATGCAGAGACTCAGAGAAGTAAAGTCACTTGCCCAAGGCCACACAGCTGCCCATTAGCAGAGCCCAAGTTTGCTCTGCAGGGCTCTGCACATGCCACCACCACCCTATTCTCTTCCAGTGATCCTGGGAGACACACCAGGGCCTTCCGGCGGCTCCTAACTTGTGACTTCCACACCTGGCTGCCCACCTCCCCCACCTGCCCTGGCTGCCCCCTCCAAACCGAGGCCCTGCTGAGTGTGGTGTTGGGGTGTGAACATAGCACTCACAAGACGGTAAGAGATGCTGTGCCGGAAGCAGTGTCTTCCCTTCGGGGTCACACAGCCAGACACGGCACCCCACCCCCACCCCACTTCCCCACCAGCCAGCAGCCTAGATGGTGGGTGACTCTGACGCAAATCTCACTTGGTCTAAAGTGGGAGATGCTGCCTGCAGCGACCTCCGCTGGGCTCAGCCTCACCTAGTTCTGCCGAAGGAGCATGCCCGGTGCCCTGGGTTGGCAGACTCCACCCCCAGCCCATAGGGGCCATCTCGGAGGGAACCCAGAGTTCTCATGCCGGGCACCTGCCTGGACCAAACCCAGAGGTGTTGTCTCCTGGAGAAGCAGCGAGTGGTGGGGATGGTGGGAATTGGGGGTGGGGTGGGGGGGGCTGGCTCTGTGCATGTTCTTTCACAGCTGTATGGGCAGCCCGACTGACTGCTCTCCTCCACTTTGAACGCCATCAGGACCCCGAGGCCCCTCTGGCCTTGATACTGTCCCCAGCAGTAACCTCGACCTTCTCCCCCATCTTGACCCCAACAACCCAGACCCCAGAGTCTTGTGGGACGCAGGGAGGTGACTGTGCTCAGAGCAGGGCTTTGAGCGCCCTCTCGCCTCTCCCAGGCTGTGTGACTTCAAACCACTGCCCAGACCTCTCTGAGCTCCATTCCCACATCTGTGAAGGGGGAATAGCAAGGCTGCCTTTCGGGAGCCCTGGTGATACAGTTATAGTTAAGCACTTGACAGCTAACTGGAGGGTCTGTGGCTACATACTCACCCAGAATTTTCAAGGGACAAATATCTTGCAATCTGCCCCTTTAAAGATTAAAGGGGGGGTGGGGGAAGCAGCAACAACAAAAACAGAAGAATACTAAACCAAGTGCCAGTCAGTTCCGACTCACAGTGGCCCTATGGGACGGGGCAGAATTGCCCCTTTGGGGGAACTGATCATAAGGATCTACCTATTACCCCCTCCCTGGGGAATGGACAAGAGAAAAGTGGGTGAAGGGAGACATCGGTAAGTGTAAGACATGACAAAATAATAGTAATTTATAAATTATCAAGGGGGGGAGGAGTGGAAATGAGCCGATACCAAGGGCTCAAGTAGAAAGAAAATGTTCTGGAAATGATGATGGCAACACATGTAGACGTGCTTGGCACGATGGATGGATGGATTGTGATAAGAGCTGTATGAGCCCCCAATACAATGAAACATTAAACAAATAAATAAAACTCTAAATCCACTGGGGAAAGAATTGCCATTTGGGGTTTCTGAGACTATAAGCATGCTGTTAGGTGCTGTCGAGTCCCTGCCGACTCATAGCGACCTTGTGCACAACAGAACAAAGCACCTCCCGGTCCGGCACCTTCCTCCCAACTGCTCTTAAGTGTGAGTCCATTGTCGCAGTCACTGAGTTCATCCAGCTCGAGGGTCTTCTTCGATTTCGCTGCCCCTCTGCTTTACAGACACGAAGGGCTTCATAGCTGCAGGAGTAGAAAGCCTCATCTTTCTCCCTCAGAGGGGCTGGTGGTTTCAAACGGCTGGCCTGGCGGCTAGCAGTCCTAGATGTAGCCCACGACGCCACCATGGTGAGGATGAAGGAGATGGTGGTTTCGAGACAAGCTTAGAACGCGCATGGCCAAGGGGGGCCTTCACACTGCATGGGGTTAACCATCAGACTGCTCACCCAAGAGTCGGTGGGTGGAGCCTACCAGCTGTTCTGAGGGAGAAGGGTGAGGCAGTCTGCTCAGTGAAGATGTGCCATCGGGGACACCCCGCGGAGCCGTTCCACTCTGCCCTGCTGGGTGCCTGTGAACCAGGAGCCACTCGGTGGCCACGTGATGGGGTTGGTGATGGGGATGGAATAGTATCTGCAGGCAGCATCTGCTATGAATCCTAACCCCTATTCCCAAAGGACAGGGTCACTAGGAGTCAGAGTGACTCCATGCCAGTGGGCAGTCTACCTGTGGTTGTAATTGACTTGAACTTGGTTGTAATTGACGTGAACTTGGGGCTGCTCTCTGTCCATGAGGCTGCTTCAGCATAGGCTATGTTTGAAGTCCATCTCTTTGGGGGTGGAAAAGAGCAGATTAAGTGAGTAAGCACAAAAGGGGAGGGGGGTTGGCCAGGACCCCGGGAACAGAAGCTGAAAGTGACAGGGCCTTCTCCTGGAAGGGCCAACGAGAAAACCGTCCCCTGGGCAGGTGGCCTGAAGTCAGACTCCTTGTCTTCTGAGCTGAGGAAACACCATGTGCCTGTGGGGCCGTCATCCCGCATGTCTCTGTTGGGGCAGCCCTAGAGGACAATGACCACTGACTATCCCCCACCCGAGCCCTGACCCCCCAACATCCTGGCCAGCCTGACATACCTGCTGGACTGTCCCAAAGACCACTCTTGTTCTTTGCTCACCTGCCTGAGTCCCAGGTCAGCCTCTCAGTCCCTTGTTCCAAGAACATCTTGACCGAGTGGGTCCAGTTCCTGGGAGGCAGCCCGAGGAAGGCCTGCCACTTCCAGAAGAGCAGGAATCCTCCTGGTGGGCTAGCGCCATTGTACCCCCACCACTGGCCTGGTCACAGAACAGCCACAGCCACAGGAGACCCTGCTCCTGGGGGCCTCTGGGTGCTGGGCACTATCCCAGGCCCTTGCTCATTCAGTCCTCACACAACTCCACAACTCTCTCTGTACAGAACAGATAATTGACTTGCCCAAAACACACAGCTGGAAAGCAGTGAGCCGTGGGTTCAAGGCCAGAATGAATGTAGATGGTGAGCCCTTAGCCCTGGTCTGTCCTCTCCTCCAATGACCTCCAGTGGGGGGAGGGAGGGGCTCTAGCAACCCCTGGACCAGTGGTTCTCAGCCTTCCTCATGCAGTGACCCTTTAAGACAGGTCCTCATGTGGTGGTGACCCCCAACCATAACATTATTTTTGTTGCTGCTTCATCACTGTCATTTTGCTACTGTTATGAATTGTCATATAAATAAATATCTGATATGCAGGATGTATTTTCATTGTTACAAATTGAACATCACTGAAGCACAGTGATTCATCACAAAAGACAATATGTAATTCTATATTGTGAACTATTTCTAGGGACAAAGAAAGTAAATTTTGTCTTGAAGCATGGTGAATCATGGGTAATAGCCTTCAGGCTGGATACTCATAGGTGGGCGTGTCTGCATGTGGACCCATCTGGAGACGGATAGGGGAGCCGTGTCTCGGTTCCTAAGACTATGGGAAATGTGTGTTCTCCAATGGTCTTAGGTGACCCTATGAAAGAGTCATTCGACCCCCAAAGGGGTCGAGACCCACAGGTTCAAAACCACTGCCCCGGACTCTATTCCTCTGAGGGGAGGGGCTGGCCTGGCACCCGCCCCTGTGTCCCCAGCTCCAGAAGCAGTTCCAGGTGTGTGGTGTTAGGGCCTCGCTCAGTCCTCTGCGGCCATGCACTGTCCTCTCTGGAGGACGGATCCTTACTCCGCCCCCCAGCCCTTCCCCCACCCCACCCCCAACATTTCCCACAGCCCTGCAGGGCCCCACTTCTTCGTCTCAGCCTCTGCAAGGAAGCCTTACCTCACATTCCCAGGTGAAAAGACAGAGGGCCCAAGTGCCCAGCACCCAGCTGACAAACAGGTGTGGAACCAGCCAGGTGGGGAGGTGGGGAGGTGGCGAGGCAACATTAGAGCCCGTGACAGTGCCAGGTACGGCCGGGCCCAGTGCGCAGATGAGCTCGGGCCTCACCACACCCCAGGGATTAGTCGGTGCTACCAAGCTCTCTTGGAAACCAGGCTACAGCCAACCTTAGACTAAAGTGTTACTGGCTGATAAGACTAGCGGCACGAGCTCTGCTTGGATGGCTTCAGAGCCCGAGGGGGGCAGCAGTGTGCACTCGGCAGGCAGTGGAGTTGGGGCTGTGCACGGGGGGGCCCTGCTCCTGAGGCTGTTCCCGATTATCAGACCCTGCACAGCAGAGCAACGGGGACCTCTGGTCAGACACAGGGCCGGCCGCGCACCGTGATGGCGTGCTTGTCAGCCCGATGCCAGCAGACAGCACCCGCCCATTAAGGGAGCACTGCTGAGCTCACCCAGCTTTGGCAACAATTCTCATCAAAACCACCGCTGACCTTTCCTCCTCGCTGCCCCGGCGGAGGGAATTCAAGTAAGGAGAGGTCAGTCTTCCTTCAGGATCCCTCTGCTCCAGCTCCTCCCTCTCGGTCAGTGCACCTGGGGAAAGATGGGGACCACTCACCATCTGAAGTGGGGGGAGGGGGGACTGCGTTGGGGCCGAGGGGTCAGGAGAGCTGGGGCAAATCGAATTAGCCAAGGAAGGACGGGCTCTGGTCACTCTAGGGACAATGAGGACGCACCCAGCAGGCCTTCCTCCACCCCCACCCCCACCCCCAGCAGACCCAGTGTGGGATCAGCCACTCAGCTCAGGGCAGCGCCTCAGCCTGTGTCCTAAGGATTACCCATCTTAATTGAGTGGCCCCCGGCCTGTGTCCTGCTGCCCGCCTCTCTTCTGGGAGAGCCCGGGCTGCACCCTGAGGACACAAGGTCAAGTTTAGGGTCCACTGTGCTTTTCCACTTCTCGTTCCTTATGGACGCAGGGCATGAGGCCCCATGAGGACGGCTCCCTAGGCAGACTGCAGGGGGTCAAACCTTGCTAATGCCAAGGGCCAGATCATGGGGTCAGTCAACCATCTAGGACCTGTGGCTCCTCGCACCCTGGGCTCCTCCCTGTGTAGCCTCTGTGGCGCAGAGCAGAGCACAGTGGGGGGAAGGGGGGTGGTTAGAAATTAAAGGAGAAAGAAGTCAGGAAACAGAAGGACACCCCACTCCTGCTGCCCTCTCAGCCAGGCTGACCCGGACCTGTGGTCAGTGAGGCATGGAGAAGTCAGCCAAGGTGACAGAGTCCAGGATCCCCAGAGCAGGCTGCAGGCAGCTCTGTCCCTTCTCAGCTGTGGCTCCCTTCCCTCAGCAGCCCCCGTCCCCTGCAGTGTCCCCTGGGCTGGCATGATGGGGGAGGGGCGTGACTGTCGGAGCTTGCGAGGGGCTGGGCATGTGCAGGGGAGGGTTAGCTGTCCATTGCGTGATAGAATGGAGCTCTCTGCTTAGCGTATATGGGACACAGTTAAATAATGCAAACAAAAATAGAACCTCTCAAGCGCCTGAGGCGGGCGGGCTGGCTGGTGCCCCAGGAAGAGGGTGGGGGCACTCAACCTCACCCTCCACTCCACTAGCAAAGCCTCTAAGGCTGAAAACACAGTTTCCCCTTCATCTGAAACAGGTTAATGAAAGTACATCTTTTACTAATTTCTAACTTAAAATGCATATGTGTACGCGTATGTGCCTGACGTTGCCTGGTACCGGTGGCAAGGGTTGTAGACACGCCAGCCTCCTGCCCAGCCCCTGGCCTTTCCCTGACCGCCACACCAGTAAGCCATTTCCTTTTATTACTTAAAGGCTGTGATACAAAAGGAATCCGGAGTTTAAGTGAGTAATTGTCAAAAAGCAGGTGAAACTCACTTAGAAACAGAAGAACAATAGAGAACACTTTTTTAAAATTGACTAAAAGAGGCCTGGTGGTGTAGTCGTAGAGTGGGGCTGCAATCTGTATGGTCGGCAGTTCAAAACCACCAGCAGCTCCGAGGGAGAGAGTGGGCTTTCGATTCCCACAGTTACCGTCTTGGAAGCCCACAGTGGCGGCTATGAGTCGGCATTGACTCCATGGAAGCGAATTTGGTGTTTGGAGGCTCTAGGCGGCAGCATAATTGATTAAGCTCTCCTACTGACAGAGGCTGGGCGCTTGGACCCACAGGCACGTGGGAAGAAAGGTCTGACGGTTGGCTTCTGGGACGTCACAGCCTTAAAGCCCTACGGAGTGTGGGTCTCTGCACACAAGGGGTCACTGTGAGTGGGAACCGGCTCATCAGCAACTGCAACTATGGTCTCTGGGCCATTGGTATTCCACAGAGACAGGATGTGGGTCACCCGACGTCCCTGACAATGTTCTGCCGCCCTTGTTGCCGTGGTGGGTTGGCTCACGGGGACCAGACATTCGCCGGTCCTCTGCCATCTTCATGCCGCTCAGCATGAACGAGACCATTGTTGTGACTGTGATGTAGTGCGTGTCTTCCACCCAAGAACGCATTTCTTCCATTCTGAGAATTCTCCTTGGTTAATTTTCTGAAGCCGACCACCCAGCCTTTCTGCCTTGTCTGTCTTTGTCTGGAAGTGCTGCTGAGGCCTGTCCACCATAGGCGAACCCTGCTGACATTTGAAATACTTGTGGCCCAGCTTCCAGTGCAGACAAGCTAGCCCAAGCCCACTGTCTTTAGTTGATTCTGACTCGTAGCAACCCTATCGGACAGAGTAGAACTGCTCCTTGGAGTTTTTGAGATGGTCAGTCTTTACAGGAGCGGACAGTCTCATCTTTCCCCCTCAGAGCAGCGGGTGGGTTTGAACCACCCACCTTTTGGTTAGCAGTCTGCTGCGTAGCACACGGCACTGCAGGGGCACCTTAGCAACACACATGAACCTTGGAAACATATAAAGAAGGAAGTGGAATTAATTATTAACGGCCTATTTTCGTTAGCTCAATCTGCCATTTCAGTGTGTAATCAGCATATACAGGGATCATGAATGAGGCATCTGGCATTCTGTCTCTCCCATGACATCTTGGAAAGCCACTGTGACTCCGGCAGTTCACACTGGCCATGTTTCCCATGCTCATGAGCTGGATACGATGCTCGCTGGCTCGGCTCAAATCCAAACTCAACTGAAATCAAAGTGGGAGCAGGCAGCACTGGGATTGTCACCAGTGGCCAGGTGACACTAGTGGGTGGCCCACCCTCCAAGGACTCGGGCTGTGTTCTGTCCTTCAGGCTGGTAATCTCTTCCCCCCCCCCCCCATTCCTGATCTGACCTCTCGGACCGCAGGCCCTTGCATGGCTGGCCTGTCCCAAAGGCATCTGGGAACTCCCGAGCCTCCCGCACACCCTCATCTCTGCCTCGATCTGACGGAGGCAGTCATGCCACCCATTACCAGCTTTGCCACCCATTGCTCACAGCTGCCACCCCACCAACGCTGGCCGTCTTGCCACGGTGAGCGTACTTTCTGCACCGGGCCAGCCTTCGGGGTGGCCAGCCTTGCATCCTCTCTGGATCCTAGGATGGAGAGTAAAAGCAGCTTATCACCTCCCTTCACCAGAGCCAAACCCAGGACCGCTGGGGCCATTCCAGCTCAGAGGGAGCCCGTGGGGCAAAGCAGAAGTGCCCTGAGGCTTGCTGAGGTTGTACATCGTTACAGAAACAGAAAACCGTGTCTTCCTCTCCTGGGAGCCACTTCCTAACTCTCCACCACCAGGTTCGGTCAAACTCATGGCCATGGAGTTGATTCCTTCCCATAGCAGCCCTGCAGGGCAGAGGAGAACTGCCCCTGTGGGTTTCCAAGACGGTCAAATCATGGAGAATGGGGGGGGGGGAGAAGATGGAAGTTGTCAAGAGTCCATCTTGCTTGGACCCGCAATCAGTGCTCAAGGAAGGAACAGTCAAGAAATCGGAGGACACATCGCATCCTTTTCAAGGTGTCCAGAAGAAGGAAGTTCCTCTGAGGACTGAGGTGCACCTGACCCAGGCCATGGGCTTCTCAATCACCTCATATGCATGTGAAAGGTGGACATCAATACAGTGGTGCAGATCAGAACTGGAAACACAGGGAACCCAGGACAGACAAACCCCTCAGGACCAATAGTGAGAGTAGCAATACCAGGAGGGGAAAGGGAAGGTGGGGTAGAAAGGGGAGCCAATCACAAGGATCTACATATAACCCCCTCCCAGGGAGGACGGACTACAGAAAAGTAGGTGAAGAGAGACATCAGTTAGTGTAAGACATGAACAAATGATAATTTATAAATCATCAAGGGTTCATGAGGGAGGGAGGGGGAAAATGAGGAGCTGATCCCAAGGGCTCAAGTAGAAAGCAAATGTTTTAAGAATGAGGATGGCAACAAATGTGCTTGACACAATGGATGGATATGGATGGATGGATTGTGATACGCGTTGTACGAGCCCCCAATAAAATGATTTTTAAAAAGAGAGAGAGAGAGTTGTACAACCATCACCACAAAAAAAGACAGAGACGTGGACCTGGCGTAAGGAGGGCTGGGAAAGGGGTGCGTTTGTAGGATGGTGCTGACGAAGACTGCTGGAAGTACGATGGGCTGCCAAAGAACAGACACATCTGTCTTGGAAGCGGTCCAAGGGCAGACATCCTTAGAGGCAAGGATGGCAAGACTCTGTCTCACGTACTATGGACGTGTCATCAGGACAGAGCAGTCCCTGGAGAAGGACATCATGCTCGGTCAAGTGGAGGGGCGGGGAAAGAGGGAGACCCTCCAGGAGATGGTTCCAACGCGCGGGTAACTGTGAGGACGGTGCAGGACTGGGCGGTGTTATATTGTTTTGGTCATTGGCGGGGGGCGGGTGTCACAAGGAGTCAAAACCAACCCAATGGCACCTAAGGACAGCAATGGGAGTAAAAAACATCATGTCTCCTGCAGAGCAGCAGGTGGTTTCGAATGGCTGGCCTTGCAGCGAGCAGGTCCACACATGACCTGCTATGCCAGCAGGACTTCTGCCACCAGGTTACACCTTGGAATCCCCAGTCACTCTGTCGAGAAATGACCGTTCTGTTTTATGAATGAGATTCTGCGGGGTTGTGTGAGTTGCCAAGGCCTGGCCTCCTTGAAGGGGAGTGGCCACCAGGCCCAGAGCCTTCACTCGGCCTTGGGGACATGCACATGGTGGTATGATGGGCCAGCTAGCAGGTGGCAGCCGCCTCAGCCGGCCGGAAGTCTGCTTGTCTGCCCAGGGGTGCCCTGTGCTGCTTTCCCCAGGCCAGGGCTTGTGGAGTCTAGCAACTCAGAGTTCAGTGAGGTGGCATCACTGCTGAGAAACAGAGGGATGGGGATCCTTTATCTCCCTCTTGTCTCATCCTCAGCTCTTTCCTAGGGCCCCAGGGAGCATAGCAATCCCCCACCTTGACCTCGACTTCCATCCAGGCCTGTAACCCCTCCATCCAGGCAGCAGCCTGTCACCTTGGAAAACCCTGTGTCCTGATCTGACTCCTGGAGACCCCGCATACAGTAGGATTGACTGCTGCCTGACTGTGCACCATCCGTAAAGGTTTCATTGACTGACTTTCTGATCTTTCTTTCTTCCTAGTCCATGTTAGTCTGGAAGCTCCACTGAAACCTGTTTAGCACCATAAAAACACATAAGCTCCCACAGGGGGTGACTACACATGAGATACAGTGGCTGGGAATCGAACCTGGGTCTCCAGCACAGAAGCAGAGGAGTCTGCCACCAAACCTGACGGCCGCAGAAAAGCCCCCAGAACACCTGGGATTCATCTCTTGAAGAGCGTGAGGCATCGCTGTGGACTTGACTCTCCATAGGGCTGACCACAGGCCACCTCCAGGGCTGAGGATGCAGATGGATCTGCATTCTGCTTCTGGGACAGGCCAGTCCTTGTGGCCTGGGGCTCCCTCGCTTATAAGGAGGGGTGCACCCAGAATCAGGCCAGAGGTGCTTCTGGTCCACCAGACAGCAGTCCTTGTGACACGGAGCGCAGGGATCAGGAACAGAGATCTCCCTCCTCAGAGATGCCCGGTGCTCACGCAGGCTTTTCCCCCTAGTCCCGAGTGAGTCTGCTGCTCCGAGGGGCGTCCAGCCCGGGCTGGAGCACTGGGCTCCTGAGTGATGGCCCTGGGCCCACAGCGGAGCTGCCCATGCTCCATCTGACCAGCATTGGGGATTCTCTGAGCAGGGCTGGAGCGGGTGGAGGGAAGGAGACACTGGAGGTGTGTCCTCAATTCCCTGAGCCTCTGTTGTCCTGTAAGATGTGCAGACGGCCAGGAGACGCAGTCGCTGGAAGAGGAGGTATTTATAGAAGCCCAGCCTGGTGCTCCGTGCCAGGGGGCCACGTTCTGCAGCACAGCACTTCTGCCTGTCGGCGCCCGGAGACCGGACCCATTGTTCACCTCCCCCCCTCCCCCGTCCCCTCCCTCCATCCCCAGAAGAAAGAATCAGCAGGGAGAGCTATTTTTCTCGGGCAACCTAAATAAGCTAAAAATCAAGCCCATTGCCATCAAGTGGATCCCCGCCCACGGCGAACCTAAAGGGCAGAGTAGAAGCACCACATAGGGTTTGAATCTCGATGGTCACACGGAGGTCTGGTGGCGTTGGGCCAGGTGATCGGCCAAGGGTTTCCCCACTGCGCCATCAGGGTCCCTCCTCAGAGGCATGAATACTGACCAGGGGAGGGAAGGGCCAGGGCCCAACCAAAAACCAACCAGCATGTCCTCCAGGAAGCCTCGTTGTTCTCGCCCCCTCTGCCACCTTCATCACCACCCCCATTCCCTAAGGGAAGGAGCTTGGTTTCCCCGCCACCAGTGATGCCACGGCCAAGGAGAAAGGGGCATGCCACCTTCAGCTCTCCTATGTCACATGGGAGGCTGCCCGTGCAGGGGAAATGAGGCCAGATAGTCCGCTTGGCAGTCCGGAATCTCCTGCTTCCAAGCACGAGTCCCCAAAGGTGGTGAGCTAAGCGTTCTGGTCCAAACTTAACTCCAAGGCTCAAGGAGGACCCGGCGGGGAGAGGAAGGAGAGACAGCGAGTTCATGGAGCAGATCGTGGAGCCCCGGGTGGCTGGGTTCAAATCCCAGCTCCTCCGCTTTGTAGATGGGTGTCCATGGTAACGTCCTTAAACTCGGCAAAGTACGTTCTTCCAGGGGAGCACGAGCTGCCCTAGGAGAATTTTGTTGGGAAATCCTACCCTGTCCAACCGACAGCCCAGATCAGACCTGCCCCTTCTCCCTTCCCGTTGCTCCCCAGACTCAAAGGACCTTGCAACGGAGCGTACTTTGAGTCCCCTGAGGAGACCCCCAATACCGCTCGGATGTGGTGTGAGTCACAGGGGGCGGCATTCCATGCAAATACAGCCTTCCCACATGTGTGTCTGCGTGTCGATGGAGGTCATGTCGGGCAACAGTCGCTTCACACCGCAGTCCTTCTGTTTCATCAAGGTTGCTGTGATCTGGCAGCTCTACTTCTTGACTAGCCCTTGTGTAAAACATTATAAACATTACATACACGGAATATTTAGTTTATGTGTAAAATTCCCACTGTGTGTGCATGGATTGTTCTAAGCAAGTGTGTCATAGGTAGTGTGCTGATGTCGTGGGTTACCCATTGGGCTGCAAACTGCAAGGTCAGTAGTTCAAAACCACCAGATGCTCCGTGGGAGAAAGAGGAGGTTCCCTTAGAGATCTCCGGTCTTGGAAACCCACAGGGACAGTTATTCTGCGACCTACCGGGTCACTATGAGCAGAATCAACTCGGTGAGAGAGTGAGTGAGTTGTTAACTAGGAATAGACATCTCTTTTTTACTAGAAAAATAAAATAAGCAATGGGCCAGGGTGGGGGGGGGGTCCCCATTTCAAGACCATGACATTCAATCCTCAAAGGAAGAACCAGTTGGCATCCCCTCCGACTGGAACAGTGGTCGGCAGGGTTTTCGGTGGCTTGTCTACCCGAGGCATCTCTGGGGGAGCTAGTGCCACCAGCCTTGGGGTGAGTCCCACCCAGGACCTCTCAGTCAGATGAAGAGGGGCTGGTTATCACCCTCCTGTTCTAGCCAGCCTGCCACAGAGGGCGGGGTCAGGACGAAGTGAAAGAGGCTGATCCAATTGCTCTACACAGCGTGTGGCGTGTTGGCAGGGTCCCGAGAGTGTCCGTCTTCGGATAAGGATGGGGTGGCTCCGAGCAGCACAGGTCAGGGCAGCATCTAGCTCCGGAGGCGGGGAAAGCCCCGGGCAGCTCTCTCTGCAGGCTCCCGCCCGTCTCTGAAAGATGACCGGTGCCACCAAAATTAGATCAAGCCTGGAGACTTTCCCCTGCCTGCACATATTAAGACACAGGGAAGCAAGTTGGGGTTTATTCCATTTGTTTGTTTTCCCGCTCCCTGTAGCCCAGGGCAGATGCAGAGTACCCAATAAGCAGGGTTAAGCACGGGCTTACTTATGCTTACTTATTTCTGCGACAGATTAGGAAGTTCGTGCAAGTGAATCCGTGTTGACCTCGCTTATTGGGTTGTGGTGGTTGGTGCCGTTGAGTCAGTTCTAACACACAGTGACCCAATATCCACGAGAAGGAAGCCTGGCCCAGCCCCCTCCTGACCATTGTTCCCATCGACGACACAGCCCCTGCGAAACCCATCTTGTCCCGGGCCCTCCTCTCTTCCGCTGCCCCTCCACTTTACCAAGCATGACGTCCTCCTCCAGGGACCGGCCTCTCCTGACAACACGTCCAAAGTACGGGAGACAACATATCGCCATCCTTGCCCCGCAGGGGCATTCTGACTGTGCTTATTGGGTGCCCCTACAGTTGGCTGGCTATTCAGAGACCTGGTGGTGCTGCACGGTAGGTGCGGGGCCGTTCCCGTCAAACTCAGTGGTTCAAACTCACCGGGTGCTCTGAGGGAGAAAGCGGAGCTAGCCTGACAGTCTTGGAAACTCAAAGCAGCTCTACTCTGTGCTATGGGGCCACCAGAAGCGGAAATCAACTGGGTAGCAGTGGGTTTATTTGGGGGGAGGTGGTGGGCTTGGGGAAGACACAGGTGCCAGTCATGGCTGGAAGCCGAATCTTTGATGTGGCGGGCAAGTGTGAAATTGTTCACCACAGATGAATAAGCACAAAGAAGCTGAAGCTTACCGTAACTCAACCCTCTTCAATTCCGACCCAGAGTGACCCTATGGGGCAGGGTAGAACTGACCCTGCAGGGTCCAAAAGCTATAAATCCTTACAGGAGTAGAAAGCCTCTTTTCTCCCTCAGAGCACCCGGTGGCTTTGAACCGCTCAACGTGGAACCCAGTGTGCCACCAGGTCTCTGAAGAGGCTTCCTTCCTGACTGCCAACCTTGCTCACTGGGGAATCAGACACGGCCAGAGTTGGGGTGTCTCCTGCTCTGCTGGCCTGCAGCTGGAAGTGTGTGCGGTGGACGGGAGGGAAGAAGCATCTCTCTGCCAACTTGACAACTCCATGCCACTGAATTGTGCCGTGGCCACGGTGTCGAAGTGGGATCTAAAGGGGAAGGGAATGAGGGGGTCCTGCTTTGTCCGGAGGGCTCCGCCCCGACAGCTGCTGTGAAATCCACGGATGTCACTCTGGATGTCGTGGGGAGCCTGGCCTTTGGTCTTGGCTGCAGGGCTCTGACTCGGTACCTGAGGGCAGGGCGGTGGGCAGCGGGGTGGCCTGCGGTGCTTGGCTGCTGGCTGGGGCTCAGAGAGATGGAAGGTATACATAGGTGGAAGGGCAGAAAGCTGGAAGGCGCAAGGGTATTTGCTCAAGATTCCCCATTGTGTTGGTGAGGGAGTGGTGATGTTGGGGGCGGGGTTGGGAACGGCACTTGTCTGTTTCATTCTGTCTGATGTCAGGAGTGAATGGAAAGAGACATCGTTAGAGACATGGGGTTAGGAGAGAGGTGGACAGAGCCTGAGCTTGAGGACCAGACACCTGGGTTTGAATCCAAGCTCTGCCCCTGATGAGTCCATGCCCAGTTTGTCTTCAGGCTCAGGTTCCTCCTCTGGACCAGTGATGCTATGCTAGTGGCCCCAGGGACATCAGTGGGCAGACGTGGCTCCGCCATTGGTGGCAAAGCCCACTAAAAGGGGTCATCGCCGTTGTCCGGATGATGCCGTGACCGAAAGAAAGGGCAGCAGCTCCAACTCACCAGCTGTTGGGCAGAAGGAAGATGGGGCCGTCGGCTTCCAATGACTCAGGCTCTTGGACCGTTCTCTATCCTGGGGGTCACTGCAAGGCAGGACCGACGCCATGGCGGTGGGTGTCATCACTGTTGGTTTTCCACCACAGAGCCCTCAGAACCCACATCTCTGTGGGATGTAATCACACAGCAAGGAGCCCACATTGGGCTGTCAACTGCAAGGCCAGCAGTTTGAAACCACCATGAGCCTCTCTACTCCCGTAAAGAGTTACAGTTTCGGAAGCCCACAGGGACAATTCTACCTTGTCCTATAGGGTCGCCATGAGTCGGCATCAACTGGATGGCAGCAAGGTTGTTGTTGTTGTTATTGTTTTCAATCACAAGCAAAACACTTCTCTTTGGGTCCCCCACTGTTCTTTGTTCTTCCCTTGGCCCCGGTGAACACGTGGGCCACTTCTCTGAGGGTCCTGGTCTTTCCATAACACAGGGTTCTCCCTCGCTGGGCACTGCCTTTGTAGTTCTCTGGGTGTGAGTCTTGCGTTCTCCCCTGCTTCCTTCCTCAGTTTCCTGGAAATCCAGTGGCTTCCCTCCAGCCTCTCTCTCCGGAGACTCCTTCACTCTTTCCTGCCATTATCTGGGGGTGGGATGTAAGTCCAGCAGTTCAAACCCACCAACCACTTGGCAGAAGAAAGACGAGGCTTTCTGCTCTCTTAAAGCTTCCAGCCTTGGAAACCCACAGGGGCAGGTCTACCCTGTCCTGTAGGGTCATTCTGAGTCAGAATGGACTCAGTGGCAGTGAGTCTTGTTTTCTTATTGATGTTTTGACATTCTTTATCATTTCCAGATGTGCAAATCATATTCAGATGTTATGTACTATCAGAGTTCAAACTGGTTCGGTCAGGCTTGACCCCTGCATTTCCACCCCAGCTATACTGAATCAGAATCGACATTGTCACAAGATCCCCAAGTGATTCTTATGTATGCGTTACAAATCACTTGTAGATGACAGGTTACCATGTAGATTCTGATCCAGTCTGTCTGGGGTGGAGATGCCACCTCTCCGCAGGGGCTGGAACTGGGATGGACCAGTTAGAAACGCCGTGAGTTACAAATACCTCCTTTCCCCGCAGTCTTACCTTTCGGTGAGAGAACTGATGTTCTCAATGTCTCTGCAGACAACTATATCAATCTTTCCCTGTGTGGGCTGCCTCTCTGTGTGTGATCTAAGAAATCTTTGCTGATTCCAACGGGATGACCCAAAACACGCCCGCAAAGGTTTCTGGGAATGCTCCAGTGGGTTAGCTCCTTAGCCCCGTGGACACGTGTGTAAGTGTCTCCCGAGAGAGCAAGCGCAGATGTCCACAGCTACTCGGCTGCAAGGCTGTGTCTGTGTCTATCGCCTGCCGTGTACACAGAGAGCATGTGGGAGACCGCACAGTCGTTACACTGCAAGGCAACGGGTAAAGATCCGTTTAGGAATGTGCGGGTCCAATCCTACACACCCCGCAGCTGCTGAAAAGAGTGCTGTCGATATGCATGATATGGAGCCGATGAAATCCGGGTGGGCAATGATACGCGTGGTCCCCTGGTGCTGCATCCAAAAAAAAAAGTTAACTTGTTTAGAAAAACTAAATCTGCGAATAAAATGGTGTCGGTGATGTTAGTGTCACCACTTGCTAGGTGGCTCTCCCACCGGACTGTAGGTGGACTGCACATGGAGCAGCAATGTGGACAGTTGGTCAGGCAGCTCATTGGACCCTGCGTGGCCCGAACGGGGAAGCACTCTAGGAATGGCCCAGTTGGCGGTTGGGACCCACTCAGAGGTGCTGCGGAAGAAAGGCCTGGCGCTCTGTCCCAGCCTTGAAAGCCCTCCGGAGTGCAGTCTTCCTCTGAGCATGTGCAGTTGTCATGCCTTGGAATTGACTTGATGGGGCCTGCTTTCACCCCATCAGACTTAACAAGGACGTCGCGGCCATCTCTCTCACCAGCTGGGCTTCCGCTGGCCTGTGTGAGCAGGGGCCCTTTGGGGAGGCCCATGATGCTCCCTGGCCCTCCCATGGAAACTGGCCCGTTGCTAGCCTTTTGCCAAACCCAAGAGAAAGGAGCTGTCTTGGACATCGTCCCTTCCCTCCAGGAGGTTTGGGGACACAGTGTGACCAGGCTGTGCCAGAGCGCTGAGCCTCAGCTCTACAGGCTGGGTGGGCAGACAGCCAGCTGTGGACTTGCTTGGCTGTTGGGGCAGAGACTGCTGAGGTGCAGGGCCGTGCTCTTGTCACGAAGCAGCAGCACTGTGCCCAGCCACACACGTGCTCCAAAGAGCATCAGAGGTAGAGGGCGTGACTGGCTGGCCAAGAACTCAGGCCACCCATCAGCCACCCTCAGACACAGAGGAAGCAGCCCCGCCCGCGGTGCCAGGACCCATACCCAGCTCTCCATGACTGCCCGCTGGAGGGCAGCTCTGCTAACTAAGGGGGCGGGGTGGGTGGGGGTGGGGGTTCCCAGACAAGAGAGCAGGGCAGTGATGAATTCAGAAGTCTCCCAGCTTGCCCCTGATGCCAGGGCCCTGCCTGCCTGATACTTAGTAAGCACTCAGCATCTGCTAACAAAAGGACACAGTGTTTCAAACCCACCAGCGGAACCCTGAGAAAGATGTGACCGTCTGCTTCCATAAAGACCACCGCCTTGAAGGGCATCTCTGCTCTGTCCTATAAGGTCGCTCTGAGTCAGAACGGGCTCTACATCAGTGCGTTTGGGGTTTACAGAGCTGCCACTCCACCCACCATCCCCCCACCTCCCAGAAAAAATCCCATGACCTCATTAGTCCAGTTAGCACAGCTGAGACCAAAGTGAGACGGGAGACAGGAGGGCTGACATGGGACAGGGGTGGGACTGAAGAAAGCTGGTATTGCTGTCATGAGAGGGAGGCTGGAGCTCTGGATGGAGACGAGACAGTCCAAGCCCTGGTGCCCTTGATCTGTGAACTTCCTGAATCAATCCTAGTAAACTTGCTCTTTGGGGTGGGGGTGGGGGGTTGCTTTCTGATTGCAGCGCACACTGAGGCACTCGCGGTGGCCCGTCCTTAGTCAGTCACACTTCTGCGAAGCCTTGCGAGGCGACTCCTCGTCACGTGGTCCCCGGTGGCGAGTCTGCGGTTCTGAGAGGTGGTGTGACGTGCACAGCATAGGAAGTGGGGGGTGCTGGCGCTCCGATGACCTTGCCGGATCCCAAAACTGGAGTGCCACCCCTCCCCACAGGGCCCTAACTTCTGGGCGTTGAAATAGGACTCTCAGAGGAGTCGCACCTGAGGCCCCAAAGGCCTGCGAGCGGGCAGCCACGCGAACGTGATTCGTCTCTCCGCATCGGAAGCCAGAGAGAAAGAAGGAGACCCGAGCCACGCTTTCTCCACCCTGAGACCAGAGGATCTAGAGGGTGCCCAGCGACCATGGCTGGTCAGAGCCACATAGACGGACTCTGAGAAGATGCAGGAAAACAGGGGACAGGACTCAAATGCCCAGACTCACTGATGGAGAAGGGAGGACTCCCCCAAATATCATCCTTTGATCCCGGGTCACCACAGAGCGGCTCACAAGATAAAGGCTCTTGTCCCCAAGTACCCACACCTACGTCACTGAGCTGACTCCAACCCACAGCAGCCCTGCAGGCCCCAGGACAGCTGCTCACTACAGCGTCCAAGACTGATCATCCTGACAGAAACTGACCGCCTCATCTTTCTCCCACAGAGCAGCTCGGGGTACGAATAGCGGGCCTTGCAATTAGCAGCCCGATGCTTAACTCTCCACACCAGGAGAGGTTTCGAACTGCTGACCTGTGATTAGCAGCCAGTGCATAACCCAGGGCTCCCGTATAAGTACTTAGATATAGAATTATGGCCCTTGGTCCCTTCACCACCAAGTCTCATTCTGATCAAAGTCCCGTCTGGGGTTGCTGTCCTACCTAGGCAGTGAGAAGGTGCTAACGAAGTAAGAGGGCGGAGCTAGTTTGGTAAATTCTGGGCATAATGAAATGGTACTGGAAACTCATTGGTACAAAGCACCATCGACTCCATCATGCTCGCTGTGTGGTGGGTCGGGGGTCTGGGGAGTGCTCAGCCGGGCGGTTCGTGCCTGGGATCTTCTGTGCAGATGTGGTCAGATGTTGGCTAGGTTTGAGGCCCTCTGAAGGTTTGCGTGGAGCTGACCGTTCAAGATGGGCCACAGCTGGCTTGCCAACGGAGCACCTCCACACCTGCCCTAGCAGTGGCCCTTTCCCGGGGTGATTTTGCAGCATGGCAGCTGGGTGGGGGTGGGGTATCAATGGCATCTGGTCGGTAGAGGGCAGGGATACGGCTACCCATCCTATCCATGGAAAGGACAGCGAATGCTGCAGCCCCAGTGCCAGTCAGGCCACATTTGAGAAGCCCTGCTCTAGAACATGGAGGCCTCGGGAGAGGTGGGCTTGTCACATGGGGACCCCCTTTCCTCCTACATCCTCCCAAAGAACTAGGCGGAAACCACAACTTCCATGACCCAATCTGAGAAGTCATGTAGCCTTCCCTCCACCTACTCTACTGCCCAAAGACCCCAGCTCTGGGCGCGAGGCGTGTCGACGAGTCTGTGGCCATGGAGACCAGCATGGCGGGAAGGGGCTGTCCTCCTGTCACCAGTCTGTCCTCCTGGGCACTAGCCAAGCCGGTCCTGAGTCACTGACCCCCTCCTGGAAGCAGCTGCTGTCGCTGGCACGGAAGCCCTGTCAAGAATCCCCGCTCTGGGCTAGGATGGAAGCTGTGATCGGAGTGGTAGCGCTGCCCTCCCCTCCCCTTCCTCCCCCCCCCCAGCAAAGGCCGGTCCAGCCGCTGGGCTCTGGGCTCTGACCCTGGCCCACAACGCTCACCTTTCTCAGAGGAGAAACCCGGGCACTTCCACGCACACCCTTTTATTATTAGCTTGGGCAGAGACATGTGCCGTTAGTGATTTAATCTCCACAAGACATTTCTCCCTAATTGCTAGTCACGGATGATAATTAGCGACTGCTAAATCCTAATAATTAACAAGCTAATACTTAAGAGGTAATGGCACCAGTAACCCTCCTCAAAGGCTCAGCGCGCCCCTGCTCCCGGGTCCCAGTCTCAGGAGGATGACGCGCCACTTCAGCTTTTTCCAGCCCCGGAGTCACCCACGCCCCTGGCGTTGGTGTAACCGGTGGTGGTGGGCAGGCGACAAGCACCTCCTCTCTTTCATTTCGTTTTCCTCTCTGGTTCTGGAAACGCACGTGTTCCTTTGGAAGCATCGTCCAGCACGGAGCAGTATAAAGAAGACAGCGTGTACATGGTCCTTCCCTGGACTGGTACCATCAGGGCAGCAGCTGGAAACCACCAGCCGCTCCTTAGGAGACACGCGGGACTTTCGGCTCCCATGAAGAGCTCCGGTCTCGGAAACCCACCGGTTTGACCCTGCCCTCGCGGGTTGCTGTGAGTCAGCATCAACTCAATGCAGTGAATTGGTTTGCTTTGTCTTATCACCCGGGAGTCCCCATGGCCGGGGTGATTTCTTCCCAGTCTAGGAGTGTGTTACGCGGTGGGGCTTGAGTTAAACACGTGGCTGGGCACTCTGCTTCACTCATTCCCCATTGCCACGTAAGCGTCTTCCCCCGTGGCAGTGGTTTGTGAAAAAGCCTGTCTCATCCCATGGCACGTGGGGGAAGAGGGGCGGGCTCACGGGCGGAGAAGCAGAGATGAGAAAACAGATGGAAGGTCTGATGGGTGGAGACTAGTATTCATCCCAGGCTGGAACCCTCCCAGCCACTCCTGTCCCCGCCCCCAACAACAGAGACATTGGGCTAGGATGGCCGTTCTCAACCTGTGGGTCCCGACCCCTTTGGGGGTCACCCAATTCATAACAATAGCAAAATGACAGTGATGTAGCAGCCGTAAAAATAATTGTATGGTTGGGGGTGGGGGTCACCACCACATGAGGAACTGTATGAAAGGTCGCGGCACAAGGAAGGTCGAGGACCACTGGTCTGGGAGATTATGTGCCCACCTGCTCACATAGAAGAAAAACTGGAGGGAAATGGGCTAGAAGAGCGTCGGCTCTAGGCGGGAGACCCGCGGGCAGCTGTTTCTGCTGCATCATGTCCTGTGCACAGCTCAGGAGCAGGAAGCATAGGCCAGCCGCATTCAGAGGATGGCTAGTCTGCACCCCAATCCTCCGCCAGCCGCATTCAGAGGATGGCTAGTCTGCACCCCGATCCTCCTTGTGACCGGCCGGGCGCTTGCACGTACTTCCCCATGCTGCGCATGATGTGGTTCGAGGGACATGTTGGTCCTGCTACCTCAAGAAGTGGTCTTCAGACTCCGAAATGCTGAGTCTCCGTGCACCGCCGTGAGACTCACACCAGGGAGAGTCCGTCTAGGAGCGGCCAGTATGGCCCTCAGGTGGCGCTTGACCGCTTACAGAGAAAATCTCCCAGAGTGCATCCCACATGGTCCTGGGGTCCCACCAGTGGATGACCCACTGTGTCTGTGCCATTAACCTCCCACCCCCACCCCTGCTCTCCTAGAAGCAGCGTGTTCCTCTTGCCTCCGACCTGTGGCCCCTGGAGACTGCTTCACACCTCTCACCTTAGCTGCCTGATCTGTAAAATGGGTCTCATGTTACTTACTCATTCTGAGGTTCTGATAAGATCGTGTACACAAAGCTTTATACCTGCTCGGCAGGTAATCAATCATTAATACATGTGTGCAAATAATCTCTTTACATAAACATATACATATGTGTATGTACAGATGGTGTTGGTTTTCAGGGGAGAGTTTCAGGTAGTTGTATATACGCATGTGTGTATCACACACATACACACACACACACAGAAGCTTCAAAAATTCATGAAAAACTGGATTGAAAGGTAATGGAAATTTCCCACAACTTCTCAAAGCCCCCTTACATTAAATTCTGTAATCTTATATGATACTGTTTTATTCTAGTAGAGCCAATGTTATTATTTACTTAAAAATAAACTCAAAACTCATTGCCATTGAGTCCATTCTGACTCATAGAGATCCTATAGGACAGGGTAGAACTGCCCCTGTGAGTTTCTGAGACTGTCACTCTTTATGGGAGTAGAAAGCCTCATCTTTCTCCCTCAGAGTGGCTGGTGGTTTCAAACTGCTGGCCACAAGGTTAGCAGCCCCACATGTCACCACGATGCCCCAGGGCTCCTCACTTACAAACACATATGACAGTATTATAGAAGATACACACCAGCGCAGAGTGAGCGATGCTGTTGTCTTTCACTCTGTGTGGAGGATCTTAACTTCGCACCTGTGCTGAGAAGGAGATTTTTTTCAGTACCCAAAGCTCACTCCAGATGTAAAGGGTCGGGAAAGGAGGGCTTAGCCGGCAAGGTCACCTTCAGCCTGTTTTTTCATTCCCTCGCTTGTATAGCTTTGGGAGATTTCGCTCCATCTCCCCTCCGCTCTCGTCTTTGCAAATCTCCAGGACTCTGATTTCTCCAGTCTTGGAATTGGCCACTCAGCCCCGGCAGCCAAGCAGCAGCCTGCTCCACGTGCCCCCAGCTTCTGGTCTGTAAGAGCCAGGCGCGTAGTCCATTGTTGCTTAGTAATCACGCTCGACAGCGGGGTCGCGTGCTTTCATTTCTCCGAGCATTTTCAGATCCGCTCTAGGGATCCATTGCCACAGCAATTGTGTGGGGTCTTGGAGGGTGGCAAGGCTCCCCAAGTGGGTCTCCTGGAATGTGATGCCAAGTCCATCGGAAAAAACTGGGCTCTTCAAAGCCAACCAGGCGCCCCAGGGCCTTCAACTGTCACGGCAGTGGGATTCTTCAGCTGAATGAGTACTTCCCAAACTACCCAGCCCCCTTCCCAATATAGGAAGTCTTTGCTAGAATATTCCAGACTTAGAGGTTGGGAAACAAGGGTCACCTGATGCCTGTTGTCTGAACTATGGTTCCGTGGACCCACCTCGACACACACTCCTGGGATGGAGGGAGGACAGTGAGGTTCAAATCCAGAGACCCTCTGCCACCCTCTGGGTGACCTGGGACCGGTCTCCTGGCTTGTCAGATGGAGGTGGTGAGCATGAGCAAGGACCAGCGTGCCCAGCAAAATACCTGACAGCGAGGAATGCCCAACGCGCGTCACCTTTTGTTATTATTCTGTTCCTCTGTCTCTAAAATCCAACCAAACCCCCTGCCCCCCAAGCCCATGCCAACTCAACAGGCACCCTGTAGCACAGGGTGGAACCACCCCTGTGGGTTTCCGAGACTGGAACTCTTTACAGGAATAGAAAGCCTCATCTTTCCCCCTCAGAGCAGCTGGTGGTTTTGAACTGCTGATGTTAGCAGCCCAACACGGAACCCACTAACTACCAGGGCTTCACTCCTCTGTATTATCTGGAAGGAAAATGTCCCCCCTCCCCAGCTGTTTCCTGAGTTGACTGCATATAAAACCCGGTTCTAGACTGGGGGGTGGTGGGAGGGCTGCGGTTCCCTCCTTCCCTGACTCCTGGGGCTTCTGATTCCATCGGGGACGCAGCATGCTTTCGATGTAAGCGAGGAACCCACCAAAACGCACACCCACTGCTATCGAGCCCACTCGGGTGTCCAAGACGCTTCCTCTTTACAGAAGTACACAGCCTCTTCCTCCTCCCGCAGCTAAGCCTACGTATTCAGCAAACCACTGTAGAACAACTAGCTGTAATACGTGCTGGAAGCCCCTTCCATGACCTCCGCCTCGGCCTGTTCTTAGGGTGGGCCTGGTGAGTAAGGACCTGGGCAGTGGACTGACTTGGCCGCAACCCTCTTTCTCACCTAAGCCTGGACCTCACCTGGAACATGATTATTCTGTGCCTAGGACATGATGCTCTGTGCCCATGGGTGGATGGGAAGAAATGTCTGCATTCCTCCCTGAGCAGAATCCAATGGGGCCCAAGCTCGCGAGGGGCGGGCTGGCTAAGGGTTGAAGTGATGCTAGAGCAGTGGTTCTCAAGCTGTGGGTCCCGACCCCCCTGGGCATGGAACGACCCTTTCACAGGGGTCGCCTGATTCATAACAGTAGCAAAATGACAGTGATGAAGTAGCAACGGACACAATCCGTTTGTGGGGGGGAGGTGTCACCATCACATGAGGAACTGTATGAAAGGGTTGCAGCATTAGGAAGGTTGAGAACCACTGGTCTAGAGGCCCTTGAACATGGCCGTGCACAAGGGTGGTGTACCTCCCCAAAAAGCTTTATCACGATTGCCCCTGCCACTCTGTGATGGCCCCCGGGCCCCTGGCCGCAGCCCACTGCTCACCCTCCCTCCTTGCTTCCTTAGACCCACCGCTGCTGCCGGACAGGAGGTCGGCTACAGGCCGACTGGCCGTGGGGAGGATGAGCGGCTGTGGGAAGAAGGCCCTGACCCTGCTGAGCAGCGTCTTTGCCGTCTGCGGCCTGGGTCTCCTGGGCATCGCGGTCAGCACCGACTACTGGCTGTACCTGGAGGAGGGCGTGGTCCTTCCACAGAACCAGAGCACGGAGATCAAGATGTCCCTGCACTCGGGCCTCTGGCGCGTCTGCTTCCTCGTTGGTAAGTGCCCCCCCCCCAGTCCTGTGAGCCCCGCTTAGGAAGGATACGCCTTTTGGGGACCATTCACAGAGGCCCTGGGCAATGCTCTGTGCCCACTCAGCCGAGACCAAGACATCACCCTGGACCAGGCACCCCTGGAGCTGAGAAGGGAGCACGGTGCCTGGCACACATTTGCTCGCGGACTCCTGGATCCCACAGGGGCCTCTGTGCCAGGCTATTCCATCCTGCACATTAGGGGAGCGAAGACAAGGGAGGTTGTGTAAGCCCCCTCGTTCAGGCTCCCCCACAGTCACTCGTTTCCAGATGGAAACCGCCGCGCTATTCCTCTGCGGTGCACGCACAATGTGGCAGAGATGAGACGCAAGAGCAGGCACTTCGAACTTTGAGAGAAGCCTTGATCCCAAGCCCACTGGGACCTCCCACCAGCCCACCAGGGCTTGCAAGCGATCTGTCCTTTATCCAGTGCTTGTCCGGAACCAGCTTGCATCTGAGCACCTCTATACCGGGAAGACTGGCCACAGTCTGGGCCACTGAGCCTCTCCCATGGGTCCCTGTCACCTGTGTGTGCATGGGAAGAGGGGACACTTGGTTTTCCCAGTTCTGTCCTCCCAGCTTTATGATGAGGCTTTTGGGGGTGGGGGAGGAGTGGAAAGTGAAGTTGGCCCCACACAGCTCAGTCCACTGGGCCAGAGATAGGTGGCAGGAAAAGGGAATGTCCAGACCTGACCTCCTGGTCACTTGCTGAGTCTGCTTTGGGAGTGGCTGTCCACACTGATCTCCCCTCCCCCTGCCCCCAGACTGTGAGACCTATACGGGTCTGATTAAACCAGCAGCAGTAGGTACCCAGGATCCAGGATTCTGCTCCAGGACAGCTGAGCCAGGCTGACAATACCACTGGACCACATTCCCAAAGAAAGCAATGGGCAGCTGGTAGAGGCTTCGGTGACCACTGGGAATGTCCAGCACTGACCTCCGTATGTACAGAAGTGCTTGTCCAGGGAAGATTCAGGCTAGGGCTGGGACCCTCCGAGGGTTTTAGATCCGGTCCTTGTGCAAAAGCAGAGAGGGAGCAGAGATGCCACAGCACTGGCACCCCTGGGCTGTGCCGACGTCACACCATGCTCAGGAGGGGTCCTGGTCTCTGCAGGTGAGGAGCGGGGCCGCTGCTTCACCATCGAGTACGTGATGCCCATGAACACCCAGCTGACATCCGAGTCCACGGTCAACGTGCTAAGTAGGTACCTTGGACTTCCCAGCTGGGCCATTAACTCGGTGGAAGCACAACAGGGTGACTGGCTTGCTTCTCAAGAGCTAACGCAGTGGGCCCCCTTGGGAATGCAGGCAATCCCCGGGGTGATCCCCGGCTTGTTTGTGAAGGGGGAGGGCAGGGGCACTCAGTTCTGACCCTCAGCGTAAACTGCTGTGCCCATACATTTAAAAGAAAAAAAAAGGCAAATAGCTACCCACGGACCAGGGACCATTCTCAGTGTAGATGGTGGTCACCCGCTTGGTCTTCTGTAACGTATCACTATGGGAGGGGGAGCAAGAGGGTGCCCAGGCCCTTCTAGATCACCGGCTGCTGTGTTGGTCAGCAGTGTAGACCCCCAAAGAGGGCACCGACGTATGACCTGACTGTGTTGGTATTTGAGGTGGGCACTAGAAGGGAGCCCAGCCTCAGGGAGGCGAGCCCTGCCTGCCCTGGGAGGTCTCCAGGGCCACCGCCAGGGGGAAGGACTCTGGTAGACCGCTGCCAGCGTGTAGCATGTCACCATGGACCCTGGCCTCGGGAGAGTGAGCAGCGAGTGAGGCCACAGGAAGCTGACTCCTTTGCTCCCCTCATTAGAGATGATCCGTTCCGCCACGCCGTTCCCGCTGGTGAGTCTCTTCTTCATGTTCATCGGCTTTATCCTGAGCAACATCGGGCACATCCGGCCCCACAGGACCATCTTGGCCTTTGTCTCCGGCATCTTCTTTATCCTCTCGGGTGAGTTGTGAGGGTTTTCCCTGACATCTGGCTCTGACACCTATCCACCAGGGGAGGCTCCCGGCACTGGCAATGGACAAGCAGTCAGTGACCCAGGCAAGAGGGGACTTCTGATACCTGCTGCCCACCCCTAGGCCCTGTGGGGAGTGCTGGCTGCTTAAGGCTCGCAGGGATTTGGCAAGTTCACCCAGACCAGACGGTGGGGCAGAGCTGGGGTGGGGAGCCAGGTCCTTTTCCTGTTACTGACGTAGAGACCACCCCTGACTTTTGAGTTCTCACTGATAGGGTGACTGAAGGGATGGGGTTTGAAGGGACAATGTCTTCAAGCTCTTGCATGAGAAATCAATGCAAGCTGCCTCCGGAATTAGGGCCCCTTTGCCACCCAGCCTTAAGATTGTCCTCAGAGAGGGCTCGGCGTCCTAACTCTAATTCACCGATAGCCACTGATTCACGACTCAATGGTTTCTCTGGGCCCCTGAGGCCCCCAAGGTGGCATGTCCAAGAGGACAACGGAGGCCATGACCAAGACGGATCTTAAGTACAGGTCCTTGCAAGTAAGCGAGAGGCTGGGCATTTGAATCCAAAATCAAGACACCACCCCCACTGTGCCCTGCACTTCCTAGGCACACTGCATGTTCTGGGCCCTCTCAGCCCGTTCTCAGGGGCCTGCGTTTCTGGACTGTCGCGGGTTGTACTTCATCATTCATCCATGAGAGGTACCAGGCCTTATCCCATGCCCTGAGGTCATCACCCACAAGAGGTGCGTGTGATAACAGCAGTGAGCCTTAAGGGAGCCCAGAGCAGGGATCCAGTGGGGAAGGCTCCCGGAGGGGAGGAGAGGAAGAAGGAGTGGGGTTCAGGTCAGACATTGAGGGTAGGTTCCAATGTGGAGGAAGGGTCTGGGGGAGAGAGAGAGCAGACAGAATCCCTGCTCAGACAGCCGGAGTGGGGGGAGGAGCCTCAGGGAGCATTCTCAGGAGGACCCTCAGGGGACCCTCAGGGGGCATCCGAGGTCAACTGGTGGATTTGGGGGCTTTGTGAGAAGCCGTGGAAGGATTTGAGGCTGAGAAAAGGCATGACCAGATTGCATTTTGGATGGTACATTCCAGAGAGCGGAGGAAGGGAAGCTAGATGGAAGGCAAGAGGGTCCTTCAGGGTGGTTAAGGAGACAGGTGATGGTGGCCCACCTCGTCGGGGCGGCGGTGGAGTACGAAGCAATGTGTAGGTTCGAGTGACAATTGGGAAGTGAGTGCAGCCACCTGCAGCGTTTAAGAGAGATGTTCACTATGACTGCCAGTGTCTTCCGTGGGCTCTGCATGGGGGGTACAGAGTTGAAGGAGCAGAGATAGGACAGAGAGCAAGAGTTCAGGGTAAGAAATGCTGAGTCTGAGCCAATCAGAATCTCTAATCCCTGAGAGCGAATCTTCTTTGTTCCTCCCTCCCTTCCATACATACATCTGACCTCTGTTTTTAATCCACCCACCCACCTCCCCACCTCCACGCACTAGCCCATCGATTAATTCATCCGTTCACCTTTCTAGCAATCTAGAAAATATTTATGGGGCCCCTGCAATGCTCTCAGCCCAACCTCCCCGCTCGTCACTCCACCCCATGATGGTCTCTCCACCGAGTCTTAGAGGTTCAACCCAATCTTCCTTTGTCCTTCTGCATCTCACAACCTCCCAGGCCTTATTGTAGCTTCAAGGCCCCTGTCGCTTTTCAGCAGTGGCTGTGGGGACCAGAGGCGGCTGCTCTAGCGATAATACAGGGAGTTTGTGTGAGGCAGCAGTGTGTCAAGCCTGCGTGAAGTGGTGAGGAAGCCTTGGCTCACATTTCTTTTCTTCAGCACTCGCTCTTAAAGCTGCCCCAGTTCCGTAAAATCATGTGAGCGGAATTAAACCTGAACAGTGCCCCACTGAGTAATCCGTTATGTTCTGATTCGGTGACAGTTACTAATTGGTAGCGCCTGATGCCTGCGGCAGTCCTTTGCACAATGGCAGGTAGAGTGTGCACCCCAGAGAGCTCCCCATGCGATGCTTTCCAGGCCCAGCTTCTGAAGAGGTGCCCCGGCAGTGGGGTGGTCGTGCGTTGGGAGAAAGACGGGGCTTTCTACTCCCGTAAAGAGTTGCTGTCTCAGAAACCCACAGGGGCTGTTCCACCCTGTCCCACAGGGTCGCCGTGAGTCGGAATCGACTCGATGGCGGCGAGTTGGGTTGGTTGGGAGATCGTCTGGACGGAGCTCCTGCCTAAAACCCTCCGTGCAGACAGATGGGGGTGCGTGACACAGAGGGCCGAGTAAGGATGGGTGACAGTGGAGAAGTAAATGCAACAGGACGAGGCTCTCAAGGGAGAAGTTAGGGGCTAGGGTGGCAATGCCTCGTCTCACAGACTGTGCACGTGTCCTCGGGGAGGAGGGGGACTCATGCTTGGGAAGCAGAGCGTCATGAGAAAGAAGACTCTTCGGGAGGCGAGTTGACACAATGGCTGCCACAATGGGCCAAGCATGGCCCCGTGGGTGCCGAGCGGCCAGTGTTTGGTTCTGTTGCCATGGGCTTGCTCCAAGTTGGAACTGAGGCGATGGCCTTAGTCCCTATGGCAATGTCCCCTGGGGTGTGTCGGCTGCCACAAGGGTGCCATCCCCTACTGCCAGAGGGCCATTCCCGATCCTGGCGACTCAGCAAAGGGACCTACCTGAGTCCTCAGCAGCAGCTATTTCTCAGTTCAGTGGCCTTGCCTGCCCTTGGTTCATATCGACATCCCCTGGTGAGTTTTCAAGGCAATGTCGGTATAGTGCCCACCTGGCCGAGGCCAATGAATGGCAGGGCCCGGGATGGACCTCAGACACAGTCTATCTTAACCCCCACCCCCAAGTGATTCTAGTGGGCAGCTGTGGGTAGAAACACAGAGGGTGGTCATACAAGGGGGTTCTTATCTGCCAGCCTCTGTTATCTGAACTAGTTGCCAAGGAGTCGGCCCCAACTCATGCCAAGTTCAACTCCTAGTGACCCCGACTCCTGGCAGCCCGAGTGGACCTGTACTCCAGAGGCTTTCGGTGGCTGATTTTCTGAGAAGAAGCTCCCCGGGCCCTGTCTTCTGAGGCACCTCTGGGTGGACTGGAACTGCCAACCTCTCGGTTAGCAGCCCAGTGCACACTAGCCGTTTGGACCAGCCAATCTACACGTCGCTGATCTGCACGTGGTTGTCTTCAAGGGAGGAGGGCCCCCGGACCTTGCTCAAATTCCCCAACGAGCGAGTCACTACAAGGCTGGTGGCACCAGAAGGGGAAGCGGGGCCACACGAGCAGCCCTCTCCCCTACCCCCATCCCTGGCACCACAGCCTCTGCTGACTGAGCACCCCCTGCCCTCCCCGCCAAACCTGTCTCCCTAGGCCTCTCCCTCGTGGTCGGGCTGGTGCTCTACATCTCCAGTATCAATGATGAGATGCTCAACAGGACCAAGGACGCAGAGACCTACTTCAACTACAAATATGGGTGGTCCTTCGCCTTCGCTGCCATCTCCTTCCTTTTAACCGAGGTAAAGCCCCTTCCGGGGGTGCTGGAGCAGGCTGGGTGGGAGCAGGAGGAGGACACTGGGCAAGGACAAGGATCCTGCACTAATCTCATCTGTGACCCTTCTTCATCCCGGAAGATTCTGCCCTCTACTCCCTGCTCATCCCAGGAGGTCCCTCCACTGACTCCCTACTCTTCCCAGGTGCTCACTTCATTATCTGCATCCTTCCTTCATCCAGCAGGTCCCTCCACTTACCTGTCCTCACCCCAGCAGGACCCTCCACTTACCTGTCCTTCATCTAGCAGGACTCTCCACTTACCTGTCTTCACCCCAGCAGGATCCTCAACATATCTGTCCTTCATCTAGCAGGACCCTCCACTTACCTGTTATTCATCCAGCATGTCCCCCCACTTACCTGTCCTCACCCCAGCAGGTCCCTCCACTTAGCTGTCCTTCACCCAGCAGGACCCTCCACTTACCTGTCCTCACCCAGCAGGACCCTCCACTTACCTGTCCTCACCCCAGCAGGTCCCTCCACTTAGCTGTCCTTCACCCAGCAGGACCCTCCACTTACCTGTCCTCACCCCAGCAGGACCCTCCACTTAACTGTCCTCACCCCAGCAGGACCCTCCACTTACCTGTCCTCATCCAGCAGGACCCTCCACTTACCTGTCCTCACCCAGCAGGACCCTCCACTTAACTGTCCTCACCCAGCAGGACCCTCCACTTACCTGTCCTCACCCAGCAGGACCCTCCACTTACCTGTCCTCACCCAGCAGGACCCTCCACTTACCTGTCCTCACCCAGCAGGACCCTCCACTTAACTGTCCTCACCCAGCAGGACCCTCCACTTAACTGTCCTCACCTCAGCAGATTCCTCCAATGACTCCCTGCTCGTCCTCCAAAAAGTCACTTTTTCACCTTCCTCTGTCTCCTCCACCCAGAGTGTCCCACTCACTAATCATCCCACCCTCGGCACAGAGAAGGGCCCTTGGCGGGGAGAGGCCAGGCCCCAGCAGTAGGCAAGCTCCCTCTCTCTTCTCCCCACCGCAGAGTGCTGGGGTGATGTCCGTGTACCTGTTCATGAAGCGCTACACGGCTGAAGACATGTACAGGCCACACCCCGGCTTCTACCGTCCGCGCCTGAGCAACTGCTCCGACTACTCAGGCCAGTTCCTCCACCCGGACGCCTGGGTCCGCGGCCGCAGCCCCTCGGACATCTCCAGCGAAGCCTCCCTGCAGATGAACAGCAACTACCCAGCTCTGCTCAAGTGTCCCGACTATGACCAGATGCTGTCCTCCCCCTGCTGAGCCCACCCACTCCCAGGAGCCCACCCCACCCTGAGTCCTCCTTGCCTGGTCCACCCCTCTCCCTGCTCCTCCCCAAAATAGCTGTAACCGCCAACAAGTGGGCCAGCAGGAAAGCTGGCTGAGAGCGTGGCTGTCGCCCACCTCTTGGGTGACCCTCCGGGCCTGGGCCCCAGAAGCCAGCAGCTCTCTGGTGCACAGGGAGGGGCAGATCCACTTGTATATTCCTCCCTGCCACCCATATCCTAGCCCCCAGCCAAGCCCATTTCTAAGACACCCAGTCCCTTACCGGCACCCAACCAGCCTGGCCCCCTCTTTTGTGCCCTGGGACATTCAACCAAAAGGGGACTTTGCTATGGGGCCCTGGTTGCTTCTGGCCAGCCAGTGGGCAGTGTTCCTAGTGAAACTGTTGTTCTTTGGGATCACTTCCTTGGGCACAGCACACCCATCTGTGCCACCCCCGACCTGCACGCGCGCGCGTGCGCACACACACACACACCGGGCTGCATCCTCCCCACCCTTCCCCCAGATCCCAGGTGTCCTGGGCCTTGGCCCTCAGGGGTTAAGAGCGGATCTGAGACCACTCTGAAGTCACAAAGGGGTGTTAACGGCTGTTCATGTATTAAGATGTAGGACCCCCTTGGTAACATAGTTCAGGGGTGTCTTCACTGCCTTAACCCAAAGAAGTGGCTCTGGCCACAAGAAAGTCAAAATCTTGATGGTCAGTGTGCATACCTCCAGGCACGTGTTAAGCCCTGCGGATACTGGCCCTGCCCTCATGGAGCTTACCAGAGAAACTCTTTCCACCCAGGGCCCTCAAATCCCACCACGCAGACCACCCGGGATGCAGGAGCTGTATTGGGTACCGGGTACATATGAAGCATGAGCAAGCCAGATGGAAAAGACTGGGCATCTCTTCCCAAGGACTTGGGGAGTACCAGTTCAATCCAGATCTGACTCCCGGACAAGGGTCAGGAGCCGTTGCTGTCAGTTCCCACTCAAGGGGCCCTGGGTGTGGCAGAGCAGAACTGTGCTCCGTGGAGTGTCCTTCGCTGAGAGGTCACCAGGCTTTTCTTCTGTGGTGCCACGGAACATCTGACCTTTGGGCTCAAAGTCAAAACGCAAACCCAGTCACCGTCACATCGATTCTAAATCACGGCGACCCTACAGGACCCAGCAGAGCTGCCCCAGAGGGTTTCTGTACATACTATGGAAGCAGATGGCCACATCGTTCTCCCACGGACTGCCTGGTGGGTTTGAACCACCAACCTTTCAATGAGCAGCTGGGCGCTGACCATGGTGCCACAGGGCTCTGTCAGCATAGCCATCTGGCAAACCATTTATGCCACCCAACGACCTGAGCACGCGGGCATAGGTAGGCAAATAAGATGCCTTCAGTGGTCTGGGCAGTGTGAACAACGGAAGGAGACCTCAGCTCAGGCGATCAGGAGAAGCTGTCATGAAATCTGGGGGAGGAAAACAGGGCAGGCGTGTGTCCCTAGATGTGCTTCGGCCCAATAGGCAACCCAACACTGCCTCTGTGCTCCAATCCCCCCCACTCCTCCTCCCCCTCCTCCTCTTTCTTCTCCTGTCTTGACGATTCGGTGAGCCTCTCAGTGCACAAAGCCCAGGGCCAGGTGAGCAATCTGGGAATCAGCATAAGGAATAAGGCAGGGCAGAGGCTTCCCAGCTGAGCTACCCCAGTTCTCTCACAGACTGGTGGAGAAGGAGAGATGGGCGGGCAAGTCCAAGCCAGAGCTAGCACGAACTAATGAGCCCCTTCTCCTCCAGGGCCATACTTATGTCTATGTCTTCCCCGCCTCAGCTCCATCAGCACCTACTTCCAAAGCCTCAGTCTCCCCACGCAGAACGCTCCAGATTGCCCTCGTAGGTGACCGATCAATCCTTGCCTATAAACAGATGCTACTGTTGTTAACCCCTATACCCAGCGAAATGCTGTCTCCACGACCAGCGACAGATTGTGTATTTCCTCGGCTGATGTTCCGAGGTTGGTCACCAGGCCTTTCTTCCTAGTCCGTCTTAACCCTGGAAGCTCCACAGAATCTTATCCAGCATATCGGCAACCCACAAGTCTTTGCTGGCAAATGGGTGCATTGAGCGGGAATCGAACCAGGGTCTCCTGCACAGGCAAGAATCCTGCCACTGAGCTGTAACTGCCCAGGACAGATGGAGAGGAAGTGGAACCCAAACCCATGCAATGCCTTGTACTCTTGGGTGACTCCTTAGAGAATAATATGGAAGCCTCGTTCTCCCGTAAAGATCCCAGGCCAAGGAGAATCCTGTTCTGAGAGACCATTTCGTCAAGACATCGCTTTAAATGCACCTCCCATCATCTGCCAGTATGACTTGCTGGCACACGCTCTCCTGTCTGTGACATCTTTTCTCTGCCCCTGAGCCAGGCCTGGTCCCTGAGTACATGGGCAGTGGAAGCCGCTCCGACCACAAGCTCATTGAGACGGGGCTTGAGCTGCAGACGTGAGCAGCCCAGTCTCCTTTCCGTGTCGAAAGTCACCTCAGAATGATGTGCAGCGTCTCCGTGGTCAGGAGATTGTTGTCAAAGAGGAAGGTGTACAAACTCGGTTCAGAAACCATCACTTGGGACACCTTCGCCAGGTCGTGGAGGGGCTTTTGTTCCCTCGCGCACTTTGAAAACACACACACACACACACACACACACATCTGGATGGATTCTTCCGTCATGCTCAGAAATGGGAGGCGGAGACTACAGGTAAACCTGAGATCAATAAAACCATGCGGAGTCAGCAGCCGTGGGTGCCATCGGTTCCCTCCCACCTGGAACCAATGGGGGGGTGGTCTAAGTGAGACTTTCTTGGGAGGGAGCACCTGCCCCGCTTCCCTTTCCTCCTAAGCTCATGTTCCCCCACCCCACATGTGTCACCTGCCCAGAGCTCCTTCCCCATGTATGACTCCATGATGTGTGTATGTATGTGTCTGTGTGTGCATGTGAGTGAGTGTCCGGCAGGACTTCATAGGTCTTCAGAGCTGTGACCCTTGGGGGCAGATTGCCACAGTGGTGACACCCAGGCTGGTGTCACCCCACAAGCCTCCCACGAGCCTCCTCCCTTAGCAGACTGTACAGAATCTCTAGCGATTTATGATCAGCTTTCACCATAGACTAGATTGTGAGACCGTTGTAATTGTTTAAATGGAATGTTTCGTAGATTCTATGGATATCAATGGCAGAAATGTTTTGTAAATCTTTCTACACTGAATTACAGCATTATTAATACCTGAGCAGAAGCCTTTTTACACCTTTTTCTCCCTGTTTTGCTTGAATGACTCTTTCTTTCTTGGGGGAGTTGGGGGGACGACTCATCATCGATCTGGGTCCACAAGTACTACCGTACTGAGGGCAATATTCTAGCGGAAGACAAGCGGGCCGACTCAGTGACTGAAAGTCGTGGCAGCTGAGCAAACAGCGAGGGCACGACCAGAAGACTCTCCCGCGTCCCTGTCGGCGGGCAGCGACCGCTCCGGCAGGGCGGAGCCCGTGAGAGGGTGCAGAGTGGATCCTGTCTCCCAGAGAGCGTGTCTGCTGCCGTAACTAAGGCCCTGGACAGGGTCACTCTCACAGGTAGTGACCTCCTGCTGACTGAAACACTGCTCAGAAGGTTGCAGGCCGTTGCCGCGGGGTCACCCCTCTGACGGAGTCACCCCATGTGGCCGTCGCCCCGCCACTCCTCCCCTCGTGATGTCACGGGATTGCCAGCTCTTTCTTTCTTCTCTTTTTAATCTTTTTAAAAAACTTCACTTATTTCTGAAAGCCGTTTATGTCTGACAATTTCTCCAACACGCAATTCACCTATCAGAGGCGTCACTAGTTCAGGCGCATTCCTAAGAGTTGCAGGACCATCGCCTCTGTCCATCCCGCTGGCGTCTGTTTCTTCTTCCTGGTCCTCGCCATTAGCATACCACGCCCACCGCCCTGCCACGCCCACTACCCTGCCACGCCCCTCTGAAACGATTCATGGGGATAGGTGGACCTAGCCTGGGTTTTCTATACAGAAAAACGTCCAGAATCAGAACGGCAGAATGAAGCAGAATAACCGCAGCGGTGCCGACAGTATTAAAAACTTTAATGATTATCCATCGGATCAAGTGGGGAATCCGACGATAAGGTGTCACATTTTGACCTGACCTGCCTGCCACTGCGGCCATGGCCCCACAGGGCACTCTGTCTGGTAGCAGACGCTGGGCCTTTCTTCCAAGGAGTTCGGCCTGGGACTTTATGAGCAGCACCGACGGTGTGAATCGTTTGTGCCATCCGTCCAAACAGAGAGAGAGAATGCGAGCCTGCTGCCATGTAACCAAAAACCAAACCATCAAGTCCATACTGACTCACAGAGACCCTACAGGCCAGGGTAGAACTGCCCCTGTGAGTTTCCGAGACTGGAAGCTTCCAGGGAATAGAAAGTCCCGTCTTTCTCCCAAGGAGCAGCTGGTAGTTTCAAACTGGTAACCTCCGGGTTAGCAGACCCATGAGTAATCACTACACCACACGACCAGGGCTTCCTCTTGGCACACAGCCAGTCCCAATGCGTGCTGACTCCACCGGGCTGAAGCAGGTTGCCTGGTCTTTCCTCCAAGGTACCTCTGGTAGGGTTTGAACCACCAACCTTTTGGTTTAGTAGTTGGGAGATGGCAGACCCCCGAGCACACTTTTATCAGCCTCCTCCCCAGGCTGTGCACTTAGTAAAGCCATCTGCCCTACGGAGAGAGCACACCTCTCCAGCCTTGTCCATCCCTCTCCCTGCACTCTGGGAACGCATTCCTACATACTCCTGGGGAGATAGATGAGCCTTCAGAACACACACGCTCCGTGTGGCCAGTGAGTGGAGAGGTGGGTGAACAGGTAGGTTCTGACCAGCATACTTGTGCACGGGGCCAACAGGTGTGGGCTCAGTGGAGGAGGGGGGGCTGCTGTTTTCAGAGGAGTAGAGGGCAGATTCTGTGCCACGCTGGGTCTGTGCCCACCACAGGCAGCTCCTCCTGCTGTCTGGGTTCCAGGTGGTCCGGCACCCCTCCAGGACCCACGTCTCCAGTGACCTTCCTTCTCTCTGGGTTCCCAGGTATCCCCCAGGTAGCACCTTAGACAAGCCACACCTCCCAGCCTGCCCTCCCCTCAGGATGCCCTGGGTCTCCTCAGAGCTGACTTCCTGTGGCCTATGACTGTGCTGGTTTCCAGGAGGCCCTCATCCAGGTGACAGGTGTCCAGTGGTTCACTGGGGGGTTTTCCTAGGCAGGAGGGTGGGGGTGGGGGTGGGGGTGAGTACGGTCAGGCCCAGGGTCCAGCCTCACAGTCAAACCTGCCCGACTTACCTGCAAAACACGACCAAGCTCAGGTGGTAGATCCCCAGCCCCTGCCACCTACCAGGTGCATCCAGATTCCGGCACTTTGATAAAGACCAGGTGCTTGGAGGAGCCCAGTGCAGCACCATCATGTGCATCCTGGAGCACAGCAGGAGGGAGGGAGGGAAGGGCTGGTGGCAGAGCATCCCTGCCTCACCCTTTCTCCCCGGCACAGGACAGGGAGGATGTAGTGTCCCCAACCGGCCTCTCTCCTCTGGAAAGACAGCCCTGCAGCCAGCCTCACTCAGAGACAATGAGCAGGTCCCCGCGCAAAGGACGTCACTCCAGTGCTCAACCAAGGGCTGGCCTCCTTGGCAAGAAGATGCTTCTGAGGCTGACAGGTCCCCAGCTGTGACTGACCACACTGTTTGGACACGGAAGTTTCCAGGTGGGAGCAGGGTGAGAAGAGGAGACTGGGGTGAGCTGGCCATTCTCCAGGGAAAGTTACCTTGAGAATCCACCGGGAGACGCTCAGCCCCCACCCACTCCCCGGCTCAGGGCAGCCAGCTGGGGGTTCTGAGAGTCCGGGCTGGTTCCCTGTGGGGATGGAGGGCCTCAGGGGTGGGCTGCAGCTCCCTCCAGCACACCCCAGCCCAGCCTTCTTGAGGCTACAGAAAGAAGCCCCCAATTGCCCCAGCCACTCACTATGGGCAAAGCAGGGGACAGCCCAGTCCCCGCACCCAGGAGATGGGAGTCCTCCCCAGGCTTCCCTCACTGGGAAGGAGTGAGCCTAAGTGAGCCCTGCAGTGGGGTTTCTGGCAGTGCTCCTTGGGGAGGGCGGGCGGACGAGGGCGAGTGCTGGCTCAGCTTCCCCACCACCGAGGAACCAAGCACTAAGCTCAGCCGACTTGCCTTACCATCTGAGTCCTGCCCTCAGGACCCTCCCCCCTCTCACAGGGGTGAGAGGGTGTGGGAAGGACCGGGCCACACTGAGACCTCTAGGGGAGGGCCTTGTCTTGCCTCTGCCAGTGTCTGGTGGTCCCAGCACACCTCCACCATCTGCCTCCATCCTCCCGTCTTCCTTCTGAGTCTTTCCTTGTCTTAGAAGGACATCGGTCTGGCCGCATTAGAAGTCCACCCTCTTCTGGTGTGACCTCATGTCCCCAAAGTATGTCGGCAACAGCCCTTCTCCCAGCTCATGGGAATTCTGAAGTGCTGGAATGGATGTGAAGCTTGGGGGGGGGGGGCACATGGAATGTGTGAAGACTTGATTGAAAACCACTGGCTTAGATGGGCAGTCATCTAGTTGAGGGGCAGTGGCTCCCCAGATGGCATTCAGGAGAGGAAGCCAGGGGGCTGAGTGCCATCTGGATGTGCCCCTCAGCCTGCACCGGCTTTGTGGCCTTTGGCAAGGCCATGGCTCAGACACAATGTCAACTGCATGGACTCATGCCCAACATTTGCGCTCCTGACCTCCTTCCCAGAGAGGAACCAGTCGGGACTCATTGGGATGCAGCAAGAGCCTGCCCTTGAGACAGAGGACAGCAGTGCTCCCTGCCTTACTGTCAGGGCCAAGGATGGACGCTGGCCCTGCGGGGGCCTGATGGACGGCCAGCCCATGACCTTGCAGTCTAACCGATCTTTACTGCTAGCTTTGAATAATTTATAAGCCACTCTGCGATTGGAGAGAAAATGAGACCTGAGGGCTTTGGGGTTTCTGATTGAGTACGAAGGAGATGGTGTATCACAGCATTCTCTACGGACTGGACGGAACAGTTGTTAACTTTAAATCTGCCCACACTCACACAGCCACCTCCCACCCCATTTCAGACGCATTAGGATTGGCACGGAAACACCCTGTGAACTGTAAAGCCCTCCCGCCAGCACGCTGTGCTTGGCGACCACCTGATGATGAGACAAAGTCAAGCAAAGGCCCGGAGAGCCTCCAGGTGAGAGCCATATATCAATGCAACGTCACTCTCCCAGCCTCAAGCACCAAGACTCAAGGTTGTCCCACCAAGTCAGGCGTTGGTCTGTCGGAGAGATGGGTCGCCATCTTGAATCTCGACCATTTCTGGTTGATGTCAATGTTCCCCCAAACCAAACTCACTGCCACCGAGTCGATGCCGATGCATGGCGCCCCTGTGGGTTCTGAGATGGTCACTCTTGCTGAGGCGTCCATGGAGGTACCATGAGTCCACTCAAGGTGCTTTGTTGGCGTGACCGCACAGAGCCCTCTCACAATGGAGGGCCTCGTCAGGCCCACTGCTGTCGAGTCTGGTACAACTCACAGCAACTCCAGGGGATGGAGCAGACCTGTCCCTCGAGAAGGGCGTTGTGGAGGGGCAGAGGCAACAGAGGAAAGCCCTCCACAAGGTGCAGGGACACCGGGGCTGCACCCAAGGACTCCCACATGACCACCACTGTGTGTTGGGTGCGGACCGGCCCATGTCTCCTTGTGTGGCACACGGGGTTGCCACAAGTGGGGAATGACCCAGTGGCACTGAACAACAACAACAAAGGGTTTGTTGACATCTCCATCCTCAGAACCTGTGACTCTGACCTTGGTCTTTGAAGATGTTAGCAGTTGTGTGAGACTGGGTAGACTAGAGAAACAAGTCCATGGACACACCTATGTGTATAAGAAAGAGGTTTATATACAAGAGCAATTGAACATTGAGAAAAAAATCTCAGCCCAGTCCAGATCAAGTCCATAAGTCCTATATTAGCCCATATGTCCAATACCAATCTATGAAGTCCTCTTCAGACTCATGAAACACATGCAATGACGCCGAATGTAGAAGATCACAGGCCAGTGGGTAGAAAGTCCTTGGATCCAGTGGCATTGGAAACATCTCAGCGCTGGCAGGGGTCTCTGCATCAGGGTGGGTCCATGTGTCTTGTCAGCTGCTATGTCTTCCAGGGTGTGAGCAGAGACTCTCCCACCTCCAAGGAGGAAGTACTAGATTTCCCAGAATTCTCAGGAGAAGGCCATGCCCACACAGAGGCCTCATTCTGGCTATGATTTGATTGACAAATCAAATCCACCCCTACACTCTTAATCCTCAAATTGACAAATGATTAAATATCTGCCACAGCAGTAAACTTGGGGTCATACTGGAGCAGGGTGAGCAGTGACCTTATAAGAGAGGAGGCACCCAGAGATCGAGGCGAGCCTGCCGCGGGAAGACTCACCCCTCTGAGCCAGAAGCTGGGGTGCCAAAGGGCTTTCCCCAGTGAGTCCCAGCCCAACTGATGCCGGGGACACTGACTGCTGGCCCCAGAGCTAACACAAGCCTCGGCTGTCTGAGCCAGATGCTCTGTTGTGTCCTCGGGCTGGCCCTTAGGGGAGGAGAACCAGAGACCATCTCAGAAAGTTCTGGAAACATACCCAGTACGGAGAAAGAAACTGTGCATCATCTCGCCATCCAAACAGATGCGCTTTCTAACGTATTCAGTTGTTCGCTCCGACCGCAGAGCATCTTCCATACGGTAACACAGACGGCCAACCCCACAGCACTAAGGAGGAATTTCCAAACATCAAATTGGTTCTTCCCTGAACATCTTGCTGGGTAGTGCTCAAGAAAGAAAGAAAGAGCCGCATTTTCCTTTAAAATGCCACTGTCGCTGTGAGGTGCCAGTTGGTTCCGACTCTGTACAGCGGAACAAAACACCACCGGTCCTGCACTGTCCTCAGGTGGTCCCTAGGCTTGAGCCCACGATTGCAGTCACTGCGCCAGTTCCATCCCTCTCCTTTGCTAAACAGGACGTCCTTCCCCGGGGCCTGGTCTCTCCTGAGAGCACGTCCAACGTGGGTGAGCTGAAGTCTCGCCGTCCTCGCTTCCAAGGAGCGTCCTGACTGCACGTTACCTTGGTGGCATCGTGGGGTATGCATGGGGTGGCTAATGCCAATCCCCAAGGTCGGCATTTCAAAATCACCAGCCACTCGGTGCAAAACAGACTAGACTTTGTACTCCCATACAAAGTGATTGTCTCTGAAACCCACAGGAGCAGTTCTGCTCTGTCCTGCAGGGTCCCCAGGATTCAGAATTGGCTCACTGAGGGTGAGCTGGGTTTATCCTAAGGGGGCCTTGAGGAATATTTTCTCCTGTCCCTTCTTGGTGGCAGAGTGGTTACATGTTGGGCTGCTCCCTGCAAGGTCAGCAATTTGAAACCACCAGCTGCTCCTCAGGGTGATGAGGGGGAGACTGTCTACTGCCATACGAGTTACAGAGGAGCCCTGGTGACGTCGTGATTACACACGGGGCTGCGATCCGAAAGGCCAGTAGTTCAAATCCACCAGCAGGAGACACAGGGCGTTCCACTCCCATAAACAGTGACAGTCTCGGAAACTCACAGGGGCAATTCTACCCTGTCTAAAGGGTCGCTGTGAGCAGACATCAACTCGATGGCAGGGAGAGAGTCCCTTCCGTGTCCTGTAAACCAGCAAGAGGAGCTTTCACAGGTTTCTTCCATGCAGGTTGGTCCCTGGCAGTAAGTAACAGCCTGCAGGTGAGTCCTGGGCGGCCTCCAGGGGCGTCTAACACCAGGCTGCTCTCCTGTGGATGGTCAGGACACAGGTCTGTTCTTTCATTAGCGGCTGCAAAATGGTCATGTCCTGGTGAGAGCGTTCCTAGCGATCCTTCCACTCCTCAGCTCTCAGCTATTTCCGTGCCCGGCCTCCTCCCTCTCGGGCTACCGCTGAGCGGCTGTGTGTTCCTACCATCAGTTATCCCCCCAATTCCCAGCTAATTGGCATCTGAGTTGTTTCCAGAAAAAAACAACTAGTCACATTTTCCCAAGAAGCATCTTCATCTCAGAAGCCGACCCTGGAGCCGTGAGCCGTGACACACGGTGCTTCGTCCCAGCCCCTGCTCTGCCCCAAAGGCAGGAACCCCCAGGAAACAACTCCATCACAGGGTCTCCTGCTGCCCAAAGGCCCAGAGCAGGCGGCAGGACCACGCCCAGGGAGGCTGGGCCCAGGTTGACATTTCGGGGCTCGAGTTCCCACAATCCCTGCCTCCTTTCCTGGAGGGCCCCTCGAGCTATGACTCACCCACTCCTGAGCCCTGAACCGCACAGGAAAAACTGCAAACGGATTCGCGTGAATAGGGAACGGGAGCCACCTCTGTGTGGGAGAGGATGTTATAATATCAGGCTGTCGCCAAATGAACGTTATTAAACAAATGCACAGAAATAGCAGCCTTAATTATTTCCAGACAGTAGCTCAATCCGGAGCTCTCCCTGCAAGTCAGCACCCCTCAAAAGCACGGCGCCCTCTGTCCAGCTCTTGGGGCGTCTTCCTCCCCAAGGTTTTGCAGAGGAAAGGGGTTCCCGAGCCTCCCCAAGCTCCCAGGATCTCTTTGATCCCTTGCAGGGGGTGGGGGGCGGGGCATACGGATCTATATAGATGTCCAGGAAAGAAGGTTCCTTATGCACCTACACTGTGCCAAGCACTGTTTACACAAGGAACTCCGCTGAATCCCACCACCCAACAAAGAAAGTGGTGCTGCCCCACTGGACGGATCAGGTGGGCAGTCCACAGCCAATGGCTGATCTGCCCAGGATTATAAAACCAACGAGTTACCATCGGGTCAATTCTGACTCTCCCCCCACCGCCCCCCCCCCCTGCCCCGCAGCCCCACTCCCCATCCCCATCCCTTTCTGTCAGAGAGCAGCTGTGCTCCTGGGGCTTTGGACGGCTACATTCTTGGAAGTAGATAGATAACCCTTTCTACAGAGATGACCTGGGGGGGACTGGAACCTCTCACCTTTCGGGATGCAAACTCATCACCACCTTGCAGTCCACTCCGACTGCCATCAGCCCCACAGGAGAGCACAGAACCCCCCTCCCCACCCCCGGCTCCCAAGGCCGTCATCTTAACCGCCGGGACTGTCACGTCTTTCTCCCGGGGAGCCGAAGGTGGGTTTGATCCGACAGTGGGCTCACACATAAGAACAGCTGTGAGGCTGGCACAGGACCAGGGAGAGTTTGGTTCGTGGAGCAGAGAGGGTCGCTATGGGTCAGAACCGACCAGACTGCGCCTAGCAACAGCAATGACCACATGGCGGCAGGGAAAGCCCAGAGTCCTTGCAAATCCACGTGGATGCCGAGCCTGCGTTTAATTGTTTCTGGCCATTCGCCAGCGATGCCAGCAGTTTTGTCCTGGGGCAGAGGGCACTGGAGAGTGGGGCCCCTCCCCGGGCCCTATCTGGCCAGGGGCTTTCCGGAGTGGGTCCTTGATGGAGCTCCGGGTAGCGGGGCACGCAGTCAGTCATGCCCCGACAGCCTTAGGCTGGAGGCCCCGGGCGGGCCCTGTAAGTTCTTCTGACGTAATGCTCGTGTCCCAGTCATGGTTCTGTCCCACTTCTGCCGTCCCACCTGTCACAGACGTATTGATCCACCACCAGCCAGGATAATGTGACCGTTTCCTTCATTCTCGATGTCCTATCGCAGTGGCTGTGTGGCTGTGTCCTTGGACGCCATCATGACCCCGGGGTTATGCTCAGCCTCCTCCACACGACGTGTCCCTCTGTCTGTCTTGTTTAAGACGTATGTTCTCCTGAAGTTATAGTTGAGATTTGGGGGTCTATTTTATACCCTAAAACAGGAGAAAGATGGGGCTGTCTGCTCCCATGAAGACAGACTGCCCCAGAAACCCTATACAGAGTCCCTGTGCACGCCCTTCAAAATGTACCGGCTCAGAAACCCACGGGGACAGTTCTACTCCGCCCCATAGTGTGGGAACCAGGCCACACTATGATGGGTCCTAATTGTATAATTGAAGGGAAGAAATTAAGAGGCAGACATAAGTTTTGGGGTGCTCACCACCTCCTCCATGACATCAGGAACCAGGTCTGAGCAGGAGAAAGGGAGAGAGAGTGTATTCTTTCACCAACTTGCATAGCCTCCGGCATGCAAGCCCCCTAACCACAGGCAAATACTAAGTAACAAGGTGGGCAGTAGCTTAACCCCAGAGGTCCCTGAGCTCACTGGGGGAGTAACCTAACACCAGTGCTGGGGGCTGGGAAGGGGGAGTGGCTGTCCCCTGGGGGCAGAGCCAGAGCTTTAGGTATAGATTAAGCTGCCAGGCCAGGCCGGAAGGAATCAGCCCATGCTTGGAAGAGGGAACTTTAAGGTAGTGCCATTAAGGGAGGGTGCTGTGGGATGATTTTCCTCAGGAGAATGTGCCTGTGAAGGCCTCGCTCCACTCCAAACCCTGCCTCCCCGGCTTCCTGAACCATGAGAATACAGAATTTGTCCGCATGCACTCTCTCCCTGGTCCTCAGTTTCCCACACTCTAGGGTGGCTATGAAGTCAGCATTGACCTGATGGCAGTGAGTAGGGGGAGGGGGGATCGAAAGGAGTGCAGGACCCTAGGTTTGTTTGGGGAGGAGCTTGTGAAATCGTAGATGGGGTGTCTCTGGGCTGAATATGGAGACTTAGCAAGCGCTGCCCTGGAAGGAACCGGTTGGAAATTCTGAGTCCAGGTGAACTCAGTCTTCAACATTTTCCTCCAGGGGCCTCCACAGCTGTTCCTCTAGGAGATTCATCACCGTGCTCACTGGCCTCTCTGTCCCTCCAGATCACAATGTCTAAAAGGCCACGTCCAGAACTGGTGGGAAACTACCACACCGAGGCTGTGGCACCATCCTGCTCCCCCGAGGTGGGCCTTGTACTTTGGCCCCCCTCCTTGTCTCGGTTAAGGAAAGGTCATGAGCTTATCAAAGCCCCCCACCTCCCCACCCCACCCCCACCGCCGGTGCTTCCCAAATCAGCCTGCATTGCCCGGTCTCTGCTGCCCTCACTTAGAAATTTGGTTTGGAGAGTTCAGAACCAAGACTTGACACGTGTCCTTTATCCAACCAGGCATTGCCCACTTCAAGCTGACTTTAGTTTTATTCCTGCCCCAGGTGCTTGGGAAAAACGGCAGCAACCCTGCCCTCTGGTGGCCAGCGTCTGGGTTCCTCTTCTTCCACAGATTTCTTTGGAACAGGTTGGAATCATCATGGTTCAGACCCTGGCTCCCATGCGACATCTTTGCCTGAAGCATGTCTGTCTTGTGGACATAAGCATGTCTGTCTTATGGACATCTTTGCCTGAAGCATGTCTGTCTTATGCCCCGCTGGCACTGTGGGTTAAGTATTAGATCTCATCGCAAGGCCGGGGGCTCAAACCCACCAGGTGGCCAGCAGGAGAACGATGTTGCAGCCCGCTCCTGTAAAGATTGGCAGGCTCAGAAACCCTGAGAGTCGGTTCTGCTCTGCCTTAGAGGGTCGCTATGCGTCAGAGTCAACTCACTGGCATGCTGAGATCATCCTTACGGGGCCAAGTGGCCTCATTGTTCTCCCGAGGAGCAGCTGGTAGATTGGAACTGCCGACCTTGTGATGATCAGAGCTTCCCCTAACAGCGTGACTCACGCTCCTCCCCATTCAGCAGAGTCCTGGAAAAGAAGAAAAGACAGAGACAGGGGTCCTGGAAAGACGGCCGCCCGCTGCTGTGTCTCTAACCGAAAGAACGCTGTGGGCTCCGAGACCCGTGAGGGATTAGGAAGGGCCCTGGGGGCCTAGAGGTGACACACTGGGCTGCTAACCGGAAGGTCAGCCGTTTGAACCTACCAGCCGCTCTGCTCCTCTAAAGAGTTATCCTTGGGGACAGTTCTACTGTGTCCTATAATATCGCTGGGGGTCGGAATTGACTCAACGGTGGTGAGTTTGGGTTTTTTAGAGTTTTCAGTGGAGATTCTGGAGAGAGCCTAGCCCGGCCTATGCCCTGGATTCCGACTTCCAGAACCACGAGGCGATGCATCCAGCCTTGGAGCGGTAAGTGAACCAGCTATCAAGTCAATGCTGACTCACAGTGACCCTAAGGACTATACAGCACCCTCTCCATCCCACGGAGCAGCTGAGAGACGTCTTCTTCCTTCTCTGGCTTTCCTGTGCATGAAGTGATTGAGGATCCTGCCTTGGGGCACGCCCACCTTCATCCTCAGGGACATATTGGCTCTCTCGCACTTTACAGTGGTCTTTGGCAGCAGATTCGCCCATTCCAGACTGCTGCTTGCACAGGCACTGACTGTAGAGCCAAGTCAAGTGAAATCCTTGACAACTTCAAGGTTTTCTTTGTTTATCGTGTTCAGTTCAAACCCCTGCCTCTGGGTCTATGTACCGGTTCTGTGCAAGCACAAGGAAGTGTTCTGGAACTTCCGTTCTTCCCAATGTTGCCCATGGCTTAGCCATACCCACGCAGCGAATGCCTTTTTAAGTCAGCAAAACACAAGTAATCAGCTTTCTGGTAACCTCTGCTTCCAGCCAAGATCCATCTGACAACAGCAATGGCATCTCTTGTTCTTCTGAGTCCAGCCTGAACTTCCGGCAACTCCCTTCCGATATACTGTTGCCACCTAACATCCAATTACAAAGCAGTTAGGGACAAACAAAGTCACCCCTGTATAATCTACGGGACACACAGGACCCACCTGCCCTTTCTGACTCTGGGAAGCTGTTATCCCACGTGTAGTGCACACTGCCATCTAGTGGACGCCTGTATAACTGCGTTCTGAAGAGCAGGCCTCACCCTGCCAACCCAGCTCCAGAGACCACCACCACCCCACCCCACCCCAACCCCGCTTCCAGGACATACATGTCCCATTATTTGTATCAAAATTATCACACAAAAAATTATTTGTGTTTCATTCAAAATGCCCTCCATAGCTGGAAACACATGATTTCAAGAAAAATATTAAAGGCAGAAACTCTGGTCTCAAAAGGATTCACACAGGGGTAAAACACTAAGGGCGTGCAACAGAGCAGCAAAGGGAGCAAAGCAATGAAGTCCCCAGGGAATACCAAAAATAGAGTGTGGTACCAGGGCAAGGCACCCCATCAGACTCGACAGGAAAACACTCCTAAAGGTCAACAAACAGATCTGGAACTATTTATAGGCTTTTCTCTTTTTTGCTGGTGTTTGTTGTTGTTTTGTTTTGCTTGGTTCAGGGGAAGACGGGAGAGGGGGAAGCAGGGGAAAGGAAGGGGGGTGTCAACAAACCCAGGAACAAGGGAACAACAAGTGATCTAAAAACTATGGTGAGGAGGGCGTAGGATGCCTGGTGGGGTTTGATCAAGGGCAATGTAACTGAAAGGAATTACTGAAACCTGAATGAAGGCTGAACATGATAGTGGGGCAAGAGGAAAGTAAAAGGAAATAGAGGAAAGAATTAGGAGGTAAAAGACATTTATAGAGGTTTAAATACAGGCATGTACTCTATGTAAATATAGTTATATGTAATGATAGGGAAGTAGAACTATGTACATATATTTATATGTTAAGTATTAAGGTAGACGATGGACATTGGGCCTCTACTCAAGTACTCCCTCAATGCAAGAACTCTTGGTTCTAATAACCCATCTTTCTGTGATGCTCACCTTCCCCACATAATCACTGAAGACAAAATGGGTGTATAAGTAAATGTGGTGAAGAAAGCTTATGGTGCCCAGCTATTAAAAGATATAGCATCTGGGGGTCTTAAAGGCTTGAGGATAAGCAAGTGGTCATCTAGCTAAAAAGCAACAAAGCCCACATGGAAGAAGCACACCAGCTTGTGTGCTCATGAGGTGTCAATGGGATCAGATATCAGGCATTAAAGAGCCAGAACAAAAAATCATATCATTGTGAATGAGGGGGCAGAATGGACACCCAAAGCCCATCTGTAGACAACGGAACATTCCCTTACAGAAGGGTCACAAGGAAGAGATGAGCCAGTCAGGTGCAGTATAGCACCAATGAAACATACAACTTTCTTCTGGTTCTTTAATGCTTCCTCCCCACCACTATCATGACCCCAATTCTACCTTACAAATCCGGTTATATATGGGTACAGATAAGAGCCTGAAACACAGGGAATCCAGGACAGAAAAACCCCTCAGGACCAATAATGGGAGTATCAACACCAGGAGGGTAAAGTGAGGGGAGAAAGGGGGAACCGATCACAATGATCAGCATATAACCCCTTCCTGGTGGGGGGTGGGGGAGGAACAATAGAGAGGTGGGTCAAGGGAGACAGTGGTCAGTGTAAGACATGGAAAAATATATCAATTATGAAGGGTTCATGAGGGAGGGAGGGTGGAGAAGGGGGAAATGAGCTCAAGTGGGAAGAAAATATGTGACAGTGATGATGGCAGCATGGCTGGACACAATGGGCCCATGTACGGATTGTGGTGAGAGCTGTCAGAGCTCTTAAAATGATTTGTAAAGGGTTTATGGTAGCAGTGTGCAGCTAGGTGTTGGTGTTATGTAACAGGATCTAGCAAAGCACCTTTTCAAAAACAGCAAACGAGTGTCCAACAGCTACACCTTGAAAAACAAAATGACAGCAAAAGATCTCCACACTTCTGCCTTCAAGTTGATGCCAACTCACGGTGGCGCTTGGTGGGTCTGGAAGAGCGGTTCTCAACCTGTGGGTCTCGACCCCTTTGGGATGGAACGACCCTTCACAGGGGTCGCTTGATTCATCACAGTAGCAAAATGACAGTGATGAAGTAGCAGCAGAAATAAGGTTATGATTTTTTTTGGGGGGGGAGCTCACCATCACAGAAGGAACTGTGTGAAAGGGCTGCAGCATGAGGCAGGTGAGAACCGCTGGCCCAGGAAGAGCTGCCCTCCATGAGGTGTCCTGGGAGCCCTGGTGGCTGCGTGGTTATGCACTGGGCCGCTACTGGAAGGTAGCAATTTGAAACCACCTGCTGCTCCAGCCAGAGAGACAGGGCTTTCTACTCCCTTAAAGAGTTACCATCGTGGAATCCCGCAGGGGCATTCTACCCTGTCCTACAGGGTTGCTATGAGTCAGCATCGACTCAACGCCCGTGCATTTGGTGTTTTGGAAGGTGTGTTAGGCAGGGTTTTTCAGAGAAACAAAAGCAGGACACTAATTATTTTATATTTATTTATATAGATAGATAACATAAGAAATAAACAGTTAATTAATCTATAAAGCAGTACAAATGGCTCAATGCAACTCACTCCCATGAGACAGCTAATACACTGGCAGTCCTTCAAGTCTTGAGGGTCACCGGGTAGTCCTCTGTAGAGCAATTTAGGCTATCCGGGCACAGGCAGTAAACAGCAAGGCAGGTCACCCACAGTCAGCCAGATGACAGGGTCTGACAGTCCCCAGCAATAGGGGTGTCCAGTAGCATGGTGAAGCAGGTCGTGAAAGAACCTCAAAATGCAGCGACACAGTCCATGGGTTAGGTGTCCCACAGGTGGTGTAGCTTGCAAATTGAGGCAAAGAACAAGCTAAGGCAACGACACACTGGTCCAATCATCAAAGAGCAAGAGACGAGAGAGGCGAGGCTTGCCGAGCCATTTATCTCTCCGCCCTTCAATTAATCCCACATGTGTTCATTGGCCAGGTTGGCACCTATCACAGAAGGTTTTCATGGCTGTGGCCCTTCAGGTGTGAGCTGCCAGGTGTTTCTCCTTAGGGTGTACTTAAACGCAAGTTGCTTACACTCACAGGGAACTTCTAAGTTCAGGTACCAAAAAAAACACACACACAAAAACCTCACTGCCATCGAATCAATTCTGATTCATAGTGACCCTAAAGGACAGAGTAGAACTGCCCCTGTGAGTCTCTACCTGTTTATAGGTATAGAAAGCCCATCTGTCCCCCATGGAGCAGCCCGTAGTTTTGAACTGCTGTCCTTGGAGTTAAGCAGCCCAACACATAACCACTACACCAGATGGGCACAATAGCAAAAATCAAAAACAAAAAAAAGTAAGGTGGATGACAGAGGCCTGTTTGGAAGGTGCTATTTGGGTTGAGACCTGAAGGATACAGATCATTTTTGGAATCTTGTAGCATTAAAGATTTGGATGGAGTTCAGAAATCGTAGCTCTAAAAGGCCCCCAGGCTGAGAAACAGCTGAGTTATTTTGGTGCTGAGCTGTTGTCCAGGCTGCCTGCTCAGACGCCGAGGGAGACGCCCCATCTAGTGGACGCATTAGCAACTGCAGGACTAAGCCTGCAGGCAGCACAAGCCTTGGGTGTATTCAAAGCCCACAGATCCAAGAGAGAAGCAATGAGAGAGTATTTTTCTCCAGCATTAACAGAAAAGTTTTCTAAAAAACAACAATCTCTGGTGAAGGTATAGAGAGACAGTGCTGGTGGGATTGTGAAACGGTGCAACCATTGCAGAAGGCAAAAACTGGACATGGAATTATCATGGTACCCAGAAATCCCACTGCTAGGTGTGTGTCCCAGAGCAAGGAGATCCCCGTCCTGAACAGAGGTGCACCCCTGTGTTCATTAAAGTCCTGCTCAAGTGGCAAACAGATCAGCAAACTGGGGTGAGGAGAATGGGGCTCGACCCACAAATACATATAAGTTTGACAGAGGGTATTTCTATTTTTAAATTCTGCAGATAAATGCAGTCTCCATGACCTAAGACCAGAAGAATTAGATGGTTCCCAGCGACCACTACCAACTGCTCTCAAAGGGACCACATTAAAAAGTCCTGCTATAAGGTAGATTTGGCGATGAGAAGAAAGCCGGAAGGCAAAGGCGGAAACTAATTTTAAAGGTTTATTTCAGAGCTCCCGGGCGAGGTTCAAGAGTCCCTAATTGGGGCCAAATAAATTGCACCTCCCTGGAGGGAGGGGAATACAAAGAAAAGGAAGGGACCATCCTGAACTCCAGAGCAAGGTTCAAGTGTCTCCTGCTGGGGCCCTGAGAAGTCGCACTGTCCGGGTGAGAGGTGGAGAGTTTTATAGCCCGGGTCTTGGGGAGGGAATAGCTGGGGAATTTTCCATTGGGACTTTGTGATCTGCAAATCCGGGGATAAGCAACAATGTTATCTGCAACAGTTAGCCTCCTGCATCTGGGTTTGGAAGGCCACCAAAGGAGAGGGTGAGGCAGAGGAGGAGGTTGGCTTTCCACCACATCCTTGGAGTGTTCTTTCACTTGCCCGGGGTATTTTTCCACTTGCTTGCCCCACCAACTCCCATTTCTACCTGACATTCTAGTTTCTTTGGTGATAAGGGACTCTGCTGTCTGTCTGGCTGCTTCCTGCTGGTTTAGACACCAGGGTAGGCAGAAGGGGGGCTGGTGGGCAAGTGGATGTAAGAGTGAAGAAGAAGCTGTTCACTGTGACTCTGGACAGTTCTTGTCTGCACCCCTGGATAAATCTGAGGAAATATGGAGCTAAGAGAAAAATAAACAGATAAGGATTAGTGGCCCTAGTAGAAGTAACAACCAGGTGGCTAAGGGGGATTACAGCCAGCCAAGTAGGGAGTAAATTGTCCTTCCATGACCGTGGAGGTCTGTGCTTAGGCGGGTAGTGTTTCTATGTCTTGCTCTACGAGCCCTGATTCCTTGATGTAATAACAGCCCTCTTCCCTGATGAAGAGGCAGGTGCCCCCTTTTTCAGCAATGAGAAGATCTAAGGCCCGTCAGTTTTGTAGGGCACCTTGGGCCAGAGAGGTGAGCTGGCGCTGTTACGAGACAAAGGGGGCTGAGGTGGACTCCTAGGCGATGTGTAATGGGTCTTTGAAATCGTGTGCTGAGCTGATGGAGTGGCTATTCCAGATGCTGCGACAGGAGAGGCTGGGCTTATACCCACCATTATGGGAAGGAACGCTGCTCTCCTGACCTTTGGATGGAGAGTAGTCATGCCAACTCAGACTGACCATACAGGGTGAGCTGAGAAACTACGGTACCTGGAAAGCAAGGTCCTGCTGTGGAGGAATTCACACACCTTGATTGAGTGGGAGAAAAACATAGAACAAAACTCAAATCATAAGGGAAAAAAAAAAACAGGCTGTTGGTGAGCTAGAGACTGGTGGGGCCCTGAGGACAAGTCCCTTAGTGCCCCGGGAGGCCTGGGCCTGAACTCACCCCCAAGCCTCAATGTTCAGCTACACAGTAGACATGCCTGTAAGGTAAACAGTAACCATCAACCATTCAGGGTCCAAAGGGCAGGCTCGGCCCAAGGACAAAGTTCAGAAGGCAGGAAGGCTCAGAGGCAGAGAGGAAAGTGGAAGCACGGGAGGAAGTGGCATACGTGATGTGGCGTGTTACATTGTGGGGATTGCAGTCAATGACAGGCAACAAACGTGTCTGGACTGTTGAGCGGAAAACGGATTTGCTCTGTAACCAGCCACTCAAGGCACAATACGTATTTTGTAAATCCACAGATCCAAGAGCGAGACAAGATTGCTCTTCAAATCCCTGCCAATCAGAGTCCATGTGGTGGGTCTTCTAACCCCTAGATAACTGCGTGCATGCCTGCTCGCGTGCACCAAGTTTTCTGCCACATCGAGGCACTGCCTCGGAGACCCCGATCTGGACCTTGAGCTTCCAGGGCTGGGAGGTAAGAAATGTGTGCTCTTTAGTCTCTGGTTACATCCGGTGTTTCTGTTCTAGCCGTGCCAGGAAACCCAGTCACCCCTTCTCACAGGGCAGAGCAGAGTCTCTGGTCCAGAACCCGCAGGAGTAGGCAGCGGTGTCTAGCCAGCAGTGGCCACCAATGACTCAGGGCTAGCTTCTTCTTGGCGGTCACCAGCTACTTTCTTGTGCATGGTGTTGGATTTCCATTCGCTGAGTGAGCTCACAAAAGCTTTCCTTCGAACCCACAGGTATTTAAGCCAACAAGTAAGTCTCTACAGAGAACAATCATCGCAACAGCGCAGGCAGCGAGTCTTGTCTTTACATGTGTGCTTGCACAGAAATCTCTCTGTGCACGTGTATGCAATGTTTGCACCCCCAAAAAAATCAGGTTTGGAGAGGCTGATAACACAAGGCCGCTTCAAAAGTTCGTGGGGAAGTGGGGTTAACAGATCGTGGAATTCCCCCCACCAACTTTTAGAAGCACCAACTTTCCCCACTAAGTCGCTTCTGTTTAGTTACGGCAGCCCCAGGCGATACACACACTCCCCACAGCCTCTCAGCGCTCTCCCTCATCAGCCACTTGCCAGTGGCCGTTTCTAGAACCAGAGCATCCACTCCCAAAGCCTCAGCCAATGAGGGTGGAGAGCCGAGGCAGGATTTGGAAGGCTAAAGACCAGTCTCTGTCTGTGTCCCTCATAGTGTTCCCAAAGGGGCCTCCCTCTGCCCTAAGAAAGGTCCTTCCCACCTTCCTGGGGGGGACTCAACAGTGAGGGGGTGGGTTGGGGGACGGGCTCAGTGTTTGGGAAGCTGGATAGATTTCTAGATCCCTGGTAGTGCAGTGATTATGCATTGGCCTTCTAACTGCAAAGTCAGCAGTTCGAAACCACCAGCCGCCCAAGGGAGAAAGAGGAGGCTTTTTCCACCTGTAGAGTTATGGTCTCAGAATCCCACCAGGGCAGTTCCGCTCTGTCCAATCCGGTCACTATGAGTCAGCATCGACTTGATGGCACTGCATTTGTCTGCATTTTAGAGGTCTCCACATCTCGGGAGCTACATGGCGCCCTGGTGGCCTGGTGGTTATGCGTCAGGCTGCTAACTGCAAGGTCAGCAGTTTGAAACCACCAGCCGCTCCTCGGGAGAAAGAGGACCCTGCCCTAGAGGGTCGCTGTGAGTCAGCATCGACTTGAAGGCAGTGAGTTGGTTTGGATTTGGAGGCTATAAGCTACCTCTCCTGTCTGCCGGCACTCGGAAAAGAAAACAGGGAATTTAAAGGGACAGTGGTCTCACTGGCCGGAGCAAGGAGCGGCACCGGAGGGGCTGATTAAGCAGTCAGGTCTACTACTTTGGGGCCAGGTGGGCAGTGTGGTTCAGCGGTCCAGGTAGTGTGGCTCTCTTCCATGCAAGAGGTCTGGCTCAACTCCTGGTTGGTGCGCCAAGCTCACAGCCCCCCCGGGGTGTGTTGGTGGAGGCTGGAGTGTGGCTAGAATACAGAACAGGCTTTGGTGACATTTCCAGACTAAGACAAGGAAGAGAGGCCTGGCGATCTACTTCCAAACATCATCCACTGGAAACCCTCCAATCACAAAGGTCTGAATGGCAACCCGTCTGTGCATGGGGTCCTCGAGGATGGGGACAACGTCAGCGCTGCCGCCCAGCACCAGGGAGCTATGCACTCTGCTTTCTAATGGGATGTATAACGTGTCTCTCCCACCACACCAGGGCCAGCTGGAGGCTGCGGACAATTTGTGATTAGGCTCCTTGCTGATGTCTCCCAGAGCCAGGCCAGGCCTGGGAGGCAGGCATGTGCTCCCAGTTGAGTGAATGATTGAGGGATGAATGAATGAATGAACTCACGGGCATGTTGCCTGTCCTCTGTGCTTCAGAGCAGCATGCTGGGTCAGAGTCACCTGGACACTGGTGGACAGATAGCTGGGTCCTGAGTCCTGGTGGTCTGGGTGGCAGCCTGGATTCTCTCTCGGGTGTTGCTGGTGCAGCCCAGCATCGGTTCTGACTCACAGTGACCGACCTAGAGGATGGGGTCAGCCTGCCGCCCCAGGGCTGCCTGGCTGTCATCTGTCTAGAAACTGACCGCATACCTTTCTCCCCCAGAGTGAGCCGTGAGTTCCTACCCTGACCGCCAGCACCACAGCCTAACACTGTCGCAGCTCACACCACCAGGGCTCCTCACTGGGGCTGCCTGGCCAGTATTGCACTGCACCTGGAACTCTGGGCTAGGTGTTGGGTTACTAACAGCAAAGGCTGCGGTTCAAGCCCCCCCAGCCACTTCAGGGAGAAAGCCGAGGCTGTCTGCTCCCATGAAGATGGGTTATAGGCATGGGACGTCGGGGGGTGGGGGGTGCATTAGGCTGGGAACCACGCCGTCAGCAAACCACCAGTGGCTTCTCGGGGGAGAGACAAGGCTTTCTACCCCCATTGAGTTACGGTCTCAGAAACCCGCAGGGACAGTTCTACCCCGTTCTATAGGGTCGCTGTGAATCTGGATCGCCCAGATGGCAGTGAGTTTGCAGTCAGAACTGACGCAGTGGCAGCGGTTGGGTTTGGCTCGGGGCTGGTGAGGTCTCTCTGTGGCACAAATGGTTTGCACCCGGCACTGTTTACAAGGTTGGTGGTTCTAACCCGCCCATCGGCTCTGAGGAAGAACGGTGTGGCCTATGACCTGCTCCGGTGCAGTTCTTCTCTGTACCACATGGGGTCGCCAAGGGTCCGCCACAGGCTTGGTTGTATGGTTTGTTCTCAGTGTTCAATCAGTCGGAGGAACACTAGACGTGCTGTGGCTATGAACTCCAGTCCTGAGGGCACACCGCCAGGCGCTGCAGAGACCCCGTGGCAGGGGGAGACAGGGAAAATGGGGAGGGCGGGAGGGGGCACCCCCCCCCCCGTCACACCCCACCCCACCCCGTGGTCCCAGGACTTTGCAGGCTGAGAGGGGGAGCCCCAGTCCCGTGTAAGCGCCCTGTCCTCAGGTTCCAGGCTGGTCCCCAACCCTCACACCAGCCTGCTCAGACCAGGACCCCAGCAGAGCAGCAGAGCGAGCAGCTCAGCCCACTGCAGAGACAAAGGCTGGCATTGCCCTCTGAAATCAGGCCCTGCAAACCTGCTGGCTCTTTTCCCTGGGAAGGGGGCGGGCGGGGGAGGGCCCTACAGAGTCAATCCTGAGAAGACCTCCTCCCCCTTCCCCATCCCTCCCACACAGACACTATGCCTCTCCCCTCAGCATCCCCAGTCTCGCCCCCCCACCCAGGTACACCCCTTGTGCCTCCCACAGACGTGTCAGCACAAGCCCCTCATACCTTACACGTCTGCCCGTGCCCACTCCACCCGATGTTGGCACCCAGCTCTGCCCTGGGCCGGACAAGGAGCGGTGGTCCTGCCCAGTCCTGCTCTGACGGGCATGTGTGGGCGGTTACAATCGTGATGGGGAAAGCAGAGCGCTGGCTCAGAGGAGAGTCCGAGGGGAGGTGGGCAGGGTTGAGTGTCCACTGGGCCGGCACATCTTGTCCAGGAGCCCACAGGGGACGAGGTGAAGAAGTCACAAGACAACAAGTACAGGGAGACTGTGTGGCCACACCTGTCAGCATCTGCCAGCAAGGGCAGGGTCTTGCCCCTGCGCCTGCTCCTTGGCCCCATCGCCCTGGGGAGGAAGCCACCAACAGGGGACAGGGTGTGGTGTGGAGGCCCTCTGAACGCTCACATCTTCAGGCAACTAGGAGCTTGGTGGTGTGGTGGTTAAGCATTGGGTTGCAATCCACAGGGCTGGCAGTTCAAAACCACCTACAGGTCTGAGGGAGGAAGACTGTGCTTTCTGAGTCAGCCTGGCCTTGAGGACAGCCAGCTTAGTTTGACTGGAGTTTTTCAACGGATCCCACTAAACGAAAGAGTCCCTTTTGACTTTTTTGATTGAAAAGTCTGGAACCCACTCACCGGAGAGACAGGCTCCTGTGGGTTTTCCCGGGCTATATCCCCCACCGCTCCTTTCCCTCCCTCCCGGGGCCTCACATTCTAGTGCTGGCTGGTGGGGGGTCGGGGGGGCATGTGGCAGAACTCACAACTTCTCTGACCCCTGAAAAAGAAGGGAGATTGCCAGCAGCTCTGGTTCTTTGCTCATAGGTCAGGCTGGGAAACGGAGGCACAGGACACGTGTGCCCACGCCCCACAACTGGCAGAGAGAGGCACTGAACCAGACCTGTGCCTGCTGAACCGAGCTCTGGGCCACCTGTGATGTCACAGACAGGGTGATGGGAAGAACTCAAAAATAAAAATCTCTGCATCCCGCCTATTCCAACTCACAGTGATGCTCTAGGACAGGGAAGAACTGCCTGTAGGTTTCTTTCTCCCGGGTGAGTGGATGGAATTTGTCATCAGACATTTACTCCTGAGGGCCGGGGACCCGCATTTGCCTTGTTTGGCTCCTGCCATGCTTTATTTTGAGAAAGAAACTGGTTGATCAGTCACGATCTTGACGGTGAAGGAAACAAGTTTCAGAGGATGGGGCAGAGCCAGGCAGGGCACCTGACGGGCCAACCCTGGGGACACCACCTCCGTTTACCTGAACAGCCCCTTCTTCCACACCTTGGAAGCATCCAAGCTGTGCCGCGTTCACCGGCCTCAAGAGAGACCACCCAACCGGCTCGTCCCTGGACATCTTTCTGTCTGTCTTCTGTGAGCCACTGTGAGCTGTGCAGAGGGAGGGAGCGCCGGCTCCCGCACAGCACAGACTGTGGCCACGCTCCTGGTGTTGCTTCGATGCGCGGCTGCCTCTGAAGGCGCAGGGCTGGGCGACGGTCTCACACAGTGGATTCTGAAGCAGCTGCTCCAGTACCTTCTTGAGATTCAGTCTGTAATTTTATATGTATGTGTGTGTCTATATACACGCATAGACATAGATACAATAGGTATTCACACCTATGTATTTCCAAGGGTGGGGCTTCAAAAAATTTATAGAAAAATGGGATTAAAAGATCATGGATTGTTTCCAGGAACTGCTGGAAAGTCACTTGTGTTAGGTTGGGTTCTCCGGAGAAACAAAACCGGTGAAACCTGTGTGTGGTTGTTACATAATCTGGTGTCAATTTGGGACTTGAGAGGATTAAGAGTGAAGGGGTGGAGTCTAAGCTGTCAATCAGGCCATAGCCAATGAGGCCTCTGTGTGGACACGGCCTTCTCCTGAGGATTCTGAGAATCCCTTTATTCCTCCTTGGAGGCAAGAGATACTCTCCCTCTTGGCTCACTCCCAGGGAGACATTGCAGCTGGCAAGACACAAGGAACTACACTAGTGCCCTGAGCTGGAGGAGCCACGTGGAGACCCCTGCCAGAGCTGAGATGCTTACAACGCCACTGGATCCATAAGACTTCCCACCCACTGGCCTGTGAACTTCCTGCATTCAGCGCCATTGCACGTGTTTCATGAGTCTGAAGAGGACTTTATAGAGATCAGACATATGGGCTAATATCAGACTTATGGATTTGATCTGGATTGGGCTGGGATATTTTCTCACTATTCAGCTGCTCTTGTATTTAAAGCTCTTTCTTATACACATATGAGTCTCCCTGGATTTGTTTCTCTGAACTAACACAACATGTATGTGTTGTATATAGGAAAAGATGTATATCAAGAAATGGCTGGCACAGTTGCAGAAACAGGTTAAGTCCAGTCCAGTTCGAGTCAGGCTTCTCCTGATGTGTGGATGCTGATGAACAAGAAGCAGGGTGATGGAGCAGGGATAGCAGGTGGGGCACAGGTTGGTGGATGCAGAGGTCTGAAATCGGCAGAATGAATCCACCCTCAGTAGTCTGCTGACAGCTCCTAGGATCCACAGGTAATGCAACAGGAGACTGAGGAACCAGCCACCAGCTCCCTCTCCCGCAGGAGGGGAAGGTCCAAAGGGGATTTGACTCTCCTAGGTCTCTCACTTTTATGCAAAAAGGCTTATGACGGATGCCAAGGAGGTGTCATCTGGCTGGGATGCGATAGGTTGAGCTTCGCTCCTACCCTTACCCAAGAGTGTCTAGTTGGCACAATCTCTACCCATCACACCCTTCGCGCATATATGTATATATATACACCTCTATGTAAAATGATACTTTTATCTTTCTATATGTAGATGGATGTTGTTCTGTGCCGTCGAGTCGATGCTGACTCAGAGTGTAGAACTGTCCTCTCGAGTTTCCTAGGTTCTAACCTTTGCAGAAACACACTCATATACAGACATGTGTCCATTCATGCGAATAGAGATATATATTGAAGTTCGTATCCATTGAGTTGAGTTAGACTCATAGAAACCCTATAGGATAAAGACCAATTGCCTCATGGGATTTCCAAGGCTGGACTCAGACTGCCTCATCTTTCTACTGAAGAGAAGCTGGTGGGTTTGAACTGCTGACTTGTGTTAGCAGTTGAGTGTTTTAATCACTGCACCACCAGGTGTCCTCTTGGAAGTAATTAGAGGAGGGCAAATAATATTTGCTGGCTAAATACTTTCTAGACTTTTAGACATGATTAAATTTTGCAACTGGGAAACAGCTTCTAATTAATGGTTGTTATTTAGAATCCATCTACTTGGAAGTAAGGCTCTGTAACAAGTGACAATTTTCAGTCAGTAATTCAAAGACTATAAATATAGGCCCCTGCAATCATTCAAAAGTGAGCAGGTAGTGTGTCATTCTGTTGTAGATAAGATCACTGAGTTGGAAACGGTTCCGTGACAACTAGACCCAGACTGAAGAATGAACCTGATGACCGGAGACAAAAGAAGAAATTGATCGGGTCACTTAAAATCTCCCAGCGGCAGCAAAAAAGGATGACTTCACGATTTCTACCAAACACTCAGACAAGAGCTAAGATGCCTTCTACTAAAACTATTCCAGAATATGAAAATGGTAAGAAAACCTCCCAAATTTATGCTGTGAAGTGATGCCAAAGGCTGACAATGACATCACTAAAAAATAAGATTCTAGACCAATGGCCCTCATGCACTTAGGCGCAAAAGGTCTCGATAAAATCCTAGCCAATAAAACATTAAGACAGGATATGTCATGACCAAGTGAAATTCATACCAGATATGCAAGGATGGTTCAACATTGGAAAACAGTCAACGTATAAATAAACAGAAGAAAAGAACTACATGATCATATCAACTCACACAGAAAAGGCATTTAACAGAATCCAATACTCACTTCTGAGTAAAAAAAAAGAAATTCTGAACAAAATAGGAATATAAAGGAAATTCCACAGCATAATTAAGAGCATTTATTCAAAACCAACCGCCAGCATTACTTTCAAGAGAGATAAACTGAAATCCCTCCTATGGAAAATGGGAACTAGAGGCTGACTACGCCTACAAAGATTCAAAGTCACAGAGAAAACCCAAAGGGGCAGTTCTACTCTGTCCTGAATAGACTCTGTGACAGTGTGTTTTTGAGTATCCAATATTGTGCGGGTAGTCTTAGCCAGAGCTACCAGGCAACACAGGGAAGTCAAAGCCATCCAAATTGGCAAAGAAGTCAAGCTCTATTTGGAAATATGATCCTAGATAGATAGATAGATAGATAGATAGATAGATAGATAGATAGATAGATAACCCCAAAGACTAGGCAAGAAAATTATTGAAACTAGTTGAAAAACTTAGCAGAGTGGCTGGGTATATAATCAGCATACAAAGACTAGTTGGATTCCAATATACTATTAAAGAGAGCCCAGAAAGGAAAACTAGGTATTTACCTCTGCTGCAAAGATATCCATGAATGCAGCAGAGTGTACGGGGGGAGTGGGGTGAGTTATGAAAACTTCTCAGACATAACCAAACACCTTGAGGAAATGAGTTGAGGGCTTGAGGGCTCAGGACAATAGTCTCAAAGGACATCAAGGTCAACTGGCCTCACCTAGTTCACAAAACGGTTCTACATCCTACTTCGATGACTAGTGGCTGGGGTCTTAAAAGCTCCAGATAGACCATCAAGATGAAAAGATTAGCCTCTTCTTGTCCAGAGGAAAGAGGAGGGATGGAATCAGAGATACATGCAACCAAGGAGCCGATGGACTAGTGGACCCCAGAGACCAGCCCTGAGGCCAGCAGAACTGGATGGTGCCCAGCTGCCTCTACCCACGGCTTTGAAAGGATACACATTAGAAGACCGTGGATAAAACAGGGGAGATGTGGAACAGGACTCGAGATTACAAAAAGACGAGGCTCACGGGTTAGAGATAGACTGGTGGAGCCCCCAAGACTATGGGCCGTAGCCTGGAACTGAACTCACCCCGAGGCTCAATTTTCAGCCAAATGGTAGACAGGTTTTTACGGTGAACAATAACACTATGGGGGACATGGTGGGGAGGGGGTGCAGGCCTGAGAATAGTGAACCATTTGAGATGAAAAGGGTAGCATCCACCGCAGGACAAAGGTCAGAAAGCTTAGGAAAGAGAGGATTCGAAACAGCAAAGCCATGGAGGAAGTGGGATCAGTGAGGGTCCATTGAGGGATTGCAATGACTGAGAGGAAACAAAGTACCTGTGAGTTGTTGATGGAAAAACCCGGAAGCCTTCACTCAATTCACAATAAAAAGCTTGCTTAAAGCATTTGTTTTCATTCAATGGTTCCTATGGCGAAACAACCCATGCCCTTGAAAGAAATTTAAAAAGAATGAAAGAAAACAGGCCGGGGGCCATTGAGTTGATTCTGACTCATCATGACCCAATAGGACAGAACAGAACTTACTCAATAGGGTTTCCAAGGCTTCACAATCTTCCGGAAGCAGACAGCCTCAGCTTGCTCCCCGAGAAGCCAGTGGGTTTGAACTGCTGACCTGGTGGCTAACAACGGAGTGCGCAGCCCTGTGCCACTCTAACGCCAAGCCAAGTAGACCAGCATCCTCAGGAGCACTCTGTCCTCCGCTTTCTCAGAGATGAAGGATTTGGATGTGTGTGTGTGTGTGTGTGTGTGTGTGTGTGTGTGTGTGTGTGTGTGTGTGTTATAGAGACCAACACACACACACACACACACACACCATCCCAAACACTCTCCCCCCACTGGCTTCCCCACCTCACAGAAGCTTGTTTGTGAAGCTCAGCCTAGCAAGGCTGCCTTCTGGGGCGTCTAGACTCAGTATCAGTGGCATCATCAGACTCTTGTCTTTTTCATATGCCCGTCTGCTTGTGTGCAAACCCAGAACAATGCTCTTCTCCTCAAGGACGAGGTCTCTGCCTGACCTCTCTCTATGAAGCATGTGACTTGTACCAGATCAGTCTGCAGCCCACAGAAACCGAGCTTAGGGCTTGTTCCTATGAGAAGACACCCTCCCCCGCCATCGCATGAATTTGCATCTGAGTGATTTGCGCCTGCCATGTGGCATATTGCACGGGGGCGGGGGGAAGCGGGTCACCAGAAGGTTGATTAATATGATCCGTCTGGCCTCACAGTTGTGAGCTCTCATCCCCACTCCACAAATGTTCTCCGGACGCCTACTCTGCCCAGTGCTTGGAATGTGTGAAATTGTGTCCTAGTGGGGTGTGCGTCTCTCCCAACACGGGGCAGAGACACGGCGCAAGCAGCGGGCATAGCCTGCAGGAAGCATTTGTCAGACACACGGATATCCAGCAATGTCGTGCGATTGCTGATGGGGTGAGGTGCTGTCAGAGAGACCTGTGCACCGCAGAACCGAACGCCGCCGGGTCCTGCACCATGCTCGCAACGGCGCTCATGCCTCAGCCCATTGCTGCCACCACGATGCCAGTCCGTCTTTCTCTTTGTCACCACCCCTCTACTTGACCAAACATGATGTCCTGGACTGATCTCTCCTGATGGCGCCCTGGTCGTCACATACTGGGCTACTAGCCATAAAGTCAGCAGTTCAAAACCACCAGCCCTTCCAAGGGAGAAAGACAGGGCTTTCTACTCCCATAAACAGTTCCATCTCAGAAACTCCCGTGGGAAGCCTTGTAGGGTCCTATCTGGTCACTGTGAGTTGGCATTAACTCGATGGCAGTTCGTTTGGGTTTGATCTCTTAGGATAACATGTCAAAGTATGCGAGACCAAGTCTCACGTCCTTGCCGCTAAAGGAGTTTTCTAGCTAGGCTTCTGCCAAGACAGAGTGGCTGGTTCTTTTGGCAGCCCATGGTACTTTCGATCTATCTGCCAACACCACGCTTCACATGCATGGATTTTCTTCAGTCTTCCTTCTTCAACATACAACTTGTGGTGCAGTCTTATTCAACCACCCCTCCAATCCCGCTGGAGTTACATGGCTTTGGCTAACGGGAGGCTAGGAATGGGGTTTTCCAGCCTAAAGTACAAGAGGTCTTGGACTTCTTTGTAATCTAGCAGCCCTTTGGACCCGCACCATTAAGGAAGGGATCCCAGGCTAGTCTGTTGGAAGCTGAGAGGCTCAAGCTGCCCTCGCCATCCCAGCCGGCAGCTGGCCAGCTTCTGAGACAGCCACTCCTAGCCGACTGGGAGCCGAGAACAGGTACACAAGTAAGATCGGCATGATCAACTGCCTCTGCACAAGCTACACCAAACCCTCTGTCGTGGTGATTCCAATTCACAGCACCTGTCCACTAAAGCGTGGGGCTGCCCCATCGTTTCCAAGGCCGTCGTCTTTGTGGCCACAGTGGCCACATCATCCATCTGTGGAGCACCTGCTGAGTGCGACACCAATGTTCCCGTTGGCAGTCAAGCTCATACCTGAGCTCCGCACCATCAGGACTTCCCACGTCTACCCCAGAGGATGGGGCTCTCTGTTTAGATCCGCTCAGAATTTTAGACTAGAAAAAGCATCCCTTTTTTCATCTTTAATAACCTGCGGGGAGGGGGGTAATCAGCTTTTCCAATTAGAAAGCAATCTTCTTTTCATGGAATGAACATATAGCTTCTATTTTGTATGTCTATGTAGACCTACTACTTTTTGAAAACTGGAATCTAGTCTGCATACCAAACTGCGTCCTCTTTTTCAGCTTCATAAAATGTGATTATTGCAATGGGAGAAAGATGGGGCTTTCTACTCCCCTAAAGAGTTACAATCTCAGAAACCCACAGGGGCAGTTCCACCTTGTCCTGTAGGGTGGCTCTGAGCAGAATCGACTTGATGGCAGTGAGTGATTTTTATTACAATGCAATGCTAATTTGCAGAGCTAATTACTATCCGTTACATATACTCTACAACATTGCTGCAATGTGACTTCTTTCACCAGGTCCCCTATATTTTACCCTTTCAAGCAATACTGTGGTGTCCAGCTACCCTTTGCTGAACATTTTGGTCAAAGACCCAATGACCAAACACAGAATGGAATTTCAAGTTCTCAAGAAATCCAGATTTTCTAGAGCTGTGGAAGCTGGGCACGCCCCTGAAACCATCAAAGAGATCCTCTTTAAGCCCTGAACGGAAAATGCCCCCTTCAGCCTTCTTAAAACCATGGTGCTGTTGTTAGGTGGCTTGGAGTCGGCTGCCAGCCCTGCACCGTCCTCACCATTGTCATGTTCGAGCCCATCGCGGCAGCCACGGCGCCAGTCCACCTTGCTGAGGGTCTTTCGACTGTACCACGTCCTTCTCCAGGGACCGGTCTCTCCGGACACCATATCTGAAAGCCACTGTTTTTACTTCGCGCAGAAAGAACGGCCACCGTGAGCATTATGTTCTTTTATGGTCGATCTACGTGGCATCCACTAAACGGTGGGAGATGAAAGGATGAGGTAGGAACCGCGGTGGTTAGGAATTATGCCCACTAGACACTTTCGGGTAAGGGTAAGGGCAGGGGCAGAGCCCGGCCTATCAATTGCATTCCCGCCTGATGACGCCTCCCCGGTGCCACCAGCCTTTCTGTAGAGGAGAGAAACTGAGCAGAGTCGAGATCTCTTTTGTTCTTCACCCTGTGCCGGAGCTGGGTCTTGTGTCTAGATCTTCCATCTCCTGTTGTGTCCCCTGCTGGTCGTAGGAGCCCTCAGCAGTCCGCTGCCGCTGTCCGGTTCCCATGGCCACCACACCCGTCTGTCAGTGGTGGTTTGCATACGGCTAAGAGGCTGAAAACAAACAAGGAAGAGCCTCAGTGAGACGTGGGGACACACGGTGACAACGACAACTGCACAGGTGGCTCAGGGTGGGGCTGTGTCTGCCCTGTTCCACGTTGGATCACGTTGAGTCTGAACCAACGGGAAAACAGCCCGGACGCAACAACAACATGATGCTGACCAGGATTCCAGGCATCCGGGTTAGGAAGCACTGGGAGGAGGGGCCTGCCCATGCTTGACTTCCCCAAATCAGCTCAACCGTGGGAACCATCGCCAAGGGTAGAGCTGAAACAGGACAGGGCACGTTTGGCTCTGCCGTGCCTGGGGTCCCCAAGAGTTGGGGGCCAGCCCCCCAGCAGCTAACAGCAAGGCGCAAGACCCAGATGTTATCCTGTTTGCACAGCGGCCAGCTGCACCTTGAGTGCCAATCACAGGCTCTCCCTCACCAAGGCCTGGCACCCCAGGCAGCCCCCACCCCCACCCCCGCCCGGAAGTGCCTGGGTCCCCCGCGGGAAATGATTTAGACCGGGCTGCGAGTGGCATTTTTCATTTCTCTCCCTTTCATGTAAAACATGTCACCGCATTTCCACAGCCAATTGCTCTCTGGTGAAAATAAATAGATAAATAAATAATTTTTCACAAAACTAATTAGCAGATAGGAAGATGCTAATGTGTTTTGCCAACTGCATCTCTCCTCTCTCTCTCTGGGCAGCTCGCTCCCAGCCAGCCTGAGGGAGGGAAAAGGGGGGAGGAAGGGGTGGGAAGAGGAGAGGGCAGGGGCGATGGTGATGGCAGTCCCCAGGCATTCGCCGCCCCAGCCCACTGTCCACCACTGGCCACATGGACACTTTATGGCCAGTGAACCCGGCATTGGTGGAAAAGCTTGGGAGCAGTGGTGGAGAGGCCGACCCGGGCTGGCTTTTTGTGTCTGCTGCTTGCTAGGCCTGAGACCCTGAGCGCATCTCTGAGTGTCGGGAGTGTCATCTGTGGGTGGGGGTGTTATCAGAGGGGAAGGGAGTCCCCGGACTGAAGAACAGGAGCCGAACTCTGTGTGGGGCGAGGAAAGGCGTTTGGAGACAGATGTTGATGCGTGGGGATATTATCCATGTCACCAGAGTGTATCCTTCAAAAAGGGTTGAGATGGCAAATTCTTTGCTTTCTCTGTTTTGCCACAATCGTTTCCCCCTCCTAAAAAGTAGGGGACTTACTGAAGTGACTGGTTCCCCAGTGGTGGTGAACATCGAATGGGAGGTCAGACTTTGTTGTCTTGGCCATTTGGGCTTTCTGATCACCCCTAAGCATGCCGGGAGTTGCCGCAGCCAGTTCACCACCAAGAGGTTAACCAACAATGCACGGAGGATAATGATCCTCTCCAGACGGCTCAACTCAATGTGTGAGTTCATGAACTGACTTTACGGCTTAAGTCATTGGCACCTCTGTTTCTCGTCCTTGAAGCGGAAAGCACTCCTAAAACAGGGCCCCTGCTGCCTGCCCAGGTCCCTAACCCAGGTTCCCAGGAATGACGTTCACCCCTCCGTCTCCCTGGTGCCATCCTGTAAGTCACCAAGTGCCCGTGGTGTTCATGCCTGGTGTCTTGGCCCCTCCCCTTTGGCAGCCATGCCCACTGCTGCATCACAGGTCCCATCCGCAGCCTCCTCCAGTCCTCTTCTCTAATGCTGGGTCCTCTCCGGCTCCGGTCCCACTGCGTCCACACTGAGGTTTCTGGAACCACAGGCTGCATGCGTAATGAAGAGCCACTCCGTCCGGCTTAAAAATGCACCCCGTCTCCCTGTGGCCTTCAGGCTCAGACCCAAACGGCTCCCTCAAGGTCTGGCTCTCCAAACCTCCACCGCTCCTCCCCCTGGACTTGCCACTCCCAGCCCTGGGCTCCCTTCTGGCTGACCTGAGCACCGCCCAGCTCAGAGTCCATCCCAGATCCCACGTGAATCACTGCACCTTGCTCTGCCCCTGCCTCTCCTGTCTGTCTGTAGCCCAGCTCTCTCCCTCCCTCACCAGAGAGCCCGCTCCCCGCCTGCCCGCAGAACTCAGCCTTGTTATTCATCTCCATCCCCCAGAAGCTGATGCAGGGACTTGGTAAATGGAGGTGGAGTCGCTGAGTGAATGAGTGAGTGAATGAATGAGGCCAGGCGGCCTGCGCCTGCCCAGGAACCTGTGAAGCCAAGCGAAGAAAGGAGGGGGGCTTTGGGTGTTTTGTGCCGGGAGAGAGTATGACTCTGCCCTGTCTTTGAAAAGCTGCCTAATAGCCCAGCTCCCTGGCGCTCTGCCCGCCGGCCGGCTTGGGGAAGGAGCACACCCTGCCCACATGCAGGCGAAGCTCATCCTGTCTCCTTAAATAAATTGTCTCTAGCCACCTGCCACCGTGGAACCACTTAGAAGCATGCTTTTCCCTGAAACGAGACCATTTGTCTTGACACACTGGGAAAACGGCCACTGCATCCCTGAATCCCCCCCCCCCACCCACACACCCGGAACTTCTGGGAAGCCCCCTGCCTGCCCCATCGGGATGAGGCAGGTAGGGTGACCGAAAGGGCTCTGCCTCCTTCATGACCCAAGATACCATCCGTCGCTCCAGTGGCTCAGTGATCATGGTGTGGATGACACAGCCCCTCGGCGCCTAACCCCCCCACTCATAAAAGAAGACACAATCAAGAATGAGCCGGCCCGGCAGAGTGAAAATTGGTATCATCAATCAGATTCCTGCAGATGGTCACTCAGGATCTCGGCCCCGCGGGGGCAGGGGACGGGAGGGAGGGCAGCCTGCTTCCTCACAAGGGCCCTTGTCGCCCTCTGTGTCAGAGTCTCCCCTCGGGGAGAGACGACAGGTCGAAGGCGTCGTGATGGACGCCAAGTCCCGTCCTTCTCAGCGGCAGCTGCCCAGGGACCAGCACATTCAGCAGATGCCGGCGGCCCACACTGGCTTTCTGAAAGAGCTCTGTTCAAGGGACCGTCAGGCGGGCAGGTGTCAGGAAGCAGGACCTTTTGGTCCATTCCCAGTGGCGGGCACTTAACCACTCAATGATCGTGGCCGGTGTTTTCCAGAGGGCCAGGGCGGATAGAGAAAGGGCAGGGAAGGGAAACAGCTGGCTTCCCTTTTCTGGTACCTTCTGGCCTTGACCAGTAGGAGACTCAGGCTTGAATCCTGGCTGTGTCACCATCTACGTGCTGAGTTGCTGAAGCCCTCGAGCCTCGGGCTTCTCATCTATAAAGTGGGCGCGGCACCCACCTGGTCGAGGGCATAAAATGAGACGGTGCTTATTGCAGAGTGCGGCCCCCCAGAGGCAAGGTGCGTTTCAAATAAACGATGAGGGTCATCACGGTCACCAAGAACCCAGCCAGACTTGGGGAAGGAGGGACAGGAGAGGACAGGGGGAGCTTGCTCATGAGGATGGGGCACCGCTAGGGGTTGGGGTTCCCATGCTCAGCTCTGGGAGGGAGGGGAACTTGGGCTCCCCATTAAAGCCACCTTCCCTGATTTTGGTCACTGAATTGTGTGTTTGGGGCGGGGGGAGTAGTGGAGATATCCCATAAGTAGGGCTGAGGACAAAGGTGCTTTTAGCTTAGTGTCTGGACTTGACCTTGACCTTCCAGAACTCCCGATTCTGCACCTCCATTGATCTTCCACCTGCCCAAATGGCCCTCCGGATTTCAAGTCAGGGCTGAAGTCAGACCACAGAAGAGCCCAGTCCTCGCTGGGGACAGCACCCGGGCACTGGGCCTTCCTGCTGGTCTTCCTGCAGGCATCCAGAGAAAGACTCTCCTGGGACCACAGCACAGGTGTGGCCCATGGCAGCCCACAGTCCACAGGCAGCATGACTTCTGCAGGCCCCGGACACCCACCCAACCCTCTTCATCTGGTTCTCCATCACCCACGATTCCCTTTCCGACTTTTCTGCATCAGAGAACGATGACTGTCTTCCCCGAAGTCATCCACGCGTGTCGTCTCCACTATGTTTGTGAAAGGATGGTGGGCCCAGAGCTCCTCCTGGGACCGCAGCTTTATTCCCCGTTTGGTGTTTTCCTTGGTGCCTGGTCCCTTGGGAAAGGGACCGAGCTCGGAGGTGAGTTATAGCGCAGGCCTCGGGGTTCAGAGGGCTTCTCAAAATGTAGGTAAGGCCAAGGCTTAGACTCAGACATGGAATCGAGGGTCGGAGGTGGCCTCAGAGCTCTGATGTGAAATCCAGGTTCAGACATGGGACCAGGGCTCAGAGGGGGGATCAGGGCTCGGAGGTAGAGCCAAGGCTTAAGCGGATGGGAGCTGGAGAGGGACAGCGTCAGAGCAAGGAGTGCGTCCATGGCAAAGTCCACAGGAGGCCCTCACATGCCGTCAAGGACGACCCGCCTCACTGACAGGCTTTGTTGTGATCGCTTGACTCTTTCTGCTGGCCTCTGTTTCCAGATTGTTTATCTAGTCAGGTTGATCAAAACATGTCAGTCCCCGCTCAGCACCTTCCCAAGCGCGTGCCCCAGAGCTCTCCAGTGGGATTCTGGTTGTTCAGCTCGGCTCACAAAATCCCACGGTGGGGCACAGAAGGTCAAGTGCTCAAATACCAGCCCACAGGTTAGCCCCTGGGGGACAGGGCTGGTTATGTGCTTGTGTGACAGACCACAGCCCTGAAACCTCAAGAGCATATCTGCCCGCTCACGGGGCAGCAACAGCTGCGCTTAGAAGGCCATCTCCCTCCACGCCATGTCTCCTCTGGTCCCCACCCCTGCTGCCCTGCTGGCTCCATACCATGCAGATCCCCTTCAGAACACCCAGCCTTGCTTGCCCAAATCCATCCCACCCAGCCTTGCTTGCCCAAGTCCATCCACCAAACATCTGTCTGAGAAGTCTTCCCGCGCCACAGCCCTGCCCGCTCCTGCATCGGGCCCAGAGAGCCCCAGGCAGCATCACTCAACCCCAGTCTTCCCATCGGCCTGCATCCCTGGAGGGCAATCCCAGAGAGACTGAGGACCAGGCCTCACCACGCGGTCTCCCCAGAAGCTGGCCACGGCCTGGCCCTGTGCGGGCGAATTCCTTACCTGTGGCTGCTATAAGGAATTATCCCCAATTATAACCCAAACCAAATGGCTGAACACAGCACAAGTTTTAAAAAACGTTTTATTAGCTTTCCATTTGATCACTTGTACGGCTTTGTTTTGTGGTATAACCTCAGCCAGCCCCTCTGCCCAGTTCCTCCCTGGATTCCCGGTTTCTGTTCCTCCTTCTGTCCTGTGGCGTGCCCAATGTTTGTGAGACAAAGTCTCACCATCCTTGCTTCAGAGGAGCGGCCTGGCGGCACGTCTTCGGGAACAGACAGGTTCGTTCTTTGGGCAGTGCATGGTCCCTCCCCTCTTCTTTGCCAGCACACCACTATTCAATGTCCAACTCTCACGTGCACAGGGGGAGCTTGAGAAGACGAGGGCTTGAGTCCAAGACACCCAAAGGAGTACTCTCCTTTCTAGGCTCACTGTCACAATCCACTCGGTGGCCATGGGCTTGGTTGGGGGTGGTGTCCCTGTGTTAGGGTCACTGGTGTTCGTTAAAACCATGGTCAGGAGGTGGTGCCTGCACCCACCCTCCCACATCCCTGCAGCTAGCCCCCCCCCCGTGGCCCTTCTACCCCCTCCCTGCACCCCATAGGTGGGTGGCTTTTTTCCAGGAGGCCCCAAATGCTCACTGGAGAGTAGCCCTCCGAGGTCATTCCTCGAGCTGAGCGCCTTGGTGCCCTCTCCTAACCCAAGCAGGCGGATGGAAAACCATTCGTAGAGAGAAAGCAGCATGCCCCGTGAGAGCCCCTGGGAGAACAGATTACTCATCGCAAGGTCTCCATGGGGGCACGCTTCCGGGAGCCCCTAGATCCAGGAGCCGGGTACAACTCTGAGAATGACAGAGGCATCGTCTGCCGGGGTGGAACATTCCACTGCCCACGGGAACAGCCGGGGGTGGGGGGTGGGGTGGGGGGGTGGCAGCTATGGGGAATCAGGCTGCCTCGGGCCCCGCACGGAGGCCAGTCCACAAAATGCCACTTCCTGCTGGTGCCACAGTGCCCATCACTCTCTTTGGACAGATCTCTCTCGAGCCTAGACCAGAATTAGCTTTTTTTTCCTTTTTTTGGTCTCCTCCTCTTTCTATGTTTTTCTTCTGGGGGAGAACAAGGGCTGGTTGCTACGGCAACCAATTTATTTCTGCAAGTGCGTTTAACTTCCATTAGACGTTCCGCTTGACAGGAGGCTTTGCCCCTGGAGAGGTGGGGTGGTGGGGGGAGACAAGCTCATCTCTTTACTCAGCCCGCAAGCCCTTCCTGTCTGCTGCCGGAAGGGTTAGCGTGCATGGCGACTCAGCCGGGATTAAACAAACTTTCAAAGCAAGGCTCTCGGATCAGGAAGAAACACCAAAAGTCATTCCATCGCCGTCTGTCCTGTGGCATTAAACTCTCTCCGTCTTGAGGACCCCCTTGTCGGTTCTCCTAGAAGGCTCAGAAGGGCTCAGTCAATGCTTATTTATCAAGCCTTTCTGTGTGGTCTGCGTTCACCCTCCCACCAAAAGGTGGGAGGTTCAAACCCCCAGTCTGAACGTTTCTGCCCAGATGACATAGCCCAGAACCCACTGCAGAGCTGCTTCACGCTGCAACACCAGGGGCGCCGTGAGTCGGCGGTGGCTCCCTGGTCGTGGGTTTGGTGGGCTTTGGTTTTGCACGTTCAGCAATTGCTTCCGATGGAATTGTAGCCACCAGAAAGAGTTGCTCGAGTCTCAACCCCCAGCACGTGTGAAGGTGGCCGTGGTTATTTTTTATCCTTTTTAAAAAATCATTTTATTAGGGGCTCATACAACTCTTATCACATTCTGTACATACATCAATTGTGTAAAGCACATTTGTACATTCATTGCCCTCATCATTCTCAAAACATTTGCTCTCCACCTAAGCCCCTGGCATCAACTCCTCATTTTTCCCCTCCCTCCCTGCTCCCCCCTCCCTCATGAATCCTTGATAATTTATAAATTATTATTTTGTCATATCTTGCACTATCCAACGTCTCCCTTTACCCACTTTTCTGTTGTCCATCCCCCAGGGAGGAGGTCACATGTAGATCCTTGTAATCGGTTTCCCCCTTCCAACCCACCCTCCTTTCACCCTCCCAGTATTGCCACTCACACCACTGGTCCTGAAGGAATCATCTGTCCTGGATTGCCTGTGCTTCCAGTTCCTATCTGAACCAGTGTACATCCTCTGGTCTAGGCAGATTTGTAAGGTAGAATTGGGATCATGATAGTGGTAGTGGTGGGGAAGCATTTAGGAACTAGAGAAAAGTTATATTTTTCATAATTGCTACATCGCACCCTGACTGGCTTGTTAGCAGCCTTGTTTTAAAATAGGGTCTTAGAAAATGTTAGCCATTAGCATGGTATCAGAGCCCATGCCAACTCACAATGACCTTTAGGACAGAATAGAGAGAGCTGCCCCTGGGGTGGGGGGTGTTTCTAAAATTGCCCATCTTCGTGGGAGCAGAAAGTCTTGGAATTAGCTGGGTAAAGATTAGCAGTCCAATTTGTAATCTACTAACCCCGCCGAGCTCCAGTACCAGAGTGGGCGGGTCCTAATCCCCCTGAGTGACCCCTGGAAAAGAAGGGAGGAGACACAGAGACACAGAGAGATGGAGGTAAAGGGCAGCCGTCAGCCAAGGTGCACCTGGAGCTTCCGGAAGCCAGGAGAGAACAGCCAGGCTCCTCCCCGGTTCCATCTCGGGGAGTCTGGGCCCCACGGCACCTGACAGTTGTGAGCATGGCACAGGGGCGGGGCACTGTTTCATTCTGTGATGTCAACCCAAGCACCACTGACAACAGCCTCCCAACCACGAGACGACATGCCTGCCATCTTCAGTCACCCACAGGGATCATACGTGATGGCAGACCTAGGACATGAACCCTTGAGGGGGTGGGGGGAGTCTGAACAGAACAGAACCAGTCTGGCCGCCACTGGAGGCTCCATGCCGGCCAGCGTCATCCCTACTCTGTCCACTGCTGTCTGCTGTGCCTGGCCCTGTGACCGCTTAAATCTCTGTTCTGTTCATCGCCCAGGGCGCCCAGAGCAGATCACCAGGAATGAGGTCACTAAACCATAGGTCATTTTCTCCCAAGTCTGCAGGCCGGAAGTCAAGGTGAAATCAAAGGGTGGGCTGGGCTGGCTCCTGCTGGAGAAAGATCCCCATCCCAGGCCTCCCGTCCTAGCTCACGGTGGCTGGGGACAGTCCTTGGATTGTGGACGTGCTTACCTGGGCCTGTCTGTGCACAGCCAATGCCCAGTCTGCTCCGCTTACCGAGACACTCAAAGCAGAGTCAGGGCCCACTCTACTCCAAGGGCAGGAGACCAACAATGTCACTTTGAGGACATTTGAGTTCCGCCTAAGCCAAGCCGCACACTCTTACTCGCCTCCTGCATGGGCAAGTTGGACGTTGAGTAAGGAAGGCTGAGGAATTGATGCATCTGAATTACGCTGTGCGTGAAGGAAACAGAAACTACTACAGACCACCAGAAGGGCAAACGGATCTGTCTTGGGAACAGTGCAGCCGGAAGCGAGGTCGGTGAGACTTTCTCTCGCATATGGTGGGCACATTGTCAGGAGTGGCTGGACCCCGGCAGAGGACCGCGCGCGAGGTAAAGCAGAGGGGCAGCGAAGGAGGGAGGCCTTCCAGGAAATGGGTTGACGCTGTGGCTGTGAACTTGGGCTCAAACACAAGCATGATTTTGAGGACGGCGCAGAACTGGACAACACGGTGAGTCCAAACCGACTCACCAGCAGCTAACAATTTTCCACAGGTGGCCCTCAGCCTGCTCCTGGGGACACAGACCTATCTTCTGAAGAGCCACCTGTCAACCCACTGTCGCCATGCACAGAGTAAGAGAGGCATCACGTGTAGTCCGCTTCATAATCATTTGTCAAAGGGAATGTGCCAGCCCTGGGCTCAGGACTCGTAAGTAACTCATCAATACTTCATGGTTGTTTGAAGACTCATGAGCCCTTGTAAGGGTGTGCTGGAAACAAAACAAACCCCAAAACCTATGCTTTGCAGCAACCTTCCTTCTGGGGCGCTTGTAGGCACCCCTGTCTCTCAAAGACAGTCATTTAGACATGCGTTGAGGACACAGCATTTCCGGTAGACCTGGAGCACAGTCAAGGCAGTGGGCAGGACTTAAAAGCAGACTGTACATTCCAAAGGGGAAGAGGGAGCCTGATTCATGGGGGAAGCCACTCTTGTACCTCTTTCCTGCCAAGATGGACCAAAATGAGCACCCCCTGTCAACCCACACCCCAACCTCCAGGTCCCTTCTCCTCTGAGGCCCCCTGCCTGGGCCTCCCGGCCTCCTTCCAGAAGCAATGAATAGTTGCCATGTTTATACTCGGAGGCAGAGGCAGGTTATGGGCTTGGAACGTCTTGGTCAGGGTCCAGGTGCTCTCCCATCCCTGTGTGGGGCAAGCACCTGCTTCATCACAAACTTGAATTCATGGGCAGCCCCCCCGCCCCTGTCAGCCTGCGCTGAAGCCCCACCCACGGCAACACCACCAACTATCAGAACGATAGTGCCTGCTGCTAAAGAGTGGGGAGCTGGGGAGGGTCTCCTTTCACTCCATGGGTGACATAAATGGCTTGCCATCCACAGCTAACTGAAAGGCTGGTTTGGCCCCGCTCCATTGCACCGCAGAAGAAAGGCCTGGCAATCTGCTTCCATAGAGAGTCACAGACTCACTGCCACCGAGTCCACTCCAACTCTCAGCGGCCTGATAAGACAGAGGAGATAGATGCCCTTTTGGGGCTTCCGGGAGTGCAAATCTTTCCTGGAGTAAAATCTCCCAAGAAGCTGCTGGTGGTTTCAAACTGCCGGCCTTGCAGTTAATAGTCCTATGTGAAACCCACCCTGCCGATAGGCCTTCACAACACTGACAGCCGAGAAAGCCCTAAGGAGCGGCGTACCATGAGTCAGAATCAATTAGATGGCAAGGAGTCAGGTAATTTTTGGTCTCTGGGCACAGAGCCCAGCATGAGATTCATGGGGTCCTTCACAGGCCTCTGAACACACCTTCTGTCCCAAACCAACTCGTCCTCCAGGGCATCTGAGGCTGAAGATATTTGCAGGAGCAGGCAGTCTCATCTTGCTCCTGCAGGGCGGCTGGTGGGTTTGAGCCGCCAATCCTGCGATTTAGTAGCCCAGTGCTCTATTCACTGCACCACCAGGGAAACCATATGGGGTAGTTCTACACGGTCCTATAGGATCACGAAGAGGCAGAATCCACTCACAGAACACCAGGGAGCTCCCCGGAGAGGTCACTGTGCTAAGCAGGTCTGAGAAGGACCCCTTTCCAATGGGGAGACCTGGGATGCCCCAATCTGCCGGCCCAGCCGTGAAACAGCGCCTCCGCTTAGCCAAGCCCCTCTGGAAGGTGGGTGCCCACCCCTGTGGGCACTGCAGCCCTCCCGGGGTCCCAGCGGGTTTCTGTTGGTGTCTCAGTCCTCAGGACTGTTTACTCTTCTCCCAAGGGCTTCCTCTCGCAATAAAGTCCCAAGGCAGCTGAGCTTAAGACACCAGCATGCATTATAGATAAAGGGCAGGGCGCCCTCCCCCACAGCCTGCTTGGCATCTGCACCTGCTCCAAGGCTGCCAATGGGCACAGGCAGGCTGTTCTTGTCCCCTGGATCCCACAGAGCAAGCCAGGGGCCCCTGGGTGCCGGCCCCCCAGGAAGTGATGCAGCCATAGGAAAGATGCTACAGACTGACATGCGCTGACGGCCGTCTATCAGCAGATGACCCGGGTGCTCTCGAACGCTTGGCGCTGGGAGTTTGGGGCTGGCTCTCTTTCCTTCCCCTCCCTGCTTTCTTTCAAATATTGATGAAGAGCTTTCCCATTTACCCTGACACATCTCCTCCACTGTGGGCGTCAGCTGGGAGGGATCAGACAACAAACGCCAGAAGGTATTTTCCCCAAAGCAGCATCTGGCTCCGTTGGCAAGTGCAGCGGGCGGCTTGCTGGGAAGCAGCCGAGGCAGAGGGGGAAGGAGCTGCCCGCGGGGTGGCAGCCTCCGCACACCCATCGCTGGCTCTGTGATGGCCCCAACTGGGCATCCCCCTGCCACTGGGCATCTGCATCTGCCCTCTCTGCCACGGGACATCCTGGAGCTTGAGTGACTTCCAGTCAGAAGCCCAGACCACCCGCCCCTTGCACTGTCAGTCACACAGGTGACCTGCCTAGGCAGTGACTGACCACCCACCCAGACTCCAGCCTCCCTCCGTGGCAGTCACCAGTGGGGGAGGGGGATGTTGGAGGCCCCACGTCCCTCTTGGATGGGCAGGCGTTAAGATGGCAGGGCAGTAGGGTCCACCCTGGGGCTGAAGGAGTGGGCCGGCGGCTGAGAGGAGAGCCTGGTGACCCAGATCACTCCAGCCTAGCGATGTCCTCCCTACTCGGCAGGGGCACAGCCAGCCTAGCTGATGCCAGAGGCCCCGGGCCCGCCATCTCCTGTTGCTTGTTGCAGACACTGAGCCAGGCTCTTTGTGGGGGCTTCCGACAGTTCCCGGGGAATGGACGTCAGAGATACCTTGCCCTGTGGAAGCCGCTCGTACGTGCCTGTTGGTGGTGAGTTCAGTGGAGGATGAACTTGAGGCCGCAGGTATCCCACGGCCCTCGACCACTAGCCTCAAGGCTGGCTGCTGGAACGCACCACAAGGTGTCTTGGGAAAAGGGTCCAGCCATCTGTTTCCAAAGGCCACAGCCCCGAAGTCCCAGAGAGCAGTGCTGGTCTCACACATGGGACACATGGGGCGGAACTGACTCATCAGTAACCAACCACAGCCATCTGAGCTGTATCATCCCTGGTGGAGCAAACGGTTTATGTGCCAGGCTGCTAAACAAAAGGATGCAGGTTCGAGGCCACCCAGAAGTACCTCAGAAGACAGGTCTGGTGGCCCGCTTCTCAAAAACCAGCCACCGAGACCCTCACAGCGCCCAGCTCTGCTCCGCACGTACGAGGTGGCCACGACTCGGATTTGATGGCCAATAGCACCGGCACGCCTCTGTTTCATCACGTGTAACAGAGAGAGCAACCCCACGCTGCTTACAAAGCCCCTGCCACAGGGGGTTGTTCAACCTATGAGGACGTCTCGTGGCACGATAGTCGTGGTGATGAGATGAGCTGCGATCCGCAAGGTCAGCAGTTCAAAACCACCAGCCACACCAAAGGAGAAAGACAGGGCTTTCTACTCCCCTGAGGAGTTACAGCCTTGGGAACTCACAGGGGCGGGTCTACTCTGCTCTACAGGGTCGCCGTGAGCCAGCCTCGACTGGACATCAGTGAGTTAGGTGGACAGCATGTCCACCTTTGGGTAGAACCGCTTGTTGGTGTTGGGCTGAGGGGATCCTAGCATGGCAGGTAGTTGGGAGCAGAGAACTGTTCCTAAGCCCACAGGCCCCTTCCTCAGACCTGCCTCTGAGCCTCACTTCTGAGCACAGAGGCTGACAGAGGGCCATCTAGTCCCCAGGTGGCAACGCTACGGAGACAGCTCCCGGCAAAGACTGGTTCTCTTTCAACTCTGGTGGGTCTGGAGCATTTAAAAGATACTCTGCAGGCAGCTTATCTGTTTTCCATCCAGTTTCCCTGGACATGGTCTGTGATCAGATCCAGCCGGAGCAAAGCGTCTGAGAAAACACCGTGCCATGTCGGCCGACCCATGGCAGGAAGGAGGGCGCCGAAGGAGAGAGCTCCGGCATGAAGGCTCCGGCGTGCACAGTGGCCAGGATGGGGAGCAGGGCTTCAGGGCAGGAGCACCCAAGAAGACCTTGTAGTTCTTGCACCCATTTATAGGGTGCATAGTATTCATTTTGTAATTATTAAGTGTCATCGCGGTTCGAGAGGAGCCCTGGTGGTGTTGTGGTTACGCATTGTGATGTGATCCGCATGGTCGGCAGTTCAAAACCACCAGCAGCTCTGAGGGAGAAAGACTAGGCTCCTGTCAACAGTGACAATGCCGCTATGAGTCAGGACTAGCTCGATGACAGTGAGTTTTTGGGGTGGCACAAACTCCTCCACAGTCTGGCAATTTGAACCTGCCCAGAGGTACCTCAGAAAATGGGTCTGGTGATCTACTTCCCCTAGGAGCTGACCCACTCACCACCCACGGGCTACCAGGGGCAGAGAGGGCTTATGGCAACCAGCCACAACCACCATTTAAAAATGCCATCCTCTGCACCTCTACCACGGCACCCACTAACATCAGGACTCCTTGTCTGGGTCAGCTGGCCACCTGCATGCTGGGCCCCGGGCCAGCCAGTGCACACAGCCCCTTCTTCAAAGGTCACTTGGTATAATGGGGTGGGGGGGGGATTATGCCATTGTTGGAAGCCAGCTTCAAAGAGGCCACCTTGCCTCAACTGTCCCTTTCATACACACTGCCACAGGCCCACTCCCTGGACATGAGACAAGATCAGAGTTAGGGCAACGGATACAACTCCCCAACCAAACTTACTCCCACCAAGTTGATTCTGACTCATGGCGACTGTATAGGACAGGGCAGAACTGCCCCTGTGGGTGTCCAAGACTGGAACTCTTTACAGGAGTTGAAAGTCTGATCTATCTCTTGAGGAGTGGCTGGTGGCCTCAAACCACTAACCTTGTAGTTAACAGCCTGGCGTGTAACCACTGCACCATCCGGACCCCTGGTTCAGCAATGGTTAGCGGTTGTTTAATAATGTCTTTATCACATTCACAGACATGAGGAACCCATGAGAAGGGGCTCGCCTAGAAAAACCCGATGTTCCAGTTTGGACAGGTAGTTGAGTGTTGCTACATTAAGGGTTGGTGGTGGTGTAGTGTGATAAGCATTAGGCTGAGCCCGCCAGCTGTTCCACAGGAGAAAGACGGGGCTGTCTGTTCCTGTCAAGGTCTACAGGCTCAGAAACCCCCAGGAGCAGTTCTTCCCTGTCCTATAGGGTCACTGTGAATCACAGTGGACTCCGTGGTAGTGGGTTGGGGTGGGGGAGGTTGCTGGCTTATTTTGTGAATTAAAAAGAGAACTGGAGTCAGGGGGCGTCGGTGGTTGTTGGGTAGGTGGGCTGAGTTACTTAACCATAATCATCAGGGAGCATTAGCAAACCGAGTCATTAAGACCGCCATGCATTACGTGCATGCTTGCCTCCACACTGAGGTTCCCTGTGCCGTGATGGAAACGTGGCCGTGGATATCGGTGAGGTCGGCAGAACACAAGTCATACCGCTGATGTCACTGGGTTATACATGTGATGTGTGAAATTGGCAAATGGTGTCTCATATCTGTATTTTACAATATCTTAAAAAGCAGTCCCTTCCACACATCATCTTGGTCTGCCATCCAAAAAACTGCAGTCGATGAGCATGGGCCCTCTCTAGGCTCTTGCTGCTGAGTTTCAAAATCAGACTCAGAATGGCGGAGCCCTGAGCAGCGGACCATCTTGCTCCATGCCTCAGTTTCCTCCTTCACAAAATGAGATCCATCAGAGAGCCTGTCTCAAAGGATTTTGGGGGAAACCCAATGAGCCCACAATCAATACTCCCGGAAGCAGCAGCCAACAGCTCAAAGGAGGCATTGTGCTGGGCAAACCTGCTGCCCAGTGTTGACAAGCAAGGATGCCACTGGCAGACTAAGGTGCACCTGACCCAAGCCATCGAAGTGTCAATCACCTCGTATGTGTGAGAATTGGGCAGTGAGTAAGCAACACTGCAGAAGACTCGGTGCATTTGAACTACAGCGTTGGCGGACAATATTGTCAGAGCAACAAACGAATCAGTCTTGAAATAAGTACAGCCAGAAGAAAGCGATGGTGCCCGGCTATCAAAAGATACCGCGTCTAGGGTCTGAAGGGTTTGAAGATAAACAAGCAGCCATCTAGTCAAGAAGCAACCAAGCCGACATGGAAGAAGCACACGAGCCTGTGTGATCACAAGGTGTTGAAGGAATCAGGCATCTAAGAACAAAAAAAATCTTATCATTGTAAATGAGAGGGAGTGTGGAGTGGGGACCCAAGGCCTGTAAGTAACTGGACATCCCCTTACCGAAGGGTCACTTGGAGGAGACAAACCAGTTAGGGTGCAGTGTAGCAACGATGAAACATACAACTTTCCTCTAGTTCTTTAATGCTGCCCCCCCATCATGATCCCAATTCTATCTTATAAATCCAGCTAGATCAGAGCATATACATGGATACAGATAAGAGTTGGAAACACAGGGAATCCAGGACAGATAACCCCTTAGGACCAATAATGAGAGTATCAATACCAGGAGGGGAAGGGCAAGGTGGGGGAGAAAGGGGGAACCAATCACAATGATCTACATATAATCCCTTCCCAGGGGGACAGACAACAGAAAAGTGGGTGAAGGGAGACATTGGACAGTGTAAGACATGAAAAAGTAATCATTTTAAAATTATCAAGGGTTCATGAGGGAGGGGGGATGAGGGAAGGAGGGGGAAAAATGAGGAGCTGATACCAAGGGCTCAAGTAGAAAGCAAATGTTTTGAGAATGAGGATGGCAACAAACGTACAGATGTGCTTGACACAATGGCTGGCTGGCTGGCTGGATTGTGATTAGAGTTGTACAAGCCCCAAAAAATAGTAATAAATTTTAAAAGAAGAAGTAGTACAGCCAGAATGATCCTTTAGCAGTGAGGATGGTGAGACTGCAACTCACCTTCTTTGGGCATGTTATCTGGAGAGATCCGTCCCTGAAAAAGAACAAACATCATTCTGGGTAAAGTAGGGTCAGCAAAAAAAAAAAAAGAGGAAATCTCTCCAGGAGATGGATGGACAGTGGTTGAATAATGTGCTCAGTAACGGGGCCCTGTTTTCTTCTGTTGAACATGGCATTGCCCTGAGTCAGAACTGACTAGATGACACCTAACATCATCGAGCCAACGGTCAATGGTCAATTGCTCAGAATGGAGTAGGATCCAGTAAGCCGTTAGTCATCAACATCTTTATGCCAAATGCTTTTTTTTCCTGGTGGTGGTGGTGGTGGTGAATCTGCACAACCATCCCAGGAGGCAAGTTCCCCATTTACAGGGCCCAGAGAGGTTGAGACACCGACCCAAGGCCACGCAGAAAGAAGATGCAATGCAGGAATAGCAGAGAGGGGAGCAGCGTGCAAATATTCCACTGAGATTCATGATTCCTAAAGTCAAGGGCGGTATACAGTTAGCCCACCCTCTCCATCAAGCGCAGCTCCAGGGGATCTAGGGCAGCCAGGACCCCCACCCCCTACCCCTCCCCACCCCACCCCTACCGTGGGCTGCTGAGATGGGGGGGGGGGGAGCAGGGGATGAAAGGAGAAGGCGCAGCTGGGAAGGTGCAGGGGCCGTCTTCTCTGCACCAACCTTTCCGCTGTGATAGTTCAGGAGGTGAAAGCTCAGCTCTGCTCCAAGTGCAGATGACCACATGTAGGCTGAAGCTCCTGCGGTCGTTGGCCGTCTCCTCTGGCTGTCCCCCTCCCGCAGCCCCCCTTCGGGTTGTTGCCCCTCCGGGTAGGGAGGAGTCCTTTCCTTGGGGTTCCTCAGAACCCTCCGAGGGGCAGCTGGGTTCGAGGGCGGCTACAGACAAAGGAACCTCCAGGCCTGTTGGTCCTGTCGAGGGTTTTGAAAAGAATGTTCTCAGAATAACCCGCGAGCTCTCCAGCGTGCTGGGCCGGCAGCTCTGGCCAAGCCAGGCTGCTCATATCAAGATGCTCATCAAATGAGCCGGAGGCGGGAGGGAGCTCGGGCTGGCTCAGAACTGATTCCAGTGGGGGAGGGGGCGGGGGCAGGCTGCACAGCCACACATGACCGGGCAGTTACCAGTCAGCGGGGTGTTGTGTGCACCTCCTACAGACAGCAAAAGGACACTGCCCAGGAGAGGGTGGCAGTCAGAGGCCACAGCTGGCTGGGAGGAGCCACGGGGATCAAGAGCTGGTCTTCTGAGGCCACTGGGCCAGCTCCAGGGCAGGTGCTGGGGAGAGGAGCTCTGAGGGAAGAGGAGGATGCTGGGCCCATCTCTACCTGCCACCAGGAAATGTGCATCCTGGTCCTGTCCACCTGAGCTGTAGGGTGCAAGCCCTGTCCTAACCTTCCCCACCCCCGTGTGGCTTTAATCGCCTCTTGAACCTGGGTGTAGCTGGATCGATACATGAGGGAGTCTGGGGAGAAACGAGGGGTGAGGGGAGTTCTAACGCTCCTGCCCTGTTCCCTTGGGGAGAAACGAGGGGGGCAGCCAGGAGCGGGGCAAGTGCACTATCTGGGAAAGTCATCTGTCCTCCAGGCAGTTGTTGGTGCAGACCACACATCCACATGTCACACTGAAGAACTGTCCCCAAAGGCTTCCCAGGTCGCTCTTGTTGTGGGAACCGATTGGTTACCAGGTCTTTCTCCTGCTTAGCTGCAAGGTGGTATTGAACCCCAACCTTGTGGTTAGCAGACAAGGACTTCACTCCTGGGCCCGCAGGGGCTCCAAACAGAGCAGGGTTCAAATCCCAGCTCTGCCACTCAGTCAGGGGTGGGGGGTTAGCTCAGGTTCATGAGCTACCCCGCGGGGCGGGGGAGGTGGTCTTGACCGGATGAGATAATGCACACAGGGGCTTATAAGTGCTCCTGAAATGCTGTAGTGTCCTCTCCACCCTCCCTGGAAGGGCCGACTGACTTTGGGGGCAGCTAGTGGGGGGGGGGCGCTGGGGAGCACCCTTCTGTTGCCGCAGAGCTGAAGAAGAACATGCAGGTGCACCAGCTCTGCTCCTCTGAATGGGATCTAAGAGATAAGCAGATGAAATGGCAGAACTCGACTACAGAGAACCAGGTAGCGTTTTCTAATCTGTGCGTTCCCTCAAAGGAGCCTCCTGAAATATTGAAGGCAGGAAGAGGAGGAGGAGGAAGGCCTCCTTGCCCAGGGCAGCTGTCAGCCTTCTCCTGGATGCCCAGCAAGCAGGCATGGGTGGCAGATCAGCCACCACCCTGACCCCTGCTGGCGATCATCTGAGGGTGGGCCCCAGGACTTTGCTACAAAACACTGGACCCCGCTCTTGCTGTCTACTCCCTGGGAAATGTCTCCCAGCTCCCCAGATCCGGCCCCCTCCCGCCCCCACTAAGGCACCTGCAATCTCCAGAGCCATGGGCTTTGGGCATGAAAATGAGAGAGTGCAAAAAGTTCCCACACAAGGGTCATTATTTCTGGAGGTCGGACGGGAGAACAAAGCTTTTAATAAAGGCTTTCAGAGCCGCCTCAGAAGTGGCCTCAGCTCCGGCCTCCCTTCTCCCCCTACTGCAAATGCGGCCTCCTCCGTCAGTCCCTGGGTCCTGGGTCGGTGGGCCGCCACGCTCGTTCCACAGTGTAAGCAGCTTTATTCTGCATTCCCCTCCCACCGCCGCCTCACCCAGGGGCTGGGCCGAGGCTGCTCTGCTCATTAAAGCCTCCTCTTCGCAGCCAGAGAGCAGTGGAGGTCGAGGTAATTACCCAGATGATCCAGGAAGGGAGAGCTGGCCCCGGGTGGAAACAAGATGGCCTTGCAGGACGGATTCTTCTGAATGACCAGTGTCTCCCCCCCTGTCAGCTCTCCAGAGAAGGAACAAGGCTCTGAGGGACTGCTGGCCCACAACACGCATCAAATGGCACCAGGTAGTTTCCTGAGCGAGGAGGCCAAGTGGCCAGCCCCTTGGGGTCGGGAGCAGCCCTGTGCCCCCACCTCCTCCTACACCAGGGAAGAGCCCTCGCCTCCCTCCGATCTGGAAGCATCTCAGGAGAAGCTCCAGGGTCCGCAGACAGCCTTTAAACACGGCCATTTAGAGTTCTCTAATCCAGCTGAGCAGAAATTTCCAGATTTAAATTGTGCTCACCCGGGCATGATGAATGGTCTCAGACAGTCTTGAGTTCGCTGCAGCTTCCTCTGCCAGCAGTCAAGTCCTGATCTGACTCTGAAATCCACACCCTCAGAATCACACATGGCGCCAGGTGGGTATCCACAGACCCCACAGCCGCCCCCAGCTCCCACCTCACCTCACCTGACCACACTAGATAGCAACCAAGACATGACCAGCCAAGTTACACTTGACACATGATAAAGAGGCGCCTTATCAAGCCCTAGCGAAACTCAGGGCCAGAAGTCACCCACACCTGACCTGATCCCCTCCCAAGAGTGGGCTTTGAGCAAGTCACACCTGGGTGCCCTGTGCTTTAAGGAGGGTGACACTCGCTGTCATGGAATCCACGATGACCCCCAGCACCCCTGTGGGTTTCCAAGACTATAACTGTTCACGGAGTAGAAAGCCCCATTATTTTCCTTCGGAGACGCTGGTGGTTTCGAACTGCCCAGCATGCGGATTTCAGCCCAACGCCTAACCACCACACCATCAGGGCTTCTTTTAGGAGGATCATAGAATGTCATAGATGCCACCCCCCCCAGATCGTGTCTTGGGAGAAAGAATACATTGTCTACTCCAGTAAAGAGTTACAGTCTCAGAAATGTACAGGGGCAGTTCTACCCTGTCCCACAGGGTCACCATGAGTCTGAATGGGCTCAGTGACAGTGGGTATGAAGGGCTGTTTTTTTTTTTCAGACAGTGTCTGGAAGGAATCCTGGTGAAGCTGTGGATTAGGCATTGAGCTGCTAACCACAAGGTCAGTGGTTCAAAACCCCCAGCCACTCCAATGGATGAAGATGAGGAACTCTGCTGAGCTGTCTTGGAAACCCAGCACAGGAACACTGTGGTTGGAATCCATTGAGGGCAGTGGTTTGGTCTGGGGATTGACAGCGTCAGGAGTGCCACGTGTCAGCTGCTAACCAGAAGGTTGTCGGTTCAAGTCCACCCAGAGGTGCCGTGGAACAAAGGCCTGGAGATCTTGACTTCTAAAACAGCGACATTAAAAACCCTGTGGAGCCCGGTTCTACTCTGACACGGAGGGCACCATAGGGTGGAGTCAACTGGTTCGGGCGTGGTGTCTGGCTCACTGTCTAAAAAAAGCCAACATTTGTTACTCATTCCACAACCTCCACAAAAGCATAGGACGTACAAGACAGCTTCACTTGACTCCCCACACAGCTGGGCGAGGTTGACCTAAGACACCTTTCCCCAGGTGCTCTTGGCTACTCTCGCACCAGATGGCGGCTCCCTTGGAGCTGATGTGTGTACATGCTCCTTGCACCCTCACTGCGCGAGTGGAGACCTCGGGGTCAGAGGATGGAAGTTCTGCTCAAATGCTGTCTCCATCTACAGAGGACTCGTGTGAAGACCATTTGTTTGATGGGAAGAGGAGTCCCCCGACCCAAGAGGAGTGTGGGACACCACCCCACCCCACCCATGTCACTCTTATTGGGTTCTCCTAAAGTCCTTGAAGGAGGCTGCTAGTAGGTGGGATGGAGGGGTGGGTATAGGAGCATGGAGGGGCGTCCCTGCCTGAGTCACTCAGTTGTTGGCAGGGGACATCTGTTTTCACACTGCGTGTCAGGGACCCCTAGGCCCACAAAGGTGCTCCGGGGGCTGCAGAGGTGGTGTGTGCGCCCACAGAGCCACGGGCGGCGGGGAGGGGGGAACTCCTTAGAAAGCAGAACAGACAGCCCCAGAGCAGAAGGGACCAATAATGACCACAGCCAGGCTATTCCTTGGGCTTTATTATCTTACAATGTTTATTTGTTTGTTTTCTTTTTTCACCTGCCCTGCATCCTCCAGCCAGGCTACAGTTTCTCAGGGGACAAGGAAGCCTTTTGGTCCAGCAGGCATTTGTTAAGCACTGGCCGTAGGAGCCAGACATGGGAAGCCCCCGCCCCCCACTCATGGGCGAGTCTGGCCAGCCATCATCACTGTTGGGCGCCTTCAGGTTGATGTTGACAGTGTAGGACTGCCCCCACAGAGGGTTTCTTTACAGGTGGGAGAATGATCTACGGCCTGAGAAACCCACGGGGGCAGCCCTGTCCTGTCCCACATGGTTGCCACGTGTGGGAAATCCACTGACTGGCAGGGGGGTTGGCTTTACAGCAGCAGATTGGCAGGCCTTTCTCTAGCATCGCCTCGGGATGGGTTCGAACTACCAACCTTTCCATTAGCAGCTGAGCGCTGTAGTCATTGCAGGAAAAGGACTCCTAATGGCTCCAGCAGGGAGCAGTAAAGTCCCTCTGGGGTGTGGGCCCGTAAAGGTGCCACAGGAGAAAGAGCAGCTGGCTGTCTACAGCCGGTCCCTGAGGGTGCTGTGCAGCCTCTCCCGGGACTCCCATCTGGGGAAATGCACCGAATGGACACTGGCAGGTGTGAAGCGCAGGAGCATCCAGGTGTGGGTCTCGCAGGGCCCACGAGAGAGAAGAGCAGGGAGCTGGATCCCGGAAGGAGGAGGCGCCCAGAGCCGCTGCCAGGGGAAGGGATGCATGTGTCCAGGTTCCCGCTGGGATCCTGCCAGCAGCAAAGACAATTAACTGAAGGCAGCGGGGCTTCGCGGAGGATGGTGTTATGGGGAAGGCCAGGGACAGTCAGTAAGCTTGAGTAGAGCGGAAGCTTAAAAAAATAATAAATCAAAGGATTGTGTGTGGCTAGAGCTGGTAGAAAGAGGGGCCCGACCGCTGGCTGTGGGGATTTGGACTTGGGTGAAATGGGGCCGTTCCTCAGACTCCAAGAGTAGTTAGTGCACGATGGGAAATATCAGAATTGAGTGGGGGGTTGGGAGGAGGGTCACAGCTGCAGGCACGCCTCGGCCACCCCCAATAAAGCAGGGGTCCCAAGTTCTCCCTAGAGGACCGCGGTCGGCCGCCTCCTTTCTCCTGCAGCTCCATTCAAAGTCCTGGTCTCCCCTGTCCCTGCCCGCGCGTCCCCAGGAGCTGCGGGCCCAGGGCCCCCTGGGCGGGGAGGGTGCACTGCTGCCTCGGGCTGGCCAGGAGGAGAGAGGCGTGGCCCCGGGGCCTGGAGGTGCCCGCGCCGTCTCCCAGAGGTGACCCACATCTGGGGCTTCCGGAAACCTGACCTGGCCCTCGTACTACCACTCAAGCGTATCCATTCATCGCCAGACAGAGGCACGGCGAGGTGCACGGAGGGACACGCCACGCGTCCGCGCGCGCGCACACGCAAACACACACACACACACACACACACACACTCTACACCCAGGGTCGGGGCCGGGAGGCCGGGGTCCTGGGTGGGGTAAGAGAGGGGGCTGGGCACGTGGCTTCGTTCCGTTCCCCCTGGGAAGCCCTCGGTCCCCTAGCATCCTTCGCTCCAATAATGTGAATGAAGCCGACAGAAGGGGAGAGCGCGCGCGCGCGCGCAGGGGAGCGGAGCGCAGAGCCGGCTGGGGAGCCGCGGAGAGGGGCGCGGGGCGCGGCCCTGGAGCGCGGCGGCGGCAGCGGCGCGGAGGGCGCGGGAGGAGGCGCGGGCGGGAGGGCGGGCCGAGAGGGAGGAGCCCCCGTCCTCCGCCGCCGCCGCCGCCGCCAGCCCGCCCGGCGGCCCGCGCAGCCCGCACTCGCCGCCCGCGCGCTCCGAGTTTGAGCCCCGGCGGGCCGGCGCGGGTCGGAGCGCGCAGCGCGGCGCCGCCCCCCGGCCCTTGCCCGGCCGGCGCGGCGCGCGGAGGAAGCGGCAGGCGGGCGCGGCGGGCGGGCCGGCGGGCGGCGGACTATGAGGCGCCCACCATGGTGCGATGCGACCGCGGGCTGCAGATGCTGCTGACCACGGCCGGAGCCTTCGCCGCCTTCTCGCTCATGGCCGTCGCCATCGGCACCGACTACTGGCTCTACTCCAGCGCGCACAACTGCAACGGCACCAACCTGACCATGGACGACGGGCCCCAGCCCCGCCGCGCCCGCGGAGACCTCACCCACTCGGGGCTGTGGCGGGTGTGCTGCATCGAAGGTACGACCGGCCCGGACCTCCAAGCACACGCGCGCGCACACACACGCACACACACACACACACACACACACACACACACGCACACACACACCGCCCGGGGCGAGGGCCGGGGAGGGTGGGCACGGCGCTGGCTCCGCGCGAGACACAAAGGAGCAGGTGCGGCGGGCGGATCTCCTCGCGGGCAGCTGTGCATCGGCTCGGGGTTCCTCCTGCCCAGTGGCCCCCAATATAGGGATCCCACAAACTCTCTGCTCGCACACGCACACCCCCTCGCAACAGACACAATGAAACACACTGAAACTCACGCTCGCGCGCGCGTAGCCGGAACCGGAGCGATCCCCAGGGGCAGCGCGGGCGCCCCTGGGGAGGTGGAGGCTGGCGAGGGGGTGGGAGGAGGATGCGGGGGGTTGTGTGTAGGGGGAGCGGACGGGCGAGAAGGGGAGGGGGAGGGGAAAGAGTTGCTTGGCAACCGGTGTCTGCGATTGCTATGGGAACTGGCCATCCTGGGCGGGGCCGGCCGGGGGCGGGGAGCCAGGCCACCCGCCGCTCGCTCCAGCCCCCAGGCCCGGGATGGGGATGGGGGTGGGGTGAGCCCAGGGTAGGGGTGGGGTAGGCCCCGAGTGGGTCCAAGGGAGCCGAGAGCCTGTCCCCTGCCCCCCGCCTCCTCTTCCACACGGTCACCGGGCCGCTTCCCCTGCGCTGTGGGGAGGGGGGAGGAAGGGTCGACACCGAGGGCCCCCACTTTGCCCAGGTGAAGGCAGCGAGCCCTCTGCTCTGGGCCCACGTCACGGAGGCTGCGGGAGACCTTGGCTGGGAACTGGGGTTGCGCAGCGAGCCCGAGCGGCCCGAGGGGCGTGGTCGTCCGTCGAGGTGGTGGGCACCTCGATCGCCTCCCTCCAGACGTGCGCTGAGCCCGAACAGCTGCGGCTGTGAGAGTGGACATGCTGTCAGCGTCTAGGCTAGGTGCTTCCGGGACGGCGCGGACCGGCCCCTCCCGGAATGGCCCTGCCGTCTCTCACGCCCAAAGGCGCCCGCTCGCCTGCGCGTCAGCCCAGCTGCGGAACTTGAACTAACAGGTGGTGGTGGCAGGGTTCGTCCACTGCGGCCCGGCCCGCTGCTTGTTCTTGCCTTTGAATGGAGCGGGGCAGGGGTGGGGAGTGGGGAGGGTGTGAAAACAGGAGGTGTGTGGGGGGGGGTGGTGGCCGAGCGTTCCTTGCATTTTTCAAAAATCCTCGGACCGACTTGCGCCCTCTTTGGAATCGCCCGCTGTGTTAACCCAGCCCCTTGGCGGTGAAGGAAGTTCTGTCGCACATCCCACCTTGGTTACTGCGGTGACAGCCCCTGCTGATCGTTCCGCGTGGCTGAGTCCTAGTGGAGGTGGGTAGGGAATCGGCCAAAGGCTAGCCCTCTGCTGGCTGCATCTGGATGCCTCTTAAAAAGGGAGGGCTTTGTAAAGTTCTGTGCGTCTGGTAGGGGCCGAACATGCTCTCACTCTGCCCCCTCTCCCCGTCTGGAATCACGCCCACCCCTGCCCCCAACAATCTCTGGCATAGGAAGTTCGCTTGCCCTTTGCAGTTTCGAGCTTAATGCCAGGGATCAGTGGAACCTTCAAGTCGCACAATCCAGTAGTTGGGGAGACACAGCCTCGCAAAGCCAGAGAGCACCTTCCTCCCTCCGCTTGAAAAAATATCTGTTCCTTTCTTTCTTCCTTTTTTTTCCCTTTGGTATGCAATTGCTCAGATTGTCAACACCAGCTCCTCTCACACTGCCAACGTGCCCACATCACTACCTGCCACGGCGCCTGCGGGTTCTGCCCCCGAAGGTACTGCCTTCAGGCCCTGCCACCACCCCAGGCACACCTGAACCGCAGGCCAGCCACATTCCCCCCCCCCCCAGAGTGGGCTAAGCATCCTGCTGGCAAGCCTGGCCTCCGCAGAGCAGCCCGGTGCCACCTTTATTAATTCCTCACCCTAATTAGGATTGATGCTGAACTTAGCATCTTGCCAGCTGCCTCCAGCCGTTCATCAAGAAAGCCCCGAGCTGATGTGGGCAGCTGGCTCCGCTGGCAGAGGGAGGGGGTGCAGTGGGGACAGCCATCTGGGGGACTTCACAGGAGGAACTGGGCTGCCTCTGTCATCCTCACAAGCTCTGGGGTTCTGCTGCCAAGTCAGACTACATCGGAGGCTCAGAACAGCCCCCTGGGACCCGGAGCTGGGAGGGCTCCTGGAAGGTGTCTTGGATTCTGGAAGGTGTCTGGGAGGGCTTCTGGAAGGTGGTTCCGCCACCTGGATGAGAACTGCCAACTTTAGAACTAAGAGCCCTTGCTGGAAGCCACAGCTCCAGCCCTGTGACACCGTCTGTCATGCTGCCACCTGGCCAGCAAGTGGCTAGGGCAGCATCCCCAGACAGCACATTAACCCCAGGCCACCTCCTGAGGACCTGACCTCCATAGTGGCCTCCGAGGGTAAAACACACTCTTTCCACCTGTTCTCTAGCAAAGCGCCTTCAAAGCAGTGCATACACACACTTTTTTTTTTTTAATTAAAAGGCCAAGGCTCCAAGCTGGAACAGAAGTGCTGCAGGCCTGGAGGCTGGGTTGCACTCAGAAGGCTCGCTGACAACTCGCTAAAAGCCCCTTCCGTTTCCTGGCTGTCCCCTCCCTCCCCCAGGGGAGTGGGAGCCCAACTCCTCTGTGTGCTCAAGGGGTCCCTGTAATGTCAGGGCTTTTCTGCCCCCTCCCCCAAACACACCCTGCAGAGGGCTCCCCCTGCTGCCCCCTCTTTTGTCCTTAGACATTCAGACAGCCTAAGCAGGATCTGTGGGGGGCTGCGTAGTTAGCCCACTGAAGCCTGCAGAGGAGGGAACTGAGGCCGAAAGTGGCGGAGGGGCCTTTCCCTGAGAGAGATCCAGTTAGGAGGTGACAGGTCAGGATTTTAACCTTTGTCTCACGACACAGATCTTTCCACCCAAACAGCCTGCCGGTTCCCCAACCGCATCCGGGTTGCCGTTAAAAATAGACCCGAGCACTGGACTACCCGGTGGCGCCAGCGCAGGGCATCAAGGCGGCGAAAAGGTGGCCGGTACCGCTGACACACACATTGCATAACACACCCTTTCTCTCCTCCTCTCTCTCTCCCTTTCCCACTGTCTCGCCTTCCCTGTTCCTGCCATCCAGTTCTGGGTTGGCCTGCCCCCACCATCTTCAGACCCATGGGCCCCACCACTCCAACATCCCGCCCAATTCACTCTCTTTTTATCTTTGATGGCACCCAGCACGAGGCTGGGGACAAAGAACAGGAGCCATACATCTTTGTGGATGCCATAGCCAAAGCGTTACTAGGGAGCATTGGTCCGACCTCAAATGCCTTTTGGAATTCAGGGTGTATCTGGCCTAAGCAAACCTCTGTGTGCTAAGGCACCGAAGACCCCTGAGAACCGGACGAGGAAGCACTGACCTGAGGGGACGTGGCTTATGCCAGAGCCACGCCCACCGATCCAGAGGGCTCTGACCCGGAGAATAAAATGTCCTGGCAGGGGTCAGCCTCCACCTCACCCTTCTCACATCCCCTCCCATACCATCTATGGATGAACCCCCACCCCACCCCCCTCCACACCAGCAGAAGTCTGCTAGAGCCCTACCCTGCCAGTCTCCACAGCAGGGGCCGCCTGCTACCCATGACATGCCTAGCTCTGGGCAGAAGGTACAGAGAAGGCCCCCAGAAACTGAGGACCCGAGGGTGCTTTTCCCTCCCAGCAGGGCCCTGGTGGTGAGTCAAACGCAATGGCATACAGAGAGATACCCCTGCAACTCCAGCTGCCCAGGGGTGAGGAGCAGGGCCCCTCCCCCAACACCTGGAGCCCTTTCCTTACAGATCAGCTGGCAGTGAATGTTTTGGTGTATGTGTCAACAGGAACCCTGGGTGGCTAGTGGGTTATATACATTGGGCTGCTAACCACAAGGTCATCAGTTCTAATCCACCAACTAATTCTCAGGAGAAAGACCCACAGGGGCAGTTCTACCCAGCCCTGTAGGGTGTCTTTGAGTCAGCTTCCACTTGAAGGCAGAGAGTGAGTTTTACCTTCTGGAGGGCTGGGTCAGCTGTGCAATCCAGCAGCCACTCCTTGGGCGGGCAGACCTGATGAGCTGCTCCTGGGAAGGTGACCAAGTCACATGGGGTCCCTATGGGAGAAGGGACTTGGGGGTTTCCTTCAGGAGAAAGTCCCTTACTGAGAATGCAGGACATCCTTTAGCCAGGAGGCTTGGAGGGGGGATGGGGTGTGCAGGGGAGACCACCCATTCCACCTCCGCTACTAAGGAGTTGTGAGTGATCAGCCTAAGCCCCTGCCCTGCTTCACACACGGTCCTGGGGTCCCCGCCCTGCAGGCTGGCAGTCCTGAGCAGCACTTAGGCAAATAGTGGTGCTGGGAGCCTCTGCGGGCGGGCGGGCAGGGTGCTCAAACCCAAACCCAACTCTGCCATCCAGACCCATCTCACTCATGGTGACCTTAGAGGACAGGGTAGAACCACCCCTGTGGCTCTCTGCCCGCCATGGACAGTGCAGAGGGGACTGTACACTTGACCACGCTGAGCCGAGCCTCCCCCTCCTCCTCCTACTTTCTGAGAGACTGACGGGACAGGGAGTGCTATGTTGGGGTGCTGGAGACAGCCCTCTGTCTGGTTTTCCTCTCCTCAAATTTCAGGGGAGTCCCTAGGTGGTGCACATGGTGAGTGTGCTGGGCTGCTACCCACCTTCAAGGAGTGCAGTTCAAATCCACCCAGGAGCACCTTGGAAGAAAGGCTTGGCAAACCTCCTCTTACAAAATAAGGCATGGAAAACCCTGTAGAGCACAGGTTTGCTCTGACACCCAGGGGACACGACTCTGAATTGACTTGACAGTAACTGGTAACTAGCTACATCAACACCTCTCTGCCACACCCACCCACCCACCCAGATTTCTGACCATACGTTAAGCCAACCTCCTCCATAAAGCCATCCCCACACTCCTTCCTTGGGGTCCTCAAGTGCTCATGTTCTCCTGCCCCAGGAGATTGACTTCCAGCACCCATCCTGCATGGTAAACCCCACTCTCCCGGCACCCTTCCTGCTGTGTACAACCTCCCCGACTTTCAAGGTGTACAGACTAGATGCAGGTCACTCCTAGTGAAAACATGTGAAACAGTTCACTCTAGAGTAGTAAGTAAGCACTAATTAGCCCATGCTTACCTGGTTCCCGGGGTCCTTCTTGGTCACGGATGGATGAACATTTGAATAGAGGTTTGTTGATTGTGTAGGAAGAGAGACAGATGGCAGGCAGGCCTCCAAGTGGAATCTTTGATGTGGTTAAAAACTGGGGAGCAGAGAGGGTGTTAGCACAAGTAATCCAGTGCTTACCTTGCTTATGGGGTGCTCCAACACTGACGAGCACTGAAATCAGGAACCTGAGATGGTGTACAAGCTCTGCCACGTGTGAGCTGTGTGTCTTCAGACAAGTTGCCTAACTTCTCTGAGCTCCAATGCCTTCATTGTGAAATGGGAGCATTGTAGACTCACTCTTCTGGGATTGGTGTGAAGGTTTCAGGAGAAAACACACAGCATATCCCTCACCATGCCCGGCCCCCTGCAGATGTTCAGAGAGTGCCATTTCCAAAGAGAACATGTGAAGTGTCCCCGGCAGTTATGCGACCCTATGTGGCAGTGGGTCAAAGAAGCCGGGCCCCCCTTGGGTGGGGTGGGTGGGAGGTTCTGGTTCTCTTTCCACCGCCTCCACAATCGCTGTCACTTCGGTGAGCCGTGAAATTGGGGCCGGGAGGGCTCTCAGTGAGGAGCTGCACTCAGCTGCAGCACCAAGGCAGTGTCAGGGCCCTGCTGGCAGCTGCGCCCCTTATCCCGTTTTCTGGTTCAGTGGCTTGGTTGCATGTCCAGCCTGCCCACCCTGGCCCGGCGGGGTGGGGGTGGGGGGGCAGAGAGCAGCCAGGGAGGAGCATGACAGCGCTGGGGGTGGATGTGGGGACTGAGTGGCGTGGTTATTGATACCTGACTCACAGAACCAAAGTGTCTTGGGTACTTCGCTGATGCCAGAGGCACAGAGAGGCATCCTAGCATACCAAATTTGCCCGTCCAGTGCCCACTGAGCCCCTGCTGGTTGCCATCGTCTGTGTCAGGTGCTCGGACGACAGCTGTGAATTTTTAGAGCTGCGCGTAGGGCTTGTGCAAAGATGGGGAGGGTCTGGGGTGCAGAAGTCCCCCAAAAGGGAGTGAGAGCCTGTGAACTGGTCCCAATGCTACCGCTGGCCATCGGGACAATCTTCTGCTTCTTCCCTAACCTGGAGCCCCACCTGGCTGTCAGATTGGCTAATGATGCCTATTCTGTCTTCCATCCTCCCTGCCGCCACTCACCCACACGTCCTCCCTCCACCTCCTATTGCCATCATCGTCCTCTGTCCATCCACTCACCCACCCCACCTACCCTCCCTCTACCTCCCTTCCACTTCTATCAGTACCCTCCTCCCTCCATCCTCCATCTCTGCCCTTCCATCCTCCATCCACCCTCCTTCCTCCACCCTCCATCCTCATCTCCTTCCTCCCTCATCCAGCCCCCTCCCGCCCGCCCACCCTTCTTCTTTCCTGCCTCAGTTCATCTTCAATTCCTCCATACTTCCCACCCACCTCCCCTCTATCCTTCATCTCCCTACCATTTCCACCACCCATTCCCCCTCCATCTGCCTTCCCTCTCTGCCTCAATCCTCCCTCCGTCCTCCCTCCATCTGTCCTCCATCCTCCTTCATCTCCACCATCCACCTTCCCTCCATTTATCCTTCCCCATTGTGTCTGTCTCGCTTCTCCTTGCTCCCTCCTCCATCTTTCTTCCATCCATCCTCCATCCTTCCCACTCATCCTCCCTCCATCCCTCTCTTCCTTCATCTCCTGTTCATCTTCCATCTCTCCTCCATCCATTTGTCTTCCAGCCTTCCTTTCTTCATCTCTCTAGTTATCCTCCCTCCTGCCTTCATCTTTCCCACCTCCCTCTCCACCCTCCCTCCACCCATATTCCCTTCATTCCTGCATCCCTCTACCCTCTCTCCCTCTCCCCATCCCGCGTCTCTTTACCCTGCTGCGCCCCCCATGGGCATTGCCTCGCCCGCCTTCCATGAAGCATCCAAAGAGACATCTCAGGGCAGTGCTCCCACCGCGGCCCCACACAAGGGCCAACTTGGACTTCCTGGAAACACCGGTGACTTTCCCGTTGCGGTTTTGCTTCAAAGCCTTGCTTTCGCTCTGACACCTTGGCAGGAACAGCATGTGTCGGTGGCTTCTCCCGTTGGAAGTGTTGTTGCTGGCTAGTCTGACCTGGTTTCCAGAGAACCGCTCCGGTCCCCTTTCCCACCCACTGGGTCATTAGTTCAGCCACCCAGCAAACGCCAAGAGCGTGTCTCGTGCCAAGCACACTGGAGGATGCTGGGGCGACAGGGTGAGCTCGGGGAGACAATCCCTCTGCGCTCCTGCCACCTCTCCCCTGTCCCATCCCTGCCCTGCTCTCAACAGACCTGGCAGGGCTACTGCTGCAGCCCTCTCTACGCCTCTGTCCCCCCACCCAGATGCCTTTAGTCACATCATCCTGGCACGACGACTGCCCTCCGGCCCCTGGGCTAGCCAGAACGATCTTTCCAAAATGCCCATCTCCCCAGCTGGAAACTCTTCCACAGGACCACATCCTGCTTGTGATAACAGCGGGTCCTTGCCCGGGTCCAGGAAGCCCTATGTGCGCTTCGCTGACCGCAAGGGAGTCAGTGTCATTGCTCGTGAAATACAGGTTTGGGTCAAAATGATCTGCATTGGCCTCCTGGCTGTATCCAGGATTGGCTATCGGACTTCAGGCCAGTTCCTCGCCCTCTGAGTCTCAGGGGTGCCCAGGTGGTCTGACGCCTGTGGTCAGAGAAGCCCGCCCAGGTCACAAAGGGCCTTCCTTTCACGCCGAGCTCCGGAAACCTTGCTCCTGAAGGCAGTGGGCAGGGTTTTTCGTTGAGACCCCTCCCTATAGGACAGGTGGGTTAGTGCCAGGAGACCCACCCCCAGGGCACCCGGAGGTTGGTGCAGCCATCCTGGGGTGAAGTGACAGGGTCTGAACGGAGGCAGTAGCCTGGGGGGAACCGTAGCTGTTGGATGTCCAAGAAGGACAGATGGATCCAAAGGTTCTCGCAGGCCTCGTGGACTGGCTGGGTGCAGTGGGGGTGACTCGGGAGGTGCCAGGCAGTGCTCAGCCTGGGGGTACTCCAAGGCACAGCACATGAGAGGAGGTCCCAGAGTGGGTGAGGAGATTCTGACTTCCGGCCAGCGGTCCATGCAGAGTGGGAGGCCCCTGGAGGCACGTCCCACCTGGGCAGGGAAGCTTCCCCCTGGTGATACGCCGACAGGCTGTCAATGTTTAACCCCAGAGGCCTGAGTGTTTCCCCACAGGATGTGTGGCACCGTGGCAGCCGTGTTTTCTGAAACAAAATAGACCGAAGAGCGGGGTGACAGGTTTGGAAGTGATCCTGGATGGGGGAGGGGGTGGTGCCAGAGCTTCCCCTACTGGGGTGCTCTCTCACAGGTTGGCATCTCTGGGGTCTTTGGAGGGGAAGGGAATCCAGAACATTGAAAATCAGGCCTGACAATGAGAAAACTCCAGGCCCTGTGACAAGATATGGCAGAGGGCGCTGGGACTGCAGGGAAGGTGGAGGGTCTTGATGGCGTCGAGCTTGCTATCTGGGTTGAGAAGTAGAGGTGGGTGCTGACTTCCCCTCTTTTGTGCTTTTTCCAAAGGGTGGCCACAAAGACAGCACCCACAGAGCCAGGCTAAGCCTCGGCGAGCAGCCTCGCCTGACACTTGTCACTGAGCATTTGGGGGACACCTCTTTGAAGGCATGATGTTGTGGGTTATAGGAAGCCCCCAGGAACTCGCTGTGCGGTTGTGGGGACCCCAGTCACAGGAAAGATTAGTGGCATACAGGCGGCACAGGGTGTGGGCGAGAGCAAGCCCTGGGTGCCAGGCGATCCTTCTGGGTCTCGCACTGTCCTGCCTCAGAGGGTTGTTGGGAGGATGAAATGGAAGTTCAGGCAACGCCCCAGGTCCAGAGACTTCACAACAGGCTGGACATGAACAGCAGGGCTTACCCCTGCCGAGCCTGCTGCTGTCGTGGGTACTAGTGGTGAGCTGCAAGGTCAGCAGTAGGACGCCACCCACAGCTCCTTGGGAATGGCGGGGCTCTCCAGTCGGGTCAAGAGTGACAGTCTCGGACACTCAACGGGGCAGCTCTGTCCTGCCCTATTGGGTCGCTTGAGTTTGCTTTTTCGGTTACCGCTGGCACCTTCCCGTGTGGTGCAACCAATTAAGGTGTCCAGCTACTTACTGACCGGCTCGAGGCACCTCCAGACACAGTCCCGGAGATCCACTCGCGGGAGAAACCAAATACACACTCACAAAACGTCCCACCCGACTGACCACGCGTGAGTGCTCTGATACGCAGGGGCCGCCAGGAGTCCCAGCAGCACCTGGCCTGGTTTCCTGAGGATGGATGTCGGTTGATGACTTGGAGAAGTTGGGGGACAGGGTGGTTAAGATGGCGGAGGAGGGCCCAGGTCCTGCAGTCAGGCAGGATTTGAACCCAGGCCCTTGCTGGCCCTAGGCTAGGGCCTTCTGGGCATCTCAGCACGCTTCTCTGAAACGTGGGTGTCTTCGCCACGATGGGACCTGTGGGGGCTTAGGCTTGGGGCTGCGATGGAAAAAGTCACAGGTGTGGGGGTTATTCTCACTGGCTTACCCCGAAAACCCAGAGTGTGGTGCGGAATGCGATGGGGGACGGGGGACCCCAGAGTGAGGAGCAGATCTCCGGAGGAGGGATCTTTGAAAAGCTGCCCACTTTACCCTTACCTCCCAGACCAAACCACGGGCTTGGCAAGGCACACAGAGCCCCCAAAGACTCGCTGAGGACATCTCGGGACACCCAGGCTCCTGTCCAGGGCCCGGCCAGCCAGGCCAGGGCCTAGTCACCAGCTCACGGTGGACAGGCGGCGGCGGTGGAGGCCACCCTGTGCCCACTCTGAAAATCTGCGATAACAAGCGTGCATTGATGGCCCCGCTCCCCAGGGAAGCGCACTGTCCCACGCATCTGAGCCGAGCCCAGCCGCTTCGTCGCTTCAGCAGTTTGGCATGTCACACAAAGGAGCTCAGATTTCTCCTGATGTCCAACTCTTCTTGCATGGACAATGGCTTTTGTTGTCTCACTGCCCACGGATTCCTTGCGTGTGAGACATGGCCAGATGCCTGGGGAGAGGACCCCGTTTACTTGATGGCCCAAGGCACCCCCTGCCTCTGCCTTGACCAGGCCTGTGGTCTGCAGCCTTGAGCATCTGCCTCTGCCTCTCCCCCACCCCCCCATCACCACCCCAGGCCTGGGCCCAGCCACACCCCCACCCTGTCGCGCTCCTTCCCAGGTGGTGGCAGCTTTTAAATGTGTCCCACAGCCCCTGTTTGGGCAGCTGCCACTCCCAACGTCCCCTCGACTCCCACCCAGGGCCACCTGGCCAGGTGAAATGAACCTCTGTTCCAAGCACCCCCTAAAACCACCTCCACCTTCTCTGCCCCGCCTCCCCCCTCCCCGCTCCCACCTTCCCTCTTATTTGTACTCCTTTGTTTCCTTCCCCTTTTATTTTTAAACCACCCCAGCTCGCCCCTGCTTCCTGCTCAAGTCTTTGAAAAGTTCTTGAGGCATTTGCTGGGATAGAAAAAGGTACAATTTAAACGCGTGACTGTTGGGAGCATTATTAAACATGCGTAGAATCCATTCAACAGCAAACGGAGCGCACCAGAGCCTCACAGCTGAGGAACCTCAAGAGATCACCTGCTTGACAACGGTGGGCGCAGGTCAGGTTCCAGACCACACTCACTGACATCCAGTTCACGCCCACTCGCGGTGGCCCTGTGGGACAGGGCAGAACGGCCCCTGTGGGCTTCTGCGGCTGTGAGTCTTCACAGGAGTAGAAAGCCTCATCTTTCTCCCGCAGAGCGGCTGGTGGTTTTGAACTGCAGACCTTGTAGCTAGCCGCCCAGTGAGTAACCTGATAGACCACCAAGGCTTTCCACGTCAGATTAGGCCAGAGGAAAAGTTTTGGAAGGAAGTGCACTTGAACCTGAAAATAGTGGTCCTGGGAGCTGGTTGGAGCCCCTCCTGGTAGCCTAGTGATTACGCATGGGGCTATTACCTGCAAGGTCGACAATTAGCAACCGCTAGGCAGCTCTTTGGGAGAAAGACGGGGCTTTCCAATCCTGTAAACAGTGACAGTCTTGGAAGCCCATGGGGGCAGTTCCACCTGGTCCTAGAGGGTCCCTGTGGGTCAGCATCCACTCAAGACTGAGTTTTGAGGACTGGTTTTTAGTTTTTCTTGGTTTGGACTTTTGCTGGGGTTTTTTTGCACCCAGAACTAGCTGGGGAGATCTCAGCAGACGAGTGTGTCCAGAGATGCTCCCCACAAGTTTTTGCCAAGGTCACAGGGCGTTCTTGGAGGTGCTTGGACAACAGAGAAGTGGGCAGAGGGGCTATTGAGGAAGAGTGTTACTGGGCAGGACGACTGAGCTGGAGGGACGAGAGAGGAAGAGGCAGCTGTGGAAACCCAGGAGCCGCCACTGCACCCACGAGGCCTTCTGCTCTGGGTCGGGATCCCCCCTGCCAATCTCGGGGGCCCCTCTTTGCCACTATCCTCAGGGCGCTCTCTTCAGCACCATGGCCTGTGGCACTCAATCGGTGTCCTGGCCTGCAGCCTGGTGGCTAGTGGCTTTCCTCCCTCCTTAGGCAATGCCAAGGGATGCTTGCTCCCAGCTTTGCCCCTGTCGACAATAGCTCACAGTGGCTTCTCGCCATTGTCTTTTTCATTGTGCCTGATATCCTAGCGACCCAGGGCCAAGAACCTCCCCGAGGGTCTGTGTCTGAGTAGGCTGCACCACACAGCTAACAACCGTCACCTCTGGTAGGTTCGGTACTTCCTTGGACTGGTTGCTTTTAGGACCTGTCGTTTGAAAATCAAGTTTTCCATTGTGTTACAGGGAAGACAGTCACTGTGATCCAGTTACCCCCCCCCACAGCAACCCTGTAGGACCAACTAGACCTGCTCCGTCGGGTTCCAAAGACTGTGGCTCTTTATAGAAGCAGACGGCCTCCTCTTTCTCCCACAGAGCTGCTGCTTGGGGGCTCGAACCACCAACCTTGTGGTTAACCACCTGATGCTTAACCTACTGTGCTACCAAAGTTTCTTTTGGGAACATCAATAAACCTGGCAATTGAATTTTAAAAAAAAAAGGCATCGGGTCCCTGAACGGTTAACTCTGTCAGTAGATCACGCCTAGGATGAGGGCTGGACCTTATCTGGTTTCCAAACTGTTCGGCAATCCTGGTTTGTATTGTTTTCTCCGGTTTTGTGTATTCACAGTAAAACAGTGGTTTTCAACCTTCCTGATTCCGCGGCCCTTTCATACAGTTCCTCATGTGGTGGTGCCCCCCCAACCATGACATTATTTTCGTTGCTACTTCATAACTGTCATTTTGCTACTGTGATGAATCAGGCATCCTGTGAACGGGTTGTTTTATTCCCCCAAAGGGGTCGCGACCCACATGTTGAGAACCCCTGCAGTAGAGTGTCTCGGAGGTCTTTTGTCAATGGAGGTCACCTCTTGAAGCTGTGTTTTTCTGCTTTTCCGGTTTTCGGTCTATGAAACCCAGGATTGATGAACCTATAGAGACAGCAGGCAGAATAAGGGGCTCGTGGGGGGTGGGGGGCGGTAAACGGGAGAGGATGCCAAGGCGTCCATGTAGACAACGAATGCTTGGAAAGTGTGGCAGCAATGGTTCGTTCTACTTTCCGTGATTGAAGTTTGGAATGCGGTATGTATGAAATGCCAACAGATTAAAAGAGAGGGGAAAAAGAGCCGCAGGTCCCAGCCCCAGCCCCGAGGCAGCTGAGTGGATGTGCGACGTCATTCAGAACGGAGGTGGGCGTTGCTTTGTTCAAACCCGCTTCAGGCACCACGCCCAGCCACCTCTCGCTGCCTTTGGTTCCCGGTCTGCCTGGCCTTGTAGCCGCCTGATTCCTGGCCGGAAGCCTGTCTTTATTCCTTGTCAGCACGCTCTACTCACTGGCTCCACGTTCCTCGAAGTCCATGTCCTGCAATCCAAGTGGCCACAACAGGAAGTGAAGAGAAAATAAAGCCGGTTACAGACCCTTGCACACTTTTATCACGTATGGAAAGCTAGCTGCTCAGCATTCACGCGGCGTCTTAAATGGCTCTGGGGTCATTTTGCCGCCTGAGTCAGACTTCACATAGGAATCCAATGGGTCTGGACAGAAGCTGCTCCCCTCCCCAGCCCTTCCCCTGGAGATCTCCCTTTGGCAAGTATTGGGGGTTTTCTTAATAGTTTTATTGGCATAGCATTTACATGTCATATAATTCAATAGAGTTCAATGCATTAAAAAGAGTTGTCGATCATCAACACAATCAACTTTAGAACATCATCTTCTTTCATTGTTAGCTCCCCAGTTCCACCCCTACCTCCCTGCCGCACCCCCAAGAAACCATTCGTCCAGAGTGCTGGTAAATGGATTCGTGCAGAAAAAAATGTAACACCTGATCACGTGACTTCCCTTTGGACCCATTTTAAATTTGTTCTAGTTTTTCATTTTTCTGCTTTCTTTCTGAGTGAGGGTTTTCTCTGTTTCCTCTGGCAAGTTTTGACATGCCTTGTTACACCCAATATCCCGCCCGACTTGAAGCAAAGGCTTCTTCAGTCTCGGAATTTTTCCACTGCCAATTCCATTTGTGTAAGTTCATTCGAGATGTCTTCGCAGGTTGGATACTGGAGGAAAGGCAGTTTCCACAATGTGGTGGTGATTGTGGAGGTGGCGGAGGTAGAGGAGGTGATGGAGGTGGTGGTAGTGGTTGGGGAAGTGGTGGTGGTGGCAGAGGTAGAGGTGGTGGTGGTGATGATTGTGGTGGAGGAGGAGGAGGTAGTGCTAGAGGTGGAGGTGGTGGAGAAGGTGATGGTGGTGGAAGGGTGGCCATTGAGTTGGTCCCTGATTTCTAGCTACCCCAAATATAAAAGAAGGACCTGTGTGCAGCCCCACTGTCCGTTGGCATCTGGTTCCTTGTAAAGCTGGCACTGGCGTCAGGAGGAGTCCGCCAGGCCCTCCTTCCTAGCCGTCTTGGTCGGGAAGCTGCACTGAAACCTGTCCAGCATCCCAGGGCACATGCACCATCACTGACGGGGGGTGGGGGAGGGCTGCTCCTGAGGTGTGCTCCAGGGAATCAAACCTGGGTCTCCTGTGTGAAAAGCTAGGATCCTACCACGGAGCCACCACCGCCCCCCCCTATGACCTGTACCACCACTCAGAAGGATGCCCTGCCCTCCGTATCAGTGGCCCCTCAAGTGGTGACGTCGAGTGGTCGGTGCCCAGTGGTGGTCTTGGTTCAGAGAAACATCGGGCGAGTGTGTGTGGGCGCAGGCCATGTGGGCCCCGAGTTCAGCATTCACCCGCTGAGCTCTCCAGTGGTGGGATCAGAAAGTTCCGTAATTCCTGTCAGAAGCTCAGTCCCTCCAAGGATACTGTGCGCCTTTCTTCTCCTTCCGTCTCTCCTGGAGTCGGAAACAAAGCCCTGGCAGCCCTTGGAAGCCCTTCAGGTTCTCAGAAGCAATCTCTCTGGCCTCCTTCCATCTCCCCACCTCCGGGGGAAATGGAAGGAGATTGGCCCATCTCGGTTGGTTTCTTTCTCTTTTCTTCAACTGGGTGGCTGTCTCTAGACTCTCTATGGCTTGACGTCCATGGATCTGGGTCGTGGCTGCCAGTGCAAGGCTCCGTGGGGAGGGCCAGGATCCAGGGGCCCACGGAGACCTGCAGTGCTCATTAGAGGTGAACTGTTGAGTCGTGGGAGAGTGGGGTCCGTGCCGGCCAGCCCGCTCAGCTGTGTCGGCCCCTTGCTTCTCCCCACCACTAGCTGCTTGCTCATCTGACGTGTCCTGCTCACTTCTGTTTAGGATTTCAAACTCTTTATTTTTTTTTTTTTAATGAAGAGCAAATGGAAAGAAAGGATAAATACCGTATATACTCGTGTATAAGCTGAGATTTTCAGCCTTGGCTGATATTCGGGTGGCTTATACTCGAGTATATACGGTACTTAAAATAGGAGCAAATCTCCATGGAGCCCTCCCTGTGGACCAGGTTTTCCAAGTACTATCTCAAGCATTTCCCGTCAGTCCCTGCGCGACAGCCCAAGGGCCCCTCACCTGTGAGCTCATCCATCCTGTCTACATCGTCCTTGCTGTTGTTATTGCCCTCTAATTGGTTCCCGGCCGCTTTTTATGCTCACAGCCAGATCATTCAATTAACGCATATATAGTTGATTCTACAAGGAACCCTGGTGGCATAGTAGTTATGTGTGGGGCTGCCTCCCACAAGGTTGGCAGTTCAAAACTGCCAGCTGCTCTTCAGGAGAGAGATGAGGCTCTCTACTCCCCCGTAAAAAGTCACAGTGTTGGAAATGTGCAGAGGCGGTTCTGCCCTGCCCCGTAGGGTCAGTGTGAGTCAGAATGGATTCTGGGGCGGTGAGTTTGGTGTTTAAGTTTTGGGTGTTGGAAGCGCTGACTACTCGCCACCAAGGTTGGTGGTTGAAGCCAGCCCGCGCTGCTCCATGGGAGAGAGACACCTGGCTGTCCTGTGGAGATGTATGGTCTCAGCACACCGGGTATCAATGTGGTGGCAGTGAGTGGAGGTTTTCTTGAGTGAACTGTATGAGCACAAAAGGCTCAGGGCTCAGCTTCCAGCCAAAAGGTGATCGTTTGAGTCCAGCCTGGGTGCCGCAGAAGAAAGGCCTGCCGATATCCCGAAACACTGGTTCACAAAAACCTGGTGGCACACGGCCCTACTCTGACAGAGGCAGAGTTCCCGGGAGCTGGGATGGGCTCGATGGTCACTTTTTAAAAAACATAATGTACAGGAAAAGCGGGCACTTCCCTGGGCCTGGCTGCCTGCCCTACGCAGCCTTCCCCATCAAGTGAGTGGTCCTCAGCAGTCCACTGAGCTCAGCAAGGTCACGTAACCCCCCGTTGTACAGATGGGACGACCAAGGGGCAGGGAGTTGAGGCCCCAGAGCTGACACAGAAGCGGTCTTGCAAACACAGGCGATCTGCCAGTAGCTTCCGTCCTGGTCAGGGCGGCATCCCGGCGCCCCATTGAGAACCGCAGTGGCTGCTGTTGTTTCAAACCCTTTTTAAGCCATCTATCCCGTCCTGCATGCCTTCCCACGCGGGAAGCAGAGGCGGGGGAGGACCAGCCAGCCTGGGCATTGCCAGCACTTGCTGGTTTACCCTCCCCCGCACTCGCACTGACACCTTCACGCGCTTGTCAGCTGCCATGCAGTCGGTTCCTGTGCGTGGTGACTCCCCACACGAGGAAGGGAGCCACCCACTCTCCATGGTGTCCTGGAAATCTCCCAACTGCCCATGCTGACCCAGGGAGTCCAAAAGTGCCTGCTACTGATGCTGGAGGAGGGGGCCCACTCCCCAGGTGCATCTGAGCGGTGGCCAGGTGTGTCTGGGGCTGGGCTGGCCCCAGGGGCTTCCTGGAGGAGGCCAGCTCAGTGTGTGATCAGGTCTGACTCATGCAGCCATGAGAGAGAGGAAGGGCTCTGCGGTCAGACTGGGGGCGGGCGGCACTGAAGATGGGGGCTTTCGGCAAAGGTAAGGTGGCGAAAATCACTCCGCTCAAGACAGCTCCTGCCGGGAGCCGCGTGCTGACAGCCCCCGAACCCACGTCTAGCAGGTGACATGCCCGTCAGTGTGTCTACATGCTGGCACGCCTGTGGCTGCCGCGTGAGACAGGAAAACAGAGGCCTGTACATGCTGGGAGACTCCATTCACAGGCAGCTCACCGCAGGCTGGGGGAACCAGTCTGAAGCCCGGAAAGGGGCTCCCTTTGTGGACTGTGCACTGGGAGGGCCCGAGTGAGCGGTTGGGGTGCGGACGGGCTCTGAGGGCAGGTCCACAGCAAGGGCACAGGAGGGGGCATGGAGAAAGCGGACGGAAGGAGAATGCACGTGTAGGTTTGGTCTCTACGTGATCTTCAATAAAAACATCAAAGAAGCTTGTTGCCACCCAGAGAACCCCACCCCTCCCCTGGGGCCTGCCACAGCCTGGCCCTGCCCCCAGGGTCCCTAACTGCTGGCTGCTGCCTTCCTCTGTCCTGAAAGTGCTCATGGGAGCAGGGCACCTGGCTGGGTGCTACGCCCCGGGAGTTCGGGGTTGAATTCATTCACTCATCCCACAGTGACATTGTAGACTGGGCTCTGCAGAGCCTTGCAGGGTCAGTGACTTCTGTCTGCGACTCGGACTGCATCTCCCGCTTGCGCATGTTCATGGTCTCTCTCTCTTTAATGATTGAATTTGTGACTTTTTTACTGAGGGAAAAACGTGGACATGAACTGTCTGTCATCTGCGATTCTTGTAAGTACTATCCAAAACGGAAGTTGAAAACGAAGATCTTTGACGTGGGCATCTGGGAGAAAAGGGAGCAGAATCCTTTCTGAGGGTCTGCCATCAATCATACAGCTCAGACCACTGAGAGTGCTACTCGTAGAGGCTGGGCGGGGTGGTCCAGCAGCAGAATGAGGGAGAACCCAGAACCAAGCCCACTGCCACCCAATCGATCCCAGTTCATAACGATCCGAACTCAGGGCCAAGGAGGGAGGAGTGTAGCCACAGGGCCAGCCACGGGGCCTTACGTCATGCCAAGAGGTTTCTGTTCATCCTCCAGGATGGCCATGATCTCAGCAGCCAGGTCCATGCAGAGAGCTAGTCTCTTAGAGAGGGTGGGTTCCATCCTGGGGTGGGCTCTGCCACGGGTGGGCTCTGTCAGGGGAGAGGGTGCGCTCCCTGGGGGAGGTGGGTCCTGACACCGGGTGGGTCTGTAGTCATGGCATAGGCTCTGTCATCAGGGTGGGTTCCGTCAGGGAGTGTCACAGTTCTGTTGGCACCTTGGGCTCTGTCGCCTCCAAGGGGTAAAGCAGCAGACCCACAGCTGGGTCTTGAACTCACCTCCCACATCGGAACCCACCCTAGTGAGGAGGTGGGGCGTTTGCTGGAGATTTCCCTAGGAACTGAGCGCACTTGCAAAGGGCGGCCGGTCCACAGGGCGAGAGTGATTCAGCCACGTCAGGATGGGGAGCGGACGCCTAAGGACGGAGATGGCTGTGGTGTCCAGGGGCTGTGTCTGAGAGAGGCTGCCTGGCCACCTTGCCCCCAGGGACACCCCACCTCCTCTCTGCTGGTCCAATCTGACCCCAACATCGTACCAGTCTGTTCAGATCCCCAGTGAGTTATGGGCACCCAAAGATTCCTTCCTTTTGCTAATATGTATTGAGGTCCTACTGCTTACTGGATTCCAGGTGGTGGGGAAGGTTTCATACACACACACACACACACACACACACACACACACACACACACACACACACACACACACTGCTGTCGAGTTGACCATGGCCAGCGTGTGCATCAGAGCCGAACTGTGCCCCACAGAATGTTCAGTGGGTTGATTTTTCTGAACTTTGGAGGCATCCCTAGGTGGGACGCAAGCCCCCAAGCGTGGCTCGGAGCTAAGTGTGCGAGCCATCTGCCCTGCTCAGGGACTTCATTTTATTCATTCAACAACCCCCTCGTTGCAATTACCTAAGTCGATTCTGCTCACGACAACCCAGTACGACAGGGTGGAACTTCCCCGCTGGTTTCTGGTCTTTATAGAAGCCTCATGGTTTTCCCTTGGGGGTGCTGATCGGCCACCCTTTGGGGTAGCTGCCATCATGGAACCCACGATGCCACTAGGGGTTCCGTTTCCATGGTGGCAGTGAAGAAGCAGAGCATTCACTTAGCACGTACAGGAGGGTTGGAGCAGAAACAGGTGTCTCCGTGTGAGGCCGTGGTGTTAGAGAATGGCCAAGGAACATCTGGGTGACAGGGTCCTGTGTGAATCAACACCGGTAACGTGGGAGAAAGTAAAACCCCAGAGATCTCGGCAGTCATTCCAGCAAATGCCACAGCCCTGTGAGCACCTGGCTGCCAGGCTCCAGGATGGCAAAGGGGCAGAGTGGCTAGAGAGGGGAGAGAACCAGAGATAGGTGTCCGAGTCCACTGGGAAGGAGCAGGACTTCGCTGCTGGGAGCAGAAGCCTGGTGCGATCTCAACTAGATTTTAAGCCCACCCTTCTTAGCATCGTGTTGAATAGATGAGGCCTGCCTTGGGTGACCCCTGGGAGTGGGGCTGGGGGTGCTCCAACGGGACACCCGGTTAAGAGAACCGTATTGGGGTGCCCTCCATTTCAGAGGAATCCCTATGTCTATGGGCCTGGGGGAATTAGGGAGGGCTTCTGGGAGGAGGTGGCATTAGTTCAGTCTGTGGGTTATCTAGAACAGGGGCTTGGTTTAAAACAGAAGAGACCATCTTGTTCTCGCAAGAATTTAAAAATTGTTCGTGAGCCCATGAATCTAATTATACGAACAAATGAACTCACCATTTATCTGAATCATATCCTTTAAATGAAATTATGTCTTTTCATTATCCGTTTTCCTTCAGAGTCGCATGTACCTACTGAAAAAGCCCCATGTGGCCCCAGAGCCACACCTTGCTGACCCTGCCTGTAGGGAAACAAAGTCAGCAGGGGGAGGGGTGTGTGTGTGTGTGTGTGTGTGTAAAGAGGGAGGAATTCATCTCAAGAAAATGGCCCACACCGTTGTAGAAGTTCAAGTCTTATCCAGTTCAAGTCAGTGGATCATATTTGAAGTTGGGACTTCTCCTGAATTGCATAGCTTCAGGCTGCTGAGCTTAAGGACGCCTCAGTCTGACATCAGGCTGCACAGGTCAGCAGGTCAGGTCAGAGAGCTGGCCACTGATGGCTCCCAGGGTTGGCAGGCTATATGGCAGGCTCTTGTCGCAAGTCCAAAGAACTGGAGGTCAACGAGCCAGACGCAGGATCCAAACCCAGCAAAAAGCAGGCAAGCAAGCTTTCCCGCAGGGTCCGCTTATATAGGACAGAGGTAACACCCCTGCGGAAACCTTCTTTCCATGGCACCAGGGCTGCGACTCCACCCTAATCTTCTGAAAATGACCTGGCTGATCGAAGCAGACCCTATCGTGGAGGTGATGGCATTGTTAGGCCACATCATGGGGGGGTGACTGGGCCTGAATCACCAGACCCTTGAGAACCCTGCCCCCTGCCAGGTTGACACAAAACCTGTCACGTTGTCTTGAGAGCGTGCGGGCATCCGCCAGGTGCAGGGACTCAAATGCGCAGAGATGTGTGCCGTCACTCACGAGCCTGGTGGTGCCAGGGGTGAGCATTAGGCTGCTAGCTGAAAGGTCAGAGGTTCAAACTACCCATGGGTGGCTCCCTGGGAGAAGACCTAGCTTTCTGCTTCCATCGAGATGGTAGACAGCCTGCTGAGTCCTGTAGGGCTCCTAGGAGCTGGGATCTGAACAGGAGAGCGGCTAGTGATCCCTCCTCAGCTCCGTTCTCTACTGCTCCTTTCCTCCTCACTGGACTCAGCTCATTTCCATCCTGCAGTGCCAGCTAGGCGGAACATCGCCACCAGCTCACATCCGGGGACCACTAGCTAGCCACGCCCGAGGACTAAGCCCTGGAGGCCCCAGACACAGTGACGATACACGCTGTGAGTGACACAGCACAGAGTCATGAAAGCAGGGTGCTGCGTGGAGAAAGCCGGCACAAAAGGCTCCTGCTGTGTCTGGCCACACTGATCTGAAAGATCTAGAACAGGCAAGTGCATCCTGACGAGCACTGAAGTGGAGAGTCGCAGGGCTTCCCCCTGTGGTGATGGGGATGTTCTGGAACCAGATCGTGGTGATGGTGTATACCGTAATATCGTGTATGGCTCACTGGACACTGAGTTGTCCACTTGGAAATGCTAAGGGTGGTGGGTTTATTTGATGTGTATTTTACCATTAAAAATTACGGAAAGAAAACCACAGGGCTGTCAATCCCAAGAGCCCTGGTGGCGTAGTGGTTGTGCACTGGGTTACAATCCTCAAGGTCAACAGTCTGAAACCACTAGCTGCTCCTCGGGAGAAAGACCAGGCTTTCTACTCCCTTGAAGAGAGGCAGTCTCAGAAGCCCACAGAGTCCTAGAGGGTTGCTCTCGGTCAGAATTGACGTGAGGGCAGGGAGAGGGGGAGTCAATCTCAGAAGAGGCAAGGTCACCATTTGGATACCATTCACATGTTCTTCCTCTTGGTGCTTGGGTTAGATCCCAGAATCCTTGGGGACCATGCGCTTGTCAAGTCCCAAAGAATCTATGAGCCCGGGAGGACTGTTCATGGATCCTATCTTGCTTACTTTTCCTGGAGCACGGGTGGCACTCACAGCTGAGCACGCAGCTGCTGACCAGCCGGCTGGGGCGTGAGCCCTCTGGTGTCACGGTGGGTTCCACAGTGGGTGGCTTAAACGACAGAGTCGGCAGTTCAAGCCCACCGGCTGCTCTGAGGGGAAAGACGAGGCTCAGGAACCCAACGGGGCCCTTCTACTGCCCCAGAGGCTTGCTTTGAGTCAGAACCCACTCCGCAGCGGTGACCTTGGTGTGAGCAGCTCGGTGGGGGAGTGGCCTGGCCCTCTGCTCCCACAAAGACAGTGGCCGAGAAAGCCCTGTGGGGCAGTGCTGCTGTGCCACGGGGGACGCTGGGAGTCAGCTCCGACTCGACTGGCACCCAGCAACAGCAGCCCCCGGGAGCCTTTCAAGGCAGATGTTGCCCTTATTCTATAAAGAAAAGAAGGGGTTTAGAGAGACCAGGCCGCTTACCTGGGGTCATGCAGCTGCTGAGTGACAAGGATGGCATTTACTCCCAAACTGGGTTCTTTGCATTACAACTGAGTTCAAGCCGAGGTTGTGTTAGGCAGGTTATTTCAGTGCTCCCAGCGTCATCTTCCTTGTGTATCAAATGGAGCCGATACAGCCACCCCATCTTCTCCTGGTGCAGATTTGAGGAGCCATGTGTGCAGAAGTCTCTGGGGTTGTCGCCATTCCTGTTAGGCCGGGCCCAGCCAGGGCCGGGGACTTCGGCAGAGGAATGGATTGCTGCGGGGAAGGAAGAGTTGAGAAGCCCACTGGGGCACTCTGAGCAGTCCAGGGGAGAGTGGCCCCAGGAAGGCCCTCCAGGGGGCGAAACAGGAAGCCAGGCTGTGCGGCTGAAGCTTGGGCCACAGAGAGGGACTTCCCACGAGGTGTCAGAAGCCTGGAGATGGCTCAGCAGCTGCCAGAAATGTTATATGTGGTGATGGTAGAGGTGGTTGCGGTGGATGTAGAGGAGGAGGTCATGGTGAAGGTGATAGTAGAGGTTGTGATGGGGGTGGTGGTGATGGAGGTGGTAGTGAGGGTGATAGTGGAGGTTGTGGGGGAAGTGGTGGTGGTGCTAGTGGAGGTGGTGAGGGGGATGGTATTAGGTGGTAGTGGTGGTGGTGATGGTGATGGATAAGGAGGAGAAGGTGGAGGTGGTGGTGAGGGTGGAGGTGATGGAGATGGTGGTGGGTGAAGAGGTAAGGGTGATTGGTGGAGGTGGTGATGGTGGTGATAGTGGAGGTGGTGGATGAGGAGGTGGAGGGGGTGGCGGTGAGGTTGATGGTGATGGAGGTGGTGGATGAAGAAGGTGGTGGTGATGGATGAGGTGGAAGTGAGGTTGATGGTAGATGAGGAGGTGGAGGTGGTGGTGATGAGGTTGATGGTGGATGAGGAGGTGGAGGTGGTGATGGTTGAGGAGGTAGTGGTGGTGGTGGAGGTGGTGGTGGTAAGGGTAATGGAGGTGGTGGTGGAGGTGGTGGTGTTAAGGGTGGTGGAGGTGATGGTGGGAAGGGAAATGGAGGTGGTGGTGGTGAGGTTGATGGTGGATGAGGAGGTGGAGGTGGTGGTGGAAGTGGTGATGGTTGAGGAGGTAGAGGTGGTGGTGGAGGTGGTAGTGGTAAGGGTAATGGAGGTGGTGGTGGAGGTGGTGGTGGGAAGGGTAATGGAGGTGGTGGTGGAGGTGGTGGTGGGAAGGGTAATGGAGGTGGTGGTGGAGGTGGTGGTGGTGGTGGTGGAGGTGGTGTTGGTGGAGGTGGTGGTGGTGAGGTTGATGGTGGATGAGGAGGTGGAGGTGGTGGTGGAGGTGGTGATGGTTGAGGAGGTAGAGGTGGTGGTGGAGGTGGTGGTGGAGGTGGTGGTGGTGGAGGTGGTGGTGGTGAGGTTGATGGTGGATGAGGAGGTGGAGGTGGTGGTGGAGGTTGTGGTGGGAAGGGTAATGGAGGTGGTGGTGGTAAGGGTAATGGAGGTGTTGGTGGAGGTGGTGGTGGGAAGGGTAATGGAGGTGGTGGTGCTGAGGTTGATGGTGGATGTCAGGAGGTAGAGGTGGTGATGGTTGAGGAGGTAGAGGTGGTGGTGGAGGTGGTGGTGGTGAGGTTGATGGTGGATGAGGAGGTGGAGGTGGTGGTAGAGGTGGTGATGGTTGAGGAGGTAGAGGTGGTGGTGGAGGTGGTGGTGGAGGTGGTGGTGGTGGAGGTGGTGGTGGTGAGGTTGATGGTGGATGAGGAGGTGGAGGTGGTGATGGAGGTGGTGATGGTTGAGGAGGTAGAGGTGGTGGTGGAGGTGGTGGTGGTAAGGGTAATGGAGGTGTTGGTGGAGGTGGTGGTGGGAAGGGTAATGGAGGTGGTGGTGCTGAGGTTGATGGTGGATGTCAGGAGGTAGAGGTGGTGATGGTTGAGGAGGTAGAGGTGGTGGTGGAGGTGGTGGTGGTGAGGTTGATGGTGGATGAGGAGGTGGAGGTGGTGATGGTTGAGGAGGTAGAGGTGGTGGTGGAGGTGGTGGTGGGAAGGGTAATGGAGGTGGTGGTGGAGGTGGTGGAGGCTAGGGGTCTCAAGTTGGTTCCAGTGACTCCGTTTGCAATAAAAGGAACCTCTCGGTTCAGTGCCGTCCTCAAAATCATTGGCGTGTTTGAGCCACTGTTGCAGCCATGGTTGTCAGTTCATCTCGTTGAGGGCCTTCCTCTGTCCCTGACCCTCAGCCTCACCAAGCACGATGTCCTTCTCCAAGGACCCTCCCGGGCTTGCTACGCCCTTAAAGAGTGACAGTCTCAGAAGCCCACAGGGGCATGAGCTCATGTCCAGTTCATGAGACAGAGGCTCGCTGTCCCTTTTCTGCATGGCGCTCTAGCTGCACTCAGATTTCTTCCAAGACAGATTTGCTTGTTCTTCACCAGGGGGAGAAATACCCTGAATTTCCCTTCCTCCCACCCTCCACTAAAGCCTCCTATTGGCCCAAACTCCCAGGACTCAGAGGCAAAGGGAACCTGGGACGTGTAGTTCCCTGAGATCCAGGGGAGCTCTCTGTAGGTTGGACTGGCTGCACATTTGGTACTGGCGTGCCTATCTAGACATCCCTCTGGTGGGTGCATGCCACGGGGGTGCACATCGAGTCAGGAAACAGTGTTGCAGAGAGAGAGAGGATATGCCTCTGGCTAAGCATGATCTTTGAATGCACAAGGCACCTGTAGCTGCACACACAGGACCAGAGAATCACCAGGCTGAGTGCGGGCCTAGCCACATGAGCCCTTGTGACCAGGCATGTGGGAGTGTGTGAGGCTGTCACCCAGTGTCCAGAACCCAGCCCACCCCACCCCACTGTCCTGGCAGAATGACCCAAGCTCAGAGCTCTCCTCCACAGAGCCCGATGGCGGGGCCCATAGTCCCTGGGCCATCGGGTCATGGACCCAGTGGGTGGGTCACACGGAGCATCTCCCCTCCACAAGTGCCGTCACCAGTGAGAGACGACAAAGCCCCAGACATGTGCAGCACCAGCTTTTCCCTGAGGCAGGAGGCGGTGTTTCTGTCTCCCTTGGATGTCTGGCTCCATCCTTAGGGGTTTTGCTACCTGGCCAGCCGACTGGTCCCCAATAGGCCCGCCCACCCTGCACCTGCGTCCCCAAGGCCCCTCAGCTCAGGAGTTCAATTATTCCTCGGGAGGACCCTCAGGAATCCCTTGGAGGAGAGCTAGCCCCTTCTGACTCCAGGGTCAGCCAGCTTGTGTTCAGCCTGAGTTGGGTTGGGTTCTCCAGAGAAGCAAAGTCAGTCACACTTGTCTGCGTCACGTAGAGAGATTTATAGTAAGGAATGGCTGACGCAGTTGTAGAAATGGGGAAGTCCGGCTAGCGATGAGCAGGAAGCAGGATGAGGAGGCACAGGCAGCAAGGGCATGGGCCGGTGGGTGCCGAGCTCCACCGACATTGGCCGAACTGCAGTCTGCTGACGGCTCCTGGGATCAGCACAGGAGGCGACAGGACTTCAAGGGACCAGAAGAACCAGAGAGATCCAACTCTGCTTGGTCTCTCGCTCCCTGACCAAGGAGGTGTCAGCAGGCTGCGACTCAATAGGGGGGCTGGGCTCCACCCCACCCTTACCCAGGAGTGTTTAATGATATCACCCCTCACCAGCACCAAACCCATTACCATGGAGTTGGCTCTGACTCGTGACAACTATGTGTCAGAGCAGAGCCGGTTTTCAGGAGTAGGTTGCCAGACATTTCTAACGAGGCACCTCTGGGTGGGTTTGACCTGCCATCCTTTCCACCAGCACTGGAGCCTGTTAGCCATTTGTACCCTGATGGGCCTACTGCCACGCTGAAGAAACCAAACTCACCGCCATGGAGTTCACGCCAACTCACAGGGCCCCTGTAGGACAGGGCTTCTGAGACTGACAACACTCTTCATGGGAATAGCGGGCCCGGCTAACTGTGCAACCTTCAAGCCTCAGCAAAATCTGCCTCCGTCCCACTGGGCCATCGAGAGACATCCCAGGCAGGAGTGGAGGTGAATGCCCACCTTCCTCCAGCAGGCCCCCCTAAAGAAAGCAAAGTGAGATCAGGGGTGATGGATGTCTGGGACTGACACAGAATGGCACCCCAAAATGGAAGGTGGGGTGCTCCTGAGTGCAGCCAGGCTGCTGGTCCTGCCCCCTCCAAAGTCATGGACCCAGAAAAAGGGCAGTACATGTTTTTATTTTAAATATATTTTTTTAATCAGGGGCTCATACAACTCTTATCACAATCCATATACACATTTCTTCCTCTCTCTGGTCTCCCACTCCTCAGACCATGGGGAGACCAACCTTTCTGAGATCACAGGCCCTATCCCCGTCAGCAAACACCGAGTCCTCTGGATGGGACTTCTGAACTCCCCAAGGGAAATCCCTGAGGGAGGTCAGTGCCACTGCCAGCACTGCCCCCAGGTCAGCGAGCCTGGCTGTGTCAGCCCAGGTTTGGCCTAGCCATGAGGAGCTCACGCCAGCGCCGCCCGTCCTCTCACCGCACGCACTCCCGGGAGAGGTGAAGGTGGCCACTGCTGTGTGTGCGGGCCCAAAGCCATGCAGCCCAGCCTGCCAGTCCTGCCAGGTTTTCCATCACTTATTAACGAATGTTGGCAGCAGCCCTGGGATTTGGGCTCTACCGGGGACGTGGACACCGAGCCAGGTTGGCAAGGCCGTGTGATCGGTTGCTGTGGAGGGCAGGGGTGCTGCTCTCACCTTCTAGGTGGCTGCTGCTGCCCCCTCACCTGTGCGTGGCTTTTCCTGTTGTGGCAGGTAGCCATCAGCAAGTCGACCCCTGACCCGTGCTGGCCCCAGTCCCACGCAGCTGAACCCAGACTGCCTCAATTGCACTATCACCACGGCCAGTGGTGGCCCACGGGGTCCGTTGGGGTCTCACTGGCCGGGTTTTGGAAGCAGAGCATCAGGCCTTTCTTCCTAGCCTGAAACGTGATGGTGCAGAAACCTGTATCGCACCATACAGGCCTCCAGTAACAGCTGGTGGCTGTGTTAGGACCTGGGTCTCCCCCACGGAATGTGACTCCCACCAAGTCCCCACGGCCCCCGTTGACATAACAGTGTACCGTAGCCTGGGTGACTGCCGTGTCCGGTGCCACTGAATCCGTTCCAGCCCACAGCGATCCTGTGCACACCAGAACAAAGCACTGCCCTGCCTCCGCCATCCTCACCATGTTCCTCTGCCTGAGCACATGGATGCAGACACTCTGTCCATCCATCTCATTGAGGGCCTTCCTCCTTTTCACTGCCCTTCCACTTTACCAAGCATGATGTCCTTCTTCAGGGACTGGTGTCTCCTGACCATATGCCCCAAATATGTAAGATGAAGTCTTGCCATCCTGGCCTCTAAGAAGCTCTGGCCTTCCTTCCTCCAAGACAGATCGCTTTGCCCTTTTAGCAGTCCCTGGCACTGCCCATGTTCTTCTCCAGCACTGCGATTCAAATGCGTCGATTCTACTACGGCAGGGGTCCTCAAACTTTTTAAATGGGGGGCCAGTTCACTGTCCCTCAGACCCGTTGAAAGGCCGGACTATAGTTTAAAAAAAAAAACTATGAACAAATTCCTATGCACACTGCACATATCTTATTTTGAAGTAAAAAAAATGGGACATAAAGACCCAGCGGGCCTGATAAATGTCCTCGGCGGGTCGCATGTGACCCGCGGGCTGTAGTTTGTGGACGCCTGTTCTACAGTCTCCCTTATTCAAAGCCCAACTCTCACAGGCATACAGTGCAAAGGAGAATGCCTGGCTTGGGTCAGGCGCACCTTCGTCTTCAAAGTACTGCCCTGCTGGCGCTCGAAATGCCAGTGACATCGCTTCCAGCATTGCAGGGACACACAAGCCGTCGCAGTACGGCAGACTGACCAGTGGTGGCTGCGTGGTGACACACCGACATTGACTCTTTGCTCCGGAAGCCAGGAGTCTGCGATCAAGGTGTTGGGCTAGCCAGCTTCACCACCCCCAGTGGGCCGCCAGTGTGGGAACTCAAAGGTATCCCCTCCACTCCCCCCCTCCATGGGCCTCCTCTTGGACCAAAGCCTGACAAGTCCCTAGTCAGGCTTCCCATTGCTTTTACTCATAGAATGTGGGATCGATACACGTGACCACAGAGTGGCTTCAAGCTAACGCTGCTGCGTGGATTCGGCGGATACCTGCCAGAGTCACTTTGTTCAGCTGCCACAGAGATTGGCTACGCCCTGCGGGACACGGGGAGCCGTTGAGCAGCAGTGGGTTCTTGACAGGGAGTCTCCTTTTCCTTCTGTGACGACCTCATGCCCAGGACAGCCTGTGGCTGAGGGCTCCCAAACACTCCCCACCAAAAGACCCGTCGTGGACACGCCGACAGTTTGCGTGGCGGCAGCAACCACAGCACAGGGCGTGCGGGCGGCGTGTGGGGAGGAGCCGTCCCTGTGATCAAACAGCGATGACGCCGCTGCCTGGAGTGCACTGCAAGGCTCCCCAGCGCAAATCCACATAGAGAATTTAGCTCTGTGGGTCTGAAGACATGTGGAAGCCAGTTTTGTTGCTGTCACTCACTGCAGGGGTATTTTTATAAACAATTTAAAAAACCAATACATTTCTGCAGAAGCATAAACATTTCCTAGACAGGTATCCTGCGACCCCATCTCTGGCAATGTCACTGATCTGGCCGCCACCCCCGTGGGTGTCCCTGCAAAGCCCCCTCTAAAGGGTTCCCCCCCTTGCTTCTTCCAGCTCTGGGCGTCCTTGACACCCCTCCAATCTCTGCCTCCGTCTTCCCACGGCCATTCCCTCTGTGTCTCTGGCTATCATCCTGGACCAGTGTCCATCCTCATCGATCCGACCGCCTCGTCATTAGGTCAGCAACCAAGGCAGCTCCCCGGGTGCCAAGGATTCGGGCTTGACTCTTATCCTTTGGGACGTGACAGTCTGACCACAGCACACCCTAATGGCTTCTCTGCTCAAAACCAAGCCAACATGTTTGAGGACAAAAGGCTCAGCTCCAGCTGGGCGTCTGTGGACAGGGAGATATGCTTGTCCATCTTCCTTTGCCCTGCACCGTCCCTCAGGATTAGCTGTGTGCTCATTTACCCTCACGCACCTGGCCACCCACAGACTAATCAGCGGCGTGTCCTATCGTTCACATGCCTGTCGTCATGACTGGGGCTGACATTTGTCACGGGCTTCCTTTGTGACGGCAGGCACATGCTGAGGATGTCACATGTGGTCTCCCCCCTCCCTCAGGGGTAGCTGTTGTGGTCACTCTACAGAGCAGAAAAATGTGGACCAGCAGGTTAAGCCATTGCCCAGGTGTGGTCAGGTGGGAACCCTGGCTGGGCCACTGGGGGCTCTGTTACCCAGAACAAGTGCAAGGCAGCCCACCACAGGCTCAGCCAGACTGCCCTTGGCCCCCGAGTGGCCTGGTCCTGGTGACCTCTGGGCATATAGCAACTGGATGCCATTCATGAGTTAACTTGAAACAGGTACCTTAGAACCAGTGATGCTGTCGGGTAAGCACTGCAAGGTTGGAGGTTCAAAACCACCAGCCACCCAGGGGAGAAAGATGAGGCTGGCTGCCCCCACAGAGATCTACAGCCTCAAACACCTTAGGCAGGGTTGCCGGGTGTCAGAATGAATTCCATGGCAGCGTGTTAATCTGGCACCAGGTAACTTGGATTCAAATCTCACCCCCACCTGCAGCCCACCCTCTGGCTTCCGCAGGCTCCTCCTGTGTGTCGTTATTATCGTTGACATGGGGACAGTGTGACGTCCAGGAGGGTCAGATGGTGGGGTCAGCAGCAGGATATTGCAGGGCAGGGTGGCCCTTAGCTGTGGGAAGGGAGCTGAGGGAGCACTAGCTCCAGGGACCAGGGGCAAAGCCAAGGGTGCTGGGGATGGTGCCACTGTTGGAGGGGGGCTAAAACCAGCCACGCACGCACGCGCATGCACACACATCCACAAATCTGTGGCTTTGTGTACGTTGGCAGACAGCAGCCAAGCAAAGTACATTAGACTCCATCGAACATCTTTATTTTTCTTTCACAAATTTCCCCCAGGGCCAATTCCAAATCAAGTTTATTCTGGTATCTAAAAGTATAAAGCCCATAACTCACAGTCATTGGATAAAAGAGATTCAGGCCCACGTAGCTGCAGCGCTGGCTCGGGGCCACTGTGCTCCCTGCTGACCCCGGGCCTGCGCAAGCCTGGCTGCCCCACTGCTCCAGCCTCTGCCCGCCGATAGGGAGCCCGCTCCGCCAGGGGACCCAGTGAAGGACATGCCGCTAATATGTCTGGATCCAATTTCATCTGGGAGGAAGGAGGATGTAATGAATCATGAAAGCCGGGTGCCTGCGCAGCCCTGCCTTCTCCTGGTGCCTGCCTGTCGAGCTCAGCTTCTCAGTGCCAGCTAAGAAAGGGGCCAGGTCGGGGGCCTGGACTCTGTCCAGCGTGGGGGGTGGCATCGTCGCTGGGTGGAGACCTTGGGGGTTGAAGGTAGGAGGTTGCTCAGGACTCTGGGGTTCGGGGTTTTCATGGTTGCCGTCACTCACCCCACAGGGGTGTTTCCTGTGCACGTAGACTTGGTCAGCAAGGAGCCCTGATGGCATGGGCCGCCCTGGATGTGGGATGGCGCTTCTCGGATTGCAGCCACAGGGTTTCTCTCTACAAGGTCCCGTTTGTCATCTTATGTGCCTGGAGTGACTTGCTCACCTGGGGTTGGAGATAAGCCACTCACTGCACTGGACTGTCATGAACAGAGGCTGCCTGTCCAGTCAGTGAACCGGAGCGGTTCTGCAGGACTTCACTCTCAGGGGAGGAGGCGGTGCGGGAAGGTATGCTCAGTGGCTACTCTCCACATTTCCCATGTGGGTACGGAACCAGGCACCGGGGAGAGCAACAGCCCCCAGCTTGCCATCTCCCCAGCCCATGGAAGCTCCCCTTGAGACAAATAAGTTCTGTTAAATTGAAGTGACACGCAATGAGTGCCTTAAACATGTCAGACACTGGCCTAGAGGGTGGAGATTCAAAGACGAGGAAGACCCAGACCTGGCCCTTGACTCCGTGTAACTGCAATGCAAGGAGTTGGAACAGGACAGCTGTGTGCAGGGCATTCTGGGTACTCAGAGGAAAACACAACATCGTGGGGCTCAAAGGGGACAAGGTACTATAGATAGTCCAGAGGGGACAGAGCATTATAGGTACTCACAGGGAAATAGGACATTAGGAGTACTCACAAAGAAATAGGGCATCGTGGGTACTCAAAGGGAACAGGGCATTATGGGTGTGCTCCGACCAGAGAGGGAAAGCAGCTCAAGGAAGACTTCTTGGTAAGGGTGGCACCTGCTTCAAGACTCAAGGGAGTTCACTAGCAGAACCAGCACCAAACTCACTGTTGTAGAGTCGAGGCTGACTCAGAGCGCCTCCCAGTAACAGTTAACGGGAGTAGAAAGCCCAGTCTTTCTCCCGTGGAGCTGTTGGTGGTTCCGACCATGCAGATCACAGCCGAACGCATTGCCACTATACCCAGCAGGCTCCTCCACCAGTAGAAAGAAGAGATCAAGGGGCAGCCCACACGAGAACACGGAGGCCAGACAGCAGGTGTGAATGAGGAACTCCACCCTACCCCACCCCCAGCTCGACGCTGTTGGAGGTTGGGACCAGTGACAAGAAGCAGAGGGTCACCAGGAACCAGCCCCCTGGCTGGGGCATCTCCTAACTTGGCCCTGCAGGAATATGGTTGAGGCGCTGCCCCCAGACTGCCTTATCGAAGGTTTTGAGGAGCAGAACTCAGGGCTGAGGACAATGAGGTCCTCGAGGAATGTTAGCCGCTGTGGTGACAGTTAATAGAAGCAGGGATGCTACTTGGCACGGGCGCAGCTGCTTGGCCCGGGAGGGCCCCCATCACTCTTTGGGGGCTTGCATCCCTTAAGCAGCGCTGCAGCTTGGCCAGAAACCAAGGCCACTGGGACTGTTGGATAGATGAGGCTCCAGGTGCCCGCAGTCCACTGGGCAGCTGCCATTTGATGGATTCAAGAAGGGGTTGGCTCTTACCTCCCGAGTGGGTTCGGTGGGCCTGGGAAGCAAGTAGCCTTTGCCAATGGATGATAGATTCAGAAGCCACCTGGAGAAAGGAAGGGAAATTAGTGATGTAGCAACATGTACACCCCCCAAATCTGGTGACAGATGGGCGTCCTCTGCCCGTACCTCCCTACTTAAATCCAGCCAGACTGCCTGTTCCCCGGGTGGAGCCAAGCTGCCTCCCGGCCTCGCCTCTCTGCTTTATCTTCCGCCAGTCTTTCTCTTGCTTAATGGTGGGGAGCTGGAGTGTAGCTTCCCCATTAACTTTTATCCTTCCCGTGATGGGCCTACTTAACTCGGGATGACAACTGTTCCACTCTGCTCCACTCAACGCCGGCCTGCTCACGCTGAGTCCCAGCCACCAGCACCCCACTTACAGGCCCCACTGTGCCCAAGAAGGAAGCGGGCTTTCTCCTGTCTTTTACTTTGTTCCATGTCACCCAAGCCAAAGCTCCAGCCCCTAAGCTCCTGGGGGAGGCTGAACACGAGGGAGCAATATGGGACATAGGACAGGAGACAAGAACCTGGGGACAGAGGTGCAGGCATGGCCTCTGGGGCACATGGGGGATAGGAAGGGGAGGTGGGGGTTCATGGTCAAGCACCCCAGCCCTGTGTCTGGACATGCCGGGGGAGGACAGCCTCACAACCAGAGACTGATGGTAAGTGTGAAGATGGGGTGTGGGGATAGATTAGTCTGGGGCCACCCACCCTCTCCACCCTACACTAGCGGGCGACCTGGAGTGAGCCCAGGCACTGCATAGTCTTCTGACCCCAGCACCGGTCTGGCCACGCCTGCCCCCCTGGCTTGCTGCTCTAAACCCCTTCCAAGGTTCCCTTCCAGCGGTGCTCTCTGGTTGCATGGTGGTTGCTTTGGGCTGCTACCTGAAAGGTCAGATCAAAACCAAACCACCTGGGTAGGCAGACATGACACCATTGTTTTCTCAGAGAGCCCTCCTCCTTCGCAGAGTGCTCACCTCTCCTCCCTCCCTCCCTCCCTCCCATCTTTCCTCCCCTGCCTCCCCCTTCTCCAACAGGCATGGATACTGTGCTTCCCAGTGGTGAGAGCTCTGGTTCTGGGGAGAATCCTGGCCTGGCTGCTTAGGGCTCTGCTCCATCCTCAAGCAAGTGACATGCCCTCACTGAGCCTTGAGGTCCTCATCTGTGAAGTGACCTTAGATGGGAACATGCAAATGGCTTAGCAAGAAGCCTGAAGGCAGGCTATGTCTGTTTATTCATTACAAACTACAGATGTTAGGGGGAGAGCAGGCTGGTGACTGAGTCTTCTAGGAGCCAGGGAAGGTTTGGTCACTTGGGAAGGTGCAATATAGTGCATCGGGGAGGACAAGGAGGGTCCCCTGCCCGTCCCAGCTGGGGACAAACCCAGCCTGCCATGTCATAGAAGGATCGGCTGCTTCTTTGCCAGCAGAGCAGGACCGATGATAGCCCTCCCAGCTGACATTTTGGGCCGCTCATGATGTGCCAGATGTAGTAGCATTTAGAAACATGTAGTAAAAAGATGACGTCTGCTTATTTGATCCCCCATGTTGCAGATGAGGGAAAAAAAGTATGCCAAATTAAATAGGTCGCTGACCCAGCTCCACACAACTATTAGGTGGAGACAGAACCAGGACTGAAGCCCACGCAGAATATCTTCAGGACCTACCACCTCCATGTTCTCCAGCCAAAGGGAAATCAATCGGTGCCATCTCAACTAGTAACCCCTGAAAGGAGTACCATGCTGAGAAAAACTTAAGACTTCGATCAGGGGAGAAAAGTGCTGTGATTGATTGGTGATGTCTGCCATGGCTTGGGATGAGCAGACTCTGCTTTATGCAAACCACTCATTCCTCATTTGTGAGCTAGTGCAAGGTTTTTCAACCTCAGCACTATTGAGAATGTGGGCCAAATACTTTTTTGTGTGTGCGTATGGGGGGGGCGGGATTGTCCAGTGCACCGTAAGATGTTCAACAGTCCCTGGTTCCCACCCACCATTCCCAGTAGCATGTTCCCCTCCCCCAAACTGTGGCACTCAAAGCCATCTTCAGACATTGGCAAATGTCTGCTTGGGGCAAAAAAAGCACTGACCTTGATGTCAAGCACACAAGGTTCAAGGCCTGGCTTTGTCATCAATCAGCCTGTCTCCATGGAAACAGCCCTCCCCAGGCCTCAATTTCGTGAGGTATAAAGTGAATGGAATGAAATTGATGGTCCCATGGGCCCCTTCTAGAAGCCTATGATTCTCCTATATGCTTCTCCCTGGCTCATCCAGGCCCTTCCGCAGAAACTCGGGTTATTGGAGCATAACTTCCCGGGAATCTGCACATAAGCAAACCAGGGGAGAAGCTGAGGCCTGCAGGGAGTGGTTTTGCCCCTCAGGGCGCCATGTTTGCTCCTCGTGAAAAGGAAGGAAGAGAAGAAGAGCCAAAACCCTGGTCCTGAGGCTCCAGCCGCGGCACTTAGAAAGCAGATCCAAGAAGGAGAAACCACACAGACAATAACTAAACACCCATTCCCCGTGTTAGGAGAGAGCGGACTATTGGATGGGGAAATCTCCCTGGCTCTGTTCAATTATAAATCTCGGCAGGAAGCCCGGAAAGTCCCAGCCCGCCCTGGAGCAGAGCACAGAAGAGGCGTGAGGCTGGCGCAGTGGGTTCTGGAAGCACCTGCCAAGTGAGATGAGGGATGGCAAGCGAGTGAGGACAGGGCGGGTGGGCCCTAACTGTGGCCTGGGAGCCCTCTCCAGGGACCCCACAGTAGGCATTTTTTGAAGTGGCAGCTCACATCCCAGGAGAGGTCTCCCAACTTCTTGGTCTGTTGGCTGCCAGAAGGTAGCAGGCATTTTTGTCTCGGTGGGGGTAAAACCACCATTTATCGGCACTTTCTCCATGCCGGCCGTGCACGTTCCCTTTTCCCTCAGCCTTAGCGAGGTACTGTGGAGAAGCCTCGCTTTGGAGATGAGGAAATAGAGGTCCTGGGAGGTTAACTGACTGGCCCAGTGAGCATTTTTCCAGAATACCCCTTGGCCTTTTAGCTCATTGAGACCTCCAGAGGCTAAGAGATACGTCCAAGGCCACACAACTTGCAAGTAATCACGTGGGGACAGGCAAGCGGTATTTCCATCCTCCCTCTGAGCGCTGTGGTCTCCTGGGAACCCGAGCTGTTCTGAACTTCACAGAAGAGAGACAGACCAGCCCTGAAGAGAGACGTGTCGCCTGGACCTCAGGGCCAACAAGAGTGGGTTGGCATTTCCTACCCCTAAAGGTGTGGCCGTTTGGAGGTAAGGTTCTCCTGGAGGCAGCCACAGAAGCCAACTTCTTCTGGTATAATCCCCAAAGAAGATTCTACTGGAAGGATGTGGAAGGGTCTGAAGGGATCGAAGAAAAGAGTTTAATACTGAGGACAGGCACAGTGAGGAGCCTCCAGGGCTGGCATCATGGGCCACTCAACAATACCCGCCAAGATCTCCTGACCTTTCAGTCTCCCCTGGCTCTTGTCTAAAATCCGTGCTCCCTGGGAACAGCTAACTGACCTGCTGGGACTAGGTGTCTGGATGTGTGGCTGGGGCAGACTGACTCCCCAAGAGGATACTCTACTCCCGCAGTTCATCAGAGCCTGCAGACAGGCTTGGCACCAGGCTTGGGTCTCACTCCATTTCCCCATGAATGACTGAGCATAACACAGATTCCTGACCATATTGAGCTTCTTCCCATAATTCTCTCCACCTCCCCACATCTTCCCTCATTTGTCAGAGAGTTCCTGTGCCCGTCAAAGTTTATGTGTTCCCCCCCCCCCACCTCATTTAAACTTGCCAATCAGGAGACTGCAGGGTGCTTTCACAGACTTAGTGATTAATTACTGTCCTGAGAGTATATTAGCACCTGGCGTTGTCTCTCTAAGCTCGGCTCCTCCTCCGTTCTACCTCTTCTCCTCTTGCTAACTCTGCTTCTTGCCCTTTGGCTCTGTCTCTTGCTCTGGCCTGGCTTCTCCACTTTGTCCATGTTCCCATTTCCCTTCCCCTCTAATAACCCCCAGGGCTAGTGATTCTCAATAAAGCCTGTTGACTGTTACTCGCATTCCATTCCAGTCTCTCTAATTTTCTATCAGTCATCATCTGCCCCTCAGAATCGATGCCCAGCTCAAATCCTGCGAGTCCAGGACCTAGAGTGATGCCTGAGTTTACCGACTAAGCTTGCTCTTAAAATTCCAGGTTTATACCTACAGAGTGGGGGTCAAACCAGAGTCTCTACATAACCCTGCTCTATGGGGGAAGGACTTTAAACCAAGAGAGGTTGCAGACAGTCTCCAGTGGACCTTGTACACAGGAGCCATCTGCCCACTACAGCTGATGGCAAAGGCTCCTCCACCAACCCCACTCTGGCCTTTCACATCGGGAGAAACACCATGTCGGACCCAGCCCCTCACCCGGCCACAGGCGCATCTCAAGATCGTCTGGAGCCACAAGGCATCTTGTCAACAGAGCACCCCTCCCTGTCTCCTGATTTTACAGACAAAAATTAAAAGGCGGAGGTGGCGGATCCGAGTCTCCACAAGCAACACCAAACTCATTGCCAGTGAGTCAATTCCAACGCAGAGCTATCTTCTAGGTATAGGGCAAGGTAGATCCACCCTGTGGATTTCCACAACTGTAATTCTTTACAGGAGCAGAAAGCCTCCGCTTTCTCCCATGGAGTGCCTGGTGGTTTCGAATTGCTGACTTTGCAGTTGGCAACCCAACACGTAACCATGACGCCAACAGGGCTCCCATGCAAGTCTCTATAGACTCGTTCTTTTCCGTTGGGTCTGAAGTAACGCAGCGAAGGCCCGCCTTCCCCAATTTGGCACCCTCGCTGTAATGGATAGCAAGTGCTGGTGAGCAGGTTCCTGCGGGACGCCAGGACACCATCCCATCAGCACCCGCTCCCAGCCAGCCATCCAAGCCTGGGCTCCTGGCAGGGGAGGGCACTGGGTCTGACAGCTGCAGGAAGCTGCTGACTCGCAGCCAGGGATTAAATATGTCCCTCCTCACAAGGGGCTCCAATGTGAGGGGAAGAAATGAAGGAAGACCTTGTTAATCTCCGTGGAGCCAGAGCCTGGACCCAGCCGGCAGCTGGGCCTCTACGACTAAGAGGAGAAACTCAAAGGACCTCCAGGGTGGGCGCCCTCCACCCTAGTCAGTCAAAGGCATGGGTGGGCTGGGAATACCATTACAGAGTCCCATTGCTTGTCAATGGGTGCCCCTGTGTCCATCATTGGACTTTTCCACCTTCAGGAAAGGTCATCAAGGCACCTCGACTCAGACGGCATGAATTCCAACCCCCTAGAAATAGGACCATCCAGGCCTCCTCCATCTTGGTAGCCCCGCCTGTGTTTTTCAGCCTGTGTATTTCCCCCATGTTACCCTCCCCATGCATCCTGTCTTCCAAGAGCACACCCAAATATGCCTACGGGTTTTCCATTCCTGGTAGCGTAGTGGTTACATGGTGGACTGCTAACCACAGGTTCAGCAGTACAAACCCACCCACCGTGCCTCAGAAGAAAGACTTGGCTTTCTACTTTTGTAAAGAGTTACAGTCTTGGAAACCCATTGGGGGCAGATCTACCCTACCCTATAGGATTGCTCTGAGTCAGAATTGACTCAATGGCAGGAAATTTTGAGTTTGGTTGAACTGCCATATGTTTAAATTCCAAAATCTTCTTCAGCTCTGTGTAAACCCCAGCTGCTTCCTGAAGTTTTCCCTTGCCAGCAGCCATCCCCTCTTCTTAGGAAGCCCATGCACCCGTCCCTTCCCTGGAGGCATGTCCCTGGCGCTTCTGTTCTGAGGGCATGTGTGCACTCACCTCCACCTAGGTTATCAGTTTTCTCCAGTGGTCGAAGGATGCTGGGCCAGCCATCAATCAATATCTACTGAGTAAAAGAAAGAATACCTTGGGTGGACAAATCTCGTCCATAGCAAAAGATCGTTCAAATTTCACAGGAGCACACCAGGGTAACAGGTCGTCCCTAAGGAGCCCTGGTAGGGCAGTGGTTATTTGTTGACCTGCTAACTGCAAGGGCAGCCAGTCGAGACGACCAGCTTCTCTGAGGGAGAAAGACAGGGCTTTCTACTGTCAAGACTCACAGTCTTGGAAGCTCACAAGGGCAATTCTACCCGGTCTTCCTAGTCAGCATCAACTAGAAGGCAGTGACCCCAAGGCATGGCTATTCAAAAGAGAAACTGGGGTGGGCGAGACTCAGAGAATCATTGGTGGTCGAAACCATCATTGCCCAAATGGCTTGCCCACACTTGATATCCCAAGCCCTTGGCCACACAGAGGATATGGGGTGGATATTCCCCAAACCCAATCAGGAAACAGTCTGCTTGGAATGCCTCGCCAAGAAATGAGGACTTCCGAACCTGTTATCTGCTCACTCTCACACAACACCAGGATTGAACCTCCTCAAAACGCTTGGGCCAACAGGAGTATCATTGGATCGCAGTGCAACTCTGGGACATTGTAACAACCATTTCATCATTATGAATGAGGAGAAACCCCACCCCCCCACCCCCAGCTGAGGTCTGGTTCCTCAACCATGGTCCCTGAAAGTCCCGGCTCCCCCCGGCAGAGCCCTTTCCTCAGTAGAGAATGAGTGACTAGAAAGTTCTAGAAGGGCAGTGCCTATGTTCCTCTTGGTCTCCCTTCATATGACAGACCATTGGTATGGCACTGGCTGTGGTACAGAACCTCTCCAAAAGATGTAATGCCGTGAACATAACAGAAGATGGCTTCTTGCTCAAGTGGGTGCCTGTCTTAGAAGGAAGGGACTTTACTCCATGGTGTGACTCAGCACCTCAGGCTGTTTCCAAGTGTGGGGTTCCACCATTCCCTGTGGCTGGTAAGGAAGGATAGGGGATAGAGAGGCTTGCCTGCTCTGGCACACATCACATCTCACATCCCATTGACCAACTTAGTGATGTGCCCACACCTAATGCAAGGGAAGCTGGGAACTAGTGTCTCCATGTGTCTGTTTATCTGGTGCAGCTGCCAGAGAAATACTTCTTGGGCAGCTTGAGTAGACAGGTGTTCACTCCCTCGCAAGTTGGGAGGTTACATGTCTGAATTCAGAGCACCCGTTCTAGGGGCAGGCTTTCTGTCACCTCTGGAGAGAGGTACTTTCAACAGTTTTGACTCCAGCTGTGGGCCTCAGTATCTTCCCGTGGGTCTAGAAGGTTTCCATCACAGGGGCCCTGGGATCCGTTCTGTCCTCAGCTTTCCTTTCTTGGTGATAGTCAGATTCCACCATCCCTGCTCACTGGTTTCATCTCTTTTTGGTTTTTCCATAGAGTTGGACTCAAGGTCAGCCTGAGGCGGTGGTTGGTATCCTGCCTCGTGAACAGTATTGTTGTATTGTAGGTGCCATTGAGTCCCACCCACCTCAGTCACCTCACACACAGCACAAGGAAACACCAGTCTGGCGCCATCCTCATAGTCATTGCTACGTTTCACCCTATGGTTGCAACCACAGTGCCAATCCATCTATTCGAGGTTCTTCCCCTTTTCAATGACCCTTGATTGACCAAGTGTGATGTTCCTCTTAAGGCACCGGTCCCCTTGGTAACACGACCAGAGTCCATGAGATGAGGTCTCGCCTTCCTTCTCTAAGGAGCATCCTGCCTGTACTTCTCCCTTAAGAGATTTGCTCATTCTTCTGGGAGTCTGCGTATATTTGATCTTCCCCAACACCGTCATTAAATGTCAGCAACTTCTTCCTCACTCTTCCTTGTTCACTGTCTAGGCTCCTGAGGAGACTGCACAGAGGCAAGGGTTTGCCACACAAAGATCATGATCTCAGAGCACTGAGTGGAAGGTGACTGCATAGTACTGAGGAGCCTGGCCTAGCTGAGTTCACACACGTGTTGGGGAGGGTCACAATCCAATCCCTAATACAAGTGTCCCATACGAAGAGGAAATGGGCCTATCGTGAGCAGATCCTCTGCCCTGCCTCTGCATCCCCAGCAATGAGAACACGGCAGGTGCTCAGTTGATGGAGGTTTAGGTCGGATGAAAGAACTGAAGGCCAGTGCAAGCTACTACACTGCCTCTCCAAACCTAGTGTTTCTTTAGGGAAGCCACAGAGAGTCCCCTACAGAGTCCCCTACTGCAGGTGGAGAGAGGCCAGCATGCAGGAGGAGACCCAGCGTTTGCCAATTAGGAAATCACCGTTATTAGGAACCTCCCTTGGAGGTAGGCACGGGCATGGAGGGGTGATGAGGGAGCGCTGTGAAGGGGGTCTTGGCGAGCAGCACGGAGAGCCTGAGCAGTGTGCGGAACCGGGAGCCTGCAGCTTTTCTGAGCAGCGTGGAGCACAGGCTCAGGTCAGTGCATTTGCTCCTGGCCCTGCTGATCAGGAGCACTGTGATCCTCACAGTGCTGGAATGTTCTAAGCCAGGTCACTTTCTTCTTGGCCTTGGGTCCTTTTGCCTGTAAACATATCTAAGGGCAAGAACCAGGATCTCCCCATCCAAGTATTCTCTTTCCGACGCCTAAGGCTGCCTTCTTCTGTCCATACCTCCCTGCTGTTGCTCCCTTGAGGAGTGGCTGCTGTCGTCCTCCAAGGACCTTCCAACTGCAAGCCACCCCATGGCAAAAATCAAAACTAAGTACACTGCCATCGGTTGGTGCCGACTCATCGCAGAGTAGACCGGTCCTGTGGGTTTCTGAGACTGTAATTATTCATGAGAATAGCATACCTTGTTCTCTCCTGTGGGCTGATGGTTTTGAACTACTGACCTTGACCTTGAGGTCAGCAGCCTAATCTGGCACTCACTATGCCACAAGCTCCTACTCCCACGGAAACTGCACAGTAAAACCCCATCTCAGCTCATGCAAGATGCCCCACCCTATCTCAATTTCTTCTGTCCCTGCCTCCCTGACCACTGCTGTTCAACCACACAGTGCCCGCTGAGGTCCCTGAAACCCAGCACTGCCCTCCTGGCCTGCCTCCATCCACAGTGGCTCCCTTGTGCCCTGTGCCTGCCCTGGCCACCTTGCAGGGATGTACACCCCAAACAACAGTCTGGGTTCCCAGTCGGTGCTTCCCCTCAGCTTTATTAAATCCCCCTGACGCTGAATCTCAAGGAGTATTAGTAGCATAGTGGATTACATGCTAGGCTGCTAGCCTCCAGGTCAATGGTTCGAAACCACCAGTCACTCCCAGAGAGAAAGATGAAGCTTTCTATTCCCGTAGAGTTACAGGCTCAGAAACCCATAAGGTCTCTATGAGTCAGAATCCAATCAGCAGCAGTGATGCTATCAGCTTCTTAGCTCCCCAACTTTCTGATCCCTTTGGATTTTTAGAGGGAAGGAAGGAATGAAAGGGAACTGGGACTGCCTTATTTCCCAAGACCTAGAGTTTTGTTTAAAGCCACCCCTGGGCTCTTGGATGCCATCTGGTCTCATTTCCAGCTATGTCTTGAGGAGGAGGACAAGGGACCCCACTGCCCGCAGAGCCCGCTCTATATATGCACAGGAAGGATGGCATCAGGTGAGGTAGGCAGAGTCCTTCCGAGGCTTCGGGAATCTGGATTCCATGGGTTGCCTGGTGCCTGGTTCAGGATCCTCTGCTATGAAATAGGGCCTGTGAGAAACTGTGCCTCATGGCCTTAGAACCTCAGAGCTGGCCTCGGCCAGAAGACATCTGCAGGTCTTCCACTGTCTCTACACCTCTCACCTCCATGCTTCTCTACACAGGAGGTGGCTAGTGCACAGGCCGGGCTCCACACAGGCAACTAGCCGGAGCCCAAGCCCAGGACTGGCATGCTAGCATGGTACGAGGGGCAGGCTCAGGGGGAGATGGTGACCCACAGACAGGAAAGCTGAATGCAAAGAGCGCCCTTGAGTGGGTCATCGCCAAGGGCCACTGGACCCAGCCTGCTAGGAGCCCTAGCCCAGCCCCAGAGTGGAGGATGGGAATGCTAACCCACTGAGGCCCATCCTCAGCTGCCAGGGAGACCCGGGGACGGGGACAGAACTCTCCAGCTGCCAGCTGCCCTTCCTCCAGGCCACCAGCCCAGCACTGCAGGCAGAAAGCCGGGGATGGTTGGTGTCGCTGAGCAGAGGGGTGGGCCCCGGAGCAGAGCAGGCCTAGTAAAGGGTGGGCCAAGAGAGTGTCCCAGCCCTCTCAACAAGTATCTGTGGCTGCCACTAATTTGTGAGACGGACAGAGGCCAGGACCGACGAGCATCTGTGTGAGCAACGAGGGCGCCCGGGAAGGGTCACATTCCAACTCTCTTCCCTCCTGTCACCCCCAATTATGACACCCCGAGGTGGCCCGTTACAGAGCCCCATCAGATCCCAGCACCTCTGAAATACCTCATAGGGTGATTGACACCCCAGTTTTCCAAGGGCTTCCTAGGTGTTAGTCTCTGGGCCCCTTGGCTCCCCTAACTGTCCATGGGGCCATGACCTCCAGGCATGGCTATCACTGCCCTGAGGGAGACCACCCACAGGAGACTGAAGTGCTGCCTCCTTGCCTCCCACCACCAGGGCTCACCCAGCTGCCACTGGTCATACGCTCACTCCCCACCCCAAGTCCACCTCCGAGCTACCAGGAGGGCCAGTCTTTCCCTTTTCCTCTTTCTTTGTCCTTCCTCTGTCCCTTCTTTGCCTTTGTCTTGACTCGCTGGTTCACTCTGAGGCACTGCAGGAAATCCAGAAAAGTTCCAGGAAGGAAGGGTTTAATCCGCTCCTAATCCTCTCCAAGGGGCAGAGCACCGCACACATTGGGGCGTTCCTCTCTCACAGTCTGCAGTGCTTTGAAATAACAAAAATCGCTCACTGTGTAAACAGTCACAAGCCTGTGCCTTCCCAGCCCCCAAAATAACTGTCCTCGGCATCTGCAGAGCAGGCCAACCTCCCTCAGGATTAACAGATGAGGCGGCAACATGCTCTGGGGCAGGCGGCTAATGGGCTGTCACTCCAGGGGTTCTCCACCTCAGGAAAGTGGGAGCGCTGGTGCCTGGGAGAGCACACGCCAGCCACCCCAGGGGCACCTCAGGATCCCTCCACAGGGGGCAGCCAGCCAAGGACCCATGACAGCTCAGTTAGGACTCAATTCCAACTTGGAGTTCACCCCAGGAAGGAAGAGTAGAGGATAGCCCAGGCTATACTCTTAGCAGGGAGAGCCCTGGTGGTGGAGTGCTTAAACATCATCTTCCACCTGAAAGGTCAGCAGTTCAAAGCCACCAGCCACTCTGCAGGGCTTTAGAGAGTTGCCATGAGTCAGTATTGATTCAATCGGCAGAAGCAGATTGCCTCCTCTTCCTCCTGCAGAGGCAGCTAGTGTGGTCAAACCACTGACCTTCCTGCCAGCAGCCCCAAGGGTAACCACTGCGCCACCAGGGCTCCCTGGGGTCAGGCACGGATCTAAACCTGAGCAACTCTAGCTTTCCCTTAAGAGATACCAGCAAACAGGGCCTTCGCCAAGAGACAACCTGCGTGAAGTGGACTGGAAGTGGAGCTCTCTCTCCTCCCGAATCAACCATTCATTTGTCCCCTGACTGCCTGAAGTCAACACTCACTCAAACCTCACACATGGCCATCGAGGCCATGTCCACTCCTAGTGACCCTAATGGACAAGGTAGAACCTCTCCTCTGGGTTCTGAGATGGTAACTCTTTATGGGAGTAGAAAGCTCTGTCTTTCTCCCAGGAAGCAACTGGTGATTTCAAACTACTGACCTTGCTCTTAGCCACCCAACTCATAGCAGAATTAAATTTGGCAGAAAAACAAGGGGAAATCCGAAGGACTCAACATTTTACCCAGCAGAACAGGTCAAGGAAATGAGTCAAGTTGTACTCAAAAGCTCACAAAGATGAGTGAACAGGAACCCTGGGCCCCGGTACCAGAAGCATGGGGTCCGGAGAAAAGAAGGACACAGACCTGCTCTGGCAAGCCTGCCAGGCCTGGCCTGGAAAGTTGGGGCCAGAGAGGTGATGGAAAGGAGGGAGCCAGGATAGGGCTTTGGGAACCACCAATAAAATGAACTGATGGAAGGGCCTGAAGGTGTAGATCCTAGAGATCTTATTTGAGAGGTAGCTTAAGTTCTTAGCTGCGGGGCCAGGAAGAAATCTCCTTGTGCTTCCACCAGCGCAGGAGTGGGAGTACTTCCCACCAGCTCAGACCCTCTCTGCACAAGTCTCTCCTTCCTTAAACTAGGGCTGAGGACCCCGCTGTGGGCCAGGCCTCAGGCTTCCTGCCTGTAGCTATGACCTGGTAGGAGGAGGAAGCTGTGCCAAGTGTTGGTGGCGTGTGGGCCACCTTGTCCTCAGCATTGGCCTTCACCTACAAACCCCGGAAAGTTGGACAAGTAATGTGTGACCCCTACCCGAGCCCCACACTTCTGCTTCCCAAGGAGCTGAAGGGTTGCTGGTGATGATGGAGCCCAGGGTTGGTATAGGAAGAGAGGCAGAGGGGGAGGGAGGAAGCCAATCAGAAGGAGCACTGCAGCGGGGTGGGAGTACCTCTGCCAGGGTGGGAACCGAAATGGGAGGTTCTGCTTGAGAGGCAGTCTCTCCTGACTCAGACATGCTGTGAGGCCTGGCTTTTGACACTACTTCCACCTCCCAGGAAACTGCTCTGGGCGTCAAACATCCCAGCAGACCTAGCCTCTGGGCCAACCGAGAGTTAAGAGAGTAATACTGAGGCCATGGGGTGTATCCACCAGGGCTACAAAAGGGCCACCGAAGGTCATCCCACCCCGTTGACCATCTGACACAGTCAGGTGGCAATGAATGAGCCATCCTGGGTGATGAGCATGGTGGGTGGTCAAGACATTCCCTGTCCAAGAATCTGGGAGGGACTCACCCACAGAGGCAGCCAAGGCCAAATATCAGTGAGGAAACAAGTGACCCTGGGCCTCACCTGCCAGGTATCTGAAGGATGGTCTCTCTCTTCTCTCTCTCTCTCTAGCCCCCCCCCCCTCTCTCGTCATCTGTGCTTTCATTTGATTGTCCAGAATCTCAAGTAGGTGCTGTCTGATTTGTTTCCTAGAGCTTTTGTTACCAAGAGCTTAAAACAGAACTCTGCATTCCCCCAGCTCCGGAGAAGGTAGAAGTCTGGAATTGAGGTGTGGGCCATGAGGAGTCCCTCTGAGAACGATGGGGGAGGCTCTGTCCCAGGGCGTCTCTCCTACCTCCTGGTGATGCCCAGCAATCCTGGGACCACGTCATCCTGTCTCCATCTTCCCTCAGTGTCTGTTTCTGCATCTCCCCTCTTATAATGGATAAAACCACCCAACCCGCTGCCCTCTCAAAGGTTCTGACTCGCCGTGACCCTGTACAGGGCTTCTGCGGCAGCAACTCTTGACAGGAGCAGAAAGCCTATCTCAATCCGGTGGGTTTGAACTGTCCACCTGTGGGTAGCAGTCCAGCGCTTACACTGAAGTGCCACTAGGGTTCCCAGAGTAGATAAGACCCTTTCTATTCCCATCTGACTTCATGTTAACCTCTTCAAAGACCTTCATTCAAACAAGGTCACATTCATGTGTATCAGGGGTTAACACTTCAATATAACCTTTGTGGGAACACAATTCGACCTGTCTCCCCTGTGTTGTGGTGGCCACTAGGTGTGGAGCAATGAGACTTGAGGATGGGAGGGCTCGTGGTGTGGGAACATTCTGTGTCTGACTGTCCACCTCAGGGCCGGGCTGTGATAGTGCTCTATCTTTTTACGGGATGTTACTATTGGGGGAAACTCGATCAAGGAGCTCTGGTGGCCTCATGGGTTACCCATTGAGCTGCTCACCACAAGGTCAGCAGTTCAAACCTACCAGCTGCTCCATGGGAAAAAGTTGAGGCTGTCTACTCTGTTAAAGATGGAAAGTCTCAGGAACTCATAGGGCAATTCTGTTCTGTCCTGTTCTGTCCTACAGGGTCACGGTAAGTCGGAATCGATGTGATGGCAAGGCGTTTTTTGAGTCTGGGCATATGAGTACACAAATGTCTATTATTTCTTACAACTGCATGTGAGTGTACAACTGTTTCATATAAACGACTGATTTAGTTAAAGCCCTGGGGAGCCCCAGGGTGTGTGTGTGTGTGTGTGTGTGTGTAGGTGTGAGTGCAGAGAGAGGCAAGGGGCACGGGGCTGGCCATCCACCTCAGTTCCTGTGAATCTGAAGAGAGGCAAGAGTTCGTTTTCTTGTTTCTGCCTCTTAGTGTTTGACTTGTTCCAACAAGCATGAGATGCAGCGATGTTGTCTAGACCCATTATCTCTAAATGTTTGGAAGCCTCTCGTAGTCAGAAGAAAGTGCTGGTGGGGAGGGGAGGATGGGCAGAGCACCCCACTATGAGGAGGATGCCTTGTCTTCCTCTGGGAGCCTGTTACCTCTGTGCTGTGGGAGCCAGAAGACGGTGCAAGAGGAGGAGACAGCCTGCCCACCCCAGCCCCACCAGGAGGCCTCTTCTCTATGGGAGCAAGCTCTGGGTTGCCCTGGGGAGTTGAGGGGGAAGGATGCCCCCACCCTCCTGACCCTTCAGAGATGAGCTCTCATGCCCACAACTCCTGAGAGATCCACAACACAGGGTTCAGAGAGTGGTCACGTCAGGGTCGCCCCTAAGCCATCGCTAGGAGCCAGAGTCCCCCCACTCCCAGTGCCTTTCATGTGTGGCCTCCACAATCCCCCTAAGATCCAGTGAGATAACAGAAGTAGTTACCCACTTCTACAAATATGGAGGCTGGAGCCATGTGTGAGGTGGCCAGGTGGCAGAGGTCTTGGTGGGCCTGGATTGGGAGGAGCAGGGCCTGCACAGCCTCCACCCCCGGCTAGGTTTAGCTCTCCCCTAGAACCCACTGCTAGGCTGAGCTTATCACTTAGCCCCATGAACAGGATTCCCTCCAGAAGCAGGAAGCAAACAGGCTTTCCTGGGCATGTTGGACCAATAACCAGTAACAGGAAGCCTCCTGAGTCCCCGCCCCACTGGGGGGGTCGGGGCATAGCCCAATTCAGAGATTGCCTCTTTCACAAAAGATGGGATGGATCTGTCTGGCCAGGGATGCTGTCCACAGGTCAAGTGACAGGGTGACTGGCAGACTCCTGGCCATGAGATCCATCTTTCCATTATCTGCACACATAGGATAAGGTCCCCAAAACATGGGACATTTCGGATGGTTTCTTTCTTCTTGGAATTGGGAGAGGGACCACTTTAAAAATTCTGTATGGTTTTGCACAATGAGAAAGAAGTACTTATACAATCATACTTTGTAGGACTAAAAAAAAAAAGGTATTTCAGAAATCCCCTTCTACAGAGGAGGCGGCTAAGGGGGTGAGTGACCTATTTTACCTTGGAGACCACCATGCCACCTTCCCCCCCCCATCCCAGACCCAGCCAGCACACCCCCAGTGGCTCCCCCACAGACCTGTGGGCCTTTGGGAGCACCCCAGCTCTTTGGCGACAGCTAAGGACACAGTGGGGAGGGTTGGGAAGTCCAGCTGGGAGAGCCACTAATTGGGAGCTGGGGTGGCCAAGCTCAGGAGAGGCTCTCCTGGTTGGAAGTTCTGTGAGGGGGGTACCTCCAAGGTTGTACTCAGTCCGGTGAGGTCAGGCATGGCCCGAGGACCGCTGGAGGCCAGCAGGAGGCTTGGCAGCAGCTGCAGATGCTAGCCCTCATTAGATACAGCCCAGCCCTGACCATGCAGTGTCAGGGTGAGCCACTTGCTCTCTGTCTCTGCAGGAGTGGGGAGGCTGACCTGGGAGGGGATGTTGGACACAGCCAGGCATGACACCATGGGTACCCCCCACCCCCCTGCCTCTGATAGGAGCAGGGTTGGTAAATGGAGAGAAGATTCAGGAAGGAAGGCTGGGTTGTGCCTCCCACTGTGTGCATTCCACTTCTCAGAGTGGAGGGGGCTCAGCCCTTCTGGAGGGGTCTCCTGCCCTGCATCCTTCTCCTTTGATAACACTGACTGGGAGAGTGGAGTATGGCAGTAGCCGTACGTGGACTCACAATGACTGCATTCGAGAGGGGGGAAAGGATAGAGCTGGGCTTCCTCCTGACCCCTCCTCACCTTTCCCCATACCCTACTGGACTCCAGTGACCTTGAACTCTACCGAACTCCAAACCCACCCAGCATCTGCCACTCGGTCTTCTCTGCCTGGAAGCCTACCCACCCACCCACCTCCCCTCAGTCCCAGCAGACACATTCCTTGCCGCTTTTCAAGCCCCTTGGGTGTGGGTCATGTGTCCTGCTGGCCCAGGGCAGTGCTGTGCGACACGTGTAGTCCCAGGAGGGGCTTCCGCTCTCACTGGGGTCCAGTGAGACCACCTATGGCATGGCCACTGTGTCCTTGTCCTACGGTCGCCATCACAAACACCACACCCGGACAAGATACACAGAGACAGCCACTCTCATGGCTGTAGAAGCTGTGAGTTTGAAATCAGGGTGTTACACCCTCTCTGAAGGCTGCCAAGTGGGGTAGGGTGGTGGGGGTCCTCTCCTGCCTCTTCTAGATTCCGGTGGCCCTGGTGTGCCTCAGCTTGTGACAGCATAACATCCAGCCTGCCACTGTCTGCTCACACTGCTTCCCTCAGGGGTCATTTCACTGTTTCTGCTCTTGCCCAGACACCAGCCTGAGTTAGGGTCCACCCTACCCCAGTATGACCCCCTGGTAGTTTACCTGACCACAGCAGCAATGACAAACAGGGTGGAACATGCAGGTGCCAGAGTCTACGACTTGAACATATGAATTCACGGCAGTTGCTTGGGGGGCCTTCCTCACTGCCCCAGGTTGAGAGGACCTGCCCTTACTATACCCCCAAGGTGTCCATTGTGCTCTGAGTCTGCCCTCCCTGGTGGGGAGGGGGTGCTGTCTTCTCTCTCCACCCCAGGGCTGCCTGAACCAGGCCCCTACGCACACCACCACCACCTCCCCACACCCCTGTTCCCTGAGAGCCTTTTCCCTTGTTTCCTCAGGGATCTACAAAGGACACTGTTTCCGGATCAATCACTTCCCCGAGGACAACGATTATGACCATGACAGTTCCGAGTACCTCCTTCGTGAGTTTGAGCCCTTCACTGGGGGAAGGGAGATGGGCCCTGAGGTGGGGAGGGGGTGCCTGTCTCCTGAGGGGGTGGGGTTCTCACACCCTCCTGGATCCCAGAGTCCTTCCAAGGATGGAGTTGTGTTGAGGGCTGCTGTCGCTAGTGGGGGATACCACAGAGGTGCTGGGCAGAGAGGTCTGTGCACAGCCGGGGAACTGAGGCCTAGGTGGATGCTGACATGGGCATGGCTAACTTCAGAAGAGCTGGTTGGCTGGAACTGGGGAAAACCCCACTGGCATCAGACGGTAGTTGATGGTCACGAGCATTTAGTTTCCAGGGCTGTGGATCGTACAGGTGCAGTCTGCCCTCCCTTTCTCCCAGCGCACCACTGGTGGGTTCACACCATGGACCTTTGGGTTGGTGGTCAAGTGCTTTAACCATTGTACCTGAAGGACTCCAGAGCTGGGACCAGGGAAAATAAAGATACAGAGTCTGCCCTGCCCAGGCTGGGCATCGAGGGCAGGGGGAGTGTGGTACAAAGCCCATTGCCCTGCTCCACCCTCAACATTCTATGCTGGACCATGTAGACTAGGGCCACACAGCCTCAGGGGGCATAGGCCATCCCAGGATGCTTCCTGGATGCCCTGAGAATGGTGGGGGATGAGGAGAGGCAGAGCTGGCATCAGGAGGACAGCTGCCTCTGTCTGTGGGCTGGCCCTGAACCCCTGGCCCGGCCTGGACCACACCCCCAGATTGGAGCCCAGTATATGCTGAGCCTCAGAGCACAGCCCAGCCCCAAGCCCTGGACCCATGCCTCTTCCCTGGGGGAGAGCAGAGGGATCAAGGAGGGGTTGAAGCCAGGGCTGGGGCCTGGAAGGGGACGCAGCAGCATGTGGAAGCCGTGGTCCCCTTTCCCACTAGCCAGGACACCTGCAGAGCTCCTCACAGCAGCCCCCCGCCTGGGGCACACCGGCTTCATTTTATGGGCGATCGATACCAGAGCTCTCAGGGGGAGCATAATTCACTCTGCACCTGCTCATGGATTGGTTTTTCTAAGAGAAAGATTTTTGATTCTGAGTCATGGAGTGAAATGAAACAGTAGGCAGTTCCCAGGGAGCCTGGGGGCAGTGGCAGCCTGCTCCCACCAAGCCTGGAACCTGAAATCTTCAGGCCAGAATTCGGCCTCCCCTCAATGTCCCCTCACCTCCTCCTCTCCCCACTGCCTGTCATCCCTTTCTGCTGTGGCCCACAGGGAGCAGAGCAAATGGGCTGCCCTCAGGGCCACCACAGATGGTTGTGCAGGCTGCACACTGCACTCTGGGAGGGAAGCCACTTGCATGCACTGTGACAGGAGCGACACCCTTCAATTGTGGAACACCTGGCCTGCACAGCTGCCTGTGGCCGCCTTGGGGCTCAGCCCAGTGGGAAATGAACCCTACCTCACAACCTGCCTTCTCCACCCAGGCCTCCTCCATCAGGCGGTTCTTAAAGGTTCCAGAGGCAGGTTTTCCTTGGGACCAACTCAGACTGAGGAGAGAGGTGATGGGACCCCAGGAGGCATTTCCTTGCCATTGTCCAGTCCACTGAACTTCCTGAGGCCAAAGGCATCGGTGCCGATTGTGGGTGCTGGCAACTTCCTGATGTCACGGGCATGGGTGCCAACTGTAGGTGTCGACTGAACTTTTTGAGGTCACGGGCATGGATGCCAACTAGTCCCAGGCATTGGAGACTCTGTGGTAGAATTTTCACCACCTTGTGGGAGATCGGGATTCAATTCCAGCGATGGTACCCTGGGCACAGCCACCTCTGGGGGTAGAGTACTCAACATGCAAGGTAAGCATGAGCTTCCTTGTGCTTACTTACTAATCTTTAACAAACAATTGCACATGGGTTTCCCCACATGATGTGGAGGAAGAAAGTGATGGAAGTAAATGTAGGTGAGCTGTGCTTACCTTGCCTATCAGGTACTCCATCTGCCAGGAACTATAAACTTGAAAAGAGGCTTTGATTCCACAAGAAGGATAGGAGAGGGACAAATAATTGCCATCCATACCTGGAAGCAAAATCTTTGATGTGGTAGAAAAGTGGAATTGTTCACTACAGAGCAGTAAGTGAGCACAAGTGAGCCCGTGCTTACCCTGCATATTGGGTAATCCAACACGGCCACCAGCCCTCTGACATTGGAGACTTACGTGTTCCTAGGAGGCTGCATAGGTATCCGCAGAACTTCCATACTAAGATGAGTAAGAAGAAAGGCCTGGTGATCGACTTCCACAATTCCGCCACAACCAAACACAGTGGCCCAATCCACAACCGATCGTGGGGTTCGCCCAGGCCAGGCAGTGTGCCATTCCATTGTGCATGGGGTCACTGTGAGCTGTGGCTGCTCTCACACAACTGTCCTCCCTGCCTCGTGGTCTGCAGAGGGGAGATTGCCACCTGGTTTGGCCTCCTGACGCATCAACCCAGAGGCTAGCCAGGTGCCATCCTGAGGTGCTAGCAGCACGCAGGTGGACATGCTCACACAGAGTGTTTCATGAACAACTGTTACTGAAGGCAGCGCGACAAGATTAAGGAAACTGTGAAAAGAAGGGGCTGCTCCCAGGCTGGCAACAGCAGGGGGTCTTTTCTATCCTGGCTGTGGACAGGTGAGGGGGCAGGTCTGGGAGCCCCTGACGAGGGGAGCAGTGAGGAGCAGGCTCTGAAGTCTTAGTGTAGGCGTGCAGCCACTCTGTCCTGCCTCCCCTCCAGAAATCACTCTATCGCCTGGGCCCCCCAGGGTGCCAGAGTGCAGGGAGCCCTGTGTCACCCCCAAGGTCAGCCTCCAGCTACTGACCTGGGCAGAGGGTGTGGAGCATCTGAGCATGCAGTGCACGAGACAGGGCCCTGCTCCCCGACAGCCTCAAGCCCAGCAGTGTTCCGGAGGGTGGGCAAGCACAGGGTCCACAGGCTTTTCTGGAATCACAGAGGGGCATGCACAGCAGCAGTTAAAGTTCCTTTGAGAGGTGTCCGCTGGGGGCAGACCAGCTGGGGTCTCAACCGTCCCCAAGATGTTTAGGCAGAGAAGCTATGGGGGCTTGTTCTCCAGCTGCTGGTGGAATTGGGGGCAGACAGAGCCAGCTCCCCACAGGGCCTGCAGCAACAGGGATGTCTGATGCTGGAGCCAAGTATGTCATGGCCCTTTACTTCCAAATGCAGAGGCCTGTAAGGAGCCCCATAGAATAGTGGGTTACACTTTTGGCTGCTAACTGCAAGACTGGTGGTTCAAACCTACCATCAGCTCCAGAGGAGAAGGAACAGCTTTGCAGGCCAGCCCAAGATCCTGTTTCTCAGGCCACTCTGCTTCCCAGTGTCCAAGCTTCAGGCCCAAGTACAAATCAGAAGAGCATGCAGAAGCCTCAGAGAGGGGCCCCTGGGGCTGACGTTTTCAAGGTGTGAAAGTCCCTGAGAATTCGTCTGCTTACTCTGTTTTACATTGTGGGTCTCATAGTTGACAGTGAAAGCCCAAAATTCGGGCTAGGACCCCACATGGATTAAGTCCCTGTGACCTTGACCAGGGATGAGAAAAACCTTGCTGGCAGACAGAGTGCACTGGAAAGTGGACTTGTGCAGATGTAGTTTGGTTAAAAGTTAACACCTTTATAATTTGTTCTCCCTTTTGACCCATTTTAAACTTGGTCTAGAATTTATTATTTTCTGCTTTCTTTTTTGATTGAGGCTTTATTTTGTTATTGTTGTTGGGGGTATGTTTTTCTTGGTAGGAAATCCAGGTACAGTTACAAAGACAGTAACTGTATCAGACGTTTCTTAGGGACGGTAGGCGAGATAATGAGTACAAGAACGAAGAGAGTGTTCTGAAATGGATTGTGGCGATGATTGCACAACTCTTTAATATGTTCAAACCTCTGAATGGTATGACAGGTGAATCACACATCAACAAAACTGTTCATGAATGTGTGCGTGTGCATACTAGGTGCCAGGCCCTGGATCAGGCCCTTGGGATATAAAGGCAAACAAATGGATTGTCTTAGCCATTCAGGGCTGCCACAAACAGGGGGCTTTGACAAACATAAATGTATTATTCTCTTAGTTTCTGAGGCTTGTTGTTGTTCCAAACCAAACTCAGGTTCATCCAGTGGACTGTTGCTCGGTGCCGTCCAGCCGAGTCTGACTCGGCAACCCCACGTACAGAAGAGAACCCGCCTGGGCCCACGGCACCGTGGCTGTGTTAGAGCACGCTGCTGCAGCCCCAGTGTCCATCTATCCCCTGGAGGGTCTCCCTGTTTCACTGGCCCTCCACTTTACCAACCAGTCCTTCCTCCTGAGACACATCCAGAGTGTGTGAGAGGAAGTCTCACCATCCTCGCCTCTGAGGACTATTCGGACTATATTTCTGCCAAGACGGATTTGTTTCTTTTCTGCCACCAGCATTCTAAGGCGTCCGGTCTCTGGTCCTTGGGCCTAGGTCCAGACTGTTGATCCCTAAAATATGCGGAAGCATGGAAGAGGGGCCTTTGGGAGCCGGAAACCCAGCTCCAGGGAAGGCCTTCGCTCTGTCAGCTCTAGGCAGACTTGGGCCTCCTTCAGCATCTGTGGGCCTGGCAGTCCGTGCAGAGCTCCACAGCTCCATGTCTCGGCATCAGTCTGCCCCTGGGCCTCTGAAGTGATCAGCTCAGGTGCCCAGGTCTAATGGACACCCTCCACTCCCAGCTCCTCTTGGGGGTCATCAGGTCCTCCTCCGTCTGCTCGCTTCTCTCTCCCGTCTCTCTCAGAGGATGAAAGGAGTCCTGGTGGCACAGTGGTTACGAGTTGGGCTGCTAACAAAGTCAGCAGTTTGAAACCACTCCACAGGAGCATGAGGAGGCTTTCCACTCCTGTGAGCTGTTACAGTGTCAGAAACCCACAGGGCAGTTTCATCCTCTCCTATAGGGTCACTATTCAGTCAGAATGGACTCCACAGCAGTGAGCCTTTGGTTTAGAAAGTAAAAGGTGACGTGAGCCACCACCCAGGGAGATTCCCTCAAGGCCTGGACCTGAATAAGGGTGATGAAGCCCTTACTAATTTTGCCTCATTCATGTAGAAAACAACTTAGGACCTAGTTGACACATATTTTGGGGGGCAGCGGGGGACACCACCCAATCCATGAAACAGTGACACCTTCCTGGAGCTGACATTCTAGCGGAGAGCCAACTCAAAAGCCAAGTCAATTCTGCCACCAAGCTGATTCAGACTCATCGTGATCCTAAGGGACAGAGTAGCAGGCCAGTGTGTCCCCTACTCCCCCGCCAGGGCTCCTTAGTGGAGCGGGCCTGCTAACACAGGTTGGGGAAAGGTCCACAGCACTGCCCCCTGTGGGAGAGCCTGTTTGCTAGCCACTCACTCAGCGCCCCAGTGTAGCACACAGCACCTGCTGGCCCCAGGCTGTGGGGCCCTATCCTGTCTTCAACGAGCCAGGAATGAAGTCAGCCTCCCCAGCGCATTATGGAGCCTTCCTTCCTGTGACTTCAGGCTTCTGTTCCAAGTTGTGCTGCTACTGCAGGGCCTCTTGCCAATGTCTCTGCTGGTTTGCAATTCCAGGTCCAAGTGAGGCCTGTCCCACAGGATTCGAAGGTCACTGCCCCACACCCTATCTGTCCCCTCTCTCTCCAGAAGGTCCTGTCCACCTGCCCTGGGTCCTTTCCAAGCTCCGCATTTCCAGATTGTTGGGATCACCTCCATACATGATGCTGGTGTCTAGGCTGCTGTGGGTTCACAATGTGCCTCAGTGATGTCCAGCTGCTGTGAATGTCTCAGAATGAGTTAGAAGGAAGGGTCCATCCTGCAGACAGGCAGATCCACCCACGGCTAGATTGGGGAACACAGGCTGAACTGCAGTCATGTGCTTTGTGCAGTGCCCGGCCTGCACCTCTGTCCACAGCAACCCCAGTCAGCATCTTTCTCTTTAGAACTGAAGGGACAGGTGCTCACAAGACTCAGCGAGGCAGTTGAAGATGCCCTGAGACAGGCCAGGTCCTCGGTGACATTAGGGGCACCAGACTCCCTGGATTATGCCCCCAAGGCTCCACCCCTCCATCCTGACTGCAGAAGCGAGCACTGGCTTTGGGTGACACAGCTCAGGGCCCGTTTCAGAAGCACAGGGGAAACCTCATCCCCAGACATGCACTACTAGGAGGTAGAGGGTCACACAGGAGGGGAGTGGGGGTGGAGGGGAGAGAAGGGCTGCATTTAGTGCCCCAAACAGTCTCCTCTCTGTGAAGCAAGGCACACACACTGGGGGGCTTACAAAGAAGACAAACGCTGCCTTCAGAGACTGAAAGGGCCCAAACCAGCTCAGCTGCCTGAGGAAACTGGGCCAGCCAGTGCTCCTGACTCCCTGTCCAGGCTCGGGTGGCTGGGATTTCAACTGGACTGCGAGGCTAGGGCACATGGAGGCTGAGCTGGGGGCTTCCTGCATTCCCCCCTACCCCCCCCACACACACCACTTTTTTTCTTTTTCCTCTGACTGCCATCTCCCAGCCCCAGATGCTCAGAGAAGCAGGGGGCCCCCACCCACAGAGCTGTATACTCACTTCCCAGGGAGAATCCCTGCCCCCTAGGTAGGAGACCTGGGTTGTGTCCCCAGCCCATGCTCCTTGGTGTAGCCACCACCCAAGGTCAGTGGAGGCTTATGCATGGCTTTGATGTTCAACAGGTCTCAGAAGAGCTTTTATCTGAAGACAGACCAGGAAGAAAGGCCTGGTGACCCACTTCTGAAAACCCTATGGCCCACAATGGACCTGTCCCCATTGAACATGGGATGGCCAGACTAGACAGTGGTCTGTTGTACATGAGGTCACCATGAGTTGGTGGCCAACTAGACAGCCATGAAAACAGGGCTGCCATCACAAATTACCCAAGCTCCGGAGCTGAAAGCAACAGAATTGGATACTCTCGCAGCTCTGAAGCCAGGGGTCAGCAGGGCCCGGCTTCCCCCAGGGGCTCTGGGGGAGAATTTCCTTGGCTAGTGGCAACACCACTCCAACTTCTGTCTTCATAGCACCTTGTCATCTCTCCCCTGTTTCAAATCTCCCTCTGCCTTCTTTGTCTCAGGAGACTTGTCATTGGCTATAGGATCCACCTGGTTCATCCAGGATGACCTCATTTTGAGACCTTTCACTGACAACTTCTGTAAAGACCCTTCTTCCACAAGGGACCACATCATAGCTGTCAGGGGATAGGATGAGCAACTTGTCTCTTGAACCAAAAAACTGCTATCAAGTCAATTCTGACTGATAGCAACCCTATCCGACAAGGTAGAACAGCCCCTGTGGGTTTCCTAGACTGTAACTCTTTATGGGGAGTAAAAAATCCTTGTCTCTCCTGTAGAGGGCTGGTTGTTCCAAACTGCTGACCTAGAGGTTAGCAGCCCAACTCATAACTCACCACAGTACCAGGGCTCCTAGTGGGAGTTTTGTCTCTTGGTGATGGCAGGGGGCACAATTTAACCCCCTGCAGGAGGATATTATTAATCACTCCCAGGTCATAAAAGAGGGAGCCTAGGTGGTCATGGGAGTGGCCCCTAATCTCCCAGCTAGTGAGTGGCAGAGCAGGGTTCTAAATCTAGGTCTGCTGGGCACCAAGGTCCACGGGCACCTGATCTGCCAGGGCCCCTCCTCTGTGACCTTGAACATGTCCTGACTTTCCACTTCCTCTGCTGGCCCCTGGGGAAGATGATGGTGAGAATGCTGAAGGTTGCCACCTAGGAGGCTGGTCCTAGGACCTGGCCCTGCACTAACAGGTACAAGTTCGACCACAGGAAATAGGTACATTAAGAAGAAACTGAGTCATGGAGTGGTGAGGGGCTTAACTCAGGACACACAGAGCAGGCAGAGACCCACACCCAGGCCCATCCAATGCCAAAGCCTCTGTGGTGCCACTTCCCACCCTACTGGAAGTGTCCTAGAAGAGCTCCATGGGCTGGGAGGTGTCATGGGAAGGTGATGCAGCCCAGCTTCTCAAGACTGCTGCTGTGGCAGGAGGAAGCCCATACCCAGGAGTCACATCTCAGGTCTCTAGGCCCTGGTGGGGATCTTCAAACCCAGGGGGTGGGCCTGGAGCCACCAGGCCCCTGGGAATGGGCACTGCTCGCCCAGACGGGCAGCTGGCCTCACTTGCCTCTGTGTTTATCTCCTGCCCGGCCCAGGCATAGTACGCGCCTCCAGCATCTTCCCCATCCTCAGCACCATCCTTCTGCTGCTCGGGGGGCTCTGCATTGGCGCTGGGCGAATCTACAGCCGCAAGAACAACATCGTCCTCAGTGCCGGCATCCTCTTTGTGGCTGCAGGTAAGCCGGCTCACTCAGCTGCTCCCTCTGGGTGCCAGGATAGGTCCAGGGAAGTGTGCAGTCAATGGGGTGGACCCCATGACCTTGGGAAGAGTCCCTGGGTGGTGCAACCATGACCACCCTCCCCTGCTAACCCAAAGGCTGGAAGTTTGAGCTCACCTTCTGTCCCTTGGAAGAAAAGCCTCGCAATCTACTGAGAAATTGACCACTGAAAACCCAGTGAGCCTGCCACTACTGACTGTTTTAACTACAGACTATGTAGGAGAATCCTGATCAAAAGGGGGAAGGATGTGGAACAGAATTTAAAATCCTTTTTTGACCCAGACTTCCTTAAATCATTGAGCCTGGATAAATGCCCCTGTCCCCTCTCCCCAAAACCATAGTCCTGAGATCTTTAGTCTTCAAATCAAAAACTGGCCCCTGATGTCTTCTTTGAACCAAAAACTAGTTTATCATAATAACTAAAGTGTGTCTGCCTTGGGCACTAGGCTCTGTGAGATCAAATCCACCACCAGAAAGGTTAGATGAGCAGCTCAGAGGGCATGCCAGTTGACGGTGGTGGAAAAATTGGGGGAAGATGACAAGTGTTTGCACAACTTGAAGAAGGTAATCAGTGTCTCCATGAGTTGTTCGAGTAGAAATTTTTGAAACAGTGTCTGGCTATGTCTATTTTCAAGGATCCCTGTTGGCGTAATGAGTTACATGTTGGGCTGCTAACCACAAGGTCAGCAGTTCAAAAACCACCAATCTGGGTGAAAAACCACCACTGACTGGGTAAATGGCTTGAAAGGTCCAGTTGTACAGAATGCCCCAAAGAAGGAGTGCCAGGTGCTGACCACCTGTATCAGAGGAGAACTCTGAGTAGGGAGGTGGAGAAGAGGAAAGGGGAGAGAAGACAGAGCCCAGAGTCCAGGAGACAACCAATCATTGCCATTGAGTCAATTCCAACTCATCGTGACCCTATTTCCAAGGCTGGAACTTTACGGAAGCAGATGGCCACGTCTTTCTCTCCTGGAGCAGCAGGTGAATTTGAACCTCTGGCCTTTCTGTCGGCAGCTAAGCACTTAACCATCACATCAGAATAGCATGCATTAGAAATATGGGGGCTTTTAACCCATGTTCAGCAGGTTTTCCTGGGTCCTGTGTATGTAAATATGTAGGTAGTGCATGTCTAAGTGTGTTCATGTGTACGTGTCTTGTGTTTATTTGAGGATAGTGTGTGTGTGTACATGTCTTCTGTTTATTTGAGGAATATAGTGTGTATGTGTGTGTGTGTGTGTGTGTGTCTCTAGAGTATGGTATATGCATATGGTGTATGGTATATATCTTCAAAGTGAGGTGTCTATTGTGCTGTGTCTGAATAGTGTGTGTGTGTGATGTGTATCCATGTGTTGTGTCTATGAGGCATGGTATATGTGTGTACATGTGCTGTGTGTATCTGAGGAGCGCAGTGTGGGAATGTACGAAGAGTGTGGTGTGTGCTGGGTACTGTGTGGGTGTTGACAGGGGAGCCTATGTCAGGTTCTCACAGCAGTTCGTGCCCTTGTTCTCTACTTGTGCTGCTCTGCCCATCTCCCCTTCCTGTCTCTTCACATGGGGCCAGGCAGAGGGCAGGGGCACACCCTTGTCACTCTCCTTCTTCCCCCTCCTCCCCTCCCCTGCCCCTTTAATAAGCCATTAGATTTCTCAAGGTGTGAGGCCTTCAGGAAGTCCTGCTGTGGCATCTGAATACTGTTGGGGAGCTTGTTTTCCCAAGGGAAAAAGGAAGCTTACCCTAACCCAGCTACCCCACAGGAACCCAGACGCTGTGAGTGGCTCAGCTCAGGGCCACGGTGGCAAAGAACTGTCGACCCCAGAACCGAATCTCTCCCCTTCTACAAGGACACCCTCACGGTCGCTTAGGATCAATATGACGTCGTATTAACACATATTCTCAAAGACCTATTTCCAAACAGGACCACGTTCACAGGTCCAGGGGCTGCCTTTGCCACCGAGGTAGTGCTGACTTGTGGACTGATCAGCACCGAGTAGAACTGCCCACAGGGTTTCCAGGGCTGCCCTTACGGAAGTGGCCCAGCACATTGTTCTCCTGTGGAGCAGTTCGGTCCCACTCACCGAGCTTTCAGCTGCCAGCCCAATACGTAACCCATGGTGTCCCTGTTGCTCCTTGGAACAGGGGTTAGGCATGAGCCTGTCTTTTAGGTGGGACACAATTCAGTGTGTAGCAGATAGTGAGACCCCATATGGTGGGTGGCAGGTGCGAAAAGATGGAAGCAGCTCTTCATGACCTGATCCAGCTCTCAGATGTGCGGCTGGGTAAACAAGCAAGGGACCAAGAGTATCATGTGACCAAAGATGTCTGTGCATGCACTAGTGTGGGTGTGATAAAGTCTTATGTATATATGAGAGAAATAAGTATGTATGAAAGGGGTGTGTATGTGCCATAGGTATATATGAAGTGTGTATGTGTGAAAGAGGGCTATAGATAGATAGATAGATAGATAGATAGATAGATAGATAGATAGATAGATAGATAGACAGATAGATGTGTGGAGGGGTGTATGTGTGTATGTGTGTGAGAGGGATGTTGTCAGGGGAAGCCAGTGGTATATATGAAAGGTGTGTGTGTGTGTGTGTGTGTGTGTCTGTGTATGTATGAGATACTTGTGTGAGAGTGAGAGACTCCCCAGAAATACATGCCTGTGCATGTACTGGTGTGTGAGAGAAATGTGTATGTATATGAGGGGGGTGTGTGAGAGAGAGCAAGAAAGACTTCCCCAGAAAGATCTAAGAAAGAAGCCTTTCTTCGCATACAGGAAGAGAACCGGGTGGCCAGGCGGCTGTTTTTATCACATAGTCACTGGACTCTTGCTTCCTGTCACCCAATCAGAATTCATGAATTAAAAGGGAAATGAGCACCCAGAACAAAGCTAGGCTGACCAGGCGGGAAGGCCACAGGCCCCTCCCCCGACCTGCTCCAGGCCCAGCAGTGCAGCTTGGGTCTAACCGCTGCCTCTCCCCGGCAGGCCTCAGCAACATCATCGGCATCATCGTCTACATCTCCAGCAACACGGGAGACCCCAGTGACAAGCGAGAGGAGGACAAGAAGAACCACTACAACTATGGCTGGTCCTTCTACTTTGGAGCGCTGTCGTTCATCGTGGCCGAGACGGTGGGCGTGCTGGCGGTGAACATTTACATCGAGAAGAACAAGGAGCTGAGGTTTAAGACCAAGCGCGAGTTCCTCAAGGCGGCCTCCTCCTCCCCCTACGCCCGGATGCCCAGCTACCGCTACCGCCGGCGGCGCTCGCGCTCCAGCTCGCGCTCCACCGAGGCCTCGCCCTCCAGGGACACGTCGCCCGTGGGCCTGAAGATCTCGGGTGCCATACCCATGGGCGAGCTGTCCATGTACACGCTGACCCGCGAGCCCCTGAAGGTGACCACGGCCGCCAGCTACAGCCCTGACCAGGAGGCCAGCTTCCTGCAGGTGCACGACTTCCTGCAGCAGGACCTCAAGGAGGGCTTCCACCTCAGCATGCTGAACCGGCGGACCACCCCCGTGTGAGCCGCGGCGTGGCCTTCCGCCCGGACAGCCGCCCCCGGAGATGGACGCGCCACCGACGGAAACCCACCCCCACCCTCCCTGCCCCCCGCCGGCCGGCCCCCCCTCACCCGGGCCTGCCCAGACGCTGAAGGGGGGCAGATACCCCCGGCTCGGGAACGTCCCCCAAGACCCCCAGAGCTCTCTTGCGGCTGATTTTCCCGGCCAATCCGGGTGAACAAATGTGAGGCATTCCCTCTTCCTCCAGGAAAGGAATCGCCCGAGGGCGGGTCTGTGGACTGCTGCCCACCCGCCTGGGGCCAGGACTCCACAAACAGACCCAGGAGCCCCAAGCTGGCTCTCTGCCCTCTCGGTCACTCGCTCACTCTCCCTGGCAGTGATCCTGAGGGAAGCAGGGATCCAGGGATCCTGAAGGAAGCAGTATTCTTGGGGAAAGCAATGATCTGGATGGAAGCAGGGAATCCAGAGGGAACCACGGATTCAGGGATCCGAAGGGACGCGGGGATCCAGGTATCTGGAAAGAAGCAGGGTTCCTGAGGAGAAGCCCTGCAGCCAACTGGTGCTCGGTGAAGGCCGAAGGCTGTGAGTGTCGCCGGCCGGGCCTGTGCTTCCGGACGCTTCCACCTGCCAGAGGGGGCAGGGCACACGCATGGCGCCGGAGAGCCGCGGTCCGAGGGCAGGTGGCCCCGGGGTCTCTGGCCACAGGCCCGTGGATGGCCGACCTGCCAGGGAGGGTATCCCGAGCCTGACCTCGGGCGCAAACCAAGTGGCAACCCGAGGGGACGGGCGGCCCCAGTGGAAACGAATTCCACGTCCCGGCGACTCTTGAACGACGGGTCCCTCACCGCCATCGGGGGTCGTGGGGGTGGGGGTGGGGTGGGGGAAGGGCAGCCCTGGCCGGGCCCTCAGGCTCCCGCCGCCTTCTTGGCTTTCCCTCCCGAAGTGACACGGTCCGGGTCAGCGGAAAGCCCTCTTTTCTATAAAACTCGTGCTTTCTAAAGAGAAATCATGGTTTCTTACTTTTCGAGCCTTCTTCATCCCATGTTGAACTGTCGTCTGTGACCCCGCTAGCTGTTGTCTGCGAGCGAACTCTGACCTCAGCCACCTGCGGCGCGGCGCAGCGCGGCGCCCACCCCGGGGCGGGGCGATGACGTCACCGTCCTTCCCAGCCTGCTCTGCGCGGGCGCGGGGGCGGCGCCTCCTCCACGTGGACGGGCCCGCTCCGACGGCCGATGACGACGTGCTCGCTCCCGCCGAGCCGGCCGCGCTTCGCGGGGGCCGCCAGCAGGCCCCTCCGAGGAGGCTGCAGCACCGGAGCCTGTCCCTGTCGCCTGCCTGCTGGGGGCCAGCCCCCGCCCCCGTGCGCACCCCCTCCCCACCGCCATGACACCGTGGCCCTCGACTGCTCCGGGCTGGAGGTTCGGATCCATCTCGCGGAGCGGTGGAAGAAAAGTCGCCGTGGCGAGCGACTTCAGTCAGGTCACAGCGGCCCAGACCCGATGGAGCGAAGTTAGGCCCTGGCCCCACAGCAGTGGGTACCCAGGCCGATGGGGGACGGTGGACCTTGTGGTCTGGAAGGCAATGGGGCAGACTTGACCATACAAGCCCCCTCCCTGCACGCTCCCCCTGGCGTTTCTAGAACTTCATTGAGAAAGCTGGGGTCCAGTAATTCCTACCTCTTGCCCGGATGCAGGCAGAGAACATGGGCCCCTCTGGGGACCAAGAAGGACGGGAAGGTGAAAAGGCGAGAGACGGAGAGACAGCAGAGCAGAGAGCAGAACAACCTCAGACCCTTTGGCCTTCTAGCAGTCGCGCCCCACTGTCCCCCTCGCCAGGCTGCTGGACACCTGACCTCTACAGCCTCCTCCTCTCGCCACATCTTAGCCTGGGCTCCCCCCGGAAGAGGAGGCCTGAGCGGACTCCCCGCTGCCAGCCATGGCCTTAGGCCTTTCATCCAAGAAGGGGTGTAGAGGCCTGTGCCCACCTCTCTCCCTACTCTCCCATGACCCCCTCCCGCCCCTGTGTGTTTCGCCATTTAAGCACCTTGTGAATCCTGTACCTACTACCGGTTTTGGGTTGTTTGTTCTTTCTTTCTTTCTTTTTTAATTAAATAAAAACATTTTCAAAATGTTTTCTTCCTGATGTGTCTATAGAGCGGGGGGGGGGGGGGGAACCCTTTGTTGAAGGGGATAAAAGAGACCCCCATATCTCAACTATAGGCTATATCAGTGGCTCTCAACCTTCCTAATGCCGCCACCCTTTAATATAGTTCCTTATGTTGTGGTGACCCCCTCCCCTGAACCATAAATTTTTTTCCATTGTTACTTCATCACTATAATTTTGCTACTGTTATGAATCCGGCGACCCCTGTGAAAGGGTTGGGACCCACAGGTTGAGAACTGCAGGTCTATAGCTTGCATCTATAAGGAGCCCTGGTGGTGCAGTGGCCACACCTTGACCGCATGGTCAGTAGTTTGAGACCACCAGCAAGATCCATGGGAGAACGACTGGGCTTTCTACTCCCATAAACAGTTACAGTCTCAGAAACCCCACAAGGGCTCGCTATGAGTTAGCATTGCCTCGATGGCAGTGAGTTTGGTTTTGGTTTAATCAAGTCTGAAACAGGACAAGGAGAAAGAGAATTCTTTTGAGGATGAGGGAGACCATCAACATGAGGTCATCATGGCGTCCAAGGAGGTACAGAAACTCAGGCCCTTAAGTAGGACATGGGAAGACGATGGAAACACAAAAGCATGACTGGAGGCAGATCAATACATCACAGTTACAGGCAGGACTGCAGAAGTGGGGTGGGACCATGATTGGGACACTACAATACACTAGACAGAAGAGCTTACAAGACTGATCCAGAGCTCGCCCATGAAAGCTATGAGGGCATGACGCACGACCGTGGGACCCCAGTACCCCAAAGTTCCACCAGGAGCAATCCCAGGCAAGCCCCTAAGGGTGGTCCTCTCTCACTGGGCTGCCTGAGGGAGTGGTAGTAACTCACTTTCTAAGGCGCTACCTGTGGACTTGTGGGCAGGCTGTTCACACTGCTGGCCAAATGGTCAGAAATCATTAGATGGGGCTTAATCCACATAGAGACTCAAATGGATTCAGGGCTGTAACTGCAAACTGTAGCCTGAAACCCCGAGGCTCAGAATTTAAGCTCCAGTATACCTTCAAGTAATGGTGAGCATGCAGAGTAAGCGGTGCCCTGGGGCTGGGCATACTGAGAGCCCTCTAGGAGAAGTGTCAGGGAGCGGGAAGGAGGGTGTCGGATCTGTACTGGTCAAAGGAGGCTTCTTAGGAGGAGCCTTCTCTGGTTTTGACAGGGTCACTAGCCAATCCCAGCTCTGCTGACTGGTTTCATTTGGACTCCTGCGGAATGGCTTTCAGGTATCTTTACAGGTGAGCCAGAAAGCAGACAATTTTCCCCCAAAGTATGCTGTGAGCACCCAGACAGCTGAAATAACCGAGGTCTGTCTGCAGAACAGAATAGCTTCAGAGGCACCACGCAACTTGACGACAATTCTAAGAAGCCCACTAACCAGACTGAAAGGTGCAGAAAGGCATGTCAGTGTCAGGTACCCGGACGCGGGCTTGAGGGCTAGTGAGGAGACCCTGGGTGGTGTCACTGGTCAGTGTGCTCCGTGTAGGACAGAGGCCGGAGACAAATCCCCCCTCAAAAGCACCTCGAAAGAAGGGCCTGGCCATCTCCTTCCCACAAAACCAGTCGTTGAAGGCCTCACAGTCATAGAAATGATTAGAAGCCTTTCCAGACTCTGCCTGGCTGCATGCTCTGCTGCCCACCTGCCTGAGATGGGCACATGGGTGAAACTGATGTGCCCAGATGTGCTGAGCAACCAGGGCCTGGGGACCCACCCACTGGCCCCAGCTTGGTTGTGGGCCAACCACTCTGGCATCCCAGAATCAGCACTGACCAGTGTCCGTGTCTTGTGCCAGAATGTTTGTATCTGGTTGATTCTGAGCCCCCAAGACACTGGCTTAGCCCACACTTTATGACATGGTCTTCAGGGTGGGAGCCATAGGGTCACATGCTTAGTTCAACGCTGCCTCCATTACTCAAAAGTTAGAGCTTCAAGAACTGTCATTGAAATGCATGTTCCAGGTCCCAATTAAAATATTGCTGAGCCCCCCACTGACCCAGCTGCCCCGATCCTGTCCTTGTATAAACTCTGAGTAGACTGTGACTGCCTCAACAACAGACGATAGCTTCATATAAGAGGAGTTTATTTGTCACTCATATAAAGTCCAGGCAACTGGAAGGTCCACACAGTCACCGAGGGATTCCGGTTCTCAAGCTATGAAGCTCTTCTGCCGCATTCAAGGTTGCTGTGAGCATTGACACCCTACAGGCAGATGGAGAGAGGGGAGTGGATTTTTCTTTTTAAGAGCATTGTGAACTTTATTATGGCAGACATGGTTAAAATGTAATATCTTATTATTTGATCTCCCTTTTGGCCCATTTGAAAGTTATTTTTATTTATTTTTAAATTTTTTTAATTAAATACTTTTATTGGGGCTCTTGCGTCTCATCACAAACCACACATTCCTCCATTGTGTCGAGCACATTTGCACGTATGCTGCCATCATCATTTTCAGAGCATTTTCCCTCTACCTGAGCCTTTGATATGAGCACCTCATTTTCCCCCTCCCTTCCAAGGTCAGTGGATCTTATAAGAGGTTTTAATGACTTAGAAATCGTGAGTTGCCCAAATGACACTGGACAGAAGTCAATCACATGGCCACCTTGATTGTGCAAGGGATGATGGGACGTGTCATTGCACCCAGAAGGAAAGGCAAAATAGTGAGGGGAACAGCTGGCCACTCCCAGTCCCAGGGGTGTGCCTTTGGGGACCTCCCTCTACCCTCCTCCACCTGGTACTTTTTGAGGGCTCCGGGGAAAGTGATTCCTTTGGCTGGGCCTGTGTCCCCCTCCCATGCCTGAGCCCCTCCTTCAGCTCCCACATGAACCCGGGCTCTTCTCTGTAAAATGGGGCCAGGCTTCCTTCTGCCCCGGCTAGAGGAGCGGCCGCAAGCTCTCACCTTGGCTGGTCTCATGGCCCGCAGAAGCAACAGGCATCGCTGGGTTCATCACCCAGGGCCTTCTCATCGGGGTGCCCCTTCTCATCAGGGCGGAGGGGCGCCCCGGGGGTGCAGCGAAGAAGAAAGGGGAGGGGACATCTTGGGGACTCTTCCCAACAATCAACAAAGGGCAATACCAGTAACCTGGTGCTTCTCAGCTGAGGGTGGGCCACCTTGGCTGTCACCATGGGGGCAGGGCGGGGGCTGGAGGTGGGGGTTGCTAGTGGTATCTGGTGAGTACAGTCGGGGGTGGGGAGGGTGCAGCTAGACCACCTACCTCCCACCGCCACCCAAAAACAACCCAGGCCAAAAGGCCAGCGATTCTCAGGGTGGCTTTGCAGTGAGGTGGAGAAGGCTCCCGAGGGGCTGCCACACAGCGCAGGAGGTCGGTCACCCAGCACGTTCCCTCAAGCTGTGTTTGCTGAAGCCGTGGCCGCCCTGGGGAGACGCCTTTTTCATTCCCGGTGTTTCCTTTCCCTCGTCACCTCTGAGCTGGCATTTTCAGAAACGGAGCTGGGGGCTGGAGAAGGAAGTGGGACAGGGGGTGGAGCGGGGGGGGGGGGGCAGCAGGTGATGTTCCTTGAAGCCTGGTTGCTGCGTTCAGGAGCAGAATGCTGGCATCAAACCAGACAGGGGGCCGGAGAACAGCCCCAGAAACCTGACCCAATCTGGCAGGGAAGCTCACTGAGTCTAGGCGTCCGCATCCACCCACAGCCGGCAGCAGCAGTCTGGCTGACAGTGGACAACGGGAGCCAGGGGTGCCTGGAATCTGATCCCCACTCCTGCACTCTCCTGCTGCCTCTTTCACAACACACACACACACACACACACACACACACACACACACACAAAGCATAGTAAACCCACTCCCCATCAAGGGTGCCAGGAGATTGAATTCCTCTTTCAACAAGAGAGTACCCTTCAGTGCCTCCTACTTGGCCACTGATGTTCCAGCAAGTGCACAAGGGTGCTGGCCATGCGCATGTGCTGGCCATGCCCAGGTCTGGAAGAGTAGAGAAGATGCTACGGGTGCCCGCTACTCTGCGATGGGAGAGGGAGGCTACCATGGGCACTACACTGCAGGCCATTCACCTCTGCCCTCTGCCCTTGGTTCTTTCCTGCAGGCATCCTGGTTCCACGCTGGCCACCAGCACTCAGTGTCCTGTGGTCTCTGCTGCAGCCCGGTGGGGTTCTTCTCTGGGTCCCCAGTGCGGAGCCCCAGAGCTGGCACCAAGGTGGCCTGGGGTGCAGAGCGGGGAGGTCATCTGCATGCCATGTGACCTCACTCCTGACACTGGTTCCCAATATAGCACCCTTGACCACCCAGCCCAGAGAGGCAAGCTGGCTGAGGCTGCTCAGGGAGGGCCCTGAGCAGAGGGGAGACAGGGAAGGTCCACCTGACACAGATATTTTTAAACTTGCAGCTTCCAACAAAACAGCTGTGCAAACACAGGAGTGGAAGTCTTGGACCCAGCTCCTATGTGGATTGGACTGGGGCTCGGCGAGGACTCTGGTCCTGACAGCTGTCCTCCAACGAGCATTCTGGAAGACACACTAACCCCTGCAGGATCCCAAAGGACACCACTCAAATCATGATGTCCAGGTTTCTTGTCTTTTGACAAGTAATACTCCCCCCTCGCCCCCTTCCCCAGTTAAAAAAGTAATACACATTACTTTCAAAAGTCTGAAAAATCAAAGAAACAAAAACCAGAAGGGTCAAAGGAAGCAGCCTCAGCCTAAATCTCACTACTCAAGAGTATTGAAATCGACTCACGGGGTGAGTGAGGACGGCCCCGGGTCTCTCTCCACCTCAAGACCCTGACTGTACCCCCACCTGCTGAGCCCCTCTTGCTTTGGAGGAAGTACAGTCACAGGTTCGGGACTAAGCTGTAAACATCTGGGGTTAAGGCAACAGCATCATTCTGCCCGCCCCATGCATTGATTGACAACTGTTTGATTTGCTCCAAGAGCCCCATACAGCTCAGGTGACAGATGAGATGGAGACTAAGGGCAGGGCTCTTCCAGGAGGGAAGGGGAGGAGGGAGAGAGGCCTGGGCACTGAGTGTGCTGGGAGCGGTGGTGTGCCAGGACCACCTGCCCAGTCTAGGCTGTGTAGGGTGGCTTTGCATCCAGGACGGTGATCTATGGGGAGAGGATGGAGGGGCTGGGGCCCTGAAGGGCTCCGTGGGGTCAGGGAGCAGGTAGAACACTCAGAGTTGGGGTCAGAGAGGACAAGGGCCCTGAAGCCCCCAGGGAAGGGTGAGCAATCAGGTGTCAGGCTAAGGTCCAGGTGGGGAGTGGAGGTCAGTGCAACTGCGGGGGCAGGGAAAGGGACACGGCTGAAAGAGGCTGGCCAACGCACTGCTGTGACTCAGTGCGGTGGTGCCGGGGCTTGGTGCACAGCTGTGACTCAGTGTGGTGGTGCCGGGGCTTGGTGCACAGGAACCTGGGAAACAGGAGCTGCACTGCTGTGACTCAGTGTGGTGGTGCCGGGGCTTGGTGCACAGGAACCTGGGAAACAGGAGCTGCAGTGTATCGGGCGCTCTGGAGACGCCCAGGAAGGGCTTGGGGACACGGCAGCAATAGGAAAGGGTCCGGCTGGTCTAACTTAACCCTCTGAGGAGAAGAGTCTTCCCCGGGAAATTGGAGGAGCAAGTGTGTGAGGTGTCAACACCCCATCCCTGCGTTCCGCACCGGCTCCGAGCACAGGCTGAGCTTCTGAGGCCGCACTGGTGTTTAGTGGGACGCTGCAAGTTTAAACATCCTGGGATGGGCATGTCTGCCCTAGCCTCCTCTGGACTGGAAGGCCCTCAGGTCCTCTTCTTTCCCTTTCCAGACCCGTGCTTCTGGGCACTTCTGGGGATGGGGCGCCTCTGGAGATGGGACGCCTCTGGGGATGGGGCACCTCTGGGGATGGGGCGCCTCTGGGGATGGGGAACCTCTGGGGTTAGGGCATCTCTGGGGATGGGGTGCCTCTGGGGATGGGGAACCTCTGGGGTTAGGGCAACTCTGGGGATAGGGTGCCTCTGGTGATGACACAGGCCTGGGCAGCCAGGAGCACGGAATGGGGACCCTGAGCAGGAGCCCATCCAGACAGAATGAGTGGCTTCATGTATCCCAGGGAGGTGGGGGGATGAGAGAGGGGCTTTGGAGATGCAGGGCAGCCCTGCCTGGAGTCAGGGATGGGGCTGGGGTTGGGGGTGGGGTGGGGCGGGGACACACCAGAGACACCAGGACTGAGTGTATCTTCCTCAAATGGCCAGGGTCATGTCTCCATGCCATGCCATCCTGCCCTTCTTGAACCCAAGCAGGCTTCTGGCCCCCCATTAAAGGAGTCCAATGGTTGAGTGCTCGCTGCTAAAGGGCGGAGGTTCAAGCCCATCAGATGCTCTGAGAGAGACAGATCTGGCAAGCTGCTTCCATAAAGACCCACTTTCTGGACTGACTTGGAAACCCCATGGGACAGTCCCACTCTGCTCGACAGGCTCACTATGAGTCAGAATCCCCGTGACGGGACACCGTGACAACGACTGGACCAATGGAGTTTGAGACTGTCACTTTTTTAAAGCATCACTTTATTGGGGGCTCTTATAATCCATCCATCGATCCATTGTGTCAAGCGCATTCGTACATGTTTACTCCATCATTTTCAAAACATTTTCTACTTGAACCCTTGGTATCACCCCATTTTCCCCGCTCCCTCACCCTCGCGCCCTCATGATCCCTTAATAATTTATAGTACTTTGGGGGGAAGGAAACCGGCTCACTTCTGAGTGGTTTCGTTCTGTTGGCCGGAGAGTGGCTCTGCATGGGAAGCTATGTGACCATGAGCACCGCCTGCACCAGCCTTCAGTTCTCCTTCCGCTTTCAAGGACCCGCTCTGTGTGGGCCTGCCCTGCGGGGAGAGGCTGTGACGTCCCACCCCGGTCATAGAGCAGGACTGCCCGAGGGTCTCCTAGGCTGTGCCCTTTATGAGGCCAGATCACCAGCCCTTTCTCCCGAGGAGCCACTGGCCTGTGGGGTAGTAACCAAGTCCCAGCCAAGTGCCACGCTTGGGTCACCGGGCTCCTTGGGCCTCAGCAGAGCTGGTGTTGACACTTCCCATTCGCATTAAAATAAAAGCGAACGCCTTGGGATTAAGAAATGCCTGTCCCCCTCCCCATCCTGCTAGCCCGAGGGGTCTCAGGTTCCCTAGGGGCTCTGCACAGGTGGACACGGAGGAAGCACTGCCAGCCCCTTGGGCGCTAGCCCTGTGTCCCCATAGTTCTTCACTGCACCAGATAGGCCTGCCCCAGGGAGCCCAGCCCCACCCAGGAAGGGTAGGGGGTCTCTGCAGTGGGGAGGGTCAGCGCTGACTCTGGCCGGAGGTCATGGGGAGTCCTGGGTGAACGGTGCTGGGGAGAGGTGCCTGCCTCACAGAGTCTCTGAGCAGGGCAAGAGGTTAAACACTAGTCTCCCAACTGTAAGGTTGGGGGTTCAACCCCTCACCCAGTGGGGACTCAGGATCCAAGCCAGGAGCTCTGAGTCTGAAAGGTCACTGCCTTGAAATCCCTGTGTAACTATTCTCACCCCCCCACACATGCACGCACATGCACACACACGCAAGCATGCACACACGGAGCATCAGTCACAGTCATTGGATGTCAATGGCAGCCATAGCAGTGTAACCGTGAACTAGAACAACTAAGTGCTACAGGGGACCATGGACTAGCTCCGGGGAGGGGAGCGGAGCTGAACGGAGACAGTCCCAGGGTGCTAGTGAACAGCAGCATCTAGGGGATGGGGAGCAGAGCCACCCAAATTCCCACCGCACATGCCCGTCAGAAGTCAGAGCAAGTAATGTAGTACCCTGCACTTGACAAAACCACCCATTGGCTGCCGGGCTGCTCTGCAGATCCCGCCCACCTCCCTAAGGGGCTCTGAAAAGTTGGAGGCGGACACAGGTGACCTGCAGCCCTGGGACCCCCTTGGCAGAAGGACACTGCCAGTTCACCGCTCTCTGAGCTGAGCAGCGGCAACAAGAGGGAGGTTTGGGTGGGCTGGAGCGGCGCCCAGCTTTTTTATAGCCGTTCTGACTACTTACCAAGGCCATCCCTCACTTAAGCCAGCCAGAGCCTGAAGTCAGATCAACAGAGTGTTAGCGCACTTGTCCGGCTCCCAGCGGGACATGCTCACCCTGGTTCACACCCATCTGCTCTGGGGCAGGGCTGGTGATGGTAGTGGCGGTGTTTTCCTGCTATCGGAGGTCCGGTCCTTCTTGGGATAAATGCAAACAAGTTCGGTTTGACAAGCCAAATACAGAGTGCTCCCTGTGAGCGGAGGGTGCTCCCCACCTTGAAGGCCACCTGTAAGCTGTGCTAGGTCTCAGGAGGATAGCGCTTTCCTCTCGTTGTTGTTTTTAAAGGAATGTTTGCCCTCCTTCTTTCATTTTCTCCCAACTGTCCTCCTTACTCAATATCCAAAACATTTGATCCGCCCAGACAAAAATGCTCCGTCGATGCAGCCATCTGCCCTGGAGTCCACCCGACCCCTGGTGACCCATGGGTGCCAGGAGAGGGCTGCGCTCCATGCGGCATTCAGTGGCTGAGTTTTCAGAAGGGACTCAGCAGCCTCTCCCTTGAGCCCCCTCGTTTCCCGACGCTCCGTCCCCCCTGCCTGTCTTCTCCAGCCGCCTTCTGCAGGCCGTTTCCACCGAAGAAAAGGAATTGTATCCTATGTCTGCTATCCAGAACTTCTACTCTTTCAACCCCTTTGCTGATGCAGGTAAGAGTGATGACCTGCTTCTCACGGGGACCGAGGATTATATCCATCTAAGAATTCAACAGCACAACGGCAGGAAGACCCTTCCCACCGTCCAAGGGACTGCTGATGATTGCGACAAAAGGAAACTAGGGAAGGCATTTAAGAAGAAACTTGCCCGCAATGGTACTGAGATTGAGCATCCAGACTATGGAGCAGTGAGTCAGCTCCAGGGTGACCAGCGCAAGAACATAAGCCAGTTCCTTGTAGAAACTGGACGGGCTAAGGACGCCCAGCTGAAGGTTCGTGGATTTGAAGTGCTTGAGGCTCACGGAAGTGAGGATTTCCTTGAGATTAGTAGTAAAATTCCCTCGGTCCCCTGTCACAAGTTTAAAACCTCACTGCTTGTATGACGTAACCATTTGGGGTCCACTTTTAACTTAGACTAGTGTAACTTCATGCAATAAACCGATAAGAGCCATAAAAAAAAGATAGAAAGCAACCTAGAAAAACTGTCTCTTGCCACCAATAGCTGGTAAAACGAAACCGGCTGGGCATGCCCAGGTCTGCACTGTGGGGCTGCCGCTGTCTGGGGGTGCTGGGGCATTCTGAGCGAGCGGGATGAGCACCCTGCTGCAGAGGGAGAACCGAGAAGGGACGGCCTTATCGCTCCAGAGACCATGTTGGTGAGGTCAGGAAGCCCCTACAGTCGCCCTGAGGTTTGGGGAACCCCAGGGTGTGGGAGTACTTCAGTGTTCTGAGTCCTGGGTGGGCAGGGCCTGGCGGTCCTAGACAAGGTCCTATCTGCCCATCCTGGTGGCCAGCCTTGCCCTGAAGAAGGCATCCTGAGCACCGTCCCACGGGGGTCTCAAGTCACTGTCCAGGCACCACCCTGCGGTATTTCTGGATCCCCGAATGGGCAGCATGTTCTGAAATCTGAGCGGATGCCATCCAAGGGACACACGGGAGCCGGGCATTAATAGCAGGCTCCCTCAGGCCCCTGACGTGGCTGGCAGCTGCTGGGCCCCGTCCCTCAGCCTCAAGACCGGCCCACTCTGGCTCAGCCGGTCACACTAAACTTAGCTCCCACTCCAACTGATACCCGCTGCCACCCTTGCCCGGCTGCCACCTGCCTCTAGAACCTCGGCCACAGCGTCCTGCCCCAGGACCCCAGCATGTCCCAGACCCGAACCCTGAAGGTCCGCGTGACTCTCTTCTTCATCCTGGTGGGCATCGTCCTGGCCCTGGTCGCCGTGGTGACCGACCACTGGGCCGTCCTGAGCCCCCACGTGGAGCATGGCAACGGCACCTGCGAGGTGGCCCACTTCGGCCTCTGGCGGATCTGCACCAAGCGCCTGGTCCTGGGTGCCAGTAAGGACAAAAGCTGCAGAGCCTTCACCCTGTCCGGGGGTAACGTACCCATGCCTGCCACCCCTCCCCCCGCTCCTGGAAACCAGGGCAGCTTCCCTTGGCTCAGAGCAGCATGGGGACACTGGGCTGCATGTGGCTGTGCCGCTGGCTGGGCGGGCGGTGGAAGGAGGGCGCCTGTCTCTGGTTATTTCTATCTTGCTGAGGCTCGGGGCTTTTTAGCCATCGACGAGGGCTGGGCAGACACACCTGAGACCCCAGAAAGAAACTGCACATCTGACCAGGTCGGTGGGTCTGCTCCCGGCAGTGGTTACCGGCCTGGGCAGGCCTGGTCCCCAGGCCCTCCATAAGGATTGAGCTGGCCCGTGGCCCTTTTCCCCAGGCTGACCGGCCACAGCTTCTTCCTGGGGCCTCCTGGCTGGGGCGTGTGTGGGACCAGGTACCGAAGCATCAAGCCCTGGGCTGGTGCTAACGCTTAGTACTCATGAGAGACTGAGGGCTCAAGCACCCAGCTCTCCTCTGCTCGATGCATGCGCTGCCCGGAGGCAGAGGCCCTGGCCCCAGGCTCTGGAAGCCTCTGGTGGGCACAGGTGACCGACTCACAGGAAGGCTGGAGGCTCGAGACACACACACTCCACCGCCCCCCCCCCCAGGGTGCTATTCTCATCAGAAAAGTCAGTCCCTGGACATCCCCTGGAGCTCAGTGCTACTGATACGGGAAGTCTCCGCGGGCCGGAATCCACGGGTGGCTGGCATTATTCCTGGGCACAGAATGAAAAGGACGGACCCTTAGTTGACAATCTTGACAGAATTGCAGGGCAGTCGCCACAGAGCACTGGCTCAAGCGCCGGCCCTGCCAGCTCGAGGTCTGGAGCCGCCTGGGAGGCTAGCCCTGCTCTTCTCTCTCCGACCCCCCTCTTTCTGCACAGCCCCCAGGCCCATCCCCTGCCCTTAACTTGTCCAGAGCTCGGCCCTTAGGTGCAGGAGCTTGGCTCTGCAGCCGACCGACTCAGGTCTGAGGAGCACTGGGTGGGCCTGGGCTCCAGCAGTGTACCACCCACCAGCCCCTTAGTGACCTTGGGGGAGGACAAGGCCGCTTCGGGTCCCTCTTGCCTCCTCTGAAGATTCGGACCATGTCCAGGCCTCAGCTCATCCCTCCAGGAGGCTGGGTGGCATCCCACCTGATTGCTGTTGCAAGACAGCCTCCCTTCAGGGGTCCCCATGCTGTGTACCCCCAGCTATGCATTCTCATTCCAACCCCACACCAGGCACTGCTCCCGCCTCTCCTCCTCCTCCCCCCCTTCCAGGAACCCCCAGGCTCGCCCTCCCTCCTTAGATAGCTGGAAGCCTCGTAAATACCCAGCTGTCTTGGAAGACTGTCCCAGGGCTGAGGGCCCTGACAGGCGTGGGCACATGCTACAGGGTGTCACATAGCCAGGAGCCCACGCACCACGGCCACTGCCCAGCCTGCTAGTAAACAGATGCGTCCTCCATCCGGCTCTCAGGGCCAGGCTGGGAGGGGCAGGGCAGGGCAGCCTAGCCAGAGCCGCACCTGGTGATGCCCCCTGGTGGCCCTCTCCCTGGCCTGGAGGCACCTGCGTTTTCATGGCTGGGTTCGCAGAGCAGGTGGACTGACCCTCAGGGGACAGGCCGTCTGTCCACCTTCCTGTCCCCAACCAGCTGCGAGTCAGTCCCCCACATCTGTCACTGAGCATTCCCTCCGCCAACAGGCTCCTGAGCCTGTTCCTGCTGCATCCCTGGCTCCCTCCTCTGGAAGGGGGAACAGGGCCCTCACCTGCTCACCCAGGTACCTCTAACCTCAGCAGTGACACTAGTCAGCCTAGCAAGGGCTGCCATGGCCCCCTGCTGGAAGGAGCTTCTCCTATACTAGGGAAAAGCAAAAAAGCTAAACCCACTGACGCCCAAAGACCCTATCTTGTAGGACAGAATCAACCCTCCCTATTGAGTCTCCCTTAAGGGAGCAGAATGCCTCCTCTTTCTCCTGGGGAGCTGCTGGTGGATTTGAACTGCCGACCTTGGGTTGAGCAGACTGACACAACCCACTGAGCAGAGTAAGGACCTCCCCAAAGCATCCTCTCCACGAGAACTAAACCAACCAAACAAACTCACTGCCAACAAGACGATGCCGACGCACAGAGCTCCACAGGGCAGGGTGGAACCACTCCTGTGAGTTTCCGAGACTGTAACTCTCTACAGGAGTAGAAAGCCTCATCTTTGTCCCAAAGGGCGGCTGGTGGTTTCAATCTGCCGACCCTGAGGTTAGTAGCTCAACTCACAACCACTACACCACCAGGGCTCCTCCTCCATGAGCAGAGGAAACTCGCACAAACAGTCAGGGGTGATGTTTTCAGAACTCCAGAAAGGGACCGGAGTCCTGCGGTCATGGGGCAGTGTTTAACTTGAGAGCGATGGCTGAATCGCTAGCAGAACCATGCACTTGGGGGTGCTTTGATCTGCCCTATTCTTGTCTGTGGCCTTCTCTGCCACCCCACCCCCGCCCACAAACCAACACACAAAGAACCAGTGTGAGGACGGGCAGGACCAGGAGCTATAGCCTTCGGTTGCATACAGGTTTGCCATGGGTCTGAATCAACTGTATGGCACCTAACAACAGGGGGCTTGGGAAAGAACTATATTGGCCCTCTTGTGTCTGGCGTAGTTCACTTGGCATCTCCCCCGCTGTCTCAGAAGGTCACCGAGGGCGCCATGAGTCTCAGAACTCCACTTCCCTTCATAGCTGAAGGAGTCCCACCGCATGCATGCATATATGCACCACAGTTCCCTTAGCCCTTCGGCTCTTGATGGGCGTGGGGTGGTTTCCACTGTCCAGTGGCTGTGACCACAGGTGCAATCAGCAGTGGCAGTGGACCAGGGTTGGTGTCACAGTGCAGTCACTCACGGTTTCATCTACCCCCCCCCCCGCCCCCGTGAACCTCCTCCGCCACCGGAATCCTTGTTCATAGCTGTCAAGTCAGTTCTGACTCGCCGTGACTCCAAGCACGACAGCACGGCGCACCGCCCACCCCGGCAGCAGCCTCGGTCAGGTTGGCCGTCCTGTTAGTCATGTGGCCGGCATTGCGGCAAGCTGCTCACATAGGTCGTGCCTTGAATGGTAGCAGTCCGAATGGCAAGGTTATTTTGTAGAAGCTTCCTGAATTGCATTCATAGTTACGACCTTACTGGAAACCGAAGCCTGTCTTTCATCTCTCTCTTCCTTGAATTACGGCTTCATTCCAAAAAACGTCAGTCCCATAACCTCACAAATGCAAGTTACCACAATACTGTGGCTAAAACCCCAGGATAACTTGGTAACCTGCAACACCGGCAACAACAAAAACAACCGTGTGCTTGTCCACTGGAGAAAGATGAGGCTTTCTATGGCTGTAAAGAGTTGTTATTGTAGGTTCAGAAAGCCACAAGGGCCGTTCTACCTTGTCTCATAGGGTCACGATGATTGGCTTGATGATGGTGAATTGGGCAGTGTGTGTGTGTGTGTGTGTGTGTGTGTGTGTGTGTGTGTGTGTATAAACGCGCTGCTTTTTAAGAGACGGAAAAACTAATCATCAACTTTAGTTTTATTTATTTATTTTTATTAAATGCTTTTATTGGGGACTCTTCCATCTCTTATCACAATCCATACATTCATCCATTGTGTCAAGCATATTTGGTAAGCACACTTTCTACCCAAGCACCTGGCCCGCCTCAGTAACAGTTCTCTGGAACACAGCCTGGTGTCTACCTGGTGTGGGTCTGATAACCCCAAGCCACCTGTGCAGGCGTAGCCTGGCAACAGCACCGCCCAGACAGCCGGGTCCAGGCCAGGCACTCAGAGGGCCTTTACCTTGAGGCCCTCTGCGCTGGAAGGCTTTTAACTCCGGGACCGCGGGGCATCAGCGAGGCAGCTGACCGTGAACTGCACTTGAGCTCTGCCCATTCTTGGCAGAGGGTTTTCAATGACCACTGAAACCGGTCCTTTAATCCTGGACCAGAAGTGTTCCTTTGTGCAGAGGGGCAACGCGCGCAGAGATGTCTGAAATGGCCCGAGCCGTTTTTGAAGCAGGGGCTCAAGACCACCCCCCACCCCCCGCCCCGTAGTTGATCATCCCGCATATAAGAGGGAGCCCGTGTGGCTTTAAGACAGCACCGGATGCTGGAGAGAAAAAAGCACAGCACCAATTCTGACATCACCACCGGCAGCCAGACACCCCAGGTACCTCAGTTGAAAAGGAAAGTGGTTTAAATATAGATGTTTATCTCACAGAGCCTGGACTTTGGGCAAACCAGGGCCAATCTCCTTCCCAGCCTGCACCACAGACAGTGCCCTGACACTAGGGGGAGGCGAAGCGGGGAGACCAGGAGCTGAAGCAGCTGCTCGGTGATGTAGGTCAGATCCCAGGAAGACTTTCCATAAGAAACTAAGCACCCACTTCTTGTGGCCTGGAGGTGGAGAGGCAAATCAATGGTCCAGGACTCTGATCTGGGCAGGATTGTCCTCTCCAAGGGTCAGTGAAGAGCCACACACAAATAAGACTCTCTCCCAAAACTCACTGCCAATCAGTGCATTCTGACACAAAGCAACCCTTAGGAACCGAGAGAGAGAGCTGCCCCAGTGGGTTTCTGAGACTGTAACTCTCTCGGGGAATGGAAAGCCTCATCTTTCTCCTAAGCAGTGGCTGGTGGTTTCAAACGGCTGACCTGGAGGTTGGCAGCCAAAAGACCTAACCCACTACACGCCACACAAATAAAAGACAGCTTCAGTTTAGTTCAGTCTTTGTTTCTTTTGGTGAAGAGACAGACAATACCTAAAAGAGCCCATTCTTCTACTTCCTAACGCCAGAGTGGCGACTATGAAACTCTATCAATAAATAATACAACTATACTGTTGATTGACTCTATCAATAAATGATTTGACTATCCTCTTAGTTTCTTGTGTGTCTAGTTATGAGAGGAAGGCTGGAGGAGGGAATTGGAAGGAAAGGTATGCCTGGAGCTAACTTGCGAGTCACCGTGAACTTGTGTTTAAAGTCCTTCCCAGACAGGGCTTTCTAGGCCGGTAAAGAGTCGTGATCTCAGAAACCCACGGGGGCAGCCCTACCCTGTCCTGCAGGGTCACTAGGAGTCGTCATCGACTCAATGGCAGTGAGTTTGATTTGGGGCTTGAAAATACTGTGGATTGCCTGAAGGACAAACACACCTGTCTTGGAAGAAATATATACAACACTCCTCCGCTGAAGTACTCCCTCAACGCAAGAACACTTTGTCCTATTAAACTGGCATTCCATGATGTTCACCTTCCCGATGCAATTGCTGAAGATAAAGCGGGTGCATAAGCAAATGTGGTGAAGAAAGCTGATGGTGCCTGGCTATCAAAAGAGATGGTGTCTGGGGTCTTAAAGGCTTGAAGATAAAAACAAGTGGTCATCTAGCTGAGAAGCAACAAAGCCTACATGGAAGAAGCACACCAGCCTGTGTGATCACGAGGTGTCGCTGGGATCAGGTATCAGGCAACAAAGAACAAAAAAATCATCATTGTGAATGAGGAGGGGAGTGCAGAGTGAGAACTCAAAGCCCATTTGTAGGCAACTGGACATCCCCTTATAGAAGGGTCTCAGGGAGGAGACAAGCCAGTCAGGGTGCAGTGTAGCAACGATGAAACATACAATTTTCCTCTAGTTCTTTAATGCTTCCTCCCCACCACTACCATGATCCCAATTCTACCTTACAAAGCTGGTACAGATAAGAGTTGGAAACACAGAGAATCCAGGACAGATAAACCCCTCAGGACCAGTGGTGAGAGTGGCGATACTGGGAGGGTGGAGGGAAGGTGGGGTAGAAAGGGGAAACCAATCACAAGTATCTACATATAACCCCCTCCCTGGGGGATGGACAATAGAAAAGTGAGTGAAGGAAGACGTTGGACAGTGTAAGACATGACAAAATAATAATAATTTATAAATTATCAAGGGTTCGTGAGTGATGGGGGCGGGGAGGGAGGGGAAAATGAGGAGCTGATATCAAGGGCTCAAGTAGAAAGCAAATGTTCTGAGAATGATGAGGGCAACAAATGTACAAATGTGCTTGACTCAATGGATGATGGATGGATTGTGATAGAGGTGTATGAGCCCCAATAAAATGATTAAAAAAAGAAGTGAGGATGGTGGGACTTTGGACATGGAAAGGGTCCCTAGGCTTGATGGCAGGTGGTAAGAGGAAACCCTTCCATGAGGCGATGGGCCCTTGGCTGCCACCACGGGTCCCACGTAGCAAGACTGTGAGGCTGGTGCAAGACCAGGCGCGTTCCGTCCTGCTGCACATGGGGTCCTAGCAGACTCCATGGTGCCTAACGATTGTTGGCACACACATCTTCTTGAACTTTGTTGGCATGACCAGATGGGCACAGCAGTGGGTCTAAGTCAATGACATGATGGTCCCAGCCAGTCCTGTCCCCAACCCCATCCAGATGGCCCTCAGAAAAACCCTCCTCCGGGGATCAGGAGTGGGACATTCTAACCAGGCTGGGCAGCAGCATCTCAAGGGGTGCTGTTGAAAAACAGGATGGACAGGTGGCCTGGCCACCAGAGCCCATCTGGCTGAGAACCCTGGTTCTGCTGACCGTGGAGCCGGTACCCATTGTCTGTCCCAGCAACTCAGCTCCCCTCGTGTTTGGGCCCATCCATTAGGGAACGTCTGTAGTGAAGGTCTGAGAAAGATGTCCTTTCTAGGCCAGCTTCAGGGTGGCGGGGTGGGAGGGGGAGTGGGTGTGGGTGGATAAGGGGAGGCGTCAGGTAAAGGAGACCTTGCCTGTCCCTTTGGCCAAGCCTGGTCTTTCCCTTGGTCTTCCTCTCACCTGCTATCTCCCTCTTTTGCAGAGAAAAACTGCTCCTACTTCAGGCATTTTAACCCTGGAGAGAGCTCGGAGATCTTTGAAATCACCACTCAGAAAGGTGAGCCCTTGGGGGGTGGGAGGGGGAGGTGAGGTCATCACAACCTCCGGGTTCCACCTGTCCTGATGGGTCTGACTAGAGGGCTCGCTGTCCTCTGCATCTGTAGGGACAGGGTGGCAACACCGGGTCCCCAAGCACCCAGAACCCCGGGGTCAGGTCTGGGGAGAGTTTGCAGGAGAGCTGCTTCCCATAGGCTTGGAGATTCCTTATGCATTTCCCCAGCACCACATGGAGCTTTGGAAGCTGGACAGGCACTCCGATCCCTGGTGGCTTTCAGGGGGGCAGGGGCAGTCTGTGGGGACTTGGTTAGATCATCACCAGAAAGACAAAGGAGATGGGGGAGTGGAGGTGTGGGCAGTCCCCCCAGCCCACTCTGCTCCTGGGGCTCAGCCACGTGTCTGAGGCTGTGAACACAGACCTGGGCCTGCGTGTGTGCAGATACCTGCCAACGGCACATACACACCCCCCGCACATACTCTCTCTCACACACACACTGTTGAATCCTTACACGCTCAACCACACATGCTAATGTACTCACACATTCCGACACACTCACACACACTTTCACACACACTCACACACACTTTCTCACACACACACACTTTCACATACACACACACACAGCCTTACACATCTGCATACCCACCTCACACGCACTGACACATCTTCACCCAGGCAGAGACCACCTTCGGTCCCCACCTCACTCTGGCTTCTGTTCAGGGGCCTATGACCAGGTGGAGAGCTGGCCTCACACCGAGTCTCCCAACCCTGCCACTCAGAGGAAGGTTTTTGCTCTAGAACCTGCTCTTGCCTCCGCTCAAGGCCTTGGCCTCTGGTGGACTTCAAAGCAGTGCCGTGGGCAACATGGGCAAGAAGAGTTCCCCTTTTGCCCCTCAATGACCTTTCAATTTCTGCCATGTGAAATGGGGGGATATGCTTGGTGGGTCACTCACCAGGGGTGAGGGGCTCGTGGATGGACCATTGAGCGCCCTGCCCTGTCCCTTGGCGCCAAGCAGAGTACAGCATCTCAGCGGCCGCCATCGCCGTAATCAGCCTCGGCTTCGTGGTCATGGGCACTATCTGCCTCCTCCTGTCCTTCGGGAAGAAGAGAGACTACTTGCTGAGGCCCACGGCCTTGTTCTACGCCTTCGCAGGTAGCGGGGGCCCTGGGATCTGGGTAGTGGTGGTGTAACGACATGGGGGTACCTACACCTCATTCGCACGTGGGTCCCAGGCTCCACCCACCAGCCACGCTTGGGCAAGACCTGGACCCCAGGAGGGCTGGGAGGCCAATCTTGGCCGTTTGTCTGCTTCTCACAAGCAGCCGTGGCTTGTCCTCACCTGCGGACTCTTCCTGGGCCGGTAACAAGGAAGCCAGGCGGCCAGGCCCCCAGAACATCGGGCTGAACGCACCTTTCCTAGATGAGAAAGGCTCCATCGTGTGCATGCCTCCCTTTAGGAGAACTGCCGGGAAGGGTGACTCCAGGCCCGGTGGTCTAGTGGTTACAGTCGGGCTGCTAACCGCAAGCCCAGCGGTTAGAACCAGCTGCTGCTCCTCGGGAGGGAGAATCGCAAACCCACAGGGGCAGTTCTACCCTGTCCTGTGGGGTCGCTCCGCTGTGAGTGGGACGCAGCCCAGGTGGTCGTTGCTGGGGGCGGGGAGGAAGCGTGGAGGGTCGGACGCCTTCAAGGACACAGGGAAAGTTCTGGAGCCCACAGAGGAGGAGGCTGGGCAATTTTGAGATTGTACCAAAGGCCACCGATTGTTGGCTTCGAAACGATTGCGATTATGTTCTGTGTCACGCACCTTGATAAGAAAGCATTCTCTAGGTTAGATGAGGGAGGGAGGGACGGAAGGACTGACAGGACCGGTTCATCTTGGGAGTCTGAGTGGGCCGAGGGTGGGCAGCTATATGGGCCCACAGAAGCCCATATACTTTAGGGCAGTTTTCCCCCGGAGGGGTCTCCCTCTGCGCATAGGAGGGCCTGGTCCCAGGAGTGCAGGATGGGCTGGGTGGGGTCGGGTGGGGTGGGGTGAGAGTAACCCCCCCCCGGAGTGCAAGCTGCACTGGGCGGGCGGGGTAGGCAGGGGGTGCCCGGCGCCCTGAGTGTTCCGCTCCGCCCGCAGGTCTCTGCATCCTGGTCTCGGTGGAAGTGATGCGGCAGTCGGTGAAGCGCATGATCGACAGCGAGGAGACTGCCTGGATTGAGTACTTTTACTCCTGGTCCTACGCGTGCGCCTGCGCCGCCTTCGTCCTCCTCTTCCCGGGCAGCCTGGCCCTGCTGCTCTTCTCCCTGCCGCGAATGCCGCAGCACCCCTGGGAGTCCTGCATGGACGCCGAGCCTGAGCACTAGCGCCCTGGAGCGCCCCCCTGGGAAGCTGAGCGCCCAGCCCAGAAAACTCTAGAGAAGAGGTGGCAGCCCTTCATCTCCAGGTCCCCACCCCCCACCCCACTTCTCCCCAACGTTCTCGATCCAGACCTGCTCTGGTCAAGGGGGCAGCATAAGCCAGTGGACAAGTGATTGGAGAGGCCTGACCTTTCAGGTCCCCAGGAAGTGCTTGAAGACTGACTGAAGGTCAGTGGTGTAAACCCACCCAGTGTGCCTTGGGAGGAAGGCCTGGCAATCGGCTTCCAGGAGGTCATGGCCTTGAGAAGCCGGAGGAGCACAGTTCTATTCTGACCCTCTAGGTGGCAGGGTCTGGACCACCGCACCACCTTCCACTGGGCACCAAGGTGGTTCCAGTGGCACCCGTTGTCCTCCAAACACTCCCAGAAGCCTCTGTCCTCATAGACGGTCTCTGGGGGTCCTTGTGTGAACAGCCAGCCCCTCTCTCCTCAAGATACACGCTTTCTGGCATCCCTGTCCCCACCCCACCCCTCTCTGTCCTTCTTGGCTTCCAGAGGCCCCAAGGAAGCGTTTTGATTGCTCCGGATGGACCGTGCCCTGAAATAAATGCTCTTAGCAAACTTGCCTCTTCCTGGTGTTGGGAAACCCGCTGGGACTCCAGGCCACAGCTCAGGGGCCCGCAGTGTCCCCAGGGAACGGGGAGGACTCTTGTCAGGACGATGATGGACGGAGGAGCTGCCTGGTTACCAGCATGGCTCGGGCATTCTGAATCCGGACTCACGTCTCTGGGTCCTGTTATTCTCTGAGGGAGAAACTGGAAATCCATTCATGGGGTAAAACCCAAAACAAACTTGCTGCCATCAAGTCGATGCCGACTCATCGTGACCCTGTCAGACAGGGTAGAGCCGCCCCTGTGGGTTTCCGAGACTGTATCTCTTCACGGGAGTAGAAAGCCTCCTTTTTCTCCCTGGGAGCAGTTGTTGGTTTCAACTGCTGACCTTGTGGTTAGCAGACCAGTAAGTAATCACTATGCCACCAGGACTCTTACTCACCGGGCAAGGGTGTTAAAAATAAGAGCGGGGGTTATTTCTAGAATGCCGCCCCGCCTAGGAACATGCTAACACAGCACTGAGGCAGCACAGCCACGGGTTTCAGGTGTCCGGCGCCAGATTTCTGGTGCCAAGAACCTCGGGGAGCAGGGCTTAGCACTTAGACATGTCGGAACCCACCGCGTGCATCCATTTACACCCTTCTCCTTTCCAAACCCCACGGCCCCAACCAGCTCTCTGCCGAGAAGATCCACGTGCTCGGGTCCTGGTTGATGCTCACGCTTCTAGAGCAGGGTCAACAAACTACAGCCAGCTGCCTGTTGCTGGACAGCCCACAAGCTAAGAACAGCCTTGACGTTACTATTGATTTCCAGCCATTTTTATTGCGATGGGATTTTTTTAGTGGGTGTTAGGTGCCAGTTGAACTGCCTACTCCTCCCACAACCCGTCACCCTGATGCAGAATGCACACACTGTTACTGTGGTCATTATATAATTTCACGGGAACTTGATAAATAAATATAGGGGTGGCGTCTAGCCTGCCTGCCGGTCACAGCCTGATGATGCCTCCTTGTGGATTTGGCCTTCTCCTGAGGATTCTGGGAACTTCTACTCTTTCTCCCTGGAAGTTGCCCACACACTCCCCCTGTTCCTGTTGAGGAGTCACGTGGAGACCTGCACCCATGCTGAGATGCTTCCACCAGCATTGGATCCACAAGACTGTCCACCCACCACCGGACAGTGATCTTCCTGCATTTGGCATCATTGCAGGTGCTGTGTGAGTCTGAAGAGGAATTCGTGGACTAGTATCAGGCATATGGGCTAATAGGGGACCTATGGACTTGGTCTGGACTGGGCTGGGCTGCTTTCTTAGCATACGACTGCTCTTTGGTATAAAGCTCTCTCTCACACACACGAGTGTCTCTGGACGCTGTTTCTGTCGTCAACCCGGCCTAACACAGCTACCTAGTCCTGTGCCGGCCTCTTCACCAGCTACAGACAGAGCCATTGGGATCCATAAGGTGTTCGGTGGCTGATTTTTAGAAGCAGATTGCCAGTCTTTCCTTCCTACTCCTAGTCTGGAAGTTCTGCTGACAGCTCTTCAGCCTCTGTCGACAGATGGGTGCTGGCTGCACATGAGGGGCAATGGCCAGGAATTGAACTGGGCACCCCCTTCAGGGAAGGTGAGAATCCTGCCAGTGGGCCACCACCGCCCCCAAAATACCATTTAGTCGGAGGGGCCACACAGACCGTGAGCACACTACAGGCGGATGAAAGTCGGCAGACGTCTATGCCTGTGTAATCCGCACTACTATCAAAACAGAGCATTTCCACAAGGCCAGAAAGCACCCTCGATTCTCCGGATAGGTAACTCCTGTACCCCACGTCCAGAGACAATCGCCGTTTGGATTTCTAATAACTTTACACGTAAAGGAAACCCAAAGAAGAATGATGTGTCATGGCACTTGAAAATGATATGAAATCCAAAAAATTGGTGTGTCGAAACACACTTTTATTGGCACACAACTACATCCACGGTTGCAGCAGATGGTGTGAGAGCCCTGTCTTGACCTCTTTGGATTCCCCCTAGCCAAGAGGCCAGGGTCAGACATGTGTCCATCTAGTCTGACGCCGACCGCTCCTCCCTGGACCGTCCACTTCTATGCTGGGTTTGATCAGTCATCGCAGTGAGTATGCAGAACTCACAGGCAAGATGCACAATGCGAAGGGGCTCCTTAGAGATGGTAGCAGATTGCAGCAAATCAGGATCAGGACATTGTTCGGACACCGTCATTGGTCCTCGGCCTGGGCCTCACTGTCGCAAGAGCTCCCTCCGCGCTGCTCCTCTGCTCTGGCCCATTGTCTCTACGCCACAGTCTCTGGAGCCTCTAATCTCAGCGTCCATCGCTGCAGACAGATCTGGAACATGCTCATCTGAAGGTACTGTGCTTTTTCTCCGCCGCCGCTTCAAAGATGGCTCATCTTGATAGCGAGGGGGGCGGTCACGAAAATTGACCAGTCCCCTCCAGTAGGGTTTTACACACCCTATTTGCATAGCCCCACCCAGAGGAAGAGCCGCATGAGGACTCTGCACACCACCACAGCCTGCGGGTGCTGTTCTGCAGTGATGGCGTCGCACAGTTTGGATGGAGATCGTCCACAGGCAAAGTCAGAAATTAACACTCACAGCCTGACCTTGGTGGAAAGTTTGCCAACGACTGTCAGGGAATAGACTGTACATTCATTTGTCAACTCATTAACCCCTCAGTGGTCTCTTGATCAAGTGAATTACCTTGTTAATTCGTTTGCCAACTCTCCTTTGCTCAGGACAAGTGAAAAGAAAGGAGTATTATGTAATAAACCACAGAGGGGACAGAGTTACAGACACGCCTCAGTCATAACCATGCGTGTTGAGGGATTGGATTCATGGGGTTGATGGCCTGGGACCAGCCTATCGTGGGACAAGTTGGCTCAGTGGCAGGAGAGAGCTTATACGGTGTGCATTTTATATCCTAACTTGGTGAGCGGCATCCGTGGGCCTTAAAAGCTTGGGAGTGGCCAGCTAAGCTGCATCTTATGGGTCTCCACTTACCCAAAACAAAAGTGAGAGAAGAAAACCAACGACTCAGAAAAGTAGCTAATCTAAGAGTAGGTAATGAACCAGGGGCATCGCTGTCCTGAGACCAGGAGAACTAGATGGTGCCCAGCTACAGCTACCACTGCACTACTCTGATCAGGGACCCCAAAGACGTCGCCTGACGGGATAGGAGAAAAATGTGGACAAAAATCATTTCAAAGTCTCAGCTCACTGAGCCAGCTGCAAGGAGAGGACTCCCAATACTGTCACTCTGAGATATGCTTTCACCCTTCAGCTGACATGATGGCTGAGGGCAGCTTTTAGCTGGATAACAGGTTGACTGTCAGCCCTGAGTCATGAACTCCTTTGAAAAATCACCTGTATGACAGCAAAGGGTCAAAAATCTCTCAAAGCGAAGGTGAGCAGGGGAGGGGCCAGGAAACCAGCACAGGGGAGGGGTGCAACCAGAGTGGACTGAAAGGGGATGACGACACAGTGTGGGGAACGTAACCAATAGTGCGGGCAAATCTACGTAGAAATTGTTCCGTGGGAATCTAATCTGCTGGAAATGTGTGCTTTCCTGACAATAACATCCTATTTTTAAGAAAGAAAGGAGCATGGTGTAGGCCTCCGGGTCTGGGCTGGGCCCAGGAGTGTGGGTGAGGAGCCTGGCAGGTAGTACTGAGAGAACTCCTCAGTCCAACTATGAAATCCAGGGCAGAACCAAGGAAGGGCTCACGTGTGGCTGTGAAACAGCAAAAAGGTCCAGGGAAACAGGGATGTGTGTAGTGCCCAATATCCCCAAAGAACAGCAGGCAGGTTTTCAAACAAATCCTTGAACGACAATACTCAGGAAAGACTGCTGAGTGTCCGTCCGTCCACTGCTGACTGGATAAACAAAATGCAGTAGAGCCTGAGCAAGCCCTGGTGGTACGGGTCTGGTTACTAACCAAAAGGCTGGCAGTTCAAACCCACCAGCTCCTCTGTGGGAGAAAGATGTGACAGTCTACTCCTGTCAAGAGTTATAGGCTTGGGAATCCTGTGGGACATTCTGCTCCATCCTGTAGGGTCACTGTGAGTCATAATCAATTCAATGGCAGTGGATTTTTTTATTTGTTTAGGTTTTTTTGGGTCTAGCCGTGCAATGGAATATTATCCAGTCATACAAAGGCACGAAGCACTGATTTATGTTACAAGATGAACAAACCTCTAAAACACCATGCAGAGTAAAAGAAGTCAACTATCCAAGGCCCTGGATCACATGATTCCATTTCTATGAAATGTCTGGAGGAGACAACCCCACTAAGATAGAAAGCAGGTCAGTGGTTGCCAGGGCCTGGTGGGGTGCAGGAATACGGAGCATGGGCTTTTCTGTTGGGGTGATGAAATGTTCTGGAACTAGAACATCGCCTGTGTACTGAAGGACACTGAAAACATTCACTGCCTTCGAGTCGACTCTGACTCACAGTGACCCTATATAAATTTCACCCCATTAAAAAATATATGATGCTAAGAATTTGAAGCCACAAGAAGCCAAGAGATGAGAGTTCAGAGAAGGGTGGAGGCCAGTGAGAGGGGAAGAGACCCCCCAATGACTCTGCATGGTCCAGCAGCCAACGGTGGAGACTGGCCCAGAGACACAAAGAACAAGGTGGGTGCCAACTTTCCCTCGGTAAAAAAGGCAAAGGAACGAGCATTCCGGGCCATGTGTCTGGAGTAAGAAGGAAGGCCGTGGGCTCATCCCGCTGGCACCATCCTGGAGGGAGATGCCATTGCCTTGTTTGTTTCGCGTGTAGCACAGTCAGACTGGTGTGTACTGTGTGTTCCCACCTTGGTGGGATGCCGGTGTATCTGGCACCAAAACCCACCTTGGAATGGAGCATCCATGGAACAGAGCACGCCTGGCTCCCCTGAGCTTCAGAGAGACTTGTGAGCGCACCCGCAGAACTGAGCTGCAGACAAATGAGTTGGAGGGACCAGCCAGATCATCTCCAGCTGCTGCCATGGAGCATCAGACAGACGTGACCAAGAACAACAGAACCGGACGCCAGAAAACAAACACTCCTGTGAAGAGGAACGTCTCTTTCTGGGGTGGCCCAACCTGCCGCCACAGCTGGCCCGGGAGGACGTCCAGATGGGTTGTTGGTCCACTCCCGACACAGCTGGCCCGGGAGGACGTCCAGATGGGTGGTTGGTCCACTCCCGACACAGCTGGCCCGGGAGGACGTCCAGATGGGTGGTTGGTCCACTCCCGACACAGCTGGCCTGGGAGGACGTCCAGATGGGTGGTTGGTCCACTCCCGACACAGCTGGCCTGGGAGGTCGTCCAGATGGGTGGTTGGTCCACTCCCGACACAGCTGGCCCGGGAGGACGTCCAGATGGGTGGTTGGTCCACTCCCGACGGGCAGTTGGTTGGAGCTGGTAAGTTCTAAGACCGATGAGCAAAGCTGTCAGGATGTGCTGGGACCGTCACTCCAAGTCCAGCAGTACAGGGCTTTCCCTCCCACCCAGACCTGTCCGTCCTGGCTGGGCACGTGCCCACGGGCCGGCATCAGCCCTGAGCCCTGTGCCCCATGACACTTCTGCTTCCCCAGCAGTTTCACCGCGCTGTACCCACGAGGTAAGGAAAGTCCAAAGGCCACGCTTAGCAACTCAGCCAAGATACATAATTTTGAGTGCCGTGCTTTAAAAAAAATCACACTGGAGCCAAAAGACCCAGCATGAGAAAAGCATTTGCATCTTGAGCAGAAACTGGATTGACATGACCAGCCTTGACTTCGGGCTCGGGCTCCCGTGGCTGGGCACACCGTGGTGTGGCATGGCGCCGTGCAGACAAGAACGCTCGGGCCCAGAGAGGGCCTACTTTCACCTGGCTCACCTGCAGGGGCCAGAAGCCAGGCCGCCAATGCTGCCTTCCGCCTCTCGAGCCAGGGCCCTCACCCAATTCTCACTTGGCCTCTGCCCAGGTCGCTGTGGAGATAAACACACATCTCGCTTTCTCTGAGACTGGCACAGAGAGCGTTTGCCAGAGTGGCTGGGTTTGCGCCCGTTCCTTGAAACGAAATGTGAAGGCTCTCGAGACGTGGACCGCCATTGTCTGTGATGACTCTGTGGACCACCATTGTCTGGTGTAACTCCGTGGACCTCTGTCGGTGTCTGGAATGGCTCCGTGGACCTCCCTTGTCTGGAATGGCTCCATGGACCTCCATTGTCTGGAATGGCTCTGTGGACCTCCATTGTCTGGAATGCCTCCATGGACCTCCATTGTCTGGAATGGCTCTGTGGACCTCCATCAGTGTCTGGAATGGCTCCATGGACCTCTATTGTCTGGAATGACTCCATGGACCTCCATTGTCTGGTGTAACTCCGTGGACCTCTGTTGGTGTCTGGAATGGCTCCGTGGACCTCCATTGTCTGGAATGGCTCCATGGACCTCCATTGTCTGGAATGGCTCTGTGGACCTCCATTGTCTGGAATGCCTCCATGGACCTCCATTGTCTGGAATGGCTCTGTGGACCTCCATCAGTGTCTGGAATGGCTCCATGGACCTCTATTGTCTGGAATGACTCCGTGGACCTCCATCAGTGTCTGGCTGTCAGATTCCTAAACCAGTTACTGCTGAGCAACTCCCAACGCATGGTACCCTGGGGTATCAGTGTAGAACTTTGCTCAATGAGGTTTTCTTTTTTAAAAAAATCATTTCCCCCCTTTGTTGTTCTTGCTGTTGGAATACATGGAGAAAATCACACACATACATTTCTACATGGACAACTGGCGATACTGGCGTCCTTCTTTCTCCCCTCCTTTTCTGAGCTGTTCATCCCCCATTAATACCAGCTCGCCACCCCCTAGTTTCCTGTCTAATCTTTTGAGTTGCTGTCGTGAATTTGAATCCTTAATGACCGATCGTAAGAGAGCACAATGCTCACGCAAGACATTCTTTACCAGCGAAGCTAAACCGTGGTTTGCTTGTAAGGTGTCAAGAGGGTAATGGTCTCAGAAAGTCTGGATTCTACAGGAAGTTGAATTCTATTCTATATATTCCCTCTTTTGATCAAAATTCTCCTATAGAATCTTTGGTCAAATGTTTAATAAGAATCGCTGGGCACTGAGGAGCCCTGGTGATGTAGCGGCTCTACACTGGGCTCATAAGGTTGGCAGTTCAAAACCACTAACTACTCCACAGAGAAAGATGGGGCTTTCTATTCCTGTAAAGAGTTACAGCCTTGGAAACCCATGAGGGCAGTTCTGCCCTGTCTTGCAGGGTCACTGTGAGTCGGAATCAGCTTGGTAGCCGTGAGTTTCGGTTATTTTCTGGTTTGGGGTTTGGTCTTACCCATTTCTCTTGGTCTCAAGGTCACAGAGGCAATTCACGGAGGCAGTTTGCCTCACCTCCATCCCCTCCTCCCACTCCCGATTCTCCGTCTTCCCCTGTTGCTCCAGACGAACAGAGGCCAGTGGCTGCGCCTCAGCCGACCCAGGTCATCCATAGAGTTTTCAGTGGCTGCTTTCTCAAAAGTGGATTGCCGGGCCTTGCTTCCACGGTATCTCTGACTAGGTGTAAACAGGCCACCTTTCAGGTAACAGCCACCCAGGAGTCCTAATCATGTCCTATGGTCTTATTTCCCCTGCCAGGGTGACTTGTCCCATTTTGACCAACTCCTTATTGAGTCGCTTCCAGGGAGGATCTGATGTGGGTCGTGCTGTGGGGTGGGGGACATTCACTCTGATTCTGCAGATGGTCTTTGGGTCTTCAGGGCCAGTGCGCAGGCTCACTGAGAGGCAACCAGGAGGCCACAAATCAGTCCCCAGGCCAAGCAGAGACCCTGCATGGCCAAGGAAGCTAATTAAGGCAATTGCCCTTTCAAGGACCAGTACTTTCTGCCCTTGTGACTTTGATCCCAACGAGGATTTATTTTTCCTGAATGTGATAGGCCTGACATTTGGGAAGCTTCCTAGACTGGGGCTCTGATTGACATCTCTGTCTATTCCCAAGGCGACCCTGGCCCCTCGGAGAAGAGGATGATGGGATATTTGTGTATGGTCGTCACTGGAGGGCTCTTTGGCTGCGGGTTGAGGAGCTCAAGAAGCTGGTCCCCACTTCCCCACCTCCCAGCCCACCAAGCTGACACAGGGAGCTGAGCACAGCTGCGTTCCTGGCAGAGGGCCTAGGGGACTGAGAGTGTGTCTCTAAGCACTAATGGGGTTCATAAAAACAGGGGTGGACCCTACCTAGACACACCCAAGAGATAGAGAGGTGGCAAGGTATGCAGGCAACCCCCACTCTCCGCAAGTAGGGCCTCCCCGTGAGACCTTTCCTAAGCCAAAAGGGCGAAAAGCGAAGAAGCGCCCCAAAACAACCTACAGGCAAACCCTGAAATAGCAGCAGCAGACCCGGCCTGGCACCAGGTGCAGTTCCCCGCTCAGGCGCTGGGGGCGCCGCTCTCAATGCTGCGCTGGCCCACACGCTGTCACGGGTCCAGGCTGAAGAAACGCTATCGATGGTTTTGCTCTGTGCCTTTTTTCCTTAACAGTGGAACTCTACTTGGGATTTATTTCCGGAAGTGCCAAAAGAACTAGTGTAGTTCTCTCGTCGAAGCGAAGTATCAGACAGAGGCAGGCCAGGCCTGCCCCATGCCAGGGAAGGGCGGCTGAATGGAGCCAGGCCCAGGCCTGCGGAAGGGCCGAGGGGAGGGAGAAGAAAGGAGGAGAGGCAAAGGAGGGGGTAGGGGAAGGGAAATGGTAGATCTGAGGGATGCGCTCAAGGTGCTGAGCAGGGGGAAGAATAAGTCGCTTTGCTACTCAACCCATACCCTCTGCCACCCAACCCAGTACCCACTACCATCAACACAGTACCCACTGCCATTAGCCCAGTACTCACTGCAGTTGATGAGGACTAACCACAGAGCGTCTCAGGCCAAATGCTCCCCTGGGCGGCTCTCACCTGGAGCCACATGCTCTGTGTGTTGGGCTGAGGTCAACTGTCCAACATCTCTGGGCTGCGGGTCCTTGGGCTCCATCCTGCTGTCCTCCAAGCTGTTGATACAGGCGATGTCAGATACACATCAGGAAATGAGTGACACCCTGTAAAAATCCAACTGTGGGAGGTCATGGTGGCTGCTGTGTCCTCGTGAATCAGCTCTGACTCACAGCAACCGTCCAGACAGAGCAGAGCTGTCCGTCCCATTTCTGAGGTTCTCAGTCTTTCTCCTGCTAGGCACTGGGCCACTGGAGCCCCAGACATTGTGGTTGGGTGTCAAGGCCGTAACCGTGCACCCACAGGGCTCCTGATAGCAGTCATGATGGGACATAACCCCTGCTAGGCAGCAGGCTAGCATCTCGGTGTCATGACGTCAATGCCGACTCATAGCAGCCCTCTAGGACAGGGTAGAACTGCCCCTGCACGTGTCCGACAGACTCTAGCATCTCTTTCCCTTGGAAGGGCCGGGGTTTCAAACTGCTGACCTTGCAGTGAACGACCCGACTTGCAACTGATTCTTCAGTTCTTGCTCTGAGAGATCCGCTGTTCCGATTTTATCTTGTACGTTCCTACATTCCTTCTTGTGATTTGGGTGCCAGTTTCCCGAGCAAGGGGGTGTCCATCCATCTTTTCATGTGTGACCTTAGTGGCAGTCCCCACCCTGGAACAGCCATCCCTCTTCCCATTTCTGCCCAGTCTTCCTGGTCCCCGTTCATCCTCCCCTTGGCCTGCCGTATCTTTGAGCGTTATCCGTGGGCTTGGGCAGCCCCCCCGCCCCCCGCCCCCCGCGCCATCTCTCCATGGTCAACTGTTCAAAGGAACACAAAGGTCACTGGCGTTCTTGTTCACGCCCCTTGGGGAGTCTACTGTTTGCCTCAACGTTGTCCCCGTGGGGGTGAGTTCGGTTCTCGTCTTGAAGGGTGGCTGAGAGTCTCGGTTGAAGGGTTCCACCTGTCTTGATCAGACCAGTAAGCCTTGGCTTTTATATGCCTTTTCGTATTTATCTACATTTTCCTCCCACTTTCTCCGGGACCTCTGATGGCGCTCCCTCCCGGCATGGCCGGCAGGGGTGGCTGGGCACCAGCTCGCTCTTCTAGATGCTCCGGGGGGGCTCCAGAGTCTGGGTGGTTCGTTAGTCTTTGGACTACTTGCTTCCTTGTGCCTTTGACTTTCTTCAATTGTCTTTGCTCCGGACAGAGAACAACCAAGAGTCCCATCTTGATGGACGCTCAGCCACTTCCAAGACCTCAGGGGCTACTCGGCAAAGTCCCAGGTGGAACACGGCCTTTGTGGGCTGTGTCACCCATGGAGCGTGTTTACATAGAGTGTAAGTACTATGGTGGCTCTGGGCAGGTTTCTTGGGGGTATATGAGGGCACGGATACCGACTCCTCCTGTAGGGCCCACTCCAGACGCCCAAAACCCTAAAACCAAACTCACTGCAGTGGAGGTGATTCCAACTCACAGTACCTAGAAGACAGGGGAGGGCCACCTGCATAAGTTGATCAGAAAGCCTTCTCTGTCTCCTGAGACATCATGTGGCAGTGACAATTTTGCAGTGCAAAATACTTGTTTGCAGTTTGCTCCTCTTGGTCCCCAGGACGCTCTGTGCTTAGGGTCCTGGAGCACACCCCCTGCGGTTATAGTGAACGGGCCTCCGGCCTCTGTGGAGTGCTGGGTGAGGGAGGGCTCTTTGCAGGCAAGACTCCCAAGTTCTCTGTCATTGTGCCAGCAAGACCCTCCCCCGTGCCACTCCTTCTAGGAGTGCCTCTGAGCAGCACCCTGCGCACTGAGGCGGTGCTGTCACCCAGATAAGGCTGCTGAGACACCACAAAACGAATCAGGAAGGCCTCTGGCCACCTGGAAGGCAGGCCAGCCTGCGCCGGGCCCCAGGTGTCTGCCGACGGAGCAGCGTGTCGGAGATGATCAGACAGAGCCGGCTGTCTCGCTGCAGTCGAGCGCAGGCTACGGGGTCCCCAGATGCCGTGGTTTTCCAGGCTGGAGCACATCAGCTGACAGCCTTGAAGAGCAGACAGATTTCCAGGAGTGTGTTGCCGCAAGGTTCCAAACCAACTTTAATTACATTCCATCAAAACATGTTAAAAACGGTTTCTTTCCCCTCCTGTTCAGGGACTAGGGATCACGCCTCACCTCGCAGAGGGTCTCCTCTGGAGCAGACGTGATTGACCAAGGTGAGCCTCTCTCAGGGCCAGCGTCTCAGGGGACATCAAGGTCAACCGGCATAACTTTGTCCACAAAGACAAGGTTCTGCCTCCTACTCTGCTGGCTAAGCAAGCGGAGTCTTAAAAGCTTGTTCAGGGTCATCTAAGGTTCAACTCTTGGTCTCTCCCTGTCCAGAGCAAAGAAGGGTAAGGGGGATCAAAAACACATGGAAACAAGTCAGCTAAAGGGCTAAGGGACGGCAGGACCTCCAGCCTCGATGGTGCCCAGCTACCCGGGCTGAAGCTCTCAGAGGACTCACAGTAGAAGAGCCCAGATAGAGTGGTTGGGCCTGGGGGACAAAGCTCCCCGTCCTATAAAAGACCAGGCGGGCCAATCTGACCCCAAGACTAGAGCCGCCAGCCACCCCTCGAGCCTGCGATCCATGTGTGACTCAATTTTCAGCCAAACAATACAACTAAACTCACTGCCATGGAGTCACTTCTGACTCCTTGCTGACCCTCAAGGGCAGGGTAGAACTGCCACCGTGAGTTTCAGAGACTCTAACTCTCTGCAGGAGGAGAAAGCCGCCTCTTTTACCCGGGGATTGGCTGGTAGTCCTGAACTGCTGACCTTGAGGCTAGCAGCCCAGGGCAAAGGCACTGCACCACCAGGGCTCCTGGCAACCAGACAATAGACCGGCCGGAAGATGAGGGAGCCGGTCCAGCCTGCCCTATGCAGGGTTTCTCAGAGTCAGAATCCACTCTCTGGTGGTGGGTTTATAAGGTGAGCGATAGCATCAACAAGACACTCCTCAGAACCTTCGGCCGCGTGCGACGAGAGACAGCACGCGCCCCTGGAGGACGGGGCAGGGAGGGCAGGGAAGAGGGTCATGAGGGAGAGGGAAGAGGGCGGTGATGTGGTGGGGCTTGCCGCCAAGCTCACGAAGAAAGGAAACGTTCTCAAACTGATCGTGGCAGCAGTCGTGTGACACAGCTTGGTGTGACTGAACGGTGGCGCGGTAGGCTGGAGAACCAGAAGCAACGACAACAACCTACTCTGGTGGCTTCCGTCTTGACTGCAGGCTTGTCCTCTGCCTTCTGCGGGGTTTCTGGGCTATGCCAACAGTGTAGCGTTGTAATGCGCACCAAAATCTTGCGGTTGGAAGTCACCCCGAGGCCCCTCAGAAGAAAGGCCTGGCGGTCTACTTCCGGGAGATCACAGCCCTGTAGATCCTAGGGAGTCATTGCACACCGAGGGTTGCCGTGGGATCAAAAAGCAGCAGATCCTAAACCCTACCTAGGGACCCTTGTCTCGTGAGAGGCCTCTGCAGGTTTAGAACCACCTCATTCTCCTCTGGTTCCCTTGCGGGTGGGGTTGCCTAGGACGAGAGCCAAGAGGGAGGGCTGCCCAGAGACCCTGTGGGCAGGTGAATGGCCGACCACACCCACCTCCCAGGACCGGCCATTCTGCACATCACGTGGTTGGGGGATGAGCGGCCACACAGCTTCCTGAGAGAGGGGTCGGCATCAATTGGCAGAGCATCCATTTTAACGAGCTAAGAGGGGGCTAACACCATTGATGACTGCGCAAGCTGCAATTTCTATGCCACCTAATTGCCTCCCTCTGCGGATTTGAAATTCACCAGCGCTTCAGACAAAGGGGAATTTCCCCACTCACCCAGCCTCTGCACGGCAGGCGATGGATGCCCACGGACCAGGGGATGTGAAGGCAGTAGGCAGCCTCAGTCAAAATTGACGTCACCATGGTGAGGCTGTCACGCTCCCAATGATGCCTGGCAACACACTGAATCCTCTGAATGCCAACCTTTGTCACCCGCTCCCTGGAGGCACCCTGTGGGGTGGGCGGACGTCACTGCAGGAGACAGTTTCCTCCTGCTCCTCCACCTCCTCCTCAGGCACACACCTCCCTGCTCCCTCTCCACCGCCCAGCACTCTGGCCAAGGGTTGTCATCTGGAAAGGATGCCGGCAGAGTCTACCTCACTCCTTTTCTCAAGCACGCTGCCCTCAGCCCAGCAGGGGTTTGTCACTCAGGACAGGGTAGAACTGCCCGTGGGTTTATGACACAGAAGAGGCCAGTGACCTTATGTGACCCACATGCCACCATAAATGCATGACTGGAGGTTTAATAAAAACCCCAATCATGGCCTTTGAATAGAATCTGAGTCACGGCGACCCTGCCCCCTTGCGTCCTGGAGACCAGGTTATTATGGGGTGGACTGTTGCAGCCAGTCTCCCGTGGGCACCTAGTGGGTTCCAACCCTTTTGAGGTTAGTGAGTGCTTAACCACTGTGCCACCAGGCCTCCTTAGTAATGGAGGTTCTAGGTTTAATTGCAGGCTCAGGGGGAAGGGGCCCAGTCCCACCCGGGAAGGATTTACATAGGGTTTGACATACGAAGAGATTTCTGGCAGCTCTGGGGACAGGCATGGGGGAAAACGGGGCTTTCTGCTCCCCGATGGACTTGCGGTCTCAGAAACTCCATTTAGCCTTGTGAGAGGAAGATTCAGCCTTGTTAGCAGCGGGTTAGACACTAAGGAAAAACCAAGTCAGAAAGGAAACGTTACCACCAAGTCCATGGGGCCCATGCCGACTCGTGGGGGCCCCTTGTGTTTCTGAGCAGAAGGGCACCTTTGGGAAGCAGATGGCCAGACCTTTCTTCCTAGTATGCATTCCGACCACGTAGCCATCTGCGCCACCCTGATTGCCAATAATAAGCAGAGCCCCCACCCCACCCCAAGTTGGCCAGGGGGCTGTGTGCAAAAGTGCTTAGGGAAAAGTCAGAGAGTGGATGGTGAGAGGTCTGGGGTAGCCTGGGGTGTAGTGCTTGGGAACAATCCCTGGGGTGCCTGGAAGGTCAGTTGGGAAGGGTGGCCAGTTCAGGCCTGTTCCCATCAGGTACCTCTGGCTGGTGGCAGGTGGTAGGATCAACTGGGAGGCAATGCCACTGGGTAGATTGCAACCCCTAGCAACCCTTTTATAGGGTTTCCCAGGTCAACAGATGACAGCCCCACCTTCCTCGTGAAGAGCGGTCTGAGGATTCAAACCACCAACCTTGAGATGCCCAGTCCCTTGCTCACCCTGGTGTCATCAGGGCTCCTGACCATCAAGTCTTAAAGCAAAGGTCCCATCTGAGTGGGAATGCACTTGTTGGACGGTACTATGGAGGGCAAGGGGCAACATCAACTGGAAGCAGGGGCTTTGGGGCAGGTGACCAGCAAACACAGGGGTCTCTGGAGGTCCGGGTTCAGCCAGGTCAGTGTAGACAAGGCTCCGGCCCGGTGCTCCTGCACTCACCTCGTTCTCCATCTTCACGCTCAGGTCCTGCCCCCTGGTCGGTTTGAGCAAAGGCAGAGATGGCTTTATCAGTGAATGCTGGGCACTCACCCTTCCACTAGCACCATTCTTGGGAAAAACCCGCCAGGCCCCACGGACAGTGCCTGGGAGCCAGAGGATGGTGGAGCCAGCCGGGCTTTGGCTTCTACGCAAGGAAACGCATGCAAACCTCAGGTTTGTGTCTTAGCCATTAACTCAAAGCCAGCACTGCAGCCAGCTGTCTCGTTCCGAAGCCAGATTCCCCGTGTGAAAGGACTCGCAGCTTATCCCCGCACACGCCTGATGGCCTCCCCTGCTCACGTGCCGCACTTGCACCCAGATGTGCATTCAAGCTGGCCTGGTGGCACCACGCTAGTGGGATGGTACGCATGGAGAATCAGGATGCTCGGCGTCCTGTGACCTGTCACTGCTTTTCAATGCACTGTGGCGGGTGCAAAGTATGATTTCCCTAACAAGAACAGGACTCTGACTGGGCACCAGTTTGTGCACTGCCAGCATTAAAAAAAAAATTCTAGTAGTTGAATTAATGCCTGTCACCCAGCATTGTGCACTGTGTTGTCAGGCCCAGGTAATATACTGGTATGTGCTAGGTCTTATGCGTTCTGAGATAAATTCTGGGCCAGACAGGTCCCGCAGTAAGTAAACGGCTTGCTAAGAGTGAGGGGTAGTCTTTTAAAAGATTTCTTAGCTCGGGGTCCATTCTCATTGCCTAATGATCCTGAAACTCAGGCAACACTTTAAGGCTTCAAAAACCAAGCTCACTGTCATCGAGTCAATTCCGACTTGCAGCGACCCTACAGGACAGGGCAGAGTGCCCCTGTGGGTTTCCGAGACCGTGACTCTTCACAGGAGCAGTAGCCTCCTCCCCCTCCGGAGTGGCTGGCTGGTGGTTTCCCACCGCTGGCCGTGAGGTCAGCAGCCCAACATGTAAACCACTAGGCCAGCAGGCCTCCCCTTGTCTCAATGCTTTCAGTCCCTTCACAACTCTCTAAAAACTAAAGTGACAACTTTATAAATGAATATAATACTGAGTTCTCAGTTACACTGGCTAATTTTACCTCAACCGAAACCCAGCCCATTGCCACCTCCGATTAGGATTCTGAGTGACCCGTCAGAGAGGCAGGGATTGCTCCTCGGGGTGTCATGGGAACATACATACATACAGTCCACCTTCCTCCTGGGGAGCAGCTAGTGGTCTGGATCTCTGACGCTGTGCTTCCCAGTCCAGGGCCTACCCCACCCCACCACGAGGGCTCCTTTGGGATCGACCTCGGACCCATCGCACGCTGGCACCAAAGGGTGACGCTCATTTCTGTCGGAGCCTTTGGTCTTAACAGGAAGCAGAGAGCTGTGGTCCACACAGAAGAACCAGATCTCCACATTATTACAAAGGCATTTTATTATAAATACATTTTAGTTGTAGCAGTAAAATACATTTTGTGTTACCATGAATCTTTTAAAACAAAAGAACTTCACTGAGACAATGATCACACGGTAGGAACTGCAGACCCTCAATCGAAACCAAAGTGGCTGAAATCATTGAAAAAGTAAGTTTCGAAGGGGTGGGGTGGGTGGTGGAAAGCACATGAAACAAAACCCCCAAGCCCAGAGTAGCTGCGGGGCCATTGGATGATACAAAGGCATCTTTATTTAAGAACATACTCGTTAGCTATTAGGACCTCTCAGATGAGGTATCAGTAACCAGAAGGAAAACAATCATTTTTGTCATAATTTTCCATAAGCTTAATGAGAAGGCTGTACAACGGGTACTTTTAAGAGGTGGAAAGCACAACTTTAATTTATGTAGCCTCCCTTAGACTTTTCAAAGTAACACCCAATAGGAATTCGCTAATTAACTCATCATACGAAGTTAGCTGAACCAGTTTCGGTAAGACCTACATTTTTGAAGCATTACCAAAAAAACAAAAACGTGTATCATCAATAACAGGACCCTTTAACAAAATGCACAAGCCCGTGACGCTGATAATTCAAAGAGAGGTGTTTTAGTCACCAGATTCAGGTAGCTAACAAGTACCTTCATGGATTTTTAGGAGTCAAGTCGGACGTCCGACAGCTGGCCCAGAGAGCGGATACAGTACACTGTCGCACACATGGGGTGGCAGGACCCTTCCTCTGGGGGAGGGGAGGCGGAGAGCATCCTCAGGTGTAACAGACACGTGGAGACTGGGCGGGACAAGCAGCACTTACCTCCCGAGAGAGGTGGGGAAGAGGTCTGACACAGGCAGCGTGCAAAGCAAAAGGTGAAGGAATGGAAGTGGGTTGGAAGGTGGGATGGATGAAGGCCTGTCTGCTCCACACCATTCAATCCCACCCAAGGTCACCAAGCCACGTCTAAAAGCAGGGACCTCTGCGCATCTACGCTCTAGAGCAGCCCTGGCATCTGCTCCAACGTCTAGGCCATTCAATATTCTACTAAGTTCAAGATCATCTCTTTTCTCTCTGCCATTTCATTAAGTCCCACACCACACCAGAGCCCAAGATCCCCCAAGCCGCTGTCCAGGCGAATATTAGCAACAGGGACAACTACACACACTGAAAACCACCAGAGGCCAGTCAGACAGATTACTGTAGAGGGTGTTTCTTGTTCCACACGTGTGCATCTGTGGTATCAAAACGGCCTGTGTGGTGGTGGTGGGGGGCGGTAGGAGGGAGTGGACACCCAAGCAGATACAAGGACACAGAACTTTCCCACCACCAGCCTTTGCAGAGCCCCCCTGCGAATATATATTTGAAAGGAAGCGAAGTTAATCGGGGACCACCAGATCTGCCATGCCTGACATTTGAGGCCCCCTCAAACACCTGCCGGCCCAGCAGAGAGAAACCCAGAACCTTCTTGTAAACCTGAGAAACACACAATTAGAAAAGCAAATCACTTTCACTCTCACACACACACCCGTTGTTTCCCATGTTCCTGTCACTGCAACCGTGCTTAAGGGCCTGAAGACTCCTCCTAGTGCCTCCCTCCCTGGGCACACTGAAGAAAGACTACTGCTGACAGGCTCCTGACCCCTCACCTGGAGGAGGAGGGCCAGAGATCTTAGACACAGAAGGGGGCAGGGGAGGGGCAGCCAATCCACCCCTGGCAGTTAGAGACTGTTATGTAAATCACAGGCTTTCTCTACACCAGCCACCCTGGGGAGTCCTCCGCGTAGTCCAAGGCCCCAGGCTCTAGAATCAACAGCCTCCAGGGAATTCTGTAGCTCACACCATCGTGGGGACCACTCTATACTGGTCACTCTTAGCCGGGGCACTTTTTGGACAGACACCTTCAGTGTGACTGCTAACCTGCCACCCCTTAGCCTTGGCTTCTCAGTATGCAAAGTATCTGTATGGGGAAAAATATGCCCCCAAAAACCAAAGATGGATTTTGAGGGTAACCCTGATGTGCCCTTCTACAGAGTTCTCAGGCTGGCCGTCACCCACTCATGCGCGAACTACAGAGAGGGCCCACACGTGAGGTGTCAACAAAGAACGTAGCAAGAGTTCTCCCCCAAGGACCCCTCCAAGAAAACTCCCTAATATTGTTTGAGGAACTCCTAGAATTATAGAAAACATACTATTTGTATCAAAATAAAATCTCTGCTGAACAAACTGCAAATAAAGTCTGGTCTGATTGCCCAGACTGTAAGTCTGTGGAGGTCACTGCGCTTGGCTGACACGCTGGTTTCGGAGGCTTCAGACCACCGCTGTATGGTAACTGGGTTTTGCATTTCTATGCCAAGAGTCCTCTGTGCCATGCTGCACTTCCAAAGAGGTGGAGAAGCTCACAGGAGTGAATCCTTTTCCCAGAGCTCCCTGGGAAGTCCATCTTTTCAACCAGAAGTTAGTGTTCTCTTTCCACTGAGGTGCTAGCTTCAAGTAATAGCATGATACAATTTCCCAAGTGGGTTTTTAATCAGAATACTAACCATGAGAGTCCCTCCCTGTAATAACGGCCTCCAAATTGCTAATTAAACAGGTGTGAATGGAGGATGTGTGAATTTAGCGGCTTCAAAAGAGAAAATCTCAGTCGAGGTCCCACCTCCAGCGGATGGGGGCTGTGAGAAGTCCTTTGAAGGCTGGCCCACCACCTCATCTTTCAGGATGACATCCTGGTATGTGGTGGGTACCATTACGTGATAGTTTGAACAAGATCATAATTAGAATATGATCTGGCTTTTTTCTAACTTCAGATGGCCAGGAGGAGGGAGGGAAAAAAGACACTGACTTGGAGATGCAGGAGGGCACTCAGCGCAGCGATGGGATGGTAAAGGGAACAGTGTGCTGGCAAGAGTGTAAATCGAAAAGGCAAACGACTACCTCTGAAGGGCTAGAAGGTAAGCACCAGCGGCCACCCTAAATGTTTTCATTCCCATCTTTCCGTCTGTTTCATTTTCTTATACCTTGTAATTACGTGTGTGTGTAAGTATACATGTTAACTATTTTACTTCTGGGATTCCCTTTTTAAACACACACCGACATGAAGCAACGCCAAGTACAACAGATGCCTCTTTGTAACGGACTGAATCTCCCTTTCCTAACGGCCATCGTCATGACGTAGCCATCCAGCTGGGTACTCTTTCTCGCTCCGACTCTCCTTGGGTCAATGTGGCTCCAGAACGTTCTTAATGCTCAGCTTTGCTCTCAGGATGCACGTGCGAGATAAGCCTTACACATGTAAGACCAACCACACTGGACAGAAGCAACGGCGTATATTAATCATCCCAAAGGTGGATGATACAGTAAGCTTTCTCAGCAACTTCAATGCTTCCATAAAAAGGAAACTGTTTTTCATAAATGGCCTTTGTGACTGCCGGGTTTACTTAGGTAAATGCCTCTACAGGGGGCTTCTGCTTGTTCCACTTATTCTGCGCTTCTTTGAACTGAAAACCAGCCTGATGTTTACAAGGTATATGAACCTGTTTGAGAGTCTCGGGATGAAAAAAAAAGGGGGGGGGGAACAGCTGCCTCTAAATGGTCAATAATTAGCCACTGATTAATCAAAACAAAGCGCTGTTGGCACAGAACAGCACCGAGCCACCTCCAGAAACACACCGGAAAGCAAGCCTCCCTGGTGAACTGGGTCGGCACTTCACATGTGAACGAAGCTCCTTTTTAGATGGAGTGGGGTGGGGTGACATGAATGTTCTACTTTACCAACGCTAAATCACCAAAAATAATTCTCTACGGTAAAAAAAGGAAAACCTCAAGTAGCACTGAAATTAAAAAGTGAATTTTTAAAAATGTTTCTGGCAAGAAAAAGGAAACTTCAGAGTGATATAAAGAACAAAGAAATGGAAAGACAGTGTGTGAGTAATTAACCTCACTTAGAAATCTGCTCTGGAAGAAAAGGAACTTTATAATACTTGGTATAATCAGAGGGCTATCATCAAGTTTTCTTTAAAAATTTATATATATATGTAGGACGTCAAAGAGTTCATAAAAAGAAAAAGGAATTGAGAATGGATTTTTTCCATGAACTTATTCAAGTCTCTTCATATAAGTTCCATCTGAGCTCTAAGGTCAAAATTAGTTTATAAAGTTTAAGTTATAATTTATAAATCTAATTTGTGGGCATTAACTAATACTACCCAAACACTATCCAAACATCATCAACTGTAGTCAGAAGCCATGCTTCACTTCAATGGAAACTTGCACTATTTCTTACAGCAAGACTTGCTCAAAACTATTTACAAGATACTATGGCTAAATAAGATAGTCTGAAACAGGGCTGAGAAGAAGGCATAAAAAATAACAAGGAAGTCTGATGGAGAAAATAAAAGAAATAAGGAGACAGTTCAAAAGACTAATGGACCAGACCAGGTGAATACCAGTCTCCATAACCTGGAGACGAGATTAACTCGACAGTGCCCGACTACGCAGCTGACCACTCTGAAAGATCTTACCATGAGGTCCTGGGCAGAACAGGAGACAAATGTGAACTAGAACTCAAACTCAGGTAAAAGACCAGGCTTGAGAGGGACCAGAGGGACCTCAGAGACTATGGTCCTTAATGAAACCCTTCAGGACTAGACCTGATTTCAGCGACCCCCACCCCCCCACCCAACAGTCCGATAAGGTGCAAAGAAGGGTAACAGTGCCCACAGATAAAGCTGAGGAAGCAGGAAGGGATCAGAAGGACAGCTTGAGTCGGGGAACAAAGGGAGAAACAGGAAAGACCGGGCCATGGAGGTCAGGAATCAAATGTCAATCACTGAGTGCAAAACCAGCTTGTTTCGCAAAACCAACTTGTTTTGTAAAACTTTCACCCAAGTCACCAACAAAGTTAGGAAAAAACCAAAGAGTAAGTTTGGTAGCAGTGAAAAGCAACATTCACTGCCAGCCCACAGAGCGTCGATGGAAGCAAACACATTGAGTCCAACAGCCAAGGCGCCGATGAAGGAACACGGGGGCCAGTCCAGCAGTGGGGTGGACTAGGAAGAAGCCCCTCTAAAACTTGTAAAATAACTGCTAAGAAGTGAGATGTCGCAAGAACTTTGCGGCTTCTTTACCTATAGTTGAGGGGGTTTCAGTAAGCTTACAGAAAAATCCCATTACCCTCTCATGCCATTTCCCAACAAACTTTCTGAAGCCCCTTCAGACTTATAGATGATGGTGCACATGATGGTTACTAAAAATAAATTATTATGAAGCAGGTGTTTTTGACTGTTGTTTAAAAGTTCGAGTTGGGAAAAAAGAAAACTAGGACAGTGACTTGCTGATGAGGGAGGGGTTCGCTGGACATTCTGGAAGGACCACCACCACCACCACCACCCAAGACCTCCTATACAAGCCCACTGCCACTGAGTCGGCCCTATATAGGGTTTCCAAGGCATGGCACATCTGTACAGGAGTGGACAGTCTCTCCCTCAGAGAGGAGGGTGGGCTTGAACACATGGCTTTACATTCAATGGTGCCAGCAGGACTCTTCCCTCACGTCAGAGACACCTAAGGGCCATGAGGGCCAGGTCTTGGGGTTCGTGACTGAGTTGGAAGGACAGGCTCTAAGGCAACTGTCTTCTTCCTCTCCTCCTGACTAACACAGGCTGAACCCAATGAGGCAGAGCTTAGCGTGGTGATCTGACTTCCTACAAAGGGTGGTGTGGCAGCGGGGCTCGCTGGCTCAGTCTTCCCACGGTGATTGATACAGACCACGAGCACGCCTGGAGTCTACAGGTTGGCAGGTCACCTGGCCCAGAGGCAGCAGAGAGTAGCGTGACGCCACACAGAGACACCTGCATGCTGAGCCGAAGGGAGAGGCACTCCCTGTCTGCCCCATGGACCAGGATCCTTTCCCACTCTCAACTGGCCCAGGCTGCAGGGGCTGGAGCAGCCAACAGACCCTAAACTCCCCAGAGAGGGCAAGGTCCCGTTTCCCCCCCCGCTGCGTGCTTGTCAGCCCCCTTCAAAACTGTTATTTCTAATGCAGGATCACCTACTCCCAAGTAGTCCTCCAGGAGAAGGCAAAACAAAACAAAACACACTTTGAATGACCAACATGAAGGTCATCTTACTTCTTTTTCAGAAAGCCACGTGGAAGCTCCGAGACCTCTCTGAAGTAGGAAAGTACTTACTTACTGGACCAGGAACGATGGTCATGACGTGCAAAGCTTCAAACATATCCCAAGACCACAAGTTTTAGGCGGGGAGGCGGCTTCCTTGGATTTTACCAATGTTCAGTCCGAACAATTTGTCGACTACAGAATATTTAAGAGCGCCATTAAAATGGAGTATGCTTGTACAAGTTCAATGGGTTACTTTAGAGAGGAACTGAAAGTTGTGAAAAACAAGAGTCGTTTTCTGCCCTAGAGTTGGATGGATTTGGATATACATTCGACAAACACTCTATTTCTTCTTTAATAGTGTCCCTAAACAAAACCATGAGGAAAATATTTGCGTTTCAGGGGATAACGTCACATTTTAATGTAAACACCAAATAAGGTACCAAATTTTTACTGTGAGGAAAAAAAATAATCCTCCAACAAACCTTAAAGCGGCACAAGTCTTTCTTTATACCACTAGGAGGAGGGACAGAAGCCAGGTTACAAACATTTAGACATGCATAGTGAAGGGGAGGGGGGGAAAGGACTTTACTAAATTCACGCATTTTTAAAATAGTTATCAAGTCTACTAAGCACCAACAATCCTAGAAATTTTTCAGCTTCATGATTTGTTTTAAAAAAACAAAGCAAACACTATCAAATCAACATTAAAAACAAGCTTGAAGTATAGCTTGCCCCCCCAAAAAAACCCAAATAGGAAAAATAAAACAAAACAAAATTAAGTATGCCAATGTTGTTGTTGACTTTTCACTTTTCAAAAAACACAGTGGCATACGAAATACACCTGCAGAGAATGCCTTCGACCGATCCCACGATGGCGGCCTCGGGCTCACCAGCGCAGCACAGCACAGCGAACCTACCGCCCATGTAACTGGGGGTCATTGCTGTCACCCCCCCCAAAAAAAGCTGATAAAACTTAAAGTATTGAAAAGATGCTGCCCCTTTATTTTAAAAAATTTTAAATGAATTTAAGCAAAAATAACATACATTTGTACATCAACTGGCCATTTCTGGTACAGAAACCCAGCATGTGGTAATATTATTGAATAAAGGTAAATGCTACTTACATTTTTTTCTTTTTAAATACATTTTAGACAAACTTTTTTCCTCTTTTTATCTCTCTTTCTTTTTTAATAGTTGCACAATTAACCTCTTAGCTGCTAGCTTGGTGCAAACATATTTAACAGTACACAAATTTAAAAATATTTTTTATTCTACAGAAAAGCTGTCAACATTCTGACACATCAAAATGCAAAATAATGGAATATACTTTTAAAAAATTAGTTGCAAGTCTAGCAGCAAAGCAATTAAGTGAGAACATATTTAATATTAAAAACAAAGGGAACTGTGCAGCTACAGATGAAGTTCAGCTAGCCTAAATCTACGGATACAAACAGAAGTGAAAACATTCTCCCTTGAGAGGGCAAAAGTGATCATTTAAAATAAGAGTAAAAGCCATTGCTGCCAGAGGAGCTGCCCAGGCTGAGTTCCTGGAACAGAGACAGGGGGTCGCTGCTCTTCTTCGTCTGCTCCGGCGGGGGTCTGGGCTTGGGGGGAGCCCGCAGAGCGCTGGCATAGGACATGGCGGGCTTGCTGCCTACAGAGCTTTGCTGGCTACTGCTGCTGGCCGACTCCGCGAGCTGCTTGTTAGGCATGAGGGGTGGGAACTGGCCGAGATGCTGGAGCACGTTGTAGTTGAAGGAACTGGACAGCTCCAGGCTCTCAGACTTCAGTTGCTCCTCAGGGGGTTTGATAGTCTTGGGAGGAGCTAAAAGCAAGAAGCAGAAACAGTGGTTTTCAGGGAGGTGGCCTCTGGTATGCGGACACCTTGATTAACTAACTCAGAGCGTCACGACCGGTTCTCACACTTTGGGTCACTCAGTGATAGGACAAATCCAAGGACAACTTCTTTCTTTCTCTACCACCTTAAGTCGACATCACAACACAGCTAAAGGAAGCAAACTTCACGTCTAAGAAACACGCCCATAAAAGAAGTCCCTGCGGGAACTGGAACAGCTAACTGATAGGAACTTTAGGTCTCAGTAGAAGGCTTGCACAGACAATGTACAGTCGTATGATTTACTATTTATCATATTAACTGTTATAATACTTTGCTATGCTACATTATTATATTAACTGGTCACAGTTGGAAAACGAGAATTTTCTTCTTTAAAAATCAGCTCTAGATACAGACTTCTTGGGGAAATGGCTCTTTCAGGGATTCTACGTGTTAATAACGCAACCCTTCTGTAGGAACTGTGAATACATGCCAACGGGGAAACGCACATCAATTCCTCTAACTGGCTTCACGTGAAAGGCCTTCAAAAACGGACTCTACCCTGTCAAACCAATTTCACTGCCCACTATTATAGCTTGTCAAATATTGTTTTGTTTCCAATCTCTTAAAAACAGCAATAACATTTTATTGGCTTATTAGCATAGACATATTCATGTAAGCCTCAACCTGGTGTATTCTTGCCAATGCACATCATTTACCACAGAGACAGGCAGATCCTGAGTGGTGAGCGGGAGCCAGTCCTGACTGTGTCTTAAGAATGTGTGGATCCGCTGAATAGGTGCAGACGGCTCTTATTTTGCCTGGCTTCAGCGCAGGAAAGGGCTGGGGACCTTCTCTATGACTTAAAGGGTGCACAGGTAGCCAAGCAATGAAGCATTTGTTTCATGTAGGGGTTAGTTCAATCATTTCAAACAGAACTATGAAATCCCTGTGCAGTCCTGGCCAAGGAAGCGCATGCTTAGCATTGGTCCCCTTCTCAAAGATGGCAGGCTCCGACTGCTTTGCACGTGAGCCCCTTTCAGGGCGTCGATTCGATTCACTATGGCCCAGTAATGGCTAATGGAAGCAAGGAATGTATGTTTTGCACAGCAACCAAAAAATCTTGTGCCTTGGATTCTGACCCGAGTAGGAAATAGCCAGCACTGCCCAAGCTCAAAGATGGTGGTGGATTGTGCTACTTGGAATGTTTTTTTTAATTAATAAATCTTTTTATTGGGGCTCATACAACTCTTATCACAATCCATACATACATCAATTGAGCAAAGCACCCTTATACATTCGTTGCCCTCGTCATTCTCAAAATTCGCCTTCCACTTGGGTTCCTGGAATCAGCTCGGTTTCCCTTTTCCCCCCCTCCCCCTCCGCTTCCCCCTTCCCCCTGGTCTCTTAATAGTTTATAAATAATTATTATATCTTATCTTACACTGCCCGGCATCTCCCCTCACCCACCTTCCCATTGCCCATCTCCCAGAGAGGAGGTTACACATAGATCTCCAAGATCGGTTCTCCCTTTCCACACCCTCTTCCCTCCTGCTGTCCCCACTCCTACCGCTGGTGTTGAGGGGTCCGTCCATCCTAGATTCCCTGTGTTTCCAGAGCCCTACTGCACCGCTGTACATCCTCTGGTACAACCAAGTCCGCAAGGTAGAATTGGGGTCATGATAATTGGTAGGGGAGGAAGCGTTCAGGAACTAGAGGAAGGTTTTGAGTTTCACTGTTGCTACGCTGTACCCTGAGTGACTCATCTCCTCCCCACGACCCCTCTGGAAGGGATGTCCAGCTGTCTACAGATTGGCATTGGGTCCCCATCACGCACTCCCCCTCATTCACGGTGGAATGGTTTTTAAGGAGTGGTCGGCTACCATCTGTGATGGAAGGCATTGTGATCTGTTTCCTACGTGGGTCAAAGCACAAGAGATCTGCCTACTGGAGAGGGGGCTCACACCACCCACTGCCCCTAACCACAGTGACATGTGTATCTATCTCTCAAGTATTATCTTGTACTTTAATTTGTACTTTTTTGATTGCTGGTGTCGATAGACATTGTGCCCTATGTTTACTTCCCTTTGGACGACTGCCCAGAGCCCTATTCCATCAGATCTGTTCTGCTGCTTGTTTTGTAAGAACTTTTTACATGTGACGGATACTAACACTTTGTCCTAATGTTGCAAATATTCTTGTCTACTTTGTGAGTTCCCTTTTCATTTATGATAGCTCCACTTTGTCAACGACCTTATGTAGACCAGTCTGTGAACGGTTTCCTTTATGCTCAGACACATATTTATTCTACCTCCCCTCATCTTTTGTGATTCCAGGCTTTTGATTATGATCTTTGATCATCTCTGGGGTTTTTTTTCTTTCTTTCCCACCCCCCTTTTTTTAAGTAGCACAAGGTAAAGAATAAGCTTGGCTCATTTGTCATTTGTTTATTTCCTCCCTGGGTGCTTACAGATTTGAACCAGTATCATTTATTGAATAATCGGCTTTCCCATGCTGATCTTCCTTTCACAGGTGAGTCTGTCTCTGGGTTGTCCAGCGAGCTCTGGCTATCCCTGAGCTAGCACTACAGGGCGTTCTTGCTGCTCTGCACTGCCTTAGCCATCTGTGAGGAGTTAGTCCTCAAAGCTCCCTTCTAGGCGGTCTCTCCAGGCTCAGCCCTCTGCTTGCTCACAGGATACTCTCTTTATCAGGCAGGAATTGCCCATTTATCTTTCCCAAACCTGAAATTACCATCTCAATTCAAGTCAACAAACATTTACTGAGCATTTACCATTATGTCCCAAACAGTTGCTAAGGGTGGCCCTTCATGAACTCAGATTTTATTGTGGAGATGTAAGCCCACTGCCTGGTTCAACAGCAATAGAGGTGGCACGTGTTAAGTGCCAAATGAGGGCCAGTGGGTAGCAAAGGGGCTCGGAGGGAGCCAGGGAGAGAATGACTTGTAATTTAGAGGTTTCTCAAGAAACTCAGATGATGTTGAGAGTAGATCTACTATACACACTGCCATCAAGTCTAGTCCGGCTCATTGCGACCCTACAGGACAGGGCACAACTGCCCCCACGGGGTTCCCAGACTATCACTCTTTATGGGAGGAGAGAGCCTCTTTCTCCCGGGGTGCAGCAAGTGGTTTGAACTGCTGACCTTGTGGCTAGTGGCTCAACATGTAACCCAACGTGCCACCAGGGCTCCTCATACTTATGTTAAGATGTTTAAAATGGCAACATGATCCCAAGCAAAATACAGCAGCCCACACTGAAACAGCCCACTGCCACTGAGTCTGGCTGCACTCACTGCCACTCTGTCAGGGCAGAGGCCTATCCCCAAGGGTTCCCTGGCTGTAAATCTGTGTGGAAGCAGACAGCTAGGCCATCCTTCCACAGGCCCTGGTGGGGTTGGTTGCCAACCTTTGGTAAGCAGGTGAACACTTAAGCACTGCACCACCATGGCTCAGGTCTACCCGTAGTAGCAGCAGTAGTGGATACAACTAATGGATGTTGAGAGTCAAACCACTTTAGCTTGCCAGGAAACAACCATTTTTAATGCCCACCCCTCCCCCCTCTTTACCAGGTGTATTGTTCTATAAACATGCTTAAAAGGAATATACAGAAAAACAGGTCAGCTACAAGAACGATGAATCCATCGTCTACAGATGGATGAAATTAATCTCCAATACAGACACTGCTGCACTACCAGGGCAAACGTTCACCATGCACAGACCATAGACCTGGTTGCTACGGTCAAGGTTTACAGCTCATGAACAGCCTGACACGAAATACCTCAAATAATACCACAGATAGTTTCTTTACATCCAACAGGGAGAAACAAATCAAAGGTGCAAGTACATTCAAGGTCAAGGCTAAAGAAAAAGACTACCATCCGAGAGTAATTTAGAATGTCTACCCATTCCTACCCCTTTCTATGTTCCCCTACCCCCTTTCGCCATGGACTTGTGGGCTTCTCAGTTTTGTTAGAGTACAGGGAGTAAAACACAATGCTTATACATTTCACAGCATTAGAAGTGAGCGGACTCTCTCATGGCCAAACTCTAATATTATGTAGCAAATCGCCAACAACTCTATTGGCATCAAATTCTCATAAAAGGGCTTGTATTCACTTTAACAACTCCCATCCCAATCCTGGAGAAACCAACCAACCCACCAGCTTTCTCAAACAAAGGTCATTCTATCTACTCAGCTATACTCTGTAGGAAGCAATACTTTCTCCATTTAGTCATGATTCAAAATGATCAGACAGGAATGAAATGACTTACCTTCTAGCCCACACATGTGGAACTCAGTCCTAAAGGAAATATGCCTGCCGGACGCAAGCCTATGAGCGATGTACATTAAATATGATTAGAAACAAGTCAAATAAATGGGTGGGGGGATGTCAGGCGGCAGAAGAAAAACGTCATAACCACACAGAAGCCAAGTATTGTAAATGGCAATGTTTTAGCCACCCTCAAGCCCTGCCATACCTATCAACTCTCTGGGAGGGGCTGTCCTGCTGGATCCATTGCACGGAATGTTCTGGTAGGAGGCAGCTGAGGTGGTGTTTGCCCAGGACTCCGGGGACGAGAAGCTGACGGAAGCCTGGTGATTGTGGTCCTGAAGCTCTTTACACTGGGCAAGACCGTCTTGAGGTGCGCTGATGTCGTCAGAACAAGGCTGTGCTGAGCACGAGGAGATTCTTCTTTGGTACAGGGGCCGGCCGGGTCCTCGGGGCTCATACTGCATAAGGGAAGCGGACACTTGATCAATCCAGGCTCCTTAGCCCACCCTCCTCCCTTTCCAGGCCACAGCAACCCCAGTACGCTCAGCAGAAATGTAAAGAATATTCTCCGCAGTGGTTGGGACGACTGCCCTTGAGGTAGCTGGGCTTTGGACATGGTGACATGAGACTTGACCTCAAAACTCAGATGGGAACCTTGCTGCGCAGTCCTCGGACTGAGAACGTCATCTCTGGTTTCTGCTGAGCGTGCTGCCAACAACATGGAGGGTCTACGGGCCTCCCCTCTGAGTCCGGCTGAGGAGAAACCACGCCCAGAGCTACAGCACCCCCCCACTGCTCCCAGCACACGGGAGGCGCACCAGGTCACTTGACAGTTTGCAAGTCACATGTCAAGAGAAATTCCCTGTTAGATCGCAAATGATCATTTAACTTGTTATGGAGTAAAACTGGCTTTTGACTGCCTTTTTCTTTCCACTGTAACAATATATTTGATAGTTCTTTTTCAGCTTGTATTCAGTTAAGATCCTATGCACTTTTTCTTTGATAAGGGTTGTTATCATTTCAAATCAGGAACTGGAAGTTGGATTAAAAGAGAGAATTGGTGCACTAATAACAGGATTATTTGGGGGAAAATAAAAGCCCAAGCAGATACCTTCAGGGAAACAGAATGGGGAACAGTATGGAAATAAGCAGTGTGTGTGTGTGTAAAATCATCCACCCCACCCTATAAGCATTTCTGAAGGTCAGAGGCAAAACTTCAACTTAGTTCATTCATTTTCTCATATTTTTATTGTTCTCTTATCTCTAATAGCTGCTAAATTCATTTTTCATTTGACTCCACTTTAAAGGTACTTTTTAGTGGTCAAGATAATTTTTCATCTGATTCTGATCTGCTAGGCTATTAACCACAGTAAGTCATTCTGTGTCAAGTGGGAGTTTAATCAGTGCATTTGCAATTACCCTGGCTAGGCCATTAAATTAAGGGATGAGCAGCAAAGCCAACTTTCTAAATGCCTGTCTTATCTGTGGCCAGACACTCCCTGAGTGACAGATCCCCACCGGCTTGTTACGAACACTGCTAGATCTGAGAATCAAAATGAAGTGGTTCTTCGGACTGCTGTCTCCTGAGTGTGTGGCCCGGGGGAACCCACTCTCAAATCTGTGTGTGTGAACAATGAAAGCACAAAGCTCACGCTTGCTGTAGCCTCAAAAAGAACGGTTATAATAATCGAATCCCCTGGTGATACTGACTACTAAATATGTGCCTACGAATTCTAGGCATTCACTTCTCAGCCCTTTTTTATTAAACAATAAGCATTAGTATAAACAAACTTCTTTTTCAATAATTATACAAATGAACCACAAGGTTTAAATGAGGGAAGCTAAAAAGTAGAAATAAGTAGAGGGTTGATGTAAAAGAAGGGGATAATAATCAATTACACTTTATATTTATGAAGTTGAACCATCTGTATCTTCTGAACTGAAATCCAAGAAATCACAGTTGACATGCACAGTAGGGATTGGGGAAGCGTTGTATAACATATTTATAACAGCTCCTCAGCAATTAACAAAGATGGATGTGTAGATAGAAATAGGACATTCAGTTTCAAATTGCATCATAAATATGGTTGATCCTTTATGTTAGGAAGACAGAACCCAAACTTGAAACTATGCTCATGTTTTTCAAACTGGTTTAGATATACTGCAGATTACGTATGTTTTTAAAAGGTCTCATGGTACAGTTAGTTCATAAAAATGAGGGTAATTGCAGGAAGGGATTTGTTATCTTCAAGGATAGCTTGAATAGAAAGACAATTTTGTTTTAGTCACTGAATAAAATGGCTTAGATATATTTTCGTTCAGCCTAAAAACCTTCTAATTCCTGCGACTTCCTTTTTAACCTATGAATTGTTTAGATTTGTGGTGTTTAATTCTCAGGTGTTAGGGCTTTTCTTACTATTGTTTAGTAATGGGTTTTAGTCAGATAACTCACTGTACTGATGTTACATGTGCACTTGAAAAAATTGTGGTATCTACTGACATATGAAATGTTCTACATGGTTCTATTAAGTATAATTGGTTAATGACGTTCAGGTTTTCTACATCCTTGTTGATTTTCCATCTCTGTGAGTTGGAATTGACTTGACAGTAGTGGGTGGGTGAAATTCTACCCAACACTGAGAGAGAAGTGTTGAAGTCTCCAAGACTAATTGTGGATCTATTTCTTTTAGTTTTGCTGCTCCTATTTTGGTGACCTGTTGTTAAGAACACACACGCGTAGGATCATGGTGTTTTCCCCCCGGAACTGGCCCTCTGATCGTATACAAAGACCCTTCTTAGTCCATGGTGCTCTGCTCTGCAGTCCACTTTGGTGCTAACACAGCCACGTCAGTCTTTGCCGGCACACGCACATTTCCCCATCCTTTTCCTCGGTGGGTGCCACGCAAAGACGGCTCAGATGAGAGCTGAAGTGGCTGTACTAGCACCAAAGTGAACTTCAGCTCAGATTGCAATTGGTGTGCTCAGATCATTTACATTTCAAGCCATTATTAAGAAGTTTGAATTTAAATCTACTGTTATATGATTTGTTTCCTGTGTATTTCACCACTTTTATGTTCCTGTTTTCCCTTCCCAGGTTATTTAAACATTTTCATATTTCAATTCAATTTTTCTCTTGTGATTTTTACTACAATTCTCAGTTCTCCTATTCTACCCTCACCTCTGAAAGGAGCCCTGGTGGCAAAGTAACTGTGATTTCACCTGCTGACGGTAAGGGCAGCAGTTTGAAACCGCCAGCCGCTCCTCAGAAGAAAGACAAAGCTTTCTACCCACCTAGAGTTATAGTCTCAGAAACCCACAGGGCAGTTCTACCCTGCTGTGAGTCGGCATCAACTCGGTGGCAGTGAGTTTATTCTACCCACACTGCTTGGCAGCTGAAAGTCTAGAGTGCTTCAAATTGATTTCTGCAGGCAATCCTGCCCTCTGTCTTGGCCCTTTTCCCAACCAACAAAAGGTCTTGTTTTTGGTAAGAGAAGTCGCTTGCTGCCTTGGAGAAACACTGGGAGCAGGGTAGGTAGTGTTCCTACCCTGCTCCCTGTGTAGGCACACTGTCTCTGGGCACTTGCGAAGGCCTCTGGGAAAGCTCACAAGGAGATAGCTCAGACTTGCATTAACTGGGGCACCTCGGATTCTACCCTGTCATGCCCAGTCATGAAAGGACGGTCTTCCTCTTCCTACTGCTCGGCCAGGATCAGAGCAGCTCTGAGGAGCTCGACATTTTCTGAGGTTAAGTTCACTTAGCGGCTTTGCACTCAAGTCTCTGGTGTGCTCCCAAAGCCGTACTGGTTATTACCGTGGAAGTGACGGTGCCTGGAAATTCTCGGCATCCTAACGGAAGGGGAACCTGACAGGTTTCATCTTGGGTTCCGCCCCCTCACACCACTTCTCCGGGGCTCTCTCTTGGACTATTGCTAAAAATTCCTCTAGGTTCTCCCTGCTGTCACACTGCCCACCCTACCTCGATCCCTAGCACCAGACAATTCTCTTGCCTTTTAAAAAAAGTACTTTTACTATTAAAAAATATGTGTGCTGTGAACACATGACTGTTAAAAATAAAAGGTGGGGGGGAAACCTTGCTTTTTACCAGTCAGAAATAATCCAGGCCTTCTAAAAAGAGCAATGTTGATTACACGCACACAAACCAATAGGAAGCAGCCTAGTCCACATCTGAATACTAGCCCCCCCCCATTGTAACAAATGACAACACTGTCTCATAGCTGTGTGAGTGCTTGTTTTACCTTAAAGGCTACAGTTAACGCTCTGTGCACACTTCTCCTATCTTGAGGCTAGAACTAACAAATCCCTGCCTGTTCTTACAATTTCACCACACTGTACACACCCATACGCAGTGAACAGGACTGCTTCAGTGTGTTTTCACAAATTATAGAAATGCTATCACAATTAACATATTCTGCAACTTGGGTCTTCCCTCCCCACCCTTAATATGGTGTTTTGAGATTTATGTATATTGATACCTGAAGATTAGCTCATTAATTTTAGCTGCATTTCATGCAATGGATGGGCCAGTTTCTTCATCAATGTTGATGAGTGGTTTTTTTATGTTTCTGTAAACAAGGCTGGCACAAATATTCTCGTATATCTTGTCCATAAAGCCTAAAACTTTCGGTAGGGTATAGATCTTATCAAAAAGAGGGATTTCTGGGTAGTGAACATCTCCAGTTTTCAGCAGAGTTTGCTTTCCAAGGTGGCTGTAGAAATTGACACCTTCACTAGCTAGACCCTTGGCTCCCAGACCTGTGCAGTTTTGCAAGCCTGATAGGTATGGGGCACGATCTGACTTGAAATTTCATTTCCCTAACTGCTAGGGAAGCTGAGCACACGCATTTGGTTTCCTCTTCTGTGGTTTGCCCGTTTATACCCATTCATACTTGTTCTTTGCCTATTGGGCCATCGGCCGTTTCCTCACTGACACCTAAGCAAACCCGTGAATGCAGTGATACATATAAGGGGATAAGTCATGAACCCGTCTTAGATATAAAACACACCTGGAGGGCATGAGTCACTGGAGCTGGGGGCTCAGGACCATAGTTGAGGGGCACTAAAGTCAACTGGCATAACCTAGTTCACAAAGACAATGGTCTACAAAGACTTCAGTGAGTAGGGATCTAAGGTGCAACTACTGGTCTCTTTCCATGCAGAGAAAAGAGGAGTGGAGAAAACTGACAACCGCCCCCCACCACCAGACAAATTCACTGCCAGCCAGTTGGTGCTGACCCATAGAGACCCTATAGGACAGAGTAGAAGTGCAGGCCAATACCGCCCATGTGTGTTTCTAAGACGTTCACTCCCTACAAAAGGAGAAAGCTCCATCTTTCTCCCTAAGAGTGGCTGATGGTTTCAAGCTGCTTGACCTTGCGATTGGCAGCCCAATGCATAATCACTATGTCACCAGGGCTACTGACGAAAGGGGAAAGACACACAAAAACAATGAGTCCACGGAACTAATGGACCACGAATACCACCCATGTCGACATACAACTCTGAAACCAGGAAAGCGGTGCTACGGCTACCAACTGCTCTGAAAAGTGTTGCAGAAGGTCCTGAATAGAGCACAAGAAAAACATGGACCCAAACCCCAAGAGACCAAGCATACTGATCTGATAGAAACCAGGGCAGCGGTTCTCACTGTGGGTCACAACCCCTTTTGGGGTCGAATGACCCTCTCTCACAGGGGTCGCCCAATTTGTAACAGTAGGAAAATGACAGTGATGAAGTAGCAACGAAAATAATTTTATGGTTGGGGGGGTCACAACATGAGGAACTGTATCAGAGGGCCGCATGTGCATTCAAAGGAGTGGAAACAATCTGAATGCCCCTCCACAGGAGGCTGGTTAGATAAACTGCAATGCAATTCAGTGACAAACGCACGCCGTACATGTCGGAGCTGCTAGAAAGGGATAATGAAGCGTAAGATGCGAGATTTCAGTAAAGAAGGTTGGAAATATTCCTTATAGTAGAAAAGAGAAACTATGGAAAGATAAACCAAAAAAATCATAATGATTATATATGGGGGCGGGGGGGCTTCAAAAGGCTGTGGGGAAAATTCCATTGTTTTTTCATTTTATTATTCCATGAACTTTTTGAAGCCCTCACGTACATGGAAAAGGAGTGAACTAGGGCTAGGGAACAAGTATTCACACTTGACCTCTCGGGGTTGCTTGTTTTATAATTTGGACTTTGTGACAATACATTAATAAATGCTTCTTTAAAAGCAAAACTGAAATTTAATACAATCCCTACGTAAGAACAAATAGAAATAAGTGAATTCAAATATTTATCAAATGGATGCTACACATGTAAAGTATTTCCTCAGCCTTGACGATCCAGTATTTTAACTCTGTATCCATAGGAATATAGACTAAGAGATAAGCCACAAAATTATAATTAACTGTAATGCCTATTAATTCAATATTAGTCATATTATCATAAAACAATCATACATACATATGTAGATATATACAAAGCAAATTAATTCTATTAAAGGCATTCACTAAGAACCACGATTTTTATTGTAAAAGAAAAAATATAAGTAAAAACCTATTAATCCTCCATTTGTCTTTGAAATAGCAGTGTGAACCAACAGCTTATTTTTCACTTAATAAAAAAAGGAAGCATTTCCCATCTTTGCTCAGTGACAACTTCCTGGCAACGAGCACCCTGTCCCTGTGTCCGATGGTGGCCTCTGCCAAGGGTGTCTCAGCAATAACACATTCCTAGGCTGGGACAGAAAATGTGTGTGACGAACCAGGTATAACTTGTCTTGCCTTCGAGCAAAAAAGGAAGCTACCAAAGAATACTATGGTTGTGTCAACCCTCCCTACACCTGTCAGAGATAAAACAATGTGTCCCAAAGTATAATAAACATAATGCATTAAAAACTCAACCCTGTAACAATGTCGGACTTACAGTGATATTTAAAAGAAGGGGGAGGGGGCTAATCCCAACAGTCACCAATGAGTTTGCTAAAATGCCAACTCTTTGCTCTGGTTCTAAGAAAAGGCAAGAATTAAGTACTTATGCATTTTCTCAATAAGCTATAATTTTAGGAAATAAAACTATTAATGAGGACAATCTCTCCTTTATAAAGGAAATAGGTGAGAAAACAGGTACGGAATTTCAAAATAACCACTTTGCAATCTCAAATGAAAGCAATGGATCCAGCAATGTCTGCTAAAATCTGAAAGGTTGTGATGAACTTTTGAAGTTCATAATTCAGATGGACCCCACCTGACCCCTGGCACCCAGTAAAAATTCCTATCATTTAAGGTGGGTGGATCAGAGGGGATGCTCATCTTCCCCTATCGACCTGAGAACTTTATTTATTTAGAAGAAGATCAGAGCACACCGTTTGGTAACATTTCATTAAAATGTCATGGGTATCGCCTTGTCATCAACCTTCTTTCATCATTTATTCAAATGAGAGTAGCAAATTCCAACACGTGCAGAACACAATCTAGAACTAAAGAGCCTGGGCTGTGATGAACCAGAGCACATGGGCGTGGCATTCAAACTCCTCAGAGACCCCCCAACAAGTAAGCAAAGCATACCAGACCGTCACTTTATACTCTGAGCAAAACACTACTGATTTCTCAGCCATTAAGGTGGTTATAATTTTTTCACAATAATACAAGCTTATGGTTCTAAAAGAGGTTCCCAAACTTATTTGGCCTTCCCCTTTTCCAAAAAATATTACTCAGTGTCCCCACCCCTAGCAATGAAAATTTTTGTCCTAAAACCCATAATACAGAATAAAGTGTAGCTCTCTGGTTTTGTAGCCCCCAATCGGTCCAGTGCCCCCTGGCGGGTGGAATGGCCACTTTGGAGAACAGTGGTCTAAAAGATCGCTAAACCCCACTGCTTCACATCTCTTTCTATTGTCAATAAACTCATACAACGTAAGGGTTGCTTTTTCATTGGCAAAACTGATATTTTTGTCTTGAAGAAGCTTGCATTTTACCCTGATCCAAACACTACATGCGAAGCCTGAATTTGTATGAGCCAAGGGTAGGCCTGTCTGTGACACTGACCTGCAAAAGAAATGTCAGGAATATGCAGGTTCTGAGGGCCCACACCTGACCTTCCCCTTACGTTTGTACTCCTAGCACAATATAGCACACACTGCACCAAACAGCCCCCAATAAGCACTGTGAGACCACGAAAAACGTTCGCTGTGGCAGAGAGGTCATGACAGTCTTTTACAATGGAACTTTTCCAAGACTTAGAGAAGAAAGTTTTGTCCATGGATCAGACTTGGACTCTATCAATGCCTACTAACTACCCATAGGTACCTTGTGTTTACAGCAGTGAGCTATACAGCCTGCTAGAGACTGAAGAGTGACCTGCAAAGAAAGAGACTAGGATGATGGAGAGGAGTTACCACTGTTGGATGAAACACTGTCCGTGTTAACAAGCCAGAAGGCAAACCTTGCGTGATGGACACAGTTTGGGCTCAGCAGATAGATTATAAACCTGTTTTTAAAAGGCATGATTACCATCAGTGGTGGAGACTGCCTGAAACGTCACTACAATGACTAGCTTTTAGAAAGCTGGGCAACATAGAGACCACGTGGCTGAGCTCAATGGAGCGTGCCTGGTGAGAATCTATGGAGGAGCAGGCCAGCGCTGGGGGGCCTTTGCTCTGCCAACGGCCATTTAGACATCTCAAACACCATGAATGAACTCATGTGATGATTGAAACCGCATCTCCTTGGTGAGGCCGTGATAGTTGGTACTGATGGTCTCACAAGCCTTACAGAGCCTGTGGGCCAGACGGTCCCCACCATGAACGACGTGAACAAGGTCGGAGTTGCAGCTACACACCCAAGCTGAGAACGGATCTGTCCTGTAGACGTCCAGTCAAGTGGGCCTCAGAAGAGGAGGTCTGGAGGCACAGTGGTCAAGCACTTGGCGGTTAGCACACAGGTCGGCAATTCCTCAGAGGAGCCCTGGTGGTGTCGTGGTTACATGTTGGGCTGCAATCTGCAGAGCTGGCAGTTTGAAACTACCAGCCACTCCATGGAGAAAGACAGGGCTTTCTACCCCTGCGGGGTGCACTAGGGCCCTATGGAAGCGGGTTTTGGGAGCCACTCCTTGGAGGAAGATGTGGCCGTAAAGAATGCTGCTTTGGAAACCCCACTGCGGTCCTGCTCTGTCCTCCAAGGTCATTGTGAGTCAGATTTTGCTTGATGGCAGTGGGCTGAACCTGTGAAACACAGGTAGGATGGAAAGTGAAAGGACGATGAAGGGATAAAATTAGAGGGACGAACTGAAAATCGACACAGGGAACAGCTGGCCTCACTTTCACTCCACTATCACCACAGCAATGCAGACCAAAAAACACAGAGACAAACAAAACCCCGAGAAACTAGAAAGACTCCGAAGATTTCAGCTTTACAAGATCCTCAGGGAAACAGCTGATTCTCCATCCAACCAACCTTAATCTGCCAGTCAGTTAAGTTCTGCATCATAAGCACAACTTCAATATTTTAACGACACAAATACTCTTGGGTCACCACACACGTAAGGGAAGTCTCCAGGATTAAAGGCAGTGATAGTTCAACAGGGAACGGGAGGTCCAGAAAGATACGAGTAATTATTTTAAAATAGTTTTAATTCTTACTAAAAATCTACAACAAAACCAAACCTTCTAATGGGCATCCTTAGAAAAAGCGTTTTACTTACAAAATCAATACTATGAAAAAGAAGAAATTTGAAAATAATCAAAATACAATGGAATAATATAAAGATAAAATTAAGGAAAGGTTTTAATAAGAAAAAATGAAAAGATATAAAATATGAGGAGAAATGAGAGCGGAAGATTCTTAAAGATTCAGCAGTGTATCAAAAGGCATTTTAGAAAGTGGAGAAGATAGAAAAGGGATGGCAGGAATTACAGTGAGGAAAGTGTAGGGTTCCTGGTTGTGTCTGATCAACTGAAACATATCCGAGAGGAAGTACTGAGAGGTGAACAATGGGTAAACATGATAGTGGGGTAAACATGATAGTGGGGTAGGCGGGAAGGAGAAAAAAAAAACCCTATATGTAGGTATAAATATAGGTATAAAGATAGGTGCATGTGTCTATGTATGTTTATATATGTAAATATAACAAGGAAGCAGATGGACTTTGGGCCTTTACTTAAAACTGACTTCACTACAAGAATGGTCTTTTCTAATAATGTGACACAGTATGATACTCGCCATCCCAACACAATCGCTGAAGACAAAACGGGTGAATAAGCAAACATGGTGAAGAAAACTGATGGTGCCTGGAAATTAAAAGATACAACACTTGGGCTCCCAGAGGCTTGCAACAAAGCCCATATGGAAGCAGCACACCAGCCTGTGTGACCATGAGGTGTTGACCGGAATAGGTATCAGAAGTTCAAAAACAAGCAATCAAATTGACGTGAAGGAAAGTAGACAAAGCAGAGACACAAAACCCACCTTTGAGATAATTGGACAGTCCCTCACAGAAGGGCCACACAGAAGGGAGGATAGATCTAGGGAGCTGTATAGCACTGATGAAATACGATCCTCTAGTCCTTAATATTTCATCCCCTCACTATTATGGTCTTTACCTCATTAATCTTGTTAGACTTGTATGTATTTATTTGTATAATTAAGAGAACTCGATGCTTGAAAGCCAAGATAGATAACCCTTCAGAAACAGTAACTGGAGTAATGATTCCCTGAGAGTACAGGAAGGATATGTGTATGTGTCTGTGCATGCGCGTGTGCAATGAAAACTGTGTAACCCTACTAGAGGGGAATGAATAATAGAATTGCAGGTGAACTGATATATTGGATGATGTAAGATATAGATATATAAAATAAGGGTTGGGAGAGAGTAGGGTGGGGAGGGGATAAAGGGGAACTGATATCAAAGAGTTCAAGAAGAAAGAAAATGTTTTGAAACTGATGGTAGTAATTGTACAATTATGCTTGATCTAACTGAATTATGGATTGTTATATCTGTAAAAGCTCCCAGAAAGATGATTAATAAAAATAAAAAAAGAAATTGCACTCCACCACAACAAAAGGCATCATAAGCAAATTTAAAAGACAAGCAAACAGCTGGGGGGATATTTACCAAGCCCCACCAGGGCACATACATAATGCACTCTTCTAATAAATCAACAAGAAAATAATCCAATAGATCAATGAACAAAAGATATAAACCAGCAGCTTACAAAAAAGAAAAACTTGTCCAAGTAGCCAAAAAACACACACAAAAAAAAAAAAAAGAGAGAGAGACAGACAAATTCACAGAGCTGGAAGAAGAGCAATATTGTTTAAAGGCCCCGTTGGTGATTATGGATTATAGCGATTACATATTTATACAAATGTAGACATATACATATTTATATCTTGTTTTTACTGCGAGATATAGGGAATGAATTTGACCTTGCAGCAAAGTTGATTAAAACCAGTTAAGGTCTAGATAAAGAAAAAAAAAGTACCATTTGAAGCCCATCATGGGCTAGGGTGCCTACAATTTACAATAGTACTTTCCACCAAGCACTATAATTTTCCCATACACAAACATGAGGCAATAGAGAAGATACTAGAATGAATGCACATATCACCCTTCAGAGGGAAATACCAATTCACTGACCTGTCATGACACTTTGAGTGACCTTGCATCTATGACAATTAAATGTCTCAGCTTTTTGTCGTTATGAACATTAAGTCTTAATTATCTATGTGGAAATATGCTAAAAATCAAAGTAGCAAAAACTTGAATGGGACAGGTCCAAGAATCCACTAACAGTGCCATGACCTGGTACAAAGACGGCTTGACAGGGAGTTGTACTCGGCACAGAACTGTTTCAAGTTTTCCTCACACAAGTTAATGCCCTAAGTCAATTACTCAGTCTTACCTACGTACAAAGACTAAATGCCATAATAGAGTACTATGAAATTATAAGCATCTTCTCTAACATCTACATTTTTCACATTAGCTATGTATTTTGTAAAGTGAAAAATCAAAGTTACTATAAAAACTAGTGAAACATAATTTGAAAAAAGCCCTCCTTTCAAGTTAACTATTAAGTCACCATCTAGGTGTTTTCATCCCAAGTGAGAAAACTGTGCCACAGTCTCTGGCAATGAGAGCATTTGCAGTGGGGAAGGAAATAAGCCACGTTTCTCTATTGCTCATGCTAAATTATTCTACAAAGCTGGAAATAACAGCCAGCACACAAACCATGTATTTTATGAGATAATTCAGGTAAAATCAATTTGCATAATGTCCATAACAAAAGTCATCCAATGCTTTAGCAACTTCAGAGCCTGCAATATGGTAAAGAAAATACTTTCCTTGTCACAGTATTTTTTCAGTGTTGCAATCTCATGCATCAATACAAAGGTGGCTGCATGTTTCTGTCCAGTTGTCTCCCTGTGAGAACCCACTGGCCAAGAGAAGATACTCATGCACTTAACAAGAGAGTCCCGCCAAACAGGAAGGCCGTCAGAGTGCAAGGAGCTAAAATTCCAAAACCAAGAACCATATAAATAGATCACCGATGAAAGGATATGCATTGTTTTCAGGACAAAAGCTTTACAAGATGGAGGGGGAAAATGAAAGGCTGATACCAAGGGCTCAAGTAGAAAGCAAATGTTTTGAGAATGATGGTGGCAACAGATGTATAAATGTGCTGGACACAATGGATGTATGGATGCATGGATTGTGATAAGAATTGTCTGAGCCCCCAATAAAATTATTTAAAAAGCTTTACAAAATCTTTTAAGAACTTGGTTCAGAAGCCACCCTCCCACCCCATACTATAAATAATTTGGCACACTAAATTTAAACATCGCAAGGGACACCAGCAAAAATGGCAGAGTAAGGAACTCCCAAACTCAGCCCCTTTGATAAAACAAAAGAAACAAAACCTGAAGAAACTGATAAAATCAACCTTTTTTTTAAAAAAAATCTGAAACTAAATAACCAAAACTTGGTAGCAATCAAGGGAGAACCACTTGCTCAAGAGCAGCCAGGTGGATCTCAGTACAAACAGCAAGCATGTGGCGCTGTGACCGGGTGTCCTGTTCTGCTCAGTGAAAGCCTGGAAAACAGGAGTCCCTACCCCACCCCACCCCACCCCACCCCCGCCATTCCCAGTAGGACCAGGAAAATAAATAGGCCCATCCTCAAAAGCAGAATGGACCTCGCTCTCAACCAATTCTTTGGCTCTGCTGGAGGGTCCCTGGAAGTCTGGCGGAACGTCTTGCCTTTCACATCTACTTTAGAAGTCATGGCATACTATAGGGGCTGCAGCAAACGAGGGAAGGGAGGTGGGGAAGATGGCAGGAATTTGTCCAAAACTTTTACAGATTTAACACTCAAAATATCCAGTTTATTAACAGAAACCTTATTGAGGCAAAAACGTGGCTGAGACTTATGTGGCTAAAAATGGCAATATTTTCCACCCGATGTGTAGCTTTAGAACAATCCTCATCAAAATTCCAGCTTGCTTTGTCTCTTGCATAAGCTGATCCACTGATCCTAAAATTCATATGGCAATTAGACCCAGAACACATAAAACGTGCAATCTTGCAAAAGGCCAAAGCAGGACTCACTTCTGATTCTGAATCTTACTACAAAGCTACAGTCATCAAGACCGTGAGATACTGCCTGCGGGCAATACCAGCCAACGGAAGAGAACTGAGATAAATCCAGAAGCTCAACAGTAGTGATGGTTGAGGACGGCACACTTCTTTTCAACATGTTCAAATGTTGAGGAGTATGATATGTAAACTCTATGTCAATAAAAACTTAAAAATCTAAAATAATAAACATCTAAAAGAATTGAGATATGCTATGTGAATTTTATCTCAAATGTAACTAGCTAGCTAGAAATACATGCATAAAACACTACTTAACTGACAACTACAATACTCTTCAGTTGTAAAGCTCGACCATTATAAGCTGAAAAAATGTCAGGCATGTGTTAAATGTTTCTCAAGTATGGTTCTGTTTCAAATTTCTAGATCCTCACTGTATGCCCACACGCACACCACACACATGCACACACACCAATTCATCTTTAAGCTCACAACTTATTTTAGGAGCCTAAGATAGCAACTGGGTTGTTTAATGATAATTATACATGATGAGCCCTTCAATGAACGCTGGAACAATTTGAACGAATTATCTCCAAAACCCTAGAAACAAGATACAGAGCTTTCCTTATGAAACTTGACTCTTTAATCAGTGTCTGTAACAGAGAATTTGCACAGCATTGAATTAATTATTTTTAATGACCTTTTAGAAATCATTTAGGAACTGTTAAATAGTGAATGTCAAAAACAGTGTTTTTCATAGATCAAAATCGGAAAATTTGAAGAAAAAAAGGCATTTGACATAGATAACAATCACAGCACTTTGGCATGTTACTGTTAATCCCTTCCAACTTAATATAAACAGCTAGACAGCAGTTTCGTAGCCCAACATTAAATGGAACCTGTTTCAGAAGTTCCATAACCTAGAGTTACATTTTTCAAATCAGAGCAGGTCCAGAAAGATGCTCTTTGACAACACCTCAGTATTTGACGCAAGCCACCTTGTTTGCTTTCAGCTGCTCAGTCCTGAAAGCCTATTTCCCAGGGCCCACCTGCATATGCTGACATCCAGCGAGGATACCTATCCCCAGTGTCCACACACGGCCTCGCATCAACGGGCCTCACTGCCCGAGAGGAGCATGAGTGCAGCACTTGCTCCTGGCTGAGGAAAGCCAACCACCTGCAGGAGCTTTCATGAATGAGTGTGTCAGAAACAACCGCAACATAAAGTCTGAAGGTGAATCACTACAAACCTTTTTCCCGCATCAGACTGACAGCGAGGCTTAATGAACAGCCTCATCGAGTCAGAACGAAGGAAATGTTCCAAAACAGCAATCCCAGGCTCTAGAAGGCTTTGAGTGTCAAGGACAAAAACCATATTATAAAATGAGGAATTCCAGAATCAGGAAGAGAGAATTCGCATGATGTCCAGAAAAGAATGATCTTAATAGATTTGCATCTAATAAGAGCGATCCACTGATATTATCAAATCACTAAGTACTGATTCCCACCACCACACTACAATCATTCCAACATTTTTTTTTAAAAAAAGGAAAATAAGAAAGACATTTACCTCTTCTAAGCTAGGGAGCGAAGAAGAAGATACTGTTCGAGATGATAATGGGTGAAATGGCTCTTGACCAATAGCGAGTTGATGATTCGGGATTTGTACAAAAGGGTTTTGTGGTAGCCTGTGAGGCAATGGAGGTGGGCCATACGGAAAACCCGGCCCCATTAGATGATTCTGTTGTAAGTTAGCAAAGGTCCATGTGCCATCAGGTGCCAGGTACTTCAAGGGTGGAGGAGCCAGGTGCTCAGACGGCAAAGAGAAAGGCGAGCTGAATAACTGGGGCGGGAGGCGCTGCGGAAAGGCGGCGGCACTGTGGGCTGCTTCAACGTCTCTGCTGCTGTCACTGAAGTTACAAAAGTGGCTACTGTGGTCTGAGGTGGGTGGGGGAGAGGGGACTGCTGGAGGGCTCCTCGCCTGGACTTGTCTGTACTGCAGAAGTCTTGACTGAGGTGGTGGCATTTCAGTTAGTTCCCGGCTTTCACTTGGATCACGATTAGAGAGTTCTCTGATTAAATCTTGAAACCTATATACAGACGAAACATGATGAGAAAACAGACCAACACCATCACAGAAAAGAGAGCTTTGTCGATCACACACACATAAAATCTCCCCATGCAAAATCACCATTAGTTAGAAACTGACATCAGTAGATTGCATTGAAAGCAAAGCACCAACCCTAAAAAATGCTGAACTGCAGCCGCTAGAGAAGTTGCAGTGCCTGGCTTCTGAGCAGATTCTCTCTCTCTGGCTTTATGAAAACAATAAGGACTGCCGCCCTTGTCTCTCTCTCCATGCCTCGGATAACTGGTATTTATGAAATGCACACACACACACACACATACAATTCAGAGGGACTGGGACAGCATTCGCATCACGTTAGCTGCTAAAACAAGTCCAGAGGCAGGACTGAGCAATTAAGACTGCTAATCACATGGTCAGTAGTTCAAACCCACTGCCCTTCCATAGGAGAACGACGAAGTTGTCTGCTCCTGTAAGATTTACAGGCTCAGGAGCTCTACTGAGGGGTGCTATAAGTCAGAATCAACTTGAGGGCAGTTGGGATTTTGCTGTTTGTTTGAAACTTAAAAATAAACACCCCCACAAGAATGGAATGAGTCTCTTTAAAAAGATCATTTATATTCCATAGGAAGTGGTCCACACCTAGATTTGTACCATAGTTGCTTCTAAATGAATTCTCCACATTTTACAGCCAATCACAGGCACTCTGTAGCCTCGAAGGCCAGTAGCATCTGGTTTCTTTGGGGCAATAGTCCACCAGCAGTAGTGGGTCTTGTGCCAGAGACTGCTAAATACCTGCAGTATGTTTCTTCTGCTTCATCCTCTGCACTGCTGGGGAGCTTCCAGTCTGGCCTCACTGGCGGTGGAGGTGGCGGTGGATGTAACCCAATGGGCGGCTGAGGAAGGTGTGGGAGGTGAGGATGGTGAGGGTGTGGATATGGAATACTGCCCTGGCTGAGATAGGCATTATGCTCGGTCCACTGCTGTAACCGTGCGTGCTGCTGCCGTAACGTTTCCAAAGCTACACTCCCATGGATGCGGTCTGCAAGAAAGCATGCAGGAAATGTGAAATTTCAGGCTTTGAGGGTTTCCGGTTAGTTTTCACAGGAGTTTCGACAACCAGCAATTTTCACCACAAAAGACAGAGAAATGATTACAGTCTGGTTTAGGGGCAAAGTATGTGTTTTCTAAATTCGCTGACAAGCAGCATTAAGGTAACCCAGATAGTAGAGGACTATAATCGGGCTGCTAACCGCAAGGTCAGCAGCTGGAACCCAGGAGAGAGACGAGGCTGGGAAGCCCATGGGGAGAGGTCTGCTCTATCCTATGGGGTGGCTCTGAGTCAGGATGGACTTGATGACAAGAAGTCTGGGCCAGCATTAAGCTGTGGCTGCGGAGCCAGTGTAACCTGCCCTGGGTTGGCTACTTCAGAGGACTCAGTTATTTGGAACGAGGTTCCAATGAGTGAAGTTAAGGCGCAGCTTTTTATTAGCATTACTTTAATAAATGAGTCACTCCCAACCCAAATGAGCATGCATTGCACATGTCACTGTAATAGTACACTCTGACATTTCCAGACCCAGCAGGGGCTGCTGTGGAGGACAACGCACAAGCTTACCTAGTGCCTCCCCTAGAGGCAGGGCTGGGGCGGTGTTCTCATCCACAAAGTTGTTCAGGTGGGAAGGCAGCATAGGGTTGGGCTGGGCCACGGCTCTGAGAGGACTGTGGCTGTCCTGCAGCATGGGTGGGGGCGGCGGGTCAGGCATCACAGCCTCTGCGGTGGGGGGGGACTGTGCCCGATGGGAGGTGGCCTTGTGAAGAAAAGCAGTGCTGGGCCCTGCCGGGTAGGCCGGGGAGAGCTGAGGAGGTGGATGCGGAGGCTGCGGACTCAGCGGGCTTGGCTGCGGGACTACCTGGCTTGGTTGGGGTGGCATTTGGTTTGGTTGTTCGGGCATATTATTCGGCTGCTGACTTAGCATGCTGTGCTGCTGCGGCTGCTGCGGAATTGGAAATGGTGGCCTCGGGAGGTGGGAGAGGGGGTGGAAATGGCGATTAGGAATTGCATACTGTGCATGAGGTGCAGGAAGTGGAAGGTTCATGTGTCTCGGATTGAGATTATCTTTGCGATGAAATTTGGTATTGGGATAAACAAGGCCAGGGCGTGATTCAGGGCTTCGGTTCTGTGGGCTGGGTTCCATATCAACCTGGAACAAAAGAAGTCCTTTGTAACCACAGCCAATCTGAGCCCCAGGGTCGTTGGTCCGCCTTTTCCACCCCTCACACTGTTAGCAGTTACATTCTTAACAGTAACCGCCTTACAGGGAGTGCCGGATGCCCAATCAATCATCCACCAGAAATCAAATAAAGAGATGCATACTTTTAAAATTAAGTACAGTCAAACAGAAAGAAAAGGGAAAAAAAAGACATATTGTTTGGATTGTTTAAAAAAAGGGGTAGTGGTGGTACATTATCATTTTATTAGCAGATTTATTTTGAATTTTTTGAAAACAGTAGTTTTAATTTCATACTTTCTTCTTTGGAAAAGATAACCTTTTATTTCGACTACCTTCTGGCATAAATCATTACAATGTTTTCCTTCCTTCTGATTTTATTGTTCTTAGACATTTCATCTATTTCTTCAAGTATATCCTTATTAATAAAACATTTTCTCTCAATTTAAATGAAACCAAGAAATCAGTACTATCTATCACTTTCGTATAACCAGTTTGTCAGATTTTACCATAATGTGCTGACATTCATTCCTTTAACCAACATTTATTGAGGAGCGGACTGAGGTATGCCAAGGCACGTAAGGCATAAAACACCATTAATAAGACTGCTTATAGATAAAGAGCCCAGAGCAAGGATTGACCAATGACAGTCCCAAGTCAAATCCCGCTCACTGAATTTTGTAAATGCAGCCACTCAGTCATTTAGATGGCCTGTGGCTGCTTCCACTACTGTACGGGCAAGTGGATGCAACAGTGATTGTGTGGCCCATAAAGTCCACTGGGCCTTCACAGATGTTTGCTAACGTGGCTTAGTGTCCATGGAGCTCTGATGTCCTCAGTCAGTGGTCCTCAACCTGGGGGTCGCGAATGACCCTTTCACAGGGGTCGCTAGATTCGTAACAGTAGCAAAATGACAGTTATGGAGTAGCAACATAAATAATGTTATGGTTGGGGGTCCCCACCACGTGAGGACCTATGTGAAAGGGCTGCGACATGAGGAAGGTGGAGACCCACTGCTCTAAGTGTTGTAAGAAAATGTGCAGTGAGACTGGAGGGCCTGGGAAAACTAGAGGATTCAGAGGTGAGGACAATGTAGTTGAATCTTGCACAGATTTGGAATTTGCCAGGAAGACAAGCTTCAAGGTAAAAGTAGGCAGTCGAAAAATGTGTGGTGGATTTGAAGAATTAAATTAGTTTTGTGTGCACAGAACTATAACTTCCCTTGTTTACAGCCAGGTTCCTCTACTGGACATTGGATGATACAGAGCCCAATGACACAAGGTCCTGCAGAGATTCCGTTTTGCATATGAATACTTTCTACAGTCCTACCTACAGGAGGTTGGTTTTTATGCCAGAGTGCTCTCATCCTTTTCAAACACAAGCTAGATCCTCAGTGGTGGGTGACAAGGTGAAAAATGGAACACAGGTGGAAGGAAGACAAGCTTTCTTTTCCAGCTCTGTCAAAACACTCCATGTGCTGTCATACCACATTCCTCAGACGTGTCCAAGCTGAAACAATCACCAAGGAATCCCAAGTGCCTGCCTCACCAGAGGCTCTCAAGTTCGCCCTGGTGCTGGCTGCTCCCAAGGAAAAGGAACAAGACTGAGGGGAGAGGGGAGGGGGGCGGGGAAGACATGGGGTTTCTTCTAGTGGCCACACTACTACAGCAAATGGTGGAATGTGCACTCTCACATGGAATCCACTGACCCAAAGGGACCACCAGTAAAGTGGGATTAGCCAGTCAAGCCTTTGAGAATAAAGGGCTGCATAGAAATTGTCTAAAACACATAACAATTCTGTTCCAGTCTGCCCAAGTGGCTACAATGTCTGCTTTTTTAATGTCTTAGAATCTGACTGAAGCTCTCTAGGAACTTCTGAGGTCTGAAAGAGAATTACCAAATCCACAAAGGGCAGTGAGACTCTGATTTGGCTCTAGGTGTGCAGACAGATATAAGGATAAATTCATGAAGAACAAGCTTTAGGAAGCTGCATGGGCAGCTGGTAAGGGCAGAGTCCTTCTACCTTGACAGAGAGGCTGGCTGGCCAGACGTGCGGGGGGCTGTTAGGATTCCTGACGGCAGGGCTGGTCCCTGATGAGCTAGCTCTGGGTGGGGACGACCTGACTCTGAGTAGTTACAGTCAAAGAGGAAGTACTGCAGAAGAAAGGGTTTGCAACAGGAAGGGGGAGTCCACTGCCAGCAGGTACAGGACGTATGCGGATCTGTGCCACACAGTGAGTGATACAGATGGGATCTGCCCACCTGTCACAGATACCGGTTGAGAAGTCATTACAATGGAGCAAGGACTTAAAGCCTGGGACTAAAAACCCACTGCCACTGAGTCAATTCCAGCTCAAAGCAACCCTACAGGGCAGAGTAGAACTATCTGTTGGGTTTCCAAGGTTTTAACTCTTTGCAGGATCACACAGCCTCCTCTTTCTTCTGTGGAGTAGCCAGTGAGCTTAAAGTGCTGACCTTGAGGAATAGCAGCCTAAAGCGTACTCCACTCCACCACCAGAAAAAAGAGATGGGCCTGAGATAGGAGCCCGGAAGTCTCAGAGTAGGGCTAGCAAGGGAGGGAGTGGCAGAGCAGGAACTCATAAAACAGAAAGGTCATGCTGGAGAAAGCATGCAAAAATCCAAAGTTCTGTCAAAGGAATAAAAAAATGCAAGATGCTCAAAAAGACAGAAGTAGAAAATTGTAGTACCAAAAAAAAAAAAAAGTCAAGTTAGACTAACAACTTCAGAAAACAAAAATGTTTCTTAAGATTTGGTGACTAAGAACTCAACCGCTTCAGGGAACTGTGGAATACTAATACAAGCCTACATGGGTGAAGGAGAAAATATGAGCTAGTTAGAAAGGAGAAATTAGGCACTAGCCATTCGCAGAATAAACAGAGTAGAAAACATAGAGTGAAAAGGTAAAATAAATACTCTCTTTATTAAAAAAAGTTCACATAGAACAATTTTACAGGGAAAGAAGCAATTGCCTTCCATGTTGATTCGGAAGAAGCCAAAGCCAGAAGGATTTAGAGACACATGAGGAGGAGAGACAAGGTCTGTGGAGTCCCAGGAAGAACCAGTTCGAGTCTGAACAAGAACTCATCCTCAGAGACTAGTGATAAAGACAGAAGGCTGGTGGAGGATCTAAAAAGGGGAATGTTACAAAGGGGTGAGATCCTGAGGAGGAATGTCTGTGGCCAGCCCAATCCCCGCTAATAAGGGCAGAAGATAGGAAGTAACTAGGCTGGAGGAAAACCTCGTGAAAAGTAGGCACAGGGAGCGAGAGGCATGGAAAAGCGCACGGAGGAGCACAGAAAGGAAGAGATTGTCCAGCGGCACTGCTTGACCGCTGACTGGGTTTTCTCTCGGTGGAAGCAGAAGAATGGAGTGACACTGGCGGGTGATGGAGAGCTTGCAGATGTTAGGCTGCCCTTCCGCTCACACCCGTTTTTCCCTTTGGAGATATGGGTTCTTCTCGAGCCAGAGCTAACTGGGTCTTCGCTTACTACTTGGTCATAGAACGTCTCTGCAGGCCTATCACCAAGTACCATAACTCGAGAAAAGCACACCAGGTAAAGTCATGTTGCCAAAGGGGAGGGCGGGGGGTGAGGGGGGGCATGACCACGGGTTCTTGTAGAATGGAAAACGGAAAAATATAATTAAAAGGCAGATTCTTTTCTTTAAATCCTCAAGATTTAAGATGATCAGGCAGACTAAATTCATGAGGGCAAAATAAAAAATTTAAAAAAGACCGCATTCACTAAACGTAAGCAGCATACCTGTTTGGGTTCTGTGGGCTTTTTCTCTGGTGTTCGAATCTTATTAATTTCAGATCCAGGATTATTTGCATCGGTTTTACCTAAGAAAATATTTTTTAAAATCCTCATAAATGTTCTCCAGTAGATGTGATGTTTTCAATGACTAGACACTATTAGATAAAAATGTAAATATTTCAAACATTTGCTCACACATTATCAAGAACTTACACAACTTCCTGGGTTTTGTTCTTACATTTTCAGAACTGCAGTTTCTCTGTAGGAATGAAAACTTATAAGCAAAGCAAACACCATGACCAGGAAAACACTCAATATGGGAAACTCCTTAAAACAGCAGTTCTCAACCTGATTTGAGGGTCAAATGACCCTTTCACAAGGGTTGCCGATTTATAACAGTAGCAAAATGACAGTTATGAAGTAGCAATGAAAATAATTTTATGGTAGGGGAGGGGGAGTCACCACCATAAAATTCAGACATGAGGAAATGTCTGAAACGGTCGCGGCGTAAGTAAGGTTGAGAGGAACCACTGCCTTAAAACATCAAGTAAACCCAAAGGAGAGGTCCAGCTTCTGGGTCATAACACCTCACCTCATTTCGTTAAAACGAGACCTACAAAAGCATTGACATTTCTGCCTTCGTACACAGGCACAACACTTGGATCAGTTACAAGTGCAAAGAAGCAAAAATCCAAATGAATCTACACTGAATAGATTCTGAAGGTATGCAGTTATATACTTTAAAATATAATGAATATCAAACTACATGAAGTGGGTGAAACTGAAAGAGGGAGCAAAGTCAAGGCTTAAAGACCACTCTATAGCAGACATACATATGCTATTTTGTGAAGGTGAAAGACATTTAATCTACTAAAACTTATTGGCGATTTAAAATTCTTTGAATCTTTGATTTGGGTTCTTAGTTCAAAGGCACGCTTACTGGAATGTTACTGGAACTTTGTAAAATGGATTATCATATTTTACTACTAAACTTCAAGAGATGAAAACGCCCACCCCACCCCCAGTAGAGCAAACCAAGAAAGGAACACAACAGATCAGCAAGGGGAGCAGAGCAAAGCCACAAAGTCCCTAAAGAGCCCCCAAAATAGACCGCAGGCTCGGAGGGGCAGTTCCTGGAATTCCCCCAGGACCAGTGGGGAGATAGTCATAAAGGTCAGAGAAAAGACCTGGAAATATGCGTGTTTTTTTGTTGTGGTGATGGTTTTGTTGTGGTTTTTTGTTTGTTTGTTTCTTTTCTCCTTTTCTTTTTTTGGGGGGTCAACTGTTTGTTTTCTATTTGTTTGGACAATGCCATTGTTGGTATGCCTACTTAAACAAGACAAGCCTGGGAAGCAAGCATGAGGAGAAAGCAACAGGAGGGACTTGGGGAGAGAAGGGGGTGGGGGAAAGGTGCGATGGGCAAATAGCACCATAGACAAGAGAACAACTAAAGAATTAAAAACAATAACGAGGTGGATACAGAGATCCTGGGAGCACTGGCGCAACAGCAATCTAGCTGAAAGGAAATACTATGAGGCAGAAGTGGAGCGAGCACGATGGTGGGGGAGAAGGAATGTAAAAGGAAACAGGAATGATTTAGGAAGCAAAGCTATGGATCGAGGCACGAGCATAGGGGTGTCCATATGTAATTAATTAATCCATAAAAATAGAAATATTGGCTTACGTACATATATTTATATGTCAATACACTGAGGTAGTAGAGGGACTCCCTCAATACAAGGACACCCCCTGTTCTAACAAATTGGCAATCTGAAGACAAAATGGGTGCATAAGCAAATGTGGTGAAGAAGGCAGACGGTGCCCAGCTATTAAAAGATATAGCATCTGGGGTCTTAAAAGCTTGAAGTTAAACAAGCGGCCATCCAGCAGAGAAACAACAAGCCCACATGGAAGAAGCACGCCAGCCTGTGCGAGCATGAGGTGCCATCAGAACCAGGTAACAGGCATCAGAAGACCTTAACAATCACACAAAATCATATGGTTAAGAACGAGGGGGATTGGAGCAGAGACCCAAAGCCCATCTGTACACAATGGAACAGCCCCCACAGAGGGGTCACAGGGAAGGGATGAGTTCATCAGGGTGCAGTAAAGCACCGACGAAACACACAATATTCTTCTGGTTCCTTGAGGCTTCCTCACCCCCACCACCATGACCCCAGTGATGCCTCTCACTTCAGACTAGGCTGGAGCATGTAGAGCCTTAGATAAGAGAGAAGAGCTCATGACACATGCACCCCAGGAGAGGAATAGGAAGAAAGATACCAGATGGGAAGGGTGAAGAGGGAGAGGAGGGAAAGAAAGGGGAACTGATGGACAAACAACCACGCACACCCCTGCAGGGGAAAGAACAATGGAAACCATGGGGGAAAGGAGAGAGCGGTCAGTGTGAGACATGGAAACAATAATTTATAATCTAGCAAGGGGTCACGGGGGGTGGGGGAAGGGAGCTGCGGGAAGGAGACGATATCAAGGACTCAACAGAAAATAGCTGTCTAAAAAAGAATGATAGCAACATATGTACAAATATGCCTGATGTATGGATTGTGATAAGCACTGTAAGAGCTCTTAATAAAATGACTTTAAAAAAAGAGAGATGGAAACAATCAAGTCTGAAAATAAAAATACACTGGGTGAGATTACTGGCAGGCTAGTTAATGTAGGAGAAAGACGTCACTGACTTGAAGGTCCAGTATGTTACGGGAACTCCCCAAATGAAACACGAAGAGAAGAACTAACAGACTGTCCGTGAGCTGCGCAGCAACTGCAAAGACCCCACTCCGCATACGGGAGAGAAAACCAAACGGAAAAAATATCCAAAGAAATAAAAGCCAGTAACTTACTAGCTTGGGGGGAAACAAAATCAAATAAACCTCAAACACAAGAAATATGATGAAAACTACACAAAGGCTTATATAATCAAATTGCTCAAACCAACGGAAGGTTCTCAAAGGCAGCCAGAGGGAAAGGACATAATGTAGAGGAACGTGACATCAGCTTCCTCACTGGGATCAACACAAGGGAGAGCAATGAAATGACACCACAGAAAGTCAGAAACTGTCAACCAAGTATTACAAACTCTGGAAAAATATCACTCAGGGACAATGAAATAAAAACATTTCAGACATACGAAAGCTGAAAGAATTCATCACCAAATGACCCTCACCGACAAGGAACTCAAAACAAGTTGTTTCCCTAAAAATGCAGTACAAAAAAGGGGAGAGAAAGATTACCAAAAAGTGGTAACTATAAGTGTAACTAACTAAGATTCTATTTTTACATTTAAAACTCTTTTGAACATATGACTCTTCACAACTATCCTAATGCTGCTTTTAGAGTTCCTACCTGACTCCCGAGTATGATGAGCTGTGTCTAGAATCTGCTGGTGAGCAGCCATCGAAGGAGGAAATCCGAGTATCAGAAAAAGAAGTAAGACTTCAGGCCTAATTTCCTCCGAGATCCACCATTAGCATTTTTGTCATGAAACCAGATGAAGTGGATGGTGCTTGGCTATCAAACTGAATATTTTGTTCCAAAAAGTAATAGATGGATCTTGATCAAAAGGAGAAATTATATGAAACAGAATTCAAAATTCCTATAAAAACCAGACTTACTAAACCCATTCAGAGTGAGGAACTCCAGAATCTATTACCTCGAGATAATCTTAAACCCTGAATCAAAACTACTACTTGAAGCTATCTTTAAATCACAACTGTTTTGTGCAATCAGCAAAGACTATTTGCTTTAAACATCAAGTCCTTTTACTAAACTTTGGCTAGGAGCTCAAAGGGGCAAAAAGCAGCTCTGAAGCACAGGTGGAGAGTTAGGGAGCAGGGAGTCAGTGACTGGTGGGAACATGATACAAGTCAAGATGGTGAGGGTGACACAAAATGGACACTGTAACCCATGTCTCTGAACTGAAACAATGTGCTTTGTATATGTTTATACACATACAACAGTGTATTCAAGGTTTATAACATACATACAAGCTTAAAACACTTCAACAATAACACAAGTGCCAGGATCGGGAAAACCTAAACACCAGATGGTTGTTTTTCACCCTACAGAGATCAGACACCCACCAGAGAGCAGAAGGTGAGAAGTTAGACAATGATACTATAAACTTTGAACCAATTGCTTAAAAAAAGTTCAAGTTAACAAGTCAACAAAGATGACAAGATGGAACCATAAAATAAGGGGAATGAACAAATCAAATACAAGCAGCACAAGAACAATTCAAACCCAACTAAATTAAATTTTTTATTAAATATAAATGGCTTAAATAAGGCAATTAAAAGGTACACATTTACATATTAGGTAATAGAAGTCACACCTATATACTGCCTAAAAGAAACATATAATTAAAAAGATACAAATAGGTAAAACATAAAAAGACAGGAAAAAATATCTTGCTAACATTAGTCCAACGAAAGCTCAAGTGGCTACATTGATATCAAGCAAAGTGGGTCTCAGAGTAAAGAGCGTGACAAGGGAAAAAGAACACCTTCCACAATAATAAATGGGGTGTAACCCTATATAAAACATCATCCCCGGATTATGCCATCCTCACAAAAAGATAGAGAAATCCTAGTTAGTTAATAATACAATTTCAAGATTCATAAAGCAAAGCTGCTAAAGGGAAAAAAGAAAAATATCGATTATATTTGGAGGTAATACTTTTTTTCAAGAACTTAAGAGCAAAACTTGTGAAACTATTACCACGCCCATTCCACTGAAGACGAAAGGCATCGAGGTAAATCCCCACAACAGAGGACCATGCAGCAAGAAAAGCAAAGCAACAAAGACAAGCAGCAGCAGAGATGAATCGAAAACATACCAACCTAAGTAGAAAAGGTCAAACACAAAATGCTAAATAGTTTACGAATCCATTTATCTGATATTGTAGAGGACAGAGACAGAAATCAGAGTCTAAGGTGATTGCTAGAAAAGGAAACTGACTGCAAAGGAGCTGAAGGAAGCTTTTCGAGATGATGCAAATGTTCTCTATCTGGACTGTGATGGGAGTTACACTCCGTGTATTTGTCAAAATTCATGAAAACCATACATTTACAGAAGGAGTCTGACTGCATGTAAACGATACCCCAACTAACATGACTTAAAAAGTGCAGTGGGCCATTTCGTCGTATTTATAATTCAGTAGCTAAGTGGTCAAGATTTACATATAAAATAAACCAATTATCTTCTTAGTACATTAATGCCTAATGCACGACAAAAATACTTTGGGCCAGCAAAAATGTTTAACAGAATAGAATTTTTTTGTCTTCATTTTAAATGATTGCTACTTAAAGCATTCTGAATGCTAAAATTTAATACCTTTAAAAGAGATGAGGGATACCAATCCTAAATGGTAAGGTTTCATAACTAACTTGAGGGACCCTCTGGAATTCTAGGCAAATCTTTTGTAGCAAGAACCTATAGCTCTTATATCAGATTCTCTCCCATAGAGTTTAATTACCTAAGAAAAAGTTAATAATCATACTGTCAAAGGAACTTGATATTTGTACAGAGCAAAGCAACTCACCATTGCGATTTGGCTCCTGTTGCTCCTTCTCCTGATGCTGATTTTGGGGTTGCCCTAGACTGACAGGTGGGTGATGGCCAAGGCCGTAAGGTATAGGTGACCCTCGTCCATGCGTCTGTAATAGGTTCATATTATAGGCCATGGCTGCCTGGTGTGTAATGATTCGAGGATCAACTGCAAACCTACCCTGGTATCCTGTCCATGGTACCTAGGTTATTAAAAACAGAGCTATAATACATACATTTTAGAGGACAAAGTACTCTCAAAGCAAACAGATACACAGATGTAAATTTTATCAAAATTTTAACTACACAGTTGACCCTAGCAGGAGTACTATGTTATCTTTACTATGCTAAAATAGCTCCCTGAATTGCCTGACTTCAGAGAATATGGAAAATGCAACCACTGGTGAAGTTAGAATGAATTTAAAGACTTAAGATGGGTAATTACTCCTTGAGGCATTAATCCGTGTTAGTTAGGTCTTGAATTATTTCCCCTCAAGATGAAAGTATAGCTATCACGGGTTTGCCCATAAAATACATTTTAAAATCATAACTGTGTAAGTTTACTAGAACAAAAAGAGAACAGAACATTTTTAAGCATACTTTAAGAAGTATTTTTTCCTCTCAGAAAAGAGGCATACTGACTTTACAGGGGGCAGGGGGTGGGGGGAAATGTGAACAATCACTTATAGTGCGTGAAATTCTAACAGGTGATCATATTAATCCAGGTTTGTGTTAATCCAACTCGATCTTACACCACAGAAACAGAAAGCATGCCTAAGGGAGGGTGGCTAGTTAATCTCTGTAATTAATACAAATGACTAAATGGTCTGAGCTTCTGGAACTGCTGGATGCAAACTCTCAGAAATTCTACATAATGAAGGCCTCTCTGGGACAGATACCAAAGGCTCGAGTAGAAAGAAAAGGGTTTGAAAATGAGCGTGGCAACGTATGTACAAGTGTGTCTGATATAATGGATTGTTATAAGAGCTGTCAAGGGCCCCAATAAAAGGATTTGTTTTTAAAAAGCAAAGCAAAGCAAAGCAAGCCTCTTGACCTCGTAAGTGAAATCTGCGTCCCGAGGGAGTTACTATTTAAAGCAGATGATGTATAACATTACCCAGCTGTCTGGGGAGAAATAACTCAGCTAACATCTAGACTAGAGCCCAAAGGGGGGGATGCGGGGGAGCATTACAGACTTCACCCTGGACATCATTCTCATTGGCTGGTGTTGAGCGTGAACTGTCATCCCCAGCTCGGCTGAGACATGCCTGCAGTGAAGCCAATTCCCATTGTGAGGTGTACGCAGGGTGCCAAACGTCCTCGGCAACGGTCATTACTGACTAAAATTAAAGTCGCCGCCCCAAAGGAAAGAAACGTTTTCTAAGCAAAAATTCCTGAGTCTGGAATTGTTTTAGTAGATCAGCAAGTTAACAAGATTATCAAGTACTTTTAAACTGTAAAGAAGGAGAACTAACAAAACATGGATTTCTCTTTACTAGATGGGAGCCTCTAAAAGCTATCCTCTTAAGGAAGGAAGGATTGACTCATGTGTTTTTAAGTAGCAGGAAGATTTCACAGGGCAAGGAATTTCTCAGATAAATTTAGATCCTTGAGAATTAGACTAATCCAAGCCTCTTTTGTCTCCTCCAATGGGCTGTATTTCTTAGGAGGAATTGCTGATTTGTACCAGTATAAAATACCCCTCATAAAACACGAGAGCAATCTTTTAGCAGTGTCAACGTTTAGCCCGACTTTCCCAACAGAACAAAAAGTCTTCGGAAACCAAACCATCCAATTGACAGGTTTCCCCAGGATTGGTCTAACAAAATAAATTAAAAGCAACAATTCACAATTTTTGGTCAACTCAAAACATGAAGAATATAAAGAAGAGTTGCTTTGAAACGGTCTGGACACTGAAAAAAACTTAAAAAAAAAAAGGCACATAGGACACAATTTGAGATCATAGATAACCACTCACTGCAGTTCAAGGGAAGCCTAATCTACTTCGAACATCCACTTACAGGTAAAGGCACCGACATGACTACGTTCCCTCCGTAGACAGCAGGTACATAAAGAATACTTGTCCCAGTGTGAGGGTCTATTCTTTGAACGGGGCTTGGCGACTTCCCCAGATTTGGGTGAGGTCCGAGAGGGGGTGGAGGAGTATATGCTCTAATAGGATTGCCAATAAGAACAGAAGGGTTGGGCTGAACTGAAAAACAAACAGAAAAGAGATGCACTCAATCGCTGTACATTTTCACCTATATAAAGAGAATCTGAATTATCTACCAGCAAATTATGTTCCCCAGGTTTGCCATAACATGCCTCATCAACAAAGAAATGATCAGTGCAGCAGAGTAAAAACATAACCATTTTACAGTGCTCTTCTAAAATTAGCTTGGATATACAAAAGGTTTTTGTTTTATTTTATGTTCTTAATATAAACTAGCATCACTGAAAAGCTGTCTGAGATTTGTTCCTCAGTAAAGAGAACCATGACCACACATCCACACACAGCGAAGGTTCTTCTGAATCAGGGAAAGCCTGCACGGTTCTTCAGAATGCAGCTGTGACTTGTGGTTGTGACACAGCCAAAATGGCTGAACACATGCTTTTAGAAGCATAATTCTTCAACACTGAAGACCTTGACAATACACAGTCTTAAATTCTGTGTGCGTACCATGGACAGGATAGAAATGTTTCCCGAGAACCCAGGCTGAAAAGAGGCCTCGCTGTTCCTCCTCAAACCCTCTGGGTTTGCAGCAAAACCTATCAAACCACCCTTTTCATTCACAGGACCAGACAGGTGGGCACAGTTAATTAAAGTTAATTAAGTGAAGTTGAAGGTGTCTGTCTGTGTGTTTGTGACTCTCTCCCCAATCTCTTCTGCAACTCTTTGGTGATTTGGGGGCCACTTTCATAGGCAAATTTTCATAGGGTCTATTTTTCCACTTACCAAGGCCATCATTCTGAAAATGATCATTCTGAGTATGGTGGAGGGCTTTCCCCTTTAAAGAAAAAACAAAAACAAAACATTGATATGTATATTTATAGACTTCAGCATGTTTAATCTTAGAGAACAATAACTACTTCCCTAATCATATGTAAATTTAATGTACACAACAGCAATTAAGCGTTTGAGACTGTGAATCTATCTTGAGTTACCACTAACTAGACTACTTTGAGTCCCTTTCTTTTTAAACAGTAAGTCTTGCTCAACTCAAGTTACAAATCACATGAGCCTCAGAGTTTCTCAATTTCATGTTAAGGCTATTTAAAATTTCTTTTTTTAAAAATGAATTTTCTTGCTAAAAGAAAACACACGATTAATACGATTCAAACCTAAATTCTATTCCTTTACATGTTCATTCTAAGTTTTTTAAAATTCATAAACAAATTAAAGTTTTTCCAGGGTCTTTAATTCTCAAGAATGACAACTTTGACACCACAAATGCAATGTGATTTGGGATTTTCAACAGCTGGACAATGATTCATTTTATCTTAAGAGTATAAACTCCGTGAAGAGAAAAAGAGGTAAAACCATCATCAGCTTGAGAGAATATAAATATTTTCTAGAAAGAGACTTGGCTTTAAAATGTTGGTTTTAAAATATTAACAATGTCAAGAAATAGGCAAATTATTTAATAAATCCTCATGGATTTAGTGGAATAATCATGGATTTGGACACAACTCTATTACAGGTTGGATAGTCATCATAACATTAACAATGGAAAACTTACAAATAAACAATAGAAGATAGTGACTGACTGTGCTGGTCGAATCAGTTCCGATTCACAGCCCCCTGGGGACCGCACGCAGGATAAACAAGCCTGGTCCTGCGCCATCGGCACCACTGCGACTATGCCTGGACCCGCTGTTGCAGGCTCACTGTCAATATAGCTCTTAGGGAGCCTCTCTCGGTGTTCCCTGCTGTCGGGTGCTCTGGAGTTGGTTCTGACTGCCAGCAATCGGACGTGGAACAGAACCAACACTGCCTGGGCTTGCACCAGCCTCCCAGCTGCTGTTCTAGTGGAGCCCACAGTTGCAACCACTGTTAGCAATCATCTCAGTGAGGCTTCCTCGGTCACCACCTTCTACTCTACAAAGCATGATGTCCTTCCCTGCGATAGGTCCCTCCAGATAACAAGTCCAAAGTATGGGAGACAGAGCCTCACCTTCCTTACTTCTAACAAAAGATGAACTCTTTGGAAAGGGATAGCATTTACCCCAGGACAGAATTCAGAAGGGTTAAGAAAGAGGAATCGAAACAGGGCTCACAATTAATGAGATGAAATAAAATGCATAATAATTGTTGGATGTAAAACTGATTAACTGCCCCGTGAACCTTCATCCAATTTACAATAAAAAGTTAAATAGAAAATCAAGCACAAAAGTACACATGCCTATGATTCCATTTACATAAAGTTTAAAATGAGGTACCGCCCTATAAATAGTTCCCCTGTACTAGGAGGGAAGAATCGATGTGGTCACGAAAGGGTCGTGGAAGACTTTGGGAGAGCTGGCAATGCTCCCTTGCTTGACGTAAGTGTTCGTTTATACAGACTCTACTTCGTGAAGACCTAGCAGGCTGGAAACATCTCACCAGCAATGGCAATAGGAAGGTGACTTTTTTTTTTAATAATCATTTTATTAGGGGCTCATACAACTTTTATCACCATCCATGCATACATCGTGTTAAGCACATTTGTACATTCATTGCCCTCATCATTCTCAAAACATTTGCTCTCCACCTAAGCCCCTGGCATCAGCTCCTTTTCCCCCTCCCTTCCTGCTCCCTCATGAACCCTTGATAATTGATAAATTATTTTGTCATATCTTACACTGCCCGGCATCTCCCTTCGCCCACTTTTCTGTTGTCTGTCCCCCAGGTAGGAGGTCACATGTAGATCCTTGTAATCGGTTCCCCCTTTCAAACCCACCCTCCCTCGACCCTCCCAGTATCACCACTCACCATCACTGGTCCTGAAGGGGTCATCTGTCCTGGATTCCCTGTATTTCCTGTTCCTATCTGTACCAGTGTACATCCTCTGGTCTAGGCAGATTTGTCAGGTAGACTTGGGATCATGATGGTGGGGGAGGAGGAAGCATTTAGGAACTAGAGGAAAGTTGTATGTTTCATTGTTGCTACATCACACCCTGACTGGCTTGTCTCTGTCCCAAGACCCTTCTGTAAGGGGATGTCCAGTGGCCTAAAAATGGGCTTTGGGTCTCCACTCAGCACTACCACCTTCACTCACCATGATATGATTTTTTTGTTCTGATGATGCCTGATACCTGACCCTTTCAACACCTCGTGATTGCACAGGCTGGGGTGCTTCTTCCATGTGAGCTTTGTTGCTTCTGAGCTAGACGGCCCCTTGTTTACTTTCAAACCTTTAAGACCCCAGACACTATATCTTTTGATAGCCGGGCAGGAATGTTACATTTTAAATACAAATTTGGCATTAAAAAAGGGTAACATTTTTATATGGAGTGCTTCAAAAAATTGTGGGAAAAATGAAATTAAAAAATAATGGGATTCCATTTTTCCATGAAGTTTTTGAAGGTGCCCCAAATATATTTATTGACATATAAAGATATCTAGGGCATATTTTTCAGGTGAAAATAAGGTATAAAAATTATGTGTAAACTCCCCCCGAGGGGGACAAACAACTGGAACCATGGGGGAAAGGAGACAGTTTTGTAAGATATGAAAATAAAAACAATTTATAATTTATCAAGGGATTATGGAAGTGGGGTAGGGGAGGGAAAAAAGAGGAGCTGCTATCATGAGCTCAAATAGCAAAGTAAATGTTTAGAAAATAATGATGGCAACGTAAGTACAAATATGTGTGAAACAATTGATGTATGAATTGTTATAAAAGCTATAAGAGACCCCAATAAAATAATCTTTTAATAAAAAAATTATGTGTAAAAGAATATATATATGAGGGGGTACCCCTTCAAACTGGAGATTTTTCAAAGCTATGTATTTAAATTTTAAAAATATAAAACTGTATCACCATCAAAGTACTCTCCATTATTCTTAATACATTTGTCATCTGTGATTCCATTCTTGGAAACATTTTCCAAACTCATCAGTTTGGATGGCCGACAGCACCTCCTTTGTTTTTTTCTTCACCTTTTCTACTCAAATCACTGTTCTTTCCGGTCCCTCTTCATTTGCAGAGACAAGAAGAAGTTGTCAGGTGAGTAAGGTGCCCAAAGAGGCCTGCTGGCCTTTATGCCCCACATGGTGCATCGAGATGAGATGGCTGCGTGAGCAGGTACACTGTCATGGTGACAAAACCAGTCCCTAGTCTGCCACAAAGCAGGCCCTTTTTTTCGGTCGCAAACCATTATGAATTCTTTTCAGAACCTCTAAATAGAAAGCTTGATTAACAGCCTAAACTGGTGGAACGAACTCCAAATGCATTATAAGTCGACATTTTCCTCCATTTGGGAAGTTTACGGACTGATGGACATCCAGAACGAAGTTTGTCATCAACTGATATTTCACGCCTTATGAAATGAGAAAATCACTCTGACGCCTGCAGTTTTTCCCATAGCGCTGTCCTTCTAAGGTGCCTTCAACATCACAACAGATTCAGTGGCGTTTTTTCCAAGCAGGAAACAAAATTTCACAGCCGCATGCTGTGTTCTTAAATCGGCCACCACAAAACACAAGGTTTGAGCGGAACTGCATTTATGAAAAACATTCACTGTGACCAGAGAGAACCTTCCCAGGCTGCTGGGTGCGCTAACTCAGAGCAAGCTGCTCGATGCTCGCCTCATAGGAAAAATGCGTACTACAAAAGCTCTTCTCAGCAGAGCTTTTTTCTGTTTTGGGGGGGTACCACTTTGTGTGTGTGTGTGTGTATGACGTATTTATGTTTGTCTATTATTACTGGTAGGTTTGCGCCCCTAAAATTGACAGCATTAATAAGGTGACCAGATTTTAACAGTAAAACGGGACACCAGCGGGACACCATCGATAAAATTCATATCCTGGCGCAATAGCCACATGGCAGCCAAAAACCGTACACCCTAGCTTGTCGTGCCTTCTTTCCAAAAATCAGGTCTTTTTTAAAACGTCGCGGGACACAGGAAAAATTGTTTAAAATCGGAATTGTTCCACCAAAAGCAGGATATCAGGCACCTTACATTAATACATATTACGTTTCCAATAAAAGGAAAAATATTTTATTGTAAATTCTTCATATTTAACTTCTTTTTGCACAAGGACTTAGAGAATGCCCACAAGTGCATTCCTACTGCTTCTCAGTTGCTCACTGCAGGGAAGATCAGAGTGGTGTACGCTGTATTCATCTTCTTAAAGTGTGCAGTGGAGTACAAATAGATGACACCAATGATGGTGAGGCCACCAGATATGAACGCCTCTTTACCTTACAAACAACAGCTGCCTGATTATGCAACACAATTCTACCAAAACAAAAACCTCCCTGTCATCGAGTCAATGCCAACCCATAGGAACCCTACAGGACGGGCTAGAACTAGCCCCTGTGAGTTCCTGAGAAGGTATCTTTTCACCAGAGCAGATAACTCTTATCAACCACCATGAGCCAGATCTCCTGCAGGGGAAGAAAGACATTTCTCCCTGGGAGGAAGTCCACGGACAAGGACTGACTAGACATGGGCAGATCTCAGTGTGAACCCAGCTTCACCATTTACTGGCTATGCAACCTTGGACAAGCCAAGTCACCTCCTCTCCTGGAGGCTAAGTGCCTTCTTTTACACCGAGCAACCAGCTCTGCAAGGCTGCTTCCTATTCTGAGAGGGGAGAGCCAAGGGTTACCACAGAGCCAATCACTTAAAACAACAACAGCCACAACAAAAAGGCTCAAGAACCTGAACCCACTGACACTGTTGATTCTGACTCATGGTGACTCTAGGCCTGGGTCGAACTGACTCCCTAAACATCTGTGCAGCTCCCTGTACATTTGTGCAGGAGCAGAAAGCCTCTCCTTTCTCCCGTGGGAGGTTCCAACTGTTGACCTTGCAGCTAGCAGTCCAACTCAGCGCAACAGAACCCCGGGCTATGAGCGGTACTTATGAAGTCTAGAAGCATGTTTAAATCCATATATGTGATAGCTATGTACAGAATCCAACTAAACACTACTCATGACACTGGAATACACTGCAGGACTTGGAGGCCTGAGAGGGTGCACACCTGTGCACACCCAGGTACCGATGAGCGACCACCGGCTGCTAGGAGGAACAGCTCCATGGATGGTGAGATAGACAAAAGTGACACAAAAGAGTTTTTAAAAGGTTGTCCTATCCCCCGCAAAATGAAAACTTAGCAGTTAATCATATTTTCAGGTTGCAGAGCTCATGATAAACTTAAAATGCCCTGCGTGTTTAAAGATAAATATTCCTTTATGCAGTGAGGACATGATAATTCTGTGAGGAAATCACATTTTGCATTCCCATTTTTTAAAGTAACTAGAAATCTGGAGACAAAGTAAAAAAAAAACTGCATTGTGCTTACATTTTCAAGTTCCTTCTTTTTCCTTTCCTCCCAAGACATCCGACACTCCTGGACATGGAAAACATTTCTTTTTCTGTCCTCTGGCTACCTGCAACCCACCCTGAGCGAAGCAGCAGCACACTCTGCGGCTTCCCCTCAGACACTCAGCTGGAGCCCACAGAGGGGTGAATATCCAAGGCAGGAAGAAAAGCTCCTCTCGACCAACGCAAAACACAGAGCCGACTTATTTAGAGACTTCATTTGCTCGCGACTTTCCATATTCGGATCCGGACTGAACACCGGGGGACTGAGGTTAGCTGGTTAAGGGTGAAGTAAGAGCAGTTAAGAACAGCTGCTCTTGAGAAGAGAAACAACAGGCAGAAAGAATCACTACGGGACCCTTCCGAGGCACAGAAAGGTAAGGCACACTGGCAGGATAAAGTCAACGAGAATGGCCTACGTCGGTGAGGAGAACAGAGCACAAGTGACAGGAGCAGCTTGTGCAGACACACTGACAGTTCCACAAGATAAACCAGTCAGATGTCGCCACCTCCAAATGTATCAGCCACCTGCTAACCACCCACCAACCAGGGCAGTTCTTAACCAAGTGGAGAAAGCACAGCGATTGACTCACAAAGAGCCGGGGAGGCAGAATGCCCCCACCACTCCCCAATACTCATGACCTCATCTCAGAAACCAACAACAAAAAAATAGTGCTATCAAGCTGACTCCACGTCTTAGCAACCTGAACCTCTACCCTGTGATCCTGTTCCACCCGTAACAACAGAGATTCTGCAGATGTAAGTGCAGGTGTGGATCTTAGTAGACCCAGTAAATCCACGTGAGCCCTCAAGAAAGGAGGGATCGCCCAGGCGAGACTCAGAGAGATGGGGGGAGAATGACGAGATTCATTGAAAGGGAAAGCCAGAGAGACTCCATGCAGAGCTGATGCGAACTCTGAACTGTGCAGACTGGAGTTGAGTCCTCTAGGAACTGAGGATGATGCCCACATACCAACCAACAAAGAACCGGGAACTTTGGAACTACAACCTGAAGGCACTAGATCCTGCCAAGTAAGTACGCGGGTGCGGAAGGAGAGTCTTTCCAGAGTCTCCAGGTTAAGTCAGCTAACACCTTGACCTCACCTTTGTGAAACACAGAGCAAAGAAAACAGCCAATCCAACCATTGCTCAAACCAAACTCACTGCCACGGATTAGATACTGACTCTTGGAAACCCAACAGACGGAACACAACTGCCTCTGTGCGTTTCTGAGACTAAGTATTTACAGGGGGAGAAAGCCTCCTCTTTCTCCCAAGGAGTGGTTCTTGGTTTTGAACTGCTCGACTTGCAGTGAGCAGTCCAACACTTAACGCACTGCACCACCAAGACTCCTTTCTGATCTATAGACCTAGGCTAGAATATATTTGTATTGTTGCAAGCCACTGGGGTTGCGTTCATTTTTTTTATAGCAGCAATGGGAAACTATAGGAAGTAACCAAGTTGAGGGTAGCCTTACACAATAATGTCAGAAGCATGCCAAGCAACATGTGTTAGCAGTTAAGAGTGCCATGTGCTTGGAGTCTATCCTTTCAAAAGGTAGTGTCATGCCTACAAGATGTAACCAACACTTTGCACAGCTCGAAACAGGATGCCATTCATCCTTTAGTATATGTTGACTTAGCATGTATTTTGACCTATATAAAATACAGTGTTTGGGAGCCTGCAAAGCAGGGCTCCAAGAACTGGCAGTACTGTGAGATACATACTGATCTGCTAAGGGAAAGGTGGCTGGTTCACGCTCACGACCAGCCACTCTGCTCCTGTAAAGATCTGCAATCTTGAAAACCATACATAAGGTCACTACAAGTCTGAACTGACTTGATGAAAGTGGGTTTGGTTTTGGTTTTTAAACTAGTGCTAACTCTATACAAGGGGAATCCCCTAAAAATAACTCCAAAATTTTACTAACGAATCTCAGAAGTGTGTCTAACTTTGGCAGAATGTTCTTTAAGGGAAATATTTTTATACTTCAGGATATCAATTTTTTGAGGACTGTATTACACCATTTATTCATTCAGATAATGTCTTCCTTCATTCATGCATGCATCCTTATTCCCTCAACGAATGTCTTCCGAGTGTCCTCATTTGGTCCCGAGATGACCAGCCCCACAGTGTTGCCTGACAAGCAGCAAGCCTAGACTCCGGCAGCAGCAGGCAGGCATAAGTGCTGAGACACAATTGATGATGGAAGTCTATAAAACGATGTCCTGTTCTTTTCAGAGCACTCACTTCTGACTAGTATTGATCCCCTGAATAGTTTTCACAGTGTGAGCACAGGACGACAAAGCTTCCAAAGACGGTCCCTCCGGCCGCCGGCCGCCCCCCCCCACCAGCAGAATCAGGACCACTCATTCTGAAGATGGGTAAAGAGTGAGGCCAAAAGGGGTCATCAGCAGAGACAGTCTGCTCCTGAGGCCCCTCGAATTTGGTATCTCCCTTTATCTAATACCTAATCTCTAAGAATGCAGATCACTACAGCAGTATTACACAATAGGTTCTTTTTAATTTAATGAAGAATATGAACTGTATTAACCCAGACAGCAGTTTTCTTCTTAGTCCAATATCTATTCAGCTTAAAAAAAAAAGTTAAATATAAAACCACTGGCTATTTCACCTACATTAGGTTTTACATTTAAAAATGAAGATCCACCAAGGGCTCAAGTAGAAAGAAAATGTTTTGAGAATGATGATGGCAACATATGTACAAATGTGCTTGAGACAATGGATGGATGTATGGATTGTGATAAGAACTGTATGAGCCCCCAATAAAATGATTTTTTAATGAAGCTCCAAATAATACCATGCTGACAACTATTGAGAACATTAAAACCTATGCATAGACACTGAGCCTTTGTCTATTCTTTCTTTCACGTTTTCAGGCACACTAGCAAGTCTGCCGCCAGCTCTCTGTCCAAAATAACTCTGCTTTAAGAGTAGACACGGCCCGGGTCTCCTCCTCTGCCTCACCTTGTCTTACAACAAACATAGGTCAAAATCAAATTAAAATAATCTTCAAGAAGACAGCAACATTTTCTCACTGTGTCAAATACCATTTGAAGGGAATGGGCATTGCCGACCCATTATAAATCATTAGAATTATTTTCTTGATAGCAATATTTTTATTATAAGAAGATTCCTTATGAATAATATGCTGTAAGAGCATGCTTTTATTGAGTGTGACAGTCTTTAAAATGGTTTTGTCTGATTTACATCTTGCCCAAACCATTCTATGAGTAGAGAGGACTGGGGTGCTGTACTGTAGTAACCCACCACAATTGACCCCAGTGTAACCATGATGTAGTAGTCAATGTAGATGTAGCCATTTTAACAATGTAACCATACTGTATTAATTAGCCTGAGTGTAGCCATTTTGTATTGATTGAAGTATGGCCATTTTGCAACTACTGCACATTCCTTTTGTAACTGCTCTTTTCTATAAGTGCTGAGCAGTTGCCAATTATTCTTGAAATTGCTGATGAGTCTAACCCCCCTGCTGTTTTGGAAAGGTCCTACAGTTCCCACCCAATACCATACCACCACCTGCCTTTGTATCCAAGCTCCCCTTTCCTCCACACAGTGTGACGCCACCTGCCCCTGATGCCTTCTTTATTCCATGGTATAAAAGCCTCCCACTTTAAGCAATCGGGGTCTTGGGACAATTAGGCTCTAGCCACCCCATGACCGCCGGCTAAGAAAGGTTTACTAACTTGAATTAACGTGTCTGTGGGTTAATTGATCTTGTCCTGGCACAAGACAAAGTACACTAGAGAAATTCAGGTATTCACAAACTTTTTGAGAGGGATTACTACAATTAAACATGGCGAAACACCATGTTGCAGGAGGAAGATGAGGCTCTCTGCTCCAGTGAAGATGTACAGTCTCAGAAATCCTGTGAACTTGACTTGATGTCAATGAGGTTTGTTTTGTTTTGTTTTGTTTTGAAAACATGATGCCAAAGCCCTGGTGGTTCAGCACTTGATTGCAAGCTGAAAAGCTGGTGGTTCCAAAACCTGCCAGCTGCTCTGCAAGAGGAAGATCTAGCAGCTCTTTTGAAGCTTAGAGCCTTGGGAGGCTACTCTACTCTGTTACATAGAGTTGTTATGATGAGATCAAACTCAACAGCAATGAGTTTGGGGTTTAAACACTTAGGTATTGTCACTTATGTGTCTAAATACAAACATGTTCCTTGCAGAAACTGTGCTTCGCCAAGGCTAACTTTCAAATGCAATCCTTAAAAGAAATTTGCAACCCAATAAACCTTTGGCCCGTCTGCCCTGTCTTCAATTTCTCTGACAGAGGGTTTACCTTGGGTGGTGACTGCTGTTGTTTGCTGGTGTTTCCTGAATGCTGCAGCCTCAGAGCCCGGGGGATAAATTCAGGGGCCAGTGGATTCAACACATACGTCTTCTTTAGTTCTAAAGCCTCTAATTGAGCCTTGATCTGTTCAAAAGTGATTCCATGTAGGCTATTATTTTCATGGCACAGGGCAATAAACCGCTCCCAAAATTTCCTACAGAAAAGATTTCAAAGATCAGTTTACAAATTCAGTAAATGAGATTACAGAAATGAAAACCAGCAACTAAAAGTGATGTTGATTATTCTCCCCACCGTTCCCCCTGCACCAACTCCTTAAATCCGATAATCATCTTGCTATGATTTAGGTACAATCTTTCTACCAGATCACAGGATCTCGGAAGTACAAGTCTGAGCTATAGGTGTTGCCTAGTATTGTGGTAGCACATACATAGAGCGCTCAGCTGAGTATGGCTAATCAATGCAAATTAACAAGGTCAATCTCAAACTGCGTGCTAATCCACATTCATGTCTTTATAAGGATTTGAACTCATAATTTGTTTTAAGATTTCTATTTCTTGGAATATTCCAAGCACACGCATAGTTTGTATATACAGTTTTAAAATTAATTGAATTATGGGGTCAAAGTATCACCCTGGAAGGGTGCTGGATGACTAAGAAAAGCCAACTCAACATAAATCTGAGGCACAGAGCAGACAATCCATAGAAAGATCTAGAGAAAACCAGATCCTCCAAGATGCTTTTCCAAATACAATACAATTAATGGGCTAATTTTAAAGAGCCTTATGAATTATGGAAAATATAAGGAAATTAGAAGGATAATTTTAATGTTGATCATTCATTTTCTAATTGAATGATTAAGTACTAGAGAATAAAACATTCAATATTTATTTAGGTTTGTATCCTGTTGTTCCTAAATTTTTGAAAATGGATCATCAAATATTACTAACTACACAGAGACAGTAACTGGATTAATGGTTTGTTGGGGGTATGGCAGGAGAGACTGAGGGGAGAAGAAGAGCTAGTAGCAATGAGTACAAGAAAGAAAATGTTTTAAAATTGATAGTGGTGATAACTGTACAACTCTTTTTAAAATGAGTGAACTGTTGAATTGTATGGTGTGAATTATATGCCAATAAAATTTAATACATAAATAAAATACTAAATACATATTACAAAAGACAACATAGAAAGGTTTTAAAATGTAAAGGACTATTATAAATATGAATACCTAGGCTTAATATGAGGTTCAAATAAATGTTTTATTATGCTATAAGAGATGTGATATGGTATCTTCCCGAGTTGGTATCCTTGTGTCCAGGTGGACAGCAGTAACCAAGGTGGCTTCAAGAAGCATAAATGAAAAGGTTTATATTATAAATGTTAGTATATGACTGGGAATTGGATTAATATATTCATGAAACTTCACAGATTTTACTTTCCAACTATATTTTTCTTTTACATATTTCTTCCACCATCTTTTCCAAATTTTCTTCAAGATGAGCTCAAGAGAAGGCCTGGGAAATTTTTTTGTTTTTATTTCTGCCTAGGAAAATTTTTATCCTGAATGTTTACACGAAATGTAAAAATGTGAGAAAATACGAACTACCATATATACTCAAGTATACGCCAACCCGAAAATCAGCAGAGGCACTTATTTTTACCACAAAAAAATTCATTTAAAAATGTGATGAACAAAAGGACAAGTACAACATGAGTCCGCCGAGGTGAGCTTTAAAAAAAAATGCAAAAGGGGCATAGGGAAAAAGCTACTGTATTAAAAAATTCCTGTGGTGAGGACCAGGTAATATGACAGGGACCAGACCAAACACAGGGATACACATGATAGACGACTAAAATGGAGGTGGGGAAAGGGAAAAAAAATAATAATAAAAAACAAATGGATAGCGGGGGCACAGGGCACTAACCCACCCAAGGGGAGGGTATTGTTTATATCTCCACAGGGAAAGAGGGACCAGACTTCAACCCAGTGCTCCAAGATGTGAGTGCAACATGCCGGCATGGCGTAGGGAACCAGTGGAGAGGTCTGGGGGGCCGGCCCCAATCCCAATTACTAAGTGGACATCTGCCCCTCCCCCAGGAAGAATTTATTTCAAAGGACGGCATTGAATCTGCAGCTCCAAGAGGGACATATCTGATTGGAGTACACGTGAGCAGATGAAGTGGGAGGAGGAGAGAGTGGAGCACATCCTGACCCACCAGGCCTTGAAGACAATGTTCCCAATTAGAGCAGCCAGTCCACAGAGATGTCTACATGACCGGGCCCCACTATGAGACATGACGCCCCTCACTGACCCATAGCCCTAAGGGGCCAACACCGGAGACACAGTATGGGAATTGTATCCGATCTGATCCCGCCACACCGAGGCAAAACACTAAGGGGGAGCAACAGAACAGCAAGGGAATGGAGCAGCAAGGTCCCCAGGGAATGCTGAAGGTAGACTTTGGGGCCAGGGCATGGTGCCCCAATAGACTGGGCTGGAAAACACTCCTAAAGGCCAACAAACAATCCTTGAACCAACTACAAGCTTTTCTTTCTTGTTTTGTTTTTTTCATTGGTATGTTGTTGTTCTGTTGTATATTGTTGCTTGGTTTTGCTCTGTCTTGTTTTTGTGCATGTTATTATCTTCGCAGGTCTGTCTAAATAAAATAGGCTGGATGAACAATCTGGAGGAGAAAACAATGGGACCGACAGTTCCGGGGGGGGAGGGCATGGGAGGGGAGGTGGGGGGAAAGGTAGTGGTGTTAACAAACCCAGGGACAAGGGAACAAGTGATCCAAATCAGTGGTGAGAAGAGTGTGGGAGGTCTGGTAGGGCATGATCAAGGATAATGTAACCAAGAGGAATTGCTGAAACCCTAGAGGGGACTGAGTATGATAGTGGGACAGGAGGAATGTCAAGGGAAATAGAGGAAAGAGCTGGAAGGCAAAGGGTATTTATAGAGGTCTAGATAAAGACATGTACATATGCAAATACATTTATATGTGAGGATGGAGAAGTAGATCTATGTGCATATAATTATAGGTTTAGTATTAAGGTAGCAGAAGGACGTTGGGCCTCCTCCACTCAAGGACTCCCTCAGTGCAAAAATACTTTCTTCTATTAAATTGGCACTCTATGATGCTCACCTTCCCGACACACCTGCTGAAGACAAAGTGGGTAAATAAGCAAGTGTGGTGAAGAAAGGTGATAGTGCCCGGCCACCAAAAGATATAACACCTGGGGTCTTAAAGGCTTGCAGATAAACAAGTGGCCATCTAGCTCAGAAGCAACAAAGCCCACATGGAAGAAGCACCCCAGCATGTGTGATCACGAGGTGTCAAAGGGATCAGGTATCAGGCATCAAAGAACAAAAAGCTTTCCATGGTGAATGAGTGGGGGAGTGCGGAGTAGAGACCCAAAGTCCATTTTAGGCCACTGGATAGCCCCTTACAGAAGGGTCTCAGGGAGGAGACGAGCCAGTCAAGGTGTGATGTAGCAACGATGAAGCATACAACTAGTCTAGTTCCTAAATGCTTCCTCCCATCCCCACACATACACAATCATGACCCCAAATCTACCTTGCAAGTCTGGCTAGAACGGATGTACACTAGTTACAGATAGGAACTGGAAACATAGGGAATCCAGGGTGGATGATCCCTTCAGCACCAGTGGTGTGAGCGGTGATATGGGAGGGTGGGTTGGAAAGGGGAAACCGATTACAAGGATGTGACCTCCTCCCTGGGGGACAGACAACAGAAAAGTGGGTGAAGGGAGACGTAGGACAGGGCAAGATATGACAAAATAATAATTTATAAATTATCAAGGGTTCATGATGGAGGGGGGAGTGGGGAGGGAGGGGAAAAAATGAGGACCTGATGCCAGGGGCTTAAGTGGAGAGCAAATGTTTTGAGAATAATGAGGGCAATTAAATGTACAAATGTGCTTTACACAATTGATGTATGTCGGGATTGTTATAAGAGCTGTATGAGCCCCTAATAAAACGATTAAAAAAACCCAAAAGCCATATAAATAAATAAATAAATAAAATGTGCTGGGGGAAAAACTCGGCTTATACATGAGTATATACGGTATATATTTCTGAACGCAAGACATAAAGGTCTCCAGTCGTAATAGGAAGTGTGTACAGACAGCTAACAAATGCACTGAAAAAGCTGTCTTTTATTTTTACAGCGAAGACTCCTTCAGAGGGAATCAGGTTTCTTCTTGTAGTCTGCTATCTGTGGAAGAACTACTTTTACTACAGCAGGTAGGATCTGAAATCCATACATTTTCCCACTCGTCTGCTAAAAATAGCCACAGTATTCAACTGTAGAAATACCAGTGACCCCAATTCTATATGATGCATTCAAAACGAAGAATGGTTTTTGTCTGATAGATTAAGTATCAATTTTAGTGATATTTCTTAGTTATGTTGAAAGCAACAATTAGAGAATGGGTTGGCTTTTACTATATCCCAACTTATGATATCAACTTTTTATATGTTACTTCCAACACACCTTGATAAACTGCTGGCACCTGCTCTATGTTTAAGCTACTTTTGAAAACATAACCTGCTCTTCTATATCCCTGACTGATCTGGACTGCAGTAAGAAAGACTCAGGTAAGGAGCACCTTCAAGCCACCTTAAACTTGACACAAAGCTGGTAAACTCAGTGACTGTCTTGGTTTACTCAATCCTGGAAATCTCAAAACACCAGCTCACCCTAAACACAGTAAATTAATCAAGTTAAATGAATTCCAAAACTAACAGGAAAGTCATATTTTAAATTGGCCTTGTCTTTTAAGTGCTCTACAATTCAAGGTAAAGAAAACTAAAATCTTCAAAGCCAAAGCAAGAGGTAACAAATGGAAAAGATTGAAGTTGTCAAGGATTTCATCTTGCGTGGCTCCACAATCAATGCTCATGGAAGTGGCTGTGAGGAGATCAAAAGACACACTAATGGGCTGAATCTGCTGCACCAAACTTCTTTAAAGTGTTGAAAAGCAAGGAGGTCACTTTGAGGACTAATGTGTTCCTGACCCGAGCCATGGCGTTTTCAATCGCCTCCTGTGTATATACATGGAGGACCAGAGGAGGACCCATGCAGCTGAAGGATGGCGCCGGTGACAAGCATTCCAGAGTCCCATGGACTGCCAAAGGCACCAAACAAATCTGTCTGGGAAGAAGTACGGCAAGAAAGAATGCTCTTTAGAAGCAAAGGTCGCAAGATTTCGTTTCAAATACTTTGGACATGGTCTCAGGCAGGAGAGTCCCTGGAAGACATCACCACCTTGGGGGACAGCGGGGGTGGGGGTAAAAAAGAGGAAGGCCCTCAGTGGGATGAATTGATACAGTGGCTGCATCAAGTCTTGTTTTTGTTTTGTTGTGCGTAGGACAGCTGTGAGCGAGAACTGACCGACTTGCAGGCATCTAAGGATAACAATAGCACTGCCACAGCGCATAGCAAATGTCACTGCCGTATTCTGGACCCAGACCACTTGGCTTTCAGTTCAAGTTCTGACATTAAATAGCTGTGTGACTTGGGGCAAATTACTCAATCCCTCTTTGTACCTGTTTCTTTATGTATACACTAGGACACCAAACAGGTAATAGTAATACTCATATTTCAAGGAGCCCTGATGGGGTTGTTGGGTAAGTGTTGTTGGACTGTTAACTGCAAACTTGGCAGTTCAAACCCGCCACCACTTACTTCTAGTTGCTGCACACACATACTCAAGTTCGGTCGTAAAGTAACCTCACTTTTAGAATCACTGATAAAACCCTGAAAAGTCTGTTGGGGTCCTCAGCCCATAGGAAGGGGTTTGGGTGTGTCTATATTTCACTGATCTAAAACCATACACAGGTTTGGAGAAATAAAGCTTCCTCCTCCCACCTCTATCCTATGCAGATTTATCCGAACAGACTCAGGACTCAAAGGTAAAGGCAAAGTAGCTGTGTGACAAGCAAAAGACAGGCTGTGTGTCTGCATTTTACAATCAAACCTCCATCTGTTGGAGAAACACCGAGTAGCTACGAGACTTTGGAAAGTAATGTAGCCTTTTTGTATCACGCTACCCACGTACAATGCAAGTAAAATGCCCACGTGGCAGAGCTGCGGGGATGACTGAGAGAGGCCACGTGCGCCAGCCCCAGCGTCAATATGTGAACAGTATTGCTGGACTGGAAGGGAGAGAGTTCACTACACTTACATCAAGAAGAGCTCTACATTTAAAAAAGAAAAAGAAACCAAAACAATATATAACTGACTTCTAATTCGGTGCAATATGCACAGAAATTATTCCTTGAAAACTTGATTGAGAACTGGGAACACCAGCCTTTTAGTGTTTTGTAAGTATCAAACAAGAGAGGGAAAGGAGTTTAATGAATTCAAATGATAAAGAATTCATTCCTCCAATCTTCTATATCTAAGAAGTGCTCTGGGTTTACTTGTAAGATTAATTTCTAATGAAATTCCTACCATTAAAGCTTAAATATCCATATGCTCCAATTATCAACTTATGGTTTGGAGCCAGGATTAAATTGTCCAATTAGTATGGATAATTAAAAATCTCATTTAACTATAAAGTGGATGATTATTTTTGGCCTATGTGTTACAGATTGAATTGTGTCTCCCACCAACCACAAAAAGGATTGTAAATCCGAGCCTCTAAGCCTGTGGCTCCAATCCCACTTGAGAGTGAGGTTGCCTTTGTTACAGACACAGTCTACAAAATGAAAGTCAGTTAGCAAGCAGAAACCAGGGAAGAGGGGAGCCGAGCCCCGAGTAGATCACGCAGGATCAGGAGCTCAGAGACAGAACTCCAGAGGTAAAAGAAAGACAATTCTTCCCCCACAGCTGGAAGTCTGGCTTCGGACTTCTTGCGCAACCTCAAGACTGGGACATCAGTCACTTCTGGTCTATCTGTCATAACAGCACCAGATAGCTAAGACTCTGCACATCTCCCTCTCTGAACACTTACAGGCTGAGCCTATAAGTTGAATTGCAGTCCTTGATACACTCCAGCTGAGTATTACGAAAAAGCCACCAGGAAAACTGACTGGAAGTTAAACATGAGGCTGGCTGGTCCTGGCAGCGTGGCCTCAGGAAGAATATTCATGCATTTGCACTGAGAAAATGACGATTTATGTCACAAGAAGCATAAAAATGCTGGTAGCATTTGTTTCACTGTATAACATAACTCCATAGAAATGGGGTATGCGCCTTCAAAAAATATTCAGGTTGGTAAATGATTGAAGTTATTTATAAGAAGAGCCCCAAATCAGTGCAGCTCAAGACTATTCTCCCCCTATTTATCCCTCCAGCCGTTTCTAATGAATGCCATCCTATTTTCTATAGATGTCTCAATATATGACACTCCAATCAAACTGCATGTGTTCTCAGTTAATAAATAAACAGAAACAAAAAACATATAGTAACACAGAAAATCAAACTAGACATGTTCTCATTAAATAAAACAGCTACAGTAACATTCTCAAGAGGAAAGCCAAATTAGTAGGCTCATTCATCTATTTTCTTCTATTCAGTTGTGAAAATACAAGTAGGGGTTCAAACACCTGATGGAAAAAATCTGTTATTTTTCTATTTCATTTTTCTAAGAGCTTTTTGAAGCCTCCTCATCAATTATTCTCCCTTTTTGGGTTTTTTTTGGGGGGTCATTGGTGGCTAAAAATGAAGGACAAGCTATTTATAACAGAATCACTAAGCTACAGAAGAAGCATGAACATTCAAGGGTTTGATTTGGTTTTTAAAGAAATTGTTATTTTTCATAACGCAACCATAAATTAAAATGTTCCTTGCCTCACTTGTTACTGGCTTTCCTGTACAGAAGATCATGCAAGGGGCACAGTGGTGGCACAGTGGGACTGATCGCAAGGTTTGAAACCACTAGCCCCTCCACGGGAGCAAAGTGAGGCTTCCTAAATGTCTTGTAGATTCAGATGATCAGAAACCTCCCGAGCGGTTCTGCCCTTTCCTGTGGGGTCGCCATGAGTCAGAATACACTCACGGGCACTAAGTGAAGGGCGAGTACACACAAGCAGCTTTAAGGTCTCAAATAGTCCCACTCCCAATAGAATTTCTCCTGCTGACACATTCTATCAGGCAATAAAATGTTGCTGTGTCTATTTTGCAAATGAGAAAATTCATTTAAAGAGAGCTACTTCCTAACAGCCATGCCTACTTTAATTCTAGCATAGCAAAAAGAAATAATTACCCGTGGCAGATTTGGGGCTGTCGACAATTCTCTCTACTGGCTTGGAACTCTCACTTTGACAGGTACTAGAATACTTATAAAATTTTAAGTAAGCCCTAGTGTATACTTTTCCATAAAAGTATGATCATTATAAATTTCTGCTCCACTGTGTGTGTGTTGCAATACTCCAAAGGCAATGTCTTATAATACCATCTTCATAAGGTTGAAATTCTTATTAATGTCACAAGTGTATGACGACGAATTTTTTGTTTATGTTGATATTTGAACATTTCAGTAAAAATAGTTCCTTCTGACTAAAAGCTAATGAATACCAATATTGTCAACCAAAGGCAAATAACCACCCCTTCGAATGGTCCTAGCATTTTAAAATTCTAGGAATTAAGCACTTACAAAGAACTGTTTCGAGAGAATGGCTAGGGAAGGTATTCATCAAACCCAGGAGTCAAAGGAATCCTGGGGTGAAAAGGCAAGGCTGCTGCCACCACCGCCTCTGTCCCAATCTAGTCTCTGGCAGAGGGGCAGGGACAAAACCAGCTCACGGTCCTTCTCCTTCTTCCTGGGCCACTGCCACCTAAGCTAGCTCACTCCCTCACTGCCAAGGCCAACTTCTCAGGGAGGCCTACCTTGACAACACTATTTAAAAATACAAACAAACAAACAAAAATACAAACCAGCATCCGAAGTACCCAAAACTCACTTATAACATTCTATTTCTTTTCTATTGAAATTACTTCCTAAAATCTTAGCTCTCTTATTTTATTGCCCATCTCCCTACACTGCCACCCTCTACCTATCTCCACACAATGTAAGCCCTACAAGGGCCAAGATTTTTGTCTTCTCTGGTTCACTGAGAAACCCTCGGGTAGTGCCTCGTAGGCACTTAGGGACTATCTGGGGAATGAGGCATGAACGAGTGGACAAATGAGTGAATGAAAACACACAATCATGCACACAATGAATAGACCCAAAGTCAGATACGTTCCTGTTCCCATGGGATACTGGGTCAGACTCAACCTGATTTTAATTAGCCAAGAGGTCACACAGACAAATGGACACATGGGGTTGCGGATTGACTGAGCTTCCCCCGTGAATGCCGCCATCAGTAACACCACATTACCTGCACCGTCCGATAGAGCACAAAGCAATGGGATCACCCACTACAGCCACCAGGGATTGTGCTCTTGTGATGGCAGTGTTGAGAAGCTTGTAGTTAGATAAAAAACCATAGTCTAGGTCCTCCGTAGAATCTTCCAGCAGTTGCTCTTTCTTTTTAATTGGTGTCTGCTTGTGTTTACAAGTATGCCTTGTACGTACTGTGCTAAGAAACAAAACTCTGAATTGCTTTCCTATTTAAAAAATGAAAACAAAGACAAGATGGTCATTCTACACCACTGGCACAACAAAAGAGAGCATTGCGTTTTAAAACACGGTATCCCAGAAGCAACCTGAGTGGTGACCTAGCCCAAGGTCTCAGCCAAGACAGCGCCCCCTTTCCTTGAAGCAGTCAGCTAGCCTCTGGCCATCCAGGGCAGACACAGCTGATTCCCAGGGAAACCCTAGTAAGAGTCTAGGAGGTACAACCTTTTTCGAATCTCTTATTCTAAGACAAGCTTCCAAATATATGAAAAGCGCTTTAATGCCATTAGACTACTCATTTCTAAGCCAAACAGACCCAGTGCCTTCAAACATTCCCGACTCCCATCTGGCAGTCTCTAACTGTTGGCTGCCCTCGGTCTCCTCTGGGTGCTTTCTAGTCACTACCAATGCTCCTCCTAAGGAGCCACCTTCCGAGTGACCGAGACCAGTCTGGGTGACCTGGATAGCAGGGCCGGTCTTTATTCCTGGATCTGGATATTGCACATGACCGTGAAAACTAAGGTGGTGTTGAGCTCTCACAACATAGTGTTTAATGCACATATATTTAATAGTCAAAATTTTACAGTAGTTAATTCACAGTATAAAAACCATTTCAGAGAGCTGCTGGTAACTATTCATTCAAGGAGTACGTACATGTGTTGGAATTGACTTGACAGCAAAAGGATAGATAAAATTCACAAACTACACGTTTAAAAACGCACTTGCACAGAACTGACATAGCAGTGAAAGTTTAAACATTATGGTTATGAACAAATTAGTTCTCATGTATAACATAGCAACTGTTTATGTGTCATGCTCCCGTAACAATAACTAAATTGTGCGGATACAGTGTGACATTTATACAATTATTGAAAAGTCCATTTGTTTAGCTTTCCTTCATCTGGATATAAGACCTTAATAAAAATGTAAATGACCTTGACCTTTAATCGCATGATTTAGCATTAAAGCGTTTGGTATGAAATGAATACATGACTGTCCAGAAAAAAAGATCCTGAGAATTAAAAATCAAACTTAAATACATTATAAGATGTAAGCATTTAAAATTACTTCATTCATTTCAATTAATGCTTACCTTGAACATTTAGCACCCTTTCTACGTTGACATCAGATAAGCGCTTCTTCCGAAGCTCGGCCCGTATCCTGAACACTTGATCCGCGTACGGGGTAACCACGCCAATACTGCCGTCGTCTAACTTCCCCCAGGCGACTGGCCACTTCCTTCTTAACTCTTCTACGCGCTCTACCACTTCAAATACCTTCAAACACACAGAGACATGGGCTAAAGTCACCGCCAGGGTTTGAAGGAAACTTGGGAACTGAAAGGGACGCACCGGGGTCCCAAGTCAGCAAATGTCATTTTCAAAACTATGTGGGGGATTCAAAAAACTTGAGGGAAAATTCCACGGCATTTCCCTATGATTGTTTTGAAGGTCACTCAGATTTTAAAATAATAATCTATGCCAATGTGACCAGGGAATAACGTGATTTTACTTACACTGTGAACAGTGAAATCCCATGATAAAGCATCCGACAGAAACATGAAAATCAGACAATGTAGTGGGCCAGTAAGAGGAAAGGGCTCAAGTTCCCATGGTGAAAGGAAGGCAAGAGCGAACCAGGAAACTGGCAATCCTATCCACAGAGGCGAGTCCCCACATCCCCAGGATTCCCCAGACCAGGCCAGTAAAACAACCTACCTACCCAGAGTCCCAGGATCACTGCTGCATAAAATCTAGCACTGCCTGCAACCCCCAGCCACCTCACCCCACGGACACAGCAAAGGAGTCAGTCAGCAAACCATAGCTGGGGCCAGCGAAACAGACTTCCAAAACTCCCAGCCGTCCAAGCTGTCCTAGCTATACCATGGTCTTCAAAGGGTCATGGAAGAGTTCCATGGCCATTTAGCTCCATTTTCTCATTAAAAGTGTTAGGTCCCCTTGATCAGGAGCCCTGGTAGCAGTGGGCGTCTAACCACATTTGACAGTTTGGCATCAGCAGCCGCTCCTTGGGAGAAAGATGAGGCTGTCTGTTCCTGGAAAGACTCACTCCCACAGGAGTCGTTCTGCTCGTGTTCTAGAGTTCTGGCGAGTCGGAATCAGCCCCATGGCAGTAAGTTTTAAATCTGAGTTTTATAATTCTACAGATCTTAGGATATCTATAAATATGCTCAATAAAATTGGACAGTCTTTAGTTGTTTCAAAAACGTGAAACTTGTGGGCTAGGAAGCAGTCTTTCCACTTAAGGCGAAACGTCAACAAATGACGGTGCTAGACTCCAGATGCCCTACTCATATGGGGACAGATGACCAGCAAGTGCATCCAGCCCAGGGACCACCCCAGGAGAGAGCTCCCGAGATGGTGTGCTCAGCAAGAGGAACACAGAAGGTTGGAAGGCGAGGCGACAGCAATGAAGAATCATCACAAGCTGGTCCAAAGGCAGCGACTGTCAGACGAGATGAAAAGAAAAACCAAGCTAGAAGCAGCGATATACCAGCTACAGACCAAACACTTTAGATTCAAAGATACAAGCAAGATGAAAGTAAAAGGGCCAGAAAGATCTACCATGCACACAGCAATCTTGGGTGAGCTGACTAAAATAAACCCCCCAAAACAACCCACTGCCACTGAGTGGGTTCTGACTCATAATTATTTCCAGGGCTGAAATCTTTCTTTCCAGGAGCAGGCAGAGTGGCTGGAGGGTTTGAACTAGGGTCAGCCTATCCACAAGTAATGCCAAGGCTTCTCACGTCGTGCCTGTAACAAGAGTCAAAATAAGGCTCGAAAACAAGGATGTCATTACAGATAAAGAGGGACATTTTATGGTGATAAAAGGCCAATCCATCAGGAAGATGTAAAAATTATACACAAAAACAACAGAGTCCAAAAATATATAAGGCAGAGACTGGACTCTTCTTGATGTCACCTGTTACAACCCACTGGCATTGAGTCACTTCTGGCTCCTAGTGTCCCTGGAAGACAGAGTACTCCAAGCCACAGACCCCCACCGAACCTGATGGGTTTGTTTTTCTATCTTTCTTCATTTTATCACACTATTATATAGTTATTTTGCTCCCTCTAGACTGAATTCCTCAAGGTTAAAAATTATTGTCATTTTGTTTAGAATTTATTAATTTGCTTTTCTTCAACAAACAATATGGGGTGTAAATTCGGACTTTTAAAAGTGGATGATCTTTCTCAACTGCTTTCACCGTAACTACTTTAAGCACGCGAGAGAAGACAAGACCGAGTGATGTACAAAGGGCATGGTATAAAGGACAGAAGGAAAGTGTCTCAAAGCTTCTGCCCGCATTACCTCTCAGAGCTGAAGAGAACGACTGAACAGTCAGGCTGTATTGATGAAGCTCAAGGAGGGGGCTCAGAATTTTTCTAAAGTTAGAGGTTTAATAATTAAAGGCCACACAAATTTTATCTTTATGCTTACCTTAATATGAAAAAAAATCAAATTGACAGTGTAGGAAGACGCATCTATTTACTGGGAAACACCATGTGTGTTGCTAAGATACAAATATTGCAGCTTAAGCAGCTGAGCCCGACAAGTACCCACCCTACCAGGGACCCAGCTCAGCCCTCCCCTCTCATCCCCGGGGTCACAGCAAAACCACCAAGTCCCACCTGGACCTCGCACTGTGGCTGGGTCCCTAGCTCCCAGGGCAGCGGTTTCTAACAAAGGAGAGACCCTAGTGGTACTGAGTATGTCAAATGGTTAAAGACATTTTACCTTTCCCCCAAATTAAATGACACCAATTAACAGACATGTTTCTTTGTTTCAGCCTAGAATTTTACCAAGAGAAGATCCTGTCGATTTTCTCTAACTACAGTGGCAGATCTCTGATCAATTTTTAAGAGGAAAGAGAATTACTATCAGATAATAAAAGCCATTTCTCTGTAAATGAAATGAGTAAACCAGGCGAGTCTAAGGGAATAAAAGAAAGGGAGAGATCAGAGACGACAAGCCTTTCCTTAATAACCAACCACCTAAAATAACCAACCTTGACCAATCTTTCTGGGTTTCCTAATTCCAGAATTCCTTCCTTTGTGACCACCTAAACCCTTAACTCCAGGTTTCAAGCTGTGGAGTCAGCACTGGGCTAACCACAACATTAGCACTTTAACCCCACCAGTCACTCCAGGGGAGAAAAATGAGGCTCCCTGATCACATAATAGTGTACAGTCTCAGGAATGCTGAAGAGCAGTTGCAAAGTCACGTGAGTCTGAATCCATGTGATGGCCGTGGCTTTTGGGGTCTTACTCTCAAAAGGCATCACCATGGTTTTGTGTGCTGCCTGATTTGTACCTCATACTCCCCACACTCTCTGAGCTGACAGAGGGAGGAAATGTAGAAAGTCACATAACTTCTAGCACCTGGTGGGACAGCAAGATTGTCATGTGCTATCTTCTTGGAGCCCAAAGTACAGGATGCTGGAATTCCAGACTTCGTCACTTAAAATGAGACCTCATTTTAGTAAGCCTGATACAATTAAATGAGTTTAATTTAGATGGCACCAAGAAGGCATCAATCACATGAGAATGATGGTGTTTTTCTTTTAAATGAAGCTCTGTACAATGAGTTATAGCCTAAGACTCAAAGTTAATCAAAGTTTCTATGTTATATTTTGCCGACATTGTTGAAGTTTTTCTTTAGATGAGATTGGGATAGCTAAGTCTACAGAGACAGAAACTAGATGAACTGTTTTTCAGGGTTAGAGCCAAGGAGGTAGGGCGGAAATGTGGAGCTGGGAACAATGAGTGCAAGAAGGAAGAAAAGATTTGAAACTGACGATGGTGATGACTGCACAACTCTCTTTAGTATCTTTAAATTACTGAATTGCATGATATGTGAATTGTATGCCAACAAAAATGCTTTTTAAAAAAAGCTCTTGTTATGGCAGGAGGGTCATCTTAGAAGATAAATATTACATAATAAAGAGTAAACTTTATACATTATTTTCATGAAAACAATGTCAGCCCACAATAGAATGTCAATGGAAAACTGTGGAAATGTTACCAATCTGTAAAAAGAATTAAGGTACCTCGGCATTATTATAAAAAGCTGTGCTGTTTTTCTCTTGGACATCTTCCCCTCGTGCTGTAAAGAAAGTGAGAGGGTAGAAATCCTTGTGTGCTGGCTGCTTCCCACTGGCCATCAGTTTGCCTTCGTAGAAAAGATCAGAAGTGTAACTGCAGGAAAACCAAAAAGGAAAGGAGTTGTCAACAATAAACATTAGTTTCATCCACCTAAAAAAACCACCGTGGATTCCAATAACGCCCATGACTAAGCTTTAAGGAACCATGCGCTCTGCAGAGCAAGGGAGGTTAGGACTGGTCAGGAGCATAAGGGACTTTCCAGTGTTGGTCATTCTGTTTCTTTGGTTACGCGGTGTGTTCAGTTTGTGACTGTTCATGGGGCTGTCATTTCGAATATAGTCACCTATACAGAAATGATCATGACATTTCAGAAAAAAAAAAAACCTTTTAATAACTTTATTATTAAGTCTCATAGGTCTCCCTCTTTCATTTCTTTTAAAACAGACTCTTTGTAGAGCACTGTCAAGAGACTATAAGCAAGCCACTACGTGATTTGTCAACATAACTTGTTTAATATCATAGCTTTTGTTTTTTCAGAATATACACTGAGTCACAGAAAAATATATGCCAGGTCCAGTAGACCATAATGCTTCCACTTTTATAACTGGCCTGGTTTGTAAAAAGTTATAGCTCTGGTGTTTGCAGCACTCGTTGGAAAACATAAAATTAAACATGATTTGCAACACTAGGGACAGACACCTTGTCGTTCTGCTGGGAACAAAGCTCTGTCCCGTCCCTAGCAACAAGCCTACTTCGCAGTCCCTCCCACCAGAGCGCGGGAAGTTGGAGCGCCCCGAGCGCAGCCCCCACTTACTTGATGATGGCTTCATGGGAGCGGTAGTTCTCGCACAGGAGGATCCTGCAGGGAAACTCAGCAGGGTAATGCTCGTAGAGTCGATCGAGTAAGGACACATGCAGGTTCCGCTCCCTGGCAAACTCGCTGTAAACAAAAGGACTGAGCTGTAACAGACAAACATACAGAGAAAAGGTAACTACATACACAAATGGTACTCTGTCACCCACTCAGAAAAAACTCAGCAAGCTGAAACCTCTGGCACTCCAGACCTCAACACACTCAATGTTGGAGCAGACCGGACCAGAGCTGATTACTGGGAAGCATGATACTGCTTCCCTCCCAATTCCGTAACCACCAGATCTCAACTTTGGTCCAAGTGGCTACAAAAGGAGAAAAATAAAACTCAAACAGACCTTGATGCTTTGGTGCCATGTTTGTTTCAAAAACAAAACAACATTTTGAGGAATGAAACCACTGAAATGGAACTTCTATAAACCAATGTGTTTCAACGGAAGGCTTCCTTTGATTGTGGAAACGTTCCTAGGTTTGACTTAGAAGCTTTGATGCTGTTTCTGCATTAAGCTTTAAGTGAAGTAAAATTTTTCAAAGTTTGAGAGACCTTTAAATGATCAATTTATTTACTCCAAGAAGATAATAATGTTTCCATGGAAAAAGAGCTACTAATACCAAATACCTTTTCATACTTTTTGAAAAAGCTTATCAATTAAAATTTTCATACCTTAAAAAATAATTTTACTGCTATCTATAGAGACAGAAGGAGGCCAACGTTTTGAACATTTTCATTTCAGGATCCCCACACAAAGTGAGAACTTCTCCACCGGGATGAGTCAAGAGCTTTCTCTCCAGCATAACTACTTCTCTCATTTAGTGGGGCGAGTCTTTGTGTTATTGGGGGACCAGGGAGGTCAAGTTAATGATTTCAACTGATTAACTAATTTAAAAGACAAGACAACCTACTACGCAACCAAACAAAAAAAATAGTAATAAATTTTTGCTCAATTAGTAAAATAACCCTTTTTAATCCATAAAGTATAAAGAATTATACTGTGTTATGCCTCTTACTATTAAAAGTAAAATAAAACTGCTTTAGCAAAAGCATACAAAAGCAAATTTTGCTTCTCTTTCTCCTACTCTCTCCTGGATGTCTGAAGAGTTTACAATTCTAAATTAAGTGTGATAGAGAGAAAAAGACCTCAACTGCAACTCTGTACAACAGATATTTAATATTAAAAATTCTACTCTCTTTCTTAAGTGCAAGAACTCAAACACATTAAGATCAGGCATGTTTAATTAAGTCCTTTGTTTCTGATTACACTGAAAAACTAGCCCTTCAGGAAAACAAGTGCTACAGACAGGAGTGGGGGAGCTATAGAATGATTAAACAAATATTTATTTGAAAAAGAAAGGTAAGAATCTAAAATTCATGCAATGATCAATCAAATTCATAAACCTGACAATGTTAACAATATCAAGCTCTCATTTATTTTAAACCGTTGGTCTAAACAGCATCAAGAAGAAAGGGGTGGACCAAGGATTTTCCTACCAGAGGCTCCAGTGTTTTTCCCTAGTTAGAACAGATACATGTGAGGAACTCCAAATGCGCTATGTGATACTGCTTCACAAAATAGCCTGAGAAACAAGAGTACTAAAAACCAAAATGTGTTTAAGTTACTTCTGGTGCGAGGACTCAGGGAGCCTACCTGCATGTGGTCTCCAGCCAGGACAATCCGAGTGCTGGCAGTCGCTAACGCTAGAGGCATGATGGTTTCACACTCCATGGCCTGAGCCGCCTCATCCAACAGAATGTGCGTAAAAAAACCTAGAACAAACAGCAAATGCAAACAGGGCCATTGCAGCAGCAATTCAGATAGGGGCTTTTTTTCTGCTAAGGAAGTTATTAAGGGACTTTTAATAACAACAATCAACTTAGACAACTGTTAAGTTCAATCATTATTTTAAAAATCATGGTTTAAAAAACAAAACAAAACCAGCTACTTCACTCACTAACAAATCCTGAATGGCATCTGATGCCATTCAAAGTCTAACGTCCAACAGCTGAATCTGTATATAGAGCAAAGACCTAAAAGGACAAGAGGCAGTTTTTGACTAAAAAAAGAGGTTGGCAGCTCAACTAAACATTGATAGCACCCCCAAATCTTTTCAATATTTATTTGGTCAAACACTAAAACTAAAACAATGATAGTTTGTAAATAACTTTATCCCAAATATGTAGATTGAACCTTATTTAAAACAAAGATCATACCCAGAGCTTAATACAGACAACCAAGTTATAATGTGTAGGAAAACATTATTTTAGACAAGTTCATTAAAAAAATCAGCTTGCGTATCCATTAACAAATTCAGTAATTTGATTATTGATACTTATTTTACTAAAAATATTTATGTATCATTTTTGTTTAAGCCCCTACTCTCCCCTAGAGTGGCACTGAGCATTAATCACCATCTGCGAAGTGACCCTGAACCTAACCTCTATCTCTATTAATATCAGCAAGCCCCAAACCACAAGTTTAAATGATTTTCCAATATAACCTGTTTTTAGGTTAGAAACGTTCTAAATCTTGCTCACAGGCACTAACAGCCAGACTCATTCTCCAGGCAAACAGGTTGACAGTACCAGTATTAATAAGCGAGTTACTAGCTGTTGTCTGTTTTCTAGCATTCGCACTTTGGTTCCATAGGACCAATTAGGGAAGATAGCCACCGTTATCTTTTCGAATATAACACACCCTTGAAAATAGTGTGCACACACATACGGTGCACAGCGAGGGAAGTAGGAAACTCGTGGACAGTGGGCTTCAGTCCTTGTTTGCATAAGAATACAGCATGTGCACAGGATCAAATACAAAACAGGCAGCAAATCGTGAGACCAATCTGGTAATGATGTGAGAAAACCTCTTAACCAAGCAGAGCTGGGCTTGTGTCAGGGACACATCAATCACGATGCGGCTTTGGCTATGGCTTCAGCGCATCACGGCAACTAATGAATCAAACCCAAGTCGTGGCGCTTGTGTCTATAAAATGATTCTCCACAGGGTGGATAGGATCCAATGAAACGAGGCTTTAAAACATCCCGAATAAACACATACAATGAGCATTAGTCATCCCATGCTCTTGCCATTCAAAGTCCTGTTTTACTCTCCCAGACAGCTCTACTGCTCCGGAGATGGGGTGGGGGTGTTAATCTATGTGGCAAAAGATGCAGAGTATAACCGAGTAACAGAGAGATTGAACTGGAAACAGACACACAAAAAGCACCCAGCCCTAAAAAGTTCTGCCCCATGCATGGACCTCACTTGGGAGGGAACAGAACGGAGCCCAATGAGGCTGCCTTGGTTTGAACCCACTTTGGCAACTCTGCTTTTGTGACTGCCCCCACGAGCCAGCTGAGCCCCATTTTAGTGAAAGTGAGAAGAGGCGCGTTTTTTGTTGGTGGTGTTTGTTTGTTTTTTAGCCTCTAATGCTGTTCTGTTGCTTTATCATCCACCTCAGTCACCAGACACGGCTCAGAGAGATTTTGAGGCTTTTCTAAAATTAAATCTACCCTCAAGGAGGCAAGTTTGGCTACCACTCATCCCTGTAAGATAAACAGCCATTTATCAAGGGCCTCCAGGTGGCTATGCCCTGGGCCAAGTGCCAGGAGTGCCAGGTGAGGAGAGGAGTCATTGCCTTCCAGGGCCTCAGACACTCAAAAGAATGTGTGACTGGCTCTGACAGCACTCGTTTCAGAGGCGAGCAGACAGTATGGAGCCAGGCCAATAGTTACAATACGGCAGAAATAAATGCGGATTCTTCCAAAGCAACGTCGGTGAAGTGACACCAATGGCTGCTAATTATACTCAGCCATATTTACCCAAATACCTTCCTGTCACCTTGTGTGTCCTTCTCACTATGTTAGAGTTTACATAGTGCCTATGCTTACATACACTAACCTTAACAATGTCATGAAGGACCTTCTCGCAGTTGGCGTCTTTTTATTACATAATACAAAAACAAATAAGCAAACTCACTGCCATTGAGTCTATGCTGACTCCTAATGACCCTACAGGACAGGGTAGAACTGCCCCTGTGAGTTTCTAAGCCCTGAAGCCTTTATGGGAGTATAAAGCCCCATCTTCTCCTGTAAAGCCACTGGGGGACCTTGTGTTTAGCAGCCCATTTCCTTATAGAGCGCAAAACCTTAAGAAAACGACAGAAGAGACCCGTGCTGACGGCATTTTAACTTTTCACATATTCACAGTAAGAAATGGCAGTAAGCAAAGAACAGAGATCGAAACTAGGGGTGAGCAAACTTTCTGTCCCGGGCCAAATAATGGCTACAACTACCTCAGCTGCACTAGAGCAGTCTCCATGGTTTCTAAATCTGTAAATAACTATACAGGGCTGTGTGTCGATAAAATTTTATTTACAAAAATGGGCAGCGAGCCAGATATGGACCATGGATTACAGATATGCCCACCCGGACCTGAATGGAATATGAAGCCCCTAAACCAGTGAGACACCATCACGGTGTCCTGAGTCATCATACCAGGTTCAAGGTCCAACTGACAGAGGTATTGGGAAGTATTCAATGTAACCACCACCACTCGATGTTTGAGGATATCTTCTTTCTGGGGCATCTGAAAGGTGGAATGTGCGCTTGAGATCAAACAGTACTGATGCACAACTGGGTGGACAGTTTTTACCCAGCGGTTTCTGAAATATACCCTACAAAGCAAAAGAAGACATTTCCTCTTTATATTTATTAGCATCTTCATTGTATCAATCATCCTATCATCATTGCTACTGTACAATGTCTGAAAACCAACAAGTAACTAGGATAAAGATCAGTATTCTACTACATTAGGATTTAACATACAGCTGCCATGATATTTAATGTCACCCCCACCTTGGTTTAACAGAAAACCTATCAACTACCACAATTAAGTATTATTGATACATGCACAGATTAATACTGCAATAGACTAGCACATAAACCTAAGTTTCATTAGCATTACATTTTTTACATTCAAGATATTCATATTCTGGGGTAACTTTTTCAGTATATTCTTACAAAAGCACGCTAACTTCATATTATAATTACTTATATTAATGAAAAACAGTGAACTGCATACTTGCAACAAAAATTCAAAAATCCATAGCAATTTTGCTGTAGAATATATGCTCATTCAAATATTTTAATAGACCTCTGTCTGAATTCTGGTAAATTTTTTAATGCAAATGTTTTTCCATCAGAAAATCTTAACAAATAGGCATCTTTTCCATTATATGCAAAATAAAATGATGACTGGGCCCCACATGGAAGACCAAGATAATAAAGAAAGACGTCACGCATCCATTTACCCCACAGAACAAAGTTTTAGTGAGTGCCTTCTACAGTGTCTGCAGAGGTAGATGACACACAGCTCGAGTCAGAAAGGCTTTGGAATTCATCTGAGTTTAATGAAATGTCAACAGAGGGTCTGACAAGGTAGTCAAAAGACTTAGGTGACTAAAGGATCACTCTAATTTTTCTGGTCAGTATACATGGAGATAAATGAGAAAGAGGAAGTGGGGCACAGGGAGGCTGGTAAAGATTAAGGGCAGCCGTGCTTTGTAGTGTTTGTTGATGCCTGTGCTGTAAAACACACTACACAGAGCTGATCCAACCGACCAATGTGAATCCCACTGCCCGGCAGGCATCTTGTCTTACTTGGTGGTGGTGTGCTGATGTGATGCTGGAAACTGCGAGTGTTTCAAATCCCTACAAAGTCAGCCGTGTGCACAGGTTTCAGTGACGCTCTGACTCAGAAGAACGCTCTAACCATCTGCTTTTTAAAAACTGGCCAGTGAAAATCTTATGAAGAGAACATTGTCTGTTAAGATGCTGGCATGCAAGCCCCTCAGGTTGGAATACATTCAAAACACAACTGGGGAAAAGCTACCTCTTCTCAAAAGTACTAACTCACTCACTGCCATAGAATCAATTCCAACATCAAGAAGCCTTATAGAACAAGACAGGGCTTTCCCCTCCACCCCCAGGGGAGGGGGGATTTCTGAGACTATAAATCATTACAGGTGTAGAACGCCTCATTTTTCTCCCATGGAGCAGCTGGTGGTGGTTTAGAACTGCTGAGCTAGTGGTTAGCTGCCGAACCCGTAACCCACTATGGCATCAGGACTCCTCAAAGATGAAGGTACAGCTTTCCACGACCTTAATTTACTGATGTGGTCTAATTCAAAATGAGAAGAAACAGTTGCAAAAATCCAATAACAACAATAATGTACAAATTAAAAATGTAGGAAAATTAGAAGTCTTCAAAAATTACATGGAACACATAAAGACTAGTACCCTAGGCCAGGCGTCCTCAAACTAAGGGCCCGCAGGCCACATGCGGCCCGCCGAGGACATTTATCCGGTCCGCCCGGTGTGTTTTGCCCCGTTTGTCTTTTACTTCAAAATCAGGTATGTGCAGTGTGCACAGGAATTTGCTCATAGTTTTTTCTTAAACTATAGTCCGGCCCTCCAACAGGTCTGAGGGTCAGAGAGCTGGCCCCCTGTTTAAAAAGTTTGAGGACCCTGCCCTAGGCATTAGTAAACTGAAATGGATTGGTATTGGTCACTTTGAATCCTGCAACCATATGCCCTACTATGCCAGAAACGCTAAACTGAAGAGGAATATGTCACATTCATCATCATAACGAACATTTAAAAAAAACAACCCTCAAGTGAGGGTATAGGATGCCTGGTGGGACTTGAACAAGTGCAGTGTCGCCAAGAGGAATTACTGAAGCCTGAACATGATAGTGGGACAAGAGGAAAGTTAAAGGAAATAGAGGAAAGAACTAGGAGGCAATGGACATGTATAGAGGTCTAAATACAGGTATGTACATATGTAAATATATTTACATACTCTACTCAAGTATTCCCTCAACACAAGAACACTTTGTTCTAATAAGCTGGCATTCTGTGGTGTTCACTTTCCGAACATGATTGCTGAAGACAAAATGGGTGCATAAGCAAATGTGGTGAAGAAAACTGATGGTGTCCAGCTATCAAAAGATATAGTGTCTTGGGTCTTAAAGGCTTGAAGATAAATAAGCGGCCATCCGGCTGAGAAGCAACAAAGCCAACATGGAAGAAGCACACCAGCCTATGTGATCACGAGGTGTCAATGGGATCAGGTATCAGGCAACAAAGACCCAGCACCAAAAAATCCTATGATGTGAATGAGGGGGAAGGCAGAGTGGAGACCCAAAGCCCATCTGTAGACAACTGAACATTCCCTTGCAGAAGGGCCACAAGGAAGAGATGAGCCAGTCAGGGTGCAGTGTAGCACCAATGAAACATACAACTTTCCTCTAGTTCTTTAATGCTTCCTCTCCCAGCCCCACAAAGCGATCCCAATTCTACCTTAACACATCTGGCTAGACCAGAGCATGTACACTGGTACAAATAAGAGCTGGAAACACAGGGACTCCAGGACAGATAAACCCCTCAAGACCAATAATGAGAGTAGCGATACCAAAAGGGGAAAGGGAAGGGGAAGGTGGGGGGAGATGTGGGGAACCAATCACAATGATCAACATACAACCTCCTCCCAGGGGGACAGACAACAGAAAAAGTGGGTGAAGGGAAACATTGGTCCTTGTAAGACATGGACAAAATTTCTTTTATAAATTATCAAGGGTGCACATGGGAGGGAGGGTGGGGGAGGGGGAAATTAGCTGATATCAAGAGCTCAAGTAGAAAAAAAATGTGTTGAAACTGATGATGGCAACATATTATGTACAAATGTGCTTGACACAATGGATGTATGTATGGATTGTGATGAGAGCTATATAAGATATATATATATACATACATATCCCTATAAAGAAGAGCAGGTAATAAAACTATTGATCAAATTTATGTACCAAGTACTAAAGCCAAAGATGAAATGTTTTCGAGCTTCTACAAGCTGAAAATGATCAACCATGTAATAATCAAGATGCACTTATAATTACAGGTAATTGGAAAGAAGAAGGCTAGGTTGGGAAACAGTTGGTAGTTCAAGCAATGCCAAAGATTGCAATGATGCAATATTATAGAACCAACAGCTTATTCACTGCAAATATCTTTTTTTCAACAACATAAACAGTAACTATAACGGAGATCCTCACCATCTGAAATACCAGGAATCACTACTTTTTTGGAAAGAGATGATGAGGAAACTTGGTATTGTTATTCAGAATAAAGTTAGGGTCATCTGCAAAACAGGTAATCAATTTCTCCTAAGCAAGTTCAAGCTGAAGCTAAACAAAGATGAAAACCAGCCAAAGTACAACCTTGAGCATATCCCACTTGAATTTAGAGATCATCTCAAACACAGATTTGAGGCAATAAAATAATGACCAATGATCAAAACAAGTTGTAGGATGACATCATGTATGAAGAAGGTAAAAAGTCATTTAAAACAGAGGAAAGTAAGAAAACCAAAATGGATGTCAGAAGAGATTCTAAAACTTGCTCTTGCGGGGAATAGGGAGGGAGGAATAAAAACAAGGAGCTGATGCCAGGGGCTTACGTGGAGAGCAAATGTTTTGAGAATGATGAGGGTAATGAATGGTACAAATGTGCTTTATACAATTGATGTATGTATGGATTGTGATAAGAGTTGGATGAGCCACCAATAAAAATTTTTTTTAATTTGCTCTTAAACAAAGAGAAGCTAAAGTGAATGGAAGAAAAGATGAAGTCGAAAAACTGAATAGACCAGTGTTTCTCAACCCGTGGGTCGCGACCCCTTTCACAGGGATTGCCTAAGACCATCGGAGAACACATATTTTCGATGCTCTTAGGAACTGAGACACTGCTCTTCTATCCATCTCCAGTCTTCAGAGGGGTCCACCCACATACATCTGTTGAGAAAGAAGCAATCTCAACCTTCACACTGATGTTGGCTTTTTACGCATACTGTTTCAAAACGTAGTAAATGCAGTTTACTGCTGTTATATTAAAACTGTTAGCCATGCTACACCATTGCTTCAAGACAAAATTTATTTGTAATTACAAATAAATATTTCACAATTACATAGTTTTTGTGATAAATCACTATAGTTTAATTATGTTCAATTTGTATCAATGAAAATACATCCTGCCTATCAGACAGTTAAATGACGATTCATAACAGTAGCAAAATTACAGTGATGAAGTAGCAACGAAAATAATTTCATGGTTGGGGGTCACCACACATGAGGACCTGTGTGAAAGGTTGCAGCGTGAGGAAGGTAGAGAACCACTGGACTAGACGATTTCAAAGGGACACGTAGGGAACAGAGTAAAGTATTAGAATGAAATGTGCAAAGGGCTTGAGTAGAAAACACAAAGGAAAGCACATGCTTGGCATTTCTCTAGCTGAGAGGTCTGGGAGGGGAAAAACCCAAGCATCAAGTTGCAATGTAGGCTCTTATGGGGACGAAGATTGAATGATGCAGAAAGCATCAAAAGAAGAAGGATGGAATATATAGAGTCACTGCCTCAGAAAGAACTCACCACAGTTCTACCATTTCAAGAGGTAGTATGGGATCAAGAACTCATGGTACTGCAGGGAAAAGTCCAAGCTGCACTAAAGGAATTATTAAAAAATAAGGCTCCAGGAACTAATGGAATAGGAGTTGAAATGGCTCAGCAAACAGATAGTTACCTGGGCAATTGCCTGGAAAATATCTACATCTGCGCCCATTCCAAAGAAAGGTGACCCACCAGAAGGCAGAGCCTAGTGGACAGTATCACAAGCAAGTAAAATTCCGAAGATAACTAAAAACTGGCTGCAGCAGTGCACCGACAGGTTAGCTGCCAGAAATCTGAGGCAGATACAGAAGAGGTTGTGGAATGAGAGATGATCAGTTCTGATTCAGAGGGATCTTCCATGGAAGCAAAGAAGACTGGAAAGATGTGTACCTGTGCTTTATTGACTATGCAAAGGCATTGGACTCAGTGGACCGAAACAAATTAAGGTTAGTAGTGCAAAGAACAGGGTTGTGGCATTTCAGAACATTCCACTGTGTCCGTGTCAAAGCTGCATATAGAACAAAGCTAGTTACCCAGGCAAGAGGATACTTCACAGTATAAAACAAGGAAAGGTGCGTGTCAGGGTTGTGTCCTTTCAGCAAGCTTTTTGCTCTGCAGGGTGAGCAAATAATCCGAGAAGCTGGACTATGTGAAGAAGAATTGAGGGAGGAAGACTTACTATCAGCTTGCAATATGCAGATGGCATCACCTTGCTCACTTAAAGTGAGAAAGACTTGAAGCACTTGCTGGTGACGATCAAGGACTTCAGCCTTTGGTACAGATAATGGCTCAACATAAAAGAAACTAAGAGAGAGGCGCCACAGCCTGAGCACGTTGCCCCCTCCCCGAGACTCTGAATGTCTTCAGCTCAAAGCAAAGGCCAGCCTGACTTACGCTCTCCCGATGGCGACCTGGAGAAAATTGAGAACAAAGCAGAACCCACCATAGACATGCTTCCCAATTACCTGCAAGCTTTCAAGAAGGCCCTGGCCCTGGTCATGCAGGTGGAAGAGCAGACCAACAAAGAAACCAACAGCAAGAAAAAGCTCCAGTGGTGACTCTAAACAAATCTGAAAATAATGGAAGTTTCCACAAACTTTCTGAAGCCCCCTTGTACCTATCTCACAACTTTTGCCTGTTCAGTTATTTACAGGTTTAAGCCTTATTGACAGCAATTACAAAAATCTGTTTGCAAGCTAACATTCCATGAGCCTTGTAGTTTTTCCATCACCCCTACCCTCCACCCCCCACTTTCTGCATACTGACCCAGTAACCACTAATAAACTTTGATATCTTTATATATATAAAAGAAACCAAAATTTCACAACTGGACCAATAAACAACATGACGATAAACCAAGCAAAGAATGAAATTGTCAGGGGTTTTTTTCTTGCTTGGATCCAAAATCCATGTTCACGGAAGCACCAGTCAAAACAAAAGGGCATGTTACACTGGGCAAATTCATCGCACAGACCTCTTTAAAGTGTTGAACAGCCAAGATGTCACTTTGAGGACTACGGTATTAAACATGTGAAAGTTTAATAATGAATAAGGAAGACAGAAGAAGTTATGCATTTGAGTTGGTGTTGGTGAAAAAAAAAATCAAAGCACCATGAACTGCCAAAACATAAACAAATATAGTCAGAAAGCCGGATGCAAGGGACGATGGTGAGATTTCCTGTCGATTATGTTAGGCATGTTATCAAAGGACATCGTGCTTGGTCAAGAAGGGGTCAGCTAAAGAGAGAAACACCCTCAAAATGGACTGGCACAGTGGCTGCAGCAATGGGCTCACAAGTTACAACTGTGAGGCTGGCAAGGGACTGGTCAGTGGGTTGTTCTGTCTTATACATGGTCGCTATGAGTCAGACCCAACTCACATCTAACAACAGCAAAAAACATGGGATTAAAAATAAAAAGCCTGCCAGTATTTTACTTTTTATTCCTGCCAATAAACTTTGCTACAAATATTTTGACAGGACAGAATTCTTTTTTTCCACAGCACCTCAACCCCATTTTAATCTGCTCCCCTCCCTGGAAGATCTTTCCTCCTTCCTACTGGTTTATCATTCTTCACAGCACTACCGCCAAGTTCTTCCCCAGAGCTTTCTCTGTTAATCACAGGCCTAGGCATTCCCTTCCTGTCTCCAATGTTCTCCAAACTCACTGTCATCGAGTCAATTCCGACTCAGTGTCCCTAGAGGAGAGGGTAGAATTGCCCATACGGATTCCCAAGACTGAAACTTTTTACAGTAATAAGAAGCTTCATCTGCCTCCCGAGGACCAGCTAATGAGGTCAAACTGCTGGCCATGTGATTAAGGCACATAGGATGCTCACAGTCATTGTCACAAGCTTTCCTTAACTCCTAAGTTTTCGGACTGGAGGGACCAAAAGGAGCACTTGCCATGCTTTCCGTATGTACTGTGTGTCTTACGCTTCTTTGTGCTTACATTCTTCCTTGTGTGTGGACAAGGTGAGTGTTAGGCATACAATAGCAGTTAATGAGTCCGTATTGACGATTATTACCATGACTGTATTTCTAGTACTGTATGCAAACTGTACAAAGGAAGCCATCTATTTTTAAATGACTTTTTAAACTGAGCTCAAAATAATATTCTCAATACTATTTTCCTATAAAGATGCTCTCTTTTCCTACAATCTGAGAACATTCTTGTCGCCATAAAATTTAACGTGACTGTATTTTAAAATTCATTTGCAATGACTGAATGGTTCCAACTACTGACAATATTGAATTTCTTTATACATGTATTAAAATACAAACCCAGTCTTTGGTCTGTAACCTGTAAGCTTAATTGGAATGGCCTAAGAACAAGGCAATTGGACAAAAAGAGATCGCATGCTGCCTTTTCAGCTTCATAGATAATCTGGCAGCAGCAACAAATAATACACTGGGTGACATGAAACAATACAGAACAATGTAGGAAGAATGCTGGTGGGTATTTTTTTTAAAAACCCACAAAAACAGTAAGTTTCCTGTGCGATGGTGACTTAACCTCACCATATAAGCTTTTTAAAGGATACTATGACTTGTCTCTCTAATCCGTTATCACCCTCTGCCATCTGTTCTCCAGTCTGGCCTAGTCCTTCCAGGAAGCCTTGGAGTACAAAGTATTTCCCTGCAGGAAAGGCAAGTCTTTGTTCTTCCTAAATTGTTCATGAAAACAAAGAAACAGACTCTACTTACGATCTCACATTCCCAATAGCAAATGTACACTCCTTACCTATCCCTCCTCCTCAGTCTGTTATAGCTGGGAAAATGCTCCTACCTGAGGCTTCTGCCCTGTGCTTCCTGCCTTCATAGGAATTTGGCTTCTACAATTTAAGAAGCTTCACCTCACTCATGTTTTCCCATGCCCCGTATCTCCCCTCCCTTCACCACCAAGCACGCCAGAAATGTGGATTACATTCCAACTAATGAGGGTCTCCATCCAATTCATGACTTCCCTGCCTCCAAATCGTGCAGGTATTTTCCAGTCAAGTTGCTTAACTGACTGGCAGCATCAAGCTCTGAGGTGTCTCACTCTCCCTGACATTCTCTTTCCTCGGCTTTCATGACTCAGCCTTCATGCTCACCTGCTACCTTTCTAGGTTACAAACCAAAAGCCAAATGAGCTGTCATCAAGTCGATTCCAAATCATAGTGATGCTATAGAGCAGAGAAGAACTGTCCCATATGGTTCCCAAGGCTGCAATCGTCCTGCGTGCAGACTGCCGCATCTCTCTCCCAAGCAGCTGCTGGGGGGTTCCAACCATCAACTTTCTGTTAGCAGCCGAGTACTTGGACCAAACTCGGTCTCGAGCCCTTGCCCTTCTACCAGTCTCACTCAAGCCTGTGACTTCAATCTCTATTAACACGCCAATGGAGCAAGCATTTCCCTCTCCACCGAGCTGAAGACAAAGATCTAATTATCTACTTGAAATCGAGCTCCTCTAGGATATTTCACAGACAGCTCAAAAGTAATCTCATAATCTTCAAAAATCTGCCTTAACCTTCCACAAAACATTTAAAACCGGTATTGGTTTCTTTTTCATAAAAGATAAATGGTCTTTAAAGATAGGTAAGTACTTTGGGAAAGAGGTACATCTCCAAAATATGACTATAATCTAGGCAAACATATAAACTTGGTGAGAATAACCAATACATTTTTTAAAGATGTAAATATTTTAAACAAAATGCTTTCAATGGTTATTTTGAAGTGCTCATTTTAATAAATTCAGGAAAGTAAAATTTCCTTTTTCATATACTTTAAAAACATGAATAACCAGATTTAGAAAATTATTTATAATTCTATTCATAGCAACTGCATGTATATTTGAGTATAGTATATGACTATTAATCAAACTACAACATATTAGTGTTTGTCTCTGGCTGATAAACATATAGCTAATTTTTATTTTCTTCAGTGACTATTTTGTCAGTAAGATTTTTAAGTGCCTTTTCAAATTGCTCATCAGACTTAACTCTCAGTAACGCGTCTTCATAGGGAATAAGATTCTGTGAACTCTAAGTCTCATACCGACATTTTCAGAATCACCCACGAAAGTCTCCTCAAGTTAGAGGTGATCAAAGCACAAGTTCGATCACTGGGACTCTTTTCTCAAAAGGATTCTGTTGGCAACTGAAAGCAATGAAAGTATAAGGTTTAAATCTTTGTCTCTATATTGCTCATATGTTTTTGTAACAGTTCAAGGAAACACTGTCAATAATAAGATTATCTCTAACACTTCCAGAAACAGTTTTCAAAATCAGAGACTTGGTAGTGACAGTGACACTCTCAAGCTCATGGTATTCTTAGAAATAAAACCCACTAATGTACCTAACAAGAATTAAAACCAGGGATACTCTGATAATCAGTACTTTTCAATTGACTCATTAGTTGTTCATAAATTAGAATGCAATAAATAGCTCGCCCTCCATTCTCACTAAGATGTTACAGAATCAGAGAGCCCTCACACCAGAAAATCAGTTTTGTTAAAAACCTTTCTAAAACAAGTGCCTTCAAGTTTCCAGAAATGTCTGCCGGTCTCTAAAGACACACTCCACTGGCCAAGAAAGAGCCTGGCCAGAGCCAGAGGTTGTGCTTTAGGAACCACATACAGAGGTCAAGGGTGTTCTCCATGCTTTAAAAAAAAAAAAATCTAGTTCTCTAAGTACAAACAAGACTACATACCATCTAAAATAATTTCTGAAGGGTCCATCCCCACCCACAGCATTTCAGTTGGACCCATGGTAAGTAATAGGATTGTATACGGGTTAACTATCTATGTATGAATTTAAACATACTTCCTTTATTTACCGTTTAATGGTCATGGCTATAGTCATCACTGTGAAGAAAGCAGGCTCATCAGCCCCACTCCCAAGAGAGGGAGGTTGGGGAAGTCTTCCGTGGGCACTTAGTGCCCTCTGTGTTCTTTCCCTTGCATCCTGGGACAATTCAGGGAAAGGACCGTCTTCCCAGAGAACTCTGTCATTCTAATTTTCAATCCTGTATCTCCCATTTGTTGTCCATAATTAATCAATCTGAGTTCAACAACAATGTGATAATAGATGAGGTGAATACATCCTAACAATTCAATACTTTAATCCTTCTTGGAAACACACTCGCAAGAGAACACTTCCAAAGGGTGGTGGTAGTGTTAGGTGCTGCGGAGCCAATTGCAGTGCAGCTGTCTGGCCCTACACCGTCCTCACAGACGCTCCTGTTTGCGTCCACTGCTGTAGCACTAGGTCACTCCATCTCCGGGTGGGGCTTCCTCTTTGTCACTGCCCTCGACTTTACCAAGCATGATGTCCTCCTTCGGGACTGATCCCGCCTGATAACATTCCAAAGTGTGACCCCGAATCTGCCCATCCTCTCCTCTCAAAGAGCATTATGGCCATACTCCTGCGACAGACTTGTCTGTGGCAGATTCTGTATTCTTCAACACCTCATTCAGAGGACTTCATCCTCCTCCAGTCTTCCGCATGCAAGGTCACAGGAAAACACCACTGCTTGAGTCAGAGTGACATCTCAGCTCTGTAAGCACTTTAAAGAGGTCTTGTGACAGACTCGCTCATGGTAATGCATTGTCTCCATGGGCACTGACTGTGGATCCAAGTAACAAGACAGCCTTCACAACACCAATTTTCTGCCTGTATCATTCTGTCCTTCATTAGCCCAGTTTTATGTCTTGAGGTGTAATCCACATTGACGTCTTTGATCTTTACTACTAAGATGAAACATAGGACCTCATAATAAATTGGGGAAAGCTGGCTTTTCTTACTTCGTTCCACTTACTAAAGGAAAAAAATAGTAGGAAATTTATATTGAAATGTTTTTCCAATTTAGACTGCGTCACTCTTGAGACTTGTGAGAGGTACAGTTTTCTGCTATAAGGCATGTTTCTGGACTCGGGTTGCTATGACTATCCATGTACCACCTGTGGAACCTGACTTCTGATTCTACATGAGCTACCTTAGAACCTCTACATTTTACATAGGAGACATCGTCCAGGGGCAAATTACCAAGCGAAATGATGTATTTTCATGTTTACCCATAACTCTACAACCCAAAGGTCAAATATCTGTGCTAGGACAGCTGAATATTTGAGACTGTTCTACTCTGTTGTTTCCATACCAAAGGGACTCTGATCACTGAGACAGACAGGCTGCCTATGTGATACACAGACATTATTCTTCTCTATCCCAACAAGAAAGAAAAAAATTACAAAATGCATTCCCATTGAAGGGTGGCACCCACAGTAAAAAATGGGGATTCACACATCGATGGTCAGTAGGAAATGGACACTGTCTCCAATGAACGGTGCTCGGGAAGATGGTTCCACATTCAGAAAGAGAACAGGGAGTCATGTCTCACATCCCCATCCCCCCAAAATCCAAACTGCATTAAGAGCCTAAGTTTGTAAATAAAAACCATGAAATTCTTAGAAGAACAAGGAAGAGCCCCACTGTCAGGCCTGGCTTTCAAAAAGGGATTGTCTAGTATAATACAAGCATAAAAAGCAAGACTAAATAAGTGAGACATCATAGAAATTAAAACCTTTAGTTCATCAAGATAACAAACCTTTTGTTCATAAAGATAAAAAAGACAAGGTACCAGGCTGGGAGAGAATCTTCAAAAAACATACATCTGATAAGAATCTAAAATCCAAATTAAATATAACGCTTCAACAACTTTAAATCAGAATGGAATAACCCAATCATAAAATGGGGGAAAAACTGAAGTCATTTCACCGAAGACATTGAAATGACCACCTAACATATCAGAAGTTGCTTGGCTTTATTAGACACCATAGACATACAAATCGAAACCACAATGAGATCCCATTTCACTCCAACTCAGATGTCCAAGATAAAATACACAGAAAATAACAATGTTGACAAAATGTAAGGAAATTGGAACCCTTATCTATTGCTGGCTATTGTGGAAAACAATATGGCAGTTCCTAACACCCTAAAAAGCACAACTCCCATGTGGCTCAGCCGTTATACCCCTTGGTATATTCCCAACAGACTCAAAAGCAGAGACTCACACACTCTGTTCGTTGCAGCGTTACTGACAATGAACAAAGGTGGGAACACCCATCTGGACTTCAACAGGTGAAAGGATAAAGAAAATGCGCTACACACATAGGAGGAAATGTGCTTAGCCAGCAGGAAAAATTTAGTCTTGACACTTGTTACTGTATGGATGGAGCCTGAAGACATTATGCTAAGAGTAAATGACAAATATTGTATGAAGTCTCTCGTATAAAAAGAAGACAAATTTCTGAAGAACAAAGTGCATGAGCCGTAAGCAGGGGTAGCAGAGAGAGAGTACAGGGGGCCAGTAGTGATGTAAAAATCACATGGGTGAAGGGAGGGTGGCACAGTGGATTACTGCAGCTATTGTCAAGGAGCTGTGCATCTGTAAAATGTTGAATTTTCGAGTGAGGTGATAAATACATGTACAACAATGAAGGGAACGAAGAGTAGCTGCTGGGGCTACCTATGTATAACCACACACTTCGTGGGATCTAGCTTCTTGGTTTGTAGTTTGTAGTCATGGTTTCATGGGACAACCCAATTAATTGACCTGCTCAGTGTTTCGCCCCTACCTCTCAGTTCACTGCACAGTGCCTGGAGTCTTAAAAGCTTGCAGAGAGCCATCCAAAATGTAAGACTTAGTCTCTATTAGCCTGGAGCAAGAGGAAGAAGAGCAGGGAATAAAACATATTCACTGCCATGGAGTTAATACTGACTCGCAGTAACCCTTTAAGAGTCCTAGTAGTGTAGTGGATTATACACTGAGCTGCTAACTGCCACATTGGCAGTTCAAACCCACGAGCTGCTAGTCAGGAAAGAGATAAAGGCCCCGCTCCTAAAAAGACTCACAGGAGCTGTTCTGCCCCAGGGAGCCACTACGGGACAGCAATCAAAGGAATTATTATATGTGTGGCAGTTACCTCCATGAATAACTTCCTCCTTTACCATGAGACGGAAGAACTGTATGATACCTGGTTATTGAACATTTTGGGCAAAGATTCTATAAAACAATTCTCCTCAAAAGGGGGAACATACAGAACAGACTTTCAAATTCTCGTGGACTCTAGACTTCCCTGGAAGTCACAGAGGGTACTTGAACCCCTGAAACTAATCTTTAACCTGAAAAAAACCATACCCCTGAAAGCATCTTAACACTGAACAATCATTAAGACTAACTAGTGAAAAAGGTTCTATTTGACCATTATGCTCTCTCAGAACCAGTATCGATGGGATCAACCTGACAATAGCAAATGTGAAAGACTAGCTAGAGACCCGAGGAGTTCGTGTTAACGAAGGAGAAACAACTCAGGAAAAAAAAGCGAAAGCGTTTGCAGAACTTGAAGAATGTAATCAATGTCACTGAATTGTACATGTCAGACTGGTGCATGTTTGGCCAATATTCTCAATAACAACAGAGTAAAACTTAAGAGGTAAACAGTTTAGGGCGATTAGGAGGGAAAGCTACCTACCCAGTTTTCACTTGTGATCTGAAAACAATTAGAATATAAAGCAAACTAAATAGTTAATCTGTTGCTGAGTGCCACATTCTCATGTCTACTATAGCAACTGAGCTACAGGTGTTTGGTTTTTTTTTTTTACTAAATACAACTTGATTCAGTATGAAATAATTATTTCTGCTTTAATTGATCTTCTATAATTAACCCAATGTATGCCAAGAAACCTGTGTCAACAGGCCACACCACTGTTCTCCCCCCTTTTTCCTTTTATGAGACTCATTTAAATGCTTTAGTTATGGTTTATTAAAGAATTAAAGAGCATAATCTCATTTTTTAATGCCTGGGCTAAACTAGAAATAAAAAGTTAGCGGATCATGATTCAAAGATGTGGTTAGAAAATTAATTTATAAATAATAATTGTATTCAAACAACATAGGGTATGGCATATTAGTTTGTAAAATGGCAAAACCAAACATTAATTCTTACAACAATGAAAGGAAATGGTGCAATAACCATTTGATGGTTCTTTATTGTTTTCTGAAGAAAAGGATTTTTATTGTTCCTCAATCCAATACTTAAGTACGTTTTGTGTCAATATACGCTCTGAGAGCCTTTCTATCATCAATCTAAAATTGTCTGACTCTGTGCGTCGTAAATGGTACAGCAAAAAGCTATAAATAGTCACTACATTTTGCTGCAGAAAACATTCCACCATTTTAGGCTTCTCTAATGTGTACCATCTATAAAATTAAAGCCATGTTCACAGTCAAAACTTTATTTCCATAAAGAACTGCTACTGCATGGTCACTCTGTAAATGTGCTACAAATTGTTACAAATTAAAAGCTTAATACTATTTCATCATAGTAGCTTTTAGAGATACACATAAATATTGGATCAGATTAACATTTCTACAAAGAAAACTTAAAAAAGGATGTCTTTTTCATTATTTAGTGTTTAGAAGATGAATAGTCAAAAGTTTTTCAATTTTCCCCCCTCAATTTCAATGGTTTCTTCAATAGGTAGATCTTCAGATGCCAATGCACAATTTCAGAATTTGGTATCCCCAAAATTACTAAAATCTTTACAGACACCTTTTCTTAAGAATAATAAAGTATGATATAGATACATAATAAGCCTTGAAAAATACCTGAGAGGTCTTGCCTGGGGATTGCCTGCTTCTACATATGGATGTAAATAATCCTTTATGTAGAGATCAGCAGCACTATTAGAATGGGTGCAAATGAGAATCCTGCTGAAATAAACGGTGCAAATAAAAAAATGATAAAACACAAAACTATTCAAGCAGTATAATACCAAAAAATAAAATAAAAGCAGTGGCCATCTTAATATTACAAATTGTCCTCAACCAACTCAATACTATAACATAGGTGGCCTTTAGGAAATCGTTAATTCTTTAGAAGATCCAGGAAGTCAATTCCCCAAATTACTTTTATTTCTACCATACAAAATAATTATTATTTTAAAAACTCAACTCTTTTTGCTGTGTATATATATATATATCTGGCAATTCCTTAGCCAACTTAAGTTGTTCTGAAACAAGCTATTTAAATACAACCTGTCTCTACCTGGATAATTTTTTAAAACTACGTTCTCAGAGAAGTCACATTTTAGTGCCGTGGGTTTTTTTGGTTCTGTTTTGTTTTCCTTTGTTGTGGTTGGTTGGTTTTGCTATTTACCTTCTGTGCTGGCCTTGAACTCTCTGGCTAGCCCTCTTTTGTACTTAAAACACGAACAGAGCAGTGGCCTCTCAGTAAATAAGTGCACACCCTCCACCGTCTCACCTCGTGTCCTGCTGCTGGAGAATGTGCTTGACGGCCTGAGCCAGAGTGAACGTTTTGCCTGTCCCATAGGGCCCGATGATAAGAACAGGAGGCAGTTGTATTGAGAGTGGAGTTGTAATGGCCAGAACAGCCTCTTTCTGTTTCGCATTTAGGCGAGGATCCAACTGCTCATCCCACTGTCTGCAGAAAATGTTTAAATTAGGTTATTATAACAGTACATGACACACAGGTTTCCTGAAGTTCACTGAGTCATTACAACTACTGAAATTAACATAGCCACTAGAAAGCTGGGGACAAGCTTCCCCTGCTACCCAAAAGTACAGAATCTCTATGAAACCTTTTCTAAGCCAAAATGGAGTATGGCGAAGAAGCAATTACCATCCGTCTACATGGGAGATGTAGCGCCAAAATTAATCTAGCCAACTACACCAAACACCAGTCTACACCTAAAATAATACTAACATATGGTGTTCACGACACAGGGCAAACCAATGGTGGGTGGTGAATGGACGTCAAGTGCTCAGGGCCCGATTTCTTCCTGCAGCCGAAACTAGTGTTCACATAGGTTGTTCATAAAAGCGAGTTGGCATCAAGCAAACTTTCAAAAAGCAGGCGATTATTACCTATTATTATGTGCGTGTATGTGTTTAGACAATTACCCAACAGGGTGTCGGGTGTATTACCATGTGCAAGAAAACTAAAGCTATAGCTTGCCCTGTTCTTGGCAACAAGATACTGAGTAGCAATGAAAGCACACACTTCTAGTTTAGTACACCTCAAGTCCTAAGTCATTAAAGTAGTGTCTGTTTTATATTACAGCAGGCCCTAGAGGTCAGAATTTCCTGGAGGAGAGAGTGGGTTTGGTTTGGAGTTTTCTGTTACATAAAGAGATTCAGAAAAGTTTTGTTGCTGCTGATAATGAAGTAGTGATAGTTTCTTTGCATAACATGTAAACTGCAAAGGAAAGCATGACATTCAAAATTCAATCTATTAAAAGATCTCTTGCCTTCCGCCGCGGCACCCACAGAGGACTCGCAGCCATGCTGTGCGCTCCCCTATGGCCGTGGGCCTCGACAAGGGCCACAAGGGGACCAAGAACGTGAGCAAGCCGAGGCACAGCCGCCGCCGCGGGCGCCTCACCAAGCACACCAAGTTCGTGCGGGATATGATCCGGGAGGTGTGCAGCTTCGCACCCTACAAGCGGAGGGCCATGGAGCTGCTCAAGGTCTCCAAGGACAAGCGGGCACTGAAGTTCATCAAGAAGCGGGTGGGCACACATATCCGGGCCAAGAGGAAGAGTGTGGAGCTGAGTAACGTGCTGGCCGCCATGAGGAAGGCCGCTGCCAAGAAGGACTGAGTGCTGTGCCCCTTCTCCCCACCCCCAAAATAAAGTCTTTCCAGAAACTGGGAAAAAAAAAAAAAAAGATCTCTTAGTCTAAGGAGGGTGTAGGAGGCCTGGTAGGGCGTGACTAAGGGTAATGTAACCGAGAGGAATTACTGACACCCAAATGAAGGCTGATGATACATGATAGTGGGACAAGAGGAAGGTGAAAGGAAATAGGAAAGAGCAAGGAGGCCAAGGGCATAAATAGAGGCCTAAATAAAGGCATGTACATATGTAAATATATTTATATATGAGGATGTGGAAATAGATCTATGTGCATATATGTGTAGGTTTAGTACTAAGGTAGCAGATGGACATTGGGCCTCCACTCAAGTGCTCCCTCAATGCAAGAATATTTTCTTCCATTAAACTGGCATTCTATGAGGCTCATCTTTCAGACACAATCACCAAAGACAAAGCGGGTGCATAAGCAAATGTGGTGAAGAAAGCTGAAGGTGCCAGGCTATCAAAAGATATAGCGTCTGGGGTCCTAAAGGCTTAAAAGTAAACAAGCAGCCATCTAGCTCAGAAGCAACAAAGCCCAAATGGAAGAAGCACACCAGCCTGTGTGATCACGAGGTGCTGAAGGGATCAGGTATCGGGCATCGTCAGAACAAAAAATCGTATCGTTGTGAATGAGGGGGAGTGCGGAATGGAAACCCAAAGCCCACTGTAGGCAATTGGACATCCCCTTATGGAAGGGTTACAGGTAGGAGACGAGCCAGTCAGGATGCAGTGTAGCAACGATGAAACATACAACTTTCCTATAGTTCCTAAATGCTTCCTCCCCACCCACTATCATGATCCCAATTCTACCTTACAAATCCTGCTAGACCAGGGGATGTACACTGGTACAGATAGGGACTGAAAACACAGGGAATCCAGGGCAGATGATCCCTTCAGGACCAGTGGTGAGGGTGGCGATGGAGGGAGGGTGAGGTGGAGAGGGGGAACCGATTACAATAGATGTCAAACTTTTACAAAGATCTCAACTAAGAAAACAAGAGGCTTTTAAAGAAGGTACCATGAAAGCAGAGCATATGAGATACTTTCTAATATTCTCTCTCTCTCTCTCTCTCTCTCTCTCTCTCTCTCACACACACACAGACAAATAAAACACAGGGCAGTAAGGGGAGGTCAGGATGGAGAACACCTGTCACAGTACCACAAGTGGCTTCTGTAAGGAGATCTCACTCACTCCTGTTCCTACTATGACTTGGCGACATTTCCAAGACATAAATGGACAGCAGATGCTAAAAGGGATCAAGACGAATGGGAAACCATCAGCATTCTATCTTACAGCTACAAATAAGACACAAAATAGCCCAACAGCTATGGTAAAAATGATAGGGATGTGAACTAAAATAGGAAGGGTATGTAAAGAGACTCCTAGGAAATTTGTAATCAAATTCCTGACAAAATAAACCTGAAACAGGAAGATCATTTATACAGGAAAACTCCCTCTCTGAGGCTACAGCACTTAACTTGAAAGCAAAAAGCCAATCCCTCTGCCATTGAGTCAATTTTGACTCACAGTGACCCCACAAGCAGACAACCTCATCTTTCTCTGAGTGAGCAGCTGGTGAGCCGAACTGCCAACCTAGTGGTTAACAGCCAAAGCTTACCCCACAGTGTCACCAGGGCTCCAACACTTAAATTAGAATCTAGTTAGTTATAGAAAAGCCAACAGTTTCCATTTTAAAAAGCATATAAGTAGTGTTATATTAAGATAGACATCAAACAAAACTTTCTTAAAATATGTCAAACCTTAGAAAGCCAGTTTGGAACTATATAAATACTCCATTACTTATTTTTTAGCTTCATTAACAATCTGCAATATGAAGATGACACAAACTTCCTTGTTGAGAGCCAAGAGGTCTTGAAGCACTACTGATGCAAAGATTAAAGACGGCACCCTTCAGTATGCATTATAACTAAATGTAAAGAAAACAAAAATCTTTACAACTAGATCAATAAACATCATGATAAACGGAAAAACATTTGCAGTTGTTAAAAGGATTCTATTTTTCGTGGCTCTACAATAACGTTCCTGGAAACAGCAGTCAAGAGATCAAACTACACATTGTGTTGGGCAAATCTGCTGCACAAGACCACTGTAATGTGTTAGGAAGCAGAGATGCCATTGTAAAGACCAAGGTGTGCCTGAATCAACCCCTGATATTTTCAATCACCATGTCTGCATGTGGAAAGCTGGATGATGAATAAAGCTGACTGGAAAAGATGCATTTGAATTGTAGCGCTGGCAAAGAATATTGACTGGCCCAGGGTCTGCCAAAAATACTTCTACATACAAGCAGATCCTCCTTAGAAGAGAGAATGGGAAAACTTTGTCTTATCTACTTTGGACCGTATCAGGAGAAAACAGTCCCTAGAACAGGACATGGGTGGTAAGGTAGAGGGTTGGCAAAAAGAGGAGACCCTCAATGAGACAGACTGACACCGTGGCTGCACCAATGGGCTCAGACATAACAACAACTGGCACAGGATTAGGGAGTGGCTCATTCTGTTGTACATAGGGTCGCTACGAATTGGAACTGATTCGACAGCACCTAGCAATAAGCTGTTTTTCTGAAAGCTAAAAATCTTAGGCACATTTGGGGGAAATACTCTAAGCAGCAACAACAAAGAGAAAACTCAAACATTTACTCTACAGCAGCGGTTCTCAACCTGTGGGTTGCGATCCTTTTGGGGTGGGGGGTCGAACAGCCCTTTCACAGGGCTCGCCCGTTTCACAACAGTAGCAAAATGACAGTGATGAAGTAGCAACAAAAATAATTTTATGGTTGGGGGGGGGGGTGGTCACCACCACATAAAGACCCGTACTCCAGGGTTGCGGCTTGAGGCAGGTTGAGAACCACCACTCTAGAGTCCCTCCACTCTTGCCACTTCTCTCCTCACACGTGGAAGCTGCAGTCCTCTGTAAAGAAGGATGCGGCTTCACAATGCTCTCTCTAGGTCCACACCAAACAACCACCGAGAGGAAAGCCAACCTGATCTCCATGGCAGAGAAGCGAAGGGTGACCTACCAGGTCCTGAGGGCACTGCCAAGCGTCTAAACCAGTCTTAAATCTTGACTTACTTCAGCCACAATTTGCTGGGTGAACTGCTATTTGTATACATATCTAACCACTAGGATACTAGTGGTCATAATATCACTTGTACTGGATGGTAATTTGAAAGATCAAATGATATTCAAAGGATCTCAACAGAGGAATTGAAACAAAATGTGTTATGAATTGTTGAATGTAAAACTGATGATCTGCTTTGTAAACTTTCACTTAATTCACAACCAAAGTGTTTAAAAAAGAATCAAATGAGGTAATAAATGCAAAGCTCTTAAGGAAAGTACCTGAGCAATAAGAGTTCAGATCATATTATCTTCTGTTAGTATAATAACTTCTGATAACCTCAGAAAACTTGAACTTGTGTACTTGTCTAGTAAAAAATTACTTTGAAGTTGGAGGGGGCATACCCTAATCTTTAAAAATTGAGTTTTACAGTACATGAAGGTCGAGATGGATGAAAACTCAGAGACAGTAACAAGAGCGGCAGTTCCCTGAGGGTATGTGGAGGGAGTGGGGGTGGTTTTGCCGGGGGTTGGGACGTGGGAAAGGGGAGTGGATAGCCTATTAATGATTGGATCACCCCACCCAATGGAGGGAACTGAACAACAGAAGTGTATGTGAATGGATATACTGGAATGTGTAAGACATGTCAACAAAACTATTACTAATTTTTCAAGATGGAGTGTGAAAGAGGCTTGGAATGAGACAGATACGGGTTTCTATATCTAATCATAAATCCAAGTGATTAATGACAAATCTACAGGTACATTGCTAAAATAAGTCAATATTTATTTTCTTTACTATAGTCCATTGTGCTTTATCAATTGTTTCTATGTAAATAGCTGCTCACGAGCAGATCACAAACTTTGTCACTGTCAGCTTGGCTCACGAGTGAAAGCAAGTGGAGAGAGCTAATGATTAGGGCACAGGGTATTGATTGTGCTGCCTGCATAATAAAGATCTCCGTGCATGCTGACCAGGGGCACCTCTGACTTTCACAATTGAAAACAATAAAAAACAAAGTCTCTTCAAGCTTGTTCTCAGTAATTTTCCCTCCTGAAGCAAGTTGATTGAGTCTCTTTCCCTTCCCCCTTTGCCTGCCAAATGCTTTGCTATAATTAACTTGTGTTCCACAAGCATAAGGATAATTACTCAGCTCCATTTATTTATCCATCTCCTACCTTACTCCAGAAAATATTTTAAATAGCTAATGGTTTCTCAGTATGTCCCTACACACAGAAATCTCTTAATAATTATTTAAATTACAGTACCACGAGTTGTTTGTGTGTGCGTGCATGCGTGCGCGTTTAACTGCTTAAAAGCTCTTGATGTCTTGGCATTTTTCACAGTTCTTTTTGTGGGAGTATAACAAGTAAGCTCCTTACATTTTACTCCCATTTGAAACCCCAATCTTCTTCCTTCAATTTGAAATTCTTATTAATGTAATACCTTTGTCAAATATCCCTGTGATGCAGGCTCTGCTGCAGATCTAGGAGCTGGCCTCGTCCTAGAGCAAGCTCAGAGTCTAATGATGCAGTTGACAAAGCTCAATTTGAGAGAGACGAGCTCCACAGTCCATCGTCGACCGACTCTGGGATGTGGCAGGCTCTCCACAGACACTGGTTGAACTGATCAAATGCTAGGGTCAGGTTCATCCAGATGGTGGGAGCACATGTAAGCTGGACTACATCTCAAAGACAGGTGGAGCTTGAATAAGGTAATACTAAGCAAGGACTATTTCAGAGAAAGAAGATGCCTTAGAGGTAAGCAGACAACAGCAGTGTAGGGCAAACGGGAGGAACTAGCAATGGAGGGGGAGGAAAGGGGCCAGGATATCTGAGTGGGTATTATTAGAAGGCAGTGTCGGGGAGACCATCTATCAGAGCTGTTGACACACTAGGCTGTCTAGGAGCAGGGAAATGCAAGAATTATTTTAGGAAGCCGACCTGAGAGTGTGAGGAGGGAGCCAGAGTGGCAGCATAGCGGCAGCACGTACAGCTCAGGAGCATTAAGCACTGGCTACAAGGATGGAAAACGCGAAGAGGCAGAGAAGCGGATACGCAGCCACAGGAATTTCAACAATTCCACATTACTGATTACTTTTCAGGAAGAGTGGTGAAGTGAACCTCCAGAACTGCAGAGTGAATAAATAAGACTCCTGAACATCGATCATGTAACTTTGGTGATGTAATTAATGTTTGCGTGGTGGGCTGTAGCCACAGATCAGCACCAGCCCCCCCCCCCCCCATGGGAGAAAGATGAAGCTTTCTCTCCAGTCAAGAGTTACAGTCTCAGAAACCCACAGGGGCAGTGCTACCCTGCCCCTTTAAGGTCAGGATGAGCAGGAATCAACTCGATGGCATTGCGTTTGGAACCTGAGCTATCCCGTTGGAAAATGTTAACAATAAAAGGAAGAATGGCTATAGAGTAGTAACAAAAAGACGATTTGGTTTTGTGCTTTAAGGCCTGTTTTGTTGAGTTCAGTTTGGAAGACTCATAGAAATGGTTTGTGAGGGAAAATGATCGTTGCATTTCCTAAAGGATGCTGTGTGCTCATCCTTCATGTATCTGTGAGGTGTATGTCAATAGCAGGGCTCCCTTGGAAACCAACTACTGAAGAAAGACATCCGAGCCTTCAGTTGTGGAATAGGACCACCCACCATGACTGACAGATGTGGCAAATAACCTTCTATTGTATAGAATCACCAGACTTAAAAAAAACAATAAAGTAAGAAATGCAGAGTGAGCTGCTGATGGACAGAAGCCAAGGGGATAAACCCAAGTAAAAGGGATGAAAATAAGGGCACATTCAAAAGCAATTCCAGTAGTTATTCTTGAAACAAAATGACAGCGCCTTATCATTTAATTACTTGTAGACACGTGCCAAGGAGAATTTGAGCAGAACAATATTTATACAGGCATGACGTGAAAGCCCCGTTCATTATCTTGAAAGGTATTGTAGTACTTTCTATGATACTTCTCCATTTTTCACAATTACAAAAGTGTCTTTTCCATTAAAAAATTATGTCAAATTAACTACTTGAAGCACTTTAAAATGGCCCTAGGTTTACCATTCAACTTTTATTCAGAAATATTCCAAAATGTATTGGCACCTTGTCAAATTAAGGCTGCGAGTAAAACAAGAGAATGTGTCTAGATGCTTTGGTAATGTAAAAAAGTAGATGGTGAACCTCAAATGTTTCATTCCATTATTCCTTCCTAGCTAATCACATGTCTCTTGAAGAACGTGAGCAAACTGTCTTGGGAAAGTACTCCTGAGTTATTATATGGGAGCCTGAGGGGTCAGGGGGCTTATGCTAACGAAGGGAGCAGCAACACTGAAAGAAGAGTGAGAATAGTTGTACAACTTGCAGAATGTCATCAATGCCATGGAATTGTACATGCAGAGACTATTGGATTGGTGTCTACTTTGCCATATAAATTCTCAACAACGATGACAAGATAAATTAAAAACATTTTAAGTGTGCTTGAATTACTGGGGGCAGGTATTAAATCTGAAATGAACATAATGTTCTCTTTTTATACCTGTTGGGACTCCAAGGAATAGTCGGAGTCAGAGTGATGTCTGGAAACAGAACCCCATTGTCCTTGATCCTGTCGAGTGCATAGTGCATTTCACAGAGGGGCAAGCGATTCAACTGAAACTGAAGTTCAACCTGAAACACACACACACACACACACACACACACACAAAGGTCATTTTAAACAAAGAATTGAGACCAACGTTAACACCTTCAGTTCCCTAGACTACTATGTGGAGATAACTTTTAAGGGTGGGTAAGTTCTGAGATTCTTTTAAAGCATTACCATATTCTAATAATAGCAATTGTTGCTATTGTCAGACTCATTTATTTAGTGCCAAATGCTGCAATAAGTTACCTGGTTTAATAGTACCAATTTTATTTGTGCATTATTATTCTCAGTTGGCATGTTAAAATACTGTAGCGCCTATAAATTACTTAAACTCTGATATCAAAAGCGAACCAAGCTCTTAGGGGTTAATGAAACATTGGAAGGCAGAGTTAAGATTATAGCTAAAAACCTCTACAAATGAAGAACAAAGAACACAATGAAAAGAGGTGCTCTGCAGGATTTTAAAACAAGTAAGTATTATGATAGCCACACCCACAAAATCTTAGAACTAAAAGTAATAATAAGTGGATATGTATATAAATTTGATATTCATTTACGCACACGTCCTTTATAAAATTGTCACAAAGTAATTTATTCCTGAACCAAATCTTGCTCCTACAATACCTAGATCTGATTTAAAAGGAAAACAAACATCCAGGTGTCTATATCTATAACGTAAATGTTGACACCTGAGGAGAGAAGGTGAACAGGGCCAAGGCACTCTATCACTAACTGTCTGTAACGAGGAGACCTGTGGATGTTGGTTCTGCTGAATGCTATTTCCATTACAGTAAAAAGGCACAAGAATAAACAGCTTTCTCTGTCTTCTAAGAAACCAAATTCCTCCTAATAAAATGTCTTGTTTACAATAAATAACAAGGCACACAAATTTTATAGTCATCACTTCAATTTTATTCCTGTGGTTACAATTTTTTTTTATTGCTTATGTTTACAGGTGGTACTTCTCTTTAAGTGAAGTAAAGCAAAGGGTATGATGTTAAGTATGCAGCTTGATGTAAATTACATGTAGTAATAGTCTACACCTAGTACATATGTGTAACATATATGTATACACACCTGTAACCACCAGGTGGAATAGCTACATAAAAAAAGGAAATAAGATTCCGAATTAAAGTTTAATGTCAGATAAACCATTAACTTTTTGGCACATACCGATAGTAAATACACCAGTCAAAACGAAAGCATTTGCTTATCTGAAATCCAAATTTAACTCTGTTTATCTGCTGCGTCTGGCAAGCCTATACCCAGGTCAAGTTACAGAATATTTCCAGAAAATTCCTTCATGCCCCCTTCCCAAATAAAACCCATCCTTGGGGAGAAGTGGTTATTTTTGACTTCTCACTATGGATTAATCTTCTTACATTATGCATCTTTCAAAAAACATGTTGCTGTAAAAAAATTAGCACAGCATGCTTACAAAAATACTTTGAGGGAGGACGCCCTTGACAAAAAGTCTAAAATGCACATGCTATTTGCCTAAAAGTACAGTCTAGGTGGATTCTGTTGTCTGTACTTTTTGTTATGTCTTCTTTCATTCAGCATTATGTCTGTGCGATTGATTCATCCATGATGCAGCAGCTGCTGGTTCCTTCACACTGCTGTGTAGTACTGTGCTTTATGAACATGCAAAAGATTAGCCATTGTACTGCTCTACAGTGTGTCTTTAGAAAAAGAATTGGTCCTAAATTTGTAACGTATAATGTAATAGAACACAGGACCACGTTACTCAATAGCTATCGCAACAGATTTGTAAGGATCCTATAAGTCTGTGTGACCAACAAGCAAAGGCACTTTCAAATACTCAAGGAAGAATTAAATTAGTAGATAAACTATTAGTAGACGTTATCAAACTTCACCATTCCTATGCTGAATGGAATTGAGAAAGCCAGAACACCGGTGACACATTATCTAGCCAGGAATCAAAACCTTTCCAGCCTTACTTAGGGCACACTGAGTGACCACAATTAATATTCACCAAATTTTATGTGTAAGGAAGAAAAAGTATTAACCTTACAGTTAAACATGGCAAATTAGCGTAGAGTCAATCTACAAACTCAGAGCGAGAAAGAGCAGGAGCTAAATCAGTTGCGGGTGGGAGAGATCACAGACTGACAGCTAAGCTTCTTTTCATCTGTTCTTGACTGGCTGTTTTAAAACTGATCAGAAAACTAAATCTTACATAAACCTGGGACATTTCAGATGTTACTTAGATTCAAAGAAGTCTAATGCTCAATCCACTACTTGTCATGGCAAAAAAAAAAAAAAAAGAGGAAAACCACACCAGCAGAGCATCTGCTAACCATGAGGTCCCCCACACTTAACCATATGGGACAACTGTCCTTCAGAACATACCTGTATGTCACAGTCAGGCCGAAGGTTCAGTTCTTCACAGCATTCCCTGGATATCCTTAAAAATATATAATCTTTTGTTTTTTCTTCAATAGTAGCTTCAAAGACCTTCTCTTTGGTTCCCTGGGTCTGCACTAGCTTCTCTTTAGGGACTGGTAATAAATAAACAGCATTGACTTTGGTCATCACCAGCCGTCCAGCCAAAGTATCTTCAGAAAGTGTTTTAGTCAGCTTAAAGCGGCCAAAAAGCTGTCCATTCTGAGCATATTTTGCACCCCCGGAAACTCCAGTGAGCATGAAGCTTGCTAGAATCTGCAATTGCACTTTAAGGTTGAACCTAAACCAGTAAAGAAAAGAATTAATAAAATAGTTTACACAAAAAAATTAAGAACTAGACAAAATAAATCAACTGTAGACATACCACAATTTAAATTTTGACATCTGTTCCATTTCACTGAGCTAAACACTATATATAGACTAGATTTCCGTCTTGGATCCATGATGGATAATAATGCTCCCCCACACCCCTTTCAGATAATTAACTCCCACAAAGTTAGCAAAGAGTGCAAGCTTCACCGTGTTGAAGAATACACATAACTCAAAAATTTGGATTACTTAACACCAACTGTGATTTTTTTAAATAAAAAAAAATATGATTTCTTAATATGAAAATGTTTTTATTGCATTAACTGAGAAATTAAGAGCTTAAAACCATCTGGAACCAGAGGGAAATGTATTGCAAAGGGCAGTCTTTTATTAGACTGACTGTTTCCCAGGAAGTTCTTACCAAATGAGTCTAACCATGAAATTTCACGTTAATGCACAACATTCAGAATACAGTTTGCTCGTGGCTTCACGCAGGCGGATCCCACGCGGGAGCTAATGAAACAGAAGTGAAGGCTATCTTATCAGGCGTTCACTAAGCATCCTTGTATTAATGTGAGTGTGAGAGAGAGCATGCGTGCAAAAGGATTAAGTCAAACAATCCAGAAACAGGAATGAAGGAACGATGTACAAGATGACTGCTCTCCCCGGGTGCCGTTCTGAGACAGTGCTTTCAGAGGCGAGACCAGAGGATGCCAAGCCACAAGGACAGTCTCCCCTTCTCAACAATCTCGTGTCCGTACATGAGAAAAGACTACTTTTAAAGGATACGACTGAATTATTCTCGTTCTATATCTCCTTTTGCATACATGATGTGAAGAATGTCTGACACATCCTTAAGGAAAAAACACTTTTTAAAGACACTGTAAAGTAAATAAAGTTTTTAAAAGAGTGAAAATTTCCTAAATGAAAATATTTGCATTGCTTGTAATACTAGGAAAACAAATCATCTAATTCAAGTACACCACTCATCTTTAATTATCCATTTATACACTTTAAAGTTAAACATTATAAGGGCATTTATGTTAATCAGAAATAAAATATTTAAGGCAAATAACACATAGGAATAGCAATTTGTGAATAAAGTATGTCTTAACAGTACATAAGTCCCACTAGTAATTAAAAAAAACCACATTTATAATAGATGACTTTGGTTCCAAAAAGATATCTAAATATATAAAGTTAATATTTAATAATGTGACTGCTTTTTAAAAATCAAGTTATTTCCATAGTAATTGCCTAATAAACAGATGTGGATTCTAGAAATATTCTATTTCTCTCATTCTCTATGCACATCTCACTAGATCCAAATTAGGGAAACTATGGAAATGGTTTAAAATGCAACTTGTACCTTGCCTAGTTATGTTATAAAGCCTGGGTGTGCATTAAGGATTTTTTAAATGGAAGTATAACAACATGCAGTTTTTCCTAGTTTACATACAATCTATGTTAACCTGCTTCTTTATAGGGTATGATTAAAAAAAAACAAGAACACTTACATTATTCATGGGTTAGGTGCTTTCTCAAATAAAGTTAAAATTTTGCTTATTGTCCACAAATGAGGTGTGGGAGTCACCAAAAACTTTCTCAGGGGGAAAGGTTTACTTAGGCTGCATTCATAATTCCAAAATTAACTTTCTTGTTGCAAAAGTCAATGCACAGTTTTCAGGGTTTGTCCCCCACGTGCACACCCCCATCCCCACCCCCACCCCTTGGATTGATTCTCCTTTCTTTCAGCCCAACTCTCCTGGGTCTCCCTCCTTCCTCCTCTCTAGCTCGCCTCCCCTCTGTCCATCTGGGAAAGCTCCACCCTGCCTTTCTCTACTTCCCCTCTCCCAGGTCTCCCACCTCAGCTCAGGCAGACACCTTCACTTAAGTGCCCCTCAAATTCAGACCAGATAAAATGGACTCACCACTTGGTCTCGCCACCCACGCCCCCAAACCTATCCTCATGTGTATAATATAATTTAGAGTGATCCAAATCCACATCTGAAACCAAGTCATCCTTGACCTTGCCTAAGTCACCAACCTTCTTCCTCTTCATACAATAACCAGTCCTGGGAGCCCATACTCCACATCCACCTACATAACCTGAGTAGTCAACATGGGGTATCATGACAAGCTCTGAGCTCAACTTAATCTCAAATAGATTCTCCATACCACCACCAGAAGAGCTCTGTAACCTGTCAGCCAGCCCTGTCCTATAGCTCTGAAGAGAATAGTTGAACAGTTCGTTAACACACACTATCCCCACACATCAGAGCTCACGATTCCAGCTGCTGTTGTACGTAGGTGTGGTGGAGTCAGTGCCAACTCATAGAAAGCACGAGCACAAGAGAGTGAAATGTGCCTGGTCTTCCATCATCCTCACAAACGTTCCTACGGTTGAGCCCACTGTTGCAGCCACTCTGTCGATTCATCTCGTCCAGGGACTGCCTCATTTCCCTGCCTTTTTACTTTACCGAGATGATGTCTTTTTTCCAGGGACTGGTCTCTCCAGAGAACATGTCAAAAGTATGCGAGATGAAATCTTAAAATCCTTGTTTCTAAGGAGCATTCTAGCTGTAATTCTTCCAAGTCAGATCTGTTTGTTCTTTTGGCAATGCATGGTATAGTCAATATCCTTCGTTGACCCCATAATTCAAATACATTGGCTCTTCAGTCTTCCTTACTCAATGTCCAACTTTCTTATACATATGAAGCAACTGAAGCACCACAGCTTGGGTCAGATGCGTGACACCTACAACAGCCAAATTGCAGCTCATCCCCTTCCCCAAGCCCCTGGCTCTCATTCTCTTATCCTACTGCCTCTAACTAACTAAAAACAACCTTATCATACATTTTAACCTGCCAACATGTGTTTCAAAATGTAACTCAAATACCCTCTGCTCCAAAATGCCACCTGACTGCACCCCTCCTACCCACTCACTTTGGCATGCACCATCCCATGGACTCACATATGCCTTTATCACACTGGACAGCAACCCAGCATTTATGCCTCTCCCCTCACCTAGGTTCTCAACCCGTGGCGGGGGGGTGGGGGGAAACGCACATAGACAGACACAGCTTAGCTTATTCGCCTTAGAATCATGAATGATTCATCTAGATCCTAATATCTGGGTCATGCAAATAATAAGTTTTGTTCATTGAATTCATTTTATATTTTTGTAATAGTATCCATTTCTTCCCAGGCACCTGCAGGGGCAGTGAATTATTGAATGTGGTTCTTCTAGCACAGTGGTTCTCAAACTGTGGGTCATGACCCCTTTGAGGATCGAACAACCCTTTCACAGGCAGTAGCAAAATTACAGTTACGAAGTAGCAACGAAAATAATTTTAGAGTTGGGGGTGGGGGTCACCACACCATGAGGAACTGTATTAAAGGGTCACAGCATTAGGAAGGTTGAGAAGCACTGTTCTAGCCCAAGCCTCTAACTCCCACCAAAGGACCTTTCCCCTGTAAGGGTCTGGTAAGAAGGTAGAAGATACTGAGTAACTGCAAACAGGATTCCCTGCAATGGCATCTTGCTAGGTTCTAAACTTGGGGGGGGGTGAAGGGGAGCTGGGGGGTTGCTGTGTAGAAAATGAGTCCTCTGAGAAGGAGGGTATCTCATCACCAGCAAGAGCCAGGAGTGATACATGGATACAAAATCCCTGGGCAGTGTATCTCCTGGATCAGTGGTTCTCAACCTGTGGGTCGCAACCCCTTTGGGAGGGAGGTGGGGGGCTGTCAAATGACCCTTTCACAGGGGTCACCTAAAACCATCGGAAAACACATAAACATCTCACAATATATAATTACATATTGCTTTGTGATTAATCACTATGCTTTATGTTTAACTATGTTCAATTTGTAACAATGAAAATATATCCTGCATATCAAATATTTATATTACGATTCATAACAGGAGCAAAATTACAGTTATGAAGTAGCAACACAAATTATTTTCATGGTTGGGGTCTCCATCACACGAGGCACTGTATGAAAGGGCTGTGTCAGGAGGACGGTTGAGAACCACTGTCCTGGGTCCAGATGAGAGCTACAGCAACAGAGGAGCACCAGCAGAGGCAGAAGCCAAACCATGGACAGAGTGACAGAAAGCATGTGAAGGTAAGTGCTTTTGTGAGGAGGCTGGCGAGGGGAGTAGGAAGCCTCTGGGCTCTGAAGTGGGGACACTGGACTTGCTGACCCAGGGAAGTAGAGCTGAGCGTCTTCAAGCTGAGCTTACTGGAGTGGGGTGCCTCTGGGCACTTAATTCAGGGAACTGGGTTTGCTGAGCCAAAGAGTTTAAACTGATTGCCTTGGGGTTGAAGCTTACAGCAAAGTGATATGCTCTTTGGACACTTAATAGTAGATTGGCAGAATTTTGTAACATGTCCTAACAAACCCTGAGCTTTTCTCACTGGCATTACTTGTGAACTCCTTTAATAAACCCTTTAGTCATGAATTTTGTGTGAGTTCTCATAGCCATTGCAATGCATATTAAAACACAGAAATAAATTACTGAACATTGAATCAGCACAAAACCATAATCCCATTTCAACCACTTTACATTATTGCCTAAGAAATTATAAATATCCTGGGGAACCGATTACAAGGATCTACATATCACCTCCTGTCTGGGGGACAGACAACAGAAAAATGGGTGAAGGGAGACGTCGGATAGTGTAAGATATAAAATAATAATAATTTATAAATTATCAGGGTTCATAAGGAGGGGCATAGGAAGGGAGGGGGAAAACACGAAGAGTTGATACCAAGGGCTCAGGTAGAAAGCAAATGTTTTGAGAATGATGATGGCAAAAAATGTACAAATGTGCTTGACACAATGGATGTATGGATTGTGATAAGCGTTGTGAGAGCCCCCAATAAAATGATTTTTTTTAATTTCTAAATATCCTATGGTTTTCAACTACCTTAAGCAATATATTAAAATGGCATGGCTAGATCTATTTTTGAATGCCATTTCAAAACATTTTATGATAATTTAGCAAGTAGGAGCAATAAGAGCATCCTCTTGTGACAATGAGTCATACCTTGCAACCCAAACTCTTCCAGAAAAGGCACTAGAAAATGAGAGTTCTAAGTTCAGCTGGGTAGTTTATCACATGTTCAAAATGCAAACATTGGAGACTTTTAGAAGTGCAGCTACTAATATTTAGCTGTCCTAGATGATTAACAAACTCTGAAATTACCTTAACAAGCTCTCACATGTACTTAAAATACCTTTTCAAAAAAGGAGTAATTCAGATACATAAAAAATACAAAGTGTATCTTAAAGTATTACTTCTTTTTTTTAGATGTTAAAGTGCTTGCATTTATTTAATAATTTTATTGGGGGCTTGTACAATTCTTATCACAATCCATACATACATCCATTGTGTCAAACACATATGTACATTTGTTGCCATCATCCTTCTCAAAACATTTGCCTTCTACCTGAGCCCTTAATATTGGTTGCTCCTTTTTCCTCCCTCCCCATTCCCCGCTACCTCATGAACCCTTCATCATTCATAAATCAGTATTATTTTGTCAAATGTTACACTGCCCAACGTCTCCCCCCGCCCTCTTCTCTGCTGTCCACCCCCCAAGGAGGGGGCTATAGGTAGATTCTTGTAATTGGGTTCCCCCTTTCTACCCCACATTCCCTCCACTCTCCAGGCATCACCACTCTCACCACTGGTCCTTTAGGAGTCATCTGTCCTGGGTGCCGTGTGTTTCCAGTTGTTATCTGTACCAATATACATCCTCTGGTCTAGCCAGATTTGTAAGGTAGAAATTAGGATCATGATAGTGGGGGGGGGGGGGCATTTAAGAACTAAAGTTATTTGTTTCATCGATGCTACCCTGCACCCTGACTGGCTCATCTCCCCACAACCCTTCAGTAAGGGGGTGTCCAGTTGCCTACCAATGAACTTTGAGTCTCCATTCTGCACTCACCCACATTTAAAATGATATGATTTTTTTGGTATTTGATGCTTGATATGTGATCCCTTTGACAGCTCGTGGTCACACAGGCTGGTGTACTTCTTCCATGTGGGCTTTGTTGCTTCTGAACTAGATGGCCACTTGTTTATCTTCAAGCATTTAAGACCCCAGACGCTGTATCTTTTGATAGCCGGGCAACATCAGCTTTCTTCACCACATGTGCTTATGCACACGTTTGTCTTCAGTGGTCGTATCAGGAAAGTAGGCACTCAATGATATGATTTTTAGTTCTTTGATGTCTGATAACTGGTCCCTTCTATACCTCGTGGTCAGACAGGCTGATGTGCTTCTTCCATATGGGCTTTGATGCTTCTCAGCTAGATGGCCCCTTGAGAGCCTTTAAGACCCCAGACGCTCTATCTTTTGATAGCCAGGCACCACCAGCTTTCTTCACGTTTGCTTATGCACACATTTTTCTTCAGCAATCATGTCGGGAAGGTGTGCATCCTGGAATGCCAATTTAATAGAACAATGTGTTCTTCCACTGAGTAAGTGCTTGAGTGGAGGCCCAATGTCCACCCTGCCTTAATACTAAACCTATAAATATACGCACGTAGATCTGTTTCCCCACATGCTAATATATATTTACATATGTACATTCCAGTCTTTAGACCTCTATAAATACCCCTTGTCATCTAGTTCTTTCCTCTATTTCCTTTTACTTTCCTCTTGTCCCACTATCATGCTCAGCCCTCATTTGGGTTTTAGTAATTTCTCTCGGTTACCTTGCCCTTGCTGAATCCCTACTAGGCCTCTCACACTCCTTGCCACTGATTTTGGATCACTTGTTGCTCCCCTATCCCTGGGTTGGTCAGCAACCACCTACTTACCCCCATCTCTCCCTCTCCCATGTGTCCCCCGGAACCATTGGTCCCGTTGTTTTCTCCTCCAGACTATTCATCCAGTCTTTCTTATTGAAAAAAAACAAAATTCTCTTTCTATTGTTACATGCCATTACTTTGAAACCAGTTTGAACACGTATATGATTTCTAATCTTCTGGGCAATAGTAAAATAGATAAGTAGCCAGTCAATTTTTCAACCAATTAAAAATCACACTTCTAACTCATGGGAACCGTGACTCTCAACCATCACAATAGTTTCATTACTTGCTTAAACATTTCTTTTCAAAGCTGGACAATGAATTTCACTTCATGTGATTTCTGACTATATGAATAGAGACCTCGGCTTTTTCGGATAGAAAAAAAAAAATCACTGAAGCCACACCCACCTGAAGGATGAAGTATGCATCTCCATACAAAATCTACCCGGGTTAGCTCCCAAGAGGCCAGGCCCAAGGGTTAGGCATGCCGCTGTACAGGTTTATGGAGCCTGACCAAACCCAGTTTCTTTTGAAAATATGTACCTCAGAATTCCACAGATTTCACATCATGGTAGACATAACACAGATCAATGTGTGGCTGAAGAAAAGAGAATCCAGAAAAAGATCTAAATCTCAGAAGCACATTCTAGAACTTCAGTGAAATGCGGCAGCTCGTTTACCATCTGCAGATACCTCACATTCAAACTTGTTGTGCTGCTTTTAAAAAAAATAGTAAAATCTCTACCTTTAAAAAAAAAAAAACAAAAAACCAGTATCGCATTCCCAGATGGTGATGGGGCAGGTACTGGTGCTCAATGGCCGTGGCCATCTCCTGGGCCGTCTGGCAGCCATTGTGGCCAAGCAAGTGCTGCTGGGCCACCAGGTGGTGGTGGTGTGCTGTGAGGGCTATCAATATTTCTGGCAACTTCTACAGAAACAAATTGAAGTACCTGGCCTTCCTCTAGAAACAGAGATGCACACCAACCACCCACCACCCCACACCCCGCGACCCCTACCACTTCTGGGCCCTAAGCTGCATCTTCTGGAGAACCATGCGAGGCATGCTGTCCCACAAGACCACACAGAGCCAGGCTGCCCTGGACCCACTCACGATGTTGGACGGGATCCCACCCCGTATGATAAGAAAAAGCGGATGGTGGTCCCTGCTGCCCTCAAGGTGGTGCGACTGAAACCCACACACCAAATTTGTCTACCTGGGCCGCCTAGCCCATGAGGTGGGCTGAAGTACCAGGCAGTGACAGCAACCCTGGAGAAGTGGAAGGAGAAGGCCAAAATCCGTTACAGGAGGAAGCAGCAGCTCCAGAGGCTGCGGAAACAGGCCGAGAAGAACTAGGAGACAAAGATCAACAAGCACACAGAGGCTCCAAAGACACGCGGACTCCGGGTCTGAGCCCAATAAAGACTTCGTCCTTTAATAAAACAAAACAAACAAACAATCCAGTATCTTATGACTAATTCCAGCCTCAAGCCAAGTAATACATTAAAATACAAATAAGCATTATGTTTGAAAGGTGTAGGAGAAAAAATAACCTTTTCAACAAGGTCTGAAACTTTGTCATAAACTTTGGAAAAGCTTTACAAATTATTCCTGCTATGGATATGTTACCGATGTCCTTCCAGAACTTGATTTAAGTATTAGCAAAACATTGTTTCTTTGTATGTTTATCAATTCCTTACTGCTCGTCACTAAATACTGCAAGCCCACCAAGTCAGATGGGGTTTCCAGCCTTCACGCCAGGGTTACCTTTGGGAGTGAGGATCACTGGACAACTTCTACTGTCACCTAGTAGTCCCATCTTGTTCTTGTCACATCCTTCAAAAAGCCTTTGGGCATTTAGCATACAGGACATCAAAATAATCCTACTTATTAACACTTCCTTTGTAATTATACCCCTATTTGAGTCAATAACCATAATCTAATTTCTAAAACTGTAGAGAGAAAGCACACATGCTGGCCCCAATAAGACCACATCCTGTCTCACCTGTGTCTCCACTCTGCCTTACACAATCCTCCTTTCCATGCCCGAGGGCACGTTTGCATTAAGAGCTGCAAATGAGCCCGTTTCCTTTATAGTTCATGATATATTGCTTTTCCTTATCTTAATAGTAATAACGTGGTTGTTGTAGTACATTTCAAAAGTAGAAAAACTATACATCTGAACACAAAAATTAACACTTATTCACCAACCAAAACAGTTTTGCTTTCATTTCTTCCAATATTTCTTCCAATAAATATATATATAAGTATACAGGTTTGTGTGCATATACAAACAGAACAGCAATGATAAGGTTTTATAACTAGCACATTTTCCCCCTTAATATTGTATCACAAGCATTTTTAGTAAAAATTCTTCCAGAACATAATTATAATAGTTAAATGCCATTTGATCATATGCCTATGTTTGAAATTTACTTGGTTTTTAAAACTCTCTGAAAGATATTTTCTCACCAGGGAATGTATGGATGTGCTTTATACAATTGATGTATGTATATGTATGGATTGTGATAAGAGTTGTATGAGTCCCTAATAAAATGTGAAAAAAAAAAGAAAAGAAAATGATTAGGGCAAAGAATGTACAGATGTGCTTTATACAATTGATGTATGTATATGTAAGGATTGTGATAAAAGTTGTATGAGCCCCTAATAAAACGTTTTAAAAAAAGAAAAAAAAAGGTATTTTCTCAGATATCTTTATCTTCATCTCTGATTCCTTCATCTCTGCTCGGATTCCTTCGTCAAGAAAAATCCCCAAAGAAGAATTACTATACTATAAGGTTCAAGTGTTCTATAGACCTGTACTTCAGATAAAACCCAACAAATAGCTCTCAGGGATATTACACCCACTTAGTTCGTCACAAATGTTCTCTTCTTACTCTGGTAGGATTTTTTTTTTAAATTTAACTCATATTTTCTTTTTTAAAGAGATTTTACTTATTGTTAATTAACCCTTAACTTTGGGGTCTAATATTGCTGTTCTAAGGTAATATGGAGTCATTTTAAACATTAATAAAATATTAAAGTTAATATATACTTTTTCTAAATTTCTAATATACTAAAAATCATTTCCAAGATCCTATTAACCTTTGAAATTCCATTTTCATTCCAATATATATGATGTATAATCGAATCTTTTCCTAAGATAAAGGAAAGCATGGTCACATCCATAGTATGTACATGTATATAAATGTGCTTGATACAACTGATGTATGAATTGTTACAAGAGCTGTAAGAACCCTCAATAACATGTTTAAAAACAAACAAACAAAAGATAAGTATTCTTACAGTAGCTTAAGGAAAAGTATACTGCTTAGACTTTATTCAAAAGGAGTAACATTTACCAAAAGTGCACATTTCATAATTGTGGTTCAGTTTTTTTCTTAAGTTCAGCGCTGGTCTACCTAACACACAGAATGCTATTACCAAATAGAGCAGCCATTCCACTGACAGTCTGCCTTCACTCGGGCTTTCCTTGTTTAAGCTTTATAGTATGATTAAAATAAACTTAATTCAAGCACGTGGTCTCAGCCTGGAGCATATGGACAAAATATAAACTAGCATAATACATTAAAGCATTTATAAACCGCTACTTTGCTATTATCAAATGATTTTCCCAAGATCTGCATTGTTTCTGTCGTCAAAGACTTGTCAAAATGTATGGTCTCTGGTGGGTTAGTGGGCTACACATTGAGCTGCTTACCCAAAAAAGGTCACCGGTCCCACCTCAGGAGAAAGTTGAAGCTGTCTGTTCTCAAAGAGATTCACAGTCTCAGAAACCCAACGGGGGCAATGCTACTATGTCCTGCAGGGTTGCTGGGAGTCAGAATCAGCTCAAGGGCAGTGACTTTTGAGCTTTTTTATGTGTACCAACTATTCCTGAGTGCTTACTGACTCCCACTGAATGAAAACAGGGATGAAACAAGAGTGGGACCAACCACCACATACTGATCTCACAGCACCTGGCAAGGAGCTGGTCACCTGGGAGATGCTTAGCACAGTCCTGTCGAAACAGGAACTGGGTGTGAAACACTAGGGACACTAGGATGAGCAGGACACCGCCCTTACCTTCAAAAAGCTCAGCCTTAATTGAAAGACAGAAAACAACTAACTACTAAATAACAACCAGTTCATTCTCTGTCTTCACTTACACACACAGCCTCCAAATCAAAGTGGCCATCCAGAAGGGAGTTAAAAAGAATGCAAAAAAGAAGGGTTTCCAAAGTAACTTACTTGCTGACTTCTTTGTACTGGGCTATCTCCTCAATATAAAGAAGGTCATGCAACCGTGACTGATAGTTGTTCTTAGTCAATGATTTGTCTAACACCGATTGGGTAAATAGCTGGTCAGCAGAGAGAGGAATTTGGTATCTGATAAGAAGACTCTTCTCCAAATCAGTAGTTTCATGAGGTTCAAAATCTATGATAGTCTTAGAAGAAGAATCCCAACGCTTGGCGGTGGTTAGGAGCTGTTGTCTTGCGTGCATCAGGTACTCGAGATCTAAATGGACACAAAAACACATCTGTAAAGGAGCCCAGTAATTGAAATTCCCTAATGACAGCACATTTTGCTAAGAGACTTAAAAACAAAATAACACAAAAAGTCACTAGACGAATCAGAAAAATATATTCTGAAATCTGGCTTTAACAACCGACTCCAGGCCCTCAATAAATAAATAAATAGACACACACATACATATATATATGTGTGTGTATATGTATATATATTTGATGTGAATGCTTCAGTCAAAAGAAACCTAGTCTGCAGAAAAGATAAAATAAATTTCTCCTTAGACAAACTCCATCAGATATTCACCTCTCTCCTTGCCTCACTAGAGAAAAGGAGAGATGGTCACCAAAATCTATTTGCATCGGGGTGGGGGTGGGGGATGTGGTAAAATCACCGTGAAACTATCTGAAATAAACTTGCTACAAATAACTCTTTTCGAACACATTCATGTACATCATGGTGAACACCACATAAACATGTCATGGAATTTGGAAAGCGGATTATTAGATGCAGTTAAGTTTAAATTTAACACCTTATCATTTGATTTCCCTTTTGACTCATTTTAAATTTGCACTACTTTTCAGTATTTTCTGCTTTCTTTCAATTGAGGTTTTTCTGTTTTACTTTGCTATTGTCGCTGGGTCTCATGGTGTGTTTTTCTGTATATGAAATCCAGGAGAGGTCAAGTTATAAAGACAGTGGTAACTGGATTAATGGTTTCTTGGACATATGATGAGAGTGTTGTGAGGATATGGGGAGCTGATAACAACTATACACAAACAAACACTTGAATTGGTATGTGTTGTGTTGTATTCTCAGAAACAAAATAGTTTTAAATGGTTGAAATTTAAAAAAAAAAAGTCATACAATTATCCACTCAAATGCAACTTCAGAAAGATCCAGTCTAGTCTCGGTGAAATTATCCCGCAAATAGGGCACCATGCTGAATGACAATCCCAAATTCAGGTAACTCTGAAAAATAAGGGCTGAACTCACTAGATTTTAAACTCTGAGCACTGGATAGGCTCACTCTGTCTACGGTGTATGTTACTTTTCTACTGGGTATAACCCAGACACTGACATAAAGGGAACTGAAAGACTAGGGAAAAGGGAGTTGAGGAGAAGGGTGTGTGACTGATTCATTAGCCAAAATATCCTGGTTTAATATTACAACATAAATTGGAAAAGTGGTTTGACAGCTCAGTTGAAATTTTAGGCAGACAGCTTTTTTAGAGGTTTAGCCAAAGATCAATTAAGTCTCCAAAAACCAAAAATAAGTTACCTTATGCTAACACATGTAATGAGAACAAAATGCATCTTCCTTAATGAGAGCTTCTATTTAGAAATGTTGTATTTATATTACATAGGTAACCATCAAGAGAAATTTCTCTGAAGGGAGACGTCGGACAGGGCATCATATGACAAAATAATAACTTATAAATTATCAAGGGTTCATGAGGGAGGGAGAGCGAGGAGTGGGGGAGAAAAATGAGAAGCTGATCCCAGGGGCTTAAGTGACGAGCAAATGTTTTGAGAATGATGAGGGCAATGAATGTACAAATGTGCTTTGCACAATTGATGTATGTATGGATTGTGATAAGAGTTGTATGAGCCCCTAATAAAATGATTTTTAAAAAGAAGCCAAATCAAAAAATGAGAAATTTTTCTTTAGCAAAATATTAAAAGATAATGGTCCTAATTTCCGACCCTTGTTTCTTGAAGAGATAGTTTTGTTATCATAAACTGCAAATAACATAAATCTGACTACTGTCATCGTCAGGATGCAAAGAAGGACCGCTTCCGAAGGACCCGCAGGTTGAAACCCTCGGGACAACAAGGAAGCGATCCTCCTATTCTGGGCTAGAAGCACTCACGTTTTTCGGAAGCAGTCCCATGTACTACTGCATTTGTTTTTCTCATCTTACCTAGACAGATGCAGGATTCAGACTCTGATTTTACAGGACTTTTAACACTGTCTTTAGTGATTTCAAAGGGTAGCACAATTTCAAAGCAATGATCAAGTAATGTTAATTTTTATTCCTTTCCCCTCTCCATACCCCCATAAGCACAGTGCAGGGGAAGGGGTGAGTTGAGAGGAACAGAAAGGAGGATGTTGAGGGAGGAAGAAGTCCCTGTGCACCAGCATCAAAGTCTACCCATGACTGCTGATCTAAGTCATCGAGTCGTGTCCAAAATAAGCTGTGGTCAATGACTGAGAATTTACAGGTGTTCTGTAAAAAAATCTTCTTTGACTACTTCATCCGAATTAGATTAACATCTGCCTCCAATCTTCTTACTTGTAAGAAGCAATCTGTCTACCTGTTTAACTGCCCAACTAACGTGGTGACATAATCGGTCACGTGTTGGGCTGGTAACAGAAAGTTGGCGGTTCAAACCACCAGCTGCTCTGAGGGAGAAAGCTGAGACTTTCTGCTCCTGGAAAGAGTTACCAACCCAGAAAGCACAGGAGATGCTGGCCTCTGTCCTACGGGGTCACTAGGAGTTAGACTCAGCTCAACATACAGTCCTTATGGGTGGTTTGGTCTGGAGAGGAAAGAAGAGTGAGTGTAGCTTGCGGAGAAACAGGCAGGACCACCTCACTACACCCGCACCCGCTGAGTCTGGCACCAGACAAAGCTCAGCCTCAGCACGCACCGCTCTTCAACACGCAGCAGGGTAAAAGGACAGCACTCTGAGTTGAGGGAAAACGAGCAAGTTAGGACCAACATTCATAAAACCAGTCAGAGAGAGTTTAACACAGACTTACTAAGTCCTTCAACATCAAATCTCCAAGTCAAATAGCCAGAAACTGTTAACCTACAGAACTTGCTGGCCTGAGGATAGGCTGAAATTATAAAAACTGTTGGAGATTCAAAAGACAAAGCTCAAGATAAACACATGAAGTTAATCTTCTGAAGCTAACACAGGACTAGTCCTGCAGATTGCAACAACTAGTCTAATGAAGAGACATTTCCCAACTCCCTTGCCCTTCTGACAACTGAGATTCGTCTGCTTGTCTTCAGACACCCAGCTACTAGTCTCAGGAAGACAAATACAAAGGGCTTGTTTCAGTTTGCAGTGTGCACCACAGCAAACTTGGAACATATCTCCAATAGGATCTTAGAGCTGATATAAAGAAACTGAGGGAGGAAAAGACCGGGAGAGTACAAATACTATGTTCTCTATGCCCAGCACAGAAGCTGGCGCATAAAAGCAGGGCTATAAATTTGTATTAATTATGGAATTTTTTTAAAACAGCTATGTTTATCTAAGACTTAAAGGGAATGAGAGGATATGCATTCTCTTTCCAAAATCAAACACCACACTTTTTCTGAAAAATTATTAAGTCGATACCTTTACAAGTCTTAACGGTCTACACTAAGAATAAATTAAAATCTACAAGGAACCCTATCCTACGCCCTCAGCTACCCCCTTCTGTACCCTTCCTTTCACCAGGACTGCTCACAGACACAGGATGACCGCCTCTTGCTTGCTGGTGTGAAAGCCTCTTGCTTGCTGGTGCTTCCTGTCGTTACTGTGCAGCTCGGCAAAGAGGCTAATCAGAGGGGTAAACCGGGGGCCATCATTCTTCCTTCAGGCTTCTACTTGCTTATGCTTATCTTTTTAGGAAAACACAATTTCTTAAAATCTATTTTTCCTATGACTTTTATGCTAAAAGCATAAATCACTATGTTGGAAATAAATATATATCTATATGCTCTTAACTTAACAAACAACTCGGGGAGTTTAGGGTCATCTTTAAAATCTTACAAAGCTTTAATGCTAATGTTAACATACTCTGCTAGAATCAAAATGAAGAAATGTATAACATCAAATTTTCATATTCAAGCAGAAAAAATAATTTTCCAACACCCAGCTTCCAGATCTTAAAAGAAGAATTATAAAAGAATTGTTTTATCTGATCTTTGTCACCTATTTTTGAGAGGCATATCTTTCATTAAAAAAAATTGTTTTTTCAAAATACATACGAGTGTCTTCTTCTGAACCTGAGCCTCACCAATGAGGGGAAACCCCAGAAAGAAAACAAAGTTAAGATGACACAGATTTCCAGAACAGTTTTCTGAACTGCCACAGAACTAGATTAGACAAATCTATTCACAGTCTAGAAGTAGAGAAGGTTGGATGCTTTCATCATGCTTTTTAAAGAGCTGCAGCAGAGTTTTTGTTTGTTTGATTTCCCTCCTCACTTCAAGTTTGAATTAATTGAAGTAAACCTTTAAAGTTCAATACTGAACATATGGAAGACCTACTACCTAAGTTGATCTGACATTTCAAAAGAAGTCATACATGACGAAACTAAGTAAAGTCCCACAATCTGAGCAGCTTGGCCAACGCCTTTACTAAGAGCCAAGAGCGTTTACCAAGAGGCCCTGTGAACTGCCTCCCGGGAAGAAAACCAGCACGCAGCATTTCCATCATCTGTCAAACCCACGCATTCATGTCTCAGAACCCAGGTTAGGAAACACTAAATCAATAGAAAGTCAAGCCTGGACCAATCTTGCAACCGTAGAAATGAACTCTGTAGCCAGCACCAATTTAAAGTCAAAAACTTGCTTATGTAGCAAACAGCCAATCAAGTGGACAAACTGAAAACCGCAGTTCCCATTCAAATTCCATTTCACACCATCACTAAGCTTCCTTATGAATGTAACAACTACATTATATTGCTATCGTTTGTAATGGTATCAAAATTGTATAGAAACATGGTAGAGACCAAATCTAATTCAATTCAATTCAACTGTACCTGTGACAGGACTGGGTTAATTCCAGGCCAGGGAAGACCAAAGAAAGGCTTGGTTGGCTGAGGCTGGAGGTGAAATGAACTAGGCTGTCACACTGTCACCAATTAAACAGAGTACTTATCTTGCTCTCAATGTCTCTGAATGGGGCTCACACAAAATGATACAAAGTAGAGGGCACTGACATTTTACATATTTACTGCTGCAGACTGTTACATAACGGAGTGATTTCATATAAAATTTTTTGCCCTCAAACTTTTTACTGACAAGAACTTTGCTGTAATAATCAAAATCACACAGAAGCAGAACAAGTATTACACTGTTTATATCCTACATTTACTTACCTAAAATTCTATTAAGACTGTACACAACAATATTGAAACAAATGTAGTCAAATAAAAATGCCTAAGAGGACATAAACAATAAGCCATTAAATGTCATCAATTTTAAGAAGGTAAAAAATGATCAAAGGTAGAATTAAAAATTAGCCTAACAGGTCAGCTAATGCAAGCAATAACCAAAAGAAGGCCTGCCACAGGCCGGTCAGCTGGCCTAATCCTAGATTGACAATTTTTTTTTCTTTTTATAATGCTAAAAATCTATCAGAAAATATATTTGGCGGAGACACAGTGTGGGAATTGCACCTGACCTGATCCCACCACACCGAGGCAAATCACTGGGGGAGTGCAGCGGAACAGCAAGGGAATGGAGTGGCAAGGTCCCCAGGGAATGCTGAAAGTGGACTTTGGGGCCAGGGCGTGGTGCCCCAACAGACTGGACTGGAAAACGCTCCTAAGGGCCAGCAAACGATCCCTGAACTAACTACAAGCTTTTCTCTTGTGAAAAAAAAAAGAAAAGAAAATATATTTGGTATATTATATCTTGTTCTCTTGAAATATTCTTTTGTTCAGTTGTTAATAAATCTTAATATGTGAAATTGCTTTAATGTTTCCAAAGTAGGTCAATACAATGCCTGCTTGCTTGTTATCGATTCTTTTCCATGACCTAAGTAAGTAGCGTCAAAATGAGACGAGGATCTCAAACTGCAGAGGTCACTGAACAAAGACGCAGTAGCGGCTCCTTAAGAGAGGGCATCCCAGGGACTTGGAGACAGTGCCTGGAGAAGGGCATCATGTTGGTAATAGTCGAGGGGCAGGGGAAAAGAGGGAGACGCTCCACAAGACGGACTGACACCGTGGCTGTAACGATGGGCATAAACACAGCAGTAATTAGGAGGCTGGAGAAGGACCGAGTGTCCCGGTCTGTTGTACAAAGGGTCATTTTGAGTTGGAACTGAACAAAATATAAAATGTATTGTGCTTTCAAAGTGATACATTATAAGTATCAAAAATGATACACTACTTCTCTCAGTTACAAGGCTGACACCTTCTCCATACAGATATCTACCTTCTCATTGACTTGACTATCTCATTATCTGCTATTTGACATTTGTGGTAATTTTTGAAAAGTTCTAAGGCAGCATCTCCAACGGTCCAGGCCCTATGCAGGGCAACATCCAAGCCCAGGGCGCCTCCATGAGCCACCAGGGCAATATACCAGAGGCCCCAGTGACCACTGAGCTACACAAGGGCGACAGGATGCCTTCTCCCATTTGTCCACAATGTCTGGGATCAGCCACAGGGCGCTAGCAGGCTGCAGAGGTCACAGGTGGACAGGAGAGGTGGAAGGAAGGTGATGAACAACACCCCACCCACCCCCTTCAACTCCCACTGGCTCTATGGTGATGAGGAAGACACGCTAGGGGAAGGAGTCTGCCATGCCGCACACATTCTGAGATGTACCTGGGAGCCCCTGACAGGCAGTAAGCAAGTCAGTAAGAGAGGGGAGGACACCAGGCCTAATGACAGGCACAGCCACGCCTTGTTTAACACCCATTTCCCATAATGGCACGGTCTTTAGTCTCACCACGTCTAAAAGTGAGGAGTGGGTGTATTGTATACCTAAAAATGCGGAAGAGCATTAAGGAAAGAGCATCAAGGAAGAGCTGGCATCTGCGGCACCATCAATCCTCAACTCCTTGGGGCTAGTTTGGTAGTAATTCTCCTACAGTGCAAAGCTGAGGCAATGCAAAAGAGACCAAATGTACCAAGTCTAAAATGTCCACTTTATGGCTCTTTTCAAAAATATTTGCCAACTTTTATACTAGTAGATATAAGCCAAGTACTTTATGTTATCAACCATCCTATTGATTTGACTATGGAAATCAATTTATTCTCATTCCAAATAGTCCTGAAAGTACAAAAATAAAAAATATATCAGAACAAAAACAGGTAAAAGCAGTTAGAGTAAGTAGAAAACAGGAGTAAAATGTAGTACGGGTGATTTCAACACAGAATTGGTAAATTTAGGTCCCAGCGTTGTTTTGACCTTACTAGCTGCTAAAGTAAAGAGACAGCAGCTACTCACGATGTACCTACAGTAAAATAACGGCACTTATTCACGAAAAAGACGACTCCTCCTGGGTTCTCTCTCATAAATGGAACACTGTGCACATTGGGAAAAAGCTCTCCACAGACGGCTACTTACAGCCAGCGCAAAATAGGTTCATACAGCCGTGCTATGTGAAGTGCTGATGTTAAATATTCAGCTAAGCATCTGTAAATCTAACCAAGAGCCAAAGAAATGCAGGCTAGCAAACCTTGAGTTATTACAGCCAATTAATGTAGCCCTTCCAGACAATCCCTAATGTGATACATTACAACTCCGGTCTTCACACGCCTGTGGCTGTGGTCCCATTGTGGAGGGCAGTATCTGCTAACAGGAACAGGATGAGATGGAGACCTGACCTTGTAGAGGGTGTGCCGGCGTCAGGCCACACTCTTGGTCTAATGGTGATCTTGGTTACTGTTACTTGTAATGAATGTAAGGAATGATTTGCAACAGCTGAGAGGAGAAATGCTGCTTCTGGCGTGGCCTGGGGAAAAGCCTGGCTGATTAAGATTGGGAAGAGGCCAGTGCCTACAGGAAACTTACTGCCAAAAGCCCAGGTCATTTGTGCATATGTAAGAGACAGTCCAGGGTGGAGAATAGATTATTATATTTCGGTACAATTTAAAATGTGAAGGGTTATATGTTAATTTGATTGCACTATTGATATACAAGGTAACTTCCACCAAATGATTCTTCCCTGACTAGGTCAGGTAAAAGGGTGGAGGATTTACCTATAACTATGAACAGGCTTCCCTGTAATGTCATCCTGCTGAGTATAAAATGAGCCCTCCAGGAAGCAGACTAGAATCTTATCAATGGCAAGAGCCAGGAGTGGAACACGTCTTCTCATCCCTACCTGACCTTCAGATTTGGGACTGAACAGTATCCATCACCATGTGAGACCTTTCCTCAAACTTTAGTGCATTTCTGTGGGATGCTGCAACGATTTGGAGAACCCGGAAATGGGCAGGAATATACTCAAGGGAGGAGAGGGGGTGGGAAATAGCTGGAAAGCACCATGGGAAGAGTCAGGCATTTGAGCCATCATCAATCCCCGACTCCTCGGAACTAGTTTGGTATTAATTCTCCTACAGCCCTTTCCAGCATAAAATGTAGGCATAGTCAACAGTATGACAATGCACACAGTATTCATCCACTTCTGCAGGCACTTACTTGTCACAGAGCTACCTCCAAAAGCACACACAGCTGGTCCTGTAAGGCACCTTGGCTTCCTTTACACTGGTGAATGTACACAACTGACTTACCAAGACTTGTACAGAAAACTTGTCCATTCGCTTTTAGCAGCAAAGTTAATATGGAAAGTCAACATATGGACATGGAACTAATACAGTTGTCTCTACAATTACCATTCAGATGATTTTTCTACCCAAATACTTTAAAATGTTACTGTGTTAAAATCCTCTTCCTTGGAAAATGACATCGGTAGACCCAAGCAGACCTGATCAGCAGTATGGGAAGCACAAGATGAGCTTTGCTTGATGACTGAAAGATGTGAACCACAATAAGCCTGTTACAGAATAGCCAAATCCATGAACTTGGGACGAGTGCCTTTATTGTCCCCTCCCTATCCATAGACTGTTTAGAAGTCACGGTACGTTTCAATGTGTCTATTAAGGTACCTTTAATACACTGTGTCAGAGGAAAGATTTCAATATTACCTTCTGTAGAAGCTGCATCAATCATTACTCTTTGCATAAGAACCGGTTCCGATCCAAAGTCGAAAACGATGGTTTGACGAAAAGTTCCAAATATCTCTGTGTTGAATGCTATCCCGACTTTATACACATAATGATCTAGTCCATTCTGGGCCATCTTCCCTCCTATCCATTCTTGGCAGTTCTCTGGGACGTCTTGTGACACCTGGGTAGTACTATCTCCAGCAGATATTGCAACGATACTAAAATGAGGGCGATGAGCATCATAAAGTAATGCCACACGATACAGCATTCTTGCAGGCTACAAGGAAATTTAAATAATCCATTGACTACAAAGGGGATAAAAATCCAATTGCAGTTGGGCTCAATAAAAATATTACCTAAGGGACTTTTATTTTGCCCCTATTTCTAAAATAATATGCTAAAAATATAGTTGTGTGCATAATCCACCAAAAAACCATCAGTTGTCAAAATGACGTATGTATGACACATTACTAGCTTGCCTACTTTCTGGGATGTGGTCATCTTTCTGTGGCAAAAACTACCACCCTGTGTGACCAGCAGCCTCCAACTTTCCATCTGCCTAGCCTAAAGAGCTTAATCAAAGCTCAATTTAGGCAAGAAATTGTCATCAGAGGCAGCAACCCCTGAAGGCACTGGAATGGGTTTAAGTCTAAAAGTTCCCAGAATTTTCACCCCTAGAAGCGAATGGCAGAGTGGATGAAATGGCCAGGAAAATTTGACAAACTCAACCACTGTTCATGCTCCCAGGAACTTTTGACTTACCTTCATCCTTAAGCTTGAACATGATAATTTAATGTGGCAAGCACTGCAGGAAATGTCTCTTGCACTAAAAATCCACATCACAGGATTCAAGTAAATAGAAAAACTAGTTGTTGTTCTGCAAGCATCGTACACCTGCTGAATTACATGCCTTAATTTTCAGGTACATAAAAGTTACGAACCCTTGGCAAAAAGACTCATCATAAGTATCTTACACAGCTACGTAAGTCTTAGCTCCAAGTCTAGTCATAAGAATGTGTTTTGAATGATCCGAATACAGAAATACACTTTAGAACAATACAGAATCTACATACAATGGACGTATTTCAAGATATTATTGCCAATTTTTTATGGTTTCGCAACTGTTTGTCCAAACTCCTAAAATCATAGCCAGAGTGAATCTTTTTTCCCCCTCCTATTATTGCTCGTTTAACAGAGATCTGAAGGTCCAGAAAAGTTTCCAGAAAAGTCAACAATTAGCATGAGTGAACTGGCAGAAAATGCACACCTTGCAAGTGAGAGCAAAGGTCCACGTCTGGTGAGATCTCTTGGTGCTGACGGTAACCGACAGGCCAGGGTGATGCTCCACCTTCACTCCTTCAACACACTCACTAAGCTGGAAACAGAGAGGAATTAGTACTGGGTTCTTTCGACTGGACGCACAAACAAAAACCTGTCACATGCACTGTGAGAGAAATGGCAACACTGACAATGTGGTGGAGGACCTCGGCTGACAAGGTATTTGATATAAGCTCATTCTCTTGAGATTTTCGGGAAAAAGTAAAGTGAAAGCAAGGGGACCAAAGAAAACAATGGTGATAAATAGCCTGATGAAAACCAGGTAAGCTCTGCTCTTTAACAAACGGGTTTAATACCAGCTATGAAAAACAGCCTTTTAGCAAGAATCGGGTTCTTCAGACAGAGAGTAAGAGAACCAACCCAAACAGTGCACACCATAAAGCCACGATTCAAGCCAAGTTCATTGTTTAAAACAAACAAACACACGAAGAAAACACAGCTGATCTTCCTCACCACTTTCTCTGGAGACAATGAACTCATCCACTTCTCTATCAAGGTCTCCATGTAGCAGCTGCCTGAGAGCTGTCTGTTCTCGTTTTGCTGCTTTAGTTTTATCACCCGCGACGCATATCTTCCCTGCCATTCTGCTAGTTCTTCTTGGGAATGTGCTGAAGTACACTGGGCACCGTACCTACAGATGCCTTGCTCTAAAAACCTAAGTCGAACAGGAGAAACTGTTTGATCAGACACTCAAGAAATAAACTCCCAGTATTTTCCCTCTGGCTCTTCAATAACAAAAGCAAAACATGCTCTCCTGAAAAGTTGTATTTGTCACATTATTTTGTACAAAGGGAGGAGAAGAGGTTCAGAAAATATTTACAAATAGTTGGTCAAAAGCAAAAACTCCTCATTGGAATTAGGGATCAATCCTAAACCAGATTATATTCATGACCCTCCCCGAAAAAATATAATTGAAAAAGTATTCTTCCTTTGTGTGGTAACAATCAACTAGACAATTCCTCTTAGAGCAGAATTTTTATAAAGCAACACTGACATCAAGTGGCTTAGTTGCTCCAGCACAGGTACCCCTACTTCTCAAAACGACACGCCCTACAGGGAACTTTCAATGTGCTGAACACTTTATTCTAGAAAAACAAAAACTATTATTAAACTATCCATTTATTACGGTGTCTACAGTCACTCCTCAAATCTAGTGCTACTTGCCCCTTTATAGCTATTATCTGTATTTCAGGGAAAATATTAATTTCTTTGAAATGTTTAAAAAGTTTACAATGTTTATATTAAGGTATAATTTATTCAGTCATATGTTTTAAAATATTTATTTTAAGGGATATAAAGTTAATGATTTCCTCAAAATCTGTGGCTCAGAAAATTTTATCAATTCAGTGGTTAAAACAGATAAAAGTACAAGATTTGAAGCAATGATTGAGAGAGGAAAATACCCTCAAAATGATGGGACGAAAGTTTCTAATCAATGAAAACATTAAAAATTGATGCAAAACCCTCCAAAAGAAATAACTAAAATAAACCTTATATATCAAAAACACGAGAGGGATAGTCATTTAAATATAAATTTTCAACTGGAATAGTCAAATACAAAATGAGCCACAGCACAATGTAAGGTATAAAACAGTTCTTTCACTACACATGAAAATAGGGGTGTATTTGCAGTCTTTCCTAATGATTCACAAAGGCTTGAAGGTAAATTATACTAGTAGGTCATTTTTTACTTCAGAAAACACTTTAAAATCGTGTGTTTTGTTATTCTTATTATGTCTTAATAAGCCAAGTATTTTTCTTTCTACTGTTTTGTTTTACATAACGTCCCTAAAAAAAGGGCACATGCTCCTATTTCCTCTTCACAGGACTGTGCTCTCCCTCTGCCACAAAATGCCACCAGGATTTTCACACTTACTATTCGGTTTCCTTACTTCTCCTCCAAATCAAAGTGAACACCCTCACTTTGCAGCCATCAAAGCTACGTTTAGAATTGCCTTAATTATCCATTAAGTTCAGAGTAAAACGAACTTATCTCTGACATCCTAAAAGGAACTGAAAGGCTAACCTTTTAAAATGTGACCTTAATTCTCTCACAGTACTTAATTGTTAAATTTTAAAATGTTAGTCATGCAGCCATACAGTTCCCATAAATTCTACATCAGGATCACGTGAAGATATATAGATTTCTCCCCCTGCCTGCCTCCCCCACCAAAACACACTCACATAATTTTGATATTTGTCTGTTTTATACATAAGATCATTTCAATTCTGAGCACCATAATCTAGGTAAATTTCCAAACAGCAACTATATTCAGTCACAGTAAAACAACTGGGATTAGACTTTTGAAGGAAGTCTTAACAATCTTCCTTTATTGAGGCCTTTGTTTGTAATTAAAAGGTTCACTATTGTGGCTTCGACTTTCGATCATGACCAGCTGCCTTGTTTTACACTGAAACCAGTTACTCCTCTGACATTTCCCTTTTCCTTCTTTCACATATTCTTCCCATTTGAATTATTACTTTTCCAAAAATAAAGGAAAATTATCCTTTGAACAATAGATATGCCATGGGTTTAAGAAAAAAATTCACATTACCTTTTACACAAAGTATATTCCTCGCTGCTTGTGATTCCCCTAGGTGGTGGGCGGAAATGCCAACCATTACAAGATCCTAGAGAGTAATTAGGATATAGTCTTATTTGAGGCCTGCTAGTGATTCTGATATTTTAAGGTGTACGAAATCCTAAAATCCCTCCACACACATCATTCCAGCTGATGTAAAATAGGACATGCCACACTTGCCCCTACCAAACATCATCTACCAATCAAATTAAAGTCAATTAACTACACTAAACATGGAAATTACTGAAGCAGTTACCCAGAAGTTAGCTGACCATTAATAACCCTTCCTCTTCCCCAGCAATTGGTAGACAGACGTCCCTGATAAACTAAAGGGGGATGTTGACACACTTGACATTTCTTAAGCAAGGGTTGTGTCTCCACTATGGAGTCTTTAAAGCCTAAGAAATGATTGTCACCTGGAGGAAAACCTTGTATGAAGAATTCCAATACTGATTAGTGAATGACAAAAAACCCCATGTTATCTATCACTCATGTTCCCTAGGTTTGTCTGACACATGTTTATTGTAAAAAGTAATCCTTTGTGGTAACTAATATCAACTTCAAAAAGCTGAATTCTGAGACTGGAGCTCAAAAATTGTGTTTATTACTTCAGAACAGTATGAATGAAAGCTTCCAAATGAGCCAGGGAGGCTAAAGCCTGAGAGAGAAGGTACTACACAGACAGGAGGACCTCACATGTATTTCCTCTTGGCTCACAAGTGAGGGGGTGGGTGGGGGGTGGTTCCAGCTGTTCTTCATTCCTTACTAACTACACAACATTGAGAAAAGGACTGGACCTAAGTCAACATCCATTTCATCTTCTAGAATACAGTGGAGAACAAGTCTGAGAAGCCAAGGCGTGTTGACTTGAAAGCCACAAGGGCAGCTCGCAGCATTTAGCAAGCACTCAATGGCTGTAGGTCGCTCCTCTTCCCTGCCCTCTGGTGAGAGAAGGGGAGATGACAAATGTAACTGTAATAGGAACAACTCCACTTAAGATGAGACGACATCCTCCTTCTAGAGCAGTGCTTCTCAGCCTTCCTAATGCTGCGACCCCTGAATACAGTTCATGTGGTGGTGACCCCCAAACATAAAATTATTTTCGTTGTTACCTCATAACTCTAATTTTGCTACTGTTATGAATCAGGCAACCCCTGTGAAAGGGTTGCTTGACCCCCCCCCCAAGGGGGTCATGACCCACAGGTTGAGAACTGCTGCTCTAGAGCTTGCTGAGAATAGATTTAAGTGAGGTCCTATGAGGAGGCAAGATGTGGTAGGGTCAGCATGTCCCAAAGTGGGCTCTGCTGCCTGGCCCATGGAGGGTCCTGGAGCAACTGGGGAGGGGTGGGGTAGGCTGTAAAAGCGATAACTATACTTTGACCTGGATGACAGGCTACAGCAGAAACGTTTTTAATTGCCAGAGGGGGCATTGGGTGAATTTTTAAAAAGGGGGAGCAGTATACCAAGTAATTTGGGAAACCATGGACTAGATGAGCCCCTGGAGTTACCTACTACCTCTACTACTCATTCCACTACTCTCTGAAAAAGGGCCAGGGAGAAAGGTGTCCTCATTTACACCTCATTTCTGAAAATTCTTCGGAAAAGATTCGTGCTTCCATTTCCACCTGTATCTTCTCTAACTCAGCATATTTCTTCCCCCAAACCAGTCTTTTAAAAAGCCAGAAATGGGAGCTACAAAGGGTTAGAGTCCGCACTTACCCTCTTCTAAGTCTTCCACGTGATATCCAGAGAGGACGTTACTCGTTGCTGTCTGCAATTTTTCAAATGAAAGACATTTTAAAATTAAGAACTGATGGGGAATTAAGCTTGGGCGTTTCCAACATTAAACATTCTTTTTAACTGTGGTTAATGCATATTAAAAAAAATTTTAATTTCATAAACAGAATTCTATTGAAAACAGGTTTTCCCTTCCTTTTGCTCTGGTTGGTGTTTTGTGTTGCTTACATATGGAAAAGAAGTACTGGTGGGCTCCACCTTTAAAACAAACAGATCCTAAACACAACCACCACCTGATTGACAGAGGGATCATTTAGAGTCCTGAAATCTATAAAGGCAGCACCTTTCATTCACATATGTATTCATTTTCTTCAGAACCCCCTCACCCCCCACAACCAAGAATGACCAGATGGAAAGGTGCCTTGTCCCCAACACAGAATAGAGCACCATGAAACTGGGGCCTGGGAGCACTTCCAGGAACCAGCCCATAGCTGGGGATCCACTCTCTCAGCATCCTGACTTTCTTGTTTCCTTCACTGCAGAAGCGGCCCCAGTCTGTCCCTTCAGCTCTAACTCTGTCCTAAGCACCCAGCACTGGTGTCAACAGGCTGTGGCATTTTCTGCTAACCTTTCAGGAACACTTCACAAGCAGGCTATTCTAGTGATTGTAGGGCTTGGTTGACAACAGTTGGCAATCTACCATATATACTCGAGTATAAGCCGACCCGAATATTAGCCAAGGCACATAATTTTACCACAAAAACTACATTCAGAGAACAACATGGCTGGCCCTACTATGAGACATGATGCCCCTCAGTGACTAAGGGCGATACAGGGGACAGCACCGGAGACACAGTGTGGGAATTGCACCTGACCTGATCCCACCACACCTAGGCAGAGCACTGGGGGAGTGCAGCGGAACAGCAAGGGAATGGAGTGGCAAGGTCCCCAGGGAATGCTGAAAGTGGACTTTGGGGCCAGGGCGTGGTGCCCCAACAGACTGGACTGGAAAACGCTCCTAAGGGCCAGCAAAGATCCCTGAACTAACTACAAGTTTTCTCTTGTGAACTGTTTTGTTCTGTTCTTTTTCAGTGGTTTGTTTTGGTTGTTTTGTTGTCTGGTTGTATACTGTTGCTTTGTGTTCCTCTGTCTAGTTTTCGTGCATGTTAGTGACTCCACAGGTCTGTCTGAATAGGACAGGCTGGATGAACTATCTGGATGAAAAACAACGGGACCGACAGTTCCGGGGTGACTTGGGGTGGGGGGTAGGGGGGGGTAAGGAAGTGGTGTTAACAAACCCAGGGACAAGGGAAAAACATGGGACCCCAAAGGGTAGAGAAGGGGGAGTGGCAGGCCTGGTGGGAAATGATCAAGGGTAAGGTTGCTTAGAGAAGAGGTATACTCTAGCCCAGGTGGCGATGAAGCATGGTAGTAGGGCAGGAGAAAAGTCAAGGGAGATGGAGGAAAGAGCTAGGAGTCAAAGGGCATTCATGGAGGTCTAGACAAAGACCTGTACATGCAAATATATATAGGAGGTTGGGGAAATAGATCTTTGTGTCGATATTTATAGGTCAAGTATTAAGGTGGCGGAAGGACCTTGGGCCTCTACTCAAACACTCCCTCTATGCATGAATACCTTCTTTTATTAAATTGGAACTCTATGATGCTCACTCTCCCGACACAACGGCTGGAGCCAAAGTGGGTGAACAAGTAAATGTGGTGAAGAAAGCTGATGGTGCCCGGCTATCAAAAGAGATAGTGACTGGGGTCTTAAAGGCTTGAAGATAAACAAGCGGCCATCTAGCTCAGAAGCAACAAAGTCCACATGGAAGAACACACCAGCCTGTGTGATCGAGTGGTCCCAAAGGGATCAGTTACCAGGCATCAAAGAACAAAAAATCATATCATTGACTGCACACCTCCATGATAGGATCGCTGAAGACAAATGGGTGCACAAGCAAATGTGGTGAAGAAAGCTGATGGTGCCCGGCTATCAAAAGAGATAGTGTCTGGGGTCTTAAAGGCTTGAAGATAAACAAGCGGCCATCTCGCTCAGAAACAAATAAGCCCACATGGCAGAAGCACACCGGCCAGTGCGATCACGAGGTGCCCAAGGGACCAGATATAAGGCATCATGCAAAAAAAAAAAAAAAAAGATATAAGTGTGTGTATGTATGTGTATTTATGTGTATATGTATATATGTATGTGTATATATATATTATATTAAATGAAGGGGGAAGTGCAGAGTGGAGACCCAAGGCCCAAGTGTCGGCCAATGGAGATCCCCTCATAGAGGGGCTTAGGAGAGGAGATGGGTTAATTAGGGTGTGAGGTAGTATCGATGAAGAACACAGCTTTCCCCCAGATCCTGGATGCTTCCTCCCCCCAACTACCATGATCCAAATTCTACCTTGCAGGGCTGGATAGGACAGAGGCTGTACACTGGTACATATGAGGGTTGGAGATACAGGGAATCCAGGGTGGATGATACCTCCAGGACCAAGGGCGTGAGGGACGATGCTGGGAGAGTAGAGGGTGAGTGGGTTGGAAAGGGGGAACTGATTACAAGGAGCCACATGTGACCTCTTCCCTGGGAGAGGGACAGCAGAGAAGGGGGGAAGGGAGACCCCGAATAGGGCAAGATATGACAAAATAACGAGGTATAAATTACCAAGGGCATATGAGGGAGGGGGGAAAAGGGAGGGAGGGGGGGGGGAAAGAGGACCTGATGCAAGGGGCTTAAGTGGAGAGCAAATGCCTTGAGAATGATTGGGACAGGGAATGTATGGGTGTGCTTTATACAATTGATGTATGTATATGTATGGATTGTGGTAAGAGTTGTTGGAGTCCCTAATAAAATGTAAAAGAAGAAAAGAGAAAAAAATGATTAGGGCAAAGACTGTACAGATGTGCTTTATACAATTGATGTATGTATATGTATGAACTGTGAAAAGAATTGTATCAGCCCCAATAAATTGTTAAAAAAAAAAAAAAAACTACATTCAAAATGTGCTGGAAAACTCGGCTTATACACGACTACATACGGTATTTAGGCATTTCTGCCCTAGGCAGAGTAGAGGGCATAAAATAGATGCTCAGAAATGTTTAATGAACGATTATCATTCAAGCACTTCAAACACAATACATCCAAAACAGAAATGATCAATCGTACCCCAAGCCTGAGCCTCCTCTGGCTGTCATCTCAAGCCAATGAATTCACCTTTCCAGAGATGGCCAGACTGAAATTTTGAAAGTCACCTTGAACTCTTCCCTCTTCTTGCCTTGTCTCCTATTGTAGCCTCCATCAGTCACTGCTCAGGTTACGGTCGTCATTACCATGAACTAACTGGCTATGTGCCAGTCATCCCCTGTACCAAGTCATCTCGGGGAATTTATTTAGCACTCTCTTATCTTTAGGAGCCCCTGTGGATTGCTAACCACAAGGTCAGTGGTTTAAACCCACTAGCCACTCCATGGAAGAAAGATGAGGCTGTCAGCTCCCATAAAAACCTACAGCCTCAGAAACCCTTCAAAGGGTTGCCATGAGTCAAAATCAACTTGGTGGCAGTGGGTTTTTGTGTGCTATTACCATCCTTTAAAACTCACTCCTGCCTCTCCGGTTCCCCACCCCTAGCTCCCAGTGTTCATTTCACGTGTCCAGCTAACTTCCATCACGGCACCTACTGCCCACATGCTGCCCTGTGTCCTTACCAGTTGCGTGTGCATCTAGCTGTCCCACCAGTCTGTTTTCCCCGAATGATAGTCTCAGCTTTCCAAAACTCACAGAACCTTGATAAGCAGAGATGCTCAGGAAATGCTGAACGGAATCAGGAGGAAAGGCCTACCAAGATAGGACCCAGACAGTCGTCTACAAGAGCAATCAAGTTGTGTAAATGCTGCTTGGGTATAACCAATTCAACAGCAATGTCAAGAGATGATTTCAACTGATGACTTGTACACTCTAGGTTGGGCTGGACCTAAATCCCTGCCACACTGCTTCTACAGGAAAAGGTTATGATTCTTGGTCATGCTACTTACTAATAAATGGCAACCATGCAGCCCTTTCTTTTTGCAAAGTGAGGAAATGATCATAAGAAGATATAAGATAGCAATCAGGAGCCATTGCTCACAGGGTAAGGATCCCATGCCTCATTCAAAAGAAAATGACTCATGGAAATCTGTTGATCCTGCACGCCAATCCTAATAGTCAGGGGCCCAAATGAGCCTTATAAGCTTAAAGTGTCTCCTCTTTAAAACGTTGGGAAATGTAACAAACCTTCAAGAACAAAGAAGAGGGCATAACATGTTGTGAACAGAACAGACAACCCCAGCTATGTGGAACTGCTTCCTGAAGGAGGAAACAAATGGTGGGCTGCCCTGCAGCCGTGCTCACACTGTGCTGCTTCTCAGGCTCGTGGCACCTGGCTGCCCCTGTCCCCGGGACAGGCGGTGTCAGGGTGTTAACTGGGTAGCTACTGTGACGTTTAAGTACCAGGTGCTTTTTGGTTTGGGTTTTGGGAGGTGTGTTTGTACATCTTATTTCTGTGCCCAGAAGGCCAAGAAGAAAAGGTTTTCTGTTTTCTCTGATGCCTGCGGGAAGAGCAGCCTACCATCGTGGTGCCAGAGTCCTTACAAAGTCCCAGTGACAGCTACGGATGACGCTGCTGTCCGCTTCACCGAATGAGAACTGCTGCGCCTGCCGTCATTACACAGCTTCCCCGCCTGTCTTCACCCTCCAGCACTAGAGCTAATCATTAGTTAAGGGCCAGCTCAGCCTGGTCTTCAAATAACAATTTGTCACTATTATTAAATGTGCTCTGTATAATAACAGAAGTAGTATATTGTTTGTTAGCTGTTTCTGGAGTTGTGTTTTTTAACAGTGCCAGTTCACTAACCAGGAAGACGACTACTCTGGTTACAAAAAACAGAAATTACTAACAAAACTTAAGTCACTTCTTCCAAAAGCATAGCTGCAAAATAAGCGTCTAGTGATATTTCTGCCCCGACATGTAAGTAACACCATAAATAAACAAAATAAAAATGTTAACAAATTATTTGTGCACAATTGGATGGGACGTCTATGGTTCAATTAAAGCAATAAAAGAGAACAAAGCCAACATTTTCATAAAATACAAGGTCATTTTATTTTGGGTTCCATAAAGAAGTCTACAACATTTATAATTATCTTCCCTTCATGCCTTTAAAATTATATATATATGTAGGACAAAGAAAATGACTTCCAAGTTCATTAGCGCTCACCACTTCTTAGTAAACCAAAGGGAAATGACACTTTAAAACAACAGACAAAAAGCCCACCGCAGCAGTTTGTGTAGTCGTCCACAGCGGCCGTCTTCTCTGCTTGTTGTTGGTAGGAGCTGTGTTCCCCACCCTGTCTGTCTGGGAAGCTGCACCTCCATGGTCCGCAGCTCTTGACTGAACTGCTCCAAGTTATTCACCTTCACAGAAAGCTTATCCTTTTCCCTCATAGAACAGACCACAATTTGAATTATACCTACAGTTGTTTTGATCCCTGGTGACGAAGTGGGTTACACTGGGGCTGCTGACTATAAGGTCAGCAGCTTGAAACTACCAGTGAACTCTTTGGGAGAAAGAGGCTTTGTACTCCCATCAAGAGTCAGTCTCAGAAACTCACAGGGGCAATTCTACAATATCCTAGAAGGTCACTAAGGAGCGACATCAACTCCATAGCAGTGAGTTTGGTGTTTGGTGTCTGTCTCGCTCCAACAGGACAAGGACCAAGGGTGTCTTGCTTCAATGCTGAAGCCCAACAGGTCATGTCCGTGGAAATGTCTGTGAGCCTGTATGAGGAAGAGGGCTGTGAGGCACACACACAGTGATGGGCCTTGTAACGGCTGCCACTGCTCCTGCCTTCCCTGGGTCCACACACCGCACGGGAGCATGTTGCTGCTCACCACTTCCCCGGACACATCAGTCCTACTTACTGAAATTACTTGCTCCAACTCCGATTACTTGTTCCAAAATACATGGAAAGCTGGTAAAAAAAAAAAAAGCTGGTTTCTAATGACAAAAGTTTCTAACACTCAAATCAAACCAAACTCACTGCCATTCAGTCGATTCAGACTCATAGAGATCCTACAGGACATAGTAAAATTGTACCTGCGGGTTTCCTAGACTGTAACTCTTTATGGAAGAAGGCCTCTTCTTTCTCCCACAGAGCAGCTGGTGGTTTTGAACTGCTGGCCTGGGCATACCACCATCAGGGTTCCTTCTAACGGCCGGAAATCATTAATACCTACAGTTTCCCAATCATTCATTTGTTGGCCAGAGACACCTAACAAGAACTAGCAGCTGTGTGAGTAGTGAGTGCCTTTAAAATATCAGCAATATGAAACCAAATGGTCAAAAAAATACTCTCAAGCAAGATGAGAAGGAAAGGGAGCAGGGAAACTAGAGTAATGGAAATAGTACAAGCAGAATGGAATGAATGAGCACAAAGGCATCATATCATGGAAGAATGTGGAGAAACTGCTGAGAACCTAATTTACAATGAAATTTTTACCTTAAGCCCAACAAAATACTATTTTTAAAATAGCGCTATTAAGGACAGACGCCCCGAGAAGAGCACAGCCATGTTACAGGTAACAGCCAACACAAGAGGTTCACATCAGCAATCCCCACCTCAGAGCCCTGCTTTCTCAGCTGATGCTACAACCATTTTCCAATTTTAATGCACAGCATTATTAGGCAGATTGAGTTAAACTCTTTTCAAACCAACCCAAACTCACTGCCACCAAGTGACTTGGTGACTCATGGGACTCTGGAGGGCACAGTAGAACTGCCCCTGTGGGTTTCCAAGACTGTAACTCTTTATGGGAATAGAAAGCTTCATCTTTATCCCGCAGAGTGGTTCATGATTTCAAACTGCTGCACTTGTGGTTAGCAGGCCAAGGCATAACCCACTAGGCCGCCAGGGCTCCTGCTCTTTCCAACAGATGCACTGAAATTGTCTTACCTCTGTTTCGGTGAGAAGTGTTTTCAGCCTTGTCAAATCTTTTGTTACCATCCCATTCTGAATGGATGAATAAAAAAGAGAAAACCAATTAGTATATTGGCCCTTTGTTTCTAAAGGTTACCTATAAAACACAACGCTATCCTCACTACCATGCCCACCATCATTAGCAATGATAATAAAGGTACCAATCTATGGGAAAAGTTCAAGATTAATAGGACAAACTATAGTGCGCCCCTTCTGGTGAGTAAAACACTGAGTTCACTTTACACAACACAAACCCACTGCTATCGAATCCACACCAACTCATGGGAGTCTGTGGAGGGTTCCGGGGCCAAAAGCTTCACTGAAGCCATCAGCCTCCACGTCTGACAGCAGTTACCATTAATCCAACAGAACAGCCACAACAGCTGTCATGGTAAAGCAAAGTAGGATGAGAAAGGGAAAAATAACACTAAAACTTTGCAAACCTTTCTTTCCTTAACCATAGTATCAGCAAAATGATCAACTCAAACCATGGGACTCAGGAAAACTCACATCAAAAGGATCATGGCCCTTAAAGAGGGTCATCAAGAGAGTCACTAATGACATTTGGAAGGAAAATGTACAAAATATTTCTTTTTCCCACTATTCAGATCTCACTTGAGATTTAAAAGCAAGTTACTTACTACTTTAAACTTCAAAACCCAAAAAGTAAACCTAAAATATGCCTCCATGATACAGAAAACTCCTTAAGCATAGAAATACCTTACTAAGGAAGAGATAGTCTTTATCAACTAGTTGAAACTATTTACTTAATTTTATTATATTGATTACCGCATGTACTCCTGTATAAGTCGAGTTTCCCAGCACATTTTTAATGCAGATTTTGTGGTAAAATTAGGTGCCTCAGCTGTTATTCAGGTCGGCTTATGCTTGAGAATATATGGTACATTATTTTAGATTTTAAATTTATTTGTAAATCTAGAAATTGTTAAATCAATTTAACAATCCAGTATCCATGAATGCCTCAGAAGATGACAATTCCTTTGAGACTGTTCAATATGCTGTACTCAACAAAGCACTAGATAGTTTAAGTTCTATATTTTGACCAAATATGTTTGTTTACAGTCAAAACGCATCAGATCTAGATTTCTGATCAGTTACGTGAATTCAGATTAACAGGGAGTTCACGCGGTGTACCATACACATCACTCTATTGCCATCATTTTTCACTGTATCTCCCCCAAAAGTCAGCGAACTTAATGACAATTACCAACTGGTGAAAAGGGTTGTATATGCTTTCTTCCAATATTTATAATTGACCAATTTTAAAGTTCCAAAAAGTATTCTTTTCCATTATCTCACCACCAACAACTCAAAAACTCTAGAAAACTAAATGCTATATGTAAAAAATTATCAAAAGTTCTTCAACAGAATTAAATCTATCATTCCATCAGAATGGTGACGAATGTTAACTTATAGGCATATCATCTTCAGGACCAAAAGTAATCCTTAGCTTAATAGATTTTAAAAATCATATGAAATAAATGGCTGAATTTTAGAAACCTAAAGGTCTCATCCACATGAGATTTTAAAAGATGAAAATATGTTCAGATTATGTTAAATTATATCTTTAATGAAAATCATTTATTTGAAATCCTTTTTTAAAAATGTTAAAGTCCCTATAGCAAGGCCATCTAAAAAAGTACAAGTTTGGACCTCTAATCATTTGGAGCAAAGAATGATGACGATCAAAGGTACATGGAAACCGCCCAGGACACTAATGGACCAGACGAGTATCAGTCTCCATGATCCTGAGAGCAAAAGTACTAGATGGGGCCTGGCAACCACTACCAACTGCTCGAAAAGAAACCACGTTAGAAAGTCATGAATAGAGAAGGGGAAATATGGAACAAACAAAATCTTAAAAGGACCCGGCTTACTGGTTGAATAGAAATTGGTGAAACTATGGGCAAGACTATGGCCCTTCATTACCCTCCAGGTCTAGAATGGAACTTAGCCCCCTCCCCACTGTGGCTTAGTTTCCAAACATTAGAAAGAAGAACAGGAACGCTAGTGAACTATCCCTTCCCTAAAACAACCAACCCTCAGATCAAAAGAGCAGCAAAATCCAGAGTTAGGAAAGGAGAGCCGGAAATGGAAACAGGGAGGAAGCGAGATACGGGATGTTACATTGTTGGGACTGCAATCCATGAGATGAAAAAAAATGTGCATGAGTTGTTGAAAGGATGACTGCTCTTCTTTACAACTTCACCACTTCACAATGAAAGTTGTGTGGTTTGAAACTGTAAGAATGCAGTGGTTAAACATCAGTTTATGCATAAGAATTTAAGTATCTCAAGACACTCAGCTCAAGAATTTCTCTATCTCAGAGGAGGAAATATGGGGAAACACACACACTGATTATTTTTTCTCATTGGATGTCTCAGGAGTCCAGTGTGAATCCATTTTCAGGCAAGCAAAATAGAACTCATCAACGTACCAGGGACTCTCCTGACAGCGACTTGGCAAGAATGCTGGACACCAGTTGGAGCTTCCCCTTCAGCTGCATGCAGCAAAGCACTGCCCGAAAGGCACCGTCTCCCTTGACCATTCCTTCACCCAACACTGTCACAAAGAACATTCACCATTAGCCATTGTTCTGGAGTATAATATTAACACATTATCACAAGCACAGCTTCTTATGCACTGAAAAAGAATACAAGTCCTGAAGGAAAGCAGTGGTGTTTAAGAACTGTCCAAGGCGTTCATGAGGCCAAAAAAAGGCGGTGCAATCAACAGAGCTAACTCACTCCACCAAAGCAGGGAGGATCACACCGCAATCACAGAGAGAATTCCCTTTACAGCTCTCTATCAGCTGTGTGTTCCGGGTAGGTGGAGGCTTTTACATTGCAGAGATACTAGCTGAATAAAGGTCTCACATTTGTGACAGTGGCACACGAGACATTGTACCATTAAGATGTCCAAGAAGAAAGAATGCAAATCTCCGCATTAGCTATTCCTACACAATCCAGAACTAGCCTTTATCAAAACCAGCAAAATTTCTAATCCAATTGTTTAATGGCCATAGAAAATGCTAACCAAATTGTTGGCAAGTGTTTGCGGATTTAATGCAATACAGTCACAGGAGCTGGCTCCCAACAGTACAGAATATACTAATTTTCATGCCGTGTCATTTGAGATGATTTCTCACAGCTACTGCTGATGGCTCAGCTAGTAGGGCAGTCAGTATCCTTCTCTTTACTGCTAAGTCCAAGATTCTATTATTAGCTTCCACACATTTTCGCTTCCTCGGCAAGAAAACAATTTGCTGAAAGGAAACATTTTGGATATAACATTTTCCCCCTAATTATTTCCAGGGAGAGATTTCTTATAAGCATTAGTATGACACATCGCATATTTAAAGTCCATTGAGTCTGTTGATATTATTATGGTTGTAATGAGGATGGCTTCCCATTATACTGTTCAACTTTTTATCACTCATACTCCATTACAGCAACACTCATAAAATCCTACATAAAAACAGCAAAGTTCACCACAAGCTCACCATTCAACTAATCAAACTGTTTCCAACTTAGTAATGTTCTCAATTTTTATCAATACATGACTTCAACTGATGTCAAATTAACAGTTTGTGTTCTGCTTTCTCACCCTCGGCACATTCATTACTTATCATTATTAGAGTGATGATATTTATCATGTTACTGGCTACATAATGCTTCGTTAAATGAGTACATTAGTTTATTATTTAACCATTACTTGTTCCAGAACAATTCTAACTTTACCTGTGAAAATTAACACTGCAATCAGCGGCTTCGCTTCTATGTCCTTTACTAAATCCAATCAAGTAAACGGAAAGTTGTGGGCTCTTTTCATGTAAGAAGGCTTGATTTATTCCATTACTTCTAGTTAGGGCTAACTTCTTGTCTCATTCCATCCACAATGCACATCGATCATCGATCTACTCAACCGTTATTGAAGAATTCTAGTAAGTAACTCCAATAAAGTATCATTAAAACTATTTTGAACATCTTATGAAGTTCCAGAGAAAACCGACATCTCCCTCAAATCTTAATATTCCTAAAACTCTTCAAATATGTCGTCTTGTCTCCCCAGCCCTCAGTTTGATCACCTGTGAACTAGGTCTATGGGCAAATACACTGTGAGGATCTAAGAGAAGGCAAGTAAAATGCTTTAAGAAAAATCGCAGTCCCTCCTAAGGTCCAGATCATCAGCATTTGCTAAGCCTATTTGCTCCACTGGAAGTGGCTACCTCATGGGGTTGTGATGCAGATTCACGCTGAGAATTAGATAAAGTGTCCAGCACAGATTCCTGCTTGAGAAAGCACTCCCGGATGTGACCTTCCTCTTCTGAAAATCACAAAGCAGCACCGAGAACTGCTAAGAACTACCCTAGTTCCTTTTCAGTTACTGGGATATTAAGAAACTCCTCATCACAGGCAGCAAATGCTCAGGGAAGTGAAAATAAAAACCAATCCAAGTGTAAATCAATCTCGGATGATTATGGCATGCTTGCTATTGTTGCTGGAGGCCAGCAAGTCGGCCCGACTCCACCTACAACCACATGGAGCTGCCTGGTCCTGAGCCATCTTCACAATTGTTGTGTGTGAGGCCACAGCTGCAGCCACAGTGTCCTTGAAGCACTTTGCCACCTGAGGGGCTCATCTTCTGGAACAACAGCCGATGCTTTTCATTAGGTTTTCAGTGACCAAACCTTCCAAAGCAGACAGCCTATTCCTTCTTCCCAGTCTACAAGCTCCACTAAAACCTGTTCACAGTGGGTGGCCCTGCTGGCATTTGAAATATTGGTGGCCTAGCTTCCTGCGTCAGAGCAACACACAAATCACCCTAATTCAGCAAATTCACAGACAAGTGGTAGGTAGCATGCTTCTCACAAAGCATTTTACAAACACCTTTCACCAATCTTTGTTGTGTATAAGGCATGTGCTGAATTTTGTTTTGCATACTTTTCCATTCATATGTGTTTGAATATCTCAATATTTAACAAAACTGTTTCCCTTCTCTCTTCTAGACAGGAGTACTGATGCACCTTCTTCCAAAAATTGCCTTTAAATGAAATTCAGTTTGCTCTAGGAGGATCCCACATGAAGAACCCTGGTATATGTGCACAAATGCATGTATGTACACACATACATACACACACTCAATTAATATAGACGAAGAGCTCCCTGTGACTGTCCCACACAAGAAAATTAAATTGCAATGCTGCCAATATGGCACCGTATTCTCTTTAGTATTTAGAAAATGCAAGAATGAAAACAAAGTATGGGCTCCTGCACCATTAAGTGTCTCAGATGTAACAAATGAACATGCCAAAAACATGGCATTCAAAATATGATCAATCTTGAGCAATTGTATTTTTAAAAACTAGTTCTTGCAGATAAATTCTCTCCCTCCAAGTAGCGGTAAGCTTCTACTGTAAGCCCAACACTGCTCCTAATAGAATCACTGCTTTCTGTGCACAGGGAGTTAGCCACAGGAGGACATCTACAAACTTCAGCTTGTTGCTGCATTTGAGTTACTTAATACCTTCTCTCTTTCATTCGTTAACCTCTCTCATTCTTAGTTCTTGCAGTATTTTTACACATTCAAAATATAAGTGTCTTACTTGGAGCATGTGGAACCAGAAACTAGTTAAAGGAGAATTCATTCAACTTCTTCAACAAAAATAAACTCATTTTGTGTTTTAGACTGGGGTATCAAAAAGAGAGGATTAACAATTAAAATGCAATTCTCCAGGCTTGCAACATGAAAGGTAATAATCTTAAAATACACTTAGCCTGTTAATATGCATGCGGCTGAGTGATTCCAACTCACAGCGACACTGTAGGACAGAGTACAGCGGCCCCACTGGGTCTGCGTGGATGGCATCTTTACAGGAACAGAAGGCTTCATCTTCCCCGAGGGGCAGCTGCAGCCGGCCAGTTCAAACAGCCCTTTAACATCCATGCTCCTTCCCACTGCACCAACAGGGCTTCTCAAGAGAAGCTTACAAGAATAGAAAATGCTGGGTATTGTTCTGTATTTCTTCAGTTACAAGACCATAACAGGAATTACTCTGACCTACTCTGCAGTTATAGCTAAAGTCTTTTAGCATAGGGCAAATCAAGGTATTTGTCCAAAATTATTTCAAACCAATTTTTTAAATTACCATTAAAATTGCATCCTTTGGTCACTAATAAAGGGAAATAACTCTCAGTAGTGTGTCAACAGCCTTTACACAGAGCACAAACAGCTGTTGCTGCTTTGGGGGACACCATGAGTTAGTTCAGGCTCATAGCAACCCCCAAATTTATTCCCAAAATTTGTGTTAACAATTATTCTTTCCATAGAACTCACAGGATGGGAGTCTCTCCATGTTAAAATTCACATTGCTTTTGCTACTTTTTCATTGTTCTTGCTGGTGCTGTCTAGTCAGCTCTGACTCATACTGCTCCTGTACACAACAGATTAAAACTCATCCTTACAATTTTTCTGATGTTGGAGCCCAAAGTTGCAACTTTTCATCAGAATAGTACAATTAAAATACTAAATGATAAATAACTTCACATGCAACATTTAAGAATAATACAATAGAGATACTTCTAAGATGCTATGTGCCAATAGAGTTGACATTGTGATCACTATTAGGATCCAGATTTCTAGTTAGGAAAAGAATCTGATTGGCTCCGTGCGCAGAAAAGGATTGAAAGGAACAAAGGAGAAAACAACATGTGTATATAAGATTTCTCAGGGTGAAAATCTATTAGTCAACAAAATATAATTAACTTTCTAAAGACTTAAATATTTTTTAAGCAAACAGCAGTCTTTCTACAAGCAGAAATGCCTCTTCATACATATATTTAATGTAACAACGCGCACATGACAATTTCCACTCTACCACTTGATTACCAAGTATACTATCTGAATATTAATTTCTCAGTATTTAATATGTGATCTCCTTATGGCTAATTCTTGAAATATTAGAAACATGTCAAAAATGTATAATTGAATCAAAAATGAAAATTAAAAGAGAAAAAGAAATTCCTTCAAAATTCCCTTCCTAAATCTTCCATTTAATTTTTGGCCAAAAAAAAAAAAAAGAAACCTAAGAAATGTAGATATAAAACAGAACACACACATACGTACACATACAGAGATTTAGGTGTGTATTTCCTTTCCAAAAGTATATAAACAGGTTCCAAACAGTGAAAGGTCTAAGCCCCATTTGCTAACTGAAGGATAACTGCCTGTCTGTGACAGGGATCACAGAGTGTGACAAAAGCCGAACAGGAACACAGGAGCATATCGATCAGCAGTATTTCTATCGCCAAATAGATTTTTCCCCCTTCCCTATTCTCTTTTTGCCCAGTTAAAATAAATAAGTGCTTCTGTGGACATGTGGGCTGCAACTCTTGTGGCGCTTTGTGCCCTTTCTACCAAGGTCTTCTGCAGATACACTGTTCCCTCTATCAGATGCCCGTGGGACCATAAGCCCTTGTGGGAATCAACAGGAGGCAACCCCTCTCCTCCCCGGGGCCCTCCTGCCCCAACACCTACTAAAGATTTCTTCTCCAATTTTAACTATTTATTATTTTATACACACACACACAACTCCAAAACGACACCCAAGCCCACTGGCCTCGAGTTACTTCTGGCTCATACCAGCCCTCATGGGCAGAAGATGCATATCTCTCCTGATAACAGATTTCTACAAAATGGTTTGTGGGTTCAAACAGACATACAGTGCAGTTAGCAGTTGAATGCTTTCCACTGCACCACCTGGGCTCCCCTTTAATGCCAGGTCACTATAAAAAGTCCTTGATGTTCTCACATGACAGAAAACCCAGTGATGTTTCCTGATTTGTTTTTAGCACAGTAAGTTTAAAGGTTATTGCCACTTTTTTAGTGTCTCAATTTCTCATTACTGTGAATACCTAAAATGCATACACACAGTGAAATGTTCATAACACAAGTAAGCATAAACATAAACCTGAAGCCTGGCTCCCACCACGTTTTCATTTCATTTACCTAGTTAAAGGATCTGTATACTTCGGGCAGTGTTGAAATGGCATTTGCTACACTGTGGGCATGTGAAAAGAGAATATACTACGACTGGTACCCAACTGCCTTCTTAGGAAGAACTGAACTTCCAGGTACATTTGCCACGGCACTATAGTGGCGGTAACCTCAATTAACTGGCTCAATAACCAGTTTAAGAAACTTTTATTCTCCCGAATAAGCGTTATAACTGCTTTTATATTCAATCTTTTTAACGGTTTTACCTTATAACTATATTTTTTCAATCCATCTCAGCAATCAAAACTTCACTGCAAGGGTAGTGAATTATTTAATGTGGCTCTTGTAGTCAGAGTCTCTTAACCACCAAATGATCTTCCCGGGTCTCGTAAGAAAGTGTGTGATACTGATAGGACTCATTTGTGAGTAACTGTCAACAGGATTTTTGTAATGCTATCCTGCTGTATATAAAATGAGACCTCTGGAAAGCAGGGGGAGGAAGCTCATTATCAGCAGGAGTCAGGAGGAGAGCATCCTTTGAACCTGAGATCCCTGGCAGTGAACCTCCCGGATCCATGTGACAGCTACAACATCAGAGGGGCAGCAGCAAACCAGGAGCCAGAGTATGGGACAGAGGGATGGACCTCCCATGCCACAGAGAAAGTAAAGCTGACTGTTTCGTACAGAAGGCTGGCTTGTGGAGTGGGGTGCCTCTGGGCACTTACTTGGGGAAGTTAGACTTGCTGACCCACAGAAGTGGAGCTGAGTGGCTTCATGCTGAGGCTTACTGGAATGGGGTGCCTCTGGGCACTTAATTTAAGGTGCTCGGTTTGCTGAGGCAAGGAGCTTCAGCTGAATGCCTTGGGATTGAGGCTCACTACAAAGTGGCATGCCATCTGGGAGTTTATTAGTAGACGAGACAAAACTTTGTAACATGTTCTGATAAAAAACAACCCAGAGCAATTCTCACTGGCATTGCAGTTTATTAACTTCCTTAGGACAGGGTAGAACTGCCCTGTGGGTTTCTGAGACTGTGTACATCTCTACAGGTGTAGAAAGCCTCTTCTTTTACCAGAAGGGGTGGCTGGTGGTTTAAACTGCTGACCTTGCAGTTAGCAGTCCAACAACTAGTAACCACTGCACCACCAGGGATCCTTGGAGAGGTGAGACAGAGAACATTAAGTAAGACATTTACACTCGCCACCTCTGTTGTAAATGCTCGAAGGAAATCTGTGGAAAAAACAAGATTTTTCAAATCCTCTAAGGCACACCCTTCAATGTTTCGTGGTCCCCTGGCTTACTCTGACATTCTGTGACTGTTTTCTTTGTCCTCGGGGTGATATTCTGTTCCCAAGTGTCCACACCAATCCTTAATTTCAATTCACCTTGGGTCCAGTATTTCCTGGGATTTTATAAGACGGAGTACAATGCATTCTAAATCTTTTATGCAGGAAATATAATTCAGTTCAAATGAAAGGAATGTTAACAGTGATCCCAGAAAGCAGAAACAACATGAAACCAATGAACCATATCACGCCTAACAATAGTTGACACCCCATGTCAATTAGTAGAGCAGATGGTCAGTCATAAAACCAGGATAAGCCCGCTTGCCATTGAGTTTACACATGTGCAAAAGTCGACTCTTCCCTCAAGCATCTATCCAATGGGAAATAACCGGCATCAAGGTTAGCTCAAACATTAGATCAGACCTTCCTTCTGATTCATAGACCAAGTAATAACTTTTTGTTCCCATCAACTTAATTAGAAGACCTTCATTTGCGACATTTAAATGTAGCTGAATATACAGGTTTTATTTTTTAATGGCACTGGAATAGAGTCCTGTTTAAAAAGGCTGGTCAACAGAAAAAGGCACTGGATGAAACTGAAGACCCAAAGTCTTGCCTCTGCCCGACAAAGATTACCTAGGTGATCCTGAGCCCTAGTCTTTTCACTTCTGGAATTGAAAAACATTGCTTTTATTCTTTTTCTTCCCCTGAGATAATGTCCATTAAACCCTAAAGGACAAATACCCGGGCAGTAGGAGGAGCGGGGCCTTGCAGATCAGAACAATCTCCCTTCAAAACCCCCGCTCTACTCCACACTGCTTCTTCACTCTCTCAAGGCCTGTTTCCTCACCTGTAAAATTGGAATGATAACACAATGTGATTAAATAAAACAATATCTTTCAAAGGGGCTTGACCCAAAGGAAAATCTAATTAAATCGTTACATATTAACTAAAATTTTTTTAAATTTTTTTGAATACTCAAGCCAACTATTTACTCAACACCCCTGAGAAGGAAACTAAAGATTCATCCCTTTTCCCCTGAGAAGTGTAGCAGTTTGAATCAATCTACCAATTTGTTTTCCTGAAGAGCCAGCCTGGATTTGATTACTGAAGCATTTACTTCTCAGGTCAAAGATCATTACAATAACTATCAGTATACGGCCAAAAGGCCTTTGGTTGGATCACTGCCTTCCAAAGCTAACCACACTTGCACAGAGTTTAAAATGTTTTCAGCTTTATCAAAATGTTCCCTGATGTTTAGTGGTGATTGCATTTGACTACATATTTTTGTGTGGCTTTTTAAGACTGAATTGAGTCTCTAATTTCAACTTCATTTGTATCCATTTGCCTTATGTAAGTTAATGTTAAAAAAAAGTTTTGTTTTCAGGAACTATTTCAAAGGCAGAAAAAGAATCCTTCTTTCAGGAAAGGTTTGTGTTGTGCCACAAACCTCACCTCTCTGGGGGTCGCTGGCCTAGTGACCTTCTCTATCCAAAGCCCAACCCTAAGTTCAAAAGCGCGATCCAGGACCTGCACTCAAAGCCCCAGAGCTGCAGTTTCCAGATGCCCTGGGGTCTTGGCCCAGAGTCTGTTTACTCCGACTTTAGAATGTAGAGCTCCTTGCTTCCTTTCTGGGTCGAAGAAATGAGACACACATACAAACACAAAATGCAAGAAGAGAGTAACTAGGTACAAATCTGATTACAGACTGGGTTTTAGAAATTAGGGAACTACTTTCAATTTCATTAGGCTAATAAGAACATGTGGTTATGCAATAAAGTTCTTATTTTCAGAGATGTGTACTAAAGCAGTTAGGGGCAAAGGTTGGGATGTTTGCCATTGTCTTGAAATAGTTCAGGGAAAAAACAGATAAAGTAAATATGACAAAATATTAACAATTGAGCACTCTAAATTGGACTATCTTAATATTATACCTACTACTCCTGGTACTTTCTTATGTTTGAAATCTTCATAAGAAAAAAAGAATTTTAATTCCATGACTAAGATTGTCTATCTGACTTCCTAACCCACAGCAGGTCAGCAGCAGCGGAGGAGGGGGAGGGGAGGAGCGGAGAGGAAGGGGAACTGAGGGGAGTGGAGCCGCAGTGAGGACTGTGAACTGATAGCCTGACAGTAAAGAACAGACATGGAGATCCCATGTATGTAAAATGCAAACATAAGAACTCAGTGCTCTGCCTATTAAGATAGGGGCTACCTATAGCTAGCCCTAAAAGCAAGAGCTTGGCATTACAAAGCAATATAATAATTAACAGAAACCAAGATTCTCGTCTTGATGTTACTACTAATTGATTGCCTAACAGTGGTATTTTTTCTTACCACAAAAATCACATTAGCTACCTCCCCACACCCAAAAAATTACTTAGTTACATAGTATCAGAACTCTAGCACTACAACTTTTAGCAGGCTCATGGAAACTTGGTGAGGTGCAATGAATTACGCAATATGACCCCTTCTAGCCAATTAGTTTGTTTTTTAAACTCCTACCCATGTACTAGGTGGAATCCTACAAATAAGGTGCTTACAGGCCCGCCAAGGAGACTGGACAACTGGTAAGCGAGTAAGGTGCATGGAACCGTGTGGAGGAGGACCAGACAAATAAAATGTTTGGGACCCTCACCAAGGGACTGGTCAGTTTTGCCAATCCACTAGGCTTAAAAGAGACCCAATCCCGGGGCAGGGAGGACCTCCCCAAGAAGAGCTGGGATGGGCCTACCCTTGGGATGCAAGGTCCAAGCGCAGTGGTTCGCCACCTTCCTAACGCCACAACCACTCATGTGGCAGTGACACCCCCCCCAACCATAACATTACTTCCGTTGCTACTTCATAACTGGCATTTTGCTACTCTTATGAATCGGGCCACCCCTAAGGGGATCACAACCCACAGGGTGAGAACTGTTATCCTAGATCCAAGAGACCAACAGCGTGAAGAGGCTGTAACACCAGAGATAACATGAAGGGGCACAAAGTGGAGGGAGGGAAATAGCAGAGTCAAAACCAGGAATGAGAGATGGTACAACTGCATACAAACATTCCTAGGGTCTGGTCCAGGTAGTATGGCAGGGGTCAAACCAAATTCAGGGATACATATGGTAGCCAACCAAAAAGGAGGAGGGGAAAGAAAAGAAAAGACATAGGTAGCGGGGGCACAGGGCACTAACCCACCCAAGGGGAGGGTAATTGTTTATAACTCCACAAAGAAAAGAGGGACCACACTTCAACCCGGTGCGTCAAGATATGAACGCAAGATACCAGCATGAAGCAGGGAACTAATAGAGAGGTCTGAGGGGCTGGCCCCAATCCCAACTATGGGGACAGCCACCCCTCCCCCCAGAAGACTTTACATCAGAGGATAGCACTGAAGCTACAGCTCGAGGAGAGGGACATGTCTGACCAGAGCACATGGGAGCAAATGAAGGGGGAGGAAGAGAGAGCGGACAACATCCTGGCCCACCAAGCTTGGAGGACGATATCCCTGCTCAGCGCAGCCAATGCACAGAGAGGACCAGATGGCGGGCACCACTACAAGACAAGACATCCCTCACTGACCCATAGCCCTATAGGGGACAACACTGGAGACAGTGTGAGAATTGCGCCCAATCTGACCCCACCACACCGAGGCAAAACACTAAGGGCATGCAACATAACAACAAGGAGAGCAGAGCAAGGAAGTCCCCAGGGAATACCAAAAATAGACTTTGGGGCCAGGGCATAGCACCCCATCATATTAGACCAGAAAGCACTCTTAAAGGTCAACAAACAGACCTTGAGCTATTTACAGATTGTTGGGGTTTTTTGTCATTGTTTGTTATTGCTATGTTTTCTTTTGTTGCTTTTCTTTACTCTGTCTTGTTTTTTGTGCATATTATTATCTCTGCAGGTGTTTCTAGATAAGACACGACTGGAAGAGAAAACAAGAGGACTGACGGTTGGGAGGGAATATAGGAGAGGGGGAGGGGGAAGAGGAGAAAACTGACAGTTCCAGGGGGACATGAGAAAAGGGGGTGAGAGGGAAAAGGAAGTGGTGTAAACAAACCCAGGGACAAGGGAACAACAAGTGATCTAAAATCAGTAGTGAGGAGGGTGTAGGAGGCCTAGTAGGGCCTGATCAAGGGTAATGTAACCGAGAGGAATTACTGAAACCCAAATGAAGGCTGAGCATGACAGCAGGACAAGAGGAAAGTAAAAGGAAATAGAGGAAAGAACTAGGAGGCAAAGGGCATTTATAGAGGTCTAAATACAGTCATGTACATATGTAAATATATTTACATATGGTGATGAGGAAATAGATCTATGTGCATATACTTATAGGTTAGGTATTAAGGTAGTAGATGGACAGTGGATCTCCACTCAAGTACCCCCTCAATGCAAGAACACTTTGTTCTATTAAAATGGCATTACATGATGCTCACCTTTCCAACACAATTACTGAAGACAAAGCGGGTACATATGCAAATGTGGTAAAGAAAGCTGATGGTGTCCAGCTATCAAAAGAGAGAGCATCTGGGGTCTTAAAGGCTTGAAGGTAAACAAGCAGCCATCTAGCTCAGAAGCAACAAAGCCCACATGGAAAAAGCACACCAGCCTGTATAATCACGAGGTGTCCATGGGACCAGGTATCAGGCATCAAAGACCCAGAACAAAACATCATGTCAATGTGAATGGGGCGAGGAGTGCGGAGTGGAAACCCAAAGCCAATCTGCAGGCAATTGGACATCCCCTTTCAGAAGGGTCGCAGGGAGGAGACAGGATGCAGTGTAGCAATGATGAAACACACAACTTTCCTCTAATTCCTAAATGCTCCCCCCACAGCCACTCATGATCCCAATTCTACTTTACAGATCCAGCTAGACCAAAGGATGTACACTGGTACAGATAGGAACTGGAAACACACAGGGAATCATCCAGGACAGATGATCCCTTCAGGACCAGTGGTTAAGAGTGGCAATATCGGGAGGGTGGAGGGAACGTAGGGAGGAAAGGGGGAACCAATCATAATGATCTACCTATAACCGTCTCCCTGAGGGATGAACAACAGAAAAGTGGGTGAAGGGAGACGTCGGACAGTGTAAGACATGACAAGATAATAATTTATAAGTTATCAAGGGTTCGTGAAAGAGGCAGGGCAGGGAGAGATGGGGAAAATGAGGAGCTGATACTAAGGGCTCAAGCAGAAAGAAAATGTTTTGAGAATGATGATGGCAACAAATGTGCTTGACACAGTGGATGCATGGATGGATGGATTGTGATAAGAGTTGTATGAGCCCCCAATAAAATTATTTAAAAATGAAAGAAAAAATTGAGATGATGCAGTAAGCTTCCCAGCCCCTAATACAAGACAGATAGACACAGTAGGTTTGCTGACAGTCACACACAGCGCAGAGTGGCTTCAGGAAGCCTCCTAGTGGAGTAGGGCACTCATCTGTGAAGTCAAAGTGCTTTATAACACCAGGCATGGTAGCACAGAAGTCATCCCAAAGGACCCCTAAGAGAAGCCAGTCCGGGGGTACAGCCAAGTAGACATCCTAGCTGAAGAACTGTATCCTGAGTCATTCCTGATCCTGAATTGTAGCCTATTACTTCCCTAATAAACCCCATAACCATGGTCTGCGAGTTCTATGTGACCACTGCAACAAATTAACAAGCGCGGCAGAGTAGCTGAGGGTGCCCCTGGAGGGGCAGCTGGCGCTGGGCTGGACACAGCTGGAGAAAGGAAGTATGTCTGCCCTCTGCCTCACAGCAATCAGCCTTGCGACTCTGATTACTGACGCTCCTCCTTCTTTGTGACTTTATAATGGTGCTCAGATGCCCCACCAGGCCATTATTAAACTTGGCCACTATTTCCCAATGGTTTCAAATGAGTAATTTTGTAGACACTTTTGTATTTATTCAAATATAAGCATTCTCCAGTTCTTACTTGTTACTTAAATGGGAAAAAGCATATATAGAATGCAATGATTGACCTCCTCCTTTATTACAAGCCAACTTTTTCACTTTCACACACAGCACTGAAGTGAACCATTCTGCATGTAATATAGGATTTTCTTCTGGATTATTTATTTGGGATAATGGCCCAGAAATAAGATCAGTGGGTAAAACATTACAGAGCTGCATTCCCACTTTCTAATGCCCCACCGCCAACACAAGGTCGCACTCATTTCCTCACTGTACCAGTACTGATAAAGCTCTTTTCTCTTGGTAATTCAGTGGTTGGAAAATAGGGCCGAATTTTAGAATGCTATGGCGAACAATTTACAGGGAAATGGAACATCTTTCTGTATGTTCCTTCATCAACCACATAAATTTTCAAAAGACATTTAACCTTCTAGAACTTTCATTTCTCCGTCTCCAAACAATATTGAAAATTAAAGAGAGCTCTTTCCCAAGTCCCTCACAAAACTGAGAGGTGCCAGTCAGTGGTAGGTTAGAAGGAATGGGCATACTCATACTACAGGTGGGCACATGCAATCAAAAACTAATCCAAGGGTGACTACTGACATTGTGAGTGTACACCTTCCTCGAACCAGCAATGCAACGTCTGAGATCATCCGACAGACACAAAGGCCACAGTGGAGAGCACTATGGGAAGAGCACCAGGACCACCCACATGCCTGTCAGTGTAGGAGTGTTTGAATTAATTAAGCCACATCCATACTACGGAATATTACACAGCAATTAGAGCAAGTGGACTAAATTAGAAAGATAGCCATGATATATCAGCTACGTGAGACAGCAAACCTTAAAATTAGGTTTTAAAATGCAAAGCACGCTACAGCATAAACATCCGTGTGAACCTCTAGAGAGGGGTGCGGAAGATCTTTCAGTACTTCAGAAGGACCCAAAGGGGAAAGTATTCCCTTCTTCAAATTCTCAGGCTCACTGGTGATTTTCAAATGTCACGGCTGGTCTCTGTCAAATTCTAAGTAACGCCCAGAACTCTTGAGTGTATAATTCTACTAAGCAAAGATTCATAAAGACTACTGAATAGAGAGGTTCCAAGTAACAAAAAAAAAATAAAATCAAGTAAGGAGTAAACTTTAATAGGGGGGGAAATTAATTTATGTTAAATATTTCCTATCTCCAATATTCTCCACAAATGAAACATTGTGTTATCCAAACCACTGAGCTGTGCAAAAACAGTCCACTGAGAATAGGTGAGAATGTGCACTGACTGCCCCTCCCACAGGCTCCCAGGCCCATGCTAGTGAGCAGAGGGTCATCGAAGAAAAGGATTCCTATTCTGGGAGGCCCTGAAGAGTAAGAATCTTAATTTCCTGCCCCTACCCCCACTCCACCACCCTCCACCCACACAGAGAGAAAGCACTAAAGAGTAACTAGCCAGTCTCTTAACTCTACGGAATATCTCTGAGTAAAGAGAGAAAAAACACTGACGGAGGGATAGGCCCATTCTTTCAATTTATCCAAAGTAAACATTTTAATCAGTACATGGGAACTCTGTTAAAATTTGACTCTAGTTAACTGAAACTCACACCAACTTCTCGTAGCCAGGCCACTCCAGTGCCCTCAGAGAAGTGACAGGAAGGCAGCCTCACAGAGGGAGAAGATCCACAGTACACCAGTCACCACAGAGAGGTTACCCACCAAGACAGCCACTAGTTACCACATAAAGCGGAGTTTAAGGATGACAATTCTTTTTGAAATTAGCAAATGAAAAAGAAAATCAAACCTCAAGCCCTTAAATCATTCAAAATCTTCAACTCAGAAAAGAGTCCTCATTTTAAACGTACCATGCCTACAATCTTCATCAGCTTGTCCATAGTTTTTCTGCAAAAGAAAGAGATACAAGATAAAATTCAGTAGTCCAGGGGGCTGTTTTTCACATAGATGTTATCACAGAGCAGCTCAGCTTTGGTTCATCACTTGTAATCAGTAATGTTACACACTGAGTATTGGGAGCAGAGCTGATACAGGGAACTCCAGAGGAACAAGGACCGTCAATCGCAGCATCACTTCTCTAGGCCAGCCACACACTCTCCTCCTCCCTCTAACCTCAAAATGCCAAAACCTCCTCGCCCATCCCCACTCTCCGTTGATGACTCCATGAAGGAAATATCCACTCTCTCCCCACCAGCTAGAAGGCCTCCCAGCATCCTCTGCTTTCCGCCTGTTACCAAACGAACTGCCCAGCAGGCTCCTCTCCGAAACCAACCCTACCGCCACCTACTCAAACGTTATTCCCGCAAACCACCTGCTTTTTCCCAGCTTCCTTTCGTCTTACTTTCTATTGGACTATTCTATGGGCATAAGAATATGATGTCATTGCTCTTGTTTCAAAAAGAATCTTGCCTCCAACCAGCTACCTCTCCATGTGGGAGTTTCAAAAATGGAACTGAATATTTCCATGAACTGTTTGACGCCTACATGTACTCTACTTAAGGTGTGTACGCAGGCCATCCTTCGGGGTTCGGAGTAGTTCCATCTCCAGATCAACCTCTGAGTTGAGTTTTCACAGATGTTAGAACAGTTAGGAACCATTCATATCTAACTCATGTAATCAAATGTCTGTCTGTCTTGGTTCATAACGTACCTGCCTATGTACCAAAAAAATAAAATTAAAGAAACATTTCCAGATAGACTAAAACATTTTAAACATACTACAGTAATAATAATGTTTGATGTGCTTCCCACTCGCTTGTTGTTAGGAACCATGGTATGTATGTCAAATGCTCAGTGAAACTAGCTTTACAAGGGTTTAATGAAACTTACCTACAATTGTATGACTTGGGCAGATATTCTTAACTCTGAGATGGTCTGTACTCAGCTTTCCCATTTGTTTCCTCTCATCCTCACTTACACCCTGTGTAGTCAGATTCACCACCATTTCCCAAAAACTGCTCTCACTGGTGTCACCAGTGGCCTCTGCTGTATTCAGACGGATACATAGTCTATTACTACACCTATCATTAGAGACACAGTCATGACTCAGACATTTCTCAGTTCTTTCTCCTCTATCCACAGCATCTGATGCTATTAAACAATCCTCATAATGACACGAGGCTTCTAGGATACCTCACACCTATTTTCCTTCTACCACAGAGGTTGCTCTAAAGGCTGCCTTGCTGGTTCTTCTTCTTGTCCCCAATCTTGAAATACTGTGGTACCCCTGAGTAAGTCCCTGTTCCCTTCCTCTTCTCTAAACTCATTCGCTTAGTGATTTTGCCCAGGCTCAAGACTTTATACATCTTTAGCTCAGTTCGCTCTCCCAAACTCCAGATTTGCATATCCAACTGCTCATCAACACTAGGATATCTCAATAACATCTCAAACTCAGTGGTCCAAAACTGAACTCCCACCGTCCCCCACATAATGTGCCCCCATCCATTCTTCTAACTGCTGAAACAAAAAAAAAAACAAACCAGTGAGTCATCTATGATTGGGCTCCATCTCTCACTCTCCACATTCAATCCACCATGAACTCTCAGTGGTTCCGTTAGAACTAGAAACTAGCCTCTCTCCACTATCTACACTGCTATCATTTTGGTCTGAGCCATTGTCATCGCTGGTTACTTACTCCAATAGCTTCCACACTAGTCTCCCTGCATCTCCCCTTATCCCTTAGAGTGAGATCTCAACACAAATGTCAAAATAGTCCCTTTAAGTCAGATCACATTGCTCAAAGGCCCACAAGAGTTGCCCATAAAAGACACAGTGAAAATCCAAGTCCTTAAAGTGACCTACAGCTCCCACAGGATCTAGTCCTGTTACCTCCCCAACTCTGTCACTCCCTGTCACGCACTCTTTTCCAGCCCCAACAGCCTCCGAGTCATACTTCAAGAACGACAGACATGCTCCTGCTTCAGGGTCTTCCCATTGCGTGCGCGCGCACACACACACAGTAGTCTACAGGGCTCTCACTCACTCACTTCCTTCTCATCATTTTCTCACTGAAGCTACTTGCACTGCCCTATTCCCTATCTCCTTCACCTATTTTCTTCTTTTATGCAATTAGTACCTTCTAACCATCTATAGTGTTTGTTTATAGTCTATTGTTTATTGCCTGTCCCATCTGAAAAAAATCTTTTTTTTTCAGCAATATACAACAACCCACTTAAGCCAATGTTTAACACATAACATAAATCAGCCAATCCCGTGTGAATGAGGGAATAATCCAAAATGCTGTATAATGAGTAATACAATTGTCCAAGTGTTGAGAGCACAGTTGTTGGCCATATTTAGCTGTCACCAGCCAATTCACTCATCCCCTCTGCCCAGAATTAGCTAATCTATATAGATAGGGAGAGATGAGCCACCAGCCCCGCACAGTGAAAAAGGCTGTTGTGCAGGGATGCTCCTGGGCTACTCCACAGTGTTCACTCACCAGTTGCAAGAAAGAGGCAATTCTGTAAAGGAGGCTCTCAACTTTGATGCGCTCTAGCTCCAGCGGACATGGCCCCGAGAAGTCGGCCATGGAGCAGTGGCTTAGCGAAAGGAGGGCCTCGGTGCACTGCCTGAGGGCCATCTCATAGTCCTGCCTCTTCAGGGATTCACACGCTTCTTCACATGCCTTCTCAGCTCTTCTGTCTTCCATGACTCAGGAACAAAAATCCTAGGGACAGGCAGGGAGAAGGGGAAAGAGAAGACTGTTAAGAATTTATTACAAGGGCTCATGAGGGAGGGGGGAGCAGAGAGGGAGGGGGAAAAAAGAGGACCTGATGCAAAGGACTTAAATGGAGAGCAAATGCTTTGAAAATGATTAGGGCAAAGAATGTACAGATGTGCTTTATACAATTGATGTATGTATATGTATGGACTGTGATAAAGTTGCATGAGCCCCTAATAAAATGTTGTTTTTTTAAGTGAAACCAAAACGAAAAAAATAAATAAATAAAATATATTCAAACAACAAAAAAGTACTTATTACACATTCCAGCCTCATTCCTGGTTCAATTGACTTACGTATCTATCTAACTAGTTACCCGCAAGTGGACCTGTGATCAAGGTCACAGCTCCACCACAACAACATCTCAGCTTTTCCATATAATCCAAGCAAAATGCCCACCATAGTCGGGATAACAGCATTAATACAGTCAACTTAAGAGACCAATTTATAAATGACACACGACTCTGAATGCTCCAAAGACGACAAACTGTGAATGTTATTTCAAGAAATAGAAAATGCTTCCTAGCCAAACTTCCAAATGTCTCTCAGTTTCCCTAGTCTCATCTTCTTGCAATTCTGTGGCTGTGAGCACAGGGAATCGAATCTATCTTGGGGGTGACTTTTGGCTACCAATTAAAACACTGGACTGCCTAGCAATCCAATTCAACCGACGTTTCCCAAGGGCCAGGTGCTGAATTCAAAGATGGAACATGTCAATGCTGCGTTCAAGATTCTCCGATTCGAGTAGGACAGGCAAAATGCAAGTGAACAATTATAAGCAAGACTTGTTCCATGGGCCTCAAGGCACAACACGAGCCAGGCTGAAAGGTGAACGGGCGTTGACCTTGTACCTCACATGTGGGCTTTAGAGAAGAGTTCTAGGGAAAGCAGAGAAGAGGGTGCAAAGGCTGCAGCTCCGAGGTGTCAGAGTAGTAAGAGGAGCCACCACTAGAAGGAAGGGCTTTATCCTGTAGCAATGAGGCACAATGGAAAGTTCTCCTAAAATGAAGAACCTTATAGAATCTAAATTCTATGAAGAATAAGAAGGGAAGGAAATCAGAAGCAAACAGTGCCATTAATAAGCAGCCACTAAAATCATCTAAAGGTGCCCTGATGGCACTGTAAGTTGGACACTGAGTTGTTGAACACAAGGTCAGGAGTTCAAACACACCAGCCACCCCAAGGGAGAAAGTGAGGAGTCTGCCACCATCAAGATTTACCATCTTGGAACCCCTACATAGTGCTGCTGTGTGTGGCAGTGAAACTCACAAACCAAGCTCACTGCCATGGAGTCAATCTGGACTCAGAGACCCAGTAAGACAGAGTGGAACTGCCTCTTTGGATTTCTGAAATTGCAACTCTTTTAAGGAGTAGAAAGCTCCACCTTTCTCCCAAGAAGCCCCAGCTGGTTTTGAACTGCTGACCTAATACAGCAGTCCAACATGTAACCTAATACATTACCAGGGCTCCTATGAGTGGCAATAAATTGGAAAAAAATCCAAGTAAGAGATGTTGCATTACAAGACACACTACTGACATTTCAGACGGAATCATTCTTTATTCTGGGAGCTATCCTGTGCACTGCAAGATGTTTAGCAGCAAGGCTGACTTGTCTGTGACCAACAAAAATGTCCCCGGACTTGTAAAACAGTCCAACCACTGTGGAACGCCTTCTGGCACTTCTTCAAACAATTGGGAACAACTATTACCAAAAATACATACACAGATAAATAAGGACTCTACCCACTCGAGTATAAGCCAGCCGGATCTCAGCCAAGGCACCTAACTTTACCACAAAAATTGCATCAAAAATGTGCTGAAAAACTCGGCTTATAAAAGAAGAAAAGAGAAAAAAATGATTAGGGCAAAGACTGTACAGATGTGCTTTATACAATTGATGTATGTATATGTATGAACTGTGAAAAGAATTGTATCAGCCCCAATAAATTGTTAAAATAAATAAATAAATAAACAAGCAAGCAAACAAAACAAAAAAAACTCGGCTTATACACAAGGATATATGGTAAATAAAAATTACCATATGACCCAGCGATAATGATCTTGGGATACACCTTACGGAAACAAAGAGCACAGCCCAGACAGACACACGTCCGTGTTCGTCATAGCACTATGCACAATAGGAAGAAGAGGGGAACAACCTTAATGCCCATCAGTGGACGGATGAATATACTTTGGTAATACTCTGTACACTCTTGAAACGCCTCGTGACAAGGACGGATTGGAGGGCATTTGCTGAATGGAGTTAGCCAGATACAAAAGGGCAAATACTGTAGGAGGCCACTGTGATTTTTCTAAAACCAAAACAGGCTTTCATACCAAAAGACACTGACTTTGATGGTTACCAGGAGTGAGGCGGGAAGGGAAGTTAACAGATAGACAAGTGTGAAAGTGAGTGAAGGGAAAGATACTCTACTTCTGGGGTGGGGGGGGGGGGCTCCAAGGGAGACTGGACAGAACAAACCATTGGGAGGTTTAATAAGCTGTTTCAGCTGATGAATGGGAAAAACATAATGACCTAGTATGTAAACACTCACCTAATTCACCATAGAACATCTGAAACAAACAAACAAAAAATTGTCTCCATACATTGCCAAATATCCCTGTGGGGCAGATCAGTCCAGGATAAAAGCAACTGAAGTTGATAAGCCTCCAGAGAGCAGCCGCAGTCAACAGAAGGATCAACAGCCTTAGAATTAGCTAGTCTTCCCTACATAACTCCCCATCTGTACCTAAAAAAGTAAAACGTTACAAAAGGAAGTGGGCAGAAAAGCAAAGCTAATCGTGCATAAGCTAAAAGCTTTCCTTGCCAGAGAAAGCCAAGAGCTGGGGTTCTGGAGCCGGATGACCTGTGTGCTGCATGGCCAGGCTCCAGTCACTTCACCTGGCTCAGCAAGCAAACAACGAAAACCTACCTCCCAGGGTTACTGTAAGAATTCAGTGATATTTGGTGTGTGTTCTGCTTAAAAGACTACTTACAACAACATAGTCATCGCTCAACAAGTCTTACAGATCGTTCCTGCCATTTATGCCAATTTAGGTAACATAAAAATCACTCTAGTGATCTCAGCATAAGGTACCACGCCACACAACAGCAATTTTGCCCACTTGACACAAAAATTACTTTAGACATTTGGATAAACTGATCATGATGATGCAAGAGTAGCCACTACAGAAATAGGGCCATTTGTATGTAATCAATCAAGACTCGCTCAGCCCTAGGACTGGCTCTAAGGGGAGAGCACAAACACTGTCCCCCTATACTACATACTAGCCAGGAAGCTCAAAACCACGATGCAGGAAAGAAAGACTTACCACCAACCCCCCTCAGGAGCTCTGGGGGGAACTGGCCTCATTTATAGCATTAAGGTCTTTGTGCAGCTGGCCTGACCCTGTAGGATTGGTCTCAGTACAAGACAGGACTCTGGTTTTGCCGAAGAGTACCACCTGCTGTGCCCGCTCATTCTGAAGAATCCCAAGTGCACTCTCAATGATAACATGAAAACTCTGGTGAAAGTCAAGAGAAAGGTCTCCAGCCATTCTCAAAAAGACAATTATAGAAAACACACAGATTGCACAACTCTTCTTAATATATTTAAGCCACTGAATTGTATGGCTTGTGAATTATATGTCAACCAAACGGTTGGGGGGAAAAAAATACACAATGTGAATTCTAGAATTACTTCTTCTCTGTGAAGACTGCTCCAGACACAGCTCAATGTGTACTGTCTGGGACACACAGACACAAGCATAATTATAGAATATAGACCTGCCCCCTCTCCCACACCACCAGAAGTGCCTGCCCCAAGCTCAGGTAGTGAGCATGCTGGGTCTCAGGTCTCTCCTCTGGGACAGAGGCTGGAGGAGTGGGCGCCACAGGAAGACAGTCGCATTTCTCACAGAACCGCATTCACCCACAGCTGAGGGCTCACTGCATGTGCCTTGATCCTTTCTCCTCCTGTCAAAAACTACCCCATGTCACCAAGAAAATTTAGCACTCGGTAAGTTTCTGCAAGCTCCTACACCTGTAGGTCATGTCAACTTGGAGACGTGACTGTGCAGGAAAGCCAGCTGGGAGCAGAGTCCTAGAGCCCATTACCTTCACTACTGCTGGCTTTACAGAGAGAAATGAACATTGGGTATTTCACGGCTCAGTCTGGCCAGTGGTAAAAGTCCACGGTTTTCTTTGGAGAATTCATCTTTCCCAACGACCAATCCACAGGGTTCTGCAGGAGATGACTTTACTGGGAATCCCTGGGTAATATCATGTGACTGGAGCTGGTCAATCATCACACAGGGATTGGCTCAAAGCAGGCCATAAGAACCAAGGAGGGCTGGGCACATTTTGCTGCGCCTCTGGGAAGGAGACATCTGCTTTCCTGCTAAATCTAAAATCTATGAGGCTACAGTGGATGAATAAGCGGTGGCCGTTTTTTCATTTTTCTGGCAACTGAACTCTGAACAACAAAAGGCAGCACTGGTCGATGAGGAGAAACTAAGTCCCAATGACTTATTTGAGCCCAAAATTCAGCTGGGTGTGTTGGAACACTGCAGCTAGGAGAACCAAAGAATTTATTCCTAGCCTAAGTCAATTTAAGTTGTTATTTCAGGTACTTGGAACCATAAAAGTCCTAATTGATATGTCTATATCTGATCAGTTCTTCACAAGATATGAAAATCCAAATGAGCTTACACAAGTAAAGTGACTCATAAAGCAATGTGTGTACAAATGATTACTATAGCAGTGGTCACATGGATATTGATCACTAGTCAGTATAAAGACAAAAAAATAGGAAAGAAATTACTCTGGATGAAGAACTTTATTAAACAGCTACTTCAGTAAGAAGAGCAAATGTAACAACAACCACAGCAATAAGAACTATTTACGGAACGCTTACTATTGTACCAAAGGCTGTTTAAAATAACACGGAAGCTAACTCAATCCTCCCAATGACACTGCAATGATTGCCACCCTGTTTCACACAAGAGGAGACTGAGGCGCAGGCAAGTGCAGAGACCCAGTTCCCCAGTACATGAGTGGCAGAGCCACTCTGGATCAATACAGCCTGTCTGCACTAGGCAGCTCCAGCTGATTGCACATGCAAGCAAGGTTCTAACACTACTGCATGGAGCATACACCCAAACCCAGGCACTTAGAGAAGTACCGACTGGAACTGTGACATTATCGCCATTTTCACTGTGAAACAGGCATAGAGACTCATTCCACACACTCTTTAGTTCCACATTATAAAAGCAGACCTGAAACCCCACGCACACCTAAGCCAATCACCTCCTGTAGTAAGCACAAGTCCTATGTGTCCCATAACATAGTATTTGTTCCCTTCCACAAAAGGGAGCTCTAAGGCTGCCCTCACCACAAAGTAAATTTACACCATTTTTATAAAATGAGAACTGGTTTTAAAAGACATCCATCAGCCAGAGGAGGAAAAATAATTAAGTAAACTGGACTTTATTAATAAAAGACTGACCTGAGTGAAAAGACAGAAGCCCTGGTGGCGGAGTAGTGACTCACTAGGCTGCAATCTGCAAGGATAGCTGTTCAAAACCACCAGCGACTCCAAGGGAGAAAGGCAGGGCGTTCCACTCCCATAAAGAGTGGAAGTCTCAGAAACTCACAGGGGCAGCTCTACCCTGTCCTAGGGGTCTCAACAGCAGTGAGTCTGGTTTGGAGGGAGACCACAAGGAGGAACTCAGGAGAGCAAAAAGAATGAAGAATCCTGTCTCAGAGGTTTATGTGCTGTGCAATTCCATTTATCGGACGCCCTCAAAAGGTGAAAGCCATGAGAGGATCGGTGCTGGCCTGGGGCTCTATGACTTCACGGAGAGCAGATGGAAGTGCCCTGATTCGATCATGAAGGTGGTTACACAGACTGCACATGATCAACTCCCTCACCGTGCAGCAGAGGAGAAAAGCCCGCTCTACGGTGTGGTCATTTAAAACATAAAAACCTGTCACGATTTAAAATGTGCACCTCATTATAAGAACGAACTTGATTCTTTTTTTAATTGAAATTAAATAGATGCAAAAGAACAAGTTCTGGCTCAAAGAGAACCACACAGGAAAAATGTAACTGCTCCATCAGGTTTGAGAGGCTCTAAATCTTTACAGAGCAGACAGCCGCACCTGGCTCCCCTGGGGTAGCTGTAGGGTTTCCAACTCTGACCTTCTGCTCAGGTGCCCACTGCCTAGCCCACTGTGCCACCCGGGTGCCTTATGTGGCTGCCACTCAATGGAAACCTCGTCCTCGGCCCCTCCTGCACATAAAGGGTTTAGAGGCATGAATGGAGGCCCCAGAAGAGCATCTACAAACAGAACCACCAAGTTCCCTTGGCACTGAATCTAGAATACTTCTGAAGAATTCCTTTGTGGCTGGATAGTTGGTCCCGGACCAAAAATAAACACTGCAGAAAAAATGAAATCAATAGTAAACCACGGAGGTGGGAGGCTGGCTCGCCTAGGCAAAGGCATTTTCAGATGAGACAAAAGGAGGTGATTTATAAGCATGATTTCCTTCCTTCTGTGAACCTTTCTGTGACAGTATGAGAATTACCACAGCCCCCCTCGAAATCAAGTCATAAAATACACCTTCATTTAAAATTCAGTTACATCAACCTCTCTTGTTAAGGTAGTCATAAACCCAAATTAAATCACTGTCTATTCCAATTCATGGCAACCGTAGACAGGGTTTCCAAAACTGTAAGTCTTATGGGAGCACACTGCCTCCTCTTTCTCCCAAGGAGCTATTGGTGGGTTTGAACCACCAAGATTGCAGAGCAGTCTAATGCTTCTCTCACACCACCACCAGCTCATTAGTAGTCAAAACATCTGAATCATTCATGTGATTGGAGACAAATTATATAGGACAGAGACAGACTGTAATCAAATAGCAGAAATACAATATTAGTTACTAAAACTGCTTCCATCTAAATTCAAGATCATTTGTGTACCGGCACATCTTATACATGTGCCTTGATTTCAATTTTTAAATTGATGAGTTGGGTAGAAAGAAGTCGTCTACACTGGTAAAGATTTCAGCAGACAGGCGAACTGCACAGACATCATCACCATCTACTCTGACCACATGCTGCCCTAGTATTTATTATCAATAAAATCCTAACTGGTTCTTCATTCAACCCTAAAACGTAGTTAATTATTAGACAAGATGAGCAATACAGTGGTAAAAAAACTTAAAAAGTGAATTATAAAATACACACACTTCTTTACATAACTAGAATACATATATAAACAAGAACTACAAGGATGAAAATTCATACTTCTTAAAAAGTTAGTATTTTACTCTTACACTAATCCCTGGGGAAGCTCAAAGGTAATCCTAAAAACAATGTGACTAAGAAAAATACATCCTGCTTTGTCCAGAGAGAAAAACACGAAGAACCGTAATTCCAAAGACAGCAAGGGTTTCTGAGGGCCTGTAAAATAACCACACATTCATTAGTCAGACATCCAGGCAGGAACCGAACACCCTCACCCACCTAAACAAGCCCCAAGGACACAGGCCCCTGAGTCTCTGAAACTGCCATTCACTCTGCCCTCTTTTCTCTCTTCACCTAAGTGTCACCCACCTTTTAAAGACCTCATCAAGACCTACTTCTGTAAAATGCTCTTTACCCCAAATTAGCATTACCTCCTATAAGATCATTTGACATCTTAGTAATCAATTATCGATTAAGAAGATGCCCTATTGTCTCAACACAACCATCTAAAAAAATTCGTCATGTTTTATACCATCTACATCCTGATAGCGTCTCAATTCATTAAAACCAGTCAATAAATCATTCCATTTCCTAGAGGTTACCTAAAGTAACCTAAAATGCTAAACATTCCAAAAACATCCTGTACCAAATTCCATTCCCATTAGAAGGCCAGATCATAAAGGGAGATTCTGTGCTGTTTTTAAATGCATCTACTCTTATCCAAAACTGGAATCTATGATGGTTCTACCGGGTACAGAGGCAAAATGTCCTACAAAGCAAAAGAGAGTAATGAAACCACAGAGTACGTGATAAGTGGTAGTTGAGATGAGACTAAATCGACTCCGAAGGAAGCTAGAACTAAGTCCACCAACTATACTCTATTTTTAATAATCTGTTTCATAAAGAGGAAAATTCTCGTAAATTCAATACAGCAAAGTGCAATGTTTTAAATGCATAACAGAAATTTTGATGGACCTTCTACCATCTATTTGCAAGACTAAACTGATTTTAAAAGACACCCTAATTTTTAAAAGTTGTTATCACCAGCTAAAATTAAGATTTTCATCATCCTGTCCTCCCACTTATTACTTCTACCTTTTCAGATTAATTTTCTTAGAATACCCAGCAATTCTGGAGACTGTCTCCTGTAACGCCAGCATGACTGGGGATTCGATAAGTGCAAACTATTTTAAGAGGCTGACTCTCATTTAACATGCTTACGAGTCAATAAAGATATACATATATTTTTAAAGTATTCAGAAGCAGCAAACGAGAAGAATTCAAAGACTGACTTATATATAAAAAGGTTGTTGCTTCCCAAAAAAATTTCATTGTCATAAAGCATTTTTTCTTTAGATCTCTTCATTTACCCTCCCGATATCTGTGTACACATGTAGCCATATAATAATTCAGAGTTGAGCTTTTCAGGATTTTTTTAAAGGACTCTGATACCACCACCACACTTAAAGACAATCTTCAATTTACCAACAGATTATGTTCCAAGACTGTATTTTCACATCAGATGTTTAGAACATAGATTACTTTCTAAATAATATCAAGAAAAGAGATTATTGGAAAGGCCTGTTATGAAATAACAAACATTGACAATCCCATTTTTAACTCAAAAGGGGGCCTATAGAATAATCAGTAATAATTTAATTTTTATACACTATGTAAGTATATTAGTATTTTGCATAACCAGTCAGTACAGATAGAACAGTAGTTCTCAACCTGCGGGTCGCAACCCCTTTGGAGTCAAATGACCCTTTCACAGGGGTCATCCGATTCATAACAGTAGCAAAATAGCAGTTATGAAGTAACAACAAAAATAATTTTATGGTTGGGTGTCACCATAACATGAGGAACCATATGAAAGGGTCACGGCATAGGAAGGTTGAGAACCACTGAGATAGAAAATAAAATATGGATAGCAGCTATCTCCTTCCCCGAAGCCCATCACCAAGACTAATCTAGAGCAAAGTGTCAGAAAGGACCATAGTGAGGGCACTGCTCAGCTCACCTAGAAGCTCCCGAGGTCTCGAGAAGCAAGCAGAGAAAACGTGAGCCATGTCACAGGCCAGAGGATGCTAAGGGGACCTCACAACAAACTTAACATGGGATAGCAAAGAGAACCTGGCTCTAATGTCCTCTTTTTAGCGTCTGGGACCGGAAAAGAATATTACTGACAAAAAATCAGAGAATTTTTTTAAAGTCTGGAGGCTAGTTCACTGTAACATACCAGAGTTTGTCTCTTAGATTTAACATCTATAATGGATATGTATGACAATTGTGAGGGCAGAGCAGGTCTAGGCAGTGTGTCATTATGCGATACATAGGGTAGCCATGAGTCCGAACAAATCTGACTTGAAGTCACTTAACAACAAGCACAGGAAAATAGATATTAGATGCTATCTTCTACATGGGGGAGAGCCCAGGGGAAGGGCATATGAGAACTCTGACCTACATGTGCAACTTTTCTGTAAAACATAACATTATTCCCAAATAAAAAGTACATATCTCTGTGTAATGGGATTATGACTTAAAAAAATACATCTGTATTCCTAACTTTGTTAACAAAAAACATATATCAATGAAATGAAAAGCAGGAGTAAACAAGCGGCCATCTAGCTCAGAAGCAACAAAGCCCACATGGAAGAAGCACACTAGCCTGTGTGATCATGAGGTGCCAAAGGGATCAGTTATCAGGCATCAAAGAACAAAAAAATCATATCATTGTGTTCACCTTCCCTATACAATCGCTCGCTGAAGACAAATGGGTGCATAAGCAAATGTGGTGAAGAAAGCTGATGGTGCCTGGCTATCAAAAGATACAGCGTCTGGGGTCTTAAAGGCTTTAAGGCAAACAAGCAGTCATCTAGCTGAGAAACAACTAAGTCCACATGGAAGAAGCATACCAGCCTGTGTGATCACAAGGTGTCGATGGGATCAGGTTATCAGGCATCAAAAAACAAAAACTCGTGAATGAGGGGGAGTGCGGAGTGGGGACCCAAAGCCCATCTGTAGGCAATTGGACATCCCCTTACAGAAGGGACCCAGGGAGGAGACTACACTACATTGTACAGTGTAGCAACAATGAAACATACAACTTTCCTCTAGTTCCTAAATGATTCCTCTCCTCCCCACCATCATGATCCCAATTCTACCTTGCAAGTCTAGCTAGACCAGAGGATGGACACTGGTACAGACAGGAACTGGAAACACAGGGAATCCAGGGCGATGATCCCTTCAGGACCAGCGGTGTGAGTGGCGATACCGGGAGGGTGGATGGAGGGTGGGTTGGAAAGGGGGAACCGATTACAAGGATCTACATGTGACCTCCTCCCTGGGGGATGGACAACAGAAAAGTGGGTGAGGGGAGTGGGTAGGATATGACAAAATAATAATAATTTATTAATATCACAGGTTCATGAGGGGAGGGGAGCGGAGAGGGAGGGGAAAAAACGAGGAGCTAATACCAAAGCTCAAGCAGAAAGCAAATGTTTTGTGGATGATGATGGCAACAAATATACAAATGTGCTTAACACAATGGATGCATGTATGGATTGAGAGAAGAGTTTGTACGAGCCCCCAATAAAATGATTTTTTTTTTAAAGAAATGAAAAGAAGAAAGAGGAGGAGGGAACTAGTATAGGTTAAAAGGAGCCATCAAGAAGATGACAAGTGACAGCATTAGAAGACATTTGGGTGACAAGAAGAGAAATTTTGCCAAGAAGGGCTTGATATTTCACGGGATTACTGAATTAATATTTTCTTTGGTGTAGAAAGCTGGATTATGTTTACAAGGGAAGATGGCTTCATTCTTAGGAAATACGTACTGAACAACGGATGAAGTGCCATTCAGGATGTCTGCCACGGACTTAAATAAAGCAGAGACAAAGGCTAACTGCAAAACAGCACGGGTTGCTGGGGGTTTGGGTTGGGGTTGGGTGAACTTGTCTTTCAACTGTTTGCTAAAATTTCATAATATAAAATCTCTATGGTATAAGAGCTTTATGAGCCCCAATAAAAAGATTTATTAATTTAAAAAAAATCTCTATGGCAGTAAGCACGGTTTTCTTTAACTTAAAAAAGGAGTGTAAGTCCCAAACTAATCCACAAATGCCACATTTTTCTCTTAAATATAAAATCTTTTCTAATCTTATATACTGCCTGATTTACTTTTTCTAAATTAAAAAGGTGATAGGAAACAGGCCATTTACTTCACATGGTAAGATATGAGAGCTAACATTTGGGAGTAAAATTTCAATTTCCTTCAAATTGGTATAGTCTTTATTATTGTCTTTTTAATCAACTATGCAGTCTAGATGGATCTTGGGCTCAGTCACTTCTAACTTATCTACTTTTCTCAAAATCTGTTTACCTTATTCCTTAAAGAATCTGGGAAGAGGATGACAGGACTGTAACAGTGGCGAAGGTAAAGTTCTACAGCAGGGTCACTAGCAGACAGACTTAGCAGACCTCAAACCCCAGGGACACACCCTCTAACATCAAGTAGAGCTGGCTCCACAGAGTTTGGGAGACTTCATTCTGAGCAGCTGATGGGTTTGAACTGCTAACCTGGGGGTTAGCAGTCCAATACCACTACCAGGGCTCCTTAGAGGAGACAGAGCTAAGCCTAAATCCAAGATCCAGTACTTGTAGTTACTCAAATGCCTTTCTCTAGCTGAGAAAGAAATGGAAACGTGGATCCTCAAGGAAGACTCTTCCTGCTTACTGCTAGCTAGATTAGAATCTTGAAACAATCATTTCTAGCCTAACCTTCTAATATTCTATATAAAACACCTATCAACCCACTGCCAGCAAGTCCATTCCCACTCACTGCAACAGTCTGTAGACACGCAAACACGCCAGGGCGACTGCCATCAAGTTGCTTCTGATGTACAGCAATCCTGTACAGGACCTCCCAGGCTGTGAATCTTCACAGGAGCAGACAGCTTCTGCTTTCTCACACGAAGGGGGCTGATGGGTTTGCACCACTGACCATGCACTTAGTAGTCCAAGACTTAACCCGCAGCACCACTAGGGCCATGACATGGAGACTCAGGCCTGTATCCTGATATCCAGATGCAAACAAACTTAGAAATGTACTCATTACCCACTCCCCAACATGCTCTGCCCGTGGAGGAGAACTGGGGCTCTCAGGGCAGAGCCAGAGCAGAGGCGGGAAACTGGTCCTAATCCTTAAGAGGCTAAACAAACACAGAGAAGCTATAAAGCAGAGGGCAAGGTTCAGTGTGGCTTCCAGAGGCCTGCTGGGAAAAGAAGGGCACGGGTGGGGGTGGGGGTGGGGGTGGGGGCAGGCAGAAGGGAATCCCTCTGGCAGCTGAGGAGCCTGGGGAAGAGATTTAGGTGAAGAGGCAAAGCAAGCAGGGTAGGTGAGATCAGAGAAGGGGCTCTCAAGATAAGGAGAGGGGGCAAGGGAGACTCAAAAGCAAAAGGAGGTCTATTCCAGGAGCTTCTGCTCAGGTGTCAGCGAAAGAGAGCTTCCTCCCTGGAGGGGTCGTTTGAATCTAAGGAAGCAGTGAAGGTTGGTGAGGCCAATAACACGTGAGAAGGGAAATCTTTCCATGAAAGAACACTAGTATGTCCCCTCCACAGAAGAGCTGAGGCATTTTTTTCATGCATCTTTGTTTTCCCGGGAGGAGAATGCTTACTTGTTTGGGGAAGAATTTCAAACTGGGACTCATTTTTTCATATGCTTCATTTTAAATACTCCAGGTCAGTGGTCAAGAGTATGGACTTGAAGCCAGATCTACCAGAGTTTGAATCCTGACAGTTTGACCAGAGGCACTTTGGGTAAACTCTCGGAGCCTCCAGCTCCACATCTGTAAGATGGGGATAAGAACAGCAGCTACCGAGACTGTCACAGGAGTAAGTCTGAATGTGTCAACGAATCCCTAGGGGGTACAAACAATAATGGATTCGGACACTATTGGAAAGGTTGGAGGTTCCAGGCACCTTGGAAGAAAGGCCTGGTGATCTACTTCCCCCAAAATGAGCTACTGAAAAGGCTATGGAGCACAGTTCTATAGTGACACGCATGACACACAGGGAGACAGCTAGGTGAATGTGTAAATCACTCAGAAAGGTACCTGGCCTATCATAACCACTACCAAGCTATTAACTACTAGTCAACTGTGGGATCTACAAGTCCCACTGAAAGCTGGGAGTTAGCTGCTTTGTTTACCGTGGAAGCCCAGAGACCTGGCATACCCAGCATAATAAAACTGATAAAAGAAAAACACAAACTTCAAGTAAATAATACATAAACTCATACAATCTTTTATTTTTAACAACTAAAAGTTGCATAGTATCTTAGACTTCAAAGTTTACAGCTCACAAAAGGTCTTGACATCCCTATCTCATGTGTTTCTGTAAAGCTGAGAGTTCTATCTCCATCTCACAGACAAACTATACCTCAGAAGCCTGACGTGATTAGTCCAAAGACACAAAGTCTGAGGCAGCCCAGGAATTCGGGAAGTTAATCCAGCTTTGCTTTACTCTAGACCCCACCCAGAAAGCTAAGAGCATACTACCCTAAACAACTCAACTCCCTTTACCTACACACAAAGTTTAAGGTCACCCAAAAGCCCACTATGCTGTTTGCTTCAAAATAATCAAGGGGGTTAGGGGGAGAGTAGATTAAACAGCATTGGACAATAGTTGAAAACCGTTAAGTTGGATAATGGGCAAAAAGGGATTGATTACATTCCTCGCATCTCTAAGTTTGAATGTGTCCATAACTTTTACTTAAAAAATAAAAGCTCTTGCTCCCCAACACACACACACACACACACACACACACACGCACATGCACACATGCCAGCCCTAGTGCTGTTAACTGGGTGTGAGGAAGGCGCCAGAGCAGAGACCTTCAGCTCCTCAGGGTGAGGCGGGGAAGGGGCAGGGCTGGGAAGCAGGAAGTGTCCTCTTAGCTCTGCTTCAACTGCAGACCAGACTGCTACCTCCTCGGCCCTGAATTTCCTCATGTGCTGGCCCAAAAAGGTCTCTACAGTTCCTTCCAGGATTAAAATTCTGATTGAAACTTTCTACTAGTTTCTTAAACTTCACTTAATCAAAACCACGTTCATCTTTTCTCTAGCCTAAAACCTGTTCTTCCCCTCTGACTTCCCTACCATAAAAACCACAACATCATCTCTGACTTGAGTGGCTAATCGGCACTGTTCCCTTCAATCTCTCAACCCTTTCTCCAGTCCAACACCTCCCTACCATGACCAAGGCCCCCAAACCCACACAGGCCTCATCACCCCTCACTTGAACTCTTACCATTGAATGAACACAACAAAAGTGCCCATCTCTAGTCTTTCATCACTGCCACCATCATACTGAGCCTCAGTCTGACACTGAGCATACCATATATCAGCCTGACCTGCCAGCTTCAGTTTCCACTAGATTCCTTTTGTGTAACCCAGGGCCTCAAAACCAAAACAAACTCACTGCCAGTGAGTCGATGCTAACTCGTAGTGACCCTTAGGACAGGGTAGAACTGCCCCTGTGCGTTTCTAAAACTGTAACTTGCTTATGGGAATAGAAAGACCAGTCTTTCTCCCAAGGAGTAGCGGTGCGGTTTCAAAATGGAGACCTTATGGACTGCAGCCAAGTAACATGGGTATTAAATTAGCTGATCCTATCACATGTCTGACCCCGCCCCCAACCTTTTTTCAAACTGTCCCTCCCTCTAGAATGCCTTTTTCTTTCCATTCTCACCTTCTTGGTTCAATTGGACTCCCACCCCAGGTTGGCACATTCCCTAATAGCCCCATGGGGACAGAACCACTCCATCCACTTAACCCCTAATCACTCTGTGTAACCTCCTTTAGAACACCTATCAATGTCCTTTTATTTTGGGGGTGTCTCTATTCTGACACAGGGAAAATTGTGAGGATTGTGCAACACTGGATGGTGCCTCATTCTCTTGTACGTAAGGCTGCTATGAGTTAGAACCAACTTGACAACACCTACCACCACCAATTAATTCTCCCTCCTTGATAACGAGTTTCTTGTCAACAGGAAGTATTTGGTTCATCTTCATACCCTTCAGAGCTGGGCTTGTGTGCCATGCAGATAAAACGTTGGAGGAAGTGACTGCATAGCTCTCCACACAGTCACAAAGGGGGCGGGGAGGGAGGGGAGGGAGGCAGACCCACCCCCAGGCAGACAAGCCTCAACCGTCCAGAAAAGCCGCCTCCTTCCGTGCACACCGTAATAGAACACTGAGAACTCAGAGATACACAGCACAGCACAGGGTATACAGTGGATACTCGACAGAATGCTCAGCTGAATCCAACCATCCCCTAAGAGACAACTTGCCCTCTAGACTAGGGTATACTCACTGTTTGTGCCCTTTTTATCTTTTAAGTGATACCTAGTTAGACTTGTCTTACCATCCAAAGCACACATCTTAGTTTACTGCATAAAAAGCAGTCAACGGGAAGGGGGCCAAGCAGTGAAACTTGTTATCAACAGAGAAATGCAAGTGAACTAAGTACACCTATTCCCCCTTTAGTGACCATCCAACATCTCACGTTCACAACTTGGAAAAATTGCCAGGGAGCACCTCTGATGAAACTGACCCCATATGGGGCCAGTCTGCCAGGTGGTCCTCTGCAGACCACCTGAATGATATACAGCAGCCCCAATGACAACTGGACCACAAGAAGGACCACGGCTGACTAGTAACAAGATATCTTTCCCCTTCGTCAGTGACATTTCAATCCAGGCTCTAAGGACGCAAGGTGACAGTGAGACAACACAAGGTCATGGGGAAGCAAAAGGAGGTCAGAAAGGGATTCAAATGTGGAGAGGTTGACAGAGGAAGGTACAAAGCCGGTGGAGAAGAGTGGGACCCCCATTCAAGGTAGATGGCGAAAGGGGCCACAAGTGTCGAGCAGGGTCCTCACCCAGGACTGGTAGCAGGAGGCTGCAGACAACACCCAACCACCATCATCACCTTCTGCTATGGTGATAGGGAAGATGTGGTCGGGAAGCAGGACACACCCCATCATATGCATCCTGAGGACAAGCCTAAGAGCAGTGAACCACGGAGTAGGGAACAAAACTCTGGTGCAAAGATGTCCCTGGCGAAAGAGGGACCAGACTTCAACCCAGTATTCCAAGATGTGAATACAACATACTGGCATGAAGCAGGGAACCAGTAGAGATGAGGGGCCGGCCCCAATCCCAACAACGTGGAGCCCCGCCTGCCAGAAAAATTCAATGCAGAGGACAGCACTGAATCAATAGCTCAGGGAGAGGGACACGTCTGCTCAAAGCACACAGGAACAAATGAAGGGGGAGGAAGAAAGAGTGGAGCGAATGTTGACTCACCAAGTCTTGAGGACGATATCCCTGCTCAGAGAAGCCAATGCAGAGAGGACCATATGGTCAGCCCCACTATAACACACGACATCCCTCATAACCCATAACCCTACAGGGGACAATACTGGAGACACAGTGCGGGAATTGCCCCCGATCTGACCCCACCACACCAAGGCAAAACATTAAGGGTGTGCAACAGAACAGCAAGGGGAACAGAGCAATTAAGTTCCCAGGGATTACCAAAATTAGATTTTGGGGCCAGGGGGTGGCACCCATCACTCCATGGGAAAACACTCCTAAGGTCAACAAACACCTTGAACTATTTACTGGCTTTTTTTTTTAATACCTTTTTTTTTTTTTACATTTTATTAGGGGCTCATACAACTCTTATCACAATCCATACATATACATACATCAATTGTATAAAGCACATCCGTACATTCTTTGCCCTAATCATTTTCTTTTCTTTCTTTATTTTTTTTTCCCTTTTCTTTTTTTACATTTTGCCCTAATCATTTTCAAAGCATTTGCTCTCCACTCAAGCCCTTTGCATCAGGTCCTCTTTTTTTTTTCTTTTTTTTCCCCCTCCCTCAAGAGCCCTTGATATTTTATAGCTTGTTATTTTGTCATATCTTGCCCTATCCAGAGCCTCCCTTCCCCCCATTCTCTGCTGTCCATCTCCTAGGGCGGAGGTCACATGTGGATCCTTATAATCAGTTCCCCCTTTCCAACCCACTCACCCTCCACTCTCCCAGCATCGCCCCTCACACCCCTGGTCCTGAAGGTATCGTCCACCCTGGATTCCCTGTGCCCCCAGCTCCCATATGCACCAGTGTACAACCTCTGCCCTATCCAGTCCTGCAAGGTAGAATTCGGATCATGGTAGTTGGGGGGAGGAAGCATCCAGGATCTGGGGGAAAGCTGTGTTCTTCATCGGTACTACATTGCACCCTGACTGACCTATCTCCTCTCCTAAACCCCTCTGTGAGGGGATCTCCAGTGGCCAATACTTGGGCCTTGGGTCTCCACTCTGCACTTCCCCTTTCATTCACTACGGCATACACACACACACACACACACACACACACACACACACATATATATATATACACACATTTTTTTTGCATGATGCCTTATACCTGGTCCCTTTGGCACCTCATGATCGCACAGGCTAGTGTTTCTTCCATGTGGGCTTTATTGCTTCTGAGCTAGATGGCCGCTTGTTCACCTTCAAGCCTTTAAGACCCCAGACACTATCTCTTTCGATAACCGGGCACCATCAGCTTTCTTCGCCACATTTGCTTGTGCACCCGTTTGTCTTCGGCAATTGTATCATGGAGGTGTGCAGTCAATGATATGATTTTTTTGTTCTTTGATGTCTGCTAACTGATCCCTTCGGGACCACCCGATCACACAGGCTGGTGTGTTCTTCCATATGGGCTTTGTTGCTTCTGAGCTAGATGGCCGCTTGTTTATCTTCAAGCCTTTAAGACCCCAGACACTAGCTCTTTTGATAGCCGGGCACCATCAGCTTTCTTCACCACATTTACTTGTTCACCCACTTTGGCTTCAGCAGTTGTGTCGGGAGGGTGAGCTGTTTTGTTTTCTTTTGGTGCTTTGTTTTGCTCTATCTTTTTTTTGTGCATATTATCTCTGCAGGTCTATCTAGATTAGATAGTTGGGATAAACAATCCTCAGGAAAAAACTGACAGTTCCAGGGGGAAATGGGAAAGGGGGTGAGGGGGAAAAGGAAGTGGTGTAAACAAACCCAGGGACAAGGGAACAACAAGTGATCCAAAATCAGTAGTGAGGAGGGTGTAGGAGGCCTAGTAGGGCTTGATCAAGGGTAATATAACCGAGAGGAATTACTGAAACCCAAATGAAGGCTGAGCATGACAGCAGGACAAGAGGAAAGTAAAAGGAAATAGAGGAAAGAACTAGGAGGCAAAGGGCATTTATAGAGGTCTAAATACAGTCATGTACATATGTAAATATATTTATATATGGCAATGAGGTAATAGATCTATGTGCATATATTTATAGGTTTAGTATTAAGGTAATAGGTGGACAGTGGATCTCCACTCAAGTACCCCCTCAATGCAAGAACACTTTGTTCTATTAAACTGACATTCCATGATGCTCATCTTCCCAACACAATTACTGAAGACAAAGCGGGTGCATAAGCAAATGTGGTGAAGAAAGCTGATGGTGTCAGGCTATCAAAAGATATAGCATCTGGGGTCTTAAAGGCTTGAAGATAAACACGCGGTCATCTAGCTCAGAAGCAACAAAGCCCACATGAAAGAAGCACACCAGCCTGTGTGATCACGAGGTGTTCGAATGGATTAGATAGACATCAGGCATCAAAGAACAAAAATCATGTCAATGTGAATGGGGTGGGGAATGCAGAGTGGGGACCCAAAGCCCATCTGTAGGACATCTGCTTACAGAAGGGTCGGAGGGAGGAGACGAGCCAGTCAGTGTGTAGTGTAGCAACAATGAAACATACAACTTTCCTCTAGTTCCTAATTGCTTCCTCCGCCAAACTCTCATGATCCCAAGTCTACCTTACAAATCCAGCTAGACCAGGGGATGTGCACAGGTACAGATAGGAACTAGAAACACAGAGAATCCAGGACGGATGATCCCTTCAGGATCAGTGGTGAGAGTGGCGATACCGGAGGGTGGAGGGAAGGTAGAGTAGAAAGGGGGAACCAATTACAAGGATCTACGTATAAACCCCCTCCTTGGGGGATGGACAACAGAAAAGTGGGTGAAGGGAAACGTCAGACAGTGTAAGACATAACAAAATAATAATTTCTAATTATCAAAGGTTCATGAGGGAGGAGGGGCAGGAAGAGAGGGAAAAAAATGAAGAGCTGATAACAAAGGTTCAAGTAGAAAGCAAATATTTTGAGAATGACTATGGCAACAAATGTACAAATGTGCTTGACACAATGGATGGATGTATGGATTGTGATAAGAGTTGAATGAGCCCTCAGTAAAATGATATTTTAAAAAATAAAAATGGAAACCGAGCTGATTCCAGGAACCCAAGTGGAAGGTGAATTATGAGAATGACGAGTGCAACGAATGTATAAGGGTGCTTTGCTCAATTGATGTATGTACAGATTGTGATAAGAGCCTTATGAGCCCCAATAAAAAGATTTAAAAAAATAAAAATAAAAATGTCCCTGGCTGGTCAGGCCTGCTAATTTCACCTAACAACCTGGTCTCTGGAAGTTAACTATGTCAATAAATGAGGAGTGGATATACACTATTAAATTAGCACAATGGTTGATGCACTGTGCTGACGAGTAGTTCGAACCAACCAGCTACCCCTGCTGGCTAGGAAACCCTATGGGACAATTCTACTCTGTCCTTACAATATCAGTATGTGTCAATTTGATGGCAACTGGTTTAGGCTTAATTTTTTTCTTTAAATACATTTAAAACGGGTACATCCATATATCTCTGTTAGTACTGAAACTGTTACAACACCTTTAAAAAACTATATGACAGCACATATCTAAAACCATACTGGCATCACACCCTTAACATAGCACCAGTCAGAAACGCACCACAGATATAATTAGTGAGAATAATCCTCACAATGTTAAATGAAAAGCAACAACATAAATATCTAACACTAGACTTATGCAAATGATGAAAGCAAGATTTGATAAGGTATTTAGTGGCCTTTCAAAATGTACACCCACAAATTAACAACATGGAAGAAATTAACATGCATGATAAAGTTTAAAAAATCAAATTCTAATCACCATAATTTATATGTGTATATTCATATACACACATACCTATATCTACATACATACATGAAAGGTCTTCAAAAGTTCATGGAAAAATTCTATTACCTTTTTCAATCCATTTCCCACAAACTTTTTGAGTCTTTAATATATATTTCTATGAAATCCCTAAAAGAAAAGCAATGGTTTTAGGGTAATCACCCTAACACTGAGGCATTTACTTAGTATTAATTATTTTAAAAAAACAAAAACATTTCTGTGAATTTTTCCTTGTTCTTCTGGTTCTCTCACCTAGTCTACATTCTTACACTGCTTGCTGAGTGAAGAAATAAAGTTCCCCTGCATGCAGGAAGCAGGAAACCATGGGCATAAGAAGAGTGCTCACTCTGGCCTGGATCAAGCGCTCTCTCTCCCAACAATGACCTATGACACACCCAAACCCTAGCTTCCCAGGGAGGAACACACCACCTCAACTGAGCTTCCACTCACCCCCATGAACCTGTGGGCGAGAATCACACAAAATACACAGAGCCTCAAGAAACAAAGACTCTTCCTAACACCAAGTATTACTTTAACAAACAGCAAGGAACCAAGTCCAAGTTTAAATGCAAACCCTAAAAGTGTAAACCAGAGGACTCCAAAAAGTTCATGGAAAAATTGTTAACTTTTAATTCCATTATCTGTCACATCATGGAGGCAAGGCGGGGGTTCCAATGACCCCTTGCTGACTCAGTAATGAACTACATCACAGTTACAAGGCAGTTCGGACTCATGGTCAAACCAAAGAACTTGGGGTCAAGAGATTTGGGTATATTAAAGGAAACAAAAAGAAAGACAAGATTTTCCTTTTTTTTTTTACCATAGAAAAAATTTGGTTCTGTGGTTTGTTTTGTTAACCAAGAACAAAGCTAAAAATTCTAGCTGAAAGCAAGCAGCTAAGGAGCAGCTAGCAGTGTTCTCATAAGTCTTTCAAAGCCAGAGCCCCAATGCAGGGTAAGTCATTTCATCACGTGCTGAGCTTTCTAGAGCTGGAGGCATCTAATGAAACATAGTATTGAAAATAAGCCATCACAAAGACCTTAGCCCTAATGCCTTAAAAGGGAATTTTAGGTCAGGCTCCTAACTCTTCTTTTTCTGTAGGATGGCCATTTTCTACATTAAATAAAGGCCAAAATAATATCGTGGTCCAAGGAAAAGCCAACTGCAAACAAATAACTCCAGCCCAAACTTTTGCTTTCTCTAGCAAGCAAGATGTTTTCACAAAAAAACAGTAATTCTGAAGGGTTATTATAGTGTTAATACACTGGAAGGAATATAGCCATTACATTTTTTTTAATTAACCTTTTGTTTCAGTCGGCACGTTCTCAGTGGCAGTACATCAAGCCATGAATGGCAAGATATCCACAGTAGGTAACGGAAAACCAGACCATTCATCACTGAACCCAGTTCAGCAGGTGTGGGGTGACTGCTGTTCAAGAATGCTGCACACAAACGGAAGGACTCTCAGGTCTCCTTCATGCGCAAGCAGGCTGAAATCCGGACCAAACGGAGTATTAAGTGACACACTCCCACCCCACCCTTCTCTCCTCTTCTCGGACACACACAGGCAGGGTCTTCAGGGGGTGGCCATTAGCCAATCAGGTCCAGAGGTCAGCAGTTAAGAGCCACATCATCGCAACAGTGGGTTAAGCACTCTTTCTGACTGGGCCACCCCACCCTGTCCCTCCTCAGCCAAACACTCCTGTCTAATTTAAATCTCCCTCGTCTCTTTCTCAGGTATCATAAAAGCCATCTTTTTATATTAAGGCCTCTCCTAGCCTTACTCACCTGCAGTTCACTGCACTGGGTAGCACCCAAATAGCCCATCAGAGCTCTTTATAATTTCTGAAAGAAAAGAGAAGAGACTTTTTAACTACAGAGCAGGGAGCACCATGTGCTGAAGGACCCACTCTAAAGCATTTGCATACAATGCTGTTTGTGACCCTGAGGTCCCCAATATTTCAAAAAAATGTCACATAACCAGCGCTGGACCTACAAGTCCAGAGATAAGACTTTGGTTTAACATGGGTATCACTTAACTATATGATCTTGGACCAGTCACTAACTTCCCCAGATCTGTTTGCTGAACTGGAAACTACAAACAAACTAGATAAAGACAGTCCAGCCATTCCAGTGGAAAGATCATGGGCTCTCCCAACAACCTATTGACAACATATTTATAATTTAACGTTTAGTTCCTGCTCCTCTTTTGAGTAACTACTGCTGACAAACTTTGCCCCAAACTTTCTAAACATTTGAAACAATAAGCAAAGGGCCTTATTTCTTGGGCCAGGCCTATATTTGTATCTTAAAAGCAGGCTGACAATTATAGACAAATCTGCATTCAATATTCATGCCAAGTGTACTTCTCAGAGAATAAAATGCATTTATAAGTTCTGGTCTACTTACTCACATATCTTCTGAAATTGTCCTTCATGGACATGTTGTGCATTTTTAAACTAGACAAAACCCTCGCAAGGAGGAGTGGTTTCTCCTGTTGTTCTGCCATCTCTTCCTCTCCAATGAGACCGTGGACAGTCTAGAAATGTGGACAGACTTTACAACCCCCTAAAGTGGACATGGATGCTATTAGAAAATGAAGCTGCCTGCTACACAATTGCAAAAACCAGGTTTCTCAGCTCATAGAGATGGCCTGACTGACTCCCAAAAACCAAGGCCTCACCTAAAACTAGTGGCCCAGATTCCGGGCCAAAAGGCCAGACTAAAAAAGTCATGTCTTTAGTCAGCTCAACAACAAGGGCAGCTACTCCACCACAACCAACCTCCAATCCTATGGAATTTCCCATTATAAAATGGTCTGGGTAGCAAGCTGTCCAGTGGCCAACTACTACCTTCACTTTCAAGTGAGCACTACACATCACACGATCCACTTGTGTGATAAATTTATGGAAAATGGAAATTGTGTTGGCACATTTCAGGCCAAGCCACACTGGCCACACAGGATTAGCACCTTGGAAATAATCCATTTTTGAGTACAAATGAATACCTCCATCTGCTATGGATTGAACTGGGTCCCCTAAAACCATGCAGGGACTTTAAAAAGCTTTGGGGGGAGAAGAACTAAAAGATAATGGCATTCTCCCATATGCTTTTTGAAGAACCCTGGCATGTGTTAACTTGGCTAAGCCAAGACTCAGTGGTTTGCCAGTGATGGGATGATGTAATTTGAATATTATATAATGACCATGATGTGATTTCATCTAATCAGCAAATCAACTTGAAGGGGCTTTACCCTTATTTGGGTCACAGCCCTGATCAGATTCCATGGGGAATGTCCGTGGGATGTGGCCTTTTCTCTCTTACAAGAGAAGAAAGGAGAGCAAATCAGAGGCAGAGGGACCTAGATACCACCAAGAAAGAAGAATCAGGAATGGGAGGCCTTTGGAGCCAACGTCCCTACACTGAGAACTTCCTAAGGCCAGATTCATGCCAAGACACAAGCTCTCTAAGGAATATCAGGCCCACAGCTGTTGACAGGAGACAAGGGTCTTCCCCCTTCCGGCTAGATAAATCTCTGAATTTGGAGCTCCAGCATCCTGAACTGTGAGGAAATAAATTTGTTAGTTAAAGCCATCCATTATGGAATTGTGACAATAGTAGTAGATATGAGAACTTCAAAATTTCGTGGAACTTTTCCATTATCTTTTAATTCCACTTTTCCATGAACTTTTTGAAGCCCCTCTAAGTACTTAAGACTTCAACCCAAAAATAGATCATTGATTCCTTACCACAAAATAATCTGTCAATTTCTAAAAATCGGATAAAAGGTCAAAATTGGTGGTCTCAAGGCCTAAACAGCTATCACCTGCAAACTGGAAACAAATGTAAAGTTTTAAATCCTGATTTGCTCCATCAACAACAAAAAAATTATATGTAATATACACAACCTCTGCTGAGATTCAAATGGAGTGTGTACAGCTTAAAAGTAATCTTGGTTTATATTCACCTTCCTCTCCCAAGTTTTTTAATGTGCAATGTCAACTGTTAGCCTAAATCTAAAAATATAATAATAATGTACAGTTTATTCTTCCTAGCCAAGAAAGATATGAAAAGTTTATGATATGATTTAAACATCCAGAGGCTGGCTAAATGTGTTGGGGGTTGCAGTAATCCATCTACAACAATTACTTAATTTTTTTCTAACTAACCCATAGTAAAAATATTTTTGAAGTCAAGCAGAAACTGCTTGGGACAAATAATCAAGTTAGCAAATTTCTCTCGCCTTCTCCTACTCAGAATGCTGCTCACTAAACCCGGTATCAATAAAATCCTTTAAATCCAAAGGACCACAACTTAGCTTAACTAAAAGCTTCATCTTGGGTTCCTTAAAATATTCAAACACCACACATGACCAGAAAACAATCGCAAATCAACCTTCTGCCTAATATACTCAATACTATTGTTTTTATTTCAAAATGATTATGAAACAAGTACAACTCTCTACCTTTTTTTTCTCCAGAAAATAAAGGAGTAATCAAGCGTGTACTAGAGCCCACCACACTATGGACACCCAAAACCCACATCCACAATCACTCATACCCAATGGCAAGAAAGCGATGGATACCAAGAGAGATAAAATTAGAACATCCAATTAAAGTCACACAAGGACATTTAAATAGGCAGACTATAATTACCCCTGTTGCAGATGCTGATCAAGGGTAGCCGCATCCAACAGTTGGCTCTGGGTAAGTTCCACTATGTTGGACTATGTCAGAGCCACTGAAAAGTGTGTGGGGTGGGGGGGTACCTTGAAGCTTTTGTCCCCTCTAACTCTAGCCCAGTCTATACTCCCCATTGACTGGGTGGCATTTTGGGAAAATAAAGAGGGCCCGCCAAATGACAAGAAGTTTCAACCTTGCCCTGACCAAGGAGTCAGGTAAACACTTTCTTTAACCACAGCCTCACCTTACACATCTCACCAGCACTGTAGTTCATTAGTGATCAATGACTTCATCCAAGTCCTGAGGCAAAAGAGAAAAAAATAAGTAAAAATTATCTGTACTGCATCGGTAACAATTAACAGCAGCAAACATTTTATCAGCCTGAAGTGAAAGGATGTCTAAATTCCACATGGAAAAAGTAACCAAAACGGTACAGGGTGTAGCTTGGCACATGAGTCTCCTGCTTCTTTTTGACTTCAAAATTTAAAAAAAAAAAAAAAAACACTTTCCTTTCAGTCGGAAATAGATCCTAGAATGTTCTCAACATCAAAAACATTACCCAAAAAGCTATCTCAACACTGAACGACCTTCCTATTAAAAAAAACAAACACCTGAAGTAAAAAAAACCTCATTAACGTGAGCTTCAGAGAGGGCAAAATTCAGAACAAACTGGGCAGGACATCCCCCCCTCACCCCCCCCCCCGTCCTCACTCCAGGAGGAGATGTATTTTTTATTACATTAATGATTTGCTGGAAACGCCTAAGTTATGAGGGAGGAGGAAGAACAACGTTCTAAGTTCCAAACAAAACCTGAGGATCCCCGTGCGGGCCGCTAACTTCCAGGCCTCCTGCCTTGAGGATACTCAGCGAGGAGGAGGGAGGGTGCAGGGCGAGCATCTGGATTTGGGGGGTGGGGGGGGCATCGAAATTCCCCAGATAGGGTTTGCAGTCTCTTAGCCCCGAAAAGGGGGCTCTTAAAGTAATTTCCCCAGAAGGGACAGTGTTGATATTTTTGTTGATGTGCTTACAGGCCAATGAGAATTTCCGAGGAGGGGGCGGGGAAAGGGGGGGTTGTGAATCTCGGGCAAACAGCCCTCCAAGGGGGAGGGAGAGGAGGAGGGAGGGGGCGCATCGCTGACCCAGTTTTCCCGACACCCCCCCGCCCCGCCCCGCCCCATGGAAGTCCGAGCCCGGGCTGAGGGGGGGGGGTCGCGGGGCTCCGGAGGCCCGCACGCTCCCCACCCCCAGCCGGGACCCGGCGGCGGGGAGCGTGCAGGCGGGCAGGCTCGCCTCCCCCGCCCAGGGTGCCCCGGGCCGGGCAAGCCTCCCTCAGGCGTCCGGGCCCGGCGTGCAAGGCCCCCCGGCTCGGGCCGGTCCCCGGGCGCCGCGGCCCCCGGCGGAGGCCGAGGGGACCGAGGACGGCAGGGAGCGGTAAACAGCCCCAGCGTCCGGGCCTCGCCTCGAAGCGCCCCGCTCCCTCAGGCCCCGCCGCGGGCCGCCTCGGCCCCCGGCCCGCGCCCGGGCCGCTGTCCCCCGGGCCCTGAGGGGTCGCGGGCGGGGCGCGGTTCCGACCCCCCTCGGGGAGCGCTCCGGCAGCTCGCGGAGCGGAGCCGGCAGCGGAGAAGGGGGAAGTCAGGACTTACCTGTCATTACTTTCTACGCCATCTTGGATCCACTTGTCAACGTCCCCACAAAGCATTATGGGTAAGAAAGAGCCTTTAAAGTGACTCCCCACCCCAGCCCCCGACTCCCGCCTCCCGCCGCCGGCGCCGCCCCCTCCGCCCGCGCCGCCGGAAAGTGGCCCCCGGGGTCGGGCGGGAGGCGGCGCCCCGCCCCGCGCGGGCGTCCGGAGCGCCCCCCGCCCCGCCCCGCCCCCACCCGCGCCCGGGGCGGAGGAGGCCCCGGGGTTCCCTCTTCCTCCCGCCACGCCGGTGCCCTGCGCGCCGCGGACAGCCCCCGTCGCACTTCGCCCGCCCGGGGGTCCCGGCCGCGGGCCACTCGGAGACTTCCTCCCGCGCCGGGCTGGGTCGGCGAGCGGCCCCCGGCCCGGCCGCCGTGGGCGACGCGCCAGCGCGACCCCCGAGACTCCGGGGCCCCGGGCGCCCGCGAGCCCCTGCCGCCCGGCCGGCTCGGGCCTCCCGCCTCCGCGGACCCAGAGGCGTCGCTGCCCCGGCGACCCGGCTCGAGGGCCGCGGGACACCGGGACCTGCGCGTCCCCGAGTCCCCCCGCGTCCCCCCAAAATAGTCCTAGCGCCCAAGACAACTCCCTACCCCAGTTGGTTCCCGCCGCGTCCGGCCGCGGGCCCGTCTCTAGTCCGCGACCCGAGGGGCGGACCCCCGCCCCCAGGAATGCGGCGCTGGGCTCCGGAGGAGCCACCCTTCGGGAGGGACCCCCAGGGGGTGAGGGCGCGGGGCAGGGCGCCGGACGCGGAAAGCTGGGGCAGAGTCCCGGGCCAAGAGGGGGTTGCGCCCGCCGGATTCACCTGGCTGGACCCGGTGGGGCAGCGAACCCAGGTGGCGGCTCGGCGCGGGGAGGACCGCGTCGCCGCCTCCAGCCTCCCGGGGGATGGGGGGCGGTGCGGGGCGGGACCCGGGCCAACGACCCCGAGCGCCCCGGCCAGGGCTGGGCACGCTGCAGGGGAGCCCAGCTCCTCCGCCGGCCCCGCGAGCGCATCGCGTGCCCCTCACACTCCCACTCCGGTCCCGCCCAGGTGCCCCCCACCCCTGGCGGGGGACAGACGCCCATCAGTCACCTCATTCCGTCTCTTCCCCGTGTTTACTGCTGTGCTTGCTTTGGGGACAACTGGTTGGCTTTGTTGTTGTTAAACAAGTTTTTACAAGAAGGGATCACAAAAATGAAAAGTGGGGGGGGGGAATCCTCCAAGCCCTCAATGCTTGCGAAACTGTAGTCGATATGAAAGGCTGTCGGATGGCTCTGAAATTAGAAGGTTCCAGCAGCGACATTAAACCGTCCACCTCAGCCAACCAGGAGGGCCTGGACCCCTGGGCCTACCCCATGGCCTTAAGCCCCGCCAGACCCTCCGGAAGCCGGTCTGAAAGCAGCAGGAAGAGAAACCACGACCTTTGCAGACCAGAGCCCTGCCCCAGGGGAGCCGAAAACTCCACCAAGCAATTGTCCCCGGCCAGATGAGTGAGGTGTGGACTCATTAAGGGATTGGCCCCCGGGTCACCATGAGAGAAGGAGCTAAGCAATGAGTCACTCCAGGCCGGCCAAGAACACTGGGAGCCTGGAGGGACCGCCCCTGAGTCACTAGCTCCGCAGAGTTCCAGAGGAGTGGAGAAACTGGAGCCTGGAGCCAGACTCTTCCACCACCCAGTTCAGGCAGCCACTGGGGTGATGGGGTACGCTGTTGGGAGGCTGGGCCCTCTGCCACCACGTGGAAGCCCCAATGTCTCTCACCTCTTGGCTAAAGCCCCGCAATCCCCTGATACAATTAGCCTCTTTTCCATTTTCCCTTCTGCACTAATTTAGTGGTTGCTTTGTGAGCTGTGAGTTAGATATCTCTAACTGCTAAAGAAATGTCGATGGTTCAACCCCGCAGGTGACTTCTCAGCCTCAGAAGCCCAAAGGAGCAATAGGATCTTTGTGAATGTGAATCCACTTGCCAGCGGTGGATGGGTTGGCTGTGGGCATGTGGCACCGTTAGGTGAATGTTAGGAGTTTCTTGTAATTAAGAAATGGAGCTGAGGGCCAGGGCTGCCTGCAAACCTGTTTCCTTGACCGTCTTTCTTTTTAAGGCTTTGACATCTTTCATTGGAATAAAATCGCAATGACAAGTAGTTTTTACTTCCTGACTGTAGTGTGAAAGATTGTCCAATCCACCTGGACTTAAATGATGCCATTAAGCTTTTTCACATATTTTCCTATGTTCAGTTTGCATACAAAAGAAAATATACTTCACATTCACAAAAATCTCCGTATTATAAATGAAAAATAATCCCACCCATCACCCGTCCCTTTATTCAATACACAAATAGCTCAAAAGTATACATTTACATTGGTTTAATCTTGAAATGTAATCCACTAAGACTGAAAATAACCATTTCAGAGCCTGTACCACATCTTAAAAGCACTCGCCAGCCTTCAGTATCCTTTGATTTAAGAGGACCAATTTTGGATGTGATCAAAGAAATGTGTTCATCTCCAGTTACAATTTCAAGTTCCTGTCAGGATGCAGCCACAAAGCATCATCTTGTGTAATTTCACTGTCATCAATAATTCTCTTCACTTCTTCCATTAGACTCTCGTGTACATAACCCTCTTTTCTGATCATGACATCACTTTTGTAATTGCTGTTGTTGGCATACCTAAACTTTCCATCTGGTCGAAATGTGAACTCTGGGAACTCATGTCCAAACTTGCCCTTGTGCCCTACGGAATGGGCACCTAGTAGCGCAGGTAGAAATCACTTGTCACAGACACTTTTGTGCCTGGTAATGACAGGTAGCTAGATTAGGGATAAAACGGGGGTGTCTGCACCAAATGTGTATCCTACCAAAAATCAGCTGGCGCTGCCACAATAAAGGGGTTAAAAAGAAATCATGCACACTAATTTTAGACAACTATGGGAAAACCCAGAACAGAGCATGCGCAGACTAAGGCCACCTATGCACAGGTGAAGCTAAACCTGGTCACAGCCGAGGCCCATGATAACACATAGGTGTCAGAGGTCACCAGCCTCTAACAATGGAAGGGTTAGTAGGCGAGATTGTACAGGGAGAATACCTAAAGGTTATAGTAAAGTCATGGAAGATAAACTAAAATAAGTCAGACACATTTCATGGTAGCATGCTCACCTCAGCCCCTCTTGGTGGTCCACGTGGAGGTGGGAGGAGAGAAAGTGGGAGAGCGAGCATCTTTCCTATCTGGGGATAGTAGAGGTAGCCATAGGACATGCATATTCAGTAGTTACATACATCACAGGGTGGGTGGCAACCACAGTAAGGTCCCTGAGCTCACAGCTCACAGGTGAGAAACCTAACACCTGCCCTGGGGAAGGTATGAGGGGGCTGGTGACCCGCGGGAGGCGGTAACAACAGGGTGTCTGCTTCTGTAGGGAGACAGAACCCGCCATGCGCTCACTTTAAGGCAGCATAGCTGTTAGGGGAGAATCGGTGGGAGGGACATTTACAGCAGGATCGTGAACTTGGGCGTCATCTCTAACTTCCCAAAGTGGCGGCTTTCCCACCGTGGAATACTAGCTTTCCTGAGTCCCTCTGTTGTACGTGAGGGAATGTAGTCCTCGTCAGAGTTCCCTCTGTTAGTTTCCCACACACAGGTGCGCTTCAACTCAGCCCAAACCCTCAACCACGGCTCCCCAGCCAGTGGGGCTAGGAGGGAATAAATACCAAGCCCCCCCTTCTCGTTCAGGTGCTCTCCTCGCATACACATCCCAGCCCCCTCAGGCCTTGCTCGCTCTCCCTTGGCTCCTCACTCTGGATTCCTGCTCCTGTTAGGATACTCCTTCCACGCGTTTTCCTGTGCTCCCCTGGAGGGGCCATGTTCCGTCGTGAACTTTCCCATGGCCCCCGCCACGCGGCCTTGCATGCTCTCCATGGATGGCGTGTTTTCTGAGACTGTCATCCCTGAAACTTCCCTTGCCCACAAAAGTTACTTGGTTACACAAAAGTGCCGCTAACACGGGAAATCTTTCAGCATTGAGAAGCAAGAACGGAGGTAAACCAACCCAGAAACCTAACAGGAAGACCACCACCCGAAGGCCTGGGCAAAGTGCTGCCAAGCGCCTGGTAGTGGTGTCAAGCCCGGTCTTTGCCACTTCTCAATCTTGGCCCCAAGAAGTGCTCATTGTTTGTAACTGACAGACTGCACCAGCCACAAGGCCCTTGATTCCTGATTCTCATCAGCCGCGACGTGGAATCTCGCCTGTTGTCAGCTGCTGTCCTGAAGTGGATTCCAACTCGTAGCAAGCCCATCTGAGCATGCTGATCTTGCACCTTCTTCAAACCAGGGCACTTTTACAATCCCTGTGTTTCTCACGCCTTCCAACCTAGGATATTCACCTGCCAGCACTTCATCTAACAATATTCTCCTGTGATCTGTAAGGGTTTTCATTGGCTGATGGTAAAAAGTAGATCGCCACCTTTTCTCTTACACTGTCTCAGTTAGAAGTTTCTCTGCTGATCTTTGAGATACTAGAGGCTTGCTTCAAGCAGCAATATGGCAACTCACAAGCCACCATGTGAAGACAAGTGGACAGGTGTCCTTTGAAACTAGCACAGAATCCTCTTTTCCTTGCCTCCACTCTGCCTCCTACTGTCCTTTTTCCATTTGTCAACCCAGTGATGTTTGTGAAATGGAAATCAGAGGTCATCTGATGACTCCACTTAAAACCCACCAAAGCCTGCCCATCATGCTTGAAACAAACCCTCAAATCCCAACCATGGCCTGCAGAGTCCTTCATATGATGGAACCCTGCAACATTTGAATTCCAGTCAGGAGACAACAGGATGATCAGTGACGTCAGAGACATATATAAATGATAGATGCATGAATTGATGTGGGGCTTGTACTTAATTCTAGTTCTCCTATCTAAGAACGATTCTTATGACATGGCCCTGCTTGATGCTCACCCTCATGAAGAGATCACTGAAGGTATCAGTGCTACGGCAAAGTGTGGTGAAGAAACTACATGGTGTCAGGCGATCAGAAAGAACAGCATCTGGTGTCTGAAAGGCTAGTTCTCAAACAAGCAGCCAACTAAGAGACGCATCACCTAAATCCACATGGAAGAAGCACACTAGCCTGTGTGATCCAAGGATTGTAAATAATGTAATCTGAATCTACAGGAGGGAATGATATCAGGACTTAAATTGCGAACAGCTGGCTTACAGAAGACTGTGTTTGGCAATGGAAGCCCAAATCCATTTGCAGGGTGCACACCTGCAGTGAATCCCCTGAGGTCGCAGCTGAGGGGTGTGAATAGTCCTATTATCAAACAGAGAACATTGTACAGTTAATTATGGCAGATGGAGTTGGGTTAAAATGTAACATCTTACCATTTGATCTGTTTGAACTATATTTCATTTGTTTCAGCATTAAAAACAAAGGTGGGGGGGGGAGGCACATGGATTAAGTCCCTAGTGAATCCCCCTGACCATCAACCAAGGATGGGAGTAGCCTTGCTATCATGCAAGAGCCATTGGAAAGTGGATCTTTACAGATGCAGTTAGATGAAAATTTAACACCCTTAGCATTAGATCTCCCTTGTGATATATTTCGATTTGTGCTAGCTTTTAATATTTTCTGCTTTCTTTTCTATTGAAGCTGTTAGCTCTTGTATTTTGTCATTGCTGTTAGTGCTGGGAGTTTTTCCTTTCACTGTTTTCTGTGTACGGGACCCAGCATAGGTAAATCCGTAGAGACCATCACTGGATTCATGGTTCCTTGGGGGTATGGCAGGAGAGGTTGGAGGGAAAGGGGAGCTACTAATGGTGATACAAGAATGAGGAAAATGTTCTAACACGGTGGTGATGATTATTATACAGCTCTTCTTGATGTGCTTTCACGATTGTGTGATATGTGAATTATCTTCCAGTGAAATTTTGAAAACAGGTTATATTCAGGAGAGCTATCAACTGTCGCCCCTGTGTGTCAGGTAGAACTGTGCTCCGTGGGGTTTTAAGTGGCTGATTTTTCAGAAGTAGCTCACCAGGCCTTTCTTCCGAGGCACCTCTGGATAGATTCCAGTCTCTACCCTTTTGGTTAGTAAGGATATTAACAAGCACATTAACTCTCTGGGCCATCCCAGGGACCCCAGGAGGAGATGACGGGGAGTAATGTTTGAAATCTTCTATTTCCTTTCTGCTTTTAGACCGACGTCATTTGTATTTTAAAATACGGAGAAGACGGGATGGTGGGCCACCGTAATGAGAACGGAAACACGTGGGCACGTCAGTCAGGCACAGCACTCCCCTGCGCTTCTCAGATGCTGTGTTTTTTTTGCAGCGTGAGGGTTTGTGGCATCTCTTGCGTGGAGCAGGTCTGTGGCACCAGTTTCACAACAGTGCCTGCTCGCTTCATGGCTCTGTCACATTGTGGTCATTCTCACGGTGTTTCAAACGTCTTCATAATGTGAATGCATGCTTAGTAGTGCTCAGTATTACGGGAATATAAATGCTAGATGCACTGGGAAATGGAAAAAATCATGATTCACTTAACTGTGATCATCTGCTTTCTTGTGCTGGTCTGGAACCAAACCTGCATATCTCGGAGGGGAGAAGTACCAAGGTGCCTCCAAAGAAAGGCCTGGTGATGGCCGTCTGGGAGGAAAATCAGCCTTTGAAAGCCCCTTGCAGCATGGTTCTACCCAGGGCTGCTTTATTCTGGGGAATTTGCTTTCAACAGCTCCTTGATTCCAGAGCAGTGGTTCTCCACCTTCCTAACGACGCGACCCTTAATACAGTTCCCCATGTGGTGGTGACCCCCCCACCATAAAATTATTTTCGTTGCTGCTTCGTCACTGTCATTTTGCTACTGTTATGAATCGGGCGACCCCTGTGAAAGGGTTGTTCCACCCCCAAAGGGGTCGCAACCCACAGGTTGAAAACCCACTGTTCTAGCAGAATCCATGACTTTTTATTTAAAGGGCCAGATCGTAAATATTTTAGCCATTGAGCACTACAGAATCACCTTGCCTATTCATTTTCTTTTTAGTGTGTGCCTTTTTACAACCAGTCAAAAATGTGAAAACTAAAAAAATAAAATGTGAAAGCTATTCCATGCACTCTAGCCCTAAAAACCCCTGGCTATGAGAGGAACTTGGTGCATGGCTAGCTATCGTTTGCCAACACTTGATCTTGAAGGGAGAGTTACTGCAATCCAGCAATGTCCTGAGGGAGGTTACGGGAGGGTCAGCCCCAGTAGGGAAGATGATTTTACCACTGACATGTGGACCAGCTTTGACTCATTTGGAGTTTTTGCCAATGCCCTGTAGACCAGATCATACTCACGGCCATCAATCCGTGTCTAGATTCATAGAGACCGTATGGACAGAGGAGAACAGCCCCTGTGGAGTTCCAAGGCCGTACATCTTTACTGGAGCAAAAAGCCTCATCTTTCCCCCTCAGAGAGGCTGGTGGATGGAAACTGCTGACTTTGTGGCTAGCAAGCCTACCTGTCACCCACTGTGTCCCCAGGGCTCCTGTCCTAAAGATAAGACATCTTTTATGTCCTCCCCGCAAAGTGGCCACTCCCTCTCACCTTCGGTGGTCCACTCACTGTGGCTGTAAGAGCAACCCAGACGTGGGAGATTCTCTAGAAAGAGTTCAAATGCGGTTCCTAAAGTTGAATAGAGAGAACTCCTTTGAGTGGCCCAAGGGCCAAACAGAAGCAACCATAAATCACTTATGGAGGATGAGACCCTGCATTAGTGATATAAACATGTTTGCAAATATAACACCCGACTGAAAAGGAAAACCACCACCACAGGAGGAGACAAGCTAACATGAAGAAAGCCAGGAGCAATAAGCAAACCAGTCAGAACCTAATACCAGAGGGCATCCGCTTAGGTTTATCAGAGAGCTGTAAAAGAGCCAGCCTTGCTCCACTCTAGCATGATCTCATTAACATAACGCCAGAAGACGCCTCTTTCCAAACTGGCTGACCTTCACAGACACAGGGGTCAGGGGTTGCAGTCACCACAAAACAATGGAATGACATTTTCTTCTGTTACGTTTTGAAAAGTCTGCCAACCTAGAATTCTCAAGTCAGCAAAAGTATTCTTAAAGAATGATGCTAAAACAAAGACATGGCCAGACATACAGAGTAAATTTGCACAAAAGGAGATAGTAAAGGTAGTTTAGTATTTCTTAAGGAAAGTGATTCTAAAAGTTAAGAATCGAGAGGGGGGAAATGGTCAATACTCATGTGTAGGGAATAATTGGTTATAAGGAACAGTAATGACTTGTGGGATAAATGTGTGTGTTTGAGAGACAGAGAGAAAGAGAGAGAGAGCTGTGTCTGTGTATGTGAGAGGCATAAATAAATATGTGTAGATACAGACATAGATATGAGAGAACTTCAAAAAGTTTTCACAATTTTTTGAAGCCCCCCTGTGTAAGCTGCAGAAGGTAGTTAGTGGAGACACCACTGTAACTCCAAGATTCTTAAAATTATCCAGTAATAAAGTTAAAATACTAATTAATACTAGATGCTGTTAAGGTCAAAGATGGATATTGTAATATCTAGAGTGAGCATTAAAGGCATTTTAAAAGAGATTAATGGTCTCGCTAATGAAGGGGAGAGGCACTGAATAAAGATACTCAATACAAAAGACATGAAAGGTGAATAAAAAAGACCATAAAATGGGTGGGATTTAAACCAACTAGTTGCTCTAATTATAAGATAAAACTAATCAGGTCCTGCAATCAAGAAATATATGTAAAATTTAAAGAGATAAGAAGAAAGCAATCGTATTACAAAAAGACAAACTATGCAAAAACTCACTGAAAGAAGCGTCACTTCTGTTCTCCCCTCCCCCAGAGGCCTACATGCCACCCAGTCCCCAGTGATCCTGAGAAGTGTCAGCACACTTGCCAGTAGCCAACACTAATGTGGATGGGCGGCGGAAAACAGCCACTGCCTTGAAGGGTGTGGGCGAAGACGTGCTCGTGTGGAGCTGAGAAAAATCAGACCTGGCCCTCGACCTCACCGCGAGAGGCAGATGAGTGAGTGACCACCGTCATGCAGAATCCACACAGAACCACACTCCAGGCCGGTTCCTGAGCAGACAGAAAGGTGAAGGATGGCAAATACCGTCGGGTCCTGGATCTGGACAGTTGAGGGAAGATCTGGAGCAACAGAAGAAGATTCCGCCCCTTAGGGGTCTCCTTCGGGTGTAAGGCCGCCACGCCAAGACCACTGGCCGCTGTGGCGAACGGTGGGTGTGTGCAAGAGGAAATGAGACTGCCAATCTGGTCTATTGACAGTTAGTTTACGCACACACAAAGCAGGTTGTAGGGCAAAAGCATGGCTACAAATAAAGAACGGTGCATCCTAAGGACAAAATGCTCAATTCATGAAGAAGACGTGTTGTGAAATGCTGTTGCATTTATTCCAGCTCACAGTCTGTGTACAACTGCGGTGGTTAGATTTGATGCCAACTTGACATACTTATGTGGAGGAAGGGGTGGAGTCCAAACTGTCAATCAGGTGATGCCTCTTTGGGGGTGTGACCTTTTTATAAGAGAGAGGCTGGCCTGCACGGGACAACACCAGAGACAGACTGGAAAACACTCCTAAAGGCCAACAAACGATCCTTGAACTAACTACAAGCTTTTCTTTCTTGTTGTGTTTTGTTTGTTTGTTTGTTTTGTCATTGGTTTGTTGCTGTTGTTTTGTGGTACGTTGTTGCTTGGTTCTGCTCTGTCTTGTTTTTGTTCATGTTATTATCTCCACAGGTCTGTCTAAATAAGATAGGCTGGATGAACAATCTGGAGGAGAAAACAACGGGACCGACAGTTCTGGGGGAACATGGGAGAGGGGAGGTGGGGGGAAAGGTAATGGTGTTAACACACTCAGGGACAAGGTAACAACAAGTGATCCAAATCGGTGGTGAGGAGGGTGTAGGATGCCTGGTAGGGTATGACCAAGGGTAATGTGATGAAGTGGTATTGCTGAAACCCAGGTGGGGATGGAGCATGATAGTGGGACAGGAGGAAAGTCAAAGGAAATAGAGGAAAGAGCTGGGAGGCAAAGGGCATTTACAGAGGTCTAGATAAAGGCATGTACATATGCAAATATATTTATATATGAGGATGGGGAAGTAGATCTATGTGCATATATTTATAGGTTTAGTATTAAGGTAGCAGAAGGACATTGGGCCTCCACTCAAGTACTCCCTCAATGCAAGAATACTTTCTTCTATTAAATTGGCATTCTATGATGCTCACCTTCCCTACACAACCGCTGAAGACAAAGCAGGTGAATAAGTAAATGTGGTGAAGAAAGCTGATGGTACCCGGCTATCAAAAGAGATAGCATCTGGGGTCTTAAAGGCTTGAAGGTAAACAAGTGGCCATCTAACTCAGAAGCAACAAAGCCCATACCAGCCTGTGCGATCATAAGGTGTCAAAGGGATCAGGTATAACGCATCATCAGAACAAAAAGTCTTACCATAGTGAGTGAGGGGGGGAGTGGAGTGGAGACCCAAAGCCCATTTGTAGGCTACTGGACATCCCCTTATAGAAGGGTCTCAGGGAGGAGATGAGCCAGTCAGGGTCCGATGTAGCAATGATGAAAAATACAACTTTCCTCTAGTTCCTAAATGCTTCCTCCCCCCACACACTATCATGATCCCAGTTCTACCTTGCAAGTCTGGCTAGATCAGAGGATGTACACTGGTACAGATAGGAACTGGAAACACAGGGAATCCAGGGTGGATGATCCCTTCAGGACCAGTGGTGTGAGTGGCGATATGGGAGGGTGGGATGGAAAGGGGGAACTGATTACATATAGTCTCCTCCCTGGGGGACGGACAACAGAAAAATGGGTAAAAGGAGATGTCAGACAAGACAAGATATGACAAAATAATAATTTATAAATTATCAAGGGTTTATGAGGGAGAGGGGAGTAAGGAGGGAGGGAGAAAAATGAGGACTTGATGCCAGGGGCTTAGTGGAGAGCAAATGTTTTGAGAATGGTGAAGGCAATGAATGTACAAATGTGCTTTACACAATTGATGTATGCATGGATGGTGATAAGAGTTGTATGAGCCCGAGCGAATGCTTTGAGAATGATTGGGGCGAGGAATGTATGGATGTGCTTTATACAATTGATGTATGTATATGTATGGATTGTGATAAGAATTGTATGAGCCCCTAATAAAATGTAAAAAAAAGTAATAAAAAATAAATTAATTAATTAATTAAAAAGAAAGAGTTGTATGAGCCCATAATAAAACGATAAAAAAGAGAGAGAGAGGCTGCGAATTTCTCTCTCCACCCTCCCTGCTTGCTGGAATTCCATATCTGCCTCCAGCAACAGGCGGCCTCATGTGGACCACTGACTCTGGGATTCAACCTGGGAGCTGTCAGCACCCCTGCCATGTCACCACAGACCTTGGGTGGACACAACGGCACCCTCCTGTGATCCCCCTGCTTCCTGTTCACCTTTCTGCATCACTGGCCTGCAGCCTTGTGAGTCTGAAGAAGACTCTGGCTACATCGGACCCATGAACTTTAGTTGGACTGGGCTGGAACACCTTGATATAAAGTTCTTTCTTAAACATATCTGAGTGTCACTGGTTTTGTTTCTCTAGACAACCCAGCCTAAGATGACAACAACAGAAAAAAAAATACTGCCCGGTCCTGAGCCAACCTTGTCTAAGTCCACTGCGCTGAGTCCATTGTTGCAGCTACTGTGTCAGTCAGTCATAACCAAGCATGATGTACTTTTCCAGGGACTGGTAACCACCTCATAACACGTCCAAAGGATGTGACATGAATCTCACCATCCTCCCTTCTAAGAGTATTTTGGCTACATCAATTCTTCTTCCTCATTCATCATCCAGCTTTCACATGCATTTGAAACCATTGAAAACACTATCACTTGGATAAGTAGCACCTTTGTCTTTGATTCGTATCTCTTTAAAGAGGTCTTTTGCAGCAGATTTGCTCCATGCAATACATCCTTTGATTGCTTGACTGCTGCTTCCATTGATGTAGATTGTGGACCCAAATAAAATGAAATCCTTCACAGCTTCAACCTTTTCTCCATATATTATGTTACTTATTGGTCTCATTGTGAGAATTGTTGGTTTTCTTTACGTTTAGGTGTGCTTCAAGCCCTCTTGTAGCAACAGTGTTGGATCATCTGCCTATTGCAGATGATCTGTTAATAAGCCTTCCTCCAGTCCTGATGCTGAGTTGTTCTCCATGTAGCCCAGCTTTTCAGAGTGTTTGTTCAGCATACAGGTTGAGGAAGTATGGTGAACAGTGCGAGAACCCTGAGGCAGCCATACCTGATTTTGAACCATACTATCTCCAGTGTCACCTCTTTCTCTGAAATGGGCACAAATATAGATCTCTTTTATAGTCAGTTGGCCGAATAACTGTCTTCCAGATTTGGGGCCATAGACTACTAAGTGCTTCTACCATTGCATCCATTTGCTGAAATAGCTCAATTGGTATCCTAGCAATTCCTGGAGTCTTTATATTTTCCCAGTTCCTTCAGTGCAGCTTGGACTTTTTCCATCAATACCATCATTCTTTTTTAAATTTATTTTTAATACCATCATTCTTGATCATATGCTACCTCCTGAAATGACTGAAGGTCAAACAATTCTTTCCATACATTGACTCTATCTTCCTTCCATCATTTTTGTAATGCTATCTGCATCATTCAATGGTTTGCTTAAAGAATCTTTCCATACTGCCACTTGAGGCTTGAATGTTTTTCTTCATTTCTTTCAGCTTGATGGATGTCCAACCTGTTCTTCCTTTTTGTTGTTAACAGCACCGAGTCTTTGTACATTTCATTGTAGTACTTTGTCTCCTCGAGGTGCCTTTTGAAAACTGCAGCTCTTTTGCTTCATCATTTTTCCCATTCACTTTAGCTGCTCTACATTCATGGGCAAGTTTCAGAGTCTCTTTCAACACTCATGGTGGTCATTCTTTCCTGTCTTTTTAATGACTGTGTTAGTCCGGGTTGTCTAGAGAAACAAATCCCAGAGACGCTCATATGTGTATAAGAGAGAGTTTTATATCCAAGAGTAATTGTTTAATTAAGAAAACATCCCAGATCCAGTCCATAAGTCCGATATTTGCCCATATGTACAATGCCAGTCTGTAAATTCCTCTTCAGACTCACGCAACACATGCGATGATGCCAAGTACAGGAAGATCACAGACCAGTGGGAGGAAAGTCTTGTAGATCTAGTGGCAGTGGAAGCGCCTCAACTCTGGCTCAGGTCTCCATGTGGTTCCTCCAGATCCAGGGTTCTGACGGGGATCAGCGTGGTTCCATGTGTATTGTCAGCAGGAAGATGAAGCTGAGAGTGTGTGTGTGGTCCCGCTCCCAGGGAGGAAGACAGGAGCTCCCAGAATCCTCAGGAGAAGGCCATGCCCACACAGAGGCATGATTGGCTATGACTTGATTGACAGGCGAGACTCCACCCCTTCACTCAAGTCGACAGATTATGTAACTACCATGATGACCCTTTGCTTTCTTCATACATTATGCTCTTGATGTCATCTCACAATTCACCAATCGCAGTCAGTGCATCAAATCTATTCTTAAGATAGTGTCTAAATTCAAGTGCGCTGTTCTTGCAGCTCTAGCTCTGGTTTCAATTTCATATGAGCAACTGGTAGTCTGTTCCACGGTTGGCCCCTGTCCTGCTTCTGACTGATCATATTGAGCTTCCCCATTGTCTCTTTCCACAAATGTAGTCAATTTGATTCCTATCTATACCATCACAAGTAGAAGAAGATAAAACAATTCTAAATTTGTATGGGCATAATCCACGTAGGCTTAAAGTGTACAAAACAAAACAATGAAAATATAAGTCAAAGATCTATGTACACGTATCAATAACTATTAGAAAAGCAGATGAGAATCAATAAGAAATTGCTTTGAAGAACTAGATAGGCAAACTCTGTCTAAAGGACGGACGTGGAATACTGCTCACTACAGGTGCGGGTTACCGATTCTTTTGACATGTACATGGGATGTTTATGAAACTACTCGGCAATATAGCAAGTTTCAACAACTGATCTAAATCATAGTGTGCATTCTCAGACAACGATGCAGTTAAGCCAGAAATTAGGAATTTAAAAAGTAAGTAGAAAAATATCTGTACGTTTAGTCACTAAGAAGTACTCTTCTAAATAATCCACAGTTTAGCATTATCACAATAAGAATTATAAAATACATTGAACTGAACGTGAAGTAAAACGTGTGCAAAATGAAATGCAGTTAAAGCATTCTTAAATGGAGAGTTATATATTTTCAGTGAAAATATTACAAAATAAGAGACCCTGAAGACCAACCAGCAGATTTTTTTCAAGAAGTTAGAAAATCAATAGCTAATTAAGCACATAGATCATAAAAGAGGAATGAGAAGCAGCAGTCACAAGTTCACTTAACATAGTGCATAGAAGAATGGAGAAAAGCAAAAAGCCAAGGGCACAATGGGTGCAAAGGAAGAAAGGCCCATACAAGTCACAGCCTGCCCTCACCTGAGACCAGAAGCATTAGATGATTGCCCGGTTACACCCACAGAGCTGCAGGCCACACTACCAGCGGGTTTAAACCCTGTAGCCACTCCATAGGACAAAGATGAGGCCATCCACTCCTGTACAAATTAAAGTCTCAGAATCCCAAAGGGACAGTTTGTTCCACCTTGTCCCTTAGGGTTCCGATGAGTTGGGACGTACTCGATAGCAGTGAGTTTGGACTATGAGTACCAACCACTCGGATCAAGGTCACAGGAGAAGGTTCTGGTTGGAACGTTTTGTTCTTTTGTTAAAAAGCAGAACAGAAAATTCAAAGCCGAAAAAAGAGTAAATGTGCTGGTCGGAAAGAGATTGGAGCAACACCTGAGACTCAAGCCTGAGCAAACCTTCTAACTCGACCCTGAGGACACTTCTGTGGTGTCTTCTTCTAGACGCGTAACAGATTGGGGGGTGGGGGGGACTATGAAGTGAACAAGGTAAGGGAGATACGCCTGAGCACAATCAACTCTGGGAGACCAGCGAAGCATCATTTGCCCAAAACTGAAGATGCAGAGACTGGGATGAACCAGGAGAGTGGAGGAATGGTAAGAGAGGGAAACAGTGCTGACACGGGGTTGGGGGGGACGCGGGGTAGGAAGTTTCAACCACTGTCGTGCAACCATTTGTGTATGACGTATTAATCAGGAAAACTACTTTGCTATGTAAGCTTTTACCTAAGGCACAATAAAAAATGAATTATTTCAAAAGGCCAATAAAATTGACAATCCTATGGTGAGACTAATTTAAAAAACGCAAGTTGATCAATGGTTACAGATGAGAAAGGGAGCATTTCTATAGGTTTTTTAATTATTAACAGATAATTAGATGAAGATGGTAAAAATGGCAAACTTTTAAACATTTTAACCTCAAAAATGTCTCATTAAAAACTAACGAAAGGCTTAAGATTGTTTCAATACTTTATGTAAAAAGATAACGAGAGGGTGTTACAAACAGCACTATGGTAATAAACCTGGGAATTTTCTTGAGGTAGAAAATTTTCTGGAAAATACCAAGAACCAAAGTGGCACATGAAGAAAGAAAAACCGATCCGTCCAATATCTCTTTTAAGAATTGAGTCTATATTTTGAATTTTTCTCACAAAGAAAACTCCGAGTCCAGACAGCTTCACCAGTTACTGTGTCTTTCAAGAAGAAATCATGCTTATAGGTGCACTCTCTCACAGAAAAGAGGATGAATCCCTAATTCATTCTGTGAGGCTGGTATAACCTTGTTACCAAAGCCTAACATGAACATTACACTTAAAACTTAGAGCCAAAAGCCCTATATAAAAGGTCAGCCAATTGAGTCCAGCAATATATAAAGACAACAATACTTCACAACTTATTCAAGGGCTTATTTCAGGTTGAACCTTAGGTTGGTGTAAACATTCAAAACTCAGTGACTGTAATTCACCACACTCGTAGAACACAAGAGAAGAATTATAGGATCCTCTAATAGACGTGGAGACCCAGTTGACCAGGCCATGACGAATGGTTAAAGGGCACTGGACCCAAGAACTCCGGGGTGGCTCTCCAGGCTAATGGGAGTACAAGGCTGTTTCAGAACTCAGCTCACTGATTGCTGTGGGGGTGGAGGTTTCTGAAACAGCAGCGGCCAGGTAGGGCCATTTAACCACCAGAAACCAGACTGTTCTTAGGACCAAAAGTACAGGTGGGGATGGAGTGGCAACCACGGTAAGCGCTTCCTCATATGGTTACTAAGACCAGATGTCCCCACGTACCAAGTAGACGGGCCGCCGACAAGACGGTCATCTGCCATAGACGGCTAAAAGAATACACAAATCAGTCTGAGAAGAACTACAACTAGAATGTTCCTTAGAAGCGAGGGTAGTGAGACTTCAACTTGCTTATATTTGACACATCATTGAGACAAACCATTTCCTTGAAGAGGAAATCGTGTTTGGTAACTTGGAAAGCCAATGAAAACATGGGAAACCGTCATCAATGTGCTGGGTAGAAACCATAGCCACAGCAATAGATTCAACCGTGCCAATGATCATGACAATGGTGCCAGACAGACCAGGCAACACTTCCTTATACTTAGCTGCGGTCACCAAGAGTGAGAGCCAGCTTGACAGCAACTAGCGAGCAGGCATCAACCACAGCCCTGCAACCAACAGAGGAGGTTCATCCCCTCTGACCTCTAGTGCATCCCCACTAGCCTCCCTTTTCCAGGTTTTCCCCCAGGATGAGGGAATCTGAGAGATCCTCATACAGAGAAGTAGATCCAAGCAGCACAAGGAATAGACTGGATTCGACTTGGAAACCAAATCCTCATCGGAGGGAAGATGGGCTGTCCAGCTGTGGGAAGTACACCCAGCTCCCTCTGTCCACTTCTTCGGAGTGGGCCTCAGTTGCTGAGAGCTGCATCCCATGATTCAACACGCAGGGCCTGGGCTTTTCAGCCCCTTGCAAGACTGCAACAATTGCCCAAGGGGCTCCACCAGGGAGGTCCAGGCTTCGCCAAAACTCAACTGCTGTTAGATGACTTTGCCTCCATCCTGCTGCTTCCTGCAGGCCTTTGACGGGTTGGGGTTCTGCCTAAACTCTTGCATCATCCACAATGTGGCAGCGTCAGTGTTGGAGACACCAGCCTGCAATACCACATTGATGGTCTGAAGGACTTAAAAATACAGAGAAGTCACTTCTCTCCTAACTGATCTGTAGATGAAATGCAACCCCATCAGAGGCGAATTTATTTTTCCAGAGGTGAATTTTTCTGGACGGTGGCAAGTGGATTCTAAAATGTATTGGAAAGTGCATAGGGGCAAGAATTCCCAAGGGTGTCTTGAAGTAAAAGTAGGGGAGTGGGGCTGTGCTACCAAATATCAGGACTCGGATATGTGGTTTGGGGCAGAAATACTGAAAGGGGAGCGTAGAGCAGCCAGCACTGAACAGACCCTGTGGCCTAGTCCGTTTCAATCAGAGGAGGCACTGCGCTGAGACAACTGGATGCCCACATGGGCAAGAGAACACAAAGCCTGGCCCAACTCCACCCCATCGGCAAACATGATCAGGGGGATCGTAGATCTACACAAGAAAGACAAACCAAGAAAGCTTCGAAACAGCACAGACCAGTGGGTGATGGAAAGACCCAACGGCCCAAGCTGTCACATATGGCCGAGCTAGCGGAATTTTAAGGAACTTGTGATGTCCCAAGGGGAGCCCTGGTGCTTTACGAGTTAGGCTGCTAACCGCAAGGTCGCCCATTGGGAACCGCCAGCCTCTCCTGAGGAGAAAGACAGGCCTTTACTCCCATGAAGAGTTACGGTCTCAGACCCCCCAGAGGCAGTTCTAGCGTGTCCCAGGGCAGTGGTTCTCAACCTCCCTCAGGCTGCGACCCTTTCAGACAGTTCCTCATGTGGTGGTGGCCCCCCAACCATAACATTATTTTCGTTGCTACTTCATCACTGTCATTTTGCTACTGTTATGAATCATCATGTAAATATCTGATATGCAGGATGTATTTTCATGGTTACAAATGGAACATAATTAAAGCATAGTGATCCATCACAAAACAATATGTTATTAGATGTTGTGAAATAGTTATTTCTAATGACAAATAAATGAAGTTTTGTCTTGAAGCATGGTGTAGCATGGGTAACAGTCACGTCGGGTACTCGTAGGTGGGTGTATCCGCATGTTGGCAGGTCTGTCTGGAGACGGATAGAGGAGTCGTGTCCTGGTTCCTAAGACCATTGGAAATAGGTGTTTTCCGATAGTCTTAGGCGACCCCTGAGAAAGGGTCAGTCCACCCCCAAAGGGGTCGTGACCCACAGGTTGAGAACCACTGTCCTACAGGGTTAGGAATCGGAAACAACTTGATGGCAGTGAGTTTTGTGAGTTTCTCTGATGTCCCAAACCTGTCTATGTGCTCTTTCTTGTCTTCACATCTTTCCTTTATGCACCCAGTCCATAGGGGTGTGTGTGTGTGTGTGTGTGTGTGTGTGTGTGTGTGTAGGCACCTGTGAGCATGTGTTTGTCTACAGTTCTCTGCTGGCTCTCCATCAGTGAGCCCCACTCTGCTGAGTCTGTCATTTCTGAGGGCTCGTCCCAGTCTGAGCCTGAGCCTGACAGGAAGCCATGCTTCCTCCGGTCCCGATTCAGCAGAGCAGGAAGGAAACAGAGGCCGCAGGACTGCCAAAGAGGAGGAAGTCATCTTGAAGCAGAACCCATGCCACCAAGACGCGGCCAGTCGTGAACACCTCATTCTACACCCAGAGGCCCCCTCTTCTGTGATGAGAAGCACAGAAGAGGGAGCACAGCTCCAGCTCCTCCAAAACCTGTGGCCCGTGACCCAATGACCCTGGGCAAGTTCCTTGCCCTCCCTCGGCCTCTGTGTGGTCATCAGTAAAGCAGGAGGCAAGAAATCGCCTCCCTTGGCTGATGCTAGGGTGACAGGTGTCGATCCACGGAAATGGCCTCAAACCATGGCTCCAACAGAGTGCAGCATGCAACAACACTGGCTCTAATCACTTTCAAGGTTTGGGTTGAAAAACAGGGGTTTTTCAAACACTCATGATTTTCCCTCCTGCCTGTTGTCATTTCCTGTGCTCTACTGAATAACTGATATCTTACTGGGCCATGTAGCATTTCTTTTCCCAACGGTCTGAGGAAGCTCTCTACGGCTTTGCACCGCAGTTCAGTTTTATAGTCCCACCAGCAGTGCGTGAGGGTGCAAAATCACCCCACCAGCAGTGCGTGAGGGTGCAAAATCACTGTGTGGTTTTATACTTCCTATCAATTCTGGGGTGCAGTGGCATCTCATCAGCCTTTTGATTTGCATCTCTCAGGCGGCTAGTGATCGCAAGTATTTCTTCATGTATCCGTTGGCTGCCTGAATGTCGTCTTTGGTAAATCATCCGTTCATGTCTGCCGTCCATTTTTAAATTAGCTTATCCATCTTTTTCTTGTAGAGATGTTGAAGATTTCTATAGACTTTAGATATTAGTTCCTTGTCAAATATGTCATTACCAAATACAATTTTTCCCAGTCTGTGGGTTCTCTTTATACTCCTTTGATGAAGTCTTTTGATACACTAAGCGTCTTACTTTCAGGACATGGGTGAGGAACCTTTGTTCCTGCCAAGGGACTTTTGGCTATATATAAGACCATTCTCAGGCCACACCGATCAAACTTTAATTAACTCACCCCTCATGTGAGAGTCGGAATTGCTTTTCCTTGGTGAGTCATGCTATGTTAGCTGTTATTCAGGATTTCTCAGGCCTCATGCAGCCCGCGGGCCACACATTCCCACGCCTGTTTTGGGAGGCCCCAGGCGTCTCTTCTGTCTTCTGCAGTGTGTGTGCTTTTCAAAATGGCGTCGTTTTTGATTACATGTATTTTGCCACATAGGTCTTTTCTTTTTTTTTTTTAAGAACACATTCTCGTGATGGATTCACCCGTGGTAAGTTTGGTCTTTGGAAGTGTAACTGAGGAAAGTTCTGGACATGGAAGTGGGTGATGTAGGCCTTGGTCAGCCTCAGGATAGTGATGACATAATATCCCTTAGCCTTGTTGTCCATCCGTTGGGATAGGGGACCCAGTGATTCTTAAAGTCCTTCAGCTCAGCAATTAGAATTGTTAATTAAGGACCCCACTATTCTACTATTATCACCCCCACCCTCCAAAAAAGGTGTAATGAGGATTTTGGCAGCATGGCCAGGGGAGTGCCCTAAGGTTCTTCTTCTTTGTTTGTTTGGTTTTTTTTAGCATTTTAGTAGGGCCTCATACAACTCATCACAATCCATGCATATGCATACATCAATTGTATAAAGCACATCTGTACTTTCTTTGCCCTAATCACTCTCAAAGCATTTGCTCTCCACTTAAGCCCTCTGCATCAGGTCCTCTTTTTTTTTTCTTACCCTCCCTTCCCACTCCCCCCTCCCTCATGAGCCCTCGATAATCCACAGATTGTTATTTTGTCATATCTTGCCCTGTCCGGAGTCTCCCTTCCCCCTCTTCTCTGCCGTCCATTTCCCAGGGAGGAGGTCACATGTGAATCCTTTTAATCAGTTCCCCCTTTCCAACTCACTCACCCTCCACTCTCCCAGCCTCGCCCCTCACAACCCTGGTGGTTCTTCTTCTTTGAAAAACAACAGTGCATATGAAAATAATAATCTATAACTTAGCAAGGATTCAGAGGGAGGATGGGGAGGGAGGGGAAGAAATTGGAAGCTCATATCAGGGGCTCAAAGTGGGACGAGAATGCTTTGAAAATGACAATGGCAGCATATGTGCAAATGTGCTTGATACACTGGGTGAATGTATGGATTGTGATAAGAGATGTAAGAGTCCCCAATAAAAGTATTGAAAAAGAAAAACAACAGTGCATTTTAATTATAAGTTAAATTCCACTTTGAGGGAGAAGATAACCCTTAGGCATTTTCTGTTCTATGTAACTGAAATGTTCTTGTCTCTGTCAGATAGAAAGTTGGCTAAGGTTTCTCCCACGCTCTGTTGACCAGGCAGGAGCCTGCTTGACTTGTAAAGCCACTACAAGCCAGAGGGCCCAGCTTCCCAGAATCTGAGGAATTCCTCCAGACACTATAGGGTTAATATAGTACAAAGAGTGACAAAGGGCAGGGTTTTGTTTTGTTCTTTTTAATCTTGGTAGATTCCACATTCATAACAGAGTTCTGGGCAACCTGCCCTCTCCCATGTTGCATGTGCTGCCTTCGGTGTGTTGTCAGTAGGTCAGGCCATGGTTTGATCCCAGAGCCTGGTCTAGATGTGGAGACACTGGAGCTCTCCCCAGAGTTGGTGAACCTCCTGCTTTTCCACCGCCTCCATTCTAAAGAATGGGGCTCACTTCTTGAGAGCAGCTGCAGGCCCCCAACCCACTTTAAGGGGCCTAGAAAAATCTGTGGACTCAAAGCCTTGTTACCAGCCTTCACATCATTTCGCGGACCTCCTTGGTGCTAAGCTGTAAGGCTCCCAATCATAGGCAGTCTGTGTCCCTGAAACAGGACAGAAGCACAGTCAGGGCCTGATTTATTGAAGACCCCAAAGGACCACACAGCCCAGTACCTGTGCAGAATCGAATGCCTGCACTAGGCATTGATACAACCTACAACCGATACAACCCATCTTGCCCAAAGTGAAGACCACTCGAAGCGCTTGCTGATTTACACCCTCGCCACTGGACCCCTGGCGGCATCAGGATAAAAAGAGAAAATGTGGAAATTCTCAAGGCTTTCATCTGGCTTGGATCCACAATCATCGCCCATGGAAGCAGCCGTCAAGAGACCGAAGGATGCGTGGTATTGGATAAGTCTGCTGCATAGATCTCTTTAAAGTGTTGGGAAGCAAGGAGGTGACTGTGAGGGCCCCAGCCGTGTTACTTTCAATCACCTCATATGCATGTGGAAAACTGCACACGGATGGTGGTTCTTGACAACAACAACAACAACAAAAAAAAGTAAATTAAAAAATGCTGGCCTGCTTACAAGTTTCCTTACAGGCAAGGAAGTGGCCAGGGCCCCAGGACCACAGAGACCGCAGGAGGCAGGCGGGCGCAGCCCTGACCCCACAGTCCTCTGACTGGCCCGCTGGGCTACTCTCTTCTCCTCTCCCCTCTCTTGCCCTTCCCCTTCATTTTCTTCCTTCTCTTCTCATGTCCCCACTCCTCTCTCTCTCTCTCTCTCTCTCTCTCTCTCTCTCTCTCTCTCTCTCTCTCTCTCTCTCTCTCTCTCCCTGAGCCACAGTGCTCCTCTCCGAGCTCCAGTTCTTCCCTCCGTTTCACTCCTTCTTGCCAGAGCTCCCTGGAGGGTTGGTCCGCTTTTTATTTATTCTTCTCTTCTTTCCAAACATCTTCTATCTCCACTCACAGGTCGTACGCCACCCACTCCCACACCTAATACCAGTGAGATGCTCCGCCCCCACCCCAAAGCCAAACCCGTGGCCATCGAGGTGACTTCTGAATCAGAGAACTGCTCCACAGGGTCTTCTCGGTTACACGCAATCCTAAAGGCAGCAAAAGGCAGAAGATCACCAGACCTTTCTTCCACGGTGCCACTGGCTTTGTTCTTACTGCCAATCTGTAGGATAAGAGTTCAATGCAGCCTCAAAATCGAAAACCAACCTCACTGTCACCTCATATTAACCCTGAGGGGCAGGGCAGAACTGCCCCCTGGGCTTCCAAGACCGGTACTCTTAGAAAAACAAACTGTTAGGAGGGGAAATCCACATACCACAATCCAGCAGCTCGGTCACATTAAGAAAAGCTGTAGCATGACCAGCACAGTCAACCTTCACATGCTTTCTTCGTTCCTGCACTCCCCACTCCTGGCTCCCGGTCTCTCCCCAACCTCCCCTGCCACACTCCCAAGAAATCACCAATCCCGTTACTGTCCCTGTAGAGTCACCAGAGATGGTAACTTTTTTTTCTTTCTGAGTTTTAATTTTGTTTCATTTTGTAAAACAAGAACTCTACGTGGGAATAGAAAGCCTCGTTTTTCTGAGGAGTGACTGGTGGCTTCAAACTTCTGACTTTGGGGTTAGCAACCCAATGAATAACCACTTTACCAACAGGGCTCCTTGTGCTGCACAGGGGCCTCTTTTATGCCACCAAGTGGCCCCAATACCCACCTTAGTCACCGTTGGCAAGGCTCTCCTTATTGCCTGCCTTCATCTTGTGCTGAAATGATGTTGAACACCCAGAGAGCCACTCTCTTCCTCTCTTCCTTGTTGGCTTTCAAGTGGACCCGAGGAGGCTCAGATGCAATTCACAGCTTCCCTTGCAGCTATTGCCTTGGATCCTGGAGAGGTAACCAGAACACACGTGCAGAAGGGGCTCTCTCGCGTCTCGTCTCTGATGGTCAAGAAGCCTCCTCATCAGCCTGACTACTGTTACTTAACAGAGAAATCAAGTTTGTGTCTTATTTTTTGGTTTGTTTGTGGGGTTTTTTGTTTTGTTTTTTGAGAAGACAGCCAAGCAGCACTTTTTATTGATTTGATTTTTGGTCTTTTTTCCCCAAACCATCCGTTGGAAGCTAATGCAGAGCGCACACCATTCGGTAGTTCATTCTCAACAAGCAGTACTGTACAACTGCTCTCACAGTCAGCTTCCAAACATTCTCTTCCTTCTTGAACTCCTTGATGCCACCTCCCCCCGTGTCACATCTGAACCCCCATTGTGCCCTAAGTTCCTGTAACCAAACGAGGCCAGCGGCACCGTGACTAAGAACTCAGCTGCTAACCCAGAGGCCGATGCTTGGAGCCTACAGGCTACTTCCCAGGAAAAGGGGTATCCGACTCTGTGCTATAGGGTCACTGTGAGTTGGAATCGACTCGAGAGCATGGGCTGGAGGGTGTGTGTATCTGAATATAGAGGAGCCCGAGGCACAATGGTTAAATGCTCAGCAAACGTTTGGCAAGTTCAAACGTTAACTCACGGGAGACGGAAGGCGGTGGTCTTCCCAAAGATGGCAACTCAGGAAACCCTCTGAGCCGTTCTGCTCTGTCCCTGGGGGTCCTGGGAGGTGGCTAGATTTAGGGATGGGGTGGGGGGTGTCCCTCCCATGCCTACAAAGGCCCCCATAGAGTTGTTTGAAAAGAAATCAAGCAACCATTAGACACCTAGGAAGACCCCAAACTGAGCATGCTCACACTCCAGCCCCCAACAGGTGAGAGGTACACCTGGGCGGTCCAAACTAGGGCCATGCTCATGACATCACCCAGGTGGACTCAATCCAGCCAAAGGGATCAACCAATACCATCAACCACCCCCTCCCCAGCCAGAGACTTGAAATATCCTGGCTGTGGGAAGGCCACTCTCTTACCCTGCTCCAAGTGGCAGAGGAGGGTGTCCTTCCCCTGCACAGGTGCACATGCACCTACTCGGGGGCCCACAGCCTCTCTTACTCTCTCTTTTTACCCTGTTCCTGGTCAACGGCAGGGCAGAGGGTGAAGGTGCACACACACTGCCCTGACATGCCCCTCAGGGCCCGCTGCGAGCCTACTCAGGGACCCTTAGCCTCTGGGCCCACATCCTCTAGGGTTCTTGGGCTTCTGGCCTCCTGGGACAGCCCCTCTCCCAGTTTAGCATGTGTGGGTACCCTTTTCCACATGGTGGTTCCGGCCCAGTGGTGAACCCCTTTGAGACTGTAAAACCCCCAGCTGGTCCTTTCCTTCATAAGACTCACTTGGACTACACAACGGGCTTCAGCTTGAAATTTTTTGATGGTGCAAAGCCACGAGCCGAGGTATTACCCACTCGAGAGCTCTAACAGTCCTGGGAGTTATTTCACCAAATGTACGAGGGTGCTTTAAAGGCCTCGTGGGGACATGCCACTGATTTTCTGCAACCTTTTTGCAGCACTGTGGTCTGTCGGTGTGGATCCAGTGGACCTCCTGGCCCACTGCCATCGCTGCCAGTCCCACTCCCGGTGGCCTCAGGCTGTTGTTGGGTGCCGTGGGGTCAGTTCCACACCATCATGACCCGATGTAAGCACTCCCTGGTCCCGCACTGTCTTCACAATTGTGCTGTTGAAGCCCATGCTTGCACCGTCGTGTCCATCCATCGCCTTGAGGGTCGTCCTCTGTCGTCGACCAAGGACGGCGGCCTTTCCCAGGGACCGCTCTGCTGAAGGCACGGCCAAAGACTGTGAGCGGAAGTCTCGTACTTCCTGGGAGACAGCTTCGTTTCTTCTCCTGGCAGTCCGTGGCACTTTGAATCTTCTCCCCCAGTAACACGGTGGGATGCAGCCCAAGGCTGTCATCTTAGCAGAGCAGCGTGCTGGTGGTCCTGTGGGCTAGGCCCTGGACAAGGTTATCTCAAACCCACCAGCCACTCCGAAGGAGAAAGGCAAGACTTCTGCTCCCCCAGAGATGTGGTGTCTCGGAAACCCCACACCTCTGCACCATACATTGGCAGGGACTCCATGCCAGTGGGAAAGACGAATGACTCAGAGCACCGTTAGCCGTGTTCCCGCGTGCTGAAAAAGACACCCAATCCTAGCTGTCATGTGTGTGAGGCAGCCAAGCAACCGGTTGCTGCCGCGAGGGCCTTCCCATTCTCTGTGAGCCTACAGGACAGGACAGAACTGCTCCTGTGGTGGCCGCTGCTGTGAGTCTTCGTAGGAGAGAGAGCCGAGTCTTTCTCCCTGGAAGGAGCAGATGAGCTGTAACTGCTGACCTGGTGAATGGTCCCTCCCAGCCCCAACAGGGGCCAACAGAGCTCCCTTGTCCCAAAGGGAGAAGTACTATAAAATTGTGTAAATTTCAAATTTGGGGCAAGATTTCAGCCTTACCAAGATGTTTCACAATTGCCCGAGGAATTTCTGTACAACCTTCACCCACATTCCCCCAAGATCAGCTTCATTTGCTGCAATTATTTTCCCCCGAAACCTTGGTGACTAAGTGGCAGACACACTACCCTCTTACCCCTAAATGCTTCAGTGAGTCTTTCCCAAAAGCAAGGGGATGTGTGGCAACCTAACTACCAGATAATGATCAAGATCCAAACACCAGCCTGCTTTCAAAGCTAGAGGGCATTGATAGACCTGATTCACATTTTTCAGTTTTCTCCGTCACATTCATGATGACAAAAGAAAATCGCGTGTCCCGGCTTGCAGTCTGTTGCCATATCTTTTTGGACCGGTTTCATCTGGAAAGTTTATTTTATCTTTTGCAGCAGTGGTGTTTTGGAAGAGTCAGCTCTTTTGTAGAATTCCCCTCAGTCTGGGCACATCTGATGTCTGGCTCACCGTGACCTTCAGCTTGTGGACTTGGGCCAGGAATACCCCAGCAGCAAGGAGGCTGTGTTATTCTTCGGTGCCTCCGATCAAAAACACACAGTGTCCATTTGTCCCATTAACGGGAATGTAAGCCTTTAAAAAAATCATTTTGGGGGGGCTCGTACAATTCTTATCATAATCCATCCATCCATTGTATCAAGCACATTTGCACATTTGTTGCCATCGTCATTCTCAGAACATTTGCTTTCTACTTGAGCCCTTGTTATCAGCTCCTCATTTTCCCCCTCCCTCCCCGCTCCCTCCTCCCTCATAAGCCCTTCATAAGCCCTTTTTTTAAAACCATGGTGAATTCTTTTGTCACAAAAGAGCTTCCATCTCAACCTTCATGGCACGTACACTCCAGGGATTCTAGCTGTCTTCCTCGTGCTGTGCGGCCATCATCCTGATCTGGTTCCAGATTTGCCCGTTGCCCTCAGCTCCTTGTCCCCTTTTCCTCCAAAGCCCTCCCACCCTGGGGAAACCACCAACCCACCGTGTTCTTCTGTGTACTCGCTCCTCCTAGGCATCACACGTAGGAGTAGCCATCCATCACTTAGCCTTTTATGACTGTCGGTTTAGTGACCCGTCGGTTTCCAAGACCCATCCAGACTCTAGCGGATATCAGAAGTGAGTGTTCTTTGTTGCTTAAAGATATTCCAGTTCCTTCTGATCACTGGTTGGAACGGGTGCTTGACTACAAAACCACGATGGCCGCAAGTACTTGGGGTGGCGGTGCGAACAAAGCCAAAACTCACTGCCCTGGAGTCCGCTTGGACTCAGTAACCTTACAGGACAGGGTAGAACTGCCCTGTAACTCTTTGTGGGAGCAGAAAGGCTCGTCTTTCTTCCCCAGAGCGCCTGGTGATGTCAAACAGCTGACATTCCAGTGAGTAGCCTAACACGTAACCCACTGGGCCACCGGGCTCCTGGGATGGCATAGGGAGCCTGCTAATCTCACACGTTGGCTCACAACTTTCAACACTCACACATGACTCGTGTGTGAATCAATTATTACCATGGTGACTGTCCAACATTGGCATTATTACTCTGTTTATGAGAAATGTACTTTTCTTTCCCCAGGGGATTGAGATGTAGAATACTGTCAAAGCAAAATCCAGGCACAGGGGACGCCTCTCCATGACACTCGATAAAAATCATTTACCTGTTGGGGTTTGTTGTTGTTGTTGTTTGTTTACTAATATCTTTTTGAACTCATCATAGATGTCTTGCAATGGAATTCCAAAGAAAATGAAATGGCTGGAAAAGGTACTATGGGATCCAGCAATTCCACTCCTAGGTACACACCCCAAAGACTTCAAATTAGGACACAAATAGATTCCTGTAAGTCAGGGGTCACAGCAGAATGATTCACCGTGGCCGAAATCAGGAGACAACCCGAGTGCCCATTGACAGATGAGAGGATAAACAAACTCGACTCTTTCTGGACTGTGGAGCAATGTCCAGCCATCCAAAGAGACGAAGTTCCAATACAGGCTATCTTACATGTCCTCAGCAGGCCAATAGAGAAGGACTCAAGTTGAGCTAGTGGTAAGAGGAGCCCTGGTGACATCGTGGTTACAAGCTGGCCTGTTAACTGCAAGGTCAGCAGTTTGAAACCACAGCCACTCCGTGAGAGAGAGACAGGGCTTTCTCCTCCTTTAAAGAGTGAGTCATGGAAACCCACAGGGGCAGCTCTACCCTGTCCCAAAGGAGTTGCTATGAGCCGATATTGACTCTGATGGCAGTGAGTTGTTGAGTGGAAGGCAAAGGAGAACAAGGACCAGGGGGTATTGCTTAGGGTGTGCGGGAGTCTGTGACGGGTGACAAAGAATGGGGTGGGGGCGTGGTTATGGGGCAAAACATGGAGGGGGTAATTAATACCAGTGAGTTGTCCGTGTAAAAGGGTATTGAATGATCGCTGAAGAAAAAGTGGGTGCATGAGCAAATGTGGTGAAGAAAGCTGATGGAGTCTGGCTATCAAAAGATATAGAGTCTGGGGTCTTAAAGGCTTGAAGATAAACAAGCGGCCATCTATCTGAGAAGCAACAAAGTCCACATGGAAGAAGTACACCAGCCTGTGTGATCACGAGGTGTCGATAGGATCAGGTATCAGGCATCAAAGAACAAAAAATGGTATCATTGTGAATGAGGGGACCCAAAGCCCATGTGTAGGCAACTGGACATCCCCTTACAGAAGGGCCCAGGGAAGAGACGAGTGGATCAGGGTTCAGGGTAGCAACGATGAAACATACAACTCTCCTCTAGTTCTTTAATGCTTCCTCCTAACCCACTATCATGATCCCAATTCTACCTTACAAATCTGGCTAGGTCAGAGGATGTACACTGGTACAGATAGGAACTGGAAACACAGGGAATCCAGGACAGATGAACCCTTCAGGACCAATGGTGAGAGTGGCAATACTAGGAGGGTGGAGGGAAGGTGGGGTAGAAAGGAGGAATTGATTACAAGGATCTGGGGGACGGACAACAGAAAAGTGGGTGAAGGGAGACGTTGGACAGTGTTAAGACATGACAAAATAATAATAATTTATAAATTATCAAGGGCTCATGAGGGCAGAGGGTGGGGAGGAAAGGGGAAAATGAGGAGCTGATATCAAGGGCTCAAGTAGAAAGCAAATGTTTTGAGAATGATCATGGCAACAAATGTACAAATGTGCTTGACACGATGGATGTATGAATTGTGACGAGTTATACGAGCCCCCAATAAAATGATTATTTTAAAAAACGATATTGAAATGGTCAGTATCTTATTATGTTGATTTTTTTAATCCGTCTATTTTTTTACCACGCACTGCACAAGTTAGAGCCACTTCCCCACGTGCGCAGGCAGTGCATGACTTCAAGAGGGGCCAGGTGTGCGAGCCAATGATGAGTCTACAATACCGCCACTGGTAGTTGAGAGCTATGTTTATGAGGCAGTTGGTCCGTGAGTTGGGTTTGGGGCTGGATCTTGGATGACATAGATCGAGACCCCTCTGTTCAGTGAAGGGAGATGATATGACTTGGTCATAAAATTACTTGCAGACACAAATATGGGTGAAGGATAAAGTCCATAAGAGGCGGAACTTGTGCCTTTTACCTGGTTGTCCTGGCTGTGAGACAAGAGTGTCCAGGTAGGAGCAGGTGATAGGAAGGGACAGGAAGGAGCCCCCATTATGGGAAGAAAGAATTTAGCTGACTGGTCTGTCTCGAAACCTCGTACATCCCAGGTATTCCATGTGTACAACTCTTACCACCACCCATGTCAAACACAGATTACACCCACATCACATACTATACTCAAGTATATGTACTTATATTCATTTATAGGAGCCCTTATGGTGTAGTGGGTTATGCATTGGGCTGCTAACCACAAAGTCAGCAGTTCAAAACCACCAGCCGCTACTCAGGAGAAAGATGAGGCTTTCTACTCCCATAGAGAGTGACAGTCAACTGTAGGGGAAAGATTCTAAGAATAGTGGTTATGAGTTGGGCTGCCATAAGCAAGGTCAGCAGTTCAAAACCTGTGAAGAAAGATAAGCGTTCTACTCACATAAAGAGTTACAGTTTCCGAAACTCACAGGGGCCAGTCGATCCTGTCCTCTAGGGTGGCCGTGAGTCAGCATGGCCCAGATGGCAGTGAGTGACCATAATAAGTATTCTAGAGTAGAATGTTATATTTAGCTCCAAGGCTCTTTATGGACAAGGTTAAAAGTTAATACTGGCTTGTTATGTTTTCTTTTCAATAAAATTGCTCATGTCCATGAGTTAGGGAAAAAAGAAAGAATTAACAGTATTGGAAACCCTTCAGGGCAGCTCTACCCTGTCCTCTAGCGTCACTGTGAGTGAGAATCGACTCGAGAGAGTTTGGTTTGGGTTTTGTGTTTATGATGGAAGGGTGCCACACTGATGCCCCCCTTTCCTGATTTTAGACCATGCAGTATTATTCCATGATTCTGTTTGCACAACTGCCTCTGGATCCTTGGACAAGTTCCTCGTGAGCACAATGAGGTGCTGTGGAATTCCCGTTCTTCTCAAGGCTGCCACTGCCTGTCGATTTGTTGTGTGGTGGTGGCTGGTGCGACTGTGATGCTGGAGGCAGTATCACTGGAATTACAAAGACCAGCAGGCTCACCCAAAGTGAACGGGTCTCAGCAGAGCTTCCAGACTGAGAACAGGCTACGAAGAAGGAATCAGCTGCCCATTTGGAAGAAGTGGCCACTGAAAACTTGATGCATAACATTGAAACATTGTCAGATTAAATTAATTAGAATCCTCATATAACTACCTGCCCCCTCCCCCTTTTGATCATTTAGGAGCATCGAGTTTAAAGCAGCAGTTCTCAACCTGTGGGTCGAATGACCCTTTCACAGGGGTTGCCCGATTCATAGCAGTAGCAAAATTATGGGTATGAAGTGTCAACGAAAATCATTTTATGGTTGGGAGGGTCACCACAATATGAGGAACTATATTCAAGGGTCACGGCATCAGGACGGTTGAGAACCACTGGTCTAGAGTATTCTGTGGTGCAGAGGAGAGAGAATTCTTTTGTAAATCTCTCCCTTCTTGGTCTCTTCCTGCATTCCTGGCCTTGAAAGCCCCACTCCTTCCATCCCCCTGCCCCCTCTTTGAGCTGATGTGACATCCCTCCCAGTAGAGACAACCAGGACCCCTTCAACCCCCATTCTTTCCTCTGTGTCCACAAGCCTCCTGTTGAAGGGCTGAGCTGGGCCTTTCTTCTCTGCTGCTTCTGCCCAGGGGCAGCTGCCCCAGGAGCCGAACACCCACTGCCCTTCTCAGTGAGATGGGAAGGGAGCACTCTGGTTTCAAAGGCAGGAGGAGGGACTGTCTTGTCTTGAATGATGGGAGGCTCCCCTTGGATCTGCCGCTGGTCTTTGCTGGTGGGATTAAAATCCAACATCACTGGTTTCCATGAGGATTCATGCCCCTCCCGGTCCTCTCCTGCCTCACCAAGATGAGACATTTGTAGTCCTTCTGTTAATACAGCTTTGACCCTGGTTCTTGCCCAGGGATCCGTTAAGCCTCGCGCTTCGTGGGCAAGCACATTTTCCTGGCTCACAGTTGCATGACCAAGCACCCAGTACCCGCTGAAAGTGACTGCTGGCTGGACCCCAATGACTATAAGGTTTCCCCCAGGTCCACGGGGCTGGTTCCCTGGGAATGGAGACAAGATGAAAGTCCAGTCCGGTCAGACTCACGCCAGTGATGCATGTTCGCCTAGCCTGCCTGCTCCACCCCTCGGTCAGGACAAGGCTGAGGAAGCAATGCCCCCTAATTATGTAGGTATTGAGTCTTTGGGCCACGCAGGGCCTAAAGAGTAAATCTTTACCAACAGAATCATCTCGCTGTCCAAGCTAAATGTTAGCATCTCTAACCAAACTTACAGTACTTGACAGTGGGGGGATACGGTCTCAGCATAAAGCTAATCAAAAGGTTGGTGATTCAAAGTCGCCCAGTCGCCTGTAGGTAGAAAGGCCTGGCAGTCTGCTGCTGTAAAGATGTTATTGTGGTTCAGTGTCGTGGAACCTGTCACCTCATAGCAAAACGGATAACCGAACTAAGGCGTGCCTGGTCTGGTACCATCCGCACCGTCACTGTTCCGCGTGAAAGCCTGGTGGCAGCTGTCCTGTCGGCCCAGCTCAGTGCGGGCCCTCCTCCTTTGCACGGACCCTCTACCTTACCAAACAGGATGCACTACTCCAGACTCTGGTCTCCCTGATGGGAGGCTTCGGGATTGGGTTGACCTTGGTTATTTGCTTCTTGTGCTGAAAGAAGTCACACACAGCAGCACTTTAAGGGAAGCTTCAAGTATTACCATCTCAAAAAGGCAAAGCTTCCCTGGCTACACGGAGGCCACGAGGGGTTCACGAATGGGTGTGAAAAACCAGTGGAAAGAATACAGGAACAGAAATGGGACACCCACGAAAGCGTGCTGGACTGTGGGACTTGGGAATCCCCAGAAGCCAAGAGCACGTGGGCCCCGAGTAGGCCAGTGTGGGCACTGAGGGGCACATGGGCACACCCGCACTCCAGAGCCGTCCGCTTACAACATGCACCTGAGCAAGAGCAAAGTAAAAGAGGGACTGGCTGTGGGCCAAGAGAGGGTGCCAAGAGAATGTGCTGGGCTGAGTGCCTGGCTCTTACTCTCTTTCGCGCCCCCTGGCTGGGAGAGGCGTGGCTCAGGGCATTGGCCGAGCTTTCTGGCTGAGTTTAAGCACACCTGGGTGGTAGGCTTAGGTTTCACCTGTGCTAGGGGGTTTCGTGTGCACATGCCCAGCTCTGGGTTTTCCCATAGGTGTCCAATTAGTGTGCCTGCTCTGCCTGCAACCCCTCTCTTATGGCCCTAGACAGGCACTGGGGAGACAACTGCCTTAGTCCCTGATCTAGCAACCTGCTACTGATACCATGTCCAGAGGACATGAGATGAGGTCTCACCATTCTCGTTCTAAGGAGCCTTCTGGATAGACTTCTTCCAAGACAGACTCGTCCATTCTCCTGGCAGTCCGTGGCATAGTTCACAGTCTTTGACAACACCACCGTTCAAATGCTCGCCCAGTCTGCCTTACTCCTGACCACTGGTGCATGCAGCTGAGAAGAAGGAAGCTGGCATGGCTTAGGAGAGGCGGAGGCGCCCCTCAGCTCTCAAAGTGACAGCTTCGCTCTTTGAATCCTTCCAAGAGCTCTTGTGCAGCAGGCTTGCCAAACGTAATGCATCTTTGGCTTCCTTGGCTGATGCTCCGTGAGCCCTGACAGTGGATCCCGGGGAAATGAAATCCTCAGCCACTCTTCCGGCTGTGTCTGTTTATCAGGATACTGCTTATTGTCCCCACTGTGAGGACTTTAATTTGCTTTGGGTTGAGGTGTCATCCATCCTGAAAGCTGTAGTCTTTGATCTTGCTTCAAGTCCTCTTCCTTGGCAGCCTGCCAGGCTGGGTCATCTGCATATCACAGGTCCTTAAGGAGTCTTCCTCAGTCAGGACGCCATATTCTTTTTGTAATTCAGCTTCTCCAATGACTTGCGCAGCATCTAAGATGACTACATCTGGTGGAAGGCGACCACCCTGGTGTGCGTCTTGCCTGATTTTAAACCAGGCACTGTCCCCATGTTATGTTCAAATCACTGCCTCTCCGTCTTCACACAGGATGGACGTCAGTCGTGGTGAGTTGCCACTCTTCACCAGGTAATCTATAGCGCCTTACAATCCCCACAGTTGGGTGCCTTTGCATAGTCAACAAGACCCAGGACAACATCCTCCTGATGTCCTCTGCTTTCATCCCAGACTCATCTGAGAGCGGCCAGGATCGCTCTCATTCCACATCTCCTTCTGAATCGGCTTGGAGTTTTAAAAGTGCTTTGTTGATGACCTGCTGCAGCCATGTTAAATTGGCCTCAGCACAATTAGACTTCAGCGTGATATTAATGATTACAGATTGTATTAATGATTAAAGTTCAAAGCCTAGAGAATCCTACGGGCAATTCTACTCTGAGTGCACGTGCTGGTGTGATCGTCCAGCACAGCCCACAGGCACCCAATAGCAGCAGCAGACGGAGCAAAAATGCCAGAAATCCCGCATTTCCCCTCCACCGTTTCTTTAAGATTTTGGTAAAATGCTGCACATGGCATCCAAGCTGAGATATGCAGACGCGGGCTACCGCAGGCCTTCGTGATGAAAGGAGAGCCCACAAAACCCCAATTTTTAAACAGTTCATAAAATATTTTCATTTGGGTGAATTCTTTAGTTTAGGATGCTTGATCAAGTCCACTTCTATGTCAGGTATCAATCAGCCAGTGTTCAGCCCTGCTCCTGGATTTAGAAGGTAAGCCATATACAGTCTGATAATTATTTAGAAAGAAACTATAAGACCCTTGGAGGGGAATGATAATACAGAGAGCCACCAGAAGTGTGGTCCATCAGGTTTGGGTTTTGTTTTTCTTTTTCTCCAGAGTTCAGTCCTCACTGAGGTCAGTGTACAAATAATAGGTATGAGGATGGTCTTAAGGGATTACCTGCACTCCTGCAGCCAGAGTCCAACATCCGAGGAAATGGCCTGTGAGCCTAGACCTGTCCTGGTGTTGGTGCATCAGATATACATTTGTTGTTGTCCATTGCTAGTCAGCTCTGACTCCTGGTGACCTGGGTACAGCAAAAGGAAGTGTCGTCCAGCCCTGCCATCGTCACGGGCACAGTTGACGTTACTGCTGTAACCATGTAGTATCCTGCGTGCCGTCCATCCTGAGGGACTTGTGTTCTAGCAGTGCATCAGACATCAGTCTCCTGGGAGTCATGTGGTTTTCCCTGGCTAATTTTTCAGAAATAGATCTCTAGAGCTCTCCTCCTAGTCTGTTTTAGCCAGGAAGCTCTGCTACAACCTGGCCACCCTAGGTGACCCTCCTGGCGTTTGCAAGACCAGCATCATAGCAACCAGCACAGCAGGACAACCGGGCAGACATGTGACTCATGCTTGAATAGTAACAGCCCTTCTCCATGTTTGTGGGGGGAACCAGCCCCCACAGCTCATCACGGGTTCAAGTAGGCGCAATTGTACGGTTAAAATATATATATATAACAGCTATAGTAACATCATAGAAAATAAGACAGATGGGAGAGAGAGGAAAATGAAGAGGTCAGACACATGTCATGGTAGCATGCTCACCTCCTGGACGGCCATGATCTCACCAGCCAGGTCTGCACACAGCACAGGCAGAGAGGGCAGGAGAGTCTCTCTGGCCAAGGCCCATATGCACTCAGGGGCCTGATTACAGGTAACGACATACGTAAGAGGAAGGGGCTGTCCTAGAGGTAATACAGTAATGGTGGTGGGATGATCTAGGGGCATACACGCCATAGGAAGGGGAGAGGTTGGGGTACACATGTGACAAGATGGGCGGATCCTAGATTCAGGATGGCAGCCTCACTCTGGATGTCACTGAGCAGGTTTGACCTGTTCTCTGGCTCTCCATGGAAACAATTACTATCCTTATCAGTAGGGTGTGAGCCCCACCTACAGTGGACCAGACAGTAGTCTGGTGGCTGAACGCCTTCAGGGAGTATATCTCTAAGCATCTGACCTCCCACCATGTGCCGACAAACAGCCTCTAAGGCAGGGGTCCTCAAACGTTTTAAACAGGGGGCCAGTTCACTGTCCCTCAGACCCGTTGGAGGGCCAGACTATAGTTTAAAAAAACTATGATCAAATTCCTATGCACACTGCACATATCTTATTTTGAAGTAAAAAACCAAAATGGGGCAAAAACACCCGGTGGGCCAGATAAATGTCCTCGGGCCGTAGTTTGAGGACGCCTGCGCTAAGGTTTGGCATATCTTTAGGGGAGACAAATCCCACACATGTCCCCATAGCTTCTTCGTTTTTTTTAACCACCCCCCCAATTCCCCATAGCTTCTTACCTCCTCCCCTCCACCCACAACTATCAGATAACCTTTTCATTAAAAGAATGGAGAAGAAATTTTAAAACATCCCAAACCTACTTGCTGTGTCTCTAGCAGGCCAGGATGGTTACCTCCGAGGGCAGCCCCACCTCTGTTGCCTTGCTGGCTGAAGGAGCCCTCTTCCTTAGAGGCTGGCTATGCCAAGCCTCCCTCCTCCACCGTCTCTACTGGAGCTTGGCAGGTGGCATGAGCCTGGCCAATGGGCCTTGTGGAGGCTCTTTAGGGAAAGATGTCCCCTCATGCAGTGAGACTCCTGGCAGAGAGTGCCTTTCCTGGCGCCTGCGGGCCTGTCTGCGATGCCCGAGACTGCGAGGAAGGATGCAGGTGACCAGCTGAGCCTAGCTGAGCAAGTGGGCAAGCACTTGGCCCTCAATGTCTTGGGTGAACCTGGAATCCATCACTCAGCCTTCAAAACTGCCATCACATTAAGTAATAAATATCTCCATTATTTAAGCACATGAGTCCCAGGCTTCTGGTCCTCGGGACCCCTTTAAATTCTTTTACAAATGTGTGTGTGTGTTTAAGGTGCAGATGACACACCCTTGCTTGCTGAAAGTGAGGAGGACTCGAAGCACTTGCTGGTGAAGATCAAGGAAGCACAGACTTCAACATGGATTTCAATGCAATGTAAAGAAAACCAAAATCTTCACAAGTGGACTAACAGGTCATTGTGTTAGTCTGGGTAGACTAGAGAAACAAAATCATAGACATTCATATGTGTATAGGAAAGAGTTTTATATAAAGAGTAATTGTACATTAAGAAAACATCCCAGCCCAGTCCTAATCAAGTCCCTAAGTCTGATATTAGCCCATATGTCCAGTACCAGTCTGTAAATTCCTCTTCAGACTCACACAACACATGTGATGATGCTGAGTGCAGGAGATCACAGGCCAGTGGATAGACGTCTAGTGGATCCAGTGGTGGTGGAAGCATCTTAGCACTGGTGTGGGTCTCCACGTGGATCCTCCAGTTCCAAGACTCTGGCTGCCATCAGCACAGCTCCATGTGGCTTGTCAACAGGAATATGTCTCACAGGGAGCGAGTGAGTATCCATCTCCAGCGAGCTATTTATCTCCTTAGCAGCTCCAAGTGAGGAGCTGCAACCTGATTGACAGGCTAAACTCCATCCCTTCACTCTTAAGTCTCAAGTTGATGACCGATTATGTAACTCCCACAGTCATATCATGAAAAACAGAGAAAAGATTGAAGTTGTCAAGGATTTCTCAACTTTTGGGATTCCCAATCAATGCTCCTGGAAGCAGCAGTCACGAGATCAAACCACACATTGCCTTGGATCCAGCTGCTGCTCAAGATCCCCCCACCCTTTAACATGTTGAAAAGCAACGAAGTGACTTTGAGGACTAAGGCGCCCCTGGCCCAAGCCATGGCATTTTTACTTACCTCTTTATGCCTGTGAAAGCTGGATATTAAATAAGGAAAACTGAAGAAAAACCGATACATTTGAACTATGATGTCAGAGAAGACGATTGAAAGGACCATGGGCTGCCCAAAGAACCAACGAGCCTGTCTTGGAAGAAGAACAGCCTGAGTGCTCCTCCGTGGCAAGGATGGAGACTTCGTCTCACACACTTTGGCCATGTTGTCAGGAGGGACCAGCCCCTGGGGAAGGAGCCCGTGATTGGTAGGGTGGAGGCGCAGCGAAGCGGAGGGCCCTGGACCAGCTGGCTACAGCAGAGAAACAGCTGTGAGGATGTCTAGGGACCAGGCGGTGTTTCATTCTGTTGGGCATCGTGGCACGATGAGTCGGAACTGACTTGATGGCACCTGGCACCAGCAGCGTCTTAAATGCCCATTGAACACTTTCTACACAACCTTCTCAGCGATGTCGGTTACGCTTTCCACACTGCGTCCTCATTTCCGTTCATTTCGCGCCTGTTGTGCCCTTTCCACTGTGCCGGCTTCCCTGCCCCTTCCCTTTTCATCTCTGCCTCAGAGGGATGTTGGATGACTCTGGTTACCGGAGTTCATTACTCACGAGGGGCAGTTTTCGTTTTCTCTGCCAATCTGGTTTTGTACCAAAAGCTGACCCCAAGGGATACTTCTCATTTCAAGTTTAAAGATGATCTTGGAGCAACAGAATTAGGCCTGCTCTTGTTTCAACCTGTTCAGTGAGTTTGACTTTTTAGGAATCTGAGTTCTGTTGCACACGTTTCTCCCATCGGGATCTCTGGTGGCCCTGATGACAGTCGGTGCTTAGTGGTAGCCAGGCACCATCTAGTTCTTCCAGTCTCGGGAAAGAGGAGTCTGTGGTTCGTATAGACCATTGGTCTTGTAGACTGCAGCTTTCTCTGAGTCTTTGATATTCTTCTTTCTCTTGTGTTCGGATGAGCAGCGATGAACAGTTATATCTGACAGCCACTTTAAGCTCTTCGTGATAAATGATAGAAGCCGCAGTGTCGCTGTGGGGTAGGTGTCAGGCTGCTAACTGAGAGCTCAGGGACCCAACCCATCAACCACTGTGAGGGAGGAAGACGCGGCTGGCTGCTCCTGTAAAGATTTACAGTCTCAGACCCCCATAGAGGCTGTGGGGGGATTCAAATAACATAACAACTGGGTCGCTGCCCCACTGTTTCAAGTATAAAAAATAAAATTATAGGCCAAAAGGAAGCTTATTATTTCACACTGTTAATACTTAAATAAGAACAACCAAAGAGGTACACAAAACTAGATATAAGAAACTGTCTTTAAAATGTTCATGAAAAATATTTAAATCATTCTTGACCGAAAAAATAATAGAACTGTGATTTAAGATTTTTCCATCTTGCTTCTTGGTCGGCCTCCTCCCTTGCAATATTCTTCCCTTTTATTCCGAGCATAGTTCTGTCTAGATTTTTGTACCTACTAAAGGAATGAACACGATCGTGGTGCCTGGAATTTGCTGTTGCTCAGAGGATGCTGAACAAGAGGAAGGCCTGCCAAGGTGTGCTTTCCCCACTGGGAAACTGGCCTGTCGCCCACCTCATAAAGAACCCTGAGTACAAGCACCGTTTAACAACTGGCTTGCCACACCCAACAAAGCTTCGGGATCAGATCTGCCATGCTGGTGAGAGTAGATTCAATCTCACCACTGCTTACAGGTTGTTATGAGGCAAAATCAACCTGATGGCAGTGGGGCTGAGGAATCATTAACAATGGATGGAGAACATGTTGGAGTTGTCAAGGAATTCGTTTTGCTTGGATCCGGAACCAGCGCCCAGGGAAGCAGCAGTCAAGACATCAAAGGACACATCTTGCTGAGCAAAGCCGAGACTCTTTGAAGTGTCAGAAAGCAAAGATGTCATTTGGAAAACTGCAGTCTTCTGACTCCAGCGATGACTTTGAACATGGGCCCGGAATAAGGAAGCCCACACAAGAGCCGATGTCTTTGGAGGATGGTGCGGGCCATGCATCTTGAAAGGACAGTGAGCTGCCCGAACAGGTAAATCTGTCTTGGAAGAAGTACAGCCAGAATGCTCCTGAACAGCCAAGACGGAAAAAACCCCAGCCTCACAGTCTTTGGACATGTGCTCGGGAGAAGCCAGTCCCTGGAAGAGGACATCATGCTTGCTAAGTGGAGAAGAATCGAAAAGAGGAAACGAGGAAGACCCTCAAGGAGCTGGACTGACACAGTGGTTACAACAATGGCCTCAAACACAGCAACGATCAGGAGGGGCTGCAGGACCAGTCAGGCTGCGTTCAACACAAGGTCACTCAGAGTCAAGACCGACTCAAAGGGACCGAACAACAAGCTCTTAAGAATTATCCCAGGGGCGTGGGGAACCAGCCCAGGGACAAGGGAACAACAAGTGAACTAAAACCAATGGAGAGAAGGGTGTGTGAGGTAGTTAGTTTATTGTGCCAACCTGGCCGATAAACACATGTGAAGTTAATTGAAGGATGGAGGGATACATGGCTCAGTGAGTCTCGCCTTTTTAGTTCTCGGGTCTCTTGCTTTCTGATGGTCTGACCAGGGTGCAGCTGCCTTAGCCAGTTCCCTGCTTCAGCTGGCAAGCCTAACTTCCTGAAAGACATCCCTGAGGAGAAGCTGCATGGACCTACCCCAATGCAGCCCTGAGTGCTGGAGCAGCCGTGTGGAGACCCCTGCCAGTGCTGAGATATTTACACATTCACTGACTCGATTTTCCTCCTGCAGTTGGCATCATTGCATCTGTTTTGTGAGATGGAGGAAGACTTTGTGGATTGGTGTTGGACATATGGGTTAATGTTGGACTTAGGGGTTAACATTGAACATTAATGGGTTAATGTTGGGCAGCACTGGGTTGGGATGTTTTCTTGATGCGCACCTACCTTTATATAAAACTCTCTCTTATACATGAGTTTCTGTGGATTTGTTTCTCCAAAGTACCCAGACTAACACAGTGTGGGATGCCTAGTGGGGTTTGATCAAGGGCAGGGTAGCAGTGAGGAATTGCTAGACCCTCAGGAAGGCCGGACATGATGGTGGAACAAGAGGAGAGTGAAAGGAAATAGAGGAAAGAACCAGGAGGCAAAGGACATTGATAGAGATCTAAATACAAGCATGTACATATGTAAATATATATAACGAGAGGGGAATAGAGATATGTACTTATATCTGTGTTTTAAGAATTAAGGTTGCAGATGGGCATTGGGCCTCAACTCAAGTACTCCCTCAACACAGGAATTCAGGAATTATTCAGCAATGATTGTACAAGTTTTCTTGATATGACTGAACTATTGAGTTGTATCATATGTGGATTATGTGCCAATAAACTGTAAAAAAAAAAAAAAGAATTACTCACCAAAGAGCTCCTGTTCGTGTTCCGAAACCAAGCAACCAAACTCACTGCCATGGAGTCAGTTCTAATTCACAGTGATCCTGAAGGACAGGGTAGAACTACCTCTTTTGCGTGTCCAAGGCTGTTATTGCTTCGGGAGTAGGAAGCCTCTTTTTTCTCCCTCAGAGCGCCTGGTGGGTTTGAACTGATAACCTTGCAGTTAAGCAGCCCAACACATAGCCCACTCCCCTATCAGGGATCCTTGACTGGGGCTACCTATCTACATCTCTGCATTTACCACATCAAACGTGGAACCGTGGACACATCTGCAGTGTGTGTGCGGCTGATCTTGTTTGCACGGTTGCTGTGTGACTTGGGAAACCCCGTGAGTTGCAAAATAGAGCTGCTTCACAGGGTGCTACTGGCCGAGTCTCCACGGAAGCCTGTTTCTCCGGAGCAGGTTGGAATGGTCAAAGTGTTGGTTTCTCACCGCGTACAAACCATTTCCACCAACCAGGGACCTTTTAAAGCGTTGGTGGTTTCATTTGTTTACAAATAAAACAAGTAGACTCGTTTTGTGTTCATACAAACCACTTGTTTTTAATGAAAAATACTGTTGTTTTCCAAAAGAAAATAAATGTTAATAAGGAAAGCGGTTGGATGGCCTTTTTGCAAATCTCTTTAGTGTCTGAATTAATGGAGAGACGGGTGGAGTCTCCCATCTGCGCCTGCGTATCACAGATCACACAGCCCAAGGAAAACCCTGGTTTAGACTTAGGAGAAGATGCGGCGGGGGTGTGTGTGTGTGCACGGGTCGGGGGGGGTTCTTTATACTGTTACAGAAATACCTTGTGTCTTTGTGGCTGCCCAGTCAGGGCCCTGGGCTTCTCAGAGGGCCCCAGATCACACTTGGAGGGAGGCTGGCTGGTTGAAGCCATTCTTTGGTGGGTGTTCTAGACCCAGTTGGCACTGAGCCCTTCAGACACATGCTGTCCCCTTGGGTGTCAGAGGAGGGCGGCGCTCCACAGGGTCCTCAGTGACTGACCTTTGAGTAAATTCCCAGGCCTTTCTGTGGGTGCACGCGGATCTCCCACTTCCCAGTCACCTGCCAACCGTGTTAGCTGGTTACACCACCCGGGTACTCACTGTGCCTGAGATACCTCCTCAGGGTTGGTGCACCCGTTTCCTCCACTAAGAATCCGAGCCCCGGTGCCATAACGGTTCCCGTAAGGAGAGGTGTTGGTGGCATAGCACTTACACGTTGGCCTGCCAACTCAAGATCGGCGGTTCCAACCCACCAGCCGCTCTTCGAGAGCGAAACATGAGACTTTCTGTTCCCACAAGGACTTCCAGCCCTGGACACCCCCAGAGCGGTTGTATCCCGACCCATAGCGTCACTCTGGGTGCGACTCGAACCCCTAGCAGGTGAGATTTGTGTTGTTTTTTGAGTTTTGCATAACTCCCTTTCTGCTTCCTTAAGATTTCCACCAACATTTTTACCTCCTTGGAGAAACCATCTTGGGTCACCCAGGACCTTGCCTTCAAACTAACTAACAAAATAGCCCAACCTCACTGCCGTCGAGTCAATGCTGACTCATCACAACTCTATAGGACATAGCACTGTCCCCGTGGACTTCAGAGACCGTAACGCTGTACCAGAGCAGAAAGCCTTGCCTTGCCCCCTCAGGGTGACTGGTGGTTTTGAACTGCTGACCTTGCAGTTAGCAGCCCCACGTGTAACCGCTCCGCCACCAGCTCCTCCCTTACACGGTGTTATTTCCTTCACAGCACTCGCTGCTGCTGCTGCTGCTGTTACTGGTAGTTGCGCCGCCGAGCCCATCCCGGCTGCTCTGCATTAGATGATATGTCTCATGACCAGTTCATGGTTTGAGAATGTTGGCTGCTCACAGGCAGGCCTTTTGCTCTGGTCACGGGGCATGCATTGCTCGGTACATACAGGCACGCGTGGTGCTTCCTGTCTGTCTGGACACCCTCTGAGCGCGTAGATGGATGTGGTCTCGTACGGGTTTTGTTTTTAAGGGAGAGTTGAGCTCTGTTTGTATGTAACTTTGCCCTGTCAGTTTTAAAGACCCAAGCCCGTATTCCTGTAGCACTGGACCACCAGTGGGGTACAGAGAGGGAGGGGGGGTGGGATGTGGCTCTGGGCACCAGGCGCTTAAGCTTTGTAAGGCTGGCAGGTAGCAGTGGTGGGGGCTGGGGCCCAGGCTGCTCCTGCTGCTCAGGCAGGTGGGACAGTGGGTGGGGCCGGGCACCTCTCGCTCCCTCTGTGCTCACCCCCAGCATCTGGCCCCACCAAGGCCCCAGTCCTCAGCAGCAGCAGCAGCAATGGCCATGAAGGCCAGCAGTTGCCTCCCAAGAGGGTTTTCATGGGGTGTTCACACAACCTCCAAGTCACAGAACGTCTTATTTTACAGAACCTATCAAGGAGCCCTGGGGGTGTAGTGGTTATGCGTTGGGCCACAGTCCACATGGTCAGCAGTTCAAAACCACCAGCAGCTCCTGGGGAGAAAGACTGGGCTTTCTACTCTGATAAACAGTTGCGGTCTCAGAAACCCACAGGGGGTTGCTACGAGTTAGCACTGACTCAATTGCAGAGTGTCATGGATGGTAAGTAACACAGACATCTATTCGTCGAATAAATAAGTGACCGAACCTCTAACAGGAGTCCTGGTGGGCATTGGAGTGCAAACCCCCAGGTCAGCAGTTCGAAACCACCAACCTGTCCAAGGGAGAAAGCTGAGGCTGTCTGGTCCCGTAAAGATTTACAACCTTGGAAATCCACAAGGACAGTTCTATCCTGCCCCGTAGGATCATTATGAGTCAGAATCAATTCAACGGCAGTTTACGAATATTTAATTTGTACTAAGAATCACTCGTGTACAAATGGTTACTTCAATCATTAAACAACAAGTGTGTTCCAGTCAGTCCATCTCACGGCGCCCCCAGGTGTGTTGGAGTGGAAGTAGGCACCACGGGTATCTGAAGGCTGAGTTTTCCACCCTCCGACCCGCGGAAGCAAACGGTTGGCACCACCACTCACAGCACAGAACGCCTGCAGCGTAGCTCACAGCTCACACCACCCCTGAGGGGGCGCCTTCCGCGGAAACACTGACTTACTCCAGCTCAGGCCAGATTCATCCGAAGAAATGCTCATTCGCAGCCACTTGCTCCTCTTTACAATGGGCTCAGCCAGGGAGGGACAGAGCGACTTGAATGGAAGCAGGGGGCAGGAAGGCAGCCTGGCCTGTGCTCGACGCTGCTGTTTCATATGATCCCAGACATGAAACCTCAGGTCAGCCCCACCACCGCACAGGTATGTACACACCTGCACATGGGCCCTCACCACGCACAGCACCAGGAAGCAGCCTTTCCATTCTAACTGAAGCGGCAGAGGGGTGGGGGTCTTGGAGCTGGGCCATGGAGGGGAACTGATCAAGCACACAGCATCAAACTTGGGCAGACTCCACGGGGGACACAAAAATCAGACTCTCCATCCCTCTCCTCCTCGAGGGGAGGACAGAAGCTGTGGGAGGAGGATCGGCATGAACAGGCTTCCACTGACCCAGGAAGAGAACACTGCTAGGGGATTGTGGGGTGGGGGGCAGTGTGGAGGGCCAGACCTGCAGACACCCTGAGCTCTCCCTCCAGTCCGCGTGGGAGGGACCCCTCTGTCCTCGCAGACAACGCCTGGTGTCTGAATAAAATTCCTCAGGAAGATGCCATCTGTGCGAGGAACAAGTGCATGCGTGAGTGTGTCCACGCGTGTGCATGTGCATGCTGTGAGACCCGCAAAAGGCAGATTTCCTGTAAGACAAACCCTCCTGAGAGAAGGAAAACACAAGTATGTTCCACTGACACGATGAGCAGTCGCGATGTGGTCAGACGAAGCTTCCCAACATGTGCGAACTGGAGCCCCCAGGCAGCCCCCGCTCTGCTGGGAGGGGCCTCCCTGTCCCTTCAGGACTCACTACCAGTGTTGTCCTCTGCCTGAGTGAAAGTGGGGCCGCTGTGGATGTTTCTCCGCATTTCACAGTTTTCTGACTCTTTTACCATCATACACACGTTTACAACCATGGAGCCCCTTCAGCCCCCGGGTGAGGGTGTGGACTCTGGGAAAATGGGTCCAGAGAGCTCTTTTTAAAGACCCGGCAGACGTGATGTGCTCGAGGCTGCCCAGGGGAAGCTTCTGGAATACATCCACTCCTGGCCTTCTTGCTAGAGAGCTTCGCTCCCGGCTAACCCGTGTCTCCCTGGTTTTTGGCCTGTTCAGCTGGAAACACAGTAGCAGTTGTTCTTTTCCCTATGCAGTAGATTCCAAACTCCTGGAACACATGAGCCTCCCCCCCCCCCCCCCCGCGCCCTCTCCCCCCCCTCCCCCCCCGCTCCCTGGCCCTGGCCCTCCCAGCGTCTCACCTGGAGTTCCAGGAGGACTTGCGTTTGGGGGTCGTTACTCACAGCTCATCTTCGGACACTCCTGAGAGGGTGGCCCCAGTTCCGGGCAATCTGGCAGCCCACACAGCTTCTTCGCCCTTCTAAACAAGTCCTCCTGCCCCTCAGCCATCTTGGGACCAGGCGGCTAATGAACCCCACGGTCACTGAGGTTAATGACAGACACGGAGCCTGCCCTTTGGAAGCAGCTGGCCGGTTTCTTGGAAGGAACGTCTTAGCTCATCCCAGGAAACAGGGCAAAGGGAGATACTGGGATCTCTGGGTTCAGCAGAACTCCGTCTCTTGACTTAAAAAACAAACATCCCGAGGTTTTTGTAGCCCCCAGTTTCCCAGAGATTTTCTGCATGTAGAGCACCGTGGTGGGGCTCTGTCACACCCGCCTCCAGAGAGCCAGACCACGGACCCTTCATACCGTGGCTCCCAGCTGCTTTCTGCGAATGCTCGCCTTGTAGTCGGTGGGCTGGAGGGGGCCTTGCTAAAGGAGCCCTTGGACTTCCCTGGGGGGGAGGGCTCAGGAGAGAGGAGACTCAGGTAAGTCTGAAACCCGGGAGCCTGGGAGCTGGCCCCAGCCTGAGGATCTCGTACGCTGAGGAGAGCTAGACAGTTTCCCCAGTGCTTTGACTCTTACACACACACAACTCTAGCTCCAGGTTATAACACACACAGAGTATATGGCTATGTCCGGATGTATGTCTCTCTCTCGCTCTCTCTCTCTCTCTCTCTCTCTCTCTCTCTCTCTCTCGTCTCTCTCTCTCTCTCTCTCTCTCTCTCTCTCTCTCTCTCTCTCTCTCTCTCTCTCTCTCTCTCACACACACACACACACACACACACACACAGAGTCTGTTGTAGCTATTTCTAACTCCAAGTATAAATCACACACTGGGGCGATTTGGGAAACTAGCATTGAGGGAAACATGACGAGGACTATATTCCGTAACTTATATCAGAGGGACTCTGGAAAGCTAGTATTCCATGGTGGGAAAGCCACCACTTTGGTAAGTTAGAGATGAAGTCCAAGTACACGATCCTGCTTTAAATGTCCCTCCTACCGATTCTCCCCTAACAGCTATGCTGCCTTAAAGTGAACGCATGGTGGGGTCTATCGCCCTACAGAAGCAGACATTCTTGTTATATCCTCCTGCCCCATGGCACCCATGCCCCCTCATATCTTCCCCCAATGCAGGTATTAGGTTTTCTCACCTGTGAGCTCAGGGACTTTACTGTGGTTCCCCCCCCCCCCAACCCTTGTGAAGTATGTAACTACTGAATATGCATGTCTTATGACTACCTATAAATATCCCAAGACAGTGAAGATTCTCTCTCCTCCTGCTCCCTGCGGGGACCTGGCTGCTGAGATCACGGCCGTCCCGGAGGTGAGCATGCTACTCCTTTATTTATCTTCTCTCCTACCGCTCCTATCTGCTATGGCTTTACTGTAGTCTGTATGTATTATAGCCGCACGCTTGCACCTGCGGACCCCTCGGTTGTTAGAGGCTGGTTTCCTCTAACAGAGTGATGCCCAGACACTCTCACTTGCTCACCCCAGGACGGCCAGGCCCCACCTCAGTCAGTTGCCAGCTGGGCAGGAGCTGGTTTGTCTGTGACCTGGCACGGGGTGAGGAGGTGATAGAAGGAAGCTCCGTCCTGCCTCAGAAAGCCCAGGGCTCTGCGGGCGCCTGCAGGGATGGGAGAACTGGCACCCAGCCTTGCTCCCTGAGTCTGGTTTTGCTGACACTGGCCCGTGGCTCAGGTCACATCGGGTCTCCAGCCTGGCCTCGCCTGCAGGTCTGCCCCTTTCTGGGCTGCAGATCCTGACCCTGCACGCAGGAGGGGGAGTGGTTCTCAGCTTCTGGTGGCAAAGGATCGTGGTGTGGGAGCTGATTGCTGCTGCCCTCAGAGATTTCACAGAGCTTACACGTTGGGCTGCTAACTGCAAGGTCAACAATTCGAAACCACCAGCTGCTCCCAGGGAGAAAGAGGAAGTTCCTGTGGGGCTCTATTCTGTTCTATAGGGTTACCAAGACTCAGAATCTACTCAATGGCAGTGAGGGTCTGTGTGTGTGTATTTATAACCCGGAGAGGGCAAGCTGGCCAGGACATCTGAACAGAGCTGCCCCCTTGTGGCTGCCAAGAGTCATGCTGGCTTCCCTGAGAAGTCACTGATCAGCATTAAGAAATGATACCATCAACCCCTTGGGTTTCCAAGGTTGTCCTCTTGACAGGGAGCCCACTGACAAATCTTTCTCCTGCAGAACCAGGTGAGTGTAAACCGCCTAGCAACGGAATGTTTTAACCACTAGGCCACAAGAGCTCCTTCACCAAATACCAAGACCAAACTTCCCGCCATTGAGTCCATGCCACTCCGTGACCATAGAGGGAAAGGTAGAACTGCCCCGGTGCGTTTCCGAGACTGGAACTCTTTACTGGAATAGAAAGCCCCATCTTTCTTCCCCCAAAGGCACTGGTGGTTCGAACTGCCAACCCTGTGGAGAGCAGCACAACACATAGCCCACTACTCCAGCAGGCGCCTCCGAGCACCTGAACAGCAACTTAAAATGGCAACATGGAATATTGGGGGGACGGTTATGATCCTCTTTTTCCCCATCTCTCAGTGGACAGGATCTCTTGGTCCTGAAAGTCTTAGGAGGAGGATGCCTTGCAGACGCATCCAGAGGCTAACTCACTCGGCAGGATGGCCCAACAAAGCACCCTTTCTGTAAGTGTGAGCTGCCTCCCTCTCCAAGGCTGCCTGACCCCAAGAGGGCAGGCCCCTGTCTGGCTCCCCCTTCTATGCTTAGAGCTTAGAACAGAGGATATGAACTGATTAAAGGATGGAGCCTGGGCGAACCCCAGGCTCTTCTTACTCTGGGCGGCTGTTTGACTTGGGACAAATGTCCTTCTCCAGGAACTGGTCTCTCCTGACAATATGTCCAAAGTACGTGAGACCAAGTCCCAGGCTCACCATCCTTGCCTCTAAGAAGCACTCTGGCCGTAGCTTTCCCGAGACAGACCGCTTGGTTCTTTTGTCACCCACGGTCCTCGCAATGCTCAAGTTCAGCAGCACAGCTCAAAGGCCTGGGCTCTCCTGCTCTCCTTACTCGGTGTCCAATGTGCACGTGCGTATTAGGCAATGGGAAACACCGTGGCTTGCATGTGCTGCAGCAGCTAAAGGAACATCCTGTCCTAAGGACCCGGGACCTCCCTGCTGAGTGTGGGGTTCGCCAGAGGCGGGACCCAGCCACAAATGGCTCCTTTAATCGCTGTGACCCTGTCACCTCACTCGTCTTTTTAAATAAACCATTGAGCCAACAGTTTCCCTAAGGACTCAATAATTCATCCAAGAAACAAAAGCAGGGTCTTCCCACACTCCAGGAGATTTGGATGAAAACTGGATCAGGTATAGCTCTAAGAGAAGACCCTGGAGAAGAAGCAAGCTGGATCTGTAAGGAGCCTTCCCGCATGCAGGCAGGCAGGCAGCATTGATTGGGTTCCCTAGCATCCTGCCAGGCTGAGTTTAAGACTTTGCCACCAGTTGATCAGTTGAACTTGTTTTGGGAAACATCTGGTTCCTTTGCTGTTTTTATGCTTCTGCCTTAAAAGGTGAACAAGAATAAGTATGTGAATACTTTGTCTTGAAGGGAAAACAAAGTTAGACAAAAGGATAAAGAAATAGCACCATAAATAAATAATAAAAAAGGAAGCCATGAAATAATTTCATACAACACTTATAAGTGACATGACAAATAAAGCTGGATAATGGGGTACAAAAGTTCTCAGGCTGGAAAGAGGGGGGTGTCATCATATTCAGGGAGGTTGGGGAAGCTCTCTTGGAGAAATGGCATTTGTGTTAAGCCCAACAGGATAGATAAGAAAAAGCCGAGAAGAGGCAGCCACATCGAGGTCTAGGGAAGTTCTTCAGGAAGAGATTAGCTCCTTGTACAAGAATGCTGAACAAGCTGGCTGGCCCGGGGCTTATGTCCTGTTGGAATTCCAGAGGGGGAGGTGGGAGGAGGACAGATCAGCAGGGGTCTGACCAGGCAGAGGCTGGTGGCTGGATTTGATTGATAGGATTTTAAGGAGCGATGACCTAAATCTTATACAACTCTCTCTGTCTGATGCTTAAGGAACCCAGACTGGCTGCCATAAAGCCCAGGCTGACCCAGTGTGAGTTTCTGAGACTGTAACTGTTTATGGGAATAGAAAACCCATACCTTTCTTTCTCTGAAGGAGCTGGCGGTGGTTTTGAACTGCCGACCACGTGTATCACAGCCCCACATGCAACCACTACACCACCAGAGCTCCTCCGATATGGATGCAAGCGAGGCTCTGAAGGCCAGTGAAGAGACTGATGTGGTCCAGGCAAGATCATGGCAGAGGCACAGAAAGAGCCAAAGTTCTGTGATGGCTTGAGGTGGGGTGGGGGTGGGGACTGCCTTTCTAGCTGGTAGACATTTGTTTAGGAGCCCTGGTGGTACAGTGGGTTCCACTCTGGGCTGCTGCCATCAAGGTCCGCAGTTGGCATCTACCTGCTGCCCTGCAGGAGAAAGAGATTCACAACCAGTTCTCTTCTGCCCACAGGGTCACTCTCGGCCAGAACTGACTCCAGGGTACCAAGTTGATTTGAGACGCTTGTCTCCTTGGGTGATGACAGGAAGGGCCAGACCAAATGTGGGTGAAGTCAGCGCACCTTGGCCAAGGCAAGGGAAGACATTCACAATGGTTCAAGGAAAAGGGACAATCATGGTGAATGCCGTTGTCGCACATACGATTTTGCAACAACAGGAGAAACAAGTGAGAAGGTGTTATCTTTGTGTGGTCAGATATGGATGCGCGTAGGTGCATAGGCATGTATACACATGTGTATTGGTTGGTTCCGACTCACAGTGACCCTAGCTACGTACGACAGAAGGAAACGCCACTGGGCCCTGCACCGTCTTCACAATTATTCCTACGGTTGAGCCCACTGTTGCAGCCCCTGTGCCCATCCATCTCGTACAGAGCCGTCCTCTTTATTGCTGCCCCTCCACTTTACCAAGTATCCTGCCGTTCTCCAGGGACTGGTCTCTCCTGACAACATGTCCAAAGTATGTGAGATGAAGTCTCTCCATCCTCGCCTCTAAGGAGCGCTCTGGCCGTACTTCCTCCAAGGTGGACTTGCTTGTGGTGTGGACAGTCCATGGCACTCTCAGTGTCCCTGGCCGTCACCAGAGTTCAATGTATCAATCCCTCTTCGGTCCTCCTTATGCATGGGGTCCAACTTTCACTTGGTAGAAGGCGATTGAAATTCCCATGGTTTGGGTCCGGTACACCTCAGGCCCCAAAGTACACTCCTTGCTTTTCAACACCCTAAAGAGATCCTGTTGGAAAGCTTCACCCAATGCAAGGGAGTCTTTTGATCTCTTGACTGGTGCTGCCCCGAGCGTTCAATTGTGGCCCCAAGCAAGAGACATCCTGGACAGGACACCCTCAGTCTTTTCTCCCCTGGTGTAGCCTCTAGGAGGTGTCCTGCCAGCAGCATTAACTCTGCCCACAATGACGACATACAACCATCAGCTGTGACTGCTTCCACCACCATTAGCAAAATCTCCGTGCCTCCAGGCAAAGACCCCCTTCCACCCTGGAAGCCATTCACAAATTTGGATCTCTAGATAACTCCCCCCAAAGGTGTTGCTGCAAGTCTCCTCTGGCTCATAGTGACTCCTGTGTCTGAGTACAGCCCGGTGCTCCACAGGGTTTTCATTGGCTGATTTCCCACCCCTCCCTTCCAGCAGTAGACCTCCAGACCTTTCCTCTGAGGTGCCTGCGGGTAGACTTGAACCTCCAACCTGTGAGTTAGCAATCAAGCGTGCACTGACTGTTTGCTTCACCCAGAAATGCTTTCGTGTCTATTCGCTGGCCTACTCCATGTAAGTGGAGTCATGCGATGTGTGTGTGGGGGCTGTTTTCACCTGCGATCTCCATTTCAAAACAGTGATGTCCTCACTGGGGCTATAAATCCTGTGTTCGTCTCCATGGTAGCATGGCCTTGCCCATAGGGGTGGACCACTGGAGTTCGATGTTCCAAAATTCTCTCTCCCCACACATCAACTAAGTTTGCCTCTGACTAACCCACCCAAGGGTGTTGTTTATATCGCCACAAGAGAAGGGGAGAGGGACCAGACTTCAACCCAGCACACTAAGACGTGAACGCAGCCTACAGGCATGAACCAGGGAACCAATACAGAGATCAGCGGGGCTGGCCCCCAATTCCAACTACGTGAGCATCCTCCACCCCCAACCCCAGAAGAATGCGCTTCAGAGGACAGCACTGAAGCTGCAGCTCAGGAAGTGGGGTGCGTCTGAACAGGAGCAAACGAAGAGGGAAGGAGAGAGTGGAACACAGTCCAGACCACCAAGCCCCGAGGACAGTATTCTGGCTCAGAGCAGCCAAGGCTCAGAGGGAATCACAGGGGTGGCCCCATCACAAGACAGGACAACGTGTCCCTCACTGACACGTAGTGCTAAGGGGGACAGCAGTAGATAGGGACACGGTGTGGGAGACGTGTCCGACCTGACCCCACCGCACTGGGGTGAGCACTAAGGGTGTACAGCAGAGCAGCAAGGGGAGCAAAGCAACGAAGTCCCTGAGGAATGCCAAAGGTGGACTTGGGGGCCGGGGCGTGGCACCCCAGAGGACTTGACTGGAAAACACTCATAAAGGTCAGCGGACAGACCTGGAACCGCTTGAGGGCTTTTCAGTTTTTGCTGTTGGTTTTTCTTTTTCTCTTTATTTATTTTTTTGTTTTGTTGTATTAACTGTTGTTGATTTCTTTTTCGTCTTCTTTTTTAATGTTTTGCTCCACTTTGTTTTTGCTTGTATTATTGTCTATGCATGTCTAGCTGGACAAGATAGGCCGGATGAACCATGCGGAGGAGAGAACAACGGGACCGACGATTCCGGGGGACAGGGGAGAGGGAGAGATGGGGGAAAGGAGGGGGGGTGCCAACACACCCAGGGACAAGGGAAGAACAAGGGACCTAAAATTGATGGTGAGGAGGGCGTAGGGTGCTTGGGGGTGCGGCTTGATCAAGGGTAATGTCGCCGAGAGGAATTACCAAAACCTGGATGAAGGCCGAACATGGCAGTGGGATGGGAGGAAAGTAAAAGGAAACAGTAAAGAACTAGGAGGCATAGGACAGTTATAGCGGTCTAAATACAGACATGTGTGTGTATATATATATACATATATATATACACACACACATTTATGTACAATGACAGATCTATGTACATATATTTATTTATAAAGTATTATAGTAGCAGATAGACATTGGGCTTCCACTCAAGTACCCCCTCAACGTAAAAACAACTTGTTCTACTAACCTGGCACTCTGTGATGTTCACCTTCCCTGACACGATCACTGAAGACAAAGCAGGTGCATAAGCAAATGTGAAGAAAGCTGATGGTGTCCGACTACCAAAAGATATAGCATCTAGGATTTTTTTAAATTTTTATTTTTATTTTAACATCTATGATTTTAAAGGCTTGAAGATAAGCAAGCAACCATTTGCTGAGAAGCAACAAAGCCCACATGGAAAAAGCAGACCAGCCTGTGTGATCATGAGGTGCCCATGGGAGCAGGTATCAGGCATCAAAGACCCAGAACAAAAGAAATGAAAAGCATATCAATGGAAATGAGTGGGAGAGCAGAGTGAAGACCCAAAGTCCATTAGTGGTCAGTTGGACACCCCCCTGTCAAAATGGCCACAGGAAGAGAAGAGCCAGTTAGGGTGCAGTATAGCCCTGATTAAACACAAAACCTTCCTCTAGTTCTTTAACAATCCCCCCTACTACCATGACCCCAATTCTATCTTACTAATCTGGCTAGACCAGAACATGTGCACTGGTACAGATAAGAACTCGAAACATTGGGAGCCCAGAGCAGATGAACCCCTGAGGACCAATAAGGGGAGCAGCGACACTAGGAGGGTTGGCTGGGGGGAGTAAGAGGGAGCCGATCACAATGATCAACGTATGGCTCCCATCCCAGGGGACGGACAGCAGAAAAGTGGGTGAAATGAGACAGCAGTCAGTATAAAACATGGGCAGGGGGTAGAATATAAATTATCAAGGGGGCAAGGGGGAAAGAGGGGTGGGCGGGGAGGAAGGGGGAAAATGAGCAAATACCAGGGGCTCAAGTAGAAAGAAAATGTTTTGAAAAAGATGATGATGGGAGGGAGGGGAAGAAATGAGCTGATACCAGGGTTTTAAGTGGAGAGCAAATGTTTTGAGAATGATGAGGGCAATGAATGTAAAAAGGTGCTTTACACAGTGGATGTATGTATGGATTGTGATAAGAGTTGTATGAGCCCCTAATAAAATGATTCAAAAATAAAGATTTCACTTTTCACATTGAAAAAAAAGAAAGAAAAAGATGATGACAACGTATGTAAAGATGTGTCTGACAAAATAGATATATGTATAGATTGTGATAAGAGCTGTAAGAGTCCCCCCCCAAAATAAATTTTTTTTTTAAAAGTGTGCCCCATCACTTCCATTTCTTTTGCTCTCGGTGGCCATGGGTGTCCTCCTTTCATACGTCTAAAAGAGCTCAAAGCCAAGCTCACTGCCATCGCGTCAATCCCAGCTCATAGCGACCCCAGCGGACAGGGCAGAACTGCCCCGCTGGGTTTCCGAGACCGGAACTCTTCACGAGAGTTTAAAGCTTCCTCTTTCTCCTGCAGTGTTTCCAGCGGGTGACCTTGCCGTTCACGCCCAGTTCCTAACCCTCAATGCCACCTGGGCTCCTTCGTCTTAAACACCGCTGAGTTCAAGTTCTCTGCAGAGTTCAAATTGCTCTTATTATTGTTCCCCCCCAGTATGGGTCAGGCCTTCTCCCGGGTGCTAGGATGTGGCTGTAAAGTTGTAAACTCATAGTAGCCGTCTTCTCTAGGCTGACCTTCCTGCGGTCAGATTTTGTCAGCCAGGAAGCTAGCCTCCCTCTGCTTCTCTGCTCTGGTCCCAAACATGTGGCTGTTTTCATCTCAATTTTCGAGAGCCTTCTTGTGGCTGAACTCTTCCTGAAAGCCCCTGCGCACTGACAGCAGAAGAAAAGCACCTTCACCCCGCTCTTAAACGAGTCTGTGATTTGTATGCTCCCCCAGGGCCTACCTCACATTTTCATGAAGTGGGTGCGCTCTGAATGGACAGTACCCCCAGCCCCCACCCCGTGGGAATGGTGGCCAGAGCGCCCGCGGGGCTGCTGTTTAGCATTCGGCAGGGCGGCGCTGCCCTGGGCACTCAGCAGCCGGGACGTCTTGTGCATGTTAAGAAACATCTCCTTCCCTTCTGCACACCGGTCCTCGCTCTTTCTTGACGGTGAGCGAGTCCTTGCAAAGTCACTGGAGTCTTCAAATGCTAAAACGTTCGTTCGGAGGGAGGAGAGTGCACAGACCTTGACCCAGTGAGAGGAGTCTGTAGCCCACGGGTGGCCCCTTTGCCCTGTCTGCACCTGCAGAGGACACCTAAGCGCTCGACAGGCACCGCCAGCTCGCCGCACACAGAAAGGTATTTTGAAACCGGGTAATTGAAATGCCGCCAGCTTCAGCGGTGGCCTCCAATTGCACAGGGCCCTCCGTGGATAGAGACTGGCGATCCGGAAGACCGAGATGACCTCAACTGCGCCGCTGCCACGCATCACATGGAGGATCGGACGGCTGCCTGTATGGCCGCGGCGAGGAAGTTGGAAGCTTTCTGAGTCCCGCTGGGTCGATAAACCCTGTTGGCGAATTCTTCCTAAGACCTACAAGCGTTTTCTGTAAACGTAGCCCAGATGTTTCTTTGTGGAAGTATAAATACCATGTCTTTATTGAGCTATTTTTACCACTCAAATTGAATAATCCTCTTTTTATTTGTCCCCGATGCCAAATGTGCTTTAGAATTTTTTGGTTAGAAAATGCTAGACTGCCCTTAATGGATCTCAGACACCAGACCACCTATTGGGCAGGCAAGGAGGGCCGTACTCCAGGCTGGCGGCTCTGTGTGGCGTGCGCCTGGGACAGGGATACGTGCTCTTCCAGGCTGGCGCGAGCCATCACGAATGATCCCAAAGCACTTCGGATTCCAGTGGCTCTCGGTCCCTTGCAGTTAGGACCCAGGACACTGGTGGTCTCTGCCTGTGATTGGTTAGTGGGAGATTTAAGATAACTTGCAATGCCTTTCTTTCCCTGATGTTATTGCTATGCTAGGAATCAAGAAACTAATGGGGGGGGGGGAGCAAATAATCATGAGTACAAGAATAATGAAAGTGTTCTAAAATGGATGGTGGGACGAGTGTCCAACTCTTCTTGATGTGATTGAAGTGTATGACACATGGATTGGATCCCAATGAAACTGTTTAGACAAAAAGGGAGAAAGAAAAGGAACGAATGAGATGGGTGGGGTAAGCTGTGCCCGTTCCAAGTAGGCCCATTTCTGTGAAGTATTTGTGGGTGGAGAAATGACTATGGACCGACACACTGAACTGGGTGTGACCCACATATTACCTGGCTACCATATGACCCAGCCCTAAGTTAGGGGCCCATGGTTATTATTGGGCTCCAGGGGGTCAAGTCCAATTAGGCTGTGTCCAACAGCCTTAGAATGTTTGAGGGTCCCCCTTGGCTCAAAGTGTCCTCACCCAAATCAATGGCTAGTGGGGAGCACCTGGGGGCATCACTGTTGCATACATTTCCTGTGATGGCTTCTGCCACCAGTGCTCCCTTCAGTCCGGGTATGGAAGGCGACTCAGGCCCAGAAACTGGGCAGGAAGTCGTATCTATGGTGTCATACAGTAGGTTACGGCCCAGGGTGACCCGACGCACAGCAGAAGGAACACCGCATGGTCTTGCACCATCTCCAACAATCGTTCATTGGATTGTCAGTAGCTGACAATCCTCAAAGCAGTGCATAGGTTTTCAGCAGTTCCTTCCTCCAACGCGGGGCGCCAAGTCCTCTTCATTGTCTGTTCTCAGCCAGGACACTCTCTGCTGAAACCTGTCCACTCTGGGGGACCTTGCCTGGCACTTGAGATACCAGCGACATAGCTTCCAACACCACAACATCCCAGCCGCCAGAGTACAACAACCTGACAGACAAGTGGTACAACTCTTTATTAGGGTGCCTCCATTTCTTCTGATGATATAAACCCCAAAACTAAGCCAAACTCACTGCCATCCAGTCAATGCCGACCCACTGTGACCTTAGGGGACAGGGTAGACCGCCCCTGTGGGTTTCCAAAAACTATTAATGCTTTATGGGAGTACAAAGTAGAAACCTTTGTTTTTCTCCTGGGGCGTGGCTGGTGGTTTAGAACTGCTGACCTTGAGGCTGGCGGCCCAATGCATAACCACTGCACCACCTTCTAGAGGGGACAGCTTCTGGGTGCTGCAGGGGCATCTCTCCCCAACGCCTTCCTCCTTGCTCTGATCAATGGTGCAATGCGCTGGGGCCCTCCCCAGGGCAAGTGCCAGGGTTTTGGGGCCTTTATGCAGGACCTGGACTCTAGCAGGCCCACTTCGCTGAGGCTTGTCCTCCTTTGTCTGTCCTTTGCCACAGGGATTTTAGCACTGGCCCATCCTCAGGAAGGCCGGATTCTCCTGGGCGTCTGAGTCATCTTTCCGGACTTCAGTCTCAGGAGAGTGCGTCTGTTTTGGAAAATTCTTCCTTGGTCAGGTTGAAGTTCCTTACTCCCTCAAACAGCACTGTTGGGACCCAACCCCACACACACTCCCCCGTAGCTCCCTTGGGGTGTCCCCACACAAGTGCCGTCTCTAGCCCGTTATCTTGTCATTGCACCCTGCTTGCTGGTTTGGTGGGCAGGCGGGAGGGCAGAGGCAGATCGTGAGTGCGCCCTCACGTTGAATTGCAGGCAGGAGCTTCCGCATGGTCTTCAGGCAAGAGGAGGGGGCCATGCCTGTCGCCTCTCTCCAAGGTTCCGGGGAGTCTAGGGTTTCAGGATTCTAGAGTACCTCCTTTATCGCAGACTCCCAGTTCCCACACACGATCGAGGACCAGAGGTCTGGAATGAGCATGGCAGACATGTAAAGGCTGACAATTCAACCCTCCTGTGGAACTGTCAGTCAGTTCACTCCTAGCCCTTCCCAGAGCTCCGTGTGCTCGCCCTCTGCAGAGCCTTCTCTTTATGTGCTGCCAAAGGGGGGGAGGGGGGACTGTCACCCTCAGCCCTCGTTGGTGATTAACTACCCTCGCTCTTTCTTTCTTCAAAGTATTGATTGGCTCCAGGGACAGCCATCCCATTCCATTATCTGCTGACTGAGTACCATGGTATTTCTCAAAAGACCAGTGTGCTCCTTCCCCCGGTAATTGTAGTTCATCTTGTTAGTCTTAACTGCATCCCTGCCACGTACCATGCTCCATCTAATACCAGTGATGGCATTACCAAGGTCGAAGGCCATCAGTGATCCCAAGACATAACCTCACCGCGAAGTCTGCCTTTTGGACCATCGCTGGCATCAACTGCTTCCCCTGGGGCAGACGAAGATAGCGGTTTGCAACAAGAAGTTGCCTGGGGCCCACCGGGACAGCACCTCCTTGCGAGAGCCGGTTAAGGAGGCAGGATTGAGCTGAGGGAGCTGAACTATGTAGTGGTTCTACAATGGCTTCAATCCTAATGGGAGGGACGGCTTCTCTGGAGATCGCAGCAGGCTAGCTGGGACTTCCCATCCCTATAGCCAACCACTAGCCATTGGCTGGGACACAGTCCTCTTTGACTGAAGAGAGCTTCAGCCCAGGACCTTCTTGGGGTGGTACACCACAGCTGCCATCCAGAGGCAATCAGGGAAAGAGGGGGGCTCTGGCAGTCTCTAAAGGAGTTGGAAGTGACCGAGAGGGTGAGTGGGGGGACCTGGAAGGGGACTGAATCTGGGCATTTCAATCTCTTGGAGGAAGGAACATGAGGAAATATTTCAGAAACCTAGCATTTTTATTTAGAGTATGCCTACTTGCAGAAACCTTGTTGGGACTATTAAGCTGGATTTGAAGAACTACAGAATGAAAAGTTTTTAAACAAATGACTAGAATAAGAAAATTTAATTCAACAAGGATTTAAGTTCTGTCAGAAAGGATGGCTAGAGATAAATGCAATCCTCAAGTTTTATGAGAAGGAAAAAAGCAGCAGCAAGGTAATGGACCTTGGGCAATCTTAAATCGGGGAAATATTCAATTCTTTCAATGTATTAAGCTCCAAGACGAGATTTAAAAAATATTCACCCACTAAGTGAAGACACTTCTTGACATCTCCGAAGGTGGCATACAACGAAGACTTTCAAATAATTTAACTCAAAACCAGTGGAGACTGGATAAGCATTACCCTGAAATGCAGTGATTCTCAACCGTCCTAATGCCTTGACCCTTTAATACAGTTCCCCCCGTTGTGGCGATCCCCAGCCATAAAATTATTTTTACTTCATAACTGTAAGTTTGCTAGTTATGAATCTTAATGTACATATGATATGCAGAATGTATTTTCATTGTTACAAATTGAACATAAAGCATAGTGATTAATCACAAAATAATGCCACTATATATTAAATATTTCCAACTACAAATAAATTTTGCCTTGAAGCATAGTGTAGCATGGGTAACAGTCTTCACAGGTGGGCATATCTGCATGTGGGTGGACCTGCCTGGAGACAAGAGGAGCGGTGTCTTGGTTCCTAAGACCATCGGAAATAGGATCTTAGGCGACCCCTGTGAAAGGGTCGTGACCCCCAGGTTGAGAACCACTGCTGTAGTGCAATCCTGACTTTACTGATAATATGTTCACTGTCAGGAGCTCCAGGGACACCATAGGTTGAGTTGGGCTGCTGGCAGCAAGGTCACTGGTTCAAACCCACTATGGACTCTGTAAGGAGAAACATGGTTTGCTCTCCCAAGTGGGAACTGACTTGATGGCAATGGTTTTATTTATTTGTTCACTGTTATTTTTCTGGAGCTTCCTGCCAAGTGTGATTAGTTTGGGCCCAGCACTGTCTCACCAGTCTGACCTACAGATCCCGAAAACTGGCTCAGCCACTTGCAGGTGGATCTGATGGGAGTCAAGCCTGAAACCACTGGCTACAAGAAAACAGTGTATGTAAGCCACCAACCCACATCAGGGTTTTAGGAAAGTTGGCTAGTTGGCATGGCAACATGGTAGAATGTTTCCCGCTGCTGAGATGGTAGATGAAGATGGCGAGAAAAATGAATGTTACCTATGGTTTTGTGCTTAAGAAAATTGTACAAATGTGGTTGACACAATGGATGTATGGATTGTGATGAGTTGTATGAGCCCCCAACAAAATGATTTTTAAAAGAAAAAAAAAAGAAAATTGAAGGAAAAATAAAAGTCTGAGTTTATTCTCCAGGTTTTCCTATGATACCCACAAACCTGCTATTGCGGCTGCTATCCCCAGGAGTACGGGAGTCTAAGATGTGCTTCTTGAGGGGTTTAGGAGAGGAGATGGGTTAATTAGGTTGTGAGGTAGTATCGATGAACACAGCTTTCCCCCAGATCCTGGATGCTTCCTCCCCCCAACTACCATGATCCGAATTCTACCTTGCAGGGCTGGATAGGACAGAGGCTGTACACTGGTGCATATGAGGGTTGGAGGTACAGGGAATCCAGGGTGGATGATACCTTCAGGACCAAGGGTGTGAGGGACGATGCTGGGAGAGTGGAGGGTGAGTGGGTTGGAAAGGGGGAACTGATTACAAGGATCCACATGTGACCTCTTCCCTGGGAGAGGGACAGCAGAGAAGGGGGGAAGGGAGACTCCGGATAGGGCAAGATATGACAAAATAACGAGGTATAAATTACCAAGGGCATATGAGGGAGGGGGGAATGGGGAGGGAGGGGAAAAAAAAAAAAGAGGACCTGATGCAAGGGGCTTAAGTGGAGAGCAAATGCCTTGAGAATGATTGGGGCAGGGAATGTATGGATGTGCTTTATACAATTGATGTATGTATATGTATGGATTGTGGTAAGAGTTGTTTGAGTCCCTAATAAAATGTAAAAGAAGAAAAGAGAAAAAAATGATTAGGGCAAAGACTGTACAGATGTGCTTTATACAATTGATGTATGTATATGTATGAACTGTGAAAAGAATTGTATCAGCCCAATAAATTGTTAAAAAAAAAAAAAAGATGTGCTTCTATCACACATTTAACTTAATAAAAGGGGGTAACTCTATCATTTTAAAGATGGCTTTTTTGATATACAAGAAGCATATAGCAATTGATTACAGAAACATCGACTAGTGTCTAAGAAACATACATTATCTTAAAATTCAAGGTCGAGTGGTGTCAACCAACCAACCCACGAAGGCTGATGGCCTCTCCGTGCTGTCCACACAGTAAGAAAGTGCCCGGGATTAAGCCATCTGCTCCCCATGTTTAAAACTAACCTCCCCAGGAATGCCAGCATTTAGATTCGGAACATGGAAGGAAAGTTTCTTTTAAAAAGATTCGCCGATCGCTTGGGGGCCTTGTGGCTAAGACCATGTGTTAAAAGGCCCTAAGACACTGGAAAGAACTTGTAAGTCTGCCTGGTTAGCGTTGGATGGAAGCACAAGAAATACAGGAACAGCTACCCAGGCCGAGGGAGGGCGGGCACTGGGACAGTGCCAACAGGCGCACAGAACACACAGCGCTGGTTAGAACGTTGTTGCGGTAAAGACCAACGAGGCAGTGGTTAACCCACAGCACGTCTGGCCAAGCCGCCAGCTTTGGTGAACTGAGGACGGGCGTGCCTAAGAAGACGAGGGTGACGTGACACTGGTCCTACTGGCTTCAACAAACTGAGGAAAAAGTTTGCTGTTCTCACCTTTTCATTCCAAGATGAAAACCATATTCTTCCTGTGACTATGTGCGCACTCCTGGTGTTTCTGAGCCTGCCACATTTGGGGCTATCTTCTTTAAAAGGTAAGTGATAGCAGATGTTAATGCTATTAACGCATTACATTTCCAAAGAATAAAATTGGATTATGTTAATGCTCCGTGGCATTATTCACAATGACTCAGAGCATCACAAAGCCAAGGCCCACAACTGTCTCCAGTCCAAGGATCATAGAATGGACAATCTAGTTATCCTTAAATGGAAACTAAATGATGGGAAATGATGTTTCTAGAACACTAACTCAAGAGTCTGCACACCCCCCTCCACCCCCCGTCCCCCCACGATGTGGCCTTTTGAAGAAAGCAGACCTCACACTTGCTTGGTCTGAATATCCTTTTACATAACCTTCTGACAGTTTCATTTCATAGTTTCCCTGAAACAAACCAAACTGAACAATACTCCCTAAGTTTGCTTATATTGCCTCAAATGTTTCTTTGGACCATAGAGCTACTTTTGATTGTTTTAATGTGAAAAATTCCAATACTCTACCACCTGCTACAAGCGTGGGGTGAAGCTTTGCGTATTACCATGTTAAGCCTTTTAAACAGGCTCCTCACCTCCAGGGAAAGGCACAAAGGTGTGTGTGTGTGGGGGGGGAGGGCCTGTTTATAAACTTAAGGTACTGCCTAAGGCAGTGGAGTTAGTTTTATTAAGAGATAGGTAAGTAACTCAGAAGCTTGTTACAAGCTTACTCAAAAATGCTAAAAAAGACGACTCCACGCTAAATTAAACCAAATGAGGGGGGAGGAAAAAATTCCCATAAAGCAGTCAAAAAATACCCCCCCTCCTACGTGCCCCCCACCCCCACTAAAAACAGATGTTGTTTTTTTTATAAAAAGATCAATTTGTTTACACAAGCAGCCTGTGTCAACATGAAGTCACTGGTCAAGTTGGAGGAGGGTGCAGGGCTACCCAGAAGGAGAGGGCGGTGGTGGTGGAAATGACTACGGTTAAAGCCAGTTTGCCTGGCAGTTAAAAACGGAGTTCCCGGCCTACAGAAGGCGAGTGTCAGCCTAGACTCAGGCATGGTAACAAAACAGATCTTCCTAAGTCACTCACTGCAGCAGCCACTCAAAGTGCTTCTCATTCTACTTCCCGAGGGCAAGTTTCCCGGTTTGCCAGGTCGCAGCCTTCCTGGGCTGCTGCGAGACGGAGGTGAGCAGAGCTAGTAACACGTGCACACACTGCTTTTATTAGCTGGTGGTTGTTAGCGGGATGGAAACAAACAATAGCTAAAAAGTGTCAAGTAGAAAAACATTTGGGTAAGGTATGACACATTTTTTTTTGAGTCAGACAATAAAAAAAGTATATTCTTGCACTGCCTGCCAGTGCAAGAAGTTAAACAACGAATAAGTGAACAGAAGAGGTCAAAGACAGCCCAAACATATTCACTATCTTTTAAAATTCCAGACAAAGAAACCGAGAACAGAAGAAAAGCCCCCCACACACCATGACAACAGTCTTTTTAATGACTTTCACCTTCACTCTTCCCTACAAGCAGGAGCGCACCGCGAGCCTCACTGCAGATTGTGGATCATCTCCTCTTTGGCTATGAGGTGCGTGGTCTTGTTCACTAGCGACATCAATGAGTTCAGTTTCTGAGACCAGTCATTTAATAAGTTATTTGGATCCTTGGGTCTCTGGAAGTTGATAATTCCTGCCAGCCTGTCTACTTTCGCAAAGATGGTCTTGTTCACTACGAGACTGGACAGAAAGGCTTCCGACTCCTGCAGGAGAGAAAGACACGCGGGGTCAAGACAGGTAATCACACCGACAAGGAGCCGTGTTTAAGGAGACCTTTCCTGACTTCTTTCCCCCCATTTTAGAACACTTGATTCTTCTTTGTACTTATTGCTATTAGTCTATTATTATTTTGTTGACTCTCATTTTATTTTATTTAATCATTTTATGGGGGGCTCATTCAGCTGCCACAATCCATCCATCGTGTCAAGCACATTCATTGCCATCATCATTCTCAAAACATTTGCTTTCTACTTGAGCCCTTGCTATCCGCTCCTGGTCACCCTCCGTCCCCCCTCTGAGCTTCCTAAGTGGACGCTGAGCTAAAACTCACTCTTCAAAATTAGCAACTGCTGTTTTCCTGTCAGCCAAGGTGGTGAGCAGACAGTGAGCTGAGCGTCTCAACTGCAGGCGCCTGTGCCGAGACTGAAGGCATGCCTGCTGGTCCTGGGGAGAGCGAGCCTGTCCCAGTAGTGTCCTCGCTTTACCAGGGGAGTGTGATACACCCCCGAAAAGGCAGGGAAGTGTGTGACCACTGGTTTCTGGAACAGCCAGGTTAGAATATATGCTCCGGCTGTTGTCTGTGAACGGATACTTCACTTCTAAGGACTCTGGTAATCTCACATCCATAAACGAGAAGAGCTACTTAGCTAACCCAGGACCAATCTCCTGAAAAGTGCATGCATCTCCTTTCTTAGGCAAGCTGCCACAGCGCTTGCTGGCCACAGACGTGGCTGGGCACACCATGACCACACACCCTACCTCCTGTTATGTTGGGCTGTCACCAGCAATAACACGCGAGCCCCTGCGCTTGTCCAGGTGACCTGTAACCAAGCCTTCCGCACACTCTTTATTTAGGCAGCTCGTTTTTGTGGGACTCACAAATACATATTGTACGGGAGGGGCCTTCAAGAAGTTTGTGGAAAACGTAGAGAATCAAATGTTCCCATGAAGTTTTCGAAGCAATCTTGTGTAAAACTATTGGGTTTCAAATCAACCAGTATAAAGCTAAAACAGTTTAGTGGCTAATGATTTTCTAAAGCTAAGGGGACTACAGCGATTCTTGTTATCACTGAATTATAGAATTTTGTGATACTAAGTGCCAACAAAATTGTTTTAAAAATTAATGAAAGAAGTACCAAAGGAAAAGATATAATGCAAAACTAAATAAAAGCAAACTACCACCACACACAAAAAAAAGCTAAGTTGACTTGGAAAATTTCTATCACTTTAATAGAAATTAATTAACAACACAAAACCAACAGTTTTTTTCACGTGGCTTTTGAGAAGTTGATTGGTACTAACAACGAGTGGCAGAAAGAGCCAAACCAACACTGCGCTACTTACGTCCACAGACAGGTCCAGCAGCTGGGCCAGCCTCTTCACGGTGATCCGGGTGTAGTACCTGGCCATTATTCTAATGTTCTAGGGAGGGGGGAACAGGAGCTGTCAATACGGCTGAAAGTCCACTTGTTTCTTACCTAGTCACAGACACTTAGAATGTCAGACTTTTTTCTTCTCTACAGTCCACCATTAGACCGAAGCTGGTTTTAAATTTCAGTAATAAAACGAGTAGTTTTGGTCATTGCAGTTAAAAAAACCCAACTAGGTTATTACATAACTTCTTTTAAATATACAGTCAAATCAAATACTTTTCACAGGTAAGCTTGTGGTTAAGAAACTTAAGAACATTAAACACTTCTGCTCAATGCAGAAAACCAAAGCTTTTCTAATTATGACACAAACGTGTAAAAGGCTAAAATCCAAAAAACATTTGGAAATCATTTCAAAACACCCACCACTTTATTATTTTTTTCAACTAATTGGTAGAACTTCCCGTGGTTTTCTGTAACAGTTATTTTTTATGGGAGTAGAAAGCCTGTCTATTTCCCAAGTAGTGACTGGTGGTTTTGAACTGCTGACCTTGTGGCTAGCAGCCCAACTGCATGACCTTTGGTGTTAACATTAGTAATGAACCAAAAGCATTGGTTCAGAGAAAGGGGGAAGAGTTAAAGAAAAGTGTTTATCTTGCAGCTGGACTCCCTGCAGTCTCTCTCAGGGTCAATGGCAACACCAGTCTGACAGTCCAGAGCCCAACTTCTCCACTAGCCGTTACAGCTAACCAATAGCCAGTCTACTGACTTACTTCCTTACAGTAATTCCGTTTCATTCACCCATCAACCACAAACAGCCCCTCATAAAACTAGTTTTTAATTTATGTTTCTCCAAAGTCATCCTCCACACTCCTTGCCTAAGGATCTTGGTACCATACCAAATATCACCACTATCCTCTCAGGTTTATGACTTGACTAGCGGGGGTACATACTGTGCACCCTTTTTACACGTCACTTGTCACTTCTCACTGAACCCCTTTTCTTGGTGCTCTCCAAGCCATACCCTGCTTTGTGCCCATGTTCCTGCTCCAAATACCCACGAGGGGCGGGACTGCCAATGTCTGCTTCGTACTCGCACACTGCCCTGAAACTCCAGCCCGATCCTGCTTCTCAGGCAGGGCCAAGCGACTCTCCTCTAGTCCATCTATCCTAGAGCACATCTGTCCCGGGTATTGTTTTTAAGCTTCTTGAAGACAGAGACCATGTCCTCTTCACTCATGGGTCCGGTCCCAGCACGCTGCACTGGGCCGGCGCAGAAATGTGTGAGTGAATGAGAGAATGTTCCAGAATTCAATGTGCCGCAACATGAAGAGCAAAGATCAAAGTTCAGGCATGAGATGGGTTTGCTTCTTTCCCGACCAGACCAGCATGTGGGCATCAGAAAGCGTCTCCTACCACTGTCCCACCTTTCTAGAAAATTCCCTCTGGTTTATATGCTACAAATCTTTGGACTTGGGGGAAGTCCTTAACTTTTCTGAAGGCATATAAAAACTGAAGAAAAAAAAGATGAGATAAATTCCGCTATGCTATAAAGAACATATAACAAAACATCTGAACAACAAATTTATATCACTTCTACACTGGCCATAGGAAATAAAAAATTACTTTCACTTCTGAGAGAAGCATTTAATCATCAACTTGAAAAGTATAAAAGGTTATGCTCAAATCTGTCCAAATTTCATTCAAAAAACAGAATTCACTAAAAATAAAAATCGCCACCTCTACGATGTCAGATTCTTACATGTTCGACAACTCTGTTCTTCAAGTCTTTCCATCTTTTTTCACCTTCCTCTGTGGAGCTGAAAACATCAGTGGCTGGACTCTCGCGAGAACCTTTCCTTAATTCCATGCCATAGTCCTGCACAAGCGTGCTCCAGCGCATCAGCTCCATGGTGGTGAAGAGCTTCAGAAGATCCCTGGGAATGGTGACAGCACCCACGCTCCAAATCAGTACTTACTAAGCACCACCTCAGAGAACAGCAACCCTGTTTTCTCTTGGAATATGATGTATGTAATAAAACATTCGCTATTTCACCATTTAAAAAATAGTAACAAATTTCAAAAATAAAAAAACCTGTTTCTACAAACTTTTATTTAGTGGAACAAGATATAAGTTAAATATTTTCTCAACATCGGTATCAATTTTTCCATAGTTCTGAATGGGTTCTAATCAAATGTAGACTTAATGACACTGATGGGGCGGGAATTTAAGATATAAGTCTACAATGTATATTTATAATGAAGCACATGGATTTTAGATGACGTTTTTTCAGAAATGAACATTTCCAGAAATCACAAAGCTCCAAGCTACTACTGAGAGAACTCAGCAGCCAATGATTTCAAACGCTTAAACACAGCTGCTAAAAGCTAAAACAAAACCCACTGCCCTCCAGTCAGTCCCAGCTCCCGCGGCGTGGGTGGGGTTTCTGGGGAGCTGAGCCTGCAGGAGCAGACAGCCTGGTCTTTCCCGCAGCAGCAGAAGTAGCAGCAGCAGCGACCGGAGCTGACCCTGCGGCTAGCAGTCCAGCGCTTACTCAACGCAGCCACCAGCTGCTACAGTGGGCTTGAGATAAAGTCTGCTGGACAAAATGTGTGCAAAGAAGTGACATTAACTGCTAACAGAATGCTAAAAAACACGGCACCATTTTAAACCTCCGTGTTTTACTCTCTATCCCAAGTGGGCCTTTCTCCAGGGATCTGTCAGCAACCAGCTAAGAGACACGCACTCACAGACTGTAACCAATTCTTTCCAAGGACCGTGTCTGCTGAGACACATGGTGTTGGTTGTGACGCACTTACTTGTACTTGGGGATTTCCTCTAACTTCTTGTCAGCACTCACTCGGTGGACCAGATCTGACTGCTGGTTGTCAAAGGGCGCCAGGATGACATACAGAACCACGCTCTTCAGGGCCTGACAAAGGGTAAACAGGGGAAGTGGAGGAAACCGAGGACAAACACTCGATTTTAACTTTGTACGTAAGGGCCGAGAGTTAAAACAAAACACGTCACACTGCTCTTTTCATATCCGCTTAGTTTTAATAAATTATATTTTTAAATTAATTTGAATGATCACCTGAGCTGATATTAACTTTTGATCCAGTGCAGAGAGAGAGAAAAAAATTCTAACAAATGAACAATGTAGATGTGGAATATACCTAGAAGCTATTTAAAGTTGCTGTAAATTGCTGGTGACTCATGTTTTTGCGAGACAGTTTTAAAAGTCACACTGAAACCTTTATACTTACGCTTTAAACCGTAAGCCCATCTTTTTAAAGTGTTCCAGAGTTTATTCAGATTACAGTCCCAACCTGTATGGCTCACAGTGAGCAGAGAGCACCATGATACAATTAAACACCTGCTATCAAAAGTCAATTCCCACGCAGAGTGACCCTACAGGACAAAGCAGAATGACCCCTTTGTGTTCCTATGGCTGTAAATCTTCATGGGAGCAGAAAGCCTCAACTTGCTTGTGTAGGGTGGTTAGTAGGTTCAAACTACTGACCTTGGGGTCATGTAATTTCCTACACCTCACTAGGGCTCCTTGTATATAGTTTAAAAAGCCCCAAAGCAAATGCACTGCCCCTGAGTCAATTTTGACTCTAAGTGGTGCTACCTGACAGGGTAGAACTGTCCGGTGCGTTTCGGAGATGCACCTCTTGAGGAGCGGAAGGCCTGACCTTCCCTTCAGAGCCACTGGCGGGTTCTACCTGCCAGCCCTGCAGGGCGAAGCCCAGCACGGACCCTCTACGGCTCCAAGGCTCCTCATGCATAATATGGAAGTTAAAGTAATCAAAACCAAGGACAACGGCAACCCCTCGGACTCCCTCACCTGTTGCCACTTCTCGCTTTCTGCCTGTATGCAGGGAGTGTCGTAGATCGCTCTGTAGTGTTTACAGATAGACAAGTAAGAGCCTTCATGTTGATCCAGCTGAATCATTAAGTTATAATACTTCAACTTTAATTTCTGGAAGGAAGAAAAGTGAACAGGAGAAATTTTGCTAGACAGATTTTTATTTTAAATGCTTTTCAAGGAAACATCATCAGAGCCATCCTTACCTCTGTGTTTTCTTCCTGGAAAAACTTGGTGTTAATTTTCTTGCTGATGATTTGTGTCCGTATGTAATCCTTCACAGCAAGGCAGAGCCGCATTTGCTCCAAGATAAACTCCACTCGCTCTTTCTTTTCCATTGACCCGTACGTTTCCACCTAGTGGAGAAATTGCCCAAAGACGTTTACAACAGCCAGTGATTTCTTAGAGCTGTCACCAAATGAAGTAATGTCAAAATCTTCAACCACATCAAAGAATAAGGATCTCCAGGGTACACGGAGAATCTGGGTTTTGCAAAAAACGTAGAGTTAAAATACCAGTGGTTACCAGGAAGAGGTGGGAAGAGGACTCGCTGCTTAGAAAACATTGAGTTAAGGGTGATGGAAAAATCTTAGAAACAGTGGTGACAGCTGAACAAGATGGTGATTAGCATCACTGACCTGCACAAGAAAGAAATATTAACAAGGCAAATGTTTGTTACATATATTTAAAAACTTACTGCCAGTAAGTAGATTACAACTCAGAGAACAGAGTAGAATCCTGTTCTTCCTGGGTGCAGCTGGTGGCCTGGTGCTTAACCCACTGCAACACCAGGCCCTCACCCTTAAAAAGCCTGTAATTTCAAAGGGGACGGGGCGAGTGGAAGGAGACGATGGCTGGCACAAAGCTGTTCGCAGTTACAGTATTCCCCTTTCTTCAGCTAGTGGGTGAGGCAGAGACATGAATCTAGCTAAAGGGCCCGGGACAGGTACCAGGAAGAGCATGTGTACTCTCCAGAATCATATGCAAAATTTTCAGCAGAGTCCCCGTGTCTGTCTGTCTGTCTGTCTGGTGAGAGTACCCGGCTTTCCTCAGACTTCTCAGCCCTGTGCTGTCTGATTTGGAAGCCTCTCTTAAAGCTCACCCTGAAATGTGGCAAATTAGGGGGCCGTTTGTCTGTTAGACCACAGTAGTGTGTAATCGACCACCAAGCCGACACTCATTAAGGATGAAGTCACCGATGAACAGCACAGTCGTACAGCAGATACACAGTACAGGAGAGTCTATTTTACTTAGATTCTAAAGAGAATGAAAATGTCCAAATAATAACACAAAATCGAGACGTTATGTGTGGATCCCATCAGCTTGCTCAGCAGTTCAATTTCGCGGGAGGGTAATTAGCCCACTTGTTACAGAGACTTCCTTGGAAAACAAAACAATCCAGACTTGCTGCCCTGTGGACTCACAGCAATGCTACAGAGCAGGGCGGGGCAGAACTGGCTTGAAGGCCTGAGGTGTGCACACACTCTTAGAGGTGTATTTTAAAAAAGACCCCAAAATAAGAAAAAAAAATAAAGACTCCAAAATAAGCTAATGCCCAGGAAACCGCAGCCGACTGAATATGAAGCTCTCTCGGCTGAGTGCGGCACCTTACCTGCAGCTCTTGTAAGATGGAGGCGGCCTCTTTCACGTCACCACTTTCTTCTTTTATAGTGGCCAAGGTTTTGGTCAGGCGAGCCCGCTCGATTTCAACATAAATCTATAAATAATGAGAGACGGGCGTGATGAAACTGCTTGTGGACAAGTATTAAAATGAAAAGGGCAAAATTGAGCGATCACTCCAAACATGGGAGACAGCAGCTCATCTTGCAGCTCCTGGGGCCGGATCCTGCCACATACACAGCTGTGAACGGTTTTATAAACATAACCGTAATTTTAAGAAAATGTCTCTATTTTTACACTTTTGTTTTTAAAACATTAATAGAATATGACTGTGCTAAATACTAAAACTCACAAAGATTTTTGTAGCAGTAAGACAGTGAATTTATAATGTCTAGTACAGGAGTCCTCAAACTTTTTAAACAGGGGCCAGTTCACTGTCCCTTAGACCGTTGGAGGGCCGGACTACAGTTTAGTTTGAGGACGCCTGGTCTAGCGAACGAAGCAGTCCAAGTATTGGGAGTCTAAGAACCCAGTTTTCATGCTTCCTTTGGTGCTCGATCTCCACTCTGCTCTGCAGCACTCGCTCCTCACCCCACCCGCAGCCAGAGGAACCCTCACATCAAGTTCACTGAGCTAGAGCGAGGAATTAAGGACGGCGAGACCTGGTCTTGCTTCCTTTAGACATGCCATCCGGAGGGACCGCTAGCTGGAGAAAGGCATCCTGTTTGGTGATGGAGAGGACACGAGGAAGATCCTAAGTAAGACAGGTTGACACGGTCCCTGCCACAATGGCCGCAAATATGGCGATGACTGTGGGGACGTTATATACTGTCTACGAATTGGCATCGAACAATGATGATGTCTAAAAGGCCCTCTTTTCACCCTCGGGCCCTGTAGATTGTCTATTCACCCTTAAAACACCAGCTCTGTCAGGCTTGCCTGGGCACCTCGGCCAGCCCATCCCTACTTTGCGCTACCTGGGACTGTGGCACCCTGGGACTGTGGCACACGGCTACTGCCTTTGCAGTGCACACAGACTGCTGTCCCATCCCCAACGACACTGGCTCACCGGGGGACTGGCACAACCAGGAGCTCAGACACGTGTCCCTGACCAAATGGAGAGTCAGAGACAGCAACCAAGCACACGTTCTGGCCTCAAACCACAAGACCTCTCTAGAAAGCAGCCTACCTACCACGGTCACCGTTTCACTTCTGTCCTTTTAAAGAAAGCAATTGGGGGAAGAGAAAATCTGGGATTACAAAAAAGAAAGAAATACAGACTGCAAATCCAGTGACTACTATGCCCACATTGCAAATACTGAGTTGATTCATGATTAGTCAAACTTTGCTAATCCCAAAGTACTTTTTTTTCTTTTTGCTGATTATCTATAGGATTTCTATGGATCACCACGTTAGCACCTTGATCATCCATCCTTGGACATTTGAGGCTGAAACTTGTCATTGAAAATCGAAAAAGCTAAAGCTCCAGCCCCAAATTTTGAACCAAGCTGAATGGGCATATTTACACTCAATTTTGTCTGATACGCAGAACATGCAGTTAGTCCAGCGTGGCGTTTCTTAATATTGGTCATTAACTTCGAAGCTCAAGATCAAAGTCAATTCCCAGCCAGGTATCTCAAGGCCCACGCCCCTGTACACGGAAAGGCCACCCTATGCTTCTCCCTGAAGGTTGCTGCGGAGCCTCCATGCCCGGAGGCAGGCAGCACACGGGCACAGTAAGTGCCAGGACAGCCGCCGTGTCGCTGGCGGTTAAAAGGGCCGCCCGCAGAGGCTTGGTGGCCCCAGTTATGCGCCAGCACTTGCTCTGGCACTGCAGCTTAACCCCCTGCGCCACGGGCAGGCGCGGCGGGTTCAAAGGCAGCGCCCCAAAACACTTTTCAAGCAGATCTAGGCCAAGGTAGAGTTAATCACGATCATCATATGTAGATTTGGGATAAGATTATGAACTCCTATAAAAATATTGGGTCACAAAGACTACCATTATTTAAGTAGATTCATTTGCCTATGGGAGGATGCTACAAGGACATGATTGATGCAATTCAGCAATGTGTATTTCTTCTCAAATGTATGCTTGTTTATACATATTTACAAAAGGGGCTTCAAAAGTTAGTTAAAAAATTGCATTATCTTTTAAATACATTTAAACACAAACTTTCTAAAGTTCCTTCATGTATGCATCTAAACCCACCACATACAGACCAAGGTGTGTGCGTATGCATGCATACACATCGCTCTATCAAGACAATAGCGATCATTTTGATTAGGCCAGCAGGAGGCTTACCTTTCCCTCTGTGACCATCCGTAGCGTATCAATCAATCGAAGTTTTGTTGGGAGGTCTGTGATTTCCTCAACATAAGTACAGCACTGTTGAACCATTTTTGCAACAGCCTACAATAATGAAAACAGTTCATAAGTTAAAAAAAAGTAATTTCTTCTCCAAAAAGAAAAAGAGCTAAGACTACTTTGACAAAAGTGCCACCTTCCAGTTTGGTTTCCCAAGCAGCTCTTAATGCTGACGGGGACGTGAGCAGACAGACAGCTGCACTGACTGACCCCCGGGGACAAATCAGCAAGGTCAGGGAAACTTCCCCGTAGCGACTCCCGTCAACAGGCTCCCTGGTAAAGGGATTACAAGAGAGGTGCAAGACGTCTGACCGGCGGTGCAGGCAGCAGGCTAGCTCGCAGAGAAGCACGAAGATGTGGCAACAAACTAAAATCCCCAACACAACAGGGAAGAGGAAACCGAGTCTACGGGGCGGTGAGAGCTGTACCGGCAGGCCCATCAGACCCTGGGCTGACGGGAAAGAGCTCGCTGATCTCGGAGGGAGATGCCACGGCTCTCCTGCCGTTTCCACACAAGTAACAGAGCGGCTTGGACCACACCTTGACTGAGTTCCTTCCAGCTGTAACATTCTAGGATCTCCTTCCTGGGAAGAGCCACCGAGCAGTAGTTTTAAGCTTGCAAATGCAAGGTGGTCTTGGTGGCAATTACTCATTTCTGGGCATGGCTTTCTTCCAATAAGACGTTCCTTATAAAACTGGGTAGCAAATGAATTTGGTCCACAGCTCATAGTCTACTGACCCCTAACACAGATTCTGCACACCAACTATAATCACTGATGAATTATACCTAGAGTCCTTAGCCGTTAAGCTAGAGTAAGCGTATTTTGTTTAAGACAGCAGAAATAGAATGTCTTGGGAAGAGTCCCATAGAAAACATTCAAAGTGCAAGGAACTCAGTTAAAGTTTTAAACTTCTAACTATGTGAAAAAACTGACTGTTCAGAGACCCAGGGGTCCAGAAAGTCAAGGTTCTATTGTAAAACAGACTCTTTCAATAACTGCAAAGCTCAAGGGCCCACAGTACCTCACAAAACACACGACCCTTTGAAAAGTCATGAGCATATTGATATATATATGTTTCTATATTGAAATTTTCTATATTGATAGTTCTATAAGCTGAAAAAAATGTATTAACAAAAACAGAGGTGATTAAGTAGAAAAAAATCCAAACCACTATTTTAATGAGAAGTGTTGAGGGGCAGGGGCAATGAGGGAAAGTTCTGGGTGGGGTGTGTGGATCAAGCAAACGACGGAACGGGAATGCCAGAACACTTAGGTGTGCTCAGGTCCCGTCCACGAATCAAGAGACAGCTGTACTAACAGAACACGGGGATTCTGCAGGACTTAACATCAGGGAAGGTGTGTCAGGGTTGTATCCTCTCACCCTGCCTATTCAGTCTATATGCTGTCAATCACCACAGAAGCTGGATTCTATGAAGAATGTAGCCTCAGGATTGTAGTGGCTTATTGATAACCTGCGGCACGCAGATGACAACCTTGCTTGCTGACGTCAAGGACTTGAGGTACTTGCTGATGAAGATAAAGGATTATAGGCTTCAGTATGGATTACAATTCAACCTAAACAGTGGTTCTCAATCGGTGGGTGGCGACCCTTTTGGGGGGGGGGTGTCGAATGACCCTTTCACAGGGGTCACTTGATTCAGAACAGTAGCAAAATGACAGTTATGAAGTACCAACGAAAGTAATTTTATGGTGGGGATCACTGCAACATGAGGAACTGTAATGAAAGGCTCGCAGCAAGAGGAAGGTTGAGAACCACTGATATAAACAATACCCAAATCCTAACAACTCGACCAACAGGTAACACCGTAATATATGGAGAAAAGACTGCCGTTGTCAAGCATTTTGTCTTACTTGGACCCACAATAAATGCTCATGGAGACATCAGTCAAAAGATCAAACTTTGCATTGGATAAATCTGTAGCACAAACCTCTTTAAAGTGTTGAAAAGCAAGGATGCTACTTTGAGGACTAAGGTGCACCTGACCCCGGCCATGGCATTCTCCATCGCCTCATATGCATGTGAAAGTTGTACACTTCATAAAGAAGATTGAACAAAAAATCGATTCATTTGAATTGAGGTCCTGGAGAATACCGAAAGTGCCATGGACTGCTAAAAGGACAAACAACTCTTTCTCAGAGGAACTATGGCCAGAGTGTTTCTTAGAGGCCAGAATGGCAAGACTTTGTCTTAGATACTTTGGGCGAATTGTCAGGAGAGAGCGGTCCCTGGAGAAGGACATCATGCTTGGTAAAATGGAGCAGCAGCGACAGAGAGGAAGGTCCTCAATGAGATGGACGCACACGGTGGTTACAACCATGGGCTCAGGCACAGAAACAATTGTGAGGATGGCGGCAGATCGTGCACTGTTTCCTTCTGTTGAACACAGAGGTGCTAGGGATCAAAACTGAACCAACATGAGGAAAGAGGCATACTGCGAGTCCCTGAACATCAGACGGACTCGAAGCGCTTACTGATCAAGATCACGACCTTGACTGTGGACTCCAGCTCAACAGAAGGGAAGCAAAGGGCCCCCTCTCTCTACTGGACCAACGAGCAGCAACATGCCAGCAGAGAAGGCAAATCCGATGCATGTCATGTTACTTGGACTCACAACCAACGCCCGTGGAAACAGCAGTCAAGAAAGCTAGTGACACATGGCAGATCTGCGGCACACGATCTCCTTACAGTGTTAAAAAGCAGAGCTTGCGTTGGAGGACTAAGGAGTCCCTAACCCAAGCCAGGCTGATTTTCAATCACCTCACAGGCACATGCAGAGGACAATGAATACAGAAAACGAGAGAGGAATTAAAGCCTTGCATTCTGACGTGGTAACACAGACTGCAGGACGAGCGAGCGCAGCTGTCTCAGAACGAGCACGCGCGGCAGGATGTCGAGACTTCTTCTCAGTCTAGACCAACGCCTCATGGCTGACAGAGCAGTTGGTGGTGTTAGGTGCCATCGAGACTGCACACAAGGAAGTATTGCCCGGTTCTGCGCCATCCGTACAAGTGTCCCTGTGCCTGAGCCCATTGTTGCAGCCCCTGGGTCAGTCCCCACCGTCTCTCGGGACAATATGCCCAAAGTGCCCACCTTCCAGCCTACCTCCGACTATGTTCTGCTTCTAGTCACTTGGCCTCCAGTGTCTGACAATATTAAAAGTTTTGCATAAGGCTTTCAGAGCTCCTTCCTCCAAAGTGGAACACTAAGTCTTTCTACGCTGTCTGTTCTTAGTCTGGAAGCTCTGCTGACAGCTGTTCACTTTGGGTGACCCTGCTGGCATTTGAAATCCCAGTAACATAGCTTCCAGCATCCCAGCCACACCCAAGCCACCACAGAATGACACACTGACAGACAAGAGGAAAGCCCTCAGAGAGGGACTGACACAGTGGCTGCAACCAGCAGCACAAACACAATAAAGACTGTGAGGATGGGAAAGGACAGGGAGTGTTTTGTTCTGTTGACGGAGCCACAATGAATTCAAGGTCACTTGGCAGCACCTAAAAACAACAAGCATTTTCCATAGTTACTAGAAAAACTCCAACCTCACTGCCATTGCCTTGGTTCTGACTCAAAGTGATCCTATAGGGCAGGGAGAACTGCTCCATGGGGCTCTGAGAATGGAACTCTTTATGGGAGTAGAAAGCCTCATCTTTCTAAACAGAGTGTCTGGTAGTTTCAAACTGCTGGCCTTGTGGTTAGCAGCTCAATGCATAACCACTATGCCACCGGGGCTCCGGGTTCCAAAGCAAACATGCAATAGGGTATGCTGTAGGGAAAAGAACAGACGTGGACCCAGTCTTCGTTACGCCATCAGCCAGTTGTGAGAAGTCTAATGAAAGGGCCTGCCTCCCCCCTCCCTCCTTTCCTATGTCCACTACTTTTCATCGCCCTTAGGGTACTAAGGACAGGGAGATTTTATATGTGTGTGTGTGTGTGTGTGAGAGAGAGAGAGAGAGAGAGAGAGAGAGAGAGAGAGATTTGCTTTTGAGGTGATTCCAGTGCACGGCACTCCACCTGTGACAGGGCAGAAATGCTCAGTAGGGTTTCCTTGGCTGTACTATTTATGAAAGCATCTCGCCAGGCCTTTCTTCCGAGGTAACAAACCATTTGGACCACCTTGGTACCTTATCCATCAGAAAGACATTTGCTAAAGACATAGACTTGTGGTTTATATTCCTTATTACACTATAGGTTACTTGAGAACAAAAGCTAGTTTACACATTTCTTCAAAATCCAAAAGGCTTACATATAAAATCCTGTTTCTCCACCTGAAATCTATCAGAGTGCAACAGTCCCCTCTCATACTTCTAAAATTTTACTGATTCTTTGAAATTAAATCTGTATTTTAGGATAGATATAGTTTGAAGTGTTCCCAATACTACATACAACCTGTAGTTTTATTTTATCCTGGTGGCCACAAGACTTCTAATTAAGTAGCCCTTTAAAACTGCCCACAGCAAGGAAGTGTCTTCAATAACACAGCCTGGGAGGTTGTTCTGAGCACCAGAGAGCACACGCAAGTAAAGTTCACACTCACGTGTACTAGACTGGCGCATTAAAACCTACGTGCATGCTTAACGTCATTACAATTCATACGCGTGTGCATGTGCCTTTGTGGGAAATTCCAACACTGAGGATAATCTTACCCTGCCTGATACGAGCCTGAGGAAACTAAGGAGTACGCTTCCTGTCTTGGTCCCAAGGTTGTGACCTTGATTATTTGAAAGCAAAACTTTAAGAACTACCAAAAAACTCCAGGAAGGAAATTCTAAAGACAAAATGTAATTGTCAAAAGTAGAATCTACTTTTACAGAGGATTATTTAAATCAATCCTATGCAAAAAAAATGGGGATCTATGAAAGAAAATTCAGCTAAACAGAAACATCAAGAGAACTTTAAAATAAAATGAGTAGTCAGAGGAATCTATTTTAAGATGGCCTCAGAAATGAGCTAAAAAATAAGTGATGAATACAAGATAGAACAAATAATAGAGGTCAAATTTGGTAGATTATAATGCAATCATTTACTAGAAGAGAATGATGGCAACCTATGTGCAAACATGCCCGATTCAACTCATGCATGGACTGTGACAAGAGTTGTACGAGCCCCAATAAAATGATTATTTTTAAAAAAGAAAGAAACCAAAGAGATCTACATAACCCTAACTGAAAGCTGCCTCTCAAAGTGCCCACATGCAGCTTTCAGTAAGGGTTAACCTGATCTTAACGATCTGTTTGATGTCAATAAAAAAAAAAACTCAGCAAACTTCTCTTTCTACCCAAGAGTATAATTAAAAAAAATAATAGTAATCCAACCATTTAGAACACAAACATGAGGGAACATGGATCAGAACAAGGCTGCACCAACACTAATACAGCAGTTATAAAGATAACGGAAGAAACAAGTTGTGTCATGCCCCCGAGGAGACTTTAATATTGATTTAAGAATAACATTTAGATAGATTCATATAATCATTTTTTGGCGACTATTTTAATGGGAATGTCTTTGCGTTTTGAACAGGCATGAACTTACTTGTTTTAACTGACTCCGTCTTTTTGACAAAAGCATGATATTTTCATTTAGTAAATCCCATTCTTTAGCCTCATAGCACATCTTCACGACAGCTACTAGGATCCGAGATGTCGACACCATGTCAGAGGCCTGCACGAAGACAACGATATTAAAAGTCAACGGGGCAATGGCAAGCGGACTCAACAGTGGACTGCATTTTCATTGTGATTGACTCACCGTGCGGGTCTGCTTTTCCAAAGAGAGGAGGGTTTCAATGACCTCTTGAAGTCTTCCTTCCTAAAAACAGAGATAGGAATGAACAATGAAACCAGGAACGCCAGCACAACACTACCTCAACAGTCTCAGATGTTTCCAGGAAAGGGGAAACCAGGAATCTATTCTACAGGAGGACGGCTTTCCCTCCCTTTCACAATAGCACCTGCTTCTCCAGTGGAGTCTACAAGCCAGGGAGGCCCAAGCTAGAACCCACTTAGCTACGTGTATCATTTTGATACGCCTAATAAAAACAGAATCAACAATGATCATTGAGTCCAGTAGCACCTGTTTATCTTCTTCTGGACAGAGTCTACGCTAGCCGGCACAAGTGTCTTTGAAAACAATGAGGAACGAAGCATTTTCTTTACATAACCCCTCAGTGGCAATGGGTCTGGGTGTGATTCAGAACAATGGGTTTAGGAGACCTGCACCCTCCATGTGAAGGAATCACTCAGAGCCAGAGCGCCCAGGTCTGCAGCTTTGATATTAAATGCCATCCACTCAGACAGTCTGTGGCTTGCCCTCTCTCAAGTCGGCAGTCATTTAGCATCCGTGTATAACATTCAATCTACTCACTTTCTGCTGTGTCATGTGCTCAAATGATGCTTAATTTGGACGTTTCCTGTCTTTGTAACCTCGCTAGAATGTGTTTTCTATAAAGGCAGGGACAGTGGGTACATTTTGTTCACATTGAAGTGTCGTGCTCAGTATCATTCCAGCTACATCGTAGTGATTCAGTGGACATTAGGGTACATCCCTTAGACTTTGTATCATATTAATGTACATGTCTTTACCTCCAAACAGGTATATAAATTCCCTGTTAGGTTAACTGCTATTTCTCTTATCGCAACTTGAACATAGTATGTGTTAAATCAAATCAACATTGACCCTATTCGGTGTCAGAGCTATTTAAACCTCTTGTTGTACGACAATATATTTCAAACTTCCCACTGCCATTGAGTCCAAGTGATAGCGACCCCATGTAGTGTCTTTGTGGGAGCAGACAGCCTCGTCTTTCTACCCATGAAGAACTGGTGGACTTGAACTGACAACCTTGGGTTAGCAACCCATTACTTAGCCCACACCACAACTAAGGCTCCTTAATGGCCTACAAATTCCTAACTCTTGCAATCACAAGTAGGAAGTGACAAGTTATAAAAGAGGGCTTAAAAAAGTTCATGGAAAAATTTAAGTATCTTTTCATTCCAAATTTTCTGCAAATCTTTTGAATCAAAGACCCCCTTGTACAGCTGACAAATTCATCCACTTGAGGGCCATCACAATCAACTCCATGAATATAATTCTCAACTCTCCAGATCATCTAATGTTCCCTCCTAATCTCCCACATTCAATCCTATGGCTAACCATTGTCCCTCCTTTCCTGTCCATTCATACAGTCCCTGACATTCCACCTCCTAGTGTAGCTGCCTTTCAACTAAGGAGGTACAAGGCGGCAAGAGCTATCCCAACCAACTTGTTAGAACAAGTGATTTCCGTTATTTATTGTTCTCAAAATAATCCCTGTAAATGAGACAAGTGACTAATGAGCTTGCCCATGCCAATTCATGTTGGGTATCTCTAAGCTCCCACCACTTGTCTGTCAGTCTGTCGTACTGTGGTGGCTTTTGTATGGCTGTGATACTGGAAGGAATGTCACGGGTTTATCAAACGCCAGCAGGGTCACCCAAGCGAACAGTTTCAGCAGTTTCCAGACTACAAAGAGTTTATACCAGAAGGTCGATGAAGATCAGTCTTCAGTATGGATTACAACTCAATGTACAGAAAACCAAACCCTCACTATTGGACCTACAGGTAGCATCATGATAAATGGAGAAAAAGACTGGAGTTGTCAAGGATTTCCTCTTGCTTGCTCATGGAAGCAGCAGTCAAAAGATGTCTCGATTTGCGTGCATTTGCTGTACAAGAGACCTCTTTACAGTGTTGAAAAGCAAGGGTGTCACTTTGAGAGCTGGGGTGCGTCTGACCCAAGCCGTGGTATTTTCAATCCTCTCATGCATTTGAAAGTTGGGTACTGAAGATGACTGAAGAGTCGATGCATGTGAACTATGGTTGTGGTCAGGACTATTGAAAGAAGAACCAGGGACTGCCAAAAGAACAAACAAGTCTGTTTTGGAAGAACACAGCTAGAATGCTTCTCAGAGGCAAGAATATCCAGACTCTGTGCCGTGTACTTTGGACGTGTTATCAGGAGAGACTAGCCCCTGGTGAAGGGCATCATGCTTGGTAAAGTGAAGGGGGATGGAATAGGAGGAAGGTATCTGACAAGAGGGAATACCCACTGGCTGGAACAATGAGCTCAGCTGTAAGGATGGCCGTGTTTTGTTCTGTTGTACATAGGGTTGCTGTGAGTCGAAATCACTCAACAGCACCTAACAACCACATCTCTAAGTTCTATATGCTTGTCTCTTTTCACTCCTCTATGACTTAAATCTTTTAGGGACATCTGTTAAAGGAAGACAATGACCAGTAGTCACCACAAGTAATAGAATCCACTACTTTTCCACGGGGCCCCCTCTGCATTTAACACCTTTGAGACGAGGCTGTAGGTGGCTAAATGCAATGAAAATGCATCGAGAAAGGAGACCCAGAGGACAAATTCAATGTAAGAATGTCCGTGAATCACAAATAGGCATGTGCCAAACAGGCCAGTCAAAAAATAGGAGTAGGAAGAAATCTGTGCACCAGAAACTGCTGAATACCAGTTCTTTACAATCCTAACTTCTCAGTCCATCCAAAACCCACACCCAACTCCCTGTCATCCAGTCAACGCTAACTCAAAGGCAGGGGAGAACTGTCCCCGTAACTGTCTCTGCAGGAGTAGACAGCCCCATCTTTCTCCTGAGAAGCTACCCATGCTGCCCGAGCCCTCACTTTCTCACACAAGACACGAAAATAAAACCACAACCTCAGTTTTATTCTACCGCTGAACTACCTCTGCCCCTTAGCCCCGCTCCTACCTGCCCCCGCCCCCCAGTAATCCACACACCTCACTTTGGTTGGCACAGTGGTTCAGAGACAGAGAAACAGAGGGAGAGACCGAGAGAAACGGAATCTAGTTTAGCAGGCCCCATCATTCCCACATTACTGTCGTGGCGTCTTCAAAGCCATTTAACCATTTGAGCGTCTCAGTCTTTTCAACGCTCTTGAAGGCCCCAACAATGACCTACATAAGTGCCGTACACTGTGTTCACCGAACTCACAATGTCGAGAGAAAATGTCCCTACTAGGCCTGGTGGCACCGTCGCCAAGTGTTGGACTGCTTGCTGACTACAAGGTCAAACCCGCCAGCGGCTCCATTCCCTACAAAGGGCTGTGATGAGGCCGGGCCGACTTGATGGCAGTGGATGGATACCAGCCTATAGGGCATTTGGAGGCAAGAACTTTGCCCAATAACGTGTACACGGCCCAGAGTGGTGAGTAGAGCCTAGGTCTTGGCTATCAGGAGAAGCGAGTAAAGCGGAAAAGTCTTTCCCCCAACATCCAGTTCTAGGAAAACCAATGAGTAAGTGGGAATGAAGAAGTGACACAATTCAATGATGGTGAGGGCGAAGAACATTGAATCCACCAGACTATCACCAGACAACCAGCAAATCTGTCTTTGAAGCAGTATGACCAGAATGCTCCTTAGAAGTGAGGACGGGGAGACTTTGTCGCATGTCCTTTGAACATGGTGTCAGAAGGGCCCACAGAGGGCACTGTGCTTGGCAGAGGGTGAGCACAGACTGAACAGTGGCTGCCACCATCGGCTCCAGTGGGGAAGGAACTGTGAGGGCGGCAAGGAGCCAGGGTGTCTCGTTTGCTGTACACACGTCACTACTGAAAGTCAACGCTGACGTGATGGCACCTACTCACAACAGTTCTAGGAGCCACGGCGCTTCTAAAAGCAAATGCTCGGTTTCTTCCTTATGCATACCATCGTTCTACGCATTCCAGAGTGGCTGACTGGCTTATAGGTATGCTATATGTATTTTAAAACAGGCGAGTGGCTGGTTCCTATACTTTGACACATTTCATATAAAAATCCACATTTCTTGTGTCACCCTCAAACTGCAAGTCAGCCACAGTGGCCCTCATGCACAACAGGCAAAAATGAACTGGCGATGAAGAGAGCAGTCACCCCTTCCCTTGAGCAGGTCCTCCCAATGCAGGCTCGTGAGGAGGATGCAGAGTGAATACGGCCATCAGCTCTAGAATCATCTACCTGTGTGCATCCCAGCGCCACTACTTTACTAGCTGTAAGGCCTCAGGGCATGGGACTCAATTTCTTAGTCCCCGTCTTCCTGTACGCAAAATACGTATACCTACCTCACTGGGCTGAGGCAAGAATCAAGTAAATTAGTGCGTTCAGAAATCTTTGGAGAGTGGCTTGGCACTGTAGAAAACCAAACTCAAACCCACCACCATTGAGTCAATTCAGACTCAAGCAAGTAGCCCAACCAGTTTCAGAGACTCTAAACCAGCTGTTCTCAACCTGTGGGTTTTGACCCCTTTGGGGTCACCCGATTCATAACAGCAGCAAATGAGTGATGGAGTAGCAACGAAAATATTTTTATGGTTGAAGGGGGTCACCAGAACATGAGGAACTGTCTGAAAGCCCCGTGGCATGAGGAAGGTTGAGAAGCACTGCTCTAAATAGTGATGGGGGCACACTGCCTCACCTTTCTTTTTAAATAAGTTTGAACCACTGACCTTGGCTAGCAGTCCGATGCCTAACCTACAGAGCCACCAAGGCACTATAGAAAGTGCTCATTAAGTAGCCACTTTCTTGATCTGCCTGGCACCATGGGCATCTGAGTTGTCTCTCCCTGGTGTAACTAATGCTATTTCGTCACACCACCTCAGAACTGAATGAATGGCCCTCTACCACCAAGTGTAGATACAGGTGCATCAAGTTCATCATCCATCCTTTTTTTTAATAAAGCCTCATTTGATTCCTTTCTGGAAAAAGCATTTCCTTCTAAAACTCTGAATGTGATGCCATTACCCTGAAAAAACTGCTGCCCCTGATTTTATTCCAAAGTAAGAATACATTTTACTTGTTTACACGATTCTTGTCCTAACATGCAGCAAGTGCCTTAAGGAACCAACCCATCCCAGCTGACTAGCACTAAGTGTTTGCCCCTGAATTAACCAACCTAGGAATTTGATGAGGTCCTAACATAATCCTGAGCAGTAGCCATGATGGAATTAATTCAACTACAACCAATATCCTAGTCAGGCAACCCGAATTTTGAATCCATGGCTCCTATTACGAACTGACGTTGTTTGGTGTTGTCCAGTGTGATTCATAGAAACCCCGCAGTGAGGGAGAGGCAAACTCTACTGAGTTCTGTGCCACCCTCTTCACAGAAGCGGTATTTGAGTCCCCTGTTGCACTGTCAATCCACCTGTAGCCTTGGTTTCTTCCTATGTGGAATGGCACACAAAGAAGCCGAACAGGCAGGCAACCGTTCTGTGACAGACAGCTGAGCTAAACGAACTACTGATTCATTTAAAATGAGATCTTATTGCCTGTGTCTTTATTTCTGTAACTCCCTTGACCATCACACCCCAATCTTATTCATTCTTCATGGCCCATGGGGTGAGACCCTAAATATGCGCTCTGGTAAAATCTCTCATCCCACCAGGCTGAACGAACGAACACCTTCCTTTTCTGCGTTCCAGTAAGGAGGTATAGTTTGCACGGCACTCGCCACCACGCATGACTCGACTATTTCGTGGTGGACGCGAACACCTTCTGGGCAGAGGCCCTCTGTGCCGTCTTTGTTTAACACTCCCCAGCCCCTTCTCCCAGCCGAAGGCCCGGCGCATCGCCGCGACCCAAAGACAATTTATCGCCATATCAATGCAACCACGCAGACCTTTTACACTCTGATCTTGTCTGAGTGCTGAAACAAACGGCTTTAAACCCCGAGGGAACGCGATCTGCATTCGAACATCCAAGAAACCCGCCACGACTGCTACGGGACCTGGAACTCCTGCGGGGAGGAAGCGGCCACCAGTCCCGGCGGGACTTAAGTGCTCCGGCAGCGGCGTTTTCCCGGTCGAACAGAACGGGGGGGTCTCCTACGCACGCAGGCCCAACCCGGGGCGGGCAGGCAACAGGGGCTGCCGGTTCCTGCCCGCAGGCCCCCTGAGGCCTAAGCAGGCTCGGCGCCGTGACTCAGCCCCTGGCGCCCGCCAACAGGCAGCCGGCTTCCCCTCACCGAGGCCAGCTTCTCGCACTCCGGCAGACGCTGATCCACGGTGGCGCTGTAGTCCACTTCCATCTTGACGATGCGCCCGTCAGCCCGCTCCGAGCCGCCGTCCGCCATGGTTTCTGCCCTAGTGTCCCTTGACGTGCCCCTGCTTCCCGGCCACCGCTCGTCAACAGCGCCGGAAGCCGAGCGTGCACCCGCTCAGGCAATGCGTCGAAGGCCCGCCCGAAGGACCCCTCGAGGGCCCCTGCGCCGACCGCCTGTCAGGCACTGCCGCGGACAGCCCTGGGGGCGGGGCTCGCCGCCGCCGCCGCCTCTAGCTTCCGGCTCCTCACGCAGGCGGGCGACGCCGCGCGGAGCAGGTGCCGTCCCAGGCATTTTTACCCCCCTGCTGCGAAACGCTGTGCTTTCTCGGAACCGTGGGTAAGTCACAAAACGTCTGCACTCCCAGCAGCCTCATCAATATTTGAGCCGGCCGAGGTCACCCTAGACGCCCTGGTGGCACCGCGGTTAAAGCGCGCCCTCTACCGAAAGGTCCGTGGTTCAAGCCCTCCACCTGTCGGCTCCCTTACTGGTCACAGCCGCGAAACAGCCAGAGAGCAGTTGTACTCTTGCCACAGGGCGTCCCTCAAAAAACCAAAAATATCGCTTTTACCTGGTTGAAATCCCTGGTGGTTTAATCTGCGGTCTCTGAAAACTCAAAGGGGAAGGATGGCGGGGGCTCAGAAATACAGTAAACAACGGTTTTGTTTTGAGTTTCATCTGCTAGGTTGAAAAGAAGAATCGTTACACACTTCGTTCCTGACAGAGAATAGCCAGAAATTCACGCTGGATTCAAAAGAGGATGCGAGGGCGATCTGGCAGTGACACCTGTCACCCCAGGGGTGGCCGGTCTTGGTTTGGCTAAGCTGGCTGGTTGGGCAGGTGTCTTCTTCCCTCACCGCTCCACGCGCACGTGCGTGCTTCCCTCTAGACGCCGCCGCGCTGCTTGCTCCAGAGAAGAGGACGACCGCTGTCAAGGGTATAGGAGCAACTGCGCTCCTCCGCCAGAACCTTCCAACAAACTCTCAAAGGAGGATGTGGAATGGGGGTTATCAGTGCGAGCTGATGTCAGAAAGACATTTGCTTACTTTTTATTGGCTATGCAAAAGCATTCAACTGTGTGGGTCATAACAATTTATAGATAATATTGAAAAGAATGGAAATGACATAACACCTAATATGGATACTGTACATACACCAAGAGGCAGTCCTTCAAGCAGAATAAAGGAAGACTGTGTGGTTTAAGATCAGGAAAAAGGTCTGTCATGGTTGTATCCTTTCAATGTACGTATTCTGTCCATAGGCAGAGCCAATACTCGTGAGGAGTGGGGCTGTAAAAAGAATGGAGAATGGGGATAGGAGGAAGACACTCAACCTGTGATAAGCAGATGACACAACCTCACTTGCTGAAAGAGGACTTGAAGCACTTTATTTTTAATTTTTTGGGAAGCACTTTATTGATAATCAAAATATGGATTCCACCTCAACGTACAACAGAAATCTTCAAAAAAGGAAAGAAAAAAACCCAGAAATCTTCACAGCTGGACCAATGATAAATGAGGGAAATATTGATGTTCTAAAGGATTTCATTTTACTTGGATCCACAATCTACACTCAGGAAAGCGGCCTTCAAAATATCACTCTGAAGAATGAAGGTGTACTTGACCCAAGCCGTGGGATTTTCAGTCACCTCATACCCATGCAAAGTTGGACAATGAATAAAGCTGAAGAAGAATCGGTGCATTTGAATTAGGGTGTTGGGTCAGAATATTAAATATACCATGGACTCCTAGAAGAACGGATAAATCTGTCTTGGGAGAATTACAGCCAGAATGCTTCTTAGAAGAGAGGAGGGTGAGACTTGGTCTCAGGTATTTTTGGACATGTTATTAAGAGGAGCAGTCCCGGAAGAACGTCATGCTTGATCTAGTAGCGTGCAAAAGAGGAAGGCCTCTGTGAGATGGCCCGCGCAGGGCCTGCAGCAATGGGCTCAAACAGCAACGGGTAGGAGGAAGGCACAGGACCAGGCAGCATTTTGTTCCTTAGTACTTGGGTCGCTTTGAGTGGGGACTGACTCTCTGATATCCCACGACAGCCTAGGACTCTTGGGAGACAGTTTTCTGTCTTATCACCCATACCGTTTGTCCTTGTGGACTCACCCTTCAAGAAAACCAAGAACCTACAGCTAAGCTGTAAACTCGTAACTCCATGCTCCAGGACAAACTCTGTTCCTTACAAACAAGCGCGGGATCCAGAAACGCTTCGAACCCTTAGAACTGGTAAATACGGTGGCGAGTGGCATGGTCAAAGACACTGGCAGCAGTCGCCAGGGAGGCAAAAGGAAAGCTTGTTGTGATCTACCTGTTAGGTTAAAGTGTATCGCTTCTCTTGGCCTCAATTGTCTCATGGCTGAGCTCTTTGGGTGGTTCTCATTTTAACCAACAGTAATCTCCCCCTTTATGTCCAGAGCAGACCTTTTACACTCCTGTAATTTAAAAAAATGCAGATAGCATACCCATTTAAACAACTCACTTGGAGAAACATTTAAAAATAGCAAAATAATATATGTCAAACTATAAAAGTGAAAGGCTACTGACTTGTTCCCATCCACAGAACCATGAATGCAAAAGCTACAGCTGTGAGAGGTGTGTCACCCTGGTCCTGCAAGCATCGCTAAGTCTTGTCATCAGTTGGCGGAATGCTTTTCCCAAAATGGGGCAAAGCCTTTGGTAAAATTTCAAAGAGAACAAAGTATAGTCTTCCATTATTTTGTATATAGAAAATCTAACTCATAGAACTGAAAAACAGAAAGTTTGTCCTTGTAAAATGGAGTTCAGAGTCTGCGGCTCAGATAATCAAAGGCAGGTTTTTCATGAATATATCGTGGGGCTTCAAAAGTATGATAAAACATAGGACCATGTAGTTTGTAGACTTGTTATGTTGCATGCCATGTATAAACTGGCATGTCTCTCACCTCCAACTCCCGACCCCAAAGGCCACTAATAGTTTCTCAAATACACTCTTGGGGTTGCAACATACTCAATAGACTAAGATACTTTATGACTTTTGAGTCGAGGCAAAATGGGTTTGACCAGAGATAAGGATCTAATGGTCTAAATGTTGAGGGAAAGTGTGAAAAGACAAAAAATGAACAAAATTGTAAAGGAGTGATTAGAGACATAGTTTGGCAACTCTCAGAGTTTACCAAAAAAAGCAGGAACATGAGATGTTAGGAATGAGTAAAAGGAATTCAAGGGCACATTCTGCACAGTTTTCTATTCCCTTAATTCATGAAAACAAAACAAAAAGGAAGGAGGGACTAAGAAAGAGGCCAAGAGAATGAAGAAAACCAGGTATCCTCAAACTACGGCCCACAGGCCACATGCAGCACACCGAGGACATTTATCTGTCCCGCCGGGTGTTTTTGCCCCATTTTGTTTTTTATTTCAAAATAAGATATGTGCAGTGTGCATAGGAATTTGTTCACAGTTTTTTTTTTTTTAAAAAACAAACTATAGTGCAGCCCTCCAACGGGTCTGAGTGACAGTGAACTGACCCCCTGTTTTAAAAGTTTGAGGACCCCAGAGCTCTAAGCTCTGAAGCCAATGCTGAAGCCCTTGCTAGGTTTGGAGTGAATGGAAAATGAAAACTTGGAAATGGAAAGATACGTTGCAGAGGAAACATTACATTTCATTGGATCAAGAAGGACCTTCGTAGAAGTCTGAGCAGTGGACAGAGAATTAGGTGTGAGTACTGTCTGAGAGGAGCCCTGAGGGCATAGTAGTTACCCGCAAGGTCAGCAGTTTGAAACCACCCGCTTCTCCACAGGGGAAAGATGAGGCTTTCTACTCCCGTAAAGCGGTCTTGGAAACCCAAAGGGGGAAGTTCTACCTTGTCCACGCGGATTGCTGTGAGTTGGAATCGACTCAGTGGCAGTGAGTTTATTGTCTTTTTATTTTTTTAAATCATTTGGAGTTTATTGTCTTAAAGACATGTTATTTGGGTGAGGCTGAGATTAAATCTGACTTTGTGAGTGCGGTTTTAGAAGAACAAACTGGCAATGGAGGAGTAAAATATCTAAAAGGCGAGCGTAAGTGTTGACTGGAGTTTCTTTGGAAAGAACAGTGGTACAATGGTACAAAGAGCCAAAATGGTACAATACCGATGATTGAAAATAGTTACTTAAATATTAATTATTATGTTCAACGTCACTCCCTCTCCCCCCACATTCGGCATTTCTGGCATCTTCAGAGCATATTGGTTGGGCACCTGTCTGACCTAGGCTGTGTCAAGCGAACATTTGAATGAGGGGAGACAGTAAATAAATATGTAAATATCTGCCTGGGGGTGATAAGTGATGAGGCCGACAAGGAAGATATTCCTAGTGGCCTGGTGCGATGGTCTGTGGCAGGGGAGTGAGCCTAGGAGCACTGCTAGGGGTGCCAGGTTTGTTTCAAGAAGAACCAGGAGATAAGGGAGACTGGAGCAGAGTGAGTACGGGTGATGGTGACAGGTGATGGGGTTGAGGCAATCCCATGAGGGTTTTCATCTTTATGGGAGCCTATTACCAGGTCTTTTTCCTACAGAGCAGCTATGGGTTTGAATCGCCAGCCTTTTTGTTATCACCTGAATGGTAACCTATACGTGAATTTAAAAAATGAAAACACCTCACTGCCATCGAGTCAATGCTGACTCCTAGCAACCCTATAGGATAGGGCAGCACTGCCCTGTGAGTGCTGACTCTTAACAGTTTGAGGAAGCAGAAGGTCCCATCTTTGTCCCTAAGAGGCGCTGGTGGTTTTGAGCTGCCGACCCTGTGGATCGCAGCCCGACAGATAACCACTGTGCCACCAGGGTTCCTTGGCTTGAATACAAGATTTGATTTTTAATCCAAATGAGATGGGATGCCAATGGAGGACTGAAGCAAAAAGAGGGCTAGGAGTTGATTTCCATATTAAAAGACTGGCGGTGATGTCGTGATTCGATTGGGCAAAAGCTGAGAGACTAGTTTGGAAGTGACTGTAGTCTTGTAGAAGAGAAATCATGACTTGGAGTAGGGTGGAAGTGGTGGCCGTACTATGGGAAGCTTCTGAATATATTACGAACATAGAGCCCACATGGGATTGCGGTGGATTAGGTAGATGTCGGGCGTGAGGAGAGGCATCAAGCCATTCTACAAATATTTGGCTTAAGCATCTGAAAGGACAGAACTGCCCTTTACTCGGATGGGGAGATTAGAAAGGAGAAGGGGGGGTCGTCAGTGGGGAGACCAGCAGGAACTCCACTTTGCCCGTGTTTGGGATGCCAACTGGGTATCTAAGTGGTGATGTTGAAAAGGCGAGTGGGTATATAAGTCCCAGAGAGTCCTCGGGGCTAGAACCAGGAACTCGACACTTGGTCATATATTGATGGCAAAACAGCCAGGAGGCTTAGGTATAAAAATGTTCCGGAAATGTTTTTCTAAACTGCCTATTTTAAAGGCAATAGGAAGACTTGCTTCTTTTCAAATCTGCTGTGAAGCATTTTGTTAAAAAATAAATTGTTGCCGTTCATTACCATTGTTAGTTGGCTCCAACGCAGGTGACCTTGGATCTCAGGATAGCACGCTGGTCCTGCGCCCTCTTCACAGTCACTGGTGGGTTGGAGTCCATTGTTTGGAGTATCGAGTCAGGCGGCCCCCTGAGGTGTCCCTCATTTGTGTCGACACTGTGTCCCAACGAAGCGAACCTATGTCTCGCTGCTCGCAATTCCAAGGAAACACAAGAAAGAAGGAAATGAGATCACACTGCATTCTCTGGGCCTGTGTTGGAATGACTTCATGTGAAGTTACAGTTCTACCAGGTGAATAAAATCATACCCAAGTCACTATATTAAGGAAGCCTGGTGCCGTAGTGCTTACAAGTGAGGTTGGTAACCACAGATCTGCAGTTTGACCGGCCGCTCAGAGCAGTAAGGAGAGGTTTTCTCCTCCCATCAACAGTTACTTACAGATCCAGAAACCCGCAGGGGAAAAAGTCTACCCTGCACTGAAAAACTCATTACCTTCCTACAGTTGCCGTAACAAATCGTCACAAGCTTAGTGACTTAAAACAACAGAAATATATTCCCTCAGTTCTGAAGGGCCAGTATCACTGGCTGAAATCGAAGCATGACAAGAATGGGATATTTCTGGAGGAGAATCCGGCCCTTGCCTCTTCCAACCAGCATTCCTTGGCTTCTGGATGCATCACTCCAGTCTTTCCCTCTTTGGTCACATAGTCCTCTCCTGCGTGCGTTCCATCTTCCTCTACCTGTCTCTTGTACAGACACTTGATACTGTACTTGCTTACACAGGATAATCTAATCTCAAACCCCTTAATCCCTCTTCACTATAAAGTAACGGACAGGTTCCAGAGTTGATGACCTGATGCCCTGCAGGGCCGTTATTCAGCCTCCTATGGTCACCAATGCAAGCTTTAATACACACGACAACACTGCTAAAATGGCAAGTATAACTCATTTCTCTCTGGTAACATTTGAAATGTTTCACAAAAGTCGATGACTCACCATTGTTGAGTAGTACACAGCTAAGCACTATTTCAAAATCTGGGTTGATTTCTGTTGATATCAGGTCATATGCTTTGGCATTAAAGAATTACAGTAAATGATGGTTGTATGATTGTATTCTTTTAAAGACTGTCAAGAATTAAAAGGAAACAGGAAAGATCTAGAAAGCAAAGCTATGGATACAGGTATAAATATAGGTGTGTACCTATGTAAATATATTCATACAAATAGAGGTATTAGCCTATGTACATACAGTTATATGGCAATACATTGAGGTAGTGGACAGACTTTGGGTCTCTGCTCAAGTCCTCCCTCAATGCAAGAACACTTTATTCTAACAACATGGCATTCTGTGCTGCTCACTCTTCCAGCACTATTTCTGAAATAAAACGGGTGCACAAGCAAATGTGGTGAAGAAATCTGATGGTGCCCGGCTATCAAAAGATATAGTGTCTGGGGTCTTAAAGGCTTGAAGTTAAACATGTGGCCATCTAGCAGAGAAGCAACAAGACCACATGGAAGCACACCAGCCTGTGCTATCATGAGCTGTCGATTGGATCAGGTAACAGGAAGCAGAAGACCACAAACAAACAAAAATATTGTAGAGAACGAGTGGGGGCCTTAGCAGACAACCAAAACCCATCTGTAAACAATGGGACATTCCCTCACAGAAGGGTCACAAGGAAGGGATGGGTCAACCAGGGTGTAGTATAGCTCTGATGAGATACACAATATCCCTCTGGTTCTTTGAGGCGTCCTCACCCCCCACTATCATGACCTGCCTCTCACTTTGGGCTAGACTGCAGCATGTACACTGGTACAAATAAGAGCTCATGACACAAGGAATCCAGGTCAGATAAGCCCTTCAGGAACAGAAATGGGAGTAGCCTTTCCAGGAGGGTAGGGGGAAAGGAGGGAAAGAAAGGGGAAGCTATCACATAGATTGACATGTAACCACACACTCCCCTAAAGGAAGGAATATCAGAAACGGAAACCATGGGGAAGGGAGACAGCGGTTAATGTAAGATATGAAAATAATAAGTTTCAGTTTATCAAGGGGTCATGAGAGTGGGAGGTGGGGACGGAGGGAAAAGAGACAAGCTGATATCAAGGGCTCAAGTAGTAAATGCTTAGAAAATGATGGCAACATGTACAAATATGCTTGATACAATTGTATTGTGATAATAGCTCTAAGAGCCTCCAATAAAATGATCTTTAAAAAAAAACCCTGCCAGGGACAAAATCTTTCATCACTAAAATTTCTCTCTATATAGCTATATACATACATACATACATACATACATACATATATATATATATTACACATAATCTCATAGTACAAATGACAATTTACTGCTTCGGTCTCCCAAAGAATGTCCCATTTGTAGGTCTAATATGCCTGACATCAATAACACTGACCAATAACAGTGGTACCATCCTTCTAACCCTATGTTTTCTCCTTGGCCACTTGGTAGGTTTTTCAAGAGCTTAGTAAGGAAAATTAGGCCTTTCAGCTCATCTCAGAATATTCCACTGTTTTGTCAATTCCTGTAAAAATCAATACAACAGAAAGTAAACCTGATTATTACTGACTTATTATATCTTTAGCCAAGCACCTCCAGATTCTTTTCAGCGTGAAACAATTTGTACCACATCATTGTCAAATAATTTTCCATTTTACGAGCATCGATTGCAGAGTGAGATGTAATTACACATCAAAGATGTTCTTTGGGTCCATTAGAGTTCGGACAAATGGGTTGGCACACAGGAAGTGCCTTTGGGACTTGCTTTGTGGTGTTAAGAAAGAATTGAACATCTATAAAATACCCTAACAAGGTCAGGCATATAGGTATTCCAACACACACATTCATAATTACATTTTGCTAGAATTCATATTTAGTAAAACAGCAACAAATTACAGCCTTTTGCAAAGAGTAACATTTCATTTTCAAGAGGTGCCCTTTCAAAGGGCACCAAAGCCTACCCGGCAGAGCCGCCAGTGACGAGAGCTGGGACACTTGGAACAACAAAATAAGTAATGTAGCAGGGGCCAGAGGAAATAACAGATATGTCCGAACCAGAACAGCAAGGGACCGAATTAAAAAATAAATGGAGAAGGGACAATTCTTTACAGAAGGCTCGCAAACAGTATCCAAAGATAGACACACTACCATCAGGGGGGGTGGACGGGGACGAACCCCTGCTATTGAATGATTCTGACACACAGCGACCCTAGGGCACAGCCCCTTATGGTTTCCAAGCCATGAGATCTATAGGGGAGCAGACAGCCTCACTTTCATCCTGCAGAGTGGCTGGTGAATTTTGCACCAACCATACTGGCTAGCAGCCTGGTGATTAGCCCCAGGTGCCACCAGGACCCCTTTCCTGTAAGAAGGCAGTGCTTCATTCCCCTCTTTTGAGTGTGGCCTGGACATACGGCCTTATCAAGGGCTCAGTATGTGGACAGCAGAAGAAATCTTTTTGTAAGTAAATTTTCCAGAAACCTTTTCAGGCAGTCAACATGTAGATAAGATTAAAGAGTGTTACATTTAATACAAGGGTTCTAACAGGGACCGCTTTGTCCCCACCTCCATTCTCAGCCAGGGGCTATTTAGCAATGGTGTGTGTGGTGCCACTGATACTTAGTGAGCAGAGACCCAGGATGCTACTAACCGTCCTGCGACACACAGTACACACCCTCCTCAGCAATGAGTCACCCGGCAATGCCAGTATGTACGTGCAGATATCTAATCGACATTTACTGAGTATCTACTATGCTGTTTCTTAGATGACACAAATAGGATATCGTCTGTCTTTTCAACTAGCTTCAGTATCATGGCAGTTGATGAGATGAAACGCTGCTCCGTGACACTTTACTCCTGTATAATCACCACCCTGACATACAAAACAGGAAAGAATGAAGGGTCGAGGCAAATGTCCTGGGCTGTTTCGAAAGGTAAAGAGTAACCTTACTAGCCTGGCTCGGTGTTGGAGTTAAGGTTCACAATGGGCCTTAAAGAAGCCATCGGCCTAGCGAGGAGAAAGAGGAAGAACGATGCAATTTTGTTTTTGAAATAGCGGTGATACTCTCAACGTGGGTAATGTCTGGCCTGTGTGACATCTGAGGCCCGAGAGATCAATTGCAGCTCACATCGCCTGCCGCACCAAAGAGAAGCTGTTCCAGCCGGCACGTTGTGTCCTCGAATCGGTTCCAGCTCATAGAAACACCGTGTACAATAGAACTCACCTCACAGCCACTCTTGTATTGGAGCTTTTCTTTGCAGCCACTGTCGATCCATCTTGTAGAGTGTCTTCTGCTTTTTTTGCTGCCTTTCTACTAAGCAGGACATCTCTTTTCCAGGGACTGCTCTCTCCCGATAACATGTCCAAAGTAGATGAGACAAAGCGTCACCATCCTTGCCTCCAAGGAACATTCTGGCTGTCCTTCTTCCATGACAGGTTTGTTTGCTCCTTGGCAGCCTGAGGTACTTTCAATATTCTTTGCCAGCACCGTAATTCATATGCATTGATTCCTCTTCAGTTCTCCTTATTCTGTAGGAGTGAGTTAATTAAATAGTTGACCAGTATGGCCCGTGAATGATGTTATAAATATCCAGATGGCCGTTGGCAGAAAAACACCCCCTGTCCCTGCTCTAAAACATGATCGGAGGTAGAATCACAAAGACTATGCCTATATCTTCTTCCAGAGATGATCGACAGCACCTTCTTAGAGATTTCTTTTCCCCCAAACTGAGAAGTCCCCGTGGTAGGGGAGTCTCATCAGAATGTGGGTGAAGGCAATGAGTTGAAAAAGCTCCTCCAAAGGAGAAGTAACTTTGTTGTGCCCCTCCCCCTCCCTCCTTCTGAGAACATCATTGGCTTTCGAAGATCGTCAATTAATCTGAGAAAGATAGGCTGTTTAAGACCTACTCAGACTGAAGTTCGTTTCCTTCTGGTTCTATCATTGCTGTTGGCTAACTTCACTCCTGGTTTCCCTTTTGATCCTGTGCTGCCCCCACAAGCCACTGCCGATTGCATATTGTTTATGGAACATCACTGCCATTCATGATAAGATAACAGCACCATTATGGCTCTCTGTAAATCGATTCTGAGGAGTCTTGGTTGGAAAGAAACAAAGACATAAGGGCACTTTAAGAAGTTCATGGGAAAACGGGATGAAAAGATAATGGAAATTTTCTATGAACTTTTTTGAAGCCCCTTCTCCCACCCTCCTTGCCAGATTTGCTGAAATGGCTTATTTAAAAAAAAAGGTTTAAAGAACCACATTTGACCAATAGATGGCGTCCTCCCTCCTTTGTGCGAATGGGTTGTGAATGAACAAGCTAGGTAGGTCTCTTCCACCCAAGCTCTGTGGTAAGTCAATCCATCTGCAAGGTCCATCCAAATCTTTTTCAATTCTCCCTCGGTTTTCCATCCTCTGTCTAACTGTAACAAAGACCTTCTCTCAGACAGTCTCTAGCACAATAATGGGGCCAGTGGGCGCGTGGGATTGGGGGAGGGACTCTGGGAAGACAATAGCAAGAGGGGAAAGGTTCAAGTAGGAAAGTAGAGGTCACCTGCACCCAATAATGTTAACTTTGGAGTCGTTAGTGGCAGGTGGCAGGATAATGTGGGGAAGGTAGATGCAGTGCCTGGAACCTCTGCCATGGAATTTTGGCCATACAGAATCACTAACAGATTTGGAAGGTGGCAAGGAGCCTAGCTGTGCTTCTGTTAGTCAGATGTGATCAGGCGTGCTGAATGGACTGCATAAACAGGAAAGAAAGCCCGGGGGACAGGTCACCTTTCAACAGCGAGGACCAGGGGAGTGGGGGACACATTTACAGTGTGTGGAATTCGGAGAGACACTTTCTTCACAGTATTTCCTCAGTAACTGCTTAGTTACAGAATCCATTTTCCACATCTAGACAGTTCCACCAGCTGCTCCAAGGGTGAAAGAGGAGGTTTTCTAGTCTCATAAAGAGTTGTGGCCTTGGAAACCCAAGGGGCAGTTGTGTCCTGCGCTACAGGGTTGCTATGAATCAGCATTGCCTGATGGCAGTGGGTTTGAGATTTTGAGAGAGATCCAGGAAGGAAGGGGTGTTTTTGTCCTGTTGTCAGGTTCTGATTCGTAGCAACTGTGTGTAGAAGCAAACCCCCTGTCCAGCCTTACGCTGTTCTCATAGTCCATGCCGATAGAACCCATTGTTGCAGCTGCTGTGCCAGTCCACCTCATTGATGGGTCTTCTTTTGCCCTGACCCCTCTTTTCCCAAACATGCTGTCCTTCTCCAGGCATTGTTCCTTCTTGATGACATGTCCAAAATGCACGTGAGACAGCCTCAGGAACAGAGACCACCGCATTCTGAAAGGTAAAGGGCGCATATGGCTAGCCCATACCTTCCCTGACCGCCTCTGGGAAGACTATTGGGTGCCAGAAGTGAAGCCACTACACTTGGCTTCAAGTACGAAGCCGAAAAAAGAAAGAGCGCGAGCTGCTTTCCGTATCACAGGCTTTCGGGGTGTTATTGTTCCACACTACAGTGTCAGATTTAGATTCTCCACCTCGAGGAATTTGCTTTAGCTTTAATTAGTTGCTGCGAATCTTGGTGAGCCAACGCTGGGAAGCATTTATCTAGAAAAGAGTTGTTGCAAAAATATAAGCTGAATTCCGGGTGTCATTTTTCTAGCAGGTTTTGTATCATGTTTGCACAGTTATAAATTCTCTCCATCTGGATAAATTTATTGTGGGGGGAGGGTTATAAGCGTATCATCACCAATGTTAATAATGGCTCATTCCTCATATTTTAAAATCCTAGGATATTGAGGCCACATTGGTTCTGCTACCCAAACTGTAGGACTGGCTCCCAAACGCTAGCGAATGGATGCCTGTCTTCCTAGAAAAGATGGTGTGTCCAGACCCTTCTGCATGCAGGCATTTTTTTCACCCGGCAACTTTTCTTTGGAAAAACAAGCTTAAAAATACCAGACAAATGAAAAACAGACTTCAGCAGTTACATGCTGCTTCCTGAGTAACTGAAGAATGTGCCTCTTGTGGTTAAAATGAGGGATCTGTTTAATATGGATGAAATACCAACACTCCAGGCATTTTCATTGACATTTCACTGTGACTTTTTGAACTTAAGAGTGCTGATGAGAAAACCGATTCCAGACTGCTGCAGCCGGGGCCAGGGCAGGGGAAAAGACAGTGTGGGCTCTACTGAATGCACCCCCCACATCCCCACGTCGTGGTTCCAGGCCCTTCTGTGAGATCTGTGTGATTTGCACTTCCATTCACATCGTTTGCACTTGTCGGTTTCCCAGGATTCCCTCTCTCAAGCCAGTTATGAAACCAGGCACTGGGATGGGTTGCTTGGACCAAAGGTGGGAGTAGTGGCGGCTGGTGGGCTTTCTACAAAAGCCTCAAGATCAAGGCACGTTCCTGGACCTGGAATCCCCAAATGTCCCGAGTGGCGGGGCCGACCCTGCGGCCTGGGGGTGGAGGAGCCGAGGGGCGCCCCTCTCCCAGGCCTCCCCAGGCCCCGCTGGCCTAGGCTGAGCAGCAGCCCGGCCGTCTGGCAGCCGCCCGGGAGAGACATGCTGTTTTGTTTAAATCGTCCACATTCTTTGCCATTTCCCTATTGGCCGGATGGGGCTACCCTCCCCGCCGCAGCCGCTGCTGATGTCAGCCTGGTTCGCTCGCTGGCTCGCTCGCTCGCTCGCACGCCCTCCTCCCGCACCCACCTCCCGGCCCCGGCACACTGCAGCTCGCGCCGACTCCGGCCCCAGCGCCGCGGCTGCAAACTCGCGGGCACGCTCGGCGCTCGCGGGCCGAGGGGACTCCGGGCGGGGAGCGCGCGCCGGGCGCCGGCTCTCGCAGCAGCCGGCCCAGCTCGGAGGAACCAGCGGCCCCGGTCGGGCCCGGCGAACGGCGGCCGCGGCTTCCCGTTCCTCTCCCCGCCGAGCCCGCTAGTGGCCCGGGGACTGGCCCTAAAACGGGAAGGAAGCCTTGTTTACCGCGGGCGGAGAGGAGCCCGGCGAGCCTTTGTCTGGGAAGTCAGCGGCTCGGGCTCCGGCTGCGCGGCGCTCGGTGACATTAGCACCGGGGGGACCAACCGGCCGAGGGGTCTCCGGGTTCCTGGATTGTGTCCGAGGCGGGTCCAGGGGGGGACTTGTGTGCATTCGTTTTCATTTTCGGAAAGCTCCATTCCTCCCCCGCGGGTCCCCCGGCGGGCAAGTCCTGATCTTCCAGTCGCCTCTACAGCCCCGGGCTGCCGATCGGAGCCACTGCCTGCGGCTCCCTCTCCCTCCGGCTCCGACTTTGCAAGCCCGCGTTCCGGGAGCGGCCACCTCGGCGAGGCAGGAGCGCGGGGCAGCGGCGCGCACCGGGACCCAAACCTTGCCATGCTCGCGGGCGCCGAGGAGGGAGCCAGGAGCTGAGCTCGCCCTGCCCGCGCCCGGGCGGCACCCTTGTTGGTCTGGGGGCGCTTCCCGCCCCGGGGGTCGGCGCCGGCGGGACCATGCTGCTGAAGGAGTACCGGATCTGCATGCCCCTCACCGTGGACGAGGTAAGCGCCGCGCCAGGCCGGGCCTCGCTCTCCCAGGGCCGCCGCGACCCCCTGGGCAGGCGGCTCCACTGCGGACCGCCAGGAAACCCGGCGGGCACGCTCGCCAGCTCCCCGAGGCTGGAAGGGGACGCGAGGGAAGGTTTGCAGTTTGCCCACTTGTCACCCGGTGGGGGAGGGCGGCGCTGGGTGGGGCGGTGGGCTCCGGGTGGGCTCTTGGGGATCACACCGCACCCCCCCTCCAAGGAAGAATGCAAACCCGAGCGCCCCAAACGTGCCCCGCAAGGTGGGGTTGGAAGGTGTCCCTGGCCCCGGCGGTGGGCCCGGCCACTGTCCGGCTCGCCCTACGCTGGAAGGTCGGGCGTGGGGAGAAGCCCTGCGCTCTTGGGCTCCGGGGGACCCCAGCCCCGCCCGGGGGCGGCCGGGGACCCTTTGGAGGCTCGCCGGGAACCGTCTGCGCCCCTGGGCCTCGCGGCCACCGCGGGCTTGGGCTCCGCTCCCGCCACGCCCGCGCCCCGAGGCCCCGGGACCCGGCTCCGACCTTTCGCCAGCGGCCTGGCGCGGAAACTTTCTGGGCTCGCGTTTCTTCCGCCGCGGGGAGCGAGGTGGGTGGGGAGCGGCGGGGGCTGCCGCCGGGCCACAGGGGGGCGCTCCAGCACGCGGTGCCGCCCGGCCCGCTGGGGGTCGAGGCCCGCCGCTCTGGGGCTGCAGCCCGGGACCCGCGACGCCCCCGGCCCATCCTTCCTTCCGGAAGCGGCGTGCCTCCGTGCGGGTCTCCCGTCCCTCCGCTCCTTCCTGCCCACTGCCCAGATTCTGCCCGGGCACTGCTGGCGGCGGGGAGCCAGCCAGGGCGACTTGAACCGCACTCCTTTGGTTTGGTGTGACAGCACCGGAGCAACCGGGGTCGGAGCTATGTCTGTATCTAAGTTAATGGATCAGTTATTATGACTGCTTTGTGGAAGGCAGGGCCCGGTATGCTGAGGCGGAGGCAGAGAGGTGGGTAACTGGGCCCTGGCTGTGTGCTCACCAGGAACTTGCAGCACGTGCTAACGCGTGACCCAAGTGCAACCCAAGGCAAGTTGCAAAGTAACTCCGATCCCGATCCCGGGAGAGCCCTGACCAGAGTGGTCAGCCACGCGTTTGCGTTTGGTGGCAGTTGAGAAGCTCGCATTTGAGCAGCGTCTTGAAGGATGGACGCCGTGTGGGTAGGCAGAGCTGCGGGAATGGGCGTTCCCGCGAACCCCGACTTTGTGGACAAAAGTGGAGGAGCCTCACACAGCTTGGTGAGGAAAGCCCACCGAGAGGGGGTAGTGCTTCTAGAAAAAGTTACCATCACCCACCCCCTGGGCTTCTCTGGGGTGTGATGCATCTGAGTTGCATCTGATGGGGGTCTGGCGTCCAGGGCCCGTGTTGGTATTGTGTGAAATACAAAAAAGAAAAGAAAAGCAAGTGAAAGTGAAGAACATAGCTCTAGAACAGCAGTTCTCAACCTGTGGGTCTTGACCCCTTTGAGGGTCGAAAGACCCTTACACAGCCATCACCTGATTCCTAACAGTAGCAAAATTACCGTTATGAAATAGCAACATAAAATAATGTTATGGTTGGGGGGTGGTGGTCACATGAGGAACCGTATTCAAGGGTTGTGGCATAAGGAAGGTTGAGGACCACTGCTCTAGAATCTTCTCTTTTCTCAGCCTGCAGACTATCTATATACATCTCACCCCCCTTATCATTCTCTCTTAAAACACTCAGTGCTCTTTCCGTGTGTGTGTGTGTGTGTGTGTGTGTGTAAACACTCACAACTACACTGAGGTCATCACATTTGAGTGGTCTAGGCGGAGCCCTTCCTTTCTTAATTAGCTAGCAAAATCAGACTGCACCTGCCCTATAATGTGTAATTATAAGTGAATTAATGTCTACTTCATCTGAGCTAAAGTAAGCCTGGTTCCTTTTCGGCCAGGTCCTGTTCTAAAGTCATTTTCTGCTTTATCAGAGAAGCACATGAGCGCTGTGGACTGACAGAGATTTCAAATGGAAAGGATTTAGAATGACCGGCTCAGCTGATGAACCAGGAAAAGGGGCCTGGCTTACTTGATACGCTCCACCCTCGAGTCTGAACTGACAGGAAAATGCACATTCTCAGAGAATCCCCATTGCCCTATGTCCCACTGACCGTAACACTGAAAACTGGGAAGTGGCTCAATAGTCTCTTCAAAGGAGACATTTACCAGCTACTTGGGCAGAGTTTTGGGCGCCTGCTTTTTTTGCTCTTTTGAAGAGGTTGGTTTTTAACTTTAAAGAACAGATATAACTTCTCTCACAGTCCTAGAGGCCCAAGGAGGCGTGAGCAGCTGCAGAATAGCCTAGCCTTCCCAAGCCCATCTTTACCCTTGTCTTCTGCTCCTCGTCCTGTTTTCTGCTTTTTGTATGAGGTTGGGTCAGGACCCCCTGTATTCGTACTACTGATACCATCTTCCTCAAAGACCCTACTTCCAAATAAACTGTGTTCACTGGCACTGAGGTTGGAGACCCTGGTACATCTTCTTGGTAGAAATGATTTATTCCAGACAGGAGGCTTGCTCAACAGGCCAGTGATAAGGAAGCAAGGCCAAGGTCACGTTAACCTTCAGAGTCTCCAAGTGCCTCTCCTCCACTTCTTGGATACCCAAGCAAGTAGAGTCATGACTGATGTCTTCTGCAGCAGCCACTGACACTTTGACCAAACTCCTGACCAGAGCGTCAGTTCTGACTCATGGGGACCTGATAGGACAGAGTCGAACTGCCCTTGGGGGTTTCTGAGGCTGTAAAGCTTTACAGGGACAGACAGCTTTACCTTGTTCCCATGGAGCCTGGTGGATCCAAACTGCTGACTTGGAGGTTAGCTGCCCACCGTGTATTCCACTCCACCTCAGAACTCCTGACTTGCATCTAGATACCTAGAAAGTTTCTGCTAGCTTTATCAAGGCCCTGTGCTTATCTTTAATTTTAATGTTTTGGGTTTGTTGTAATGGCAATAAAACAACAACTCACTGTTAACAAGTCCATTCTGACTCATAGTGGCTCTCTAGGTCAGGGCAGAACGGCATCTGTGGAGTTTTACAGAGCCTTCCCTTTCTCCCACAGAGCAGTTGGTGGTTTTGAACTGCACACCGTGATGTTAGCAGCCCAAAGCGTAACCAGTAGACCATCAGGGTTCCTTTGGTGGCAGTGAGCGCAACCAGACATACATCCATTCGCAATTTCCACAAACAGTTCAATAGCACTGGCTACATACTCCTCATCATTCTCCACCCATATTGTTTCATCTGCATTCATTTAGGCTGCCCGTCCTTCAAAGTTGTCAACCTTGCTTTAGAGTAGCCGTTCTCAGCCTGTGGGTCTCTACCCCTTTGGGCTCCAACGACCCTTTCACAGGAGTCGCCTGATTCATAACAGTAGCAAAATGACAGTGATGAAGTAGCAACGAAAATAATTTTATGGTTTGGGGGTCACCACAACATGAGGAACTGTATGAAAGGGTGGAGGCATTAGGAAGTTTGAGAACCACTGCTTTAGCTGAACTGATGTCACTTTATAAAACCAAACCCCAAAGGATGACCATCAAGTTGATTCCAACTGAAAGCGCCCCCTAAAGGGCAGAGCAGATCTGCCCCACGGAGTGCCCAAGGCTGTAATCTTACAGCTGCCCCATCTTCCTTCTGTGCAGCTGCTGCTGGGTTTCAACTGCCAACCTTTCAATTGCAGGTGAGTGCATTAAGCACTGCACCACCAGGTTTTCTTGGTCAAGTAATATTCATAGATACATTTTTAATAAGAGCACCATGTTCAAGGTACATGTTCTGTATTAATTGGGCTAAACTGTTGTTTCATTTTAAGGAGGGCTTCATGTGACAGTGTTGGTTCGAGGTTTCAAGATGATTTCTGAGTTCTGCATGCGGATGCTTCCACTCCTGGTTTGCTTTTTAGGTCTTGAGTCAACCTAGATGGACCTTTTCCATGGCATTTCTGCCTAAACCCTGGAGTTCATTAGCAGCAGTGCCCGGAGCTCCGAAAATAAGACACATTCTCTTTATCTTGAACAATCAGATGTCAAACAGCTAGTGACAGAACCTGGGGGGTGCTTCCCCTGGCCTTGTCCAGTTAGTGTGGAGGTGCAGGCTGGGGGCGGGGAGAGTGCTAGGGGGAAAGATGTGTTAAAACCCACATTTTGCAGATGGGTAAAGTGAGATTCCGAGAGGTTAACTCATGTTCCCTGAGCCACATGACTAGTTAATGGCCACGGCAGAGCCATGCTAAAATCCACGATTTGTTTGCTATCTCTGCCTGTCGCCTGTCATAAGCATTTAATCTGGCAAATGCCGGGCGGGGGAGGGTGAGTGTGTGTGTGTGTGTGTGTGTGTGTGTGTGTGTGTGAGCAAACGCTGGGCGGGGGAGTGTGTGTGTGTGTAAGCAAACGCTGGGCGGGGAGTGTGTGTGTGTGTGTGTGTAAGCAAACGCTGGGCGGGGAGTGTGTGTGTGTGTAAGCAAACGCTGGGCGGGGGAGGGTGTGTGTGTGTGTGTGTGTGTAAGCAAACGCTGGGCGGGGGAGGGTGTGTGTGTGTGTGCAAGCAAACGCTGGGCGGGGGAGGGTGTGTGTGTGTGTGTAAGCAAATGCTGGGCGGGGGAGTGTGTGTGTGTGTGTGTGTGTGTGTGTGTGTAAGCAAACGCTGGGCGGGGGAGGGTGTGTGTGTGTGTGTAAGCAAACGCTGGGCGGGGGAGTGTGTGTGTGTAAGCAAACGCTGGGCGGGGGAGGGTGTGTGTGTGTGTGTAAGCAAACGCTGGGCGGGGGAGGGTGAGTGTGTGTGTGTGTGTGTAAGCAAACGCTGGGCCGGGGGAGGGTGTGTGTGTAAGCAAACGCTGGGGGGGGGAGGGTGTGTGTGTGTAAGCCAACGCTGGGCGGGGGAGGGTGTGTGTGTGTGTGTGTGTGTAAGCAAACGCTGGGCGGGGGAGGGTGTGTGTGTGTGTGTAAGCAAACGCTGGGCGGGGGAGGGTGAGTGTGTGTGTGTGTGTAAGCAAACGCTGGGCGGGGGAGGGTGTGTGTGTGTGTGTGTGTGTGTGTGTGTGTGTGTGTGCAATGTTTCTTGAAAATGGATCAAGCCAGCACTGTGAACTAAATGAAAACTCCGAGGCCTTTTGAATTGCGACAGAAAGAGTACTGGGGTTTCTCTAGCCTCATTTTAACTCCCGACATGTTCCCCAGTTCTAGGCGCACACAGCTCTGGGAGAGAAAGAAGATAAACTGAACCGCAGTTTAGAGGAGCATTTTTTTTTTAAACAGAAAAAAATGAAAGACATTCATTTCAGCGTCAATAAATAATTAAAAGAACTAACCGCGTGCGGGTTAATTTTAAGGGCCTCCTTGGAATAGTGCCTCATTTGATTATGGTAGACGGAGTCCCCATCTTGGGACTAAACATAAGCCTGCTGGAAAGTCTTGAGCAGGAAAGGCCCCTGGGGGCTGATAGTTGCTAAGAGAAAGTTCTTGTTGACTTCATTTGAAATATTTGGTGATGGAGAGTCTAGGATTTTAGACTTGGGAGAGAAGGCTAGGAGAGATGGACGGTAGTTTGGCCTTTTTTGTGTGCAGAGGAGGAGACCAAGAGTGCTAGCCGTTTGGGGTAGCTTTCTGTGGTACAGCTCTTAGCAGGGACTGCTAGAACCCAGGTCTGCTGCCCTGTGGCTCAGAGCGGTGGGACTACAGACTAAGGGTTCTTCTAAAGGAGGGCTCTTTCCTTTTGAGACGATTTGTTGAGAAGACACATTACCCCTGGCCTAAACCCGATTTGTGACGCTACTCCCCTGAGCAGTCTCTGATCATGAGCTGGGGACAAATTCTGATTCTACTTAGAGGACATTTCGCTCCCTTGGAGAGGAGTCAGGGGAGTCCATTGGAAAGCTGTGTTTGTATCACAAGCCCACTGGTTTTCTTTAGTGTGTTTCTTTACTTGGTTGGCTTTTGCTCCCCTTCCCTGGCCCCACCCAACCCATCACCAAGCCCTTGGTGCCGCCTCGATCCTCATCCTCGCATCTCTCCCACCGAGCTCCTCCGCGCTTCCTGGAGCCCGGTGTGAAGAGCTAAGCACTTCCTCATACTATGGGAGACAGAAATCTCCTTTTCACGGTTTGCTTCCCTGATGAGCAGCTCCTGTTCTGACGGCATTCACAGGAATGCCGGCTCTGTCGGGCTTTCTTTGTGGTCTTTAGGGATTTGGTGCACGATGAAGAGAAATACAAACACTCTCCACCCTTCCACAAAGAGAAAGAGAGAGAGAAAGTAAACCAGTTTTGTGGGTTTTAAAAATATATATATATATAGACAGAGTATTATTTTGTTCTTTGTCCTGTCCGGGAGCCAGTGCACTCTATCCAGGCTCCCCGGGGTCCCCAGAGAGTTTTCTTGCGCACATTTCTGAGAACAGATTTGACACTGGGGTGGTGCTGCTTCTGAACTGACTTGAAGGGAGTCGCCAAACTGCCTATCAGGGCTCTTTGTCCTCAGTTTTAGATGATTTTCATGAAACGGGGCTGCCAATACACTGGGGCCAAGATTCCTGAAGGCAAGACACTTGCGCTTCGATGTTGGCATTGTCTGTGTTTTTTCTTGAACAAAGTCCTATCCCTGAACAGAAGGACTAAATGTCCTGTTGGTGAAGCTCTTAGAACCTTCCCTGGGATTTCTCCTCAAAAGGTACTAGGAGATATTTTCCAAGGATGGACGCTGTCAAAAAAGGAAATCTCATACTCTGTCTGCTAAGATGGAAAGAAAAGACATACTGAGGACTTGCAAGGCTCAAGCTGCGTCGTGCTAAGAAAAATGCATTCTACCACTCAAACACCTAAACGGCTGTAGATGGTCAAGGAAAGATAGGGAGGGGGCTGATGACTGATGACAGATCAGATTAGTTTCAGCTTGAAGTTTCCTGAAACGGAAGGTTTGGCCAGGAGAGAGTGAGTTACTACGTAGGTGAGTGCTATCAGCGGATTGGGTTAGACACGATTATCATCATGAACCTATTATTCCTGGGAACACACTGTTTATATCTTGGCACACTCTTTGCATGAACAAATAGCGTCAGTCCTGACCTTTTGTTTCCTGGGAATACATGTTGGCTCCAGGCTTCTGAAATCTGACACAGCGCCTCCAGTTTGAAACTTTCTGCTTACATTTCCCTCTTTGATCAAGCCTCCTCTAGGGGATGCCGATTGCATGCAATGGAGTAGCTTGTTTTCTGCAAGGACTTTGTTTTCTGGAGGAACCTGAGTTAAAAATTATTTCGTTAGCTTGCCAAATTAACAGGCCTCATCTTCAGGGTGAGTAGGTTTTGCGAGGACTGGCTTACTACTCAAGGCCATATTGAGGAACCTGTCTCAGAGTCAGGAGAGAATGACAGAGGCCAGAATGACACATGCAGGGACGCAAAGGAGATTAAGCATCACGATCATTGATGAAAACCTGTGGAGCCAGCATGACTGTGTGAGAAAGGTCACATAGTGTCGCAGTGCAGCATTTCATGGCTAAAAGGCATTCAGCTAAAGCAGAAGAGCATTCTAGGATTACAATAATAGAAACAATGAGGAATATAAAGATTTTAAAAAATAACCCAAACAAGCAATTTTCCCCATCATCTGACATAACAGAAAAACCAATGACATAACATCAGATAAGAAAGGAACAGAATCAAGGTAAGACACTCGCATTGTTTATGATTAATATAGAGTACAGTCCGCATTGATTATGGCCAAGTACCTCTGTGGGCAGCTGAGAGATTGTCAGAGGCCGTTCTATTTTGGAGAACTCCTTTTTTTCATCATTGCTATTTCCGTTTTAATGTCCTGAAGCTTATGGGTACTGTTATTTAGGGCATTTTGTATGTACAAGGGGGCTTCAAAAAGGTCCATGATTAATATTTCTACATGTGCCACAACCTCTTCAAACTGAGATTCTAGTACTGCTGCTAAATTGATCGAGCCAATGATAGACTAATGGAGACCGTTAACTCTGAATTCATAGAACATATATGTGGTCCTTGAGTCCAGCTCAGCCCCAGGAAGGAGCCAGGGACAAAGGATGCCAGTCACCACCTTGTCAGGCTATAACTGATGCACCTTCAAACTGGAAGCTGTCATAGGTGTGCTGACAGCTGGGTTATTTATCTGAGTGTGGCTAGATTGTTCTTAGCAAAGGGAAACGCCTGGCTTTGCTACCACCTGGCTTTGCTACCACCTGGCTTTGCTAATGATTGGGGCATTAACCAGATGAATCCACCTCACAGCTGTTGATATGAACCTATAGCAAGTAGAGTAAGTTTGGAATATTCTTTAGCTAATAGGCTTCCTCTTCAGGATGTGTAGGTTTTATGAGGAACGTCTTCATGGGCTACTTTATTTAGTAAAGTAGAGGTGGTATTAAATCTAAAGGTTAAGTTATAGTCTAGACATTTTCTTCAGAACTGAAAAGAAACCATTTGGGAGAAAAATGTTGTGTCATGACAGAATTAAATAAGGCCGACACAGCATGGGGGCACCAGTCACCCCAAAAGTTCCCTAGCACCATATCTGCTGTGGTTTCCACTAGTTTAGTAGTGGCAGCTACAGCCCTAAGTTGGGGGGGTTGGGGGGGGCGGGTATTCCCTAGTTACGTGATCAAGCTATGGGCTGTAACAATCTTTGTTGTCCACCATGCTGTTTCGTTAGTACATCAGAAGCATTCCCTTCAATTCAACTGTGACCTTCTGATCTTCTGGTGTAATTTTGAAAACTCTGATTCAGAGGCTTTTAAATATTTGTGTGCAGCATTTATAGAGCTCTAAATACAGGCATGTACATATGTAAATATATTTCTATATGATGATGAGGGAAATAGATCTATGTACATATATTTATAGCTTTAGTATTAAGGAAGCAGATGGACATTGGGCCTCTACTAAAGTACTCCCTCAACACAAGAACACTTTGTTCTAATAATCTGGCATTCTGAGATGCTCACCTTCCCGACATGATCGCTGAAGACAAAGTGGATGCATAAGCAAATTATGGTGAAGAAAGCTGATGGTTCCTGGCTACCAAAAGAGATAGCATCTGGGGTCTCAAAGGCTTGAAGATAAATAAGTGACCATCTAGCTGAGAAGCAACAAAGCCCACATGGGAGAAGCACACCAGCCTGTGTGATCACAAGGTTTCCATGGGACCAGGTATTAGGCATCAAAGATCCAGAACAAAAAATCATGTCAATGTGAATGGGGCGGGGAGTGTGAAGTGGAAACCCAAAGCCAATCTGTAGGCAATTGGACATCCCTTTACAGAAGGGTCACAGGGAGGAGACGGGCCAATCACAGGTACAGTATAGCACCTATTGACACATACAGCTCTCCTCCCCACCCCCACCCCCACTATCATGATGCTAACCCTACCTTACAAATCTGGCTAGATCAGAGAATGTACACGGGTACAGATAAGAGTTGGAAACACAGGGAATCCAGGACAGACAAACCCCTTGGGACCAATACTGACAGTAGCCATAGCAGGAAGGGAATGGGGAGGTGGGGGGAGAAAGGAGGAACCGATTGCAATGATCTACTATAAACCTCTCCCAGGGATATGGACAACAGGAAAGTGGGTAAAGGGAGACATCGGTCAGTGCAAGACATGAAAAAATAATCGTAATTTATAAATTATTGAGGGTTTATGTGGGAGGGAAGGTGGGAGAGGGAGGGGAAAATGAGGAACTAATACCAAGGGCTCAACTAGAAAGAAAATGTTTTGAAAATGATGATGGCAACAAATGTACAAATGTGCCTGACACAATGGATGGATGGATGGATTGTGATAAGAGTTGTAAGAACCCCCAATAAAATGATTTATTTTAAAAAAAGAAACAAAAAATATTTGCGTGTAGATAGAGCTATCTTCAACAGAAATTAGGAGGCCCAAATAGTTAACATAAAGTTGAATCAATTGTAATTTTCCTCTGGGTTCCTTATGCCCACCCAAATCCAGATGTTTTAATACAGGCGTACTGTCATCAAGGCAGGCTTGGTGGGAGGTTGAGCAAGCTAACCAATCATGAACGCATCGTACCCCTGGGCTTTGTGAAGCGTCAAGGCTGAACATCCACGTGGAGAATCTAAGAAAAATAAACGGGAGAGCCGGTGCATTCTTCAGGCAGTGCAGGTTAGGTACGTTGTTGATTTTCCCAGACAAATGCATGCAAATTTGTCTTTAGAATGCACAAGCTTATCGAAAAGGTGCTGTGAGATCTCCACCCATAAAATGCATTGCATCTGAAGGGACACGGAAAAGTAATGCATGAAGATTAGGAACTATCATGAATCTAGGAATAACAATAACATGGATTGTATATAAATCTAAAGTCCCTGTTATCTACCGTTTTAGCTGGAAGAACCAGAGTTTTGCCAGGGCTGGCGCATGGGCCAAGCTTTTAAAAGGGAAATCTTGTACGTTGGAGCTAGTCCTTCTTTTGCTTCTTATTTTGAGCGAATACTGGGCAGGTGGGGAAGAGGCTTATATTCACCTATTTGAATTTTCACTGGCTCAGCTAACAAACTTCAAACTACACCTGTGGTTGTCTGGCCCGTGAGTTTTCGGGAATGAGAGAAAAGATGTCAGAAGGGCGAGGACTAGGCTGAGTTGGATTTCTGGTGAAGCATGGTAAGTGATCGTGTACAGCAAATGGCCTCTTCCTGCGGAGTAGCAAATGAAGAAACTTAGCTTAGGGATATCAGCCAGACTCAATAGTACATCTCCCTCTTTATTAAACTGTAAATGCTCATTCTCATTAGGTGAAAGATCTCTTCCCAATAGATAGTTACAGGTATCAGAATGAAACAAACAAGCCAAAAAGGATGTAAGACTTCAGTAGGATCCAGAGACAGGGGAATAAGTTAGGAGTGAACGAACATCTGTGCCTGACTGGTGTCCCCACTCCTTTGGTACTGCAAGGCAGGGTCTTCTGTAAGCAGGGAGGGTAGAGAGCTGGCAGGGCCCGCTGTCAATTAAACATTGGCAAGGTTCTCTGTTAACAAAGTAGCTTCTCCTTGTAGATTAAGAGACACCAAAGGAAAGTCCCTGTTTCATCCCCAGAGCCACTTCATTCTGAATAAGAGAGTAGGATTTTTTTTTAAAGTGGGGAGGGTTTATGTCAGTCTGTGCTGTTTATTTTTTAACGTACATCATTGACTTTTCCAATGGCTAGTTTTTGTTTTTTTCCCAGTAGTTAAAAAAATCTGCTTTCGTGTCATTAGAAGTTTTCGCCTTTTCTTTAGGCTGGGGGATCACATTGTTGCATCTGTAGGGTCACTCATTTATTAGCCTTAGGCTTCCTTGTGGGTTCAAGAGCCTGGAAAGTTTTGTAAGGTAAGTGGTTTAGCTGAATAATGGAGCTGCCTCCCAGTCTCAGTGGTGTCCCTTTACTAAGCTGGCTGGTTTCAGACTGGATTAAAAACAGCACGGAAAGCTCTGGAGGCACTCAAACTCCCCGCCATCGAGTTGATTCCCACTCAGTGACCCAGGAGGACAGGGTAGAGCTGCCCCTACCGGCCTTTTTATGACAGTAGAAAATCTCATCTTTTCCCCAAGGAGCAGCTGGTGGTTTCAAACAGCTGACCTTTCCATTATCAGCCCAACGCCATCAGAGGTCCTCTGGAGGCACCAGATGCAGTCAGTCAGGCCCGAGTGTTCCTCAAACTTCTAGAGGAAGATAAGCAAGCAGCTGTCTAGCTGAGAAACAACAAAACCCACATGGAAGAAGCACACCAGCCTGTCCTGACCCGATCACTGAAGACAAAGCCGGGGCGTAAGCAAATGTGGTGAAGAAAGCTGATGGTGCCTGGCTATCAAAAGATATAGCGTCTGGAGTTATATAGGCTTGAAGATAAACAAGCGGCCATCTAACTGAAAAACAACAAAGCTCACAAGGAAGAAGCACAGCAGCCTGCGAGATCACGAGGCATTGAAGGGATCAGCTTTCAGGCATCAAAGACCAAAAAAATCTTATCATTGTGAATGAGGGGTAGTGTGGAGTGGGGCCCCAGAACTCATCTGTGGGCAACTGAACGTCCCCTTGCAGAAGGGCCGTGGGGAGGAGATGAGCCAGTCAGGGTGCAGTGTAGCAATGATGAAACATACAATTTTCCTCTAGTTCTTGAATGCTCTCCCCAACCCCAATATCATTATCCCAGTTCTGCCTTACAAATCTGGCTGGACCGAAGGATGTACACTGGTATAGGTGGGAACTGGAAACACAGGGAATCCAGAACAGATGAACCCTTCAGGACCAGTAGTGAGAGTGGCAATACCGGGACGGTGTAGGGAAGGTGAGGGAGGAAGGAGGAATGGATTACAAGGATCTACATATGACTTACTCCCTGAGGGATGGACAACGGATAAATGGGTGAAGGGAGACTTTGGACGGTGTAAGATATGACAAAATAATAATAATTTATAGATTATCAAGGGTTCATGGGGGGGTGGAGAGGGAGGGGAAAATGAGGAACTGATACCAAGGGCTCAAGTAGAAAGCAAATGTTTTGAGAATAAGGGAAACAAATGTACAAAAGTGCTTGACACAATGGATGGATGTATGGATTGTGGTAAGAGTTGTACAAGCCCCCAATAAAATGATTTTAAACAAACCCAGAAAACTTCTGGAGGAGCTGAGTCTAATAAGAATAAATATTTTCATCTATATTTTGTTTACAAGTGTGAAATTTAGTCCATCAGTGGAATTGAGACTTTTGGAATAGCCTCTAGAAACATCCCCTTAATATTCTGAGAGTCTTCCAACAGCTTGGAGTGGTTTTCAACAGTGGTTTTATTGTATATAAGCCTAAACGGTCCTTGGTGTCTTTCCATTTTGCCTATTCTAGCCACAAGGAGTTAATTTAGAGGCCATGTTCTACAGGGAAACAATTTTACTGTTTTGATGTCTTTTAGAGACCTCCCTAGGCCAATCAAAGTACGTATTCGACTGGGACTGTTCAATCCAGGTTCTTACTACACAGAAAAGAACTGCCAAGTGGCCACTAGTTTTCCAAACTGTCTTGAGTGAGGTTATGCCAGACAGGTACGAACATGCATGATATGGGAAAATAATGCTTACTTATGAAATGAGTTTGATCCCAGGAGGTGGTTCCAATTCTCCTTTAGAAACAACATTCCCCATTTTACACTGACAATTTCAACAAAACAAATGTTTACCTGCAAGAATCGAAACAAATCCACAATTGAAACTCCAAGTGGTGTCAACGTGAGGGAGTGGAGCTCAGATTCAAAGAGCTATTTATTTATTTATTTACTTACTTACTTTCTGTGATTTCCAATAATTTGATGGAGTGGGAGGCCCAAAGGGGCTTTGCCGATACTATGGCCCTGTATGAATGCTCCGGAGATGGCCAAAGATATGACACCTTTGCCACTACACTTCTGACATCAGAAATGTCAAGGAAGAAAATTTTATTCTCTACTGAGTGAAAGAACAGTAGTTTTTATTGAGGAGTGATACAACTTGAGTGGGGCCAACCTGAAAAACTCACCGCCATTGAGTTGATTCCAACTCTGATGACCCTGTAGGACAGGGCAGAACTGCTCCTGTGGGCTTCCTAGGCTGTAAATCTTCGGAGGAGTAGAAAGCCTCATCTTTTTGCCTGAGGAGTGGCGGTGGTTTCAAACTACCGACCTCACTGTTAGCAGCCCAGTGTGTAAGCCACCGCGTCAACCAGCACTACGTCAAGTACAAAGCCGAGAGGAGTCTGAGAAGACTGCAAAAAGTTTGGGGGGGAAAACCCATTTTCTCTCCATTTCCTTTTCCACGTGACTTGTTTGAAGCCTCCTCCTATGTCCATGGAGAGTGAAGGAAAGAGAAAGGGTTAATGGTTGAGTATAGATAAAATCTAGGTTCATCTGTAAGTCCTTTGAAATGTAAAATTCGGCCACCTGGCTAGGGGAGAGTGAGTTACCATCTACTTGGGTGTATCATGATTATACATGATTATGGGCATAAAGATATTTCTTTCAGAAATAAATTGTTTTACCTCTCGACACATACTTCCCATGAACAAATGGCTTACATCCCAATCTTTTATTCCTGGGAATGCACGTTGGCCTGCCATTCTTAGGGAGGACCTGGATCCCTTCAGTTTGACATTTTTTTCATTTATAAGCTTCAAAAAGTTCATGGAAACACTCCATGATCTTTTAAAATTTTATTAATTTTTTCCATGACTTTTTTTTTTAAATGAAAGAACATTGTGATTTTAAAAACCGTTTTATTGTGAGTTAGGGGAAGGTTTACAGAGCAGGTCATCAATTTGATATTCAACAACTCATACACATTTTCTTTCCAAGACCTGAGGCAAGATGGATCGACAGCGGCTGCCAGGAGGGGCTCCAACGTGCGCACCTTGGGGAGGGCGGCACGGCACCACACAGTGTTTCCTTCTGTTGCCTTTGGGTTGCTAGGACTCGGCGCTGACGACAGCACCTAACAACAATTGTAATCCCTTAATGCACCATCCCTTAACCCACGCCCTCCCTGTTTTTCCCATTTTCGTTCCTCCCTCTTTCTTAAACCTCTGAACTGTGTCCTTGGGGTAAATGCTGCCTCTTGATGTCAAGTGATTGAGGCGTCTGACGTGCCAGTGCGTTTAGTTCCAGACCTGACCGGTGACTGAGGGCTGTCGTCCCGGGGGTCGGATCTACCATTCCTTTAGCTTTTTGAGTCCATTTCCCGCAATGGTTTTGAAGCCGTCGTGCTTGATGTCTCGTTCTTTCTGATAACCCAGTCGAGAGGGACCAAGGCCTGAGTCGTGGGTTGGATTTCTGGGTGATGCAGGCAGAGCCAACGGGCAGTGTTCCTTTGGTTGACCAGCCACTTGCAAAGTGCTGCTCGTGGTCCTGATGGGCGCTGCGCAGGGGCGAGCAGGGGCAAACCTTTTCTGTGCAAACCGCTAAGGGAACAGACCGCGAGGGGCAGGTGCCACCCTCTTGGCGGGCCAGTGAAATTGGTGCGTTTTCCTTGCGATTTGAGTTTGAATGCCTTTCACGGGAAACGGATTCTGGATCATAAAAGAAGAAGAAAGCAGCACACGATTATTCATAAAATCCTAGTCTATAGTGGGTAGTCATTAGCTTCTCATTTTTATTATAACGATGTCAAGTAAGTCCCTAAGGCTATTAATAATTTAGAAATTCCATGTCTGATTGTGCAAGTATTATTGATATTCATCGAAAAGCGAGTAATCTGCATTTAAGCAAAGCTATCCCTTTATGGGAATGAAGAATGCTTTGGTTTGTAAGCAAAGAGTGGGGGTGGCTATGAGTTCAAGACCACCAGCTGCTCTGCGGGAGAAAGATGAGGCTTGCTTTCTACTCCTGTAAAGAGTGGCCGTCTGAGCAATCCACAGGGGCAGTTCGACCTGTCCCATAGGGTCACGAGGAATCAGAATTGCCTGGATGGCAGAAAGATGATGGATGGGTTCAGAGAGAGACTCCTGCCTTCTATGCAGGAGACCTGGTTTGAGTCCCTGGTACAATGAGCTTCTGGCCCGGCCCCTGCCTTTGTCAGTGGAGGCTTGTTTCAGCGGAGTGTTCTGATGAAGGACTAGGAAGAAAGACCTGGTAATCTACCTTAAAGAAAAGTAGCCGGGAAAGCCCCCGGGGATCACAATGGTCCACTTACTATAGGGTCGCCATGAGTTGAAATCAACTTAGCGACTGGGAAAGGGTACGTGGGCCCATTGCTTAAGCTGCCGTTGTGAGGTTGTACGGGCCCTGATTTGCTTTCGAGAGCTTCAGCCTGTTGCCTGGAGGTCCGTGTGATCCAGCAGCTCTGAATCCTTGGAAAACTCCTTTACAATCTGCTTCTTTTTGGAGTGGAGCCCTGAGTTGCAGGCCTGAACTCACATGGCTCTCGCAGTCAGCAGGGTTTTATATAGCTTTAGTAAATTCCACCCACTGGGAGAAGAGAGGAAGAGTTCCAGATTGTAAACTACCAACTGCCTGCTTCCCCTTCCTTCTGCAGGAAATCAGAACTTTCTTGGTTTTCCTAAGTGGAGATTTCTTTCATCGATCACACGGCGGACAAAGCCCCCCAAGTATGTTTTAAATATTAAAACGTCACAAAACAAACCATAAAAAACCCGCCCTAATTTGGAAAATGTAGTTGTTTGAAAAACAAAATCATCTCGGAAAGCTTTATAATCATCAGCTTTATAATCATCTCCAACTTACAAAGTTAGACTCAGCCCAGACGGTGGTGCACACCTCCGGGGGAGAGAAGGAACCCCGTAGGAAGGTGGATGTGAGATCCAAGCCAACGAATGACGCCATCGAGTTCGCGCTGACTCATAGCAACCCTGCAGGACAAAGCAGAACTGCCTTTGTCAGCTTTAGAGACCACAACTCTTCATGGGAGTAGAGAGCCCCATCTTTCTCCTGAGGATTGGCTGGTGGTTTCGAACTACTGACCTTGCAGTTAGCAGCCCAATAGGTAACCCCTATGCCACCAGGGCTCTTTCTAAGATTTGATGCAGTGGGTCCTAAAACAACCATTCCCTGCCACCAGCATGTGTTCGTACTTGAGAGTTGAGAGCAAATTCCTAGGTTTACAGAGGAAATGTTACCTCCTCAGGGACATCATTCCTTAACACTCCATCTAAAAGGATATTCCTTATGGTTCCCTATCTCTGCCTCGATTTATTTCCTCCACAGCGTATAGCATTTATCATAATCTGCCCTCATTATTTGTTTACTTGTTTGTCATCCATCTTCATCATAATCTTGGCAGCACATTATCTGTGTACGAAAATACTACTGAGATCTTTTAGCGTGCGTTGTTTTTCTTGCGTTGAGGATGCAATGTGCGTTTTTCACTTGCTCACACCTCAAGTAGCAAGAGTCACATTTCCACGCTCAATAGCAGCACGTGACTGGCGGCTGCCATGCTGGAAAGTGCAACTCCGATTGGTGACTGTGGGTAGAACTGAACCAGACAGGATCCGGTCCTGCGCCATCTTTACCCCCCCTGCCCGTTTGTTTGTCTGTTAGTCGTCTGCAGTGGCTGGTGTGTTGCTGTGATGAAGGGATGTCACTGGTATTTGAAACACCAGCAGCGTCGCCCAAAGTGAACAGGTTTCAGCAGAGCTTCCAGACTGACAGCAGACTGGAGCAGGCCGTCCCCTTCAGAGGAATTGGCCACCGAAAGAACACCTTATGAACAGGAGCGGAACACGGTCAGAAGTTGAACACCTCATCAAAAGAAGCAGAACATGGTCGGAGATTGTGCCAGAAGATGAGCCCTTCCGGCCAAAAGGCCCTCAACATACGATTGAGGAAGAGCTGCCTTCTCAAAGTCCAGGAGCATCTTTACGATCTCTGGGGTGACGGAAGCAATTGTTGTGACTCCATCTCCTTGAGGACTGTCCTTGTTTCTGATAACCTTTTACTTGACCGAAAGGAGCCTGGGTGGAGTAGTGGTTATGTTACTTTTGGTTCTGCTTTACCAAGCGTGATGTCGTTTCCCTCTTGATAACGCGTCCGAAGTACATGCGACCAAGTCTCTCCATCCCTGCTTCTAAGGGAGTCATCTGACTGAACTCCCTGCATCACAGATCGCTTGCTCCGCTGGCAGTCTGGTAGTCAGTGTTCTTCGTCAATACCGTAATTCAGATGCAGCAGGAATTCTCTGGTTTACCTTATTTACAGTCCAACTTGCACATGCCTATGAGGTGATTGGAAATAGCATGGCTATGTTAACTATCTCTTTAAAAAAATATTTTATTAGGGACTCATGCAACTCTTATCACAATCCATACATACATCAATTGTGTAAAGCACATCTGTACATTCATTGCCCTCATCATTTTAAAGCATTTGCTCTCCACTTAAACCCTTTGCATCAGGTCCTCCTTTTCCCCCCCTCTCTCCCCGCTCCCCCTCCCTCATGACCCCTTGATAATTTATGAAGAGAATCCTCTTCCATAAAATCAATGGGTAGCTGATTTTCAGGAGTTTTTTCCTCTTTGCCTATCTTAGTAAAGGTTAACTATCTTAGTAAAGGTATTCATTTGTTTTAAGTATGGGGTGTGGGGGGTCTTGCTAAAAGTGTGGGGAGAGGGGCAGCATTTGGCCTCCTCCAGCTTCACAAGGGGGAAGGAGAATCCAACTCCTCATCAGTCCAAAGCCAATTCCTACGAGACTGAAGAGTCAGGTCTGCTTCCACCCTTTCATCTCCTTTCCAATTCCGACACCTGCTGCCCTTCCCATAGCATTCTCTATGTCTCCGATGTGTTCAATTATTCGCCGCAGTGGCCTCAAAGCACCCCACAGACAATACTCACAACTGTGGGGCTTGTAAGGAAGTTAACTGGTTACAATTCAGGATCAGAAATGCTTCAGTACAGTTCTTCCGTCAGGGCAGCCTCTTCTCAGTCATGCACACAGGCAGCAGGCTTCTGTCTGTTCCTCCGTCTCTTGGCCACTCATCCCCTTGGCGTCTGCACTCTTTGGGCAATGTCACAGAGTTCTTTTAGCACCGCTGATAAATGCTCAAAGGGCATTCCCCTCCACCATCAGCCTCAGTTCAAAGGGCGTTGGCCCTAGCTTTGTAGGTCCACAAGACTAGGTTCCCCAATGGATTTCCTGGAAGCATCCCACTCTGACAGCAATTCTCCTGTCTGAAGACACTCGGCTTTTCTTGGCCCGTGGCCAGGGAAGCCTCCCACACTGTCTGGTGCTCTGGCGCTTGGTTCTGCTGCTGCCAAGCTTCCACCATTTCTCTGTTCCTTCTCTGGTGTCACCGCTTTCTTTCTGTGCCTGGTTTGAAGGAGGTTCAATGTGCAGGGATCCAAAGGATGAGTTAGTTCTATTCCTGGGCCTTCTGCCTTGTTGGTGGCGAGGTTTCCCCTTCCTGTTTCTGAAGTGACTCATTTTATACCTAGCACGATGGCAGTTAAAATCCTGTTAACAATTACTCAAGACTGAATCATGCTATTGATCAGCATCTTCTTCCACCTTATCTTACTGGAATGACAAAGACTGGGGCTAGAAGAGCCAGGTTAAGTAATTCCCTGTACTGCAAGCTTGGAGACATTCATAGAAGAAATCCACTGTCTTTGAACTCTCTTGGTCCATGACTTTTTTGAAGCCCCCCTCATAGAGGGCTGGGGATTTGTTTCGGCAGAACCGACATCTCTCTGCCTCGAGAGATCCATGGACAGCAAGTGCTGGCCTTGAATTGGGAGGACACTGAGAAGCGATGGTCCCTGTCCTCTGGAGATGGTTGTGGTTGCCCTGAATTCAGCAGCCTCCTGCAGCAGTGTGGTGAGACCCTCTGCTAGCGCTGGACAAGCGTGACCACAGTGTAGGTCAGAACACGATACTTATGGGGAAAGAGGAATCACAGCTTCCATAGCTGCCCTAAAGCCAACCACAGGACCCCAGATTGCATAGAACCACTCCTTTGGGTTTCTGAGACCGAAGAGCTGCTGGTGGCTTTGAACTGCTGCCCTCGTGGCTAGCAACTCACGTCACCCTCCGGACTTCTTTCCCAATTCTTCTTGCTGACAGCGAATCTGTGCTGACTCATAATGACTCCCTGTGGGTGTTCCAGACTCTCAGTGTTTACCGGGCTAGCAAGCCCAGTCTTTCTCCCACAAGAAGCTGGTGGCCCCTGTGAAGGGGAAGAACAGCCCCCCAGGGCTCTCTGGCTTTGGCGCTTCATAAATTTCTGTGATCTGTAGGTTTCCTGAGGGGTGTGTGTGTGTGGAGGGGGTGGGTGGGCAGGGGGAATGTGCTAGCCGATGGATTGCAGAACACACTTTCTGGGGAAGATAGCTAGGAAGATCTAGGGGAGACAAGTCCTCGGCTTCTCTGCCCTCTGGCGGATGTCCTTAAGACTTGGGCTTATTTCTAAAGGCTGGCTATTTAAACTGCCCTAATGTCGTGTCCATACCTCTCAGTCCACTCTGACTCCTCGTCAGACTCGTTCTCCGCATAGGGGCACCTTGCCACGTCTTTTCTCCCTGAGCTCTTGGGAGTGCCACTAGACTCCCCTCTTTTCTCCATCACCCATTCCCATTGGGTTGATTGGACAGAGGAGAGCTTCCCCTTATGGTGCCAGGGTTGCCATCTGTACAGAAGCAGGCAGCCCCCCTTTCTCCGGTGGAGCAGCTGAAAGGCTCGAACCGCCAGCCTACCAGTCTCAGCTGCTGAGCACTTAATCACTAAGCTACCAGGTTCCTTGACTAAGGTGACCAGATTGTCACATTGGGAAAGCGGGACACCATCGATAAAACTCATATCCTTGTGAAATAGTCACATGGCAGCCGAAAACCGTCTACCCTAGCTTGTCGTGCATTCTTTCCAAAAATCGGGAATTTTTAAAAATGCCGCAGGATGTGGGAAAATTTTTTTAAAATTGGGACTGTCCCGCCAAAAGCAGAACATCTGGTCACCTTGTCCGTGATGTTCTGTGTCTCGGATGGCAAGATCAGATTAGGTTCACTCAAAGCTCAGTCTCACTGCCATCGAGTTGATCTGAGGTGCCGTTGAGGTCACCCAGTACGACAGGGTAGAAGTGCCCCAGTGGATGTCTGAGACTGGTGGTTTCAAACTTCTAACCTTGAGGGTAGCAGCCCAGCAAGCAACCCACCACACCACCAGGGTTAAGCTGGACCAATTTCCCAGGCTAGCAGATCATTCGCTGGGTGGGCGCCCTTTAGAATATCAGGCACCACAGAGGACGCCGTTTCTTGCCCCCTGGCTTTACCCCGTGAGAGAAGGCAACTAGAATTGGCTGCCATTTCCTGCCTGCCTGCCTGACCGAGCCACATGCTACAGTGCCGTTTGTTGACTTAGAAACGTGATAGCTAGAACTCGCCCCGATTTTGACATCAAGTATCAAAAGAGGGAGTATCATTTCCCAGCATTCTGTGACAAAAGGGACCCGCTCTTAAAAATCCCTGTTTGGTCACTAAGGAGAATTGACTCATCTCTTTAAGCAAATGACCGACAGGTTCTTGATCAAAATTACCCAATAACCCTTCACCTCTCTCTCTTATTGATGCCACTTTTAAGTCTGGTGAGATACAACCTTCTGGAACCTCTTAATCCCAAGAAAACCCTCACCTTTGAATTCCTTCAGCATTATATCTGGTGATCTGCAGGGTGTTGTTTCTTTCCCAGACTGAATCACTTTAGAGTCATAGGATCAGCCAAACAGACGTAATTGGATGCCAACCTGTAATGACCTATAATCATGTCATTGAAGCACCCAGCCCGAGCAGCTAGTCTTCAAAGGCTGTTCCTCTTCCCATGTCATTTGTCTGAACACACACGGGTCAGGTCCAGGTGCTGAACACAGACACGTAAGAAACCAGTCAGGTTGTCTGAGCGCTATTGCGTGTGGTGTTTTCCATTTGAAGTAGGGGGTCTGTGTGTTTATCTAGGAGCAACTTGACTCCATCAAGGGGCGAGGAGGCGCATTATCTTGGATGCGGACACAACAAAGCTGTTCCAACCTTACTTGCTTATTTGTTTTCTTTAATTTTTTTTAATTTTCAGAAGCTCTCCAGTGTTTCCAAGTTTCCATCATTGCTTTGGTTATTTCTTCTTGAAATGGAAAAGATTCGTTGATCTTTGGACTCTTCAGCAAAGAAGGTTCCCACTTGGATAGACAGTGTAGCAGGACCTCTGACTGTGAGCACGGCACCCAGATGTCCTGAAGAAGACTGGGGGGATGGAAGAGAGCCTAGCCGGGTAGTAACCCTGCCTTGTTGTTGATAAGTGCCATTGAGTCAGTCCAACCCGCAGCGACCCTGTGCACAGCAGAAGGAACCGCTTTCCAGTCCCGCGCCCCCTCACAATGGCTGCTGTGTATGAGGCCATTGGTGCAGCCACAGTGTCTATCCAACTCTTGAGGGCTTTCTCTCGTTTCTCGACCCCTCTACTTTACCAAGCACTACAATCCTTGCCTTATGTCTGTGCATAAAATCGCCAGCAATCTGTGCCTCAGCAATGCAGCCCAGGCAATAGTTTGTTCAGAGCAGCGGTTCTGAACCTGTGGGTCGCAACCCCTTTGGGGGATCGAATGACGCGTTCACAGGGGTCACCCGATTCATAACAGTAGCAAAATGACAGTTACAAAGTAGCAACAAAAATAATGTTATGGTTGGGGGATCACCACAACATGAGGAACTGTCTGAAAGAGGTACACATTCGGAAGGATGAGAACCACAGGTTTAGAAGGTAGGTGATTAAGTAGTTGAGTCCTCCTTTAGACACCTGGGTGGATAGCCGTCACTTTTCCCCTGGAAAGGAAGGTTCAAGAGAACGAATATTTGTTGAGTGTCTTCTTGCTCTACTTGGCCCCCAATGAGTTGGACATAGATCATGGTGTGCTTTACAGGGGTGGGTCCCAGGAGCTTGCGGAGGGCCGAGGCCAGTCAGACTCCACAACTCGTGCTCTTTGCTAAGCTCCGCCTTCCCTGGGATCTTCAATCTGGAAGAAACTTGGGAGTTTAGCCTGTTCCATCATAATTTAAAAACCTGATTTCCTAGAGATTAAATAACTGGCCTAGGGTATTAAAGACAATAATTCAAGGAAGGGAGATCTTCCTGTTCTCACCAGAGAAGAGAATGAGCCATCATCATTCTTGCCTCCCATCAAGCCGTATTAAACGGAGCGCAGTCCTTCCCTGTAACTTTGACAGATGAATCATAGGCCTCCTTGGAAAGAACTGTGGTAAGTGCAGGCTTTAAAAAAGAGAACCACCTCTTCGATTTTGTGTGTGGGGTGGGGTGGGATGATGGGGGTGGGATTTTTCCTCTCCAGGGCAGTCAAACCTTTGGCTTGCAAAGACATCCACGGCAGGGACGTCATCTGAGGAGCCTCCGTGAGTCTCTTAAAATCACTGTTTGAACAGAGCGACGGGACCCACGTCTCCAGCTACAGTTATTCAACCCCTTCCTCTTCTTAGCATGCAGGCAAGCAAATGCGAAGGTATTTTGGAAGCGATCAAAAGACATCTATCCAAAGCGGCCTGCTTATCCTTCCAAGTGAGATAGCCGCTCCCGGGAAACTTACAGCTCTCCTTTCCTGGAATCGCCTCCAGGAGCAGCTGGCCACTTCGTGAGGACCGAAATATGTGTATTTTAACCTGATCAGATTATTGTTTCAGAGCATTGCGTTATGCGTCAGCGCCTAACATGGACTACTGGAAGGGGACTGGTTACATGTGGGGCTGCTAACTGCCAAGACAGAGGGTTGAGCCCACCAGCCGCTCCAAGGGAGACAGCCAAAGCTTCCTGCTCCCTTAAAGATTTACAGCCTCAGAGATCCAAAGGGGCGGTTTTACTCCGTCCTGTCAGGTAACTGTGAGTCAGCAACCACTTGATGGCAGTGAGTTTTGGGTGGACACTTAATTGAAAGAGTCCTGCTGGTGCCATTGAGGAAGGGGTGGCCTGCTCACCACAAGGCCTCTGGTTCAAACCCAGTGGTTCAAATCTACCAGCTGCTCCTGGGAGGAAAGACGAGGCTGCCTGCTCCCATGAAGACTTACAGCCTCAGAAACCCTCTGTAGGTTCAGTGTGAGTCAAAGTTTTGAGTTCGGCATTTACTTGGAGGATCCTTGGTGGCACAGTAGATTAAGCATTGGGCTGCAAATGGAACGGTTGGCAGTTCAAACCCATCGTCTCCACAGAAGAAAAGATGAGGCAGTCTCGCTTTTGTAAAGAGTTACAGTCTTGGAAGCCCTGTGGAGTAGTTCTACTCTGTCCTGTAAGGTCACTATGCGTTGGCATCTACTCGGTATAGCATCAGTTTGTGTGTCCCTGCTGCTAATAGGAAGGCTGATGCTTCAAATCCACCTGCTGTGTTCCAGAGGAAAGGCCGGGGGTCGAGAAGTCCCTTCCAACTCGTGATTCATGGCAACCTTGTCGGACAGAGGAGAGCTGCTCCCTGGCTTCCAGAGGCTGTAAGTGTTTATGGGAGGAGACAGCTCACCTTCCGCTCTCGGCACATAAGACAACAGACACTGAGAACCCTCAGGTCTCCTCTGAAACCAGTGGGGTTGTCGTGAATCACCACGGACTTGTTGGCAAGGGGGTTGTCCTCTTGGGCAAGCATAGATGAATATAACTTTATTATTCCAACTCACACATCATTGCCTGAAAGAAACCACATAGAAATGGGAGCTAATGAACCCTAACTAACTCACATTCTTCAACCCCCCCGCCCCCCCGGAAACCTGAGTTCTCCAGGAGGGAGTCGACAACAAGATGAGCCCACCTCCAGATTTCAGGCGATGCCAGAGCCTCAAAGATGCCGCCTGCCCTTTTGCAGCCACAGCTGAACTGTGTGTGACAGCGTTAATTCAGGAGTCCTATGAGATCACGACGGAACCAAAAGAGTGCACTTGTGTTCAGGACGCTGCCTACGGCAGGACAAAGAACCGGTGCATTTTAGCAATGTCTCACACAAGCAGGCTTGGCACCGACAAGTGCTCAGACAGACCATCTGATTAACGATAACGTCTTACTCCTTTGCCGAGTGGGAACAGACATTAATTGGTCTCTTTTTCTGAATAAGGAAGTACAGTTAAAGTGTCTGTTTTTTTTTAAGGGCTTTATAAATGTTTAACTCTAAGAGACAAAATAAATTAAGTCAGTATTGTGTCTTACGAATACATTAGCTTTTCTAACATCTCACTCTTCTGTGTTCTCTGAGTAAGACTTATGGAGACAGCTTTCAACCTACCAGCCAGAGGCCTGGGTTTCGTTCGATTTTATAGTACAGTGGTCCAGCCACTCTCAAAAATAGTCTTGTTATGTGCACGATTCAAGAAGTAGTAGGATTGAGGAAAATGTTGGTCTGAGAAGTTTCAGTCTATTCTAATAAGCATTTCCCAGAGTGCCTGGAGCAACCTACTGGTGCCCATTTCATCTCTCTACAGTAACTGAAATAAGCATCCTTGGGGACACTCTGGGCTAGGTGCTAGGCTGCTAATCACCAGGTCATCGGTTCAAACCCACCAGCCGCTCCTTGAATAAAAGATGAGGTTGCCTGCCCCCCTCCCCCACATCAAGATTGACAGTCTCGGAAAGCACATGGAGTGATTATACCTTACTCTAAAGGGTGCTCTAAGTTGGAATTGACTCAATGGCAGTGGGCTTGCTTGCTGTCAGTAGCTGAAATATTACACATCTGCAGTTACAACACTCTTGGTGAGCCAGTAATTAGCAATTAAACAAAAGAGCAGGACAACACTGGATGGATGTTTGGGAAAAGGAAACCTGTCGTCACCTGTTTGTGGACAGGGGATTCTGAAGACACAGGGGTTGTCACTAGAGAAGTTCATGGTTGAGCCCTGTGTACGTCTCCTGAAACGTATTAGGGCCCGTGACCTCTTCCTCCATAAGAAACATTTTGCTGCGTTTTCCCAGCTCTGAAATGCTGCTGCTGCTGCTGCTGCTAAGGAAGATGAGGACAACGCTGACATAGACCTCACATCTCACACGGGCTATTGGAGCGTCCATGAAAGTCACAAAGGAGAGCCCTGGTGGTGCACTGGTTAAGCGCTCGGCTGCTAACTCAGAGGTTGGCTGGCTGAAACCCGCTCACCTGGAGGCTCGACGAGAGAAAGACTTAGTGTTCTGCTTCTGCCAAGATGACAACCCAGAAACTCCTGGGGGCTAGTTCTGATCTGCTACGCCGGGCCCCTGGGAGTGGACCTCGACATGTCAGCACCCAACAACTACAGCAGCAAAAGTGACGCGGTGCGTCCGAGCGATGTTCCCCATATTTACAAAACACCGTGAAAAGAGGTGGTTCTTCTTCTTTTTCTTAATGAGCTTACATATATGAATATAGTGATTTCATTCCCACTTCCGCTTCAGGGCCGAGAGTCTGAGGCCTAGAATCACATTTTCGTCATCAGGATACAGATTGTCCGGAGCAAGCAGCAGGCCCCAAACCTGGACTGCTGAAGGCTGTGATGTGGCGTCATTCTTGGCTCTGTGGGATTTGTGGTGGGAACCCTGTGATGATCGCGCTCTGGGGATAGTATGTTGTTTGCTGCACATAAAGAGGCACCGTGTTCAAAATGAAAAACCGGCTCTTCAGAATTTAATAGTTCTCCTCTTCTGGATTGTGCTAGGTGAGAACGCGCCTGCGACGGGGTGTCAGTGTGCTTCTGGGCCATGCGGCCTAGGGCGCTGCAGTTCGGCTGCTTTCTTGCCATGATCTGGCTGAAAAGGGAGCTCGGTGGTAGTTGGTTTTTTTAAGTCAATGAAGCTATCACTTTTCCACATGGACAGCAATCCCTGTAAGCCTTTTCAACAAGAGTGCTTGCACCAGGTCAAGTGCCGTTGAAATGAGCCGTTACTTGTAGAGGTGCTTAGTCTTCTGCTTCAGGTGTTACAGGTCTCTTCTCTCTCTTCTTTTCCTTGTCAGTGGTGATTCTGTCTGTCCGCTCACATGTTATTATTTATCGCTACAAAGTCATAGAGACCTCTACTGTAGTACTGCCAACATACGAAGCTATTGTTTCTTGAAAAGATTCCATTTAGGTCCCTACGCTTCTGAAGGCAGTGTTTACATCTCTAAATATTCCTCCAAAGAATCCTGTGCTTTTTGTTTGTGTGGTTGTTAGGGTGCCGACAAGTGATTCTGACCCATAGCAACCCTGTGTCCAACAAAACAAAACACTGCCCGGTCCTGCGCCATCCTCATCATCTTTCAAAATGCCTGAGCCCATTGCTGCAGCCACGGCCAGCCCATCCACGGTCAGGGGTTTCCTCGGAAGTTTTATGGACATAACTCACAGTCGTACATCTCAATAGTTTGAGCAAACGCAGAAGGATCGTGTCGTCATCACCACCATCAATTTGTAGGCCACTTCTTTTTCCTTGTACTCGCTGTGGTTAGCTCCCTGTTTCCCAGCAAGCCCCCCATCTCACCTCCCATGCCCCTAGGAAACTATAAATCTCGTTGCCGTCTCTATAGACTTACCTAATCTGGATTTCATAAACATAAAAACATACAAAATTCTAAGAAGCAACTTACCAACAGTGGCAGAATAAGACAGAAAAACCACACTCATAAAGAGAGCAGAAAATATTAAAAACGTGAGCAAATAGACCTTGAGTCAAGATCAAATGATATCAAATGTGTTACATTTTGACCTGACTGCAGCTATAGTGATCTTCAGTGTCTCTGTCTGATCGCAAGGCCCTTCCCGTCGCTGGTCTCTACTCTGAGGGAATTTACCAGAGGCTTAAGCCTCTTCTAAGGTTCTCTCGAAGTAGATTTCGGGTTTTCGCGGTCACCCATAGCATCTGCAGGCCCAGGTCATTTTGTTAAAGGAGGCACTCAAGACTTTTTAAAGGGCATTCCGTACTGGCCCTTGGATCAAAAGTAGCCCAGTGCCTTGCCCACAGGGGCTCACCGCGATGCATCAGTTCCCCGTGTGCAGGCAGGTGCTGTGGGGTCAGTCTGACGCCCAGCAACCCCACGTCGGGTAGCGTGAAACACCGTCTGGTCTCGCGTTGTCCTCCCAGTTGTTGTGATGTTTGAGCCCATTGTTGTCCCCACTGTGTCCTTCCATCTGCGTCGAAGGTTTTCCTCTGTTTTGCTGCCCCTCCACGTCACCAAGCACGATGTCCTTTTCCAGGGACCGGTCTCTCCCGATAACCTGTCCGAAGTATTTGAGACGACGTCTCGGCGTCCTCACTTTGCAGCAGTGCTCTCTGACAGTTCTTCTTCCGGACAGTTCTGCTTGTTCTGTAGGTGGTCCACGCATTTCCGGGTTGCTTCTCCATGGGGCATTATCCTGGACCCCCTACCCTCTCTTCTGGGCACCTGGGCCTTCAAGGATGTGGTCCAAGTGGATTGAGGCTGGGGTCCCACCTGAGACTCTCTCCAAGCACCAGGTGGATCTAGAACCTGCCACCCCAAGGGATGGCAGGGTAGAGGATTTTCCCACCATTCAGTGTGTGTCTTGGGTGTGCCTCTACTGGGACTGATTCCCCACATTCGTTTAAAAATAACTTTCCCCTCCCCCCCGGTTTTGTTGGCCACGTCTTACAGTGTTTACACTCACTGCCCCCCTTCCAACAAGTCTCGCATACGCACGTACACACACGCAACAACAAACAATTCTCTCTACCTCTTCTTAGAATTTTCTCTCTGAGTCACAGTATCTTTGTGACAGGGTTATGTTCATGCGCAATTAATAGCAGCCCCATGTGGCAGTGTAGAACACTACCACACGGGTTTCTTGCTCTGGTGGCGCACACAGTGAAGCGCTAGGCCGCCAACCCCGGGGCGGGGCAGTTTGAACTCACCCCCCCTCCCTCCGTTGACGAAAAGCCTGGTGATCTGTTCTCCTGGAGATGATAGCCAGTAAATGGATGGGACAGCTCGACTCGGTCACGGGGTCGCAATGACGGGAAGTCCGTTCGCTGGCACCGCCCAACAGCAGCCTTTACAGGGCAGCGGCCCACGAGGCCTTTCTGCGGAGCCCTTGGGTGGTTTGAACTGCCAAGCTGTTCATCGGCAGCCCAGCACTTAGCTGTTTTCCACAATCAACCCAAACCCATTCTTACTCATAGAACTGTTCCCTGGGGCTTCCAAGGCTGCCGTCTGTGCAGAAATCGACTCCCGTGTCTTTCTTCCATGGGCTCGGTTCTGTTCTGGGGCTTAAATTCTGAGCACTCATTTGCAGAAGGCTCTGGCCGGCAGTGCACGTCCAGAATCCGTTTGCAGAGGCCCGCATTGAACTCCTTCTGACTTCAGTCTGGGGATGGGAACAGTCCTGCCCTCAGACAGGGTGTGTTAGAAGGCGCTTGACCTCTACCCGCCACCAGCCAGCCCAGGTGGGGCAGTCTCCCCTGGGGCCTTGCCTGGGTGTGTCCTTGATGGAGCTAGGGTGGCAGAGTCGCGGCTCCGGAGGCATCCGTCACTAGGAGCCCTGGGGGCCTGCCTGGGGCTGGGCACCAACAGGCCGACCGCTCCTTGGGAAAAAGACAGGGCTCTACTCCAGTTACCCGTTACCGTCTCGGAAACTCACAGGGTCAGTTCTACCCCGTCCAGGGTTTCCAGCTTAAGCTGGCGATGCAGCGTGGATGACTGCGCATTGAAGTTTGAAGACCTCCCGGAGCCTGTGCTGTGGGGTACTCGGGAATGAATCCTAGAAGACTCAAATATTCCTGCGCCTTGATTTCCTTTACCGTCAAATCCCTTCTGGGGCAGCCGTAAGGATTCCAGGATCCAGCCCATGGGATGGGTGATGGTCACTAGCTTTCCGTAGATAACCATGATCCTGCACCGAATCACATGGTCTTACGCATATGCTCTTAGGGCAGCGGTTCTCAACCTCTGGGTCGTGACCCCGTGGGGGGTTGAATCTCTTTCACAGGGGTCCCCTGATTCGTAACAGTAGGAAAATGACAGTGATGAATTAGCAGTGAAGATAATGTTATGGTTGGGGGTCACCTCCACATGAGAAACTGTGAAAGGGTTGCCGCATGAGGAAGGTTGGGAACCACTGCCTTAGTGGGTGGGGCAAGCAGTTGGGGGTGCTAAGAACCAGCTCGACCAATCGACTTTGTGGACTCTCTGCTTTCTAAATGGCCCCCTGGGAAATCCTGAGCTGTCCTTGGGGTCCAAGTTTGCCCAGTGGGAACGTTGTGCCTTAGTAACACATGTTTTCGGATTAGTTTATTTCCAGCCCTGCAGGGGCTATAAATTGCGACTTTAAGCTTTATTTTCCAACACCCTGATGTCTCTGTTGCTGTGGCCGTGCGTCTCTTGCTTGGGTGTGGAGATTGCCATTGAAAATAGATGGCAAGGGGACAGCTCACAGGTGGCTGTGCTCTGTGCAGTGGTCTGTGGAACTCTTTCATGAAGTACATCACAGGACGATGCCCTTAGCTGCATTTTAGCAGGCTCCTGGTGGTTGTTGTTTTTTTTTGACACGTACCCTCCCCCCCTTGTTTTAAATATAGACTCCCCCCCACTTTCAAGCAGGGCCGAGCCGATTTCCTGGAGGAACACAGGGAAGATTCCAGCTCGCTTTATTTCGCAGTGGATGCCCTTGCCTTGTTTTGTGTAATTGGAACCTGCCTCCCCCAAATAGCTCCCCTTTTCCTAAAGGGAATCTTTTTACAGCTGCCTCAGGCTAGTGCAGCGGAAGGGCTGTGCGCCAACGGGCTCGTTTCAGTTGATTAAAATACATACACACGTACCCGGGGGCTTCAGGAAAATTCGTGGAAGGAGTCCATGATCTTTTCATTGTCAATTTCCAATGACTTTTGGATGACCCCCCTGTGTGTGAGTGTGTGTGCACGCACATGTATGTTAGGTCCCTGTGGGGTCTAATCCATCGTGAACTTGGTAGTAGGTATTATTCCCGTGGAATTGTCACTGGGCTCTCCCCTACCGTCCATCAGGGAGGGTTTTCTGTTGAGACAAACGTAGTCTTAAGAAACGAAGTTGCGTGTTGCGCTGGTTCAACCTCCCACCCACTGTAAGAACTCTGGTCATCTCGCCTCGCACCTTCCACTCCAGCAATGGCGGGGCGCTTGGCATTCTGTGGTGTGATTAGCTCATCTGTGATGACCGCTTTGTTTGTTAGAAGATGCTTTCTTGTATTTAGTTGCTGTTGACTCCCGAGAACCTTCATGGATCATCTCCTTTCTCCCCCTTGGTGGGGGCCCATACACGAGCCATTTCCCAGCGCTGCGCTGGTCTTTCAGGTGTTCTCAGAGACCTTGGCTGGTGGCCCCTGGTCGTATTCTGATCTCATACCCACAGCTCAACGTGGGAAATGGCTCCCAGAGCCTCACCATTCTCCCCACTATCTTCTGACTGCCTTCAAAAGAAAACAAAACACTGGCCACGGTGTTCCAGGGAAGGGGGCCACGTGGAAGGAGCTGAGACTCGCAGGCTGTTCGGTCCCTGCTGCACCTCCTCAGCTCCGCCTGGTAACCGCAAGCCGTCACGGACCCCACGTAAGCCAATGGGCATGGCTGCATGTGGATCAAATTGAAGGCTGCACCTTTGGCTTTTATACATTTTCCATGACATGCATGTTCTTCTGCTTTGGATCTTTCCAACCATTTCCAAATGTAAGACCCACTCTAAATCGAGACGCCCGACCCGAGCAGATAGCTTTGGTTCTTTGATTGTCATTGGCTGACCTTGGCCCTGGCACGGATATTGGACACTGTTGTTGCTCGCTGCCACCACGTCGGTTTGCATGCTCAGCAACCCTGTGGGCAACATCGTAAAACACTGCCTCGCCCTGCGCCATCCTCACCGTCTTGCTATGGCCGAGCATTTGCTGCAATTATATGTCAGGAAGGGGCCCTTCCCACCCCACTCCCAGTCCTGGCTGATCCTCTACTTTATCAAGCATGATGTCCGTCTCTGGAGACTGGTCCCACCTGCTGGCGTGTTCGGAGTATGCGAGCCAGTCTTGCCGTCTTTTGCTTTTCTGGCTACACTTCCTTCCAAGACACATTTGTTCATTCTCCAGGTTTCAATATCGTTCAAAGGCATCCATTCTTAGTTGGTCTTCCTTAGTCACTGTCTAGCCTTCACCTGCGTACGAGGCAGTTAGAAAAGTCCCATGGCTTGGATTAGGAGTACCTTAGTCCCCCAGTGACAGCGTTGCTCTTTAACACGTTCAAGAGGTTATCGAAGGGCCACTGGTGCCGCCAACACCACTACAATTAGTTCAGCACCTGAAGCTCTGCCACTGTTTTGGCGTTAGCACAGTCATGTTAAGAAGCTGTGCCAAACTCCTGGCTGCTTCCCACGGGTGCTTGACCGCGACTCAGCTCGCCTGGCAAATCCAATTCTGTCTCTCTGATGGGCAGGAGAGCTCCCCCAACGCATCCACAAGCATAAGTAGATGGCGTGGCAGTGTCGCATGCTGAATGGCATTTGTTGATTTTCAACGTGACATTCTTGCTTTTGGAATGGCAGCAGCCATCCCTCCTACCTGAGTGGCAGGTGTGCTAAGCTTACCTTTCTGCTTTATTCAAACCACCAACCTTCTCTAGCATCCAGATCACAAAACGGAAGATACAGGCCACGCCCGCTCTCCTTGGCTGATGCGGAAAGCAGAAGGCATTCGGGTATCGAAACGAAAGCTTCTGGTACAAGAGTGGATTCTTCTCCCCCTCCCCATTAGTTTCCATCTTTTAATGAAGACTTTATTAGATATTTTGCGAAGCAGCTTAACTAAGATTGTAATTTAGCAGGCAGCGGAGAAAATGTAGAAAAAGGACAAAGCCAAGTTTTAAAATGCACGAGCATTTTATTAAGATGACGTACCTGCCTGTCTGGCAGCTTCTTTGGAAAAGGCTTTGCTTTCACTGGGGAAGGGACCACAAAGGGCCAACACTCGGGGACCATTCCTGAGTGTTAGCTGTCTCAGCTCATCCTCACTGTCAGTCTCCTGATTGCCATTCTGCAGAGGTGAGCCTTGCGGCTCAAAGGACTTGCCAGACAGCGCAGGACAAGAAGGGATGCACACCTGCTGGTGGTCTGTCAGCACCCAGGTCATTGGTATCAGAGTGGCTGTTGATTCTGACACCGCACCTGTCCTCGAGTTACTCACTGGAAGGATGCCCTTCTGGAGCTTAGATCCCAGGAGCTGGGACATAAAGTAAGGACACTGACTTCCTTCCTGGAAAGGGCGTGTTTCCGTTTAAAATGCTGGTCTTTGCCATCCTTTGATAAAACTGGAAACAGAGCTATAATTTTAGATCAAAGCTATTATGAATCTTAAGGGACTCCTTGATGGTTTTTAGGAAAGTTTCTATGTTTGTCTCAGCTCTAGTTTGCCTGAAAGCCCTGGGGATATTATGGTACGGGCATTTGGAAACAAGGATAATGGAGCCTAGATGAGAATGAGGAGGTGGAGGCTGTGGGAAGAGGAAGGCCCTTGATGAGATGGATTGGCTGGACTGACAGGGTGGCTGCAACGCTAGGCAACAAGATCAGAAACATGTGAAGATGGCACAGGAGCAGACAGTGTTCTGTTGTATAGGGTCGCTATGACTCGGAACCGGATTGATCGCCCCTAACGAGATGTGATGGGAATCATCAGAAACGATCCTTTAAGTCAGAGCGTGGAAAGTATCACGTCCAGTGGGAAAGGCAGTTCTGTAGACATACTTTCCGTACAGTTGGCTGGCCAGGCCCCAAGTCCTAAGTCCTGTGTCTTAGCTTACTCATGGTGTAAGAAAACGTAGTACAGGCATTGATTTTTCTCCCAGGGACAGAGAGTCCAAATTCAGGAAGATGGCGACATGAGAAGGTCCTTCTCGGCCCCCTTTAACTTCTCGTACCCAGACCAAACCCACTGCCTTCCAGGAGGTTCGGACTCCAGCGGGGGGGTGGGGGGGGGCCCTTGATAGGGTTTCCGAGGCTGTAAATCTTCTGGGAGGGGACAGCCTCTGCTTTCTCCTGTGGAGCTGCTGGTCCTCATACAGGTGGGTTCGAACCGCCGACCTTGCTCTTAGCAACCCAGTATTTACTCAACTGTGCTGCCAGGGCTCCTTTAATAGCTGCTGGCAATCCTGAGTGTTCTGGGCTTGTAGATTTACCTGCCTCTAGCTCCATAAGTGTCATGTTCCTCCCACCCCCACCCCAGTGTGTGTGTGTGTGTGTGTGTTTATAAGATGTTGTTGAGAAGGGCTTAGCCAGGATCCTCTCTGCTTTGGTGTCGCCTCCCTAATGTCACAAAAGGACCCACCCTGCTTTCCAAACAGGGTCGTCTTTACGGGGACCAAGGCTAGGACTTCAACCTCGCTTTCTGAGGGGACACGATTCAATTTAGATCCCTTGGAGCATCCCACGTACTTCCTTCTCTAAAAGAGAGATGACACACAGTTTTGCAATATAATTCGGAAGCCCCCGCAGTCAAACATCTTTAATATTTCAGTTGGTTTAATTGTACAGACTGGATTCTTTAAACGCACACCTGGTGCTGGGAGGGTTGTGTCAGGAAGAGGGTTTCTGGCTCTGGAGCTGGTGGCCGCGCAGAGCTTAGATGACAAGTTCTTGGGAACTTCACGGCTGTGCCTGCCTCTCTCCGGATGCCCCACAGAGCCTTTTATGTGCATTGTGCATGATGTTTGCTTTTTAGCCAGGGTTGACAGTTAAATTCAGAGTTAATGTTTGCGTTGATTGTGGGTTGGAGTAACAGGAAAAATGATCTTTCTCTTTTGAAATGTTTCCTGCTATTGGATAGTTATAAAGGAACGTGCCAGGAACCCATAGCCCAGCTTCATAAACAGAGTCGTACACGTTCGTAAGGCACTCTCTGTGTGCCTGGGGCACACTGCTGGGTGTGGTACAGGTAGTGCTCAGGTGCCACCCAGAAAATTGGTGGTTTGAACTCACCCAGCAGTGTCCTGAAAGAAAGGTCTAGTGATTTGTTTCTATAAAGATTACAGCCAAGAGAGCCCTCTGGAGTTCAATTCTACCCTGACAGACATGGGACAAGTCGAAATTGGCTGGAAGGCACAGGAGATGGTTGTTTGTTTTTTTCATGTCTAAGTGGTACAAATGGTTACTATGCTGAGCCGCTGACCAAAATATTGGTGGTTTCTGGTCCCCCTGAGATGCCTTGGACAAATGAAAACCCTTTGAATCACAACGCCCAAAGCCACAGCCATTGAGTTGATTCTGACTCACAGCGACCATCGATAGGGTTTCTGAGACGTGGCAGGTTTTTACAGGAGAAGACAGCCTCGATTTTCTCCTGAGGAGTGGCTGTTGGTTTCGAACTCGGACCTTGTGGATCGCAGTCCAGTGCATAAGCACCCTTTTATGACATATGAGCTGCAACTCTGTCCTCCCATTGTGTGTTGTCTCTTCACGTTCTTCATTGCGCCCTTTGAACGTTGTAATCTTGATGAGGTCCAGTGTAGCTTTCTTTCTCTCGGTTCTTTGGATTTTTGTTATAGCAGCTAAGTCACTACTGCCTGACCCAAGTCCCCAGAGACTTACACGTCTGTCTATGTTTATTCTAAGACTTACGTAGTTGTAGCTCTTACGTAGTTTTTGTATGTGGCGTGAGGTTTGGGACCAACTTCATTTTTTAGGATATGGATATTCAGTTGTTCCAGTAACATTTGTTCGAAGACTATTTTTCCCACATTGAGTTCTTTTCTACTGTCTTTTTCACTCGGCATTTTGATCCTGAGATTGATCCATCCATGTAACTGCAGTTCACTCATTTTTATAGCTGCCTTCTTAAGAATCTGCCACAATGTCTTTATCCAGTCTTACATCCATGCACACTGGATTTCGTTTCCAATGCTTTGCTATTTTGAGCACTGTTGCTATGAACATCCTTTCACAGCAACAGTGCTCATGGTTGCAAGCCGGTCTCATCTTTACTGCGAGAGTTACTCTCCGGGGGATATGCCTAGGCGTGCACAGTAAGCACATGCTTTCCAGTGTGACTGTAACATTATGCTCCTATAGGCCATGTTAATATGATGATTATTCAATTTTACACAATCGCTAGTACCGAAGATGAAGAAGTTAAAGATGTTTACCAACTTCTACAGTCTGAAATCGATCCATCATGCAATCAAGAGATGCATTGTTCATTACCGGTGACTGGCATGTGAGAATCTGGAACAAAGAAGACTAGGTAGTTGGAAACTAGGGTAGTTAGAAATGACAGTGGAGATCACATGATGGAATATGGCAAGACTAGGGACTTATTCCCTGCAAACCCTCTTTTCCAGTTACTTAAACTGTGATTCTATACATGGATGGTGCCAGATGGACTACACAGGACTCAAAACCACTGCGGCCGTGGAAAGCAATGATGGAGAAGCTGAATACCATCAGTCTAAACAAGGCCTGATGGCTGTAGAACAGACCGTCCATTGCACACATACAAGTTCAGGTTCAGCTGAAGAAAATGAAACAAGTCCAGGAGAGCAAAAGTGATGACCTTGAGGATACCCCACCTGAGTCTACAGACCGTCTCAAGGGTAAATTGATGCATTAAACACTAATCAGACGAGTTGTGGGAAGAAAAAGAGAAAGGAGACAAGGAAAGACCAACTTGGATGTCAGAACAGCTCAAGCAAATGGAAGAAATGCTGGAAATAAAAGAGCAGACAACGGATTTCAAAGGGTGGCTCAAGAAGACAGGGCACGATGGTGAAATGTGCAAAGACCAGGAGCTAGGAAACCACAAGAAAGAACGCGCTTGGCATTTCTCAAGCTGCAAGAACGAACGAAACGTGCTCAGCCTCAAGTTGCAATAATGAGGGATTCTATCGGCAAAATAGTGAATGCTGTAGGAAGCATCCGGAGAAGATGGAAGGCGAGTGGCTATTCAAGATGTCGCTGTTAGCCTCTGCCTGTCTGCAGCAAAGAAGAATGGGGAAGACCAAAATCTCCAGAAACAATTTGTTCAAAGGACTACAGGATCGCACGGTCCCACCCTCCAATAGCGTGGGACCAGGAGCTGTCGATGGGGCCCAGCCACTACTGCCAACCCCTTAGGATCCTCATCGAAGGTCTTGGACAGAGTGGGAGAAAATAAAGAGCAAAAGCTAAGAATTTAAAAAGCACTGCTAGACTCTCCCAGACCCTGGTCCTCAGACACCCTTCAAACCTGGGACCGAATTTACCACCCAGGATCAACTCTCAGTCAGACAAGAAACAGGCCTAAAAAGTGGACCAGTAGCATCTGTGAGGAACATGCTTCTCAGAACCGTCAATCTTATGAGACTGAAGGGGCAGCATTTGCCCCCAAACAAAGGTCAGAGGGCAGGAAGAAAGGACGAATGGAAATAGGGAACCCAGTGAAGAAGTAGAAAGAATGTTTTCCTACTGAGGGGCTTGCAACGAACTCACAAGACAAAATGTGTGCCGTTGTTGAATGGAGGAGAAAAGAAGATGGGAGGAGTCCGCAGAGTCCTGGGCCCCAAAAGAAGTTGCCGATGCTCAGCCATGTCAGGAAGTAACAGATAGTCAAGAGCCAATGGCACTGAAATAAAAAGGCCAAGCTGCATAGAAGGCAAGACTCCAAAAAGCAGGACTCCAGGAATTGACGGAATACCAGTTGAGATGGTTCATCAAACAGATGCCGTGCTGCAAGGGCTCACTCATCGATTCCAAGCAATTTGGAAGACAGCTACCTGGCAACCAATTGAAAGCGATCCAAATTTATGCTCATTTCAAAGGACGATGATCCGATAGAATGAGGAAATTAATGAGCATTATCACTAATGTCATCTACAAGTGAACTCTTGCTGAAGATCATTCCAAAACGATTGCAGCAACACGTTGACAGAGAGTTGCCAGAAACTCAGGCCAGGCACAAAGGACACCATTGTTGATGTCGGATGAGCCTGGGCTGAATACCTACAGCAGCCTTATCCTTAATCACAAACAACTGAAATCCAAACAAATGCCCAATAACCGCTGAGAAGATCATTGTAGTACATGCAGCCCTGGAGGGTGGAATCTTACTCAGCGAGAAACATGAACGCAGTGCTGATGCACATACAAATATGAGTGGATTTCAAAGCAGCATGCTACGCGAAAGAAGCCGGACCCCAAAGGCACAATTTCTATGACATTCGGAAAAGGCAGAGTGACAGGAACCTGCATCAGGAAAGGCTGGAAATGACAGGGGAGACTAACTATAGGTGTGAGGAACTTGGTGGAGTGAAGGAAATGTTCTCAATATGTAAACATATGCCCAGCTATCCATGTGAGGGAAAAAAAAAGATTTTTGTGGTATTGTTTATTTATAACTCAGTACACCTAATTTTAAAAATCCTTGAATGATATCCTTATTCCTTCAGGCTATGTCCAAACTTTTAAAAAAAAGAAGTATTTGTTTTAATTGGCAAACTTCTTCCTGTGAATTGGGTAAAGGCGTATTGAGCAGAGCATCACTTTTACGTTCCACAGTGCACACGCATGTTCCGACGCCTCCAATCTAAACCCCGTTCACTGGACCATCACTTATCCCACTTCCGCCCCACGCTTCCTGTGTCCATGCCTTTCTCTCCCAACCCTCAGAGTTCTAGCGCTGGGTAAATGCTGCCTTCTGATCCCCAAGTGGTTGCTTATTCTGACACGGAGGTGAGCAAAAGTGCCTCGGGGCCAGGGTCTGGGGGTCCTACATCTCTCTCAGACGCACCAGCCTGGTCACTTTTTTATGATGTTGAGTTCTCCTCCCACGCTATCCAGGATCTTCTCATGTGATCCTTCTCAGAGCAGTTGGTGGTGGTAGCTCCGGCGCTGCCGGTTTTTGTAAATAAAGTTTTATTGGAACACAGCCACCCTCGTTTGGTCTCAATTATGGGGTATGACTGCTGTTGCCATACAATGACATCATTGTGTGTAGTTGTGACAGAGGTTGTAAGCCTGGCAAAGCCTAAAATATTTATGACCTGGTTGTTTAAGAAAATGTTTGCCAAGTCCTGGCCTAGGGAATAAGCGAATAAATACAAGCAGACACTAATAGTGACAAATGGCAATGCACGCTACACCAACAGCGAATACACACTGCTTCCCATGCATTAGTCTGCAGCAGGACTGACAATCCTCGTGGTGCAAGCACATCCGCGTCTTCCACCCTTTGTGTCCTCGCACCTTCTCTCCGTCTAGCATGCTCTTGTCCAGATTCCCCCTGCCCCCCAGGTCCCAGCCGAAATGCCCCATTCTCCGCAGAGCATTGCCATCTTCCCAGTCGCAGTGAATGTGCTCAGCACACCGACCTCACTGTGTGTCATCCCCGTTTAGCTGTTTCCTCCTAACAAGACCCCCGTCTCATTCTTCTGTGACTCTCTTAGGTCAGCGCCACCTCTGCTTTTGCAGTACCGGTCTCATTCCCTTTGTGTGACATTTGAAGTTTGTCACCCGGCTCCCGGGGACAATCGCCTCTCCATCTCATCCTTGCTCCTCTCCTACAGCCTGCGTGCCAACCAAATCAAACTAATCACAGTGCCCCAAATGGACCGTGTAGTTAACTTTTATTTCTCTTCTTTTTATTGCCTCGGCTCTCCCAGAAATCAGAGCTAATGAAATGTCGGCTCTTTCAATTACACGGACACGGTTGTGTAATGGCTGCATGATGTCCTTTAATAAATGAAACCCAACATGTGACAGCTTCTCAAACCCGGAAACTCCTTCTAACTTTATTTTGTCGGAAGCTGTCTCGCATTTTCTGAAGCTCGGGCTATACCCCGCTTTCTTTGGGATGATTTGCAAGGATCTGTGGTCAACGGCGATAAAGTCCTGGCTTAGCCGTGATAAATACGCAACAGCTGCATCTTTCAGAAGGAAAACATTGGCTTTGAAAACTCATGCTTGCTGGAAAAACAGACCTATTTGTTCTGTTTATTATCCACGTAAAACTGTACTTCCATTCTTCATTCTTTTCTTCTAGCATGTTGAATAATAATCGCAAAATCCCAGGCCTGGCAAGATCATGGTGATGTATGGATCAATATGGAGAATCGTGGTGGAGGGTGGCTACCAGTTGCAGGTTTATGAGCCTAGATATTGGCTGTGAAAGATTTAGACTTTCCAAATAAGGTTTCATCTTGTTTTGCACGTAAATCCGCATCCCTTTGGACGGTTTGTGTGTATGACTGTTTTTACTTACAATGGAGTCTTGCATAATTTCACGCCCTGTGAAATTATATGAAGCCTCTAGGTTGTTTTTTTTCACCCCAAGTTATGGAAAAGAGCCCTGGTGACAGTTAGTTGCAAGGTTAGCAGTTTGAAACCACCAGCTACCCCGCTCCAAAACCAGTACAAACTCAGTGCCTCAAGTCAATGCTAGCTCACAGTGACTGTCCTGTGGCTTTCCGAGACTGTAACTGTTTGTGGGAGTAGAAAGTCCAGTCTTTCTCCTGAGGAGTTGCTGGTGGTTTCGAACTGCCTACCTTACGGATTGCAGTCCAATGCCTAACCACTACACTACAGGAGAAAGAAAGAGAGGCATTCTGAAACCCCAGTTGAGACTTACAGCTTTGGAAGGAAGCCTGTGGAGCAGTTCTGCTTTGCCCTATAGGGTGGCTGTGAGTTGCAGTGGGCTTGGCTTTAGTTAAAGACGCACAACCTAAGAAAAACAGGAGCTACCAGGAGCTGGAGTAGATTTCTGCACAGACTCCTTGGTCCAACCTCGTGTCAGGGATACTGACCTATCTGGGGAAGGCCCTGCTGTATTTGAGAAATTCCACTCTTGCCTCTTTCACATGACTTGGCATCTGCACCGCCCCTCAGAAAACATTCAGGATGGAAAATAGGGAGGGTGTGGGAGCGGGGAGGGAATGCCAGAACTGATTGGGATTACACAACTCTTTTTAAACGCTATTAAACTTTGGGGATGGGGAGAAAATGTTCAAAATTTGATTGTGGTAATGATTGTACAGTTCTTCTTGATGTGAGTGGACTGTTGAATTGTATGATATGTGGATTATGTGCCAATAAACCTATAGTGCTTTATACAATTGATGTATGTATATGTATGGACTGTGATAAGAGCTGTATGAGCCCCTAATAAATTGTTTTTAAAAAAAAAGAAGTTATACCTACTCAGGGACTCCTTGCACTCCCTTTTATAGGTCCTTGCTGCCTCTTTCCATTCCCCACCTCACAACAGTTAGCTTTCTAAATCTTCTAGAAGTTTAGACAAATGAAATAAAATAATTAGCATTAAAAAAAAACCTATAGTAAAATGAACAACAATTGCAGTCTTGGAAACCCAGGGGGGACAGTTCTACTCTGACAGGGTTTCTGTGAGTCGGAATCGACTTGATGGTCTTGAGTTTTTGGTGTTGGGGGCTGCTCCACAGGGGAAAGATAGGCTGTCTGCTCCTGTAAAGGTTTACAACCTCCTTTTCCACCGAGGTCATACGCTGGTTTGTTTTGTCATTGTTTTTGTTTGTGTGTCTGTTTGTTTCCTGTGTGTGTGTCATATGATTTTCTGTGTATGAAATCCAGGATCGATAACATCTATAGAGACAGTAACTGGATTAATAATTACCTAGGAGCGTGGCAGGGGAGGTTGGGGTGAAATGGGGAGATAATAAGTACGAGGTAGAAAATGTTCTGAAATTGTGCTAATGATTACACAACCCTTCTTAATGGGGCTGCATGATTAAATTGTGTGATGTGTGACATAGATGCCAGTAAAACGATTAAAAACAACAACAAAAAGAGGAAGCATTCATATCAACCACCTATGCCTTAAGCCCTTATCACCAGATCCCTCCCTACTCTTGAGCCCAACTGGGCATGAGCAAAGAAGCCGAGGGGGCACTTCATTCTTTCGGTGCCAGCTTTCCAGAGTCTTCTAATGCCCACTGCCCGACAAACCTATAGTGTTTAAAGGCCTAGATCAAGTCTCCCGACTTTTCTCGAAGATTCTAGATCTCTGCTGTGAATCCTGTGGTACTTGCACACTTACAAAGTTTCTTCTCCATCACGTGGCTTGCTGGTGGCCCACCCTTGTGGTCAGTGCCAACAAAGGGGGGGGGGATCCTTTGGCTTCCCTCCACTGTGCGGACTCTCCCTGCGGACATCAAATGGAGTGAGGCAGCCTGCGGGGTGTCTTCTCCTTGACTAGTGCGTGTCATCAATCTCTGACAGATGACTCGCATCGTAAGGCTTCCAGGCACATGCCCTTATGATCCCTAGATGATCAGAAAGCAGATTAAAGTCTGCTCATTGCTGTGCAGACTATATTAAGCCACCGATGCTTATTTTTACTAAAGACTCAGTTTCTGACTTGCTTCACTGGCTGCCGGATGGCAGTGCTTCTCTGCGGGTGCCGGGTGAAGTCAATTTTACATCAAAACAGACTATTTTAACTTGGCTTCGTAAGAAGTGACCTACAAAACCCAATGCAGAAGAATGGAATTCCAGTGTTTTGTGCACGAAGCTCCCAGTACAAGAGAATCGCATTAGTCATTTTTGGGGGGTAGAGAGGCAGATTTCTGCATGTCCCCTGAAACCAGGGTGCTAGAGGGGAAGGGAAGAAAAAAGAAAGAAACCCAGGGTGAAGCTCAATTTAGGGACTTCTGCTTCCTAAAATCATGGATGCGAGTGACCCGTTGGGCTGTGTTCAGAGGTCTCTCATCCTGCAGGATCTTCATGCTGCTTGGGTTCTGCTTGGCATCACAAGCCACTAGGACCTCAGGTGCAAGCTTGGCAGGTACCGGCTGAGGACAGCAACCTCTTTGCCCAGATTGACAATTCATGTGGGCATACAGAGATGAACCACTTCAATTAGAACTACGTGCGTTTTTCATTTCCATTATGTTTCCTAAGTCTTAAAATATTTCACCATTGGAGACACATTAAGGGTCTTGGCAGGCATTCGTGCTTGTTGTCCATTCTTTTTTCTGATCAGCACACATATCTTCTACATAGGTACTCGGTATGTAGTGGAAAGAAACTTAGAAATGCCTAATGTGGGTGCCTAATTGGGAAATGAAGCTCCTAAGACCTCAGCAGCCACGAGTAACGTATTACCCATGTTAGTAGCTACAACACACTGCTCCCAGGTCTTCTGGGGACTCTGTAGGGTCCCTCTGTGCATAGAGTGGGAGGCAGGCATTTCGGGAGGCCTCAGCATACCCCTCCCTGGCGTCCTCCCTTCCAGGGAGTCTGAGAGAAGCCATTCATCCCACCTGTCAGAATGTGGCAGGCAGAGTGAGAACTGGACCGCTCCCCACCCACCGCCCCGCCTGGTTGGATGAACTCACACCGCAACATCAAACCAGCTGCTGTCAAGTGGAGCTCGCTCACGGTGACCTCACACGTGCCAGAGTAGACCTGTGTCTTGTAGAGCTGTCAGCGGATGGCTTTGGGGGAAATAGACCGCAGGGCCTTCCCCTCTTCTCCCTCCCCCGCTTTTCCAGGACACCAACCAACAGCCAACCGTTTGGTTAGTAGCTGGAGCCATTACCCGTTTACCCCATGCAGCAGGGCTCCTCACTCCTCCAGGCCTCAGAGAGGACAAAGGGCGTCGCCCTGGGTACCACAAAGACGCTTGGTGCCGCCTCAGCTAGGGCGTAGAAATCACTTTCTCTAAAGCCCCACCCTTGTGCGCTTGCAGGGAAGTTGCTGTACCATTCCTGTGCCTAAGTTTCCCTACCTCCTTTCACCCAATGAGTATCTCCCATGTGGGAACGAGCCAGAGAAACCCTTTCTTGCTGGGTCTAGTAAGACCTGACCAAGGCAATTAGAGGCTTGCCAGAATTAGAAGCAAATTCCACATGTAGGTGTGACCCATCCTGAGGCCAACAGGAAGTGACCTTAAGTTGAAGTTAAGATCAGCAAAGTGAGGAATGAGCCAAGAATTGGCAAACTGAGTGTGTAGCCAGGCAGGTAGCATGACTCCGTTGTGACTGTGACCAAGAAAGCTTGTCTGAGTCACCTAAAAGAGGCTGTGCTTCAGAGGATTAAAAGGAGGGGCTGAGAGAAAGTAAGAGAGGTGGTCTCCTGGCTTGTCCCAGGAAGAGCCATTGACATTGCCTAACTCCCTTTGGAAGGAGCTATGGTGGTGTGGTGGGTTATGTGTTGAGCTGCTAACCGCAGGGTCAGCAGTTCAAACTCACCAGCTGCTCCTTGGAAGAAAGAAGAGAGACTGTCTGTCCTCAGAAAGAGTTACAGTCTCGGAAACTCTGGGGAGCCAGCTCTACCCTGTCCTACAGGGGACGCTACGAGTTGGAATTGACTCGATAGCCATCAGTTTGGTTTGGGTTTAGCTACTGCTGGAAGCAGCCAAGGTAGTATATAGTGTGTTACACATTGGGCTGCCAACCACAAAGTTAGCAGTTCAAACCCACCAGCTGCTCCTTGGGGAAAAGATGAGACTGTCTGCTCCCAGAAAGATGTGCAGTTTCAGAAACACTAGGGAGCAGTTCTATGCTGTCTTATAGGGTCACTGGAGTCCAGACTAGACTTGATAGCAGTGGGTTTGGCTTGGTTTGGGCAACTACTGTTGGGTCAGAAAACCCCTCAAGAACTCATTGCCATCTGATCAATTCCAACTTAAAACAAAGCGGTTTTGGGAAAGGGACAGACTGAGTTCAAATCCCAGTGCTGCCATTTATTAGGGGTTTGGCTTTGGAAACATCCCTTCCATTTTCTGGGCCTCAATTTTCACATCTTTAAAATGGGCTTAAAAACTACCACCAACAGAAAAACCTACCTACGAGGTGGTAGCGTGTAGGCCGCATCCGCCAGGGCCTCTCCTTCACTTTGCGTGATCTGCACTTAGGAAACAATAGCCCTGCTACAAAGGCTAGAGCTGAGATTTAAATCCTGCTCCGCCTTGAGTCACCTCCCAAGACTTAAGCATGTCCATTCCTGCCCCACACCTTTCTTTCTTTTTAAAAATCATTTTATTAGGGATACATAGACTCTTATCGTAATCCATACATACATCAATTGTGTAAAGCAAATTTGTACATTCATTGCCCTCATCATTCTCAAAACATTTGCTCTCCACTTAAGCCCCTGGCATCAGCTCCTCATTTCGCCCCCCTACCTCCGTGCTCCCCGCTTCCTCATGAATCCTTGGTAATTTATAAATTATTATTTTGTCATATCTTACACCTTTCTTAAAGACCAGAAGGAGTCGGAGCTGGGTTTTAATTGTATTGCCGCACTGTTTTGATATGTTGAACAAAGTCCATTGATTCTCTGTGGAGGAGTGTTTGCTGGAGAGTGGTGTGTGAGTCAGCTTGCTCAGAAGCTTTTTTTTTTTTTTTTGGTGGCAGATTGATTTGAAAAGCTCCCAACAAAACAGAGGATTTTATTTAATAGAAATATTGTCAGGGTAGCATTGAGACTTGTTGGGGTTGGCTTTCAAAACATTCAATACAAGTTGAACCAAGGTCTTTGCCTGGCAGCCGCAAGCATCCCGAAGTGTTGGGGGGTGGTACGCTCATTGCCTCCCAGGGCCTCACCTGTGGGAGGGGGTTGTCGCCTGGAGCGCCCCTCCTGACCCACCACACAGGAGGCGCCGCTGGTGGCCCTGTTGTTTTCTTTTTCAAAGGGAAGGACTTAGACGTGGAAGACAGGGTTGGTTGAAATCTGGTTGCTGCCATGTTCAGGCTCTGTAGTTGCGGTGTGTGTGTGTGTGTGTGTGTGTGTGTCTACGTGGATCTCTAGCCTGCAGTTCTGGGGCCAAAGGCCAATAGAAGAAAGTTCTACATAATGGAGAGTTTCTCAAGGTTTTTCAAAAGCAGACCCCTGATTTCCACCCGGCAGCCCTGAAGGGAGGAAGTATGTGACCCAGCGTGCCCAGGAGGCGACACGATGCTTAGACACCTGGCCTTTAGGTCAGCAGTTGGGACCCACCAGCTGTCCCAAGGAGAGAGCTGGCAGTCTGTCTCTATAAAGGGTTGCCAGCCTTGGAGACCCCATGGGGCAGCTCTGCTCTGGGCTCCAGAGGCAGAACTATAGCCACAAGCCCCCCTGGACCAGAGCAGTTTCCTCCCTCTCTTGTCTTCTTGGAAGCAGGCTCCTCAAGCCCTCCTCTGGGCTCTGTTTCACAGAAGAGGTGATGAATAGTGGGCTCCTTGCAGTTCTGAAAGCCACACTTCCGGGAAATTGGTTTCACACCAATCCCAAACCCACTGGTGACCCTGGTAGCGTTTACAGTGACTCCTGTGCCCCCACATGACATTGGCAGAGCAAGAAAACGCACCAGTTTCTTGTCAGAAGACGAGGCACTCAGAAATGGTCACAGCGTATTCAAGGTCCACCACCAGCCAGGCACGTCCTACCAACTTCCACCTTGGCCTGAGGTCCCCAAGGCAGCAGAACTTTGTTTTAAAGGGCAGGATGCTAACCGCCTCCAATTCTGCGGGCTGTCTACGGGTCCTGTCTACCTTTGTGCCAGCCTTCTGCTGTGGTAGCCCAAGCACAACCATGGACAGTGCGGTAGAAGAATGGAGCGGGACTGTATTCCCTTTACCAGAGTCGGAGGCTGCAACCAACCATCATACATTGCTGGTGTCCTTTTGAGTACGGAAGCCCGACTTTGGAGTGAGAACCTCGTCGGGATGTAAAGACTGAGAGAGAAAGCAGTTCCATGTCTATCTACGACAGTGCTTTCTTACAATGTATTTTAACTTTGGGTTATTGGTACCACATGTGTTCCTGGAAAATTGGATTCTTCATAAATACTTGACAAGGGCATCCATGTAAGAAACACCAGGAAGATATTTGAATTCTTACTGCTATCAGAAGACAGTGGTTCTCAATCTGTGAGTTGCCCAAGACCACTGGAAAATACATATTTCCCATGGTCTTAGAAACTGAGACACCGCTCCTCTATCTGTCTCCAGGCGGGTCCGCCCACATGCAGATACACCCACATACGAGTACCTGGCCTGAAGACTTCAAGACAATATTTCATTTATTTGTCATTAGAAATAAATATTTCACAATACATAATTACATATTATTTTGTGATGAATCACTGTGCTTTAATTATCAATTTGTGACAATGAAAATACATCCTGCCTATCAGATATTTACATGACGATTCATAACAGTTGCAAAATTACAGTCATGAAGTTTCAAGGAAAATAATTTTGTGGTTGGGGGGTCATCACCACATGAGGAACTGTATGAAAGGCTGGCAGCATTAGAACAAAGTGGGATCACCCCGTGGGTCTCTGAGGCTGTCACTCTTTACAGGAACAGAACGCCTCATCTTTCTCCTGAGGAGCAACTGTTGGTTTCGAACTGCTGACCTTGCCCTTAGCAGCTCAACTTGCCAGTAACTCACTGTGCCGGTGAGTTCTGAGCTGCTGTATTTAGTTGCCCCTCCCACCTGTAGCAAATCTGGATAATTCCTTAACACTGTGGCAGTGTATCATAAGTTTGGCAGTTCAAACCCACCATCTACTCCGGGTCTCGCTCTTCATCCTGAGGGGTATGTGGCATTTGCCCACGTGAAGTGAAGTTCTGGTTGTCTGAGTCCCTATGAATGAATGTGCAGGGCTTTCTGATGTTGGGAGGTCCTGGCAACTCGATCCCTTTCCCATCATTTGCACTTTCTCGCTATTCAACACCTCCTCTGGCCCCTCCCCAGAGGGGGTGAGCTGGATTTGCCATACTTTCTAAGTCTTCCTGCATCACCCATGAACATTAGTTGCACCCCGAGAGGCTGTCAGCTGATTATTCTCACCAGGGCCTGTTAACACAAATGCCATCTCTCCTGAGGCTAAAAATAAACCCTATTTAACACTTGGAAGGAACATTCCAGGCAAATGTAGACTCCGATTTGATTAAATCTTTGTTGAACATGTTAATGGTGGGACTCAAAGGCTCACCTTTAGAAGTTTGCATTTTTAGTTCCGTGCCTGTGTGTGGGCAGGTGGGTGGAAATCAATGCCACCCATCAATGGATGGGATCAGAGGCATGGGTAGACAGCTGCATGTCTGAAATGACACTAGTTGAGTTCTTACCAGGAAGACACTGATGGTACTTGCGCTTCCCGATGGCGGCCCATTGTCCATGAGGATCTGTTTTCAAAAAAATTAAATCTTGCTGTTACTTTAGAGGACCTAGAACTATTTATGGGGCAGTGGCGTCACAGTGGTAGGATTTTTGCCTTCTGTGCAAGAGGCTTAGGTCAGGGCACCTCCTAGGCACCCATTGCCCATTTGTCACTGGAGGTCTGTGCCCTGCTGGGATGTGAACCAGCCTTCAGCAGAGCTTCCAAACCAAGGTGGACTGGGTAGAATGGTGTGGGAATCTACTTCTAGAGATCAGCCACTGGAAGTCCTGTAGTTTACAGCTGATCAGGGGATGTCACAAGACCAGGTAGTGGGAGGCAAGAACACTCTTGATCATGGTCTGCCCTTGATGGGCTTATAGATGTTATTAAAATTTCTCCTTTACAGTCTTTCTGTGATTTACAAATGTCCAGTAAGGAACAACAGCGAGTCCCAATGGCATAGTGGTTAGGAGTGGAACTGCCATCTGCAAGGTCACCAGTTGGAAACCATCTGCCACTCCTTGGGGGGATGACAGGGTTTTCTACTCTCTTAGACAGTTATAGTCTTGTAACTCGCAGGGGAGTTCTACCCTGTCCTACAGGGTCACTATGAGTTGGCATCAATTTGATGGCAGTTGAGTTTGTGGATCTATCTATGTATCTTTCTGTCTATCTGTCTATCTATCTATCTATCTATCTATCTATCTATCTATCTATCTATCTAGTATTCTGAGCAAAAGGCCACAGGAGGCCATAGATCCAGTCAAAGACTTCCAAAAGGTTTTGAGGGTGGCCCATACTGAGAAATACTTTATATCTTGACTTGGTACAAACATGCATTTACGTGTCACCCACGGGAGTGCATGAAACCTTAGCTAACCTTTATTCTACCTGCTCTTCATTTCTTTTCTATTTGTCTGTTCTGTGTTATTTATCGGGGAGAGAAAGAAAAGAAGTTAGTTTTGGAGAACTCCAACAATTTCATGAATCACCAAGGAATAAATTCAAAAGAGCCATAACTGATTTTAATGCAGTGGTTGTCAGACATATTTCACGGATTCATAAAATTTCAGAAGAGCTTTGGGGGACCTACTTTGGATGTTGCAGAGTGATGGATTTTATGATATGGGAAATTTTTCCTGCCCAAGTATCCCTCCTTTTACGAGATGCCCTGTCTCTGAGGAGGCCCCGACTTTCTCCTATGAAGACCGAGACCTCCTTGGAGAAAGGACATGTGGACACGGAGCCTTGGGAACGGGGAGTACCAGCCCCAGGACGGGAAGAGTGGACATGTTTAGCCTGGTGAAAACAGACCACATACGCTGCTTGTCTTTCCACTTGGCCGTGACCCAGTGTGCACATGGTAGGCACACATGTGTAGAAATCCTCAGTGCCTCGAACACGCTCTGCTTGGAGACACCGCAGCTCCACCTCCGGCCCCCGAATCCCAGAGGGCTGGTACAGTTCAGATCTCCAGAGCCTCATTTTACTCATCGGTGAAAAGGGCGCTTGTCACAGGGGCAGAGAGTCTGTTGACAAAGTGTTAAAATACTTCTGGATCCATGCTGTTAGTCGCCTCTAAGCCAGGTCCCAACCCCGTGCCCAGCTGAACTGCCCGGCCTTGTGCCATCCTCAGGACACATCCAGGAACCAGCCACCGTGGCCCGTTGTGTTTTCAGGAAGTTGATGGCCAGACCTTTCTTCCTGGTCTGTCTAGGTCTGGCATCTCTGCCCAGAAACCACCACAGATAGTAGATACAAGCTTCCACCGACAGGCAGACAGATAGGTGCTCTGCTGGCCAGGACTCCTGCCCGGATCTGCCACATGGATGTCCAGGATTGTGCCACCGAGCCACTGATGCCTTTCCAGACACATCTGGTGGCCACTGAGTCACTTCCAACTCACGGTGACTTTATAGGGTAGAGTAGAACTGCCCCAGAGGGTTTCCATGGCCGTAAATCTTTTTAATTTAAAATAAAAATATTTTATTGGGGGCTCTCACAGCTCTTATAACAACTCATCCATCCATTGTGTCAAGCACACTTGTACATATGTTGCCATCATCCTTTCCAAAACATTTTCTTTCTACTTGAGCCCTTGGTCTCAGCTTGCTGCAGATCTGTACAGAAGCTGACTGCCGCTGCTCTGTCCCGTGGAGTGGCTGGTGGGTTTGAACTATTGGCCTTGAGTTAGAAGCAGAGTATTTCAACACTGCCATAGGGCTACTTTGCCAGATTCTTCCAAGAGGAATAGCTCTTCCTCTTGGGACCATGAACTTGTCCGTTGCTGCTGCTGTAGTAGAACCTGCCAATGTGAGACCTTGGAATGCCGCAAATAGATTGTGTGTGTTGCCTCTTGGTGATCCATTAAGTATCATCGAAAGTAGTGACACATTTCTTTTCTTTCCTTTATGTTTCCTGCCTTGTCTTATCCTTAGTAGGTTATCGGTCCTTCCGATCCATCAGCTGTCTTTTAACCTCCCCTTTAAGCAAAGTCAGCAGTTCAAACCCACCAGCTTCTCCTTGGGCGACAGAGGCTTCTAAGAAGAGTCACAGGCTCAAACCCTGCCCTACAGGGTCGCCGGGAGTTGGTTTCTTGAGTTTCGGCCTCTTTCTACGCTTGTTGGCACATGTTGGTTTTAGAGTAGGATTAGAAAGCGATTCCGTGATGAGACGGTGAGTGTGCAGTTTCTCAGTTGTGAGATGTTAATAAGGACGTGGACTTTGAAAGGCATCATAAGAAAAGAAGGAAGGAAGGAAGCACTTAAAATAGCTCTCATGCGCCTTCTGTTTAATTACATGGTGATTTGTGGAACAGACTCCTTTCTGTGGCCTTGGATACTAATATAGATTTGTCCCTTGCCACAGCTTATCTTAAAAGCCCGGCTCCCAGGGCTCCACTCAGGGTGGATCACCAAGGCCGTTCTTTGTCTGCAAGTCATGACATTCTTGACCATGGCCTGGAGGTTTATTTCGGCAGCGGCATGTTTTTTTTTTACATCTGTTCTACTTCCGCCAGATACTTCCTGTTCCTTCTGGCACTGGCCAATGGAGTCACCCTCCAGGAAGACTCCCAAACACACCACAACAAACAACACAAAACAAAAAACCCAGCTCACTGCCAGCAAGTTGATTCTGACCCTTAACGACCCTCTCAGACAGAGTAGTGCTGTGGCCTGTGGATTTCTGAGACCGTCAATCTTGAAGGGAGTAGAGAGCCTCCTCTTCCTCCATGGACAGGCTGGCGGCTTTGAAGTGCTGATCTGTTTGGGTTAGCAGGTCAACACATAAGCCACTGTCCCAGCAGGGCTCAGAAAGACTCCCATGACCTGACATTCTCCGGATGTGAGCTGCTTTGGAAAGATGGACCTTCTTGATGAGCAAGGTTGACGGAAAACGACCGACAAGAACCTTTCCTAACCCAATAACCAGCATTTGCGCGGGCAGCCCCACGTCAGGCACCCACTGTGGACTCTGCTCCTCCATGTAATTCTAAGTGTCTTTTTAAACCCTCAGTGGACTGGATGGCAGTGAGTTTGAGGGCTGACGTTGTCCTAGAAGGGACAGGTGGAAACAGGTGAACACAGAAATAAAGACTATCATTTCAGATCGTGCTGCAAAATGAAGACTGACATGAGGGTTGTGTGGTCCAAGGTGGCCCAAGGGGCATGTGTGGCTGCATACGAATCCACTGCCATTTTGAATAGGAAGGCAGGGCCGGGGCTTCTCTGAGGACGGGACGTTTGTACAAAGACCTGATCCAAGTGGGGAAGGAAACTTCCAGGCCAAGGGATGCCCCAGGGTTGGAATGAGGAAGCTAAGGAGGCCAGTCACGGAAAGTTGAATGAGTACAGAGGGGAGAGGCCATAGGGCAAGTGTACTGGCCAGCAGGACCACTGGACTGGGGCAGGGGTGTGCACAGGGCAGGTTCTTGTAAGGCTTGGGTGGACATGGTCAGTGGTCAGACAGGTGATCTTGCAGCTGAAGAGTGACAAGCAGGGGGTGGGAGGGAAGTGGCAGGATCTGTTTTCTGCCTCTCTGATGGGTGGAGAGGTGAGGCCTGGGTGGAAGGAGGGTAACAAGGCCAGGGGACTGCAGAGCCTAGAGGTGGCCTGGAAAGGGGGCTCCCATCAGATGGCCTTTCAGGGGAAGTCGAGTAATCAAGTGTCCGTGTCAAGGGCAGCCTCTTTGCAGTGTGTGCACGGGGGTGGGTGGAGGATGGCGGATGGCGAGGCGGTCTTCTGACTTGAGTAGCCTTGAACACCTTCCTTAAGCTGGTGAGGGGAGCGTGAAGGGGCTCCTGATAAATGCGGGTTGAATGCGTGGGTGGGCCGCAGGAGAGGTCAGTTCGGCAGGTCATGAAGTAGCCCAGGCACGGTCAGGAGTGTCCAGCATGCCTGAGCCTCCCTTAGGCAGTGCCCACCACCCTTCTAGCCTCTGGGTTGAGAAATCAGATTCCGATATTTGTTAGAATTCAGAGAAGAGGCCAGGGTTCCCGAGAGAGGGCTTTGGCATGGAATGTGTGATTTTTAGAATCAGGGCCTTTTCAGCCATTGTATGGGCTCAGAATCCCCTTTCCCTCCTCTTCTTTCAACAAGGACCCCTGGTGGCATAGTGGTGACGAGTTGGGCTGCATTCCTAATGGTCAGCGGTTCCAAACCACCAGCAGATCCGCAGGAGAAAGACTGGGCTTTCTACTCCCGTAAACAGTTATGGTCTCAGAAACCCACAGGGGGGTCGCGATGAGTCAGCATTGACTCCATAGATGAGAGTGAGTAAGGTCGGTCAAGTTAGGAGAACTGGTGTCTCAAACCCCAAAGCGCCCCGCTGCTTAATGCGATGATTCTTCGTTTGCTTCCGCTGGAAGTGCTGAAAAGGGAGTGGAGCTTTAGGCTGCAGAGTTTAATTTTACTGTAATCCTGCCCCAGCTCCACTGCCCGGTTCCTCTCCACTTCCCTCAGCCTAGCCTGTAGAAGAACATGCATCTGGTGCGCGTGCATCCAACCCGTGTTCCTGATTAAATGATCTAACCGCACTTGCCATGAAATGAGCCCAGTTGGTGTTGTCCCGTGGGCTCCATTGTGGGCTTTGGCCCTGGGCACCCTCTCTCACAAAACCACATGGGCGGCTGGCTGAGTCACACACGTTTCTGCTTGTGTTTAGACTCACAGGTGTTGAACGAATGCTTCTTTGATTGAAATCAGGGCAGGGAGTGACTGTAGTTTGTTTATACAGCTAGGGAGAATTGGCGCTTCTTAGGAAAATGATTGAGCACTTGGTACCTCAAAGGAAAAATCAATCCCCACCCCCCGCAAGAAAAACCAAACAAACCCAAAACAACAAGCTCACTGCCATTGAGTCTGTTCCAACTCAGAGCTACCCTATAGGATAGAACCGCCCCTTTTGGGTTTCTGAGACTTTAACTCTTTACTGGAGTAGAAAGCCTCGTCTCTAGTGAACAGAGCCGCTGGCAGGTTCCAAACTGCTGGCCTTGCCGCTAGCGTTCAGTGCGTCGCCCACTCCTCCACATGGGCTCCGCTTGTGGAAGCTGGCAGGTTTCCACGTCTCCCCCGTCTCATGGCTGAGCCTCTGATACCGATTTAAAGCAAAAGCCAGCAAAACACAAAACCAAGCCTTGCACTCGACCCGTCAGACCCAGAAGTGTGCCTGGCCCTGCGAGGAGCCCGCATGCCGTCTGGGTGACTGCCCGTGGGTACCGAGCAGGTTCTGGCGGCTCGGCCCCCGCAGAGACAAGGTCAGACTTTGTCCCCCTGCCTGCCTCCCACTGAGAACCCAGAGCTGCCACTCACGGCGCGTTCTGAACTTCTGAGGAGAGATGCAGCCGGGTGGAACCTGGCGGAAACGCCTTTCTCAGAGAAGGGAATAGAGCCTTCACTCGGCAGGGCTCTGACATCATCCTGGAACCTTTCCTTAAAGAAAAAAGTGTCCCCGGCGGTGGCTCGCCACGCTGTGGAATGCCCTGTGTCCTCGTCTCCCCGGGATCGTCCTCTGCTGGGTTGCTTGTTTAGACCGAGAGCCGAGAGAGAAGGCGAAGGGGAAACCAACCAAGGAGCCTAAAGCAAGAGGAAGCAAAAGCGGACCCAGACTCACAGCCCGCTCTCGTCCCAGTGGACGTGGCACTGGTGAAGGAGGCAGAGGCTGAAGGCTCTGGGCTCACACCGAGCCGCCAGGACCAGGGGCCGCCAGGGAAGGCTCCTGCCTCAGGGGAGCACACACCAATGCAATCGGCGTGAGAAATACTATTTAAACGAGGTATTCATTCAAATGAAAAGCAATGAAAACAAAACAAAACCCCACCACCTAAAGAAGCTCCACCGAGAATCAAGTAGCAAAAGGTTAAATAAAGACAGAGCCTGGCAGTTCCCTGAATTTCTTGCCCTCCACCCCCACCTCACACTCCCTGCCTGCCTTTGAGTGACCCAGGAAGGACATGGCATGGTCCTCTAAGCCAGCCTTCACTCTGGGTTTGACCTCCAGCCCCTCATGATCAGCCCAGCAAATGACTTAGCCTCTCTGAACCCCCTTTTTGAAGGAGATGGTGGGTTCCCTTGCAGGTGGTTTACGCATTGCTGCCTGCGAAGTACTGGCTCCCAGCAGACACTCAGCAATCGAGGATGTTCCACAACTGCTGTCCCCGTAAACGGAGACCTCCAGGAGGCTGAACCCAGGATCTCTTGCACCAGATGACCCGGCTGCCTATGAACTTGGCAGGGTGGTACACACTCACATCCGTTGGGCTTCGCAGTTTACTGATTTCCTGTGTAGTCATTGCTGCTGTGCCTGGGCCTGGCCACAGATGGCAAAAGAACCAGCTGCTGTCACATCGGTTCCCCAGCTGAGTCAGAGTCGACCTGTGCTCCAGAGTGTTTTCATGGCTGGGTTTTGGAAGTAGGTCACCAGACCTTACTTTCTGAAGTGCTCCTGGGTGGACTTGGTCCTCCAACCTCAGAGTTAACAGCCAAGTGTGTGAGCCACGCACACCACCCAGGGACTCCACAGACAGGGCTGCCAGGTGCCCGGCTCTCTCCCTAGCCTTCCCTTGTGCCTCTGAAAAAACACTGAAGTGTTAGATCATTTTTATTCTTTTTTACCAGTGCTGCTTAATGCTCTGTGTGAATGTATATGTATAGAAAGAAAGTAGCAAAGAGATGATTATTACTATATATTACTCTATGATATTATGCTTGCCTTTGTATTTTCCTATGTGACTATCTATGTGTGTTAGTAGGTGTTAGATCGTGTAGAGGCTTTTATTGATTCAGGTCTCCGCCGTCGTTTTTAAATCTCCCTGGAGGGCATTTTGAGCACCTGATGATTCATCTGGATGACGTGTTGCCCTTATTGTCACTTACACTGCCCACAACCTTGAGCACAGCCACCGATGTGCTCATCCGGGATGAGGCCATCCATGTACGTGTCACATAAAACTGAATCTAATCCAGGCAGGGTGGAAGTCGTGGACAAGAAAGAAGTGGGGGCCCAGTGAGCCTGTGCCTTAGCTCTCCGATGACAGAGATACAAGTGGATGTCTTTAAAAACAGTTTATTTTCTCACAGCTTAGGGTACTAAGAGTCTGAATTTAGAGCACCACCTCTGAGGGAAAGCTTTTTACTCTCTGCTGGCTCTGGAGGAAGGTGCTTGTCTCATTTCAGCATCAGGCTTGTGAAAGCACTAGTTTGGGCCCAGCATCCCCTGCAGATTTCTATGGCCTCAATCATTCCCTGAGTCTAGGAGGTTCCTAGGACCTAGGACACTTCTGTGTTTGCTTCTCTTTCTCGGAGGTAGTAGGTTCTCTTTTGGTAGCAGTAAGTAGATTCCTCTTGTTCTGATCAATTCTCTCTCCTTTTATTATTTGTTGGCTAAAAAGGGGTGCAGGGCACACCCTAGGGAAATTCCCCTTCATCCCATCAGGACTGTAGCCTGATGCAGGATGCTGCATGCCTCTTGACTGCATCAAAGAGAGGAACTGAAGACTTCAAAGGGCAGCTCCTGAAGACAAAGTAAAACATAATCATGACATGTACAAAGACCAGGAGGTAGAGAACCAACAGGGAGGAATGTGTGCAGTGTATCTCAAGCGGAAATAATTGAAGAAAATAAATTCAAGTCTCAAGATGAAATACTGAAGGATTCTATGGGCAATGTGAAATGATGCAGGAAGCCTCAAAAAAAGGTGGAAATGATACACAGACTCCCTGCACACACACACACACACACACACTCACACACACACACACACACACAGTATTATTCCATATGCGGCCATCAAGAAGCCGTATGTGACTTAAGAACCAACGGCATTGAAAGAAGTCCTAGCTGTCCTGGAGGCATTTGCAAAAACCAAGGCTCTAGAAATGGACCGAATGACAGTCCATGCCAAGACTTTGGATGACAGCTGCCTGTCCAACTGTTTGTGCCTGTTCCAGTGGAAGACGCCCCAACAGAGACAGGCACTGTGGGGCAGTGGGACATGCAAGTGACTCGTTGCTGGAGATAAGTAAAAATGGTCTCGGCAGTCTGTTGACGTAGAACGGCCAGATAGTCAAGCCGCCATTCATGAGAGGACGAGATATTGTTGATGTCGGAGGGGTCTTGGCTGAAAGCAGAGAGCCCAAGGAAGATGTTGCCTTGTGTTTTATAGACTAAGCGAAGGCATTTGATGGTGTAGATCATAGGACCCCAAACTTATTTCCCCCCTTTTCAGGGGCAAACCCTTCCCCCCACTCCCTGGCTCAGTGCCCCTGGCAATGGAAAACGTTTGTACTATAGCTCACAATCCATTATTTGCTTTTGCAGCTCGCCTCACCCCATCCCCATGGCCCCACCCTGGGGAGGTATTGCCCACTTTGGGGACCACTGTTGTAGATGATAACAAATTATGAACAACATTGCAAAGAAGGCGGATTTCAGAACACTTCTTTGTGCACTTCATGAAAAACCTGCACACAGTTGTTTAAACAGAACAAGCAGGTAGTATATGGTTTAAAGTCAGGAAAGATGTTCATCAGGACTGTATACCCTTACCATACTTCCTCATTCTGTATGCTGAGGAAAGAGTCTGAGAAGCTGGACCATATGAAGAAGAACTTGGTGTCAGGATCAGAGGAAGAAGGCTCATTAACATAGTGGCTGCTCTTTGGGCTGCTAACCTCAAAGTCAGCAGTTCAAAACTGCCAGCCACTCTGTTGGGGAAAGATGAGGCTTTCTACTCCTGTAATGATTTACAATGCCAGAAACCCCCCGGGTAGCTCCACCCTGCCCTGTAGGGTCGCTGTGAGTCAGAATGGACTCGATGGCAGTGAGTTTGGGTTTATATGTTGTTGGCACTGCCTCCCTTGCTGAAAGCCAAAGGCGTTTGAAGCACTTACTGACGAAGATCAAGATACAAAGTGACCGTCTTCAATGTGCATTGCAACTCCATGTAAAGAAAGCCAACGGCCTCCCAATTGGACCAATAGTTAACTTCATGATTCACGGAGAAAAGACTGAAGTCAAGAATTTCATTTTACTTGGAATCCGTGTTTACTTGACTCTGTGTTCATGGAAGTAACAGTCAAGAAATCAATCAATGTAATGCCTTGGGCAAATGTGCTTGCTGTACAGGATCACTTTAAACTTGCAGTGGTTCTCCGCCTTCCTCATGCCGTGACCCTTTCAGACAGTTCCTCAAGTGGTGGTGACCTCCCAACCATGACATTATTTTTGTTGCTACTTCATCACTATACTTTTGCTACTGTTATGAATTGGTGACTCCTGTGAAAGGATCATTCGACCACCCCCCAGCCCCCAAGGGGTCGCCACCCACAGGTTGAGAACCACTGCTTTAAAATATTGAAGAGTAAAGATTTCACGTTGAGGACAACGGTGCACCTGACCCAAGCCTTAGTGGTATCCTTTTCCCTGCACGTTGCCTGCCGTATTGGACGGTGAATAAGGAGCACTGCAGGGGAATTGCTGCATGTGAATCATGGTGAGTGAAGAATGCAGAACGTTCCGTGGACCAGCCGAAGAAAGGGCAAACCTGTCCTGGAGGCAATCCAGCCAGCAATGTTCTGTAGAAATGACGGTTGTAAGCCCATCTACTTTTTTAGATCTATTGTCAGGAGCGACTGGTCCCTGGAGAAGGACATCAGGCTTGTTACAGGAGAGGCTTGGTGGAAAAGAGGAAGGCTCTAGGACGAGCTGGATTAACACAGTGGCTGCAGGAAGGACTCAGACCTAACCACCGTGAGGCTGGTGCAGGACCGGGCAACTGATATTCTGTTAGATATCGGGTCACTGTGCTACGGAGCCGATTTAGCCACCCCATGTCACATCATCTCCTCGGCAGTGAATTGGCTGATCACATAAGACCACGGTATGGCGGTGGTGACGTCATCATACGGCTGCCCCATTGCGTGATGACACAACTGTGAGAGCATAGAGAATCCTGACCCAGCCAAGTTGAAGCATATTTGTGGGGGGAACACAATTCAACCTGGGTCAATCTGTGATACAGAAAACCAGCTGGAGAGGGGTGTTCTCTCCAGTGGAAAGAACCATCAGCCCATCCTACAGGGGGCAGATCCTACAGGGGGCAGATCCTACAGGGGGCAGATCCTACAGGGGGCAGATCCTACAGGGGGCAGATCCTACAGGGGGCAACCATAGAGCCTCATCTCAATTCTGCTCGTCTCCCTCCTCCAAAGCATGGAAAACACAAGCGGGGACAATGACAGGAGAGTGCTACGAAAATAATTTAGGGGGTTGGGGGGATCTTAGTCATCTTGAATGGCTCATGCTTTCTGAATATTCATCAGTGTGCTTTGCTTCCCAGCCAGAGAGGCTGCATCAGCGGGGAGTGGCGTGCCGGGCCATCGGCTGGTGTGCTTTGGGTTGAAGCTCTTCTTTCCCCTTAATTAAGTCACAGGAACTTATGGCGCTGCGAGTGGAATGATAGAGAAGAACAGGAGTCTAGATTTTGGTCCCTGAAACATTGGGGATGTATTTGGGTGGGATAAGCTTTGCTGAGCCCTCTCTACACATTCTGATGGCTTGGCCACATTCTCTTGTTTCTGCCCAAGAAATGCTGCTTGGAATCTGGCTTCTCCTCTTTCATGCCCCGAACTTTCTATTCTGGCTGTAGGATGGCCCTTCCCTGTGGCCTGCCCTGCAGAGCCTTGTGGGTGTCCAAGAAAAGGGGACAAATGTGCACCCTGTGTACACTTCCCAAAGTATTCTCCCCCGTTTCCAACCAAGTGGGAAAAAGCGATACAAGCACTACAAATCGAAAAACGAAAACAAACAACCACAATTAAACACGACCGTATATAAACGCTCATACTGTCCAATCTGTTTGCATGCCCACGCACCTGGGGGCATGGGGAGGAGACACAGGTTTGGGAATATGGGTAGCCCCAGTATGTCTCCCTTTCCCATACGGATTTGCTGTGGACATTGGAGTGTCTGAAAAATAGCACATTGAAATAATGTTTCGCTTCATAGTGGAAGCTGAATTTGGGGGGTACTTTCTCCCTTGACTTTTGTCCTGGAGGGGAGTCTCTCACACGGCTCCTCCTAATTCCAGCTCTCAGGTCTGGCAGGCACCCACTTCTGGTTCCATCTCCACAACGGCCAGTTAGTTTCCTTCCCAAGAGAATGGACTGATGACACCTTTTCCTCAATGGCCCCAGAGCTCAAAGCCCGTGCTTTGGCCTGGCAGCCAAGCTTCTTCACCATCAGACTCCTGTGCGCTCTACTTTCCCAAATCGTTCCACCACTGTCAGAGTTGAACTCCCATCCCTGGAAACCACTTGTCACCTGGGCTTATTTCACAGGAACGCAAGTCACCCAGTGTTTTCCCTTTAGGGACACGGCATTTTGTTCAGCACGCCATGTTCAAGGGTCATCCACATTGTGGCAGACACGAGGACTTCCTTTCTCTTTGTCGCTGAGCAGTGGGTATGTGTTGGGCTGCTAAACACAAGGGAGGCAGTTCGAAACCACCAGCCGCTCCACGGGAGAAAGATGGGGCACTCTTCTGCAGTGCCCTCTAGAGAGTCCCCAGGAGTCAGCATCAACTGGATGGCAGTGAATTTGAAGGATTTGGAGATTGTGTGTCCAGACTATCCATTCCCAAACACATTTGAACTCCAGCCCCTTTTCAGGAAAAAATAAAAGGAGAAAGAGAGAAATTACTGCCTGTAATTAAAAATGTTTGTCCTGCTACCCACCATCCACAATCATGTGCAGGTGTCTGCTTCTGCAGCTGCCCTAGAAGGTTCTGACGCCCTCCACAGGGCAGTGTGGCCCGGTTAGGAAAACACTGGGCTAGGCCCTGTTCTGTTCTCCAGTCTTCTGCTGAGGCAGTGTTGGTTGTTTGCACTCTGGGGCCGCTGTGCACCCTGATGAATGGCCCCTGCCCTGCTCTCAACTCTCCCTGAGCCCCCACTTTCTGGCTGGGCTGCCTTCTTGGGAGCCCCATGCAGGTCTGCCGGCTCTGCTTCCCTGTAGAAAACTGTGTGTTCTTGCCGGATTTTTATCTTGGCTGTTGCCCTTCCTGCTGGACTGTGATTTATCTGTTTACGTGTGACCGTGCCAGCTCCTGGAGGAGAGAGGCAGGGCTTCTCGTGTCAGAGGAACAAATGACCACAGCCCGCCACAATGAGAATGCAGAGACGGCGACTGTAAGGTGATCCAGGTGCAGCCACAGCGGGGGCAGACAGGACGCCGGTCCTCAAATCAGGTGCTCTCATTTTGGTCTTGTCCTCAGTTGGCTTGGTAACATTGCCATGATACCGTGATCAGTGCTTCACTCTGGAACCTTCCAAACGCGGGCAAGAGGGGAGAACACCAGGTAAGACACCACGTGTATCCCCGCCGTCCAACTGCCACCACTCACTAGTGACCCATTTAGTTTCTTGTTTGACTCCCCCAGCCAGCATCCTCCACTCCCTGGCCCCGGGTGATCTCAAGTCAAACCCAGGCAGTGAGTCATTTCATATATGATTACTTCCAAAATGTATTAAAAAATGTAATTGCTTGCAGACTCAATATGAACCAACCAGGTGTGAAGAAGAGTTCAGAATGGGCTGGGGTCCTGGGGAGGCCCTTTGAAGCAAGTTGGGAAGGCTTATTCATAGGGATTTGGGCACAGAAGGTTTGGAACCACACAGGCAGCGTGTGGTCCACAGGTGGCTTTCGCCGGAACTGTCGGGAGGGAAGGGCAACCTAGGCATGGCCAGTGAGAGCCCGCGTGGAACAGAGGGAGACAGGCTTTGGGGTAGGCAGAGCTGGGTAGGCCAGAGAACGTTTGTGTTTTAGGCGACAGTGTGTAGTTTTGAAGGGCTGTATTCACAACTGTAGCATGTGTGCCCGTCAGCTCTGTCTCTTCAGGTACTCGTTAACACGCTTTTCCGGTGGCTGCCGGAGAACCGGTTTCAGTGGACCGGCCAGCCTTTGGAGGAGAAAGAAAGGAGAATTCCGGTTTGCAAGCCCGGCCCTCCACTGAGATGACCTGGCAACTGGGCATTCTCTCCCACTGGGCTTAATCCTCATGAATCACGGAGCGGAGGCTTGCTATTCACGGGAGTGGATTTCTGCTGCTCCGGGAATTAACTGCAGGCAGTTCAGAAGGCGCCTTCGGATGCAATGAGGGTTTTGAACTGCACATGAATGGAGCCTATTGTTTAGGGCCTCAGAGCCCAAAGGCTTAAATTGCCCTGGAAGTTTCCATCAGACTCCAGGTGTCTTTGTTTAGCTATATATTTTTTAGTCCAAGTCCACAAGTAGTAGTTTTCCTCCATATTGCTTTTGACTTGCCATTTCGGCACCTGCGAAAACTAGGGCGAAACGAAACCTTTTGGCTGGATCCTTTTCTGCCTAGAAAGGAATTCTCTGGGTCGGAAGAAATGGAATGGAAAATGAGCCGAGGTGTGAACTTCACCAGAGTATTACACAGCTAATAGAAACTTTCAGGATCTGCTTAAGAAATGATTTTCATTTTGATAAGAGATGTGTCTAAAATGTTACACTCAAGGGGACTAGAAGGGTAGCATGGAATGAGTCTATTGATTTAATTGGTGTCCTGGAATTGAAAGGCTTCCAGTGACCATCTGAGTATGGCACTATCAGCAAACTACACACTGCAACATTGTATGTAGTCGCAAGATGTTCCTTCCAACAGCAAAAGACCTACGAGATATCAGAAGCAAACGCCGCAGATAGTTGGTCTGGTTGGTCATTCAGTCTTGGTTAGGCCCTAACGGTTGGTGTTTCTAGAGAGAGACTCTTCAAGCACAGCGGAATCTCCCAGCACCACAAGCCTGGTGCTGCCTTTGAGCTTCGGATCCCAAGCGTTCTCCTGCGTCATCTTGGAAACCACAGAGGGGAAGCAGCCCTTTGGAGGGTGTTGTTCTGATTTCCTGAAGAGGTCACCTTTGCAGACTTGTCTGCAAGAGCATTTAAAATGGCGTACGCAGTACAGCTTGTGCAATTACGCGCCTTTGTCAGGAGGAAACCAAGTTTGCACTGATGGAGAGCGAAAGGAAACTGGTAAGGCCGCACCCTGTCAAAGGTAGAAACCTCTTCAGACCTGGCAAAACCGGCAGGCCCATCAGTTTCCGGCCTGCGGGAGTCACTGCGTGGGAAGCCACGGTTACAGTGGTCTGAGGCTTTTGCCTTTGATACACCACACTAACAGCTGCCTGGGTCTTTAGCTTTTGGTGCATCTCGTGGGTCTTTTGCTGGCAGGCGTCTTGTCGTTACTGCGTACAATGCTGCGGTGCACAATCTGGTGGTAGAGCTCTCCTCAGGTGTTCACTGAAAGACATTAAATTTGGTGATTTACTGTTCAAAGCTCTGCTTTACAGACCCTGCTTTCCAAACAAAAGTTGGGGCTGCGGTGGTTCAAAGACGTGACCCCAAACACCGATGCTTTTGCCAAAATTGGTAGGCTGATTTGGGAAGCGGTGAGATGTTCCCATGAAACAAATGAGGGAATAAAAGAGATGGATCACACAGATGACGCTTCATTTCCCGAATAGAAACAACATCCCCATTCCCGGGGGTAATCCAGATGATCCAGAACCTTCTACAAGCGGAATGATTACAGGAACTGACAAAATGCCAGTGATGTTCAGCTCTTCTTCATTGACGGAGTGCATTTTAATGATGTATTTTTCCCCCACCTGTGTAGATAGATGTCTTGGGCTCAGGCCCCAAAGGAGGAGAGACTCCTTTACATACGTAGCGACTGAGAGCCAAACAACCCTGAGGTGGAGCCAGCTTGAATGGTTTTAGTTTATTTGCACTGTGTGGCGTGCAGACGAGGGCTGCAGTGCTCCGTTCAGTGGCGGGCACTGGACAGGAAAGAGTCCAAGGAGGGCCACTGTGGGGTTCTTGCTATCCACTCCGAGTAAGGTGGGTTACTGGAATGATTCGCACTATGACATTAGGTACCTGAAACTCACTGCCAGCTTATCTTTGTGACGAGGGGAAGGAGGAAGCAAGCTGTGCCGGCTGAAGGCCAGTCTGGCTACCTGTGGGGGAGGTGTCCTCCAGGTGAGCCGAAGGACACACTAGCAATGCTTGCCTCCATTCTGGAGTGTTGGCTAGTGCCCCTACATAGGTTTTTAACTGTGTCTAAGTGTGTATCACGTGTCGACAACCCTCAGAAACTGGGTTTTAGAAAATCAAACCAAACTCCCTGCTGTCAACTCGATTTCGACCCATCGCACCCTTAGAAGACAGAGTAGCACTCTCTTGTGGATGTCCAAGGCTATGAATCTTTATGAGAGCAGAAAGCCTCACCTCTCTCCCTCAGAGTGCCTGGTGGATTCGAACTGTTGATCTTGTGTAATCCAACGGGTCACCACCACGCCGCCACCAGGCTCCTGATAATAAAAGGCACGTAACCAATGAGAGGGAAAACAAGGTACCGACTCGACCTTAAAGTCAAACTGACTTATACCAGAGTCTTGGGAGAGGAGCCAAAAGACGATGTGTATAAAAAGAAGTGCTGTGAGCTCAACTCTAAGGTGTTTTCTTTTTCCTTGGGTCCCCTTGGCCGGCCTGTGTCACTGAGTGCCTGGGTGCCTCTGGTTCCCCAGCCCTTTTGGGTTCTCCGCCCTCTATGGTGGCTGTGTGGCTGGTCCTCTCCACAGGGCACCATTTGCTAGTGGAAAGTCCTTAGTCAAGTTCGTCATTGGACCACGTTTGCCGAGCAGCATGGCACAGACCTAGCAAAAAGAGCAATGCAAACCCTGCTGTGTGTAGGGTCATGTGAGTCAGAACCGACCGGCCCGGCCCATAACAGCAACAGATGCAAGCACAGCCCGGGCCCTTCATGGGTCCGGTCCTGGAACAGCTCCCATTTGACCTCTCAGCGCTTCCCTGTGGCACCCACGGGAGGATGATATTTGGTGGCACACACTTAGTTTACTCTTAGGATTGCGCAAGTCGACACAAGCAGGGTTTACCCTCGCTTGGGTTTCCTACTTGTCTGTGTTCTAGTTTGGAGGAGTTCCAATGGACCCAGAGAAGTGAAACCCACCGATGTTGACGTGCTTCTCGGAGATGGAGTGTTAAGCGTTTCATTTGGGGTCTGTGGGCTTGTTGGCGTCGAATCATCCATTTTGCGACCCTGTGGGGGAAAGGCAGAAGATTCAAGCTTATCTGTTAAGCTGCCTCTGGAATAAACCTAAAGCTTTTCTTTAAAGGGAAAAGACTTTTTAAATAAAGTAGATAAGCAACTTTTAAAAAAATGGTTTTAAGGGGGGAAAAATAACAACAAAGCTTCCTGTCTTTACTTGGACAGCTGATCTAGTCTTGCCAAGAGGGTTTCTTTTCATGAGAACGTCAACATCATCACCTAGAAATCAAATCGTTAAATGCAGTTAATTGCCAAGACCATCAAGTGTGAAAGTTTTGAAACATCTAATTCACCCCCTTTTGAAGAGCTAGTCTTTTGGGGGCACCCAGGGATTTGACCCTAGTTCATTCCAGGTCGATCCCCTGCTGAGAATGGTCCTTTCCATTTCAGACTTATGGGATTCATCGGATCCTACAGTTTAACAAGATTCCCGGGCAGTTGTATAAGAGGTATACATAAGAATTCCCTGGGGACTCGGGGTCAACTATAGATTCAGATTTGGCACTTCTGGGGATGCAAACTCGTAGCCAGTGGCTGGACCACAACGCAGCCCTGGGTTCATGCTGAAAGGGAAAGGTGAGGGACCTGCGCTTTTCTCCATTAGCTTGGGTTTGGCAAGTTTTCATTACTCAACTGTTTCTTTCTGGCGATGTCCTTAGCCTCGTAGCCACTGATTTGCGACTGTCAAACCAGAGAGGGACATCAATGGTCACATACAATAGCACTCACCTCCCTGAAAGCCCAGTTAAAATCCGCTCATCTTTGTTGGCAGGGTCTCGAAGTAGATCTAGAATTGGTTTTGTGACTCTTGGGGTATTCTCCAAACAAAGGACGTTAGCCATTTGGTCAGTGAGCTGTGTGAATGCAAAGCGTGTTCCCCTCCCTTTACCATTAATTAGCTGTTTAAAAACTCATCTGTGAAGAAATAAAACAGTCTCGACCCAGGTGCTCGTCTTCCTTGGGCTGAAAGATGCACGGGGAGTTATTGTTAGTGGCCCCTAAGTGCTGTCAGAAAGCCCTTCAGTTCCCTATCTCTTACTCCCCGCTATCCTTCCACTCAGGAATCGTTTCTGGAGCTCCTATGTGATTCCAGGTGCTGAGAATGCAACGATGAATGAGCTCTCTGCTGTCTTCAGGGAACCTCCTCAATTAACCCAAAGGTTGGTGGTTCAAACCCATGGGAGCGATGTGACAATCTGTTTCCATAGAGATTTGCGATCTTGGAAACCCCATAGAGTAGTTGTACTCCGCCTACAGGGTCGTTGTGAACTAGAAACAACTTGACAGCAGCGGGCTGTTTGTTTGTTTGTTCTTAATTTTCTGGCAGTGTGTACACTGGAAAATTAGCAACCGTGGCCACCCAAGCCAAAGGCACAGAAGGTGGAAATTTACTATTGGTGGTGGGTTCCTGGGCATGGAGCCTGAGAAAGAAGGGCTCCCATTCGCATTCTGAATCTTGTGTGAGTATTGTGCTGGAGGAGACCTGCAGGTGCTTGTTAGGCACTGGGCTGTTAACAATAAGGTCGGCAGTTCGAATCCACCAGCTGCTCTCTGCGAGAAAGATGAGGCTCTCTGCTCCCGTCAGGCTCTGCAATCTTGGAAACCCTAAAGAGGGTTGCAGCAAATGGATTCACTGACATGGGTTGACGGTGGGTGCCACGGTGGGCGCTCGGGCATCGGAACCACCGTGAGGACGGCGCAGGACTGGACAGAGTTTCCTTCGGTTGGACAGAGGGTTGTCATGGGTAGACACTGGCTCAGTGGCACCTAACAACAATAACAGCATGCATCTGAATTTGCTCAGGAGTCAGGGTTTGTTTGGAAAGATGAGCCCCGATTGGAAAGGAGCCGTGAACTCCGCTTATGGCGGTCATGAGCAGAGCATGGAGTCAGGCAGCATTTTGTTCTGTCCCACGTGGGGTCGCCATGAGTCAGAGCTGACTCCGGGCCACTGAAGACGACACTTCACGTTCTAAGTGCTCCTACCCAGTAGACTAGAACGCCATGTGAGCAGATGTCAGGGCTTCTGCACAGAAGGACCCCCTGGAGTGACTCTCATGCCTCCACACCTGGGTCGCGCTCGGTGTGTGTGACTTTCAAGATTGACCACAAAAGACTGCTCCTTTAAAGCAATAGAGCACAGTTGTTCACGCCCTTGGGCTCTAAAGAGACAGCATCCTGTGTGGGATTCCACCAGCTTGTGAGTGATATTGCCGTCCTTCGGGCAACACCGACGGTTTCCAGATCCACCCCGCCCCTTGTGCCTGTGGAGAGATGGAAGGATATAATTCACAGGTTCCAGGTGGAAGGATAGTGTGTAGAATAAGCTGGATCTTCTAGCATTTCTCCAGGACCCAGTATAACACTGTATGTTTTGGCCTCTTCCTACATCTGCATTTTGGGGGCCCTGGGGGGCAGGGCGGTGTTCTGAGAAGGCAGGTCTCCAAGGTACTGATGTACGCACTGCATTTAGTGAGAGCCTGGGAGAGCTGCTACGCACTTGGCTGGTTGTGTGTGGATTGGCGGCAATACCATACGGCCTCCCACTGCATTTAGCTTTGACTTGATGAATACCCGTGGGAACCGTATGAGCATTTCAAAGGTAGTTCAAGCAGACACGGTCTTTCTACATACCATATTCTGTATGACCTCAGTTACCTGTGGTATATGCGGTGGACTGCTTAACTGCAAGGTCAGCAGTTTGAGACCACCGGCTGCCCCAAGGGCGAAATATGGGGCTTTCTACTCCCATAAAGAGTTATTGTTTTTGAAACTCACAGAGGCAGTTCTACCCTGTCCTACAGGGTCGCTGTGAGTCAGAACAGACTCCTTGACAGTGAGGTTGGTTTGGTTTCACTGCCGTCATGCTCCCCAACCTGCACCTGTCTCCAGTGTGACCATCACCTTTGGCGGATCTATTTTGCGTCTCAACTGTATAGAGTCTGTTGGCGGTCTCCATGAGCAACCCGACAACAGAGACCCCGAGGCATTTCCCTAATGTTTTTGCGGTGATGACAAGGAAGGTAGACTCTTCTTGGACATTTTCATCTTGAGCCTTAAGTTTCTGGTGGGTTATGAGAGTCTCCGTGAGTCTTGACTCCATTCAGTGGTTTCAGTGACCCGACTCTGGCTGATGACTCCCTCCACCAGTGCTGCGACCCAGCCTCGTTCCTTGTTTTGCAGCTGTCCACTGGATATTTGTTCCTGAATGTCCTCCAGGCTCCTCCCACTCACAGACTTGACCATACCTTCTTCTTGCACACCTAGGTGTGTTCCTGTGGGCCTATCTCTTTAGTGACATCACCATCTTCACACTTGCTTAGATCCAAAGCCCAGGAGCTAGCCTGTTTTCTGTCTCTCCAGTGTCTTTGATCTGCTCCTACCCACTTCAACCACAGCACGGCCTTTGCCTTCATTTGCCTCTCTTGCCTCTGGCTTTGTTTCCCAGTCTCCGAGCTGTCTCCTCTTCCAGTCTCTGCCAGAAGTTAGCATTCTCAAAGGCAAATTTGATGCTTGCTCCTCTCCTTAAAATTTCCCGAATGACTTCCCATCTCCTCTGAGATGGAATACTAACTTTTTAGCATGTCTCTCCCACATGTATCCTGCCCTTCCCAGACCTTGTAACTCCTCCCTTTCCCAAACACTCCCTGCCTTCTGTTCAATCGCCACTTCAATTTCCAAGATAGTATCTCAAATTTCTCTCTTTCCTGCACCTTCCTCCCTCCCTTCCACTCACTCAGATGTGATTTCTGGGTTTGAAATATATAGATTTTAAGTGAGCGATGAGTTTTAGGACATCTCTACAATTGTCCAGCCATCACCATAATTCCGTTTTAGAACAAAAGTTCCCTCCGCCCGATTTGTCGTTAATTCTCCCTCCCACTGAACTGCAGGCAAGCACTGATTTTTACCTACTTTCCTATCGTATAGCTTTTTCTAGAAACTTCACATAAAACCACACAGGTCTATTTTGAGTCTGCTTTCAATTCAGCATAATGTGTTAGCGTTCATCCTGCTCACTCATTCACCTTCTGGTCGCTGAGTCGTAGTCCATGGCATAGAGCAGGGGTCCTCAAACTTTTTAAACGGGGCCAGTTCACTGTCTCTCAGACCATTGGAGGGCAGGACTATAGTTTAAAAAAAAAACTATGAACAAATTCCTATACACACTGGACGAGTCGGCTGCTAAGCAGGACAGGTAGCGGCGGCAAAAACACCCAGCAGGCCGGATAAATGTCCTCGGCGGGCCGCATGTGGCCCGTGGGCCGTAGTTGGAGGACCCCTGGTATAGATGCATGCTGCATTTCGTGTATTCGTTCAGCCATGGATGGCTGCTTAGGCTGTTTCAGCCTGGGACTGTTAGTGTGAACCTTTGTGTACCTGTCTTTGCGTGGACGTGTTTTCTCACTTCTCGTGGGCAGAGACTTGGGTGTTGAATTTCTGGACTCGGTGCTAAGTATAGGTTTAACTTTTGAAGAAACCACCCAACTGTTGTCAAGCGTGGCTGTCACATCGTGTCATCGTCCTCAGACAAGTGTCTGAGCTGCAGTCTCTCCACCTCCCAGCCTGGCCCTTTCCATTGTAGCCGCCCTAGTGGTTGTGTGGTGGCACGTTCGTGTGGTCTCGTTTTGTGTTTCCTGTAGTCTTTGAGAACTGCCTTCCATTACAGAACCCACTGTGTTGCATCGACATGACTGCTCTGGGGCTGGTCCGTCTGGGACACTGCAGGGCACACGATAAGTACTTAGCGTTTGCTGAATCAATGAATGAATGTACACATGTTGCTCATGAATCTGTGGGGCACGTTCGGGGTAACTGAAGCCCTGGTAGATAAGAATCTCCTCCTCTGAACAAACTTTTCTGGTCAGAGTTTCTAAGAAGTGATCAACTTGACTGAGCTCAGTTTTACTTTCTCTCTTTCTTTTTTCCCTCACCCTTGGGGAGAGGTAACCTAGGTAAAGTACAGAGCAGAAGGTGAAGGAAGGGAATAAACATTATCTTGAAAGATGAGAGCTTTTGAAATAGCTTGGGAGAAAAAACCATTTGGTTCCCTGGGCTCTCCTCTCTTCCAGTTGTGGGGGGCTTCCACTGCCCGCCTCTGTTTCAAGGGGAGCTGGCGTGAACACCCCTTTCCTATAACGGGCCAGGCAGGAACGGTTTTAGGCTTTGGGGACAGAGGGGCAACATCAAAGACACTATGTGGGTTCTTATCACAGAAATGACAGAAGCCAACGCCTGTGCATACTGTATTGATGCCATCCGAATAGCCTGGTAATAACTGAGGACCATTTGATCAACAGCAATCCCCTGATGAGCAGAGTGCACAGTCAGCTCATTGTAGCTCCAAGTGTTCGCTGTTATGGGGTCGAGACTGCCTCATCCCCTTCCAGTTTTCTCAGAAGCACTTGGGTGCTTGGTTCTGAGAACTCCCCGATTGTGTTCCCCCCCCCCCCCCATGGTGCTGGCGGACTGTTCCCACTGGGAAGCCAGAGCACAGGTTCAGGAGCAAGCACCGGGTTTGAGGTCCAGCCCGAAGGCTCATTGGCGGTGAGACCTTTGACTCGTTAGCCGGTCCACAACCTTCCGTTCCCTCGTCTATAACAGGAACACAAGCCCCTACTGCGCACACAGATACGGGATCCTGGGTGAGATCCTGCCGTGGTCATTCTTCCTCTGATTTCCCCAGCCACATACAAAGGCCCCGCCCTGGTTAACTCCTGGGCAGATTTGGCCCTGTGAGCGGGCTATTGTTTGTGAACACCTGCATTTGCCTTGTGCCACTTGCCTTTAAAAGAATGCTTGGGGTTTTTTTTTGTTGTTGTTCTTTTCAAAAATCAAAATGCGGAGAAGCACAATAAAAGGACACTTAAAGTCCACCAAGCTTCCTCTCCTCAATAAAGCGCACTCTTCTCAGGGGACACCTGCTAGAGACAATGGTGCTCCAGAGCCATCCACGATCGCCGCCATCCGGAGACCGCTCACTGGCAGCTTGCTGCTCGGTGTCTTTGCACATAGAGGTGGAGGTGGTCAGGCGTCTCCCGTCGCAGTGGAAGGAAACACTGCCCACCCCTCGCCATCCTCCCACTGATGCAAACCCATCTTGTTGAGGGCCTTCCGGTCTTCCTCTTTCTCCATGACCCTCTACATCGATACTGTGGGTGCAGTGGTTACAGCGATGGGCTGCCATCCGTATGGTCGACAGTTCGAGACCACCAACAGCTCTGCGGGAGAAAGGCTGGACTTTCCACGCCTGTCAACAGTTACAATATCAGAAACTCACGGGGGTGGGGTCACTGAGTGAGCATTGATTCGATGGCATTAAGTCTGGCTTTTTGTTGTCTTCTAGATAGCATTTAGGAACATTTTGGGGTGGGAAAATCCGTTCTGAATTTGATGGCTTTGGTCTGTTTGCATTCATAGTAATCGTTGGTTCGGAGGGAATTGTTGATACCTTATTTCAGGGTTTTTACTTCCCTCTGACTGAATTAAATCTGGTCCTTTCTTCCCTATTTCCCCTAGTGGCTCCCCTTGACCATTCAGCGCGTGTACGGAGACAGCAAGTCTCATACCCTTCTCGTGGCTCCCATTTCCTTCAGTATTTTAATTTCTCCCCTGCGTGTGTGTTGTGCTGTATTTTCATTTCGTTCACTGCTACTTTTGTCCCCTGCATTTACTTCCTGGCTTCTCCTCTCCCCAGTGGTTCTAACTACCCTCTGCTTACTCGTGCCATTTCTATTTTCTGGATTATATCTTGTAGGGTTTTTGTTTAGCCAGGGCTTATAAGTGGTAAACATTCTCAGTCCTTGTTTGAAAACATCTTTCTTTGCCCTCACTCTTCAACAATTCTGTTTCAGCTAAGTATAGATTCTTCCCTCAACCCTCGGAAAATATTACTCCACTTGTCTTCCGGTCTGTCTTTTGTTACAAAGAAATCTTTTATCTGTTTGATTGTCTTTCCTTTCTGGGTAATCTTGTCTGCTCCTGGCTGTCCGTAATGTTCGCCCTTTCTCGCGATCCTCTGCATTTTCACTATTTGTTTACGAGTTCAATTCTATTTAATTCTGCTCAGACCTTGCCATACTTCTCGTCATAGAGGATTCATGGTTTTCACAAGTCAGGGGAGTCTGCAACTACAAACTCTTAAAAATACGGAATTTCTTTCATCTTGGAGGCCACAAAAAAATGTGCCGCTCAGCTCTCCTGCTTTGGGAAGCATCGTCGATTTGGCAGCCTCGAACACGGTGGGCTTCCACTCGCGGCCACGGGCATTCTCCAGGGCAGTATCCAGCATATCCTGCGCTGCCCCAGCCAGTCAGTGGGCATAATGGAAGTACCAGAGCTGACCCATTTCTGCAAGGCGCAGGCCGCTTGTAATGTGTGACTTTAGCTCACTCTCTCCATCACCCTAACCAGAGTTCTCTTAGAATTGAGCTTCCCCGGGCTCTTGCTACCAAATTCTCCCCCTTCTTCCTCTCCTTCCTTCGGTGTCATACCTGCATGCGGTCTGTAAGTTGTCCCTAATTACTTCAGCTGCTTACTCTTCAGTAGCCATAGGTGTTTCTCCAACCTCTGGGCATCTGCTTCTTGGAGGACCCAAACGAACACAGTCTTTCTGCTTTGCATCATCTGGAGTTTGTATTACATGAATACGGACCTTTTGATTGCACGCTTTATGTCTGTAGCTGTTCTCTCATGCCACCATGCCCCCACCCCACCCCCAGCCCCATCTGTCTGATGACCTTTGGGTAACTTATTGAATTCTCCTTTCCAGTTCACTGATTCTTTCTTCATTTGTGTCCAATCTGCTCTATACCCTACCTGTTGGCATTTTAATTTCAGTGAGTACACCTACTTCTCATTTATCTGCTCTCATTAGCTGACACTCCATCTATATGGCAATAGTTAAAAATCTAGTATCTTGACTATTTTGCGCATTGACGATACAGGTATGGCACTAAATGTGTTGGCTATTCAACCCTTAGTTTATTATCCCAAGTTTCTGGAGCTCTAGAAATCTGTTCTGTTGTGTTTGCTATTTTCGGCTCAAAATGTATTGTCATACTGTTTTTCTTACACACTGCTCCTTAGAGCAGCTTATTTTTGCTTTCTGTGAGAATCTTGTGTACTCTAATAGTGGGCCTCTTCAAAACAACACCCACCCTTGTGCTCCTGCCGCCCCGAGACTGCAGGAACATCACTTGCTTGGTGCCAATGTTTCTGTGAATCTTTTAGTTTGTATCTTCCTGGATCCCCTAAGCAACGCTCAAACCTGGGATAGCAGGGTTTTTGGGTTTTTTTCAGTGCCTTGTGACACACAAAATAGTTGTTTCATACCTCTTTCCAGGGGATAAATTTGTTGGTTTTCTCCCTAGTCTCCCCTTTTATTGAAGGAGCTGATGCTCTTTCAAAGTTTCAGTTCCATCTCTACCATCTGACTGCTGAAGGCTTCATCCTCTTTGTCCATCTGGAGCTGCAGTTCCAAGTGGACAGGATACTAGACCACTCTCAGCTCACATGCTTCCAATTTGGGTTTTCCCATTCTTTCTCAGTTTATAATTTACCCACCATTCCTAAGTGTTTGCAGTGGGAACATTTGTCTTTTGTTTTTTTCTTTACATCTCTTTTCTGTCTGCTGGAGGCCTGGCTGGCATAGTGATTATGAGTTGGGCAGCTCACGTCAAGGTTTGAAACTGCCAGCCGCTCATCAGAAAAAAAGACGAGGCTTTCTACTCTGTACTCCTTTTAAGAGTTACAGTCTCAGAAACCCACAGAGGCAGTTCTACCGTGTCCTATAGTGTCAGTGTGATTCAGAATCAGCTTGACAGCACAGAGAGAGAGAGAGACAGATGGTTGGACCCAAGTCCCGTTGATCAGATTGAGGTCTCTGCTTCCAGGCCCAAGCCACCAGTTTCCAAGCAGTGTCATTGGCTCAGCCCGTAAGCAAATGGTTATTAGAAGGGTGTGATGTTGGCACTCTTCTTGAGGAAGGCTGTGCTACTTTCACTGGTAAACCCAGAAGCTCTTACGGATTTTGCAAGTGGAACTGCCAACTTCCAGAGCAGTGACCTTGCTGGTTTATTATGGGGTTGTCTACTGCACACCCCTAGCCATTGACCTTTTCTGCTTTCCCCCACCTCTCCCACCCGATCCTTCTCCATTTGTCCTGTGTCAACAGGGCAGAAAAGAGAAGCTGAAGTGATGTATGGGTAAAATCCACTGTGTACTGCTACAAAGATCAACCTAAATGAGGTGATTTCTGACCTGTGGCAGGTATACTGCACCCAGCCTCATCTGTCAGTGTGAGTGCTTATTGATTTTCTGGGTCTTTCCTGTCAGCTGCTGGACCGCCATCGTTCTTTAGCGGTCGATAAACAGTTTGCAGTGGCAAGGTCTTCTCTGGTCCAGGCGCTCTACTGCAAGGGTAGGGTTAGCCTTTATTTGTGTTCCAAAGCTCGGAACGCTTGCCTTCCAAGGTGCCTATTGAAGGAGCCAATTCCACCAGTCCTTCAAATTAGCAGTAAAACCATTTGGATTGCCAATTTTGAGAATGATGCTAGAACCTTTCTCCTTGAGTCAAATAGATCATAGGTTCCAGTAGACTAGAATCACAAGGCAACAGGACAACAGTCTGGCCCATGTCCTATCAAGGATTCTGAACGTCCAAAGGGAATGAATGAAATTAGGGATGTCCTTTGGCTTAGGGGGATTGTGCACACATCACACCAGGACATGCTTTTCCCATTTTTCTCCAAGTCAATCCCATTGTGTTGGAGAGAGAGGAAGCAAACTCCAATCTCCAGCAGCCAGGGCCTTGGGCGTCAGCATCAATGTCGCTGAGACTCAGCAATACGCAGATAAGTAAGCACTCGTCTTGAAAATTGGAGAATTTGGGGACTGGCATGGAATGCAGATCTTTCATTGAATTCCGTGTTCTAATGTTCAAGGTGAGAAGGCTGACCTTGAAGTTGTCAGTCACTTGCTCAGGGTCACAGAGCTTGCCAGAAGCACAGCCTGAGACCTCTGGACTTCCTGCCCACCTCTGTTTCCCCACCCAGCTTCGGCTCCACCTCTCTCCTGGGGAATGCTCCACCTGTTCTGCCATCTTCCCATTTGGTGTAGAAGAAAGACGTGCTCCTGGAGCGTCATTGGAGCGCATCCGCTTGCTCCTTTGAACCAGAAGTGAATTCTGTGCATCACGGGTCGGGAGGAATGGGCCTGGTTGCCTTTTCCCTTTTCTTTCTTTGTGTCGTGTGCTTAGATGTGGGGAGCTGAGGGAGTCCACCACAGGGTGGGTCCCGTCTACGTGCCTACTGTGCGCCAAGTGGGGTGAAAGTAGGGATGCTACTTATAAGAGATAACAACACTTCCTAACAGATACATCTCAGAAGGGAAAGCGAGGCTCCTTAGTGTGAGCACAGTAGGAGCCATAGTGGCACAAGGGGCGAGCTCTTTGCTGCCAGCTGGGAAGTTGGCGGTTCTAACCCGTCCACTGGCACTGCAGGAGGAAGACCAGGCAGTCTGTGCTGCAGAGATTACGGCTAAGAAAACGCCATCGGGCAGTGAGTTCTACCCTGACACATGAGCTCGCTATGGGGATCCACTCAGTGGCCCCCAACAACAACAGCTCGGGACCTAAATAATTTTAGACAAACGATTAGGCATGTTTATTTATGCATACACAAGCATACTGGTGGCGATTGGCGTTTATAGTGTTAAAAACCTAAAGCCCAATAAACCAAACCAAGCTCACTGCCAGGTAGAACTTAGAATGGCATCTATGAGTTTCCGAGATTGTAACTGTTAAGGGGAGTAGAAAGCCCCATCTTTCCCCCAAGATATGAGTGGCTGGCGATTTTGAACCGCTGAACTTGCAGTTAACAGCCCAACCCACATAACCACTATGCCACCAGGGCAAAAGCAACCTTTAGTAATTCTGATTTATAAATATCTCTGCATAAAAATATCTCACTGTCAGAGTGACTCTATAGTACAGGGCAGAACTGCCCCTGTGGGTTTCCGAGACCATACATCTGTAGAACAGCGGTTCTCAACCTGTGGGTTGCGACCCCTTTGGGGGGGGGTGTCAAATGATCCTTTCACAGGGGTCGCCGGATTCATAACGGTAGCTAAATGACAGTTATGAAGTAGCAACAAAAATAATTTCATGGTTGGGGGGGTCACCACCACATGAGGAACTGTTACGGGGTCACAGCATTGGGAGGTGGAGTCACTGCTGTAGAGGAAGGCTCAACCTATCACCACTGCGCTACCAGGCCTCCTACATAGCAAGTGCCAGTTTATAATAAAGAGGTCTGAATACTGATAGTATTTCTCTTTAGGTTCTCTAGGGAGAATTGAAAACTTGATTTTGGTCGTCCCTCCTTTAATACATCAGAGCTTATTCTGAACATTGATTTCCAGAAGGCTGTAGTTAACAGTGAGAGCCCATTACCCAGGGATAGACATGTGGATTATCCCCACTCCCTTCTAGCCAGTCCAGGAAGGAGCAGTCTCTTAAGGGCTTGCCTGGGTGTGTCCTGGAAACTGCCAATCTGGGGTCATACAGCCATGAATCATGCCGACTTCCTTGGTAAACTCTAGTGTCCCAATCATGGTGCCATTCTGATTCTGTAGTCTCACCTGTACCTGTAGTGCATCTGCCATCGGGCATGCTTTTGTGACAGCTTCCTTTGCCCACCCACGTGATTTTTAACCCCCAGATCCCAGCAAGCCCCTGGCCACCACTATGATGGGTGTTAATGGTCTCCCTCATCCCGATGATGGGTCTGTGCCCTGCCCTTCGTCCTGTTCAAGACTTACTAAGCGTTCTCCTTAAATTATTTGTGAGTTTTCTTGGGGAGGGGGTGTCTCCTTTGTACCCCCAAAGCATCAGATGCTTATTTAGAATACTGATGAGCCATTTTGTAAAGGACGCTTGTGACCTGTGTGTGATTCCATCATGAAGGCCAGGCAGCTAGTCCTGAGTGCAAGCTACCAGTTAGACTTCACAGTGCCGAGGAGGTCTGAGAAATCAGGGTGGCTTCCCCAAGTCCTTAACCTCAGGCCACGGAGCGGCATCGAGCTCAGATGACTCAATGAATGGACTCCAATGGGACAGAATCAAAGCCTCTTTTATGGGCTCATCCAAGCACAGAACAAGGCAGAGGCCCAAAAGATCGTCATTTGTTTCCCGCCCCCCATTCCTTGGAGGTCTGAGTAGTCCGCCAGCTGAGATGTAAGATCCTTTGCGTGTCTAACATAATAGTTATTCAGAAAGGCATTCAGGCTGATGGTTTTCTCAGAATGTCCCGCTGTTCAGCTGGGCTTCATCTATATTTCAATGAATTTCTAAATGGGGGAAATGGAACATTTTCCCTTTGATTAATTCATGGGGTTTTCAGTCCTCAAGGACTCATAGGTTGGTGAACTCCAAACGGAAGCCAGAAAACGGAAGGCTGGTACATTGGACCGGGCCCGAGGAACTGACCACGTAAACGTCTTCCAACATTGACGTCAGAAATACAGTGGGCCTGACCAAGGCCGAGGAATGCTCATTTAAAAGAAGAAGTGTGTTGACCCGCAGGGAGTCTGGACGCTGTGTTTTAGGACTACGGTTTCCACAACTCGCTGATTGCTAAGCTACTTGGCCCAAGAGTCCAGCCCTTCTAGACCAGCTGGTTCCTGCTAGCAGGGCCACAGGCCCGGGCTTCACGTCCTTGGTTGACCCTCTGCGAGGATGCCCCCTGGAATGATCTTTTACAGATCTTTTGTTAGCAAATGACACTTGAGCATTTGGGAGATGTTTCAAGGAAACCCCAGAAGGACCAGGTGGAGGAGAGAAGGGGACGAGAGAGCAGGTTTCCTCTGAGTCCTCCTGGAGCCGTTCTCCCTGAAAAAGGCTGGGAGCCAGGGAGGGGATGGTGACTATTTTTCTTTCTGAACGCCAGTTTCTTTCTAGCTACAAGGGGCGGAGGGGGCAGTGTGGCGAGGGGAGAGAGGTTTCAGGTGCACCGTCTTCATCCCTCTTCTGACCCAGGTGAGCCGGCATTCATTAACTTGATGGATGCTGTCACCACGGCTTTTCCAGTGGCTGTGGTTGGCGTTGGAACGGCTGTCACAACACTGAACTCGGGAGCCAGGCCTTGTTCTCGGGGGGCCACAGCAACGCGTCCCTTTGGGACCCTAATGAGATTTGTTCAGCCCGAGCCGGTAAAAGATTTGCTGTACAAGTTCCTAGCACTCAGGGCGGAGCCTCAGGCTCCGAGTGGAAAGCGCCACGTCACGAAAACAAAGTAGCCTTCACAGTGACACGCAGGTGCGCCTTGTGTGGGGTCAAATGAGTGCAGGGTGCAACGTCTGTGCTTCCCCATCCTGTCTGCTCTGACTCACGCCAACCCGTGCATGAGTGTCCAGATGGAACTGTGCTCAGAGGGGGGTGATTGTGTGGTGTGTGTGTGTGTGTGTGTGTGCGCGCGCGCGCGCGCGCGCGCGCACGCACGTGAGTGATTTGGGTGAAAGTTCAAAGAGCGACTAACTTGGTTTTCCGTCAAACAATTCACTTGGCTCTGACAAAGCCGAACACTTGGACTTGGGCCATCGATGGCTGTCCCCACAGTGTCACAGCCCCCTGCCCACCTGTGCGCGTCCCGTGCCTCAGTGGTTCCATTCTCCTTTCCTCCCGCTCCTTGCTGCCGCCTGAGCTTTCTTCTCGGGCAGAGGCGTCTCCCTGGGTTGTGTGTGGTGCTCTTCCTCAGGAGTGTGTGCCGCCCGGGTGTGACTGTTCATCCGGTGGCCAAAAGTGAAGCCCGGAGACGAGCTCAGTTCCAGCCCTGAACGATGTCTAAGGACCGCACACTCAGCCTCTCTCGAAACAGGCCATCTGGACTTTTTGTGTGTGTGTTTGTTTCATTTTATGATTCTGTGTTTTTCTGCTGCATTTCCCCCCGCCCCCCCACTTTGCTTCGAATCTCTTAGAGGGGGTTCCTCCCCCCAGAGTTAGGTTGTCCGGTATTTCTTCCCAGGGTGGATATGGACTTTAATCTCTTTAAATCTCTTGGTTGGCACCCACATGTGACCCATTAGCGCCAGGTCCAGGTAGTCAGGGGATCTTTAGGGAGGGGTCGCTGCCGAAGGGGAGGAGGCCTTCCTAAGAAGGGGACTCAGGAAAGGATCCCACACAGCGAAGGCCCTGGGTGGGAGGCAGTTTGTTGCTTCCAAAGAACTGACAGCAGGACACTGTGGCCGAGGCCAAGGCCGAGGCTGGAGGAGAGTTTTAGCTCCAACGGGCTACACGTGAGAATTCGCTGAGAACGTAAGGAATTCGAGGACGTTCTCAGGCCACCTATCAACAGAGCAGGACTGCGGAATCCAGTTCTCGAAGAGGGAGGGCGGCAGTCTGAGAGAGGCAGCGTTGGTGGGTTTTATTCTGTTGAACAGTGAGTTTAGCCTGGACTTCCAAAGGAGCCTAGTTACAATGACTCTCATTGATGGTCCCCTGCCCTTTGCTCTCTGTTCTTCTCACGACACACCATGTTGCAACTCAAAATCCACTGGCGTAACGATACTCACAGGCAATGTTTCCATCCGCCTAAGACAAATCAAGGTTGGGTTTGTAAAGATATAGACTGTCCCGGGATTTACATTTTGGGGTTCTGTTCTGTTGTAAGTCCTTTCTGACATGAAGTCAAATACCTGATTAAAAAGGGCTGTTGTTGATGAACCCCTCAGGATCAGGTGTGGGAGTGGCGATATCAGGAGGGTGGTGGGAGGGTGAGGGAGAAAGGGGGAACAGATGACAAGGTCTACATATAACCTCCTCCTGGGAGGACGGACAGCTGAGAACTAGGTGAGGGAGATGTCGGATGATGTAAGATATGATAAAATAATAATTATTTATAAATTATCAAGGGTTCAGGGGGAGTGGGGAGGGAGGGTAAAATGAGGAGCTGATACCAAGGACTCAAGTAGAAAGAGGTGTTTGGAGAATGATGATGGCAACATACACACGAATGTGCTGGACACAAATGATGTATGTACAGATTGTGAAAAGAGTTGTATGAGCCCCTAATAAAATGATTAAAAGAAAATCAGAAATTGCATGAACAAACATAGAGAAACAAAAGTGGATTTCTGTCAAAGAACAGTTGGATAAAGATGGTCACAATGAAAAGAAAATTGCCGTTATCATTACCTTTCGATATCAGCACCTTTATAAAAACAATCCCAATTTGCCTTTGGGGTTTGGCAGGAGAATGATTACATCAGCAAATTATGTGTTGCGGCATGTTCTGTGTGTATGTTACTAACGAACGACAAGGCTCCCTGCCATCGAGTCCACTCTGACTCATGGCGACCCCGTAGGACAGGGCAGAACTGCCCCTGTGGGTTTCCAAGACTTTCCCTCTTGCAGGGAGTAGGAAGCAAGCCCAGCCTTCTCCAGAGGAGCAACTTGTGGTTTCCAACCGCGGGCCTTGCCGTTAGCAGGTCTTATCTCCAGGTGATAGGGGTGTCTCAGGTCAGTTCCCTGTACGTCAGACACGTCATCAGAGCCTAGCTGTACTCGTGAGAAAAGGCAATAGCAACGGGAACTTTCTTTACAAAAGATGCCTTCGCCTTTAATGCCAGAAACAACCTACTGGAGAAAGTGGTCCTTGTGTCCGAGCCCTGTTGGACGTTGAGAGCTCACCTGTACAAGGTCCTATGGCAGACACAGGTGTGTGCGTGTGGGCGGCTGGGGGGATAAGTGTGAATAAGACAAAATCGTAGGATTAGAAGACAGGCATTAGAAGGAAATCCAGAGAGGTTTTGTGGAAGATGTAGTGTGAGTGTCTCTTTCCTCATCTGTAAAATGGGATGACCATCATCCATTTGAATCAGCCCCCCCCCCCAATAAAAGAACAAATGTGAATTTAACAGAATGTTACACCACTGTTTAATCTTTCCTGAGTGGTGTAAGGGACCACAGGACTTTGCAGTCTGGGGGGAGACAAAAATCAGAGCACACAAGGTCAGACTCAAGAAAGGGTCAAGAGAGGTGAGGAGCTAGCAGCCCTAGTGCTGCCGTTGGTAAGCACTGGACTGCTAACCGAAAGGTCGGCGTTTCAAACCCACCAGCTACTCTGAGGGAGAAAGAGGAGGCTCCCTGCTCCCTGCTCCCATAACGGCTTACAGCCTCGGGGAGACCTGTGCAAGGTCGCTATGAGTCGGGATCAACTCCATGCCAGTGAGTTTCGTTTTTGTGGCGTTTGACTTGGCCAGCTGTGGGCTTCCATCTCTGTTATGGGCGATCTGTGTGGACATTGGAAGCTCTGCCTATAGCAAGTATGACCCAGTGGGGAAAGGCCGTTTTTCTTTTGTTAGGTGACTGTGTCCCCTGTGGAGCAGTGTGGGTCCAAAGCCCCCGTCCCTTCTGAGCCATACAGCAGTTGTCACACCCAGAAATCCCATCCAAGTGAGAACCTGTCCACCAGCAAAGGCTTGCCAGAGACACCACAATGTAGGAGAGGTTAGACTAGAGAAACAAATACATGGACATTCATATGCATGTAAGAAAGAGCTTTATATTCAAGAGCAACTGTACATTAAGAAAACATCCCAGCCCAGTCTATATCAAGACCTTAAGTCTGATATTAGCCCATATGTCTGATAACACTCTATAAAGTCCTCTTTAGACTCACAAAACATGTGCAATGATGCTGAATGCAGGAAGATCACAGGCCAGTGGGTGGGAAGTCTCGTAGCTCCAGTGGTGTAAGCATCTCAGCGCCGGCAGGGGTCTCCACGTGGCTTCTCCAGCACCCAGGGCTGCTTCAGGGTAGGTCCATGTGGCTTGTCCTCAGGGATGTCTCACAGGAAGTGAGCAGAGAGAGAAGTGTCTTTTGCCTCCAAGGAGGAAATTCAGAATTCCTCAGGAGAAGGTCATGCCCACACAGAGGCCTCACTGGCTATGATCCGATTGACAGGCTAGACTCCACCCCTTCACTCGTAATCCTCTCAAATTGACACCAGATTATGTAACTACCACAGAGGCCATGGAAAGAATCAACATGGCCAAGACCACGAAGTGACCTGAAGCCCCCAGAACTGTGAGAAAATGAGTTCTGTTCCCTAAGACCCCGCATGTGGCGGTGTGCTGAGGCAGCACCAGCAAATAAGATACGTCTCAAGGTCCCCCAGTTAACATCCAGCTTGTCACATAGCCTCATACCAAGCAGTGCAGACAGAGCCTTGCTCATTCCCACCCCACCCTCACTGGGTCCCCGGGCTTGGACAATGACCTCTGGTCTGTCCCTTGTGTCCAGGTAGTATGATTATAGGGCATCAGGCAGGCAGCTGTCTGCCAAAGGAATTCCTAGGAATAGGGCTTTTGAGGGCGAGAGGAATTGTCCAGTGTAGCAGCCAGCTGAAAGAGACTGCAGGAGGAAGCAGGTTGTCTTGGGCACCGTGAGTCTCAGGTTCCAGTTCACTGGCCCCTGAGGGTTTCCAAGGCTGTAAATCTTCATGAAGCAGGCTGCCACCTTGCCCCACGGAGCAGTCGGTGGAGCCAGATGATCCATCTGTGGGTTCTTAGCCCTGCTCTTCCCATCACATCTCAGCAGAGGCACCTGCCGTCGTGTGACAGCACTGGTGATGGTGCCCTGGTCAAGGTGGCGTGTGCCAGGCTTTTGCCCTGCAAAATTACCATCTTCCTCTGCCTACACTCCGTCCCAGAAGCCCTGGCGGCAGAGTAGGCTCCATGCTGAGCTGCTAAACACAAGGTCAGTGTTTCGAACTCGCCACCTGCTTGTTCCATGGGAGAAAGATGAGGCCATCTCCTCCCATAACGATTCAAAGTGTAGGAGACCCATGGGCCGTCCTGCGCCGTCCTGTCGGGCTGCTAGGAGTCCTAATTGACCCCACAGCTGTGAGTTTGCGTTTTCCTTTTTCGTTTGCCTATTTTTTTTCAGTACCCTACTCATTTCAAAGCATGTTTACCAAGCTGCCCCTTTGAGGGCTATCAATCTGTAGGCCTGGGGTCAAGTCACCACAGTAGTTCATGGATGGCCATTTGGTGGGGAGATACTTTGAGACTCTGTTTCTTTATAACGGTGGCCCCAGCTCTTAGCAACTACCGGTGCCTGAAGCAGTAATCCCTCTAGTGCTCTAAGGTTGATGGACCCTTTCCCCAATCCCTTCTACCTGGATGACTAGGATTCTTCTAGAAGGAAGATCTGCCCCCTCTTCCAATTTGCATCAGGACAGTCTGACAGGTCTTTTCACACAGGAAGGAAACAAAGGAAGTGGGGGGCGAGGGGAAGGATGGAGGGAGATTCCTGAGCAGGTCAGCGAGAACAAGCTCAGGGAGGCCAACTGGGCCTGGACAAGCATGAGGACGCTCCGTCCCCAGAGACAGGGACAGGGGAAGCCTGAGAGGTCGTTTGGACGTCCAGTACGGGGGAACTGGAAGGAGTTCCCGCTAATTAGTGTTTGCCCTTTCATTCAGGATGTTTTCTGTGATGGCAGTGGGAAATTGGCTCTTGGAATTTTCTTGGCCACAGTTCCTGGCCTTGAAAAGGAGGCTTTCCCAACCTCGGCACTCTTGACACTTGGGGCCAGATAAGTCTTTGCTGTGGGGGCTTGACCCGACCCCCTCCCCACCCACCCCTAGCCGTGACAACCAAAATGTGTCCAGAAACTGCTGAACATTCTCCAGGGAGCGCCCCCCGCCCCTCTTCCCAGTGAAAACACCGCTCTGACCGAACAGAGTCCATTCCCGACAGCCACCCGTTCCCGACTGTGGCTTCCAAAAGGGCAAGAAGGATGGCTCCCACGGGAAGGACTGACCCCATCGATGAGGAAAGGGTCTGCCTTCTTGGAACTGCCTGATGGCGGTGTCAGCCCCCGAGGCAGGTGAATGGAGAAGTCCCAGGGCCGGCAGAAGGGCTGCCAGTGGAAGAGGTGTGAGACCTCTGAGAGGTGGAGGCCAGAGGCTGGCGGAAGGAGACCAGGGGGCAGAGCGCAGGAGCCAGGCTGGGACCGCAAGACCACAGAGAGGCAGCGCCCAGGTTATGGGACTGTGAGACGGTGGCCAGGGACTTCCTGGCCCACAGAATCAGTAGCCCAGCGATCACATGGCTGAGAGGCTGAGGACCAGAGAGAGACATTGCTGCGGCTGGCTGAGGAGAGTTGTTGTTATGGACCAATGACTGTCTCCTTACTGTCCACTGGACCTGTCCACTGCGCCGAGGTGCCTCCATGATCGAGGGGCACCGGGGGAGGAAACGGAGTGCGGGTGGTCAGAGGGGCTTCAGCTCTGACGAGGGCTGCTGTGGAGATTGCCTCGCCTCGCGGTGGATGCTGGTTGTGCTTTCCGTGTGGTTCCTCTGTGGGCCCTGAGAAGCCACTGCACCATGTCAGCTGGGGCCCAGAAGATCTATAACGGGCCTGTTTCTCAAGGCCTGGTAGCTCTGAGTGCAAAGGGCTGCCTTCCCTGGCTAGGAATGACGTGGCTGCTTCTGATGTGGCTTCACAAACGATTTCTGGGTGTTGGGGCCCTTGCTTCTTTATAATTCTCATTTTATCACCCAAAGAGACTTACATGATGACCAACCCCCACCGACTTTCAGTACGCGCATGAGACTGCACTGCGTTTCCAGGCGGACATGACAGAGGAGGGGACAAGGCCAGGGCTGAGGCTGCAGTGACCTTGCCCAAGCACTGATGCCCTCTGTTGGCGGCTGGCAGGAGTGATGCCCGGGGCCATGCTGGGGCTTTGTTTATCACACAGGATGTGGGAAGTTGGCAGCAGGGGGTCCGGCCTCCACCTGGGAGGGGGAAAGAGGGAGGGGTCGGATGAGGTTGGAAAGTGGACTTGCTTTGTGTAGATCCCGTGGCAACCAGGAAACCTACGATGATTTGAAATCATCTCAGGGGGATTTTTTCAAGGTACTGGCAGAGATGCCATTGGAACCCCAGTACCTGGGGTCTTAAAAGCTTGTGAGCTGCCTTCTAAGGCAGAATCCCTGGGCTCTTCTCAACCAGAAGAAAGGAGAGTGGGGAAAGAGGAGCGATAGAGGAAACAATGAGTCCGATGGACTCGTGACCTTGCAGATATCAGTGTCCACAACCCTGCCTGCAACAAGAAACGCCGAGGGTGCCGTGTCCAGCCACTACTGCCAACTGCTCCGAAAAGGACCACACTAGAAGGCCCTGGATAGAGTGGGAGGACAATGGGGACCAGAACTCAGTCATCAACGAGACCGGGCTTATTGGATGGATGGGACTCCCCACCCCCCAAGACGATGGCCCTGACCGTCCAGACCCACAAACTGCACACACCTCCGGGCTACAATCGAATGATCACCCACTGAAGCTCACAAGGGCCACGCTTACACAAGGCCAGTGCTCTAAAGGTTAGGAAGACCGGGGAGGGAGGGGGATACGCAATGGCACTTGGAGGGAGGGGGTTGAGGCCACTCAGAATGTGAACGAGTCGGGGAATGGCACAGGAGGGTCTGCCCTGGAAAGCAATTCACAATTTAAAAACAATTTTTTTGTTTAGAAAAAAGACTGTGTCTCAGGCCCCGCCCCAGCCCTTCTGAATGAGCATACTCTACAACCCGACTGCAGATGATTCCTGGGTGTTACCCGGGAGGCAGGGCAGACTTCCTGGGTGTCTCTTGCTGCCTCCATTGGAGGGTGGCACTGAGTGGGCATGGGCACTCTCCATGGAGGGCTCGGGTTTGTCTCCTCTCTGCTCTTCAGACAGCCTCCAAGGCCTCCTTGGTTGGTGGGGGGGCCGCTAGGGGCTTCCCTCAGGCCCGTGAGCTCCATGTGCCTCCAGGACTGAAGCCTCGAGAAGACCCCCATGCTTCCCCCTCCCCAAGATTCCAGCAGCTAGAGTGGGTTTCCACAGCCTCTCCCACGCCCCCCCCCCCCCCCGCCCAGTTCCTGGGCTCATCATTAGCGCCATCCCCGCAGAGTGGCTCCTGTCTGTGGGCGCCTCCCGGTCCTCCCTGCGGAGAGCAGCGGTGTGCTGGTGTCAGATTAGCCAAAGGTCCGCTTGTGCCAGTTCAGGTGCCAGGACCCTTGAGTGGCCTCTGGCTTAGTAAGAGTTGCTTATAGCGGAAAGGGGCCAGCCAGGGACGTTCCCTCTGTCTTAAACAGAAGGTGGCACTCAGTGTATGGCGCGGGGTGGCGGCACACACAGCCTCCTCCCAGGTGGTTTGGGGCGAGAGAGCTGTGAACCAGCCAGGCCACTTCCCCAGCAGTCCATCTGCTGGTTTTTGCTGGTTCGTTGGATCGAGGCGAAGTTCTCGTGGTATAAAGTTAGCCCTTGTACCATGTCCTGTGCCACAGGCTGTCAGGACATCCCTGACGTTGTGCCATCACCCACCCCCAAGAGAAAACCCATGCCCACTGAGCACCCTGGCCTGGCCCAAGCCCTGGGCAATTACTCATCTGCTTTCGTCTCTGTGGGTGCACTGGTGCTGACGATCCTACACCCCCCTAGCCTTTCAATGCGCCACCCTGACTGTGTGGCCTTTTTCGTTTGGTCCCCTGGCTCTGAGGCCCATCCTTCTTGTCCAGATTCCATCACTTTTTATTGCTTAATAGCACAACCTTCTCTGGCACGCCACGTTTTATCCAGCTGGTCACTCCAGAGGGAGAGCGGGGCTGTCTCTGCTGTGGGCTGTTGTGCATAGTGCAGCGACAGGCGCTCCAGGTGTTTCGCCTTGACTCCTTGTTTCCAGGTCTTTGTAGGGTGCAACCCTCAGAGCGGGCTTTTCTGCCCGTTGTCTTTTTAAAAGAGCTCTGGTTTGGCTCATTGCTCCAACCCCAGTGCTTTACGAGAGCCAGGCCGGGCCTTTCCAGAGCTGGAGCCTCATTTTGCGTCATGTGCAGAAGAAACACAGCGGTCCCTGTTCGGCTTCTTGGGAAACCGAGTGCCTTGGCTGCTTTTCAGCAACACGCCCCCCCTTTGATGCAGGGCCACTCCGAGAGGGCCTGAGCTCTTTCTTCACTTTTCATTTCTCCTCTTCTGTAAGTGCCGCCCCACCCCCACCTCTCCTGAACCTCACCCAGGCTCTCACGGAAAGGGGGTAGGGGACAACAAATCCCTATTTTGAGCAACAAGAGAGGCTTGTCCCCATTTGCTGAACTGCCTTGAAAGGTTGCCCGTGAACCAGAACTCAAAAGACCCGCGGAGGCTTTCCAAGGCTCTCTCCCTGGGAGGTTTGTGGCGCTGCTCTGGGGAGACCAGAGGGCTGATGTGTGCACAGAAGCCATTCAGTAGGGGACACCTGCCAGGGGGCCTTGCCAGTTGCTTGTCATCCCCCTGAATCCAGAGCTTTTGAGAGGACCCCACACTGGGTTGGTGGCTTTTTTTCCATCTTGTTTTTCTCTAGCCATGCCTTCCTCTTCGGACCATTCTGTTCTCCGCAGCTCCCCCCACCCCCTGCCTGCCTCCTGTTGCCCACAGCAACCCCAGCAGTGGGTAGAGTGGAGGGAGCCATGGCCAGGGACCTCGGAGGCAGGCGGCCCTTACGGAGCAGTGTGGTTCACAGAAGCCACAAAGGAATGGGCTTCTCAGAACAGCCCTAGGCAGCAGCCCCTCCACGTGCCTTTCTTGCGAGGCTGGTCTCCTCAAGAAACTCTGCCTGGCGCCCCCCTCTCCCCCTTGCCCCCCGAGGCATTGTTGTACCACGTCTCCTCTCCGCTCACACTTTGCCTCTGCACACACCTGTCCACTCTTCTTCCTCTAAACAGGACGGTGGTTCCCAGTCTAACTGAGCTGGGAGATGGAGCCACATCCAGGAAGTGACTGGTCAGTGTCCACCGTGGGGAACAGGTTGCAAGGCTCTCTGGGTTTCCTCTTTTGCTCTTTGCCTCAGGCGGCGCTTGGTCAAAAAAAGAAGTGCCAACATCACCATGGGCACCAATTATCCAGTGAGAATGGTCGGTAGATTAATTGAGCCATCCGTAGTTTGTGGGGGAGGACCCTTCCATAAATATATCTAAGTCTCAGTCTGCAAATGAGCACAGGGTGGTTGGACCCCAGATACTTAGAAATGCCGTCTTCCATGAGGGAGACCTGGGTTCGAATCCCTGCGGCCAGTGCACCTCGTGCCCAGCCAGCACTTGGATGTCAGTGGGGGAGTGGAGGCTTGTGAGTTGCTGGCTTGCCGAAGAGCTTTCGGTTGGAGCTTCCAGACTGAGCCAGACTAAGAAGAAAGGCTGAAACATCAGCCGTCGGCAACCCAGAGGATCCTAAACCATGTCTGGTCCTGCTGTGCTTTGGGTCACCGAGAGCGAGTGGGGCCAACCCAATGCCACGACGCGCGGCAACGTGTTCTTGTGACTCTTGAACCTCGATTCGTAAGACTCTGTATTTTTCCATCAGACCGAGGGCAAGCACAGAGCGCCCTGCGAGCGGCCGTCAAAGGGCATGATGTTTTGAAGGGGAAAGAAAGGAGGGGAAAGCAAGACAGAGAGAGACCGTAACATACAATGGTGCTCATTGTCCATCTGTCCATCCCTGTGTGATCGAGGCCTGGCGCGCTTTCTGACGGCTTCCTTGATGGCGCGGGAGGCAGGCTTTTGAGCGAAGGCGTTTTCTCGTGCTCTGTTTATTCCTCGTTCGGTGGTTTGCCTTCTGCATCCTTTCTTTTTAATTAATACTGTTGGTGCTCACTGATGAGTCATTCAGAGCCAGGCAAGCAACAGATGTCAGAAGACTCAAACCGACTTTCCCTGAATTATTTATTCTTTCCCCAAAAGTAACAGGTTTGTTGAATACGTAATTGGCAACACAGATGCAGATCAAGGTCTGGCGGCCGGGAACAAGGTCTACCGCTGCTTGCTGCTGCGCCCTTTGGTGGCATGGGGCGAGGGCAGTTGGCCCGACTTTTAAACAGCCCAGGCCCCAAACCCATTGCCATCGAGTCCATTCGGACTCCCGGCCCTCTGGACTAGAACACCTGGCCACAATCTTTACGGAAGCCGACGGCCACATCTTGCTCCCAGGGGGAGGCCGGTAGGTTTAAACTGCAGAGCTTTAGCTTGGCAGTTGAGCGCTTTAGCCTCCGCACTGACCTCCTCAGGTGCCACTGATTCGTCTCAGTCACCTCCTGGAGAGGAAGCACCCTTATGTGGTCATTTCCTTGGTCTCTGGACAACAAAACATGAACCGGGAACATGTCGCTCATTAAGCTCCATGAACGCAGCCTTCCAAAAGTCTCCCCGACGCCATGACTCACACAGGTACCCAGAAAGAGGGAACACCACTGTCTGCAAAGAGACGTTCAGAACACAGATGGAGGAGGACACGACTCTGGCAGGCACGTCAAGGTTTTTCTATCAAAATGTCCACTGAGGGTTGTTTGCAGCAGAATGTCTTAAAAGGAAATAACTCAAATGTGCAGCAGTGAGCGATTCGTGAAGTCGATTCTGGTACACTAAAGCCAGGGAACGTTCCACGGCCGCGGGCATCATTTCCCTGCTGATGATGTGGCAGCCAATCTACGAGTGAATTAGGCAAACGAGCGGGGCTGGAGCCCAGTAGGACTTCGTTTGCTTGGGGAAAACGTGTGTGTGCTTGTTTGTTTTTGAAAAATCAGGAAGGGACCCTTCCAAAATAGTCACAGTGGTTATTGAGGGACGATAAGACCAAGGGTGGTGATTTTCACCATGTTTCCACTACAAATAGGCATTGTTTTGGGGGGCAGGGGGGTGCTCTTTTGCTACCTGATATTTCTCTGCTTACCAAAGCAAAAACAACAAGCACATATACATACCATATATACTCAAGTATAAGCCGACCCGAATCTCAGTCAAGGCACCTAATTGTACCACAAACACAGCATAAAAATGTGCTGGAAAACTCGGCTCACCCACGAGTGTATGTGGTACTTTGATTCTCACTACTTGCCATCAGATTGACCCGGACACATGGTGATGCCATGCGTGTCAGAGTGGAACTGGGCTCCCCAGCTTTCGATGGCTGGTTCTGCAGAAGCAGGCTGCGCAGCTTGTCTTCCAATGGGACTGCAGGTGGAATCGAACCTGCAACCTCTTGGTGAGCAGTCGAGCACCGTGACCACGTTCACCACCCAGGGCCTTCCAGCGTGTGTTCGCTGAGTCAAAGGCCAAGTTGGTGTAGCAAGAGGTCTGGTAACTCTGTGACCTGAAGAATAAAGGCCACGGGTCCTTTTCTCCCTCACGTCGCAGTGGGAGGCAGGTGTTCCTAGCGTAGAATTGCCGCTCTTTTCCATCGCCAGTCTTCCTGGACCCTAGCTTATGGCCCCTCCCCGTCCCAGAGCCTTGGCGTCTCGTGCGAGGCTCGGTGCTGTCACATCCGAGTTCAAAGAGAAAAACAGAGTGGCAGAGAAGAGGCACACGGACATTCTCAAGATCCAAAAAGGAGCACACCCCTCAGCCGGGCCTCCTTACGTGGCTGGACTCGCATGGCCATGTACTCTGCTGTGGACGAAGGAGCAACTGGGCGTGGCTGTCAACATCCAGTCTATAGCAACCCTGTGCACGACCGAACCAAACACCGCCCAGCCCTGCGCCGTCTTCTCAGGGGGTCCTGTATTTGAACCATTGTTGGAGCCACTGTGCCAATCATCTCTTGAGCGTCTCCCTCTTGTCCGCTGGCCTCTGCTCTGCAGTTTAAACCTTTTCCAGCGACCGGTCTCTCTTCATCGCACGAGCAAAGGTAAATGAACAGTTTCCAAAAGGAGTAGAGTTTTGACTTTGATGTCTCTAGAGCAGTGGTTCTCAACCTCCCTAATGCCGTGACCGCCTTTTTAAAAGAAAATCATTTTACTTTGAGAATGGTGATGGCAACAGATGTGCAAATGTGCTTGACATACAATGGATGGATGGATGGATGGATTGTGATAAGAGTTGTACGAGCCCCCAGTAAAATGATTTAAAAAAAAGAGAAAAAAATCATTTTATTGGGGGCTCGTACAACTCTTATCACAATCCATCCATCCACCCACTGTGTGCTGCGACCCTTTCATACTGTTCCTCAGGTTGTGCTGACCCCCCAACCATAAAGGTATTTTTGTTGCCTCTTCATAACTGCCATTTTGCTACTGCGATGAATCGGGCAACTCCTGTGAAAGGGTTGTTTGACCCCTGGAGGGGTCACGACCCACAGGTTGAGAACCGCTGCTCTAGAGGCATTGGCTTCCTCATTCAGAGGCATTAAGGATACTGGGGAGATAGAAAAATTGGTTGCAGCCGGTCTGATTGAGAAACAGAGCTAGTAACAATTCAATTGGTTGATCAAAGGGCCCAGAGAGTGAATCCAGATAAGTTCTGTCTGGGGCTTAAATGGAATAAAGCTGAAGTAAATTGAAAAACTTGAAAATCGGCTTCGTTGAACTACCAAAATGACGTGGGTCTCTGGCAGAGGTGAAGCTCATTTATATTTTGTTGACACTTTAAGGTAGCGTGACCTTACTTTGAATCAGAGAAGAACTAAATCATATTTTGCTATTAACTGAAGGCTATTTTCAGGTTGCCATCTTTGGATACCGTTTTTTGGTTACATCCATCGTGGTCTTTAACATAAAATATCTCCAAAGACCTACAATTTTAAGGAGCTGCTTGACTTAGTAAAGTAGAAATTCATTTTTAAGTAAATGTTTAAAAGATTGGTTTTAAAGTTTGCTTATTTGTAAAATATGGTGATATTGACCAGAAAGAAACCTTGTGGCACAGGGGGCTCAGGGCTTGACTTGCTAATTGAGAGGTTGGGGGTTCAAACCCACCAGCTGCTCCTCGGGAGAAGATGTGGCTGCCTGCATCCGTGCCGATTACAGCCTTGTGAACCCCGTGAGGCAGCTCTGCCCTGCCCCCATGGGACCCCTGTGAGTCGTGATTGACATCTTGAGTAGAGTAGTTCTAGACTTATTTGGAAACCAACCCAAAAGCGTATTGATTTTTAAGAATCATGTTAAGTTACCTTTCACAAGAGGATCAATTTCTTGTGTCTTTTGTCCAGCATGAGATTTCCTCCAACTCTGTGGGTCGTGTTCCCTGGTTTTGCGCACAAAACCTTCCTAAATCACATGATGCATTTACTTCAAAGGAATCTCACCTGGACTTTTGGTCTTTTCTTGAACCCAGTCCAGCTGCAGCGCCTGAAGACCTGGGGGATACTCATGCCACTGGTTTGGTGTTTCCCTGATAGCCCGGGAGATGCAGCCAAATGTTTGATGGGACAGAAAGAGCCATCCGGTGCTTTGACGGTTCTTACAGGAAAATCAGGCTGCGGAAGCCCCGTAAGACAAGAATCGTTGCAAATGAGGCCCAGATTTGAAAATTGCTGTTTTGCAAATTGTGCTTTCTCTAGACATGAAGCACAGTACAGCTGGGAAGAACATTAAAAGAATCTGTGACCCAGTTGTCTTATTTCGTAGATGAGGAAGTGAGACACAGAAAGCTCCACTCACGGGGCCTGCCGAATGGAGAATCAGCTTCCAGTCTTCTCAACGTCACCCCACCCCCAAGACCCCCACTCACCCTGCACAGCCCCCCTCTTTCTCTTGCCTCTGCTAGTTTCCCACCCTTCAGAGGGAACCTTGGGTAGAAACTGCAAGGGGAGGGGGATTCTTCAACTACACCTGGAGGGGTGATGGGGGTGGTGGTGGAGGGTGCTGCCCTGCAGCAGCTCTGGCTCCTCCCAGCATGCATCTGTGGAGAGGTGAAGGACAGACGTCTCTTGATTCATGTTAATTATAAACCCACTTAGGATACGATTTGGACCTGTGCCAATTTGGTAAGGCAGTGTCCTGGCCCACACAGATCCAGACAGGGACTTTCAAAGTTAGCTGTTGCTGTGTTTTCATTGTTATGCAGAGCACAGCAAAAATAAATGGCCTGCCTTCTTGTCATGAGTGGTCAAAGCCGCAAAGCAACACTGTCTTCTACAGTTTCCTTTTGAATCCTTTTTTTACCAGCCTAAAAGTAGATGACCCTTTGAGGGGAGGGGGGCATGATTCTGGTTTACTAGTTCCAACGTCTTAAGGAAAAATCTTTTATGATCCGCAGCTTTATTGATTTCAAAGTCCATTTTTATAAGGAAGGAGGACCTCTGCTAGAATCGTAGTTTATGTGTTGAGCTGCCAGGCAGAAGGTGCACAGTTCAAATCCACTAACAATCCCACAGGAGACAGAGAAGGCTTTCTGCCCTTATAAAGATCGTCCACCTTGGAAGCCCGCGGGGACAGTTCTACTCTGACGCATAGGCCTGCAGGGTTGCTATGAGCCAGGAGCAACTCTGGCAGATACCGTTGTTTTTCTGCCTGTGAAAACATACAGGTCTCAGTTTTCAAGACCCAGCTCTGATACACCCGAAGAACAGGCAGGTTTGTGATGGATGAAGTCCACGTGGTTAGTTGCTGTCCGGGAGACGTGTCTCCCCCACTGCCCAGTCATTCTTGCTAACCCATCTCTTCCTGTGTCGTGGGGTTAATACCCACTGCAGAGAGTTGTTGGGAAAGTACCTACGGGATAGCTGTTCCTGCTCGCCCCACTTTCTAATTTACTTAACTACCAATCTCTTCCCGGAGAAAAACCCAAGCCCCTCGGAGATGTTGGCTGCTTCTGTATTGGCCCCGCTAGACTTTGCCGCAGACAATTCGTCTCGAGTTCACTCTTGCCTCAAAGGCGGGTGTCATTCTCCAGGGCCTGCTGTGGCTGTTCATTTACACCTGACCTTGTTCTGAAATCATATTTAAGGTAGCAGGGCCCTGATTCAGAACGGGATGCTTCTCACTTTACCAGTGTAGTCTGGGTCGAGGGAAACAGTCATCCAATCCCCTGAGCAATCAAACTTTCAATGTCGCCCGGAGTGCTGGGGTTGCGTGTAGACTCGGGCCTCACACCAGTGAAGGTGGCTACTCCCCACCCAGAGCAAACAGACCCACGAGGCTGACTCGCCCAAGGCGGGAGGCAGGATTTGAATCCAGCCCTCACCCTGAGCTGCTCCTGTTTGCATACAGCCAACGGTCTGTCCTCGGGAGGTTGGGTCCAGATGGCCTCCTGCCTAACAAGGTATGTGACAGTCAAGTTGGGTGAACTGTTGGCATATTTGCTTGTAACTTATGCATCAATATAGATCGATGGTCTATGCCATTCCAGATGTATCCTTTTCCCGGCATCCTCCACAGGGAGCTTATTTTCAGAGGGTGTGTGTGTGGGGAGAGAACAGGAGAGATGCTAACATTACCGTCTGGGTCGTGCACTGGGGCATCTGAGCCGGAGCCAGGGTGCGGGCAGCTGAGCCTGGCTGATGGGTGTTTCTATGGGAGAAGAACTGCCGGCTAAGTCAGTCTACAATTGAATTGAGGGACATTGGAACCTCAGAAAAACGTTATTAAAGATAGCTCTTAAGATGTCAGGAGGGGGAAAAATGACTTCTTAGGTCACAAGAGCGAAAGCTATCACGCGGCGAGCCACGGGGCTGCAGCGCCGCTTCCCCTTGGCCAAGTGGATTAAGGGACTCTGGGATTTAATAACTTGTGTATTAAAGGATGGCCCTGCAAACATAACTTTCTCGTGAGAATGGAACCACTCTAATTGAATTTAGAAAGCAACATCAAAATTCGTCTTTTTGGCGATGACTCCTTGATGTATAAAGTAAATGAGGAGCTGATACCAAGGGCTCAAGTAGAAAGAAAATGCTTTGAGACTGATGATGGCAACAAATGTGCTTGACACAGCAGATGGATGGATGGATTGTGATACAAGCCCCCAATAAAATGATTTTTAAAAATAAAGTAAAATGTCAAAAGTCACCGTTGATGAAAGTGACACGTTCACAGGCGAGCGTTATTAAACACTAAATTCTGTGCTAGAAGTTTGTATTTTATTTTCTGAGATGTAGCATGATAGTCCCCCTTTTTGCATAATGTATGGCCGTACTGCTGCTCAGTTGTGCCAAAGTGAGTCTCAGAGTCGGGGCAGCAGTGTTTGTCATGTAACGCTGTCTGTCCATGCTGGGCCTGTATACATAATGAGCATTCGATCTCTATTGATGGCGTTGAGTTTTTGAGCCAAATTAATGCCCCCTTACATGCAGAGAGAGGAAAGGGGCTGCCTTCCTTTGACACGGGCCTGCAGGTGGCGCCAATGGTGAACATGCTTGCTTGGCTGCTAACCAAACATTGGAGGTTCGAGCCTGTCCGAAGGCCTGGGGCTCTCCCCTGGAAACTCAGCCAATGAAACCATCCTGGACAACACCACTGACACACACGAGTAGACTTCTAATGCCAGCTGGTTTAGCAGGCTTTAAAGGGAGACAAATACCCCCTGCTTCTTCCTGCCGCAGGATGCATGAGGTTTGGCTCATGACTGGTTTGGTATGTGACTGGCTCAGCTCCTCCCCACGACCTTTCTGGTATCTGCTCCACAAGGTCTTCCCAGGTAACCCTGACTTGAGGCTGTGCCAGCACACAGCGGGGCTTCTGCTGCCCGCACACCCTGAGTCAGGCTGGGCGAAGTATTGCTGGGGACGAGGCCTGGACTCTGGCTGGTGTTCACAGCCCCTGGAGAGCCTCAAGGACACTGTAGAGCATGAACAGCAATTCCCAGCAAAGCAATCTCCTTTCTAGCTCAGGGCAAGCTGCCGCTGCGCTGTCCTTGAGTGGTAGCGAGTAGGCTCCGACTGAGGGAAGGGAACACCGCCAGGCCTCACACCATCCCACCATCGTTCTTAGGTCGGACGGAGCCCAGGGGTGTAGCCACTGCGTCGGTCCACCTCATCAAGGGCCTTCCTCCTTGTCGCTGCCCCTCCACCTTTCCAAGCAGGATGTCCTTCTCCGGGGACTGGTCTCTCAGCCCACAGTATGTGAGAGGACATCTCTCCATCCTTGCCTCTAAGGAGCATTCTGGCCGTACTGTGTTTGAAGCATGTAGAAGGAGGCCCACACGACAGGGACTTAATCCCACGCTGCGGCACTGTTCTGGCGGCACCCGTAGTACAGTTCATTTGCAAACCCTCAGAAAAAGGCAAGTTTGAGTTTCTACTGCTGCTAACATCTTGGGCTTTCTGGTGAATTGCTGGGTCAGACTTTTTTGGGCCAAGTGTGAGCCCTGTGCTGAGGCTGCTGGCGCAAGGCTGGGCAAGTGTGACAAGGTGATTTAGATGCCCAGACACAATGTCTTGGCAGCCTGAGTGACTTCCCCCCCTGTCCCAGCCAGCATCTCTGGGAGTCCTGCCTACATAGGATCCGTGTGCAGTGCTGATGAGGACCACTGATCGGAGGGGAGATGTGTTCACTGATCAGAGAGAGTCTGTGGTCCCCCAGTCTCTCTCAGTGTTGTCGGTCAAAGGGGGAGCTTACTCAACTTGAAAGGCTTAGATGGCTGGTGGATGTTCTCTTGCTGAAGTTTTCCTTTGCCCCTAGAACACTAAGCCAAAAAAAAAAAGAGGGAAAGAAGAAAGATGAAAGGCAAACCCTCTTTAAAAATACATTCGACTAGACCCATCAAAGAGAAAGCCAGAGTGAGACTCCTCCACTCACCAATAACGAGGCATGACTGCATTTGGAAATGAGAAGAAGGTGATTTGGTCATTACCGTACACACTCGAGTTTAAGTAAGCCGACCCAACTATTTGCCGAAGCACCTAATTTTACCACAAGAGCTGCATTAAAAATGTGCTGGAAAAGTCGGCTTATACTCCAATATATATGGCAATCATCGGCTGGCTCAGCCCCAGCACGAAGGCATCCTTACTCACCTCGAGTTGGTGGGAAGCTGGCAGCCCCGGTTGTTATATAACCCGAACCTCAGCGGCCTGCCAGTCCTGCCCTCGGTGTGCTCCAGGGAGGCAGGAGGGCCAGTAACACTATCTCAGGAGCAGATTGGCAGCCTTGCCTTCCGAGGGCCGGCCGCGTGAGTTTGTGTCACCACACTTGCAGTCTGTAGTCCAGCTCTTCACCACGTGTACCTCCTAGGCTTCTCCCAGCAGCACTGGACCAGGGCATCTCCCAGCAGCACTGGACCAGGGCATCTCCCAGCAGCAGTGGGCCAGGGCATCTCCCAGCAGCAGTGGACCAGGGTATCTCCCAGCAGCACTGGACCAGGGCATCTTCCAGCAGCACTGGACCAGGGCACCTCCCAGCAGCACTGGACCAGGATATCTCCCAGCAGCACTGGACCAGGGCATCTCCCAGCAGCACTGGACCAGGGCATCTCCCAGCAGCACTGGACCAGGGCATCTCCCAGCAGCACTGGACCAGGGCATCTCCCAGCAGCAGTGTGGGAGGGCTTCTTTCTGAAAAATGTTGGTCCTGATTGCTCTCCCTGCTCCCTTTTTCTCCTTTCATGTCACACGGTCCTCTGCCGTCACAGGTTAGACCACCAGGAAGCTTCTCTCATTCGGGTCCTACCTTCCTTAGCCTGTCCACCCCATTCAGAAGCACAGAGGCCCATAAAGGAGACCAAAGACCTTGACAGGGCAGTGGCCTCTTCCCTGCCTGGTAGCTTAAGCGCCACTAAACCAAAGACTCACCCCGTTGACAGCACACAAGAATCTGCTGACTGCTGACCGATGTTCAAATCCCACCTCCAGGGACCCTGATTTGGTTGGCTTGGGGCCTGGCCTGGGCAGCAGGATTGGGAAAGCTCCCAGGTGAGTCTCCGGTGCAGCCAGAATCAAGCAGCTCCCAGGTAAAGGACTGAGCCTTCCATCCAGCCCTTTCTTTCTAGCTTGTTTCTAGGTCTTTCTTCAGAAGCTGTCTGCAAATGTCTAAATCTCTGTCCAAGTTTTAAAACCTTGAAAATGGACTGCTCCCCTGCATCCCTGTACCACACCTTTTATTTGTAGTGAGCAAGGTTGAATGGTGTTATTTTAAAACCAAGAGTAAGGAGACCTGGGTCCTACTCAGGGAGAAAGACCAGGCTTTCTTCTGCCATAAAGAATTACAGTCCTGAAACCCACAGGGCAGGTCGACCCTGTCCCATAGGGCTGCTATGAGTTGGCATCGACTTGATGGCAGGGAGCAGGGTTTCTGGAGGTCCCTCTCCAGGAGCCCTGGTGTCGCGATGGTTAAGCACTGTTCCTGGGGAAAGGATACGCCAGTCTGCTTCTGTAAGGGCTGCAGCCCTGGGAACCATGGGGCACAGTTCTAGCCCACGCAGCAGTGTCGCTCTGTCTCTGAAGCAACCCGACAGCAGGAACAGGTCATGCTTCTGTGTGCCGGGAACGGGTCATACTTGTGTGTAGGTCACTGCCTAGATGAGGATAAATTAATCGGTCGGGATCTCGGGCTCTGTTTCTTTCTTTCTTCTTCGTGGCTTTAGAAGATGGGTAGAATGGAATCAACGCCGGTTCCCAACGGCCCCCTGGCTGTAAAAAGCCGTGGCTGTGGGATTGAGCAGGTGTCACGGGTCGGGTCGGGAGTGGGGGACAGCAGAGATTCCTCAGTGCCTGCCACCTCCTGATCCTGCTGGAAGGAGTCCCAGGATTAAGAGCTTCCCCCCAGGGCAGTGCTCGTGTCTCCTCTCCCAGAAGCTGCCCTTGGGGCAGCGCTGCTCGGTAAATAAAGAGAGAAGAAATAGAGATCTCGAAGAATCTGCAGTTAATTAGAAGCCAGGAAAGCAAGGAGATGCTGGAGACTCTTTAAGTGGTGGAGGGGTTGAGGAAGGACCCTCAGTGGATGATGGCTCATCCCCGGGAAAACTGTTACCCCCACCCCCACCGCCTCGTGCTGTCTGTCAAGTTGCCTCCTAGGATTCTCCCAAGATGTCCACGGAGCCTCCCCTTCTCTGTGGCTGGATGCCAGGATTCGAAGGGCTCTGGGTTTGAAATGTTTAATTATTTGGTCTCCAGATTAACCCAGCTAAGAAGGCTGAATTGTGGTGCCGGGAGCTATTTCTTAATTGGAAAGGAAGAATGCCACCAAGCCCCGGACACCTCCGGACACCGTCCGTGGTCACTGGACTCTGTAGGCTCATGGGGAAGTGAGAGGAGACCACTCCCTGGGAAGTGGGGACGGGGGGGGGGGGTGCGGGACAGGAGCCAGACTGAAGCGTATGGCCGTCAGGATGACGAAGGGAGGCGTGTGAATGCAGCCGGCCGGTCGCCACAGCTGGGCACTTGACTCTGGGCAGCACGTCCCCAGGAACCAGCAGGACACGGAGGCTGGGGTGATGTCACCGCATCTGCCAGATGTGGTGTCAGCATGAGTCACGCCGGCGGCCTTTCATTAAGAAAGGACTTCTGGGCCATCTGGGTGCAGAGCATGCCACATGGGGTAGGAGACACCCACGTCCACACATGAGGAGTCCCCAAGTTCATTAACATCTGTCTGAAACCCCTGCAAGGCTATCTGAGCCACAGGGTGAGACACGCTGCCTTGCAAGATCACTATGAGTTAGGATCAACCCTATGGCAACAGGTTTGTGTGTGTGTGTGTGTGTTTATATAAGAACAAACAAAACCTGAGCAAACTCACTGCTACCGAGTCAGTTCTGACTCATCATGACCTTGTGGGGCAGACTAGAACTGCTCCTGTGGGTTTCCGAGACTGTAACACTTCATGGGAGTAGAAAGCTTCATCTTTCTCCCAGAGAGCAGCTGGTGGTTTTGAACTGGTAACCCGGAGGTTAGCAGCCACTCTGCCACCGAGCCTCCTAGTGTAAGGCCCAAAGTAGGAAAAGACACTGCATGCTGGCACGGTTCTCTTTATTGTCAGACGGGTGCGAGATCCTGCATGGGACATAGCCCTGCATTTCTGAGACGTCAGCTGACGCGGCAAAGAACGAAACACCAACGCTTCAACGATTACAACCTGCACTCAGAAAAGCGCACTCACTGTAGGGTGACATTTCATGCCCAGGTAGGTGGGTGGCTGCCCCCTTGGCACCTGTGGATGTGATACTATTTGGAGAGGGGTGTGCTAGTGTCACAGGCCTGCTGGAACCAGTCACAGAGGTGTGGTTTGTCGAGCTCCTGGAAGCCAGGACGCTGAAATCAAGGTGTTGGCATAGCGCGTCTCCCTAAGGAGGCTGTCGCTTCTGGTGGCTGCCAGCAAGCCTTCATGTTCCTCAGCCTGTCCGTGAATCACTCACTTCCCGCCTTGGCTGTCACACGACACTTTCTCCCTGTGCGTCTAAATTTCCATCTTCGTATAAAGCCTCCGGCCACTGGGTTAGGGTCTACCTTGATCCAGTATGATCTCAACTTCATTAGGTGGGGCTTCCAAATTCCCTGTTTCCAAATAAAGTTGCACACAGAGGTACCAGGGGCAAGGACTTGAACATATCGATTTGGGGGGCACAGTCCAGCCCAGTCCAGCGAGCCTTTGAGGATGTAATTAAGCATGGGTTTTGAGATGAGATCATGCTGGATGCCCAGGTGGGGCCTAAAGCCAATGACAAACGTCTGAGACACAGAGAAGATAGCCATGGAGCGACGAGGAAACGGAGGCAGAGCCTGGAGTGACGCAGACACAAGACTTGCCAGTAACTGCCCGAAGCTGGGCTGGGAGAGGGAGGGTTCTCATCCAGAGAAGTCAGGGGTGGGGGTGAGGGGGTGCTCCTGCCGACACCTTGACTTCTCATGTCTGGTCTCCAAAGCTGGGAGAGGAGTAATACCTGTTGTTTTAAGTCACCCAGTTTGTGCCAGTTTTCTTTATGACAGCCCTAGGAAATGAAGAGGGAGACCCTGGTGACACGTTGGGTTAAGCGTTGGGCTCCTAACCACAAGGTCAGTAGTTTGAGCCCACCAGCTGCTCCACAGGAGAAAGATGAGGCTTTTTACTTCTGTAAAGAGTTACAGTCTCGGTTGATGAACCGACAGAGACAGCAAGTAGAATAAGGGTTCCTGGGGGCGGGGTCCATTGGGGACGGGAGATCAAGGGGAGCTGATGTCAAGAAGTTCAAGAAGGAAGAGAATGTTTCGAAACCGATTGTGGGAGCAAGTGCACAAGACTGGTTGATGTGATTGGACTATGGAATGATATGGTATCCGTATGAGCTCCCAATAAAATGTTTTTGGGTTTTTTGGGGTGGGGGGAACTGTTAAAAAGGAAGAGTGACATAATGGATATTGGGATGGATTGTGATCAGAGCTGTAAGAGCCCCCAGTAAAATGATTTTTTAAAGCGACAGTCTCAGACCCCCACAATGGGAGTTCCATCCTGTCCCATCGGGTCGCTCTGAGTCGGCATCAGCCGGGTGGCAGTGGGTTTCTCAGCGAAAACTAGTGTTGTAACAAACACTCAGATCTAGAGCCAGAGCATTGTTACCTAGCTGCCCCCACATTCCCCCTGCCCTGTCCCCCGCAGCCCCCTCCTGCCTCGTTCCATGTCCACACCACTGAGGAGAACGTCTCTTTCCAAACCAGTTGGGATCGAGTCAGTTCCACTCACTTGACCTTGCATGTTTCGAGCAGCACTGTGTCCCATCGGCTTCTTCATGGCCGATTTGACCACCAGGCCTTTCTTCCGAGGCAATTCAAGCCCATTGCTGTTGAGTAGAATCCAACTCTCGGAGCACCCACCGTAGGACAGAGTAGAGCTGCCTCGTCGGGCCCCTGAGGCTGTGGCTCTCCACAGAGTGGACTGTCACATACACAGCAGATCTTTGAGTTGGCCGCTAAGCGTTTTCATCGCTGCGCCACCAGGACTAGGAAGCCCTGCAGTAGACAGATCTTGGCATGCCTGCTATGTGCCAGTCCGTGGGGGATATAAGCATTGAGTGAAACAGGCAAACGTCCCTGATCGTGTGTGTGTATGTGCACACCACTGTTATAGGTCAACCCCAATACATATGACATGCTACTCAATTGAGCTCATCTTGCACACACTCACCATCATTTGCTGTTTCCCACTAAGCAAGATGTTTCACCTCCTTCCCTGGCAGCACATCCTGCTCTGATGCAGCCCTTGCAAATTTATCAATGAACACAGCCTGAGCCACACCCGGCATAAAGAAGACTGCTGTTACCCATGGTTAGCCGGCTAGAGTCCATTTGATTTGTCGTAAATTGAAGTTTAGAGGAAAATGCAATTCGCTAGGGCCCGTTTTTTCGCCCTGCAAGTTGCAGTTTCAGAAATAGGCTGGCCATTGGGTGAACGCGTTGCCGTGTCTAAGGTAGAGTAGCCGTGGTGTGCTTCAGCCGGCGGATTTCTCAGGGTGAGTGATTGCGGTGTGCCCCACAGTTGATGAGGCCTATCCTCTCCACTCTACAGCAGTATTTTCCGTGTTCCTGAGATTGAAATCTTTAGTCTCTGGGACAGAGTAGAGCTGCCCCCTCAGATAACCAAAGCTGTCAGTCATCATGGGAACAGGCAGCCCCTCTTTCTCCCTGGGAGCAATGGGCGGAGGCATCTCAGCAGTTAGAAGCTCCATGCATAAACCCCTGTGCCGCCAGGCCCCCGTCTCGACAGTAGCATTCCTCAAACTGTGTTTCCAAGAGACAAGGATTCCATGGTCAAGTACACGTGGGATATGTCGGAGTGATGATGAACTTCAGACTGTGTTTACACAGAGCCTAGATCATACACACCACGGGAGTCCTGGTGGGGTAGTGGTAAGTGAGGTAATATGGGTTTGGATCTCTCTAGAGCAGATTATTTCTTTATTCATTCAACTATTTGTATGATCTCTCTGCCATCGAGCGGATGCCTACTCATTGCGGCCCTACAGGACAGGGTAGAACTGCCCGGTGAGTTTCAGAGACTGTAACTGTTGAAGGGCGTAAAAAGCCCCATTTTTCTCCTGAGGAGCTGCTGGAGGTTTCGAACTGCTGACCTTTCGGATCGTAGCCTAACGCATAACCGCTGCACCACCGGGGCCCCTGGGTTATGATTCCTAGGCCATGTGCTGAGGCTAGAGTGGCGAGCAAGGCAGTTCAGGTCTTGGTTCTCACACGTTAGGGGTTGAAACAGCCCTTAGCAAGTCCACCACGCAGGAGTGAAGCACTAAAAGGGGAACCGGCAGTGAAACAAAATGGTGCGATGGAGCGGGGATAGAGCATTCCCAAGGTTTTTTACCTCGGAAGCCTTTTCAGACCTTGGAGTTATTGCTGCGGCGACACGACTACAGTTTTAGGAACTCCAGCCTTTTCTGTCTTGACCCCTTAATGTTGCTGAGAATATGGTTAAGTCGCGCCCTAGCCTTCCACTGAACACCACTGGCTTGTCTATCGAAAGTGTCGCCTTGGCATTAATCAACGAGTAAACAGAGATCCGCTGACTAGAGTGAGACGCAAAGCCGGTGGTGGTTATCAGATGTGCTAGCAACAGATGCTGGGGGGGCTGCCAGTCATGCAGATTCTTACCCCGTCAGTGCACATTGACCTGACTGCAGCCTTCCAGCACCCGCATTTTGGGGGGGGCCTGTGGATTCTCTGGTCTCCCCTAGCTGCCCACACAGCAGATCAGATCTGCCAGGAGCGGACAAGTCCTGGGAGCAGCCCAGCCGGAGGGTGACTGGCGTGACTGCGTAGCAGCCCATAGGCTGCAATAACTCCGCGTCTTGGGTGCACATTTGGTCTTTCCGCTCTCCCTATTGTAACGTGAACGCCCTGGTGGGATTCAGCTCAGTGGCCTACTGTGGTAATTGGCTTGGAACACAGCCTTTATTGGCCATCTGTCCTGCCCACTTCCCATCCCCCTGCCTTCTTTCCCTAAATTAATTGCTTGCACTTTGGCTCTTTTCTCAGAATTTGCTTCTTGGGGAACCCAGCCCAAACCTTAGCTGATGTCAGCATCAACTCGGTAACCTTGAGTCCCACTCTCAGGGATCTAGGTAGGTGCCTGGCCGTGTCCTTTAGCTGGCCAGAGCAGCAGTGAGACCAGAGAAGGGCAATTGATGACCTATGTCGATAGCACTCCTAAGAAGGGATGGGGGCGGGCGCCCGGGGTTGTGCTGGGAATCACTGTACTCTAGAAGGATATGCACCGTGCACATTTTCAGGGACTGACCACAGTCGATTGGGCAACGGCGGTTCGCTGTGAGTCAGCAGTCCAGAGCTGTCTCTTGTAGTTGGGTGTCGTCAACTCCTAGCCGCGCTCTGCACAACAGAACGAACCCCCCTGGCCCTGCATCACCCTCACGGTTGTCCTTATGTCTCAGCCCCTCGGTGCAGCCGCACATCCACCCATCGGGTCTTTCTCCTTTTCGCTGACTCTACTTCATCCTGTCCAAAGGGTGCGGAATGCAGCCTCACCCTCTTGGTGCCAAAGAGCTTTCTGGCTGCAGTTCCTTCAGGTTCTGTTTGTTCTTCTGGCAGCCCAGGGCGCTTTCAAGACGCTGCGCCGACACCGTGATTCAGTGTGGTCTTAGACACCATCACATCTCCTCAAGAGGGTTAGGATAATGTAGACAGGAGCCGCCCACTTCCCACTGAGACGTTTGAGTGAGCTGTGTGGTAATCGGAGGGATGGATGAGGATGTGATGCAGGGAACTTTACATCCATGCTCCTCGTCATAACGGGTCTGGAAAGCCGACTCCGGTGGGGGAAGACCCTCACGGTTCTGAGATACAAATAAATCTCAATTCACCTTCTCATGACAGGACTCAGTCCCTCCTCTAAGCCCATAAAGGAGCTCCTTTCTGTGCCTGGAGGTTTTCTATAGATCAGAGCAGTCAGATTCCATCTCCAACCAACGCCCCCCCCCCCAGTTGTAAAATGCAGGAAACCCTGCCCTCCCCAGGGGTGTGTGAGGTCAACTAGCACTAGGTGAAGATGCTGAGTCACCTCATCGTCTATTTGTTACGTTACCCTCTGACTGGGTAATATGTTCGCTATGATGCACGTGCCTTTGGAAACATCTATAAACCCATTACATATAACCATTGGAAAATAGTCACTCTCTTGGTCCTGACACGGGACGAGGAGCCCTTGTGCCCCGCTGTCTGTCTGTTTGTATCATTTTCCACAGTCGCCCAAGTTGCTCCTGAGGACCCATTCGAGTGTTGGGTACCCCTGTACCCCAACAGAACTGGCAAATCTCATTTCTAATTTGTAGACAAGTTCATGGCTGGGTCTGGATTTTAGCTCAGATTATTTCAGATAACTTGAAGAATGGGAGGTTTCTCTGGTTTGGCATCCTGTTTTGCTAAAATGATGAGGTAGCATGGCGGGGGCGGGAAAGGGGCAACGACTGGGGCTATTACTAATGCAAGAGACCTAATGATTAATCCTATTTGCTTTCTTGAAATGCAAAAATCTATCCAAAGGAGAAAGTGGAGAAAATTATTTTATTCTTTACTGGGCCGCAGTAAATGCTCATAAAAGGTAGAATGGATTATGCTTTGTGACTGCAAACTTGAACTTGTAAAGACAATTCTGAAGGGCTAAAAGGCCCTCTCTCAACTCAGAGGCTGACATCTGAGAATTGTCACCCAGATGGAATTTCAGAATATTATATCCATTTTAGCAATATGATCACATTAGAAAAAACACAGACTGTTTTGTGATCTCATTTCTATGTGTTTTGGAAAAGCAGTTGGTTATTTTATTGCTTGAACTGTTCTCCAGACATTTCCAGTTCACTCTCACTCTGGGCCCTTGAAAGAATTGTACTCCTGCTCTCAGACGGTTGGCTGGGGCCCTATGACCCATGAGTTGTAACCAGAGAGATGTGCTAGCCAGCTCTGCATTTGATTGCCGGTGTGAGTCCCTCTGTGTGGGGACCAGCCAAGCCTGAGATCGTGACTGCTCTATCAGCCTGGACCTCTGAGTGACTCTGAACCGAGCCCTCTGTGGACTTGTGTAAGCAAGAAATAAACATTCGCTGTTTGGGTCTTCGTGGATCTTATGATTCATCCTTCCTGTGGCATACCTGGCCAACCCTGGACACTACAGGATTGGAGCTATAACACAGAGAGCCATTTAAGACTGAAGGACAGAGCACCTTTAGTTAACTCTGATGTCCTGGTCCACGAGGCAGTCTCGTGGAGGGTCTGTAAAACACGAAGACACTCCGTAGGATGACTTGATCTGGTGCCTGCCACACCGGGCTCAGGGCCAGCAGTTCTTGGTCCTGAGATGGCACAGGGCCAGCAGTTCTTGGTCCAGCCGTCCATCAGGTTACTGTCCGAACTGACTGGACCACATCTAACTACAGCAGCAATACCTGAGTGAGGAGCCTGTATAGGTACAGTGGTTAAATGACTTGAGATGATAACGGAAATGTCATTGGTTTGAATCCACCAACCTCCACGGGAAAAAGGTGTGGCTGTCTGCTTTCGTAAAGATGTGCAGCCTTTGAAACACTATGGGTTTGTATGCTGTCCTCTGGGGTCACTGTGAGTTGAATGGATTCTGAGGCAACGGGTTTGTTCTAGGCTCTGGTGATGTGATACTGAGTCACTGAGAATATAATTAGCCTGCACTGTCTCCGTAGTTTCCAACTCTCTTAAGGGTAAATAATTCAAAATCATTATTTTTAATTATTCTTCTGGCTCCCTTTGTAGCTTGCTTGAGGTAACAAACACTTGCCTCTGTCTTTTTGTTTCCTTGGCTTGAGGCACGATTTGCTATCTCTTTGAAATAGATTGCCAGGGCCTTGTCTTCCAATTTTCTCCTTTCTCTACTTTACATTGTCAAGATTCTGGATCAACAAAGTGCAGGATAGTCATATGACAGAATATGATTTGGCAGTAAGAAGAAATCAAGAACTAATCCATGCTACAACATGGATGGTCTTTGAAAACATTACGTTAAGCAAAAAAAAAAAACAGACATAAATGCTACATACTGTGTGATTCCATTGACAGGCAGTGTACAGAGCAGGCAAATCAGAAACAGAAAGTAAATTCTTGACTGGGCCAGGGGGCGGGACTGCAGAGTGCCTGCTAACGGGCACAAGATTTCTTTTTGAGACCAGGAAATGTTCTGGAATTCGACCGTGGTGATGGTTGCCTGACTTTCTAAAAAGCACGAAATTGTACCATGAAAGTGGCCAGTAATCTGTTGTAAGAGTAATATTTCCACTTAGATAAGCAGCTACATTCCACGACCCAACCCTACGTCTTTGGGATGCTTCTAGAAGTGGGACACCCTGAAGGAACATGCATGTGATTTCGACCTCGTAAGCGGTGCTCACTGCAGGGCAGCCTCTGGGAGCAGTGACATCCCCACAACCCCAAATATCCAAAGGATAATATCTCGTACATGAGGGTTCACATGGATTCTCAGTTCTTCCGTGTAGTTGGCAACAGCTTCTTTGGTGTTCCCAGGTTTCCACTACTCTTTCTCGTCTTGTGGACAAAGAACAGAAATCCTGTTTTGAAAAAGATGACGGCAAAATATGTACAGATAGATGTGATTGACACAATGGATATAGGTATGCATTGTGATAAGAGCGGTAAGAGCCCCCAATAAAATTTTTGAAAAACCAACAATGACCTTCGTCATCTAGTTGGCATACTCTGCGGTGCAGACCACATCCGCTTACTCTTCCAAGCCGTCGATGCTTTGTTCTAATTCACCAGCCACGATCTCAGATCTTTCCCTCCTGCCACTACCTTGCTTATGCCACCTTTCCTTGTCATCCTGTTTTCTGCTACTCCCTGCCCGTCAGCCTTTTGAATGAGTGCCTCCTATTGCCACTCCCGCAGAAGGAAAATGTCTCTGGCCAGATAAGGGAACAGACAGTTTGACTTTCTCCGTTCTCTGTGCCTCGGTTTCCTCACCTGCGCAGTAAAGGTCATCGCAGTACTAGCTGCCTCTTAGCGTTATTCACGAGGATTAAGTGACGGAAAGGGCGAAAGCTCTTGGGACCACCTTTGACACCTAATCATGTTCGCAGTAAACCAACAGGCGCTGTTGGTGTTGGGCGGGGGCACGTTAGGTGCGCCATGGCAGGTCTCGCGGAGATTTACAGTAAGGTAAGGAAAGTTGGTGTAAAGGGAATAAACAACTCCAGCACCATCGCTGCGCCATAGGCTCATGAATTATTCCTTAGTGTTCTTCCGCTCGGTTTTCATAAAATTATAATCAATGTTTCAGGATTTCCTTGTACTCATTGGGGTTTTTCCTAGGTCACCAGACTCTTCGCAGCTCTCCAGATAGTTTAGTAAAGTGCCGCCACTTCCAGGAAATGGATTTGAATTGTAATGCAAATTTGGTTTAGGTGCATGCAGGCCATTTAGGGTATTAAGGCAGCTAGCTACTTAAGGAGGTTGGGACATTCAGGCGATTGGAGATTTAAGGGATGCATTGGCTGCTGCACAAAAACAAAGCTCATAAAACCATCCCTCTGACGAATCTGTACTGGCTGCTTAGAACACCGTGTGGAGCAGAAGGCCACGTTGCATCTGGACTCTTGTCCATGGTGGTCTCTGTCGTTCTGGCCTCTTCTTCGCCCTTTCCCATGAAGGCAGAGGCCAAGGTATGGTCGGCTGCCTTAACAGGGAGACCTGGTCCTAGGTAGGTGTCTCTGGGGCCGCTTGAGTAGGATGGTGTTGTTGAGGTCAAGAAGGGAAGGTGGGGGGTAAAGTGCAGAGAGCAAGAATGGAGCAAGGCCAGTCCCAGAGAACACAAAGGGAGGAGTGGAGGGCGAGACACTGCCCAATGGGGCACCAGGGGCTATCCTGTGGATCGGAGGGGGTTGTTCAGGGAGATGGCAACATGAGCTCTTCATGGGGTGAAGGCAGCAGAGAGGGGCAAGTATGGCATTTGAGTAGCTCTCTGGGGGTGGGGGTTCAGTGGTGGAATTCTCACCCTTCATGCTGAAGACCCAAGTTTGGTTCCTGGCCGGTGAATCTCATGAAAAGGTCAACAAAATTGACACAACTTTAGCTATGCTGACCTGAGGAAAAGATTCCAATGACAAGTACCACAGGCACGCTTTGTTAATATGAGCTTCCAGGGCTCCTCTGTGCCCCCTGGAGAAGTGGGTTCTGGAGAGATTGATTGAGCCCTTTCCCCTTACTTTTCCAGTTTGTGCTTGAGTAGTTCCGCACGTACGACGACCTGTTCCTTCAGTAGCGAACCAGTTACAACCAGCCTCTCTCTTCAACGGGTTTAGATAAGACCCGTTTGTGCGTCTACCTGAGAAAAACAGGAAGATCCTCAGCATAACTAAACATGATTGTGTCTGTACAATGTCGTGATTTCATTTGCTCTAGACCTCAAGGTAGAAACAAAACGAAGCAAAAACACCATGTTCAGTAGGAGACGAAGGGATCCTTTGGGGGCGGGTGCTCCACAAGCTTCCGAAGGATTGGGGAAAGGGGGGCTGAGACAGAATTGCGCATCCTATGAGGTAGTGACTCCTCATCCCCCTTGCCCCTGTAAGACCCAACCCAACTACTGGATCCCATGCCAGCCCTGTAAGTCGAGTGAGTCTGACCTGTGCGAAACAGCAGGATGCTCATTCCTACGAGCATGGAGAGGAAGCCCCTCAATAGGTTCATGATGTCTTCGCGTTCCCAGCACCACTCACCTAGCCCTTCAGGTGAGAAGTCAAAGAGTTCGCATTCTTTTTTTAAAAAATTATTTTATTGAGGGGCTCTTACAAATCTTATAACATCCATCATTCAATTGTATTAATCACACTAGTACGTATGTTGCCATCAACATTTCCAAAACACTTTCTTTCTACATGAACCCTTGGTATCAGCTTCTCTTTCCCCCCACCCTTGTGAATCCTTGATCAAGTATATATTGTTGTTGTTATTTCGTGTCTCACACTGTCCCTTGTCTCCCTGATTTTTTGTTATTTGTCCCCCTGGTGGGTGCGCTATATATCCAACCTTATGGTGGCTTCCCCCTTTGTCCCCCTTCCCCTACCTCCCGCCCCCACCATTCCCCACCCTCATGATATTGCTACGCCCGCTTCTGTTCCCGAGGGTTTTATCCATCCTGAATTCCATGTGTTCAAAGTCTTATTTGTACCCATATGTGTCCTCTGGTCTAGCTGGATTTGTAAGGGAGAACTGGGCCATGGTAGTGGGGGTGGGGGTGGGGGGGGAGAGGAAGCATTCAGGAACAAGAGGAATGATGTGTGTTTCGTTGGTGCTATACTGCACCCTGGTTGAATCCTCCCTTCCTTGTGACCCTTCTGTGGGGGGATGTCCAATTGTCTACAGATGGACTTTGGGTCTCCACTCCAATCGCCTTCTTTCACATCAATATAACTGTTTCTTTGGGATCTTTTGATATTGATACCTCATGCTCACACAGGCTGGTATGCTTCTTCCATGTGGGCTTATTTTCTTCCCTGCTAGATGGCTGCTTGTTTAACTTCAAGCCTTTAAGACCCCAGATGCTATATCTTTTGATAGCCGGGCACCCATCCGCCTTATGCACACATTTTGTCTTCAGGGATCGTGTCGGGAAGGTGAGCATCAAAGAGAGCCAGGCTATTAGAATAAAGTGTTCTTGTGTTTAGGAAGACCTTGAGTAGAGGCCCAAAGTCCATTTGCTGTCTTAATACTTAGCTTTCATTATAAATTAATATATTTACATGCCTATAGCTAAACCCCTACAAATATCTTTTACCTTCTAATTCTTTCCTCTATTTCCTTTCACCTTCCTCCTGTTCCACCATCATGCTCACCCTCCATTTGGCACTCAGTAATTCCTCTTGGATACATTGCACTTGATCAAACCCCACCAGGCTTTATACCTCCTCTTCGCCATTAATGTAGATCTCTTGTTCCCTTATCCCTGAGTTTGTTGGTTCCCTGCCCCCACTCCCTGCCCCTCCTCTCCTATGTCGCCCCCACCCCCACCCCTCTATCTCCGGGATTGTTTGCCCTGCCTATCTTATACAGATAGAGGTAGGGTGAAAGAAAAAAAAAAAACGAAAGAAAGAAAAAAGATAGTTCCAGGTCTGTCTGCTGACCCTTATGAGTGTTTTCCAATCAGGTCTGATGAGGTGCCAAGCCCCGTGCCCCTGAGTCAGAAGTCTATTTTCCTCTGGGACTTGGATACCTTGCTCCCCTTGCTGCTCTGTTGCACTCCCTTTGCATTTCGCCCGCTGTGTGTGGGACAGACCCCGCACACTTTCCGCAGTGTCTCCAGTGCTGTCCCCAGTGGCGCTTTGGGTCAGTGAGGGAATGTCGTGCCTCGTGGTGGGTCTGGCCCTAAGGTCGTCAGAGTTATCATTCTGGAAGGCTCCCTATGCTAACCTTTATCACATTCCATAGATTTATCCCTTAGTAACTCTCACCTCCACACCTGTTGCCCTGGTCTAAATGACAGCCACCATCTCTGGCTTTCAAGGTTATTGCCAGTCACCAGGGAGCTGGGGGCAACCCACACTCCATCGGACCTGGTCGTGGGTTCCTTAAGGATTTCCCTGGCTGATTGTAAGAAACAGTCATTTCTTCCTAGCCTGTCTTCCTCTAGAAGCCTGTTCAGTCTCATAGCAACACAAGCCCCCCTCCCCAAATATTTTAAGAAAGCATTGTCTGTAATATTTTTAATTTGATTTTTTTCTGCTTTTCTGCTGGTCAGAATAGCTAAAGTTTTGTTGATCGTTCCAAAGAACCAACTTTTACTTTCCTAGATATTTTCCTGGTTTTCTGTATATCTATTTTATTAATTTCTACAACAATCTTTATTACTTCCTTTCTTCTATTTGCTTTAGGTTCAGATTATTCTTTTTTTTTTTTGCTGTCTAGTTATACCAGTTAAGTTACTTATTCGAGATCTCTTTTTATACTGTGTACATTATAAATGTATACATTTTAAATGTAAAGATATACATTTCCCTTTAAGCACTGAATTATCTTTTTTCTGTCAGTTTGGTCTATCATGTCATCATTTTTATTCATCTTTAAAGCCTTTTTTTTGTAGGTAGACAGTTCTTTATTGTTTTTTTTTAAACATTTTATTAGGGGCTCATACAACTCTTATCACAATCCATACATATACATACATCAATTGTATAAAGCACATCGTACATTCCCTGCCCCAATCATTTTCAAAGCATTTGCTCTCCACTTAAGCCCTTTGCATCAGGTCCTCTTTTTTATTTTAAAGCCTTTTTAAACTTCATTGTTCATTTCTTCTCCGGCACCATTAGTTATTTAGATGCATATTACATATTGGTAAATTACCCAAATTCCTAAAGTTGTTCTATTTTAATTATAGCACACGTTTTGTACGACTTTTATATTTGAATTTAAGTTTGTATTAAGATCCAGCTTGGTGGAGACCGGTTCATGAATTCGTAAGTCGAGTGTGTGTGGTGCTGCCGTTGTGTGAAGTATTCTGTGGATATTTGGTGTCGGTCTAGCTGTTTATACTGTTGAACATCTTCTATTTTCTTCCCCTTAGTTTTTCTATTCAGAATCGAAGATGACGTATTGATTACTGAAGTCTCACAAGCATTACTCTAGAATTGTCTTTTTCTCCGGCAGCTTGGGCTTCATGTACTTTAGGGCTTTGTTGCTAGTTTATGTTCTCAGTGGTACTTCCGGGCTTACTTTATGTGATATCTTAACAGAATCTGACTCATACTGACTTTATTCCAGTGAGATCAAGACACTCCCAGGAGCCCCAGTGGCACAGCGGTGCTAAGCACTCAGTTGCTAACCCAGAGGTTGGTGGTTCAACATCACCAGGTGAGAAAATTTGACCACCTCTCTGGAAAGAGTTACGGCCTTGGAAACCCCATGGGCAGTTAGTTCAACTCCGTGTCCAGGCCTAACAGAACAGGGTGCCTGTGGGGTCATTGGTTCGGGTGGTTAGCTTAGGTTTCGGGGTCTCCGTGAGTTGGACTTGACTCTGTGAACCCTTTGTGATACGATGGTTATGCATATTACATGGATACCTGCATCATCAGCCCAGCAGTACCTTTGTTCTGTGGCTCCCAGTCCTGTTTTGGTCCTCTGCCCTAACTTACTTCAATACAGCTTTGCTCCCACGCACCCCTCGGCGCTGTTCCCGTCAAATGTATTTGCATATATTATAGACCCAACAATAAAAGTATACACGTGTTGTTTAAACTATCGATTTTCAAGTCAGTGAAGAAAGGAAAAATAAATCTCTATTTATACTGTCTTCCATAATTACATAATTACCCTTACTCTTTGTTTTCTCCTGTGGATTCAAATTGCTGTCTGGGCTGCTTGCGGTGGTTGAAATGCTGTTTCTATTATCTCCCACTTCCTTAAAAAAATGAAACCATCAATAACAATAACTAAAAGAAAGAAAGAAAACCCTCAGTTCTGTCTGCAACAGACTGTCCACTTTCTGAAGCTCGTGGGCAACTTAGAACCTAGTGACCACGATGCTCTTTGCAGTGGCCTGCTGGTCTCGATGCGGATTTTTCCTGAAAACGCGTCTAGTTGGATGTTGTCAGCCAGTACTAAGCCGTGCCTGACCTCCAGGCACAAGACCAGAAGGCAGACACGGTGAGCAAACATGGTCCAAACAGGCTTGCAGGAACCACCAGCAGATGAGAGCTTGGAAGTCAAAGCAAAAGAGAGAATTTTAATTGCCTCGATCATTTTGGCAAGGCAATGTTTTGTTTTGGTGTTTTCCTCCCTCCTGTGATTGTGAATTATGTTTTGTTGTCCTTTTGTGTAAGCTTGTTCTGATTATAGAAGTGCTGCACGCTCACTGGGAACATTAGGAAATTCAAAAGAAAACAGAAATTCCATAACCCCAAGATGACTACTCTTACGATGATTCTGGAGAGTGCTCTCTCTCTCTCTCTGAATGTGCACGTATCTGTTTATTCATATATTTAAGACTTAGGGGCCATCAGAATGTGGATTCAAGTCTGAGATCCACTGCTATCAAGTTAATTCTACCTCACAGCAACTCCATGTGCCAGCATGGAACTGCCCGCTTGGGTTTCTGAGGCTGTAAAATTTGACGGGAACAAATAAGATAGCCTCAGCTCTTCCACGGAGCAACTGGTAGGTTCAAACTGATGACCTTGTGGTTCAAAACCCGACACATGACTCACCATCAGCCCTGGTGGCGATGTTGGCTAAGTGTTGGACTGCTAAACCCAAGGTCAGTAGTTCCCCAGGAAGAAAATGAGGCTCTCTGCTCCTGGAGCTTCGGAGACCTTTACAGTGTTGCTGTGAGTCAGAGGTGGCTCCATGGCAGTCAGTCTGGGTGTGCGTATTAGATCCTGTCTGCTGGGTAGACCGGGCACAGACACGCCTTGTTTTTGCTTTATTGAGCTCCGCAGAAATTTTAAAGACTCATGACAACCTGCATCGAGCCCATCCATCAGCGCCATTTCTCCAACACCGTGGGCTCTCTTAGTGTCGCTGCCCCACCTGTTGCTCCTTCTTACCCTTTTAAGCTGTCTCCTAATGCCATGGCGAACTTGACAGAAGAAAATGTCGTGTAAAGACCTTCCTGTGCCCTGGGGAACCGAAGCATCGTCATGAGACTGGCTCGATTGTGATACCCGCTGGCCTGCCACAGTCTGGAAGCACACCTGAGCTCTCTCTGAGGTGTGCTTGTCAGGGGTTCGTAGGCGAGACGTCTAGACAGCGAGAGTAAGCCCTACATAATTGTCACCCTGCAAGTCCTTGTCGGGCCCTCTCACAGAATGACAGCTCGGCTGCCTGTGGAGTGTGGGGGTCACCATCTTTTCCCTTCAGAAGGCTTTTGATGGGGTTCTCTGTGTTCTGGCCAACAAGCCCAGCTCCCGCCCTTCCTTACGTGATGCTGGAGCTTGATGTCTTCTTGCCCAGGTGGGCGTCATGCCCCACTGTAGACCCTCTGGTGTTACGTTGGCTTTGAAATCCCCTTTGCTGCCCTTGGGAGACATGGACGGACCTCTGTTCAGTTCACTCCTTTCCCTTCCCTCTGCCCTCAAACCTGCCTGCGTGGGCGATAAAACAGCCTGTGCTAGGTAGATATTAATTAATGACACTGAACGTTTGCTTTATTACGGGTAAGCCCATTAATCATATTTAACTGGCTTTTACTAAATGAAAAAAAAAAGATCCAATGCATATTAATACGAAGAGAGAAAATGCTGAAGATAAGGGGAAGTGGGGGAAAGGTCACGTGGTCTTTTACCCACATTTTTAGATCAGATTAATACTAAAGATTTGTTGCAGTTGCTGAATATACAACCCCCTTGCCCCGCCCCTGGTTTACTACCCTGGGTTTTGGTGGAAGGGGGATTTTTCTCCTAAGACCCAGACCCTGATCCTGGATTGTAGCCTTCAGGAGATGTGCACCAGATGGGCTGGAGAAAAGCGGGCATTTCTTCTGATTGGCTCTGGAGCTGCAATCTGCAAGGTCAGCAGTTTGAAACCACTAGCAGCTCCTCGGGAAAAAGACTTCTTGCTCCCCTAAACAGAATCTCACAGGAGCAGCCTGACCCCATCCTACAAGGTTGCTGTTTATTAGTCAGCATGGACCCAATAGCAGTGAATTTAGTTTGGCTTAAGGCAAAATTTTACACTTCTGCAAAATGGTATGACCAGGTGAGCTGAACACGCTTTGGGTTGGTTGTTTGTCTCCCCCCCCCCCAATTAGATAGTGTATTTGAATGCTCACCTCAGAACAGGACATGGCTATCACTAGTTTGTTCTGCTGATAATAAAGGTGCAGCAGACATCCTCTGCATGCCTTTAATGATGTAATGGGGTAGACAAAGTTGTCGTTGTCGTTTTAAATTCTCAACCAGTAATGGGGGAAAAGACAGAAGGGCTACAGGTTGGATTGTGACCCAGAGGTCAGCAGTGGAAAGCTGTCTGACCCCCTCAGAACCCGCACGGGTCAGCCCGACACTGTGCTCTGGGGTCACTTAGAGTTGGAATCACCTCAGTGGCGGTGAGCCTTTTATTGAAGTGGGGGGAAGCACACATACAAAAAGCTGTCTTGCGAACATTACAAATGTGACCATCAAGATGCTCGTCAACCAGCTAGACCTCCTAAGGGCCTGGCAAAGCAGACCTGCCATCTCTGTGTGACAGGTCGGCATGAGGATGATGTCACCTGCCAAGCCCACTGACCCATCTCTTCCCAGGAGAGGGCTGTGTCCTCCAGAAAGCGCATTTGTGGAATTTGATCGCGGAGAGAGTTGGGCAGCATGGTGATTAAAAACCCCTGGGTTGTACCTATTAATAGGTGAATCTTATGAAACAGGAATTAGAGTTCAATTAAAGTAATTATTTTTAAAGGCTAGGTCAAAAGAACGAGAGGGCAGAGACTGCCCTGAGGCCCAGCCCTTGGGAGACCCATCTGCTACTTCCTCTCTCCCCAGCTCACTTCTGGGCCAACCTCTGCTCTGCGAGCCTCCTTGAAGTCCCTCCCTAAGGTGTGTCCTCAGCTGTGACGGCCATAGATGCCCTGGTGGCACAGGCTGAGCATTGGGCAGTTCAGCCCACCGGCTGCTCCCAGACCGGAACCGCGGGGAGCAGTTACGTGCTGGCCTCCAGGGTCGCTGGGAGCTGGAATCTACTTGGCAGCACTGGGTTCGGTTTGAGTTTTGCTGGTGTCGTCTGAGGGAGCTTCTCCGTCAATGAGTACTCCGAGTTGGCACTGCTGTGTCCTCACGGGCCTTCAGCATGATGCCACGGAGGGAGGGGAAGGGCCCAGGACCAAATCAACATGGACAGTATGATCCGCCCATTCTCTTGTAGGCGACTCACAGGGATCTATCAAAAGCCCCCCCCCCCATCACCATCCCCCACCCCGCGTGCAGCAATGACAAAGCCACCCGAATAAAACTCCGTCCCATTTGGTTGAAGTCGTGTTTCCCAGACTGACTCGACTGTGAAACCCCCTGGTCCAAAGATAAACGCTTTGAAAGGTCACCGATCCTGTGAATGTTTGAGAAACGCACGCTCGGAACCGTCCTCACATATTTGGGGTAAGGGAGGAAGCACAGGCTACTGGGACGCAGGACCCGTTTCCTAATGGAAGCAAGACGTTCTCAGTTAGAGGGATGATGGGTAAACAGGCCAGGCCTGATGAAGTCGTTTCGATGGGGGAATGTATTCAGAACCTTGAACATCTGCACCTCAGTCCACTCAGACCGGAGACACATGTGACTTCAACAAATACATGCAAGCACTCGATCTGCTGGTGCTAGGCAGATGTTTGCACATTACCATGGAAAGTTACCTCCCGTGTGGGGGTAATTTTCATTATCGCCAATCTAGACGTGTTAAATTTCCAACTGAGCTCGGGGCGAGGGAAGGAGTGAAATGAACAGCTTTGCATCTGTCCCCCCTTCCTCCAGCCCAGCTGACCCCCACCCAGGGGGCACCAACTGGCTGACCCAAACCAGCCCCGGGTCCCAGCCTAATCGGGTTCTGTGGCTGAAACTGCCCGACTCGGTCAGTGTAATTTTCACCGCTGTCTGCAGGTCCTAGAACCAGAGTCCCACGCAGGCTCCCCCAGCTGCAGAGAAGGGGACACACTTTTGGGGACACACTTTGGGGACGCGCACACCTTGCCTTGTCACTGACGGCAAGAGCCTCTGGTGTCCAGAGTTGGTGAGCACAGCTCAGTTCTCTCTTACACACACACACACACACGCACACACACACGCACACACACACACACACTGGCTTGATGTCTTCTTCAAGCTGAATGTGATGTCTTCTTCAAGCTCCCTCGAAGGTATGACCACCTCCTCCCTGGAACTTCTTGAGAATGTGGCTTTATTTGGGGAAAGGAGTTTTGTGCATGTCATTAAGGTCAGGCTCTGGAGATGAGTCCGTTCTGCATGATCAGGGTGAACCCTAAATTTAGTAAGTGGCCTTATAAGAGTGGAGAGGCACCAAGAGGAAAGGGAGGCCGTCTGGAGACGGACAGAGACTGGAAGTCGGCAGCCGCAAATGGAGCCGGTAGCCATGAGAAGCCGGGCCGGGCAGGAAAGGAGACTTGCCTGCGTTCTTCAGAAGATGCGCGTCCCAAGCCCATCCCGGACACTTTGACTTTAGACTTCTTGCCTCTAGAAGGGCGACTTTTGGAGGACACTTCTGTTCTGGGACCACCTGTCCCAGCAACTTGTTAAAGCAGGCGCGAAAGGAAGACATTGACTGTGTGTTTTTCTTCCCTAAATTCCTGCCCAGCCTTCTACTGAGGGTGCCCTTGGGCTCTGTCGTGCTGCACTCTGCTCGCCCGCATGGGAAATCCATGCGTGTTCCCTCCCTGCCACCCCTGCTCCCTGGCACAGGGCTGAAGAGGACTCGGTAGACCTCCAGCTGCTCCCCTTGACTTTGATGCTGTTCCCAGGGGGTCACTGAGCTTACCACCCGGGGTTGGCCTCAAGACTAAGCCCGGGCCCTTTTAATGGGAAGCACTCAGTGCTTGCCTCTGGCATGGTCAGTGCCCAGTAAATGCCAACTCTTGGTATTATTATGATCCGAAGGGACACTCTGTTTCTAATGGGTGCTTTCTGGCTCGTAACAGACTGTCCAGGGCGTGGGCTGTAAATGTTCAGCGTCCTATCTGCTCCGCTCCCACAGCAGCCGCTGGGGCTTACATGGGGCGGCTTAGCTCTGAATGTGATCCTTTCCAACCTTAGGCCAGGCTGCACCTCTTGTTTTGTTTGCAAGCTACACCCCGCAGGCCTTGGGCTTGTGCCGCTCACAGATGGCTTCCTGGCTATCTGTGGGGGCTTTGCTTTTCATGGGGGCCAGCGTGCGGTGTTTGGTGCACGCCACATAAAAATCTCGATTTCTGAGGTCCTTGGGCCACAGTGAATGTTGGCCAGCATCCTCTGGAGCCGAGTCACCACTCCCCCCATGAGATCCGGTGTGGGTGGGCTCTCCAGGCTTCAGTGCCCCCTCCTGCCTGTTTCGTCCTCACCTTGGCCCTTCTCTGCCCCCACCCCACCCTACCTTTCTTGCTGCATCCTCACCCTTGCCCTGGGGCCTTCCTGGGACAGAAGACTATTTCTTGTTACCAAGCCGGCTAGAAGTGGGAAATGAAGACCAAGAAAAGAAAACAATTTTTTTCGAAGGGAACATAGTTTGTATTTTGCCTTGCATAAAGATATTTCTATGTATCAAGAAAGTATGCTTATTCTTTGTTTGTTTTAAGATTTCTTTGATGTCTTTTTAAAAATCATTTTCTTGGGGGCTTGTATAACTTATCATAATCCATCCATCAATCCATTGTGTCAAGCACATTTGTACATTTGTTCCCATCATCATTCTCAAAACATTTTGTTTGTACTTGAGCCCTTGGTATAAGCTCCTCATTTTTTCCCTTCCCTTCCCTTACTCCCCTCCCTCACAAACCCTTGATAATTTATAAATTATTATTAATTTGTCATGTCTTACACCTTTTTAGCCTCTGGTGTTTTTCCTTAGGCAGACCAGTCCAGCCCCTGGAAGCAAAGGAGACTAAAAGCCAAACCAAGCTCACTCATTCCGTCAGTTCTGGCTCTTCGTGACCCGATAGGGCAGGGTGGAACTGTGCCCGTGAGTACTCTTGACCGAGGTAGAAAGCCTCATCCTTCTCTCACGGAGGTGCCGGTGGTTTCTAACTGCTGACCTTGTGATCAGCAGCTCAACACATAACCCCTACGCCACCTGGGCTCCTGAAATGGAGATGTGACTCCGTAGGATGTATGAATCCGTCCCCACTGTCTACCCTAGGCGGGGGAGCTTCAGGGCTCTCTCTAGTCTGACCCCAGCTGATGGAGGGGCCCACGGGTTGCAATTCCAGCCCCCCAACCTCTCTGAAGGAGAGAGACGAGGTGCCCTGCGCCTGTAAAGACGTACAGCTTCGGAAACCCGCAGGGGCAGTTCCACTCTGCCCTGTCTTGTCATCACTAGCCGCCCTGGCCCCACAGCCAGAACTAGCTGACTGGGCGCTAGGCGAATTACACAATGGTTTGAATGTTCTTGAAGAAGCCTGTTATCCGGTTAGAGCGAGGCGCACTCTCGTTCACTCCCTCCTTTTCTCAACATTGACCGGGTGCACTCCGGTTGGCTCGGTGCTGGGGAGATGCAGCTGTCAGAACGTGCACCCCTTCTCGGGTAGCCCCTCCCTGTGAGGGAGAAAGGTCTGAAGTGAGCACCCCATCGCGGGGCCGGGGTAGTACGGATCATTTCTGACAAGCATTAACACTACACGGTGAGCAACCAGCAACTCAGAAACGAGAGCGGAAAAGCTGTCACCATAACGCCAGGCAAGGCTCGGAGGTTGCCAAGCAGAGAGAAGAAACGCTTTGGAGAAGCTGGGTGGCGGGGTCCCCAGCTCTAAGAAGTGCCCTCCGGCTCATGGGCTCCAAAGTCTAATCTTATTCACGGGACCAGTCCGCACAGCCAAGGCTCCCAGAAGCACCGGCTTCACTCCGCTTGGCCCAGTGCTTCCCACACTGACTTGGCTGGGGAGCACTGTGCCCCTGGCTGGCTCCTGCACTGGCAAGACTACTTCTTAACAGCATCGTGGGAGAGGCGGGGCAGGTACCTTTTCTGATTGGAGGGTCAGTGGCTCTCAGCGTCTTCTCGAGAAGCTGATGGTGGGGGCTGGGAAGCTCGCACACATGTTTTGTATTCCCCGAGGCCGTACACGAACTCTCCCTTGGTGGGGGCAAGAAAAGAAGGGACAGCCATCTGAAGTAGGAAGGATCCCTGGGCTGAGATGAAAGAGGTTGGGAAAGCTGAGTCGGGTTTAACCCCTAGTGTGCTGTGAGGGAGGGGGTGTGTGCGCAGGGTGGAGGGCTAGGACGGGTTGCCCAGACGACGGGAGGCCTTCCATGTTGGCACAGGATCGCGGCTTTCATGTTGAGGACTGTGAAGGTCAGGGAGATGCCAGGGCCGCGGAGGACTCCAGAGCGGAGAACTGAGTCATGCTCGCTCCAGCTACAGAAGGAGCTGACACTTGGGCATGTCAGACCTATGCGTTGCCCTTTACCACTGGGCCCCCCCCACCTTGCCTCTCTTAGTGGGGGGCCAACTCTGCAAATTCACCTTGAGAGTGGCCTTTGCTGTCTCACTGGCACCCTCCCTCCCACAGCTAACAAGTCAGAGCTGTCCGACTTCTAATTTTAGAAGGAATCAAGCTGACCTTCATTTCGCTGTTGCTAACTGGAGCCCTGTTACCTGGGCGACTAGATTTACAATATGTCAGTATGCAAATACCACCTGCCCAAGAGAAGGAGAGATGGTCCCGCTCCCTCTGGGGGCTCGCCGGCAGTTCTGGAAATGCCTTTCTCCATCGGGGAGTGCGGGGGAGACTTTGCCGGGAGCGGAGAACCAGGCAAGAAGGCGGCATGCTCCACGTGTCCAGGGCTTTCCTCCGCGCTAACACGGGGGTTGGAGGTCGGTGGTGCGATGGCCCTTACGCTTTATCAGCAAGGCGAGGCCTGCCTCTTCTGGCGGGTGAGCAACAGGGCGATGGCAGGGAATGCTGGGACAGCTAACAAAGCCTCGAGTGACCATGCCATGAGAATCTCATTCCCAAAGGATCCGACTGTGCGAGCTGAATCTGGATGGGGCCCACTGCTTGCCCGGGGCGAGTTTCCGAGAAGGTTGACTAGATGGGCAGGTTCGGTTATGTTTTCCTGCACGTCGGATTCCCAAGTTAGCCGAGGGGGCTTTTCTCCCTTGGAAAATCTATCCCGGGGGCGCGGCCTGCCTATTGTTTCTGCCGGGGGATTAGAATCCCATTTGGAAACAGTCACATCGAAGGCACAGAGGATCTTCCCTTCCGTTTCCCCTAACAACCATCCATCACATCAGCCTGTCAGCTGCAGGAGTCTCTCCTGCCCACACATTTTCGGAGTCCAAATTAGCCGGACTCGTTCGTTTTCAGTTTTCCTTTAACATCTCAAGGGCTCCTCGGAGGTGGGGGGGTGCTCCCTGTGACGCCTGAGTGTCGGAATTTGTGGAGGAGGAAGAGGGTTTCCAGGACCAGGGCTGAGACCCTCGGGTTTTGGGCTTCTAATTGTGTCCCCGTGGTGACCTCACCCGTGGCCTCTTCTCTCCTGCTCTCCCTGGTGCTGCCATCTCCCATCTCTTTAAAAAAACAAACCGCCTCCGACATCCACCTCACAGTAAGCGCAGCAGATAAAAGGTGGGGGGAGTCCCCTTTCTTACTGCAGTACATGCATCTAGTCTTATAAAATGGGCTTTTGTCTGAGCCTCAAGTAAGTAGACAAGCTGGCCAATGCCAGAGGGAGGGAAGCAAAGGAGCCTGGCCCAGGGAAGCCTGGGCTCAAATCACAAGGTCTTGGCACACTGGCTGGATGGCCTTGGCCATCAACTTCACTCTCTGTGCCTTCACATGCTCCTCGCTTTTGGAAGAGGTAGCGGTCTCACCCTCCTTATGGGGTTCAGTGAAGTTTCCGCCTGCTGCCCATCGGAGCTGGATTAGCAAATAGTAACCGTTACACCAAGAAGCCCTGGTGGCACAATGATTGAGTACTCAGTGGACTCCAAATTGCGCTCACACACATCGGGCTGCTCGCCGCAAGGTCAGGGGTTCGAAACCACCAGCTGCTCCTCGGGAGAAAGATGGGATTTTCTACTCCCAGAAAAGAGTTCCGTTCTCAGAATCTCACAGGGTCCATTCTGCCCTGTCCTATCGGGTCACTGTGAGTCAGAAGCAACTGGATCGCAGTGAGATGATAATGGCATTTTGGAAGGTAGGAAGCACATACTCAAAGTCTTATTAGCTATTCCAGTTTCACGAATCCCAGTGTTTCCTGCCTCCACCCTTTCGCTCACTGCAGCAGAAGGAATGCGCACATCACCCTGCTGATAAACCTTAGGGCAGCAGCTCTCAACCTTCCTCATGCTCTGACCCTTTCACACAGTCCCTCGAGTGGTGGTGACCCCCCCCCCCCACCACCAGAAAATTATTTTCTTTGCTTCTTCATCACTGTCATTTTAGGAATCGGGTGACTCCTGTGAAAGGGTCGTTTGAGCCCCAAAGGAGTCACGACTCACAGGTTGAGGACCGCCACCTTACGGGCAAGTCATACAACAGGCCTCCCGTCCCTTTTGTATTGATGAAGGCTTGGTGTTTGGGAGCCAGCCCTGGCCATCTGGTCCTGTAGAGATGAAAGCCGCGGGCAGGCTGAGGGGCAGTTTGACTCCACCCTCTAGGAGCACCTGAGTCAGAACAGACCTGAGAGCACACAGGTATGGCCAGCACACCTGCAGCAAGTGCGGGGCTGGGTTCCCGTAAGCCTCTGGTCACAGCGTTTTGATTTCTGTCTACCTATCAATGCACTGCCAGAGTGGCTGGTAGCCTTGAACTGCTGATGTCACGGTCAGCAGCCCTCCTCATCACCCGCAATGCCAGCAGGCCGTCCATGAAAGTGGCATAAACCGAGCTCCCTGCCATGCGTCAGTTCTGACTCACAGTGGCCCCTTGTGAGTTTCTGAGACTGCCTCTGTTTACAAGGGTAGGAAGCCCACCCTTTCTCCCACAAGCTGCTGGTGGTTTTAAACTGCTGACCTCGCGGACCGCAGCCCAACGCGGAATGCCTGCACCACCAGGGCTCCTTTAAGAGTGGCATGAACAGGGCTAAATAGACCAGGAGACGGTATGTTGTGTACAATCCCGGAGCAGGAAGAGGAAGGCAGCCTGTCTCCCAGCTCAGATGGGTATCGGGTCGCTCAAGTCGTCTGTCTGCCACTCTGCACACAGCTGAGAGAGCCTCCATTTGGGGTTACAGACATGATGCTTTTTGAAACTGTAAATTAGGTGGGGGTTTCCGTGTCCGATCATCAACTTAATATTCAACAGTTTAAGCCAGTCATCAAGCCCTTCCCCCGAGCATCCACCCCTCACCAGCTCCCTGATTTCCCTTCTCCCAAACCACCACCCGGCAACAGTCTGGCCCAGGTTTCGGGAAACTTTTGAGTCGGAGAAGCCGATCCTGTCTCACAATTTAACAATTTAAAAATTGTTCGAGAGCCACAGATATATTTTTACAGACAAATGACCTCACCATTCCCTGAATACTATCCTTTAAAAATGTCATGAAGGAAACTCTGATAGTTTTATTTTCATTTGCAATTGTACTGAAAGAGCTGCATGTGGCCCTTAAGCCACAGCTTGCCAATCCCCACGGTCTAGCCCATTGCTGTATCTTTCCTCCCTTGTACAGACACCTATTCACATCGTGACATACGCGCAACTGGCAAATCATGGGGATCAAACCATCCATACCCGCCGCTTGTGTGCATGTGTGTGTGCACTTGCGCGTGAGAGAGAGAGAGAGAGCGCTGTGGCTTTTGTTATGACTCCTGTCACATGCCTTCACCTGCCACAGGCAAGCAGGGGACCTGGGCTGTGGGCAAGTCAGCACCAGAGATTCATTTGCTATGCTGTGGCCTCCCCTTTCCTCTTTGCTAAGCTAGATCTCTCCGTAAGGAGCCTTGGTGGCCCCAACGATTAAGCTGCTAACTAGAAGGGGTTGTTCACACCTACCCAAGAGACCCACGAAAGAAGCATCTGGCTGTCTGGTTCCCTAAAGGTGACAGCCAAGAAAACCCTGTAGGCACTTCTGCTCCGTCTCATGGGGGCAGTGTGTGTTGAAAAGTGAACTCCTGGACACTCCCCACCCCCCACCACAACAGTGTACACAGACCAAGCCTTGGTGTTCCTGGGTTCCCTTCCTGGGGGCCAGCTGCCCCTGTGGCTTCTCTCCTGAGCTTTGGCACTTTCTGCCTGAGCCAAATGATGAGCACATTTCCGTAGACATGCCACCTCAGTCCCTAATTGTTGTGCATAGTTGGGCTTCTTCTTGTCCCAGCGGAGTGGTGGAAGATGCCACAAGGCTGCAGAGTTACCCATGAGGTCTCCTCTTGTGTCCGCGTGTAAAAGACGATGGCATGGTCAGCCGGAGCCACACTTGTCCCATAGCTCTCGCTGGGCCTTCGGGTTACGCGGACAGCATTAAGCTGGCAGTCACGTGGGAGGTGATGGTGGACAACGTGATGAAGGTGATGAATGTCGATGAATTGTATGTGCAGAACATGGCGCCGTGTCAAGTGTGCCCATCCGTACATCTTTACCACGACGAGCCAGACGGGCAGATAAACACTGCACAGACCATGCCCAGTGCAAAGTGAACTCCGAAGGGTGCTTTCTGGTTGTCAGGTGCCGTAGCGTTGCAAACCCAGCACCATCGAGTCACTTCCCACTCACTGTGCCTGATGAGACAGTCGCTTCCCCAGGGGGCTGCCAAGGCTGTAATCTTCCTCCCTCCGAACATCCGGTGGATGCCACTGCTGACCTTTGACCCGCAGATGAGTGCGTTACCCAGTGCACCACGAGGGCATCTTCAAATACTCCTTAAAGTCCAAAACACCCGTTACGGAGACAATGCTGGCGAGGGTGCACAGTGGGGCTGTCCCCCCCGTAGAAAACAGTCCCCAAAAGGTTCAACGGAGACAGGATGCAGCACCCCCCACTCCTAGGTAACCTTGCCCAAGAGAAATGACAACTTCTGTCCACATGGATCTTCATAGGGATGTAACGGAAATGTCGCAAGTGCCCCTCCACTGGTGTGGGAGTCAAGCAGACACGGTGCATTTATGCAACAGAGCACCCAGCCGCAGAACAACGGCCCGTGCGTGTCAGGCACGGGAGCCTCTTGTAAGGATGCCCCTTAAGCGGCGCCCATCACCAGAGGTCACCGCAGTAGAACTCTGTGTGCAGGACATTCACAGGAACGCCCAGAAGTAAATCCACAGAGGAGAAAGAAGGTTGGAACATCTGCGGGGGGAGCAGTGGGGTACAGGGCTGCTTTTTGTGGTGACAAAAATGTCTTGGGACTAGCTAGTGGTGAGGCAGACACAACATTGTGAGCAGACTTATGATCACTGCACTGGAATAATAATAATAATGTGTGCAAGAAATGTCCATCTATCCGACTGCAGATTCCAAGAGTCATTTCCAAGGTCTTTGGATTCATCTAGGCTTTATTTTTCAAAAGTGCTGTCATCTGAAATGGAGTAAAAAAAATGATGAAAACCATGAAACATGCAAATGATCAAAGATGGCTTTTTCACCCCAAACCCTCGAGTATAAGTCATATTCATATAAACCCGTCAGTTCTGCAGGAGCTGTTTGCTGCCTTCCACGCTGTGCTTCTGTAATTTTCTACCGCCCTGGCTGGGCCATCAAAATAGCACTCAATGCAGCTTCTGTAACAGAAATAGAAGTGATTTTTCAGGTCATAGCTACCCTTCGGGCCCCACCTCCCAGGTGATCATTCATAGCTCCCTCTCTGTGGGACCCTGGCAAGCAGCAGCTGTAAGCGGCCATGTGGGGTGGGCTCTTTTCCATCTGAAAGAAATCTGCTTGAAGTGTGTCTAGCCTGCACCCCCAGAGCATTTCCAGGGGCACCCTCTGATCCCTGAACAGTAACCCCTCAGTTCACCAGCTCTCATCAGAAGGGGCCACTCTTGCCCCTTCTGATGTCAGTACATTCTAGGGTTGGAACTTCTTCCAGAGCTGCCTGGCACGAGTACTTGGAAGCAGAGGTTGAAATGCTGAAGCATCACCCAATATGAGCACCCCCCTGCCCCCCTCAAAAGCTAGACTTGGCTTTGGAAGCACCTTGTAAAGGAGAGCACTCACTTCCTCCTCATCGGCTCCTCCCTTCTCTCGTGTTAGAGCTGACTTTCTAAGCGCTTGGTTTGCAGAAGGTGGCTTAATGGTTATGTGTTGGGCTGCTAACTGCAAGGTCAGCTGTTCGAAACCACCAGCTTCTTTTCGAGAGAAAGAGGAGGCTTTCTACTCCCGTAAAGTGTTACAGTTCATTTTGACTGGCCAGGGGAGAGGTGTGGCCCGAGGCAGAGTGTGTTCTTGAGACTCAGCCAGGGAGGGGCAGGCCCATTTCAGGAATTTCCCTTGGTGGGCCCGGAAGGGAAATTGGCCTACCAGAGCTGCAAGGTCAGAGGCCATTCCTGATCAAGGTGGCAGAACCCACCTGTACATTGTCTAACGCAGTAGCTTCCTCGCTGTTACAGCAATTTGTTGCTGTGCTGACAATCAGGACTTTGTGGTGAATTTCCTTGGTTCCCTTACCTTCTATCAGGAGCAATCCTGGCCATGAATCCTTTGCACACAGTGAGGGCTTCCTGCCGATGGTCTCTGAGATAGTTCATGTTTATTGTACCAACCTGGCCGAGAAACACGTGGGTTTAACTGAAGAGCAGAGAGATAAATGGCTCGGTGAGCCTCGCCTTTCTATTTCTTGGGTCTCTTGTTTTCTGTTGGTCAGACCAGGGCGCAACTGCCTTAGCCAGTTCCCTGCTTCAGCTGGCAAGGCTCACTTCCTGTGAAACATCCCCAAGGAGAAGTCACATGGACCTACCCCGGTGCAGCCCTGGGTGCTGGAGCAGCCTTGTGGAGACCCCTGCCAGCGCTGAGATGCTTACACATTCACTGATTCAGCTTTCCTCCTGCAGTCAGCATCACTGCATGTGTTTTGTGAGATGGAGGAAGAATTGGTGTCAGACATAATGGCTAATGTTGGACTTGTGGGCTTGGGCAGCACTGGGTTGGGATGTTTCCTTGATGTACACTTACCCTTTACATAAAACTCTCTTATACAGGAGTTTCTGTGGATTTGTTTCTCTAAAGTACACAGACTAACAGTCTCCCTCTTTAGGGGATTTGACTCTGTCTTGTTGAAGCCTTAGCAAAGTGGTTTCTCTAAAATATGTGAATTTGAGGTCTTCCCCACCGCCCCAGACCACTCCCAAGAGCTCTGGTAGCATAGTGGTTATGCATTGGGCAGTCTTGCCTCAAGAAAATTCCTAGGTGGACCATAATGGACATTGGCATCAGGCTTCATGGTCAGGGGTCATACCTGATCGATGTGGCCAGAATCCACCCTGTATGACATTGACTCATTGGGAGGGAGGGAGGGAGGGAGAGAGAGAGAGAGAGAGAGAGAGAGAGAGGGAGGGAGAGAGCGAGAGAGAATGAGAATTCCCAACTCTTAGACAACACGGCGAGATAGATTTCATCGTGAGGTTGCTTCCTGTTCTTCCTCGGGTGGATACCCAGATGGCCTGAAGGACCACCCACTGCTGTGCGGTGAGCCAGGAAAGTGCCAGCGGGCAGGGTTCCTCTCTCCAGGTCACTGGAGTACATCCAGGATGCAGTAGGAGCTCAGAAGATAGATTTTTTTCTTTAATGTGTCAGTTCCTGGAAACGCGTGCAGTTGACTCTCGTTGGTCTGTCTTCATCAACGCCCTCAGGAGAGCAGGCGCTCACAACCACTGTTTTGCTCAGTCGGGTGTCGCCTTCAGTTCACCAAGGACGGAGTCCGGAGAGGAGCACCTCGCCTCTGCTTCCTCCCTGCCATCCCGCGGTACCTATGAACCCTCTCTGGCTACAAGCACCCGACCCATGAAAGCGGGGGCCTCCTCTCCAGCTTGCGGGGAGAGGGAAGGCTGGAGCTTTCCACATTTAAACCCACTGATCTAACTTGGCTATAATCCTACCACTCCATTTCCCCCACTGTCAGCTGAGCCTCTCTAAGCAGCTTGCAGGGTTGGTTCATGCTACGCAGAAGAGTTCCGTGTCGTTACAATGTTACCAAGATCTGGTTTTCCTAGCTATGAAGTAGGCATGAAATTTTGAGTAATGCTTGCACAATATTAACAACACCCATGTTTGGATTATCCAGGTCGCCGCCGGGACATCTCTGTGCCCCGGGCTGTCCTCCTTGCAAAGGCATGCGAGCTTCCTCCTGTGGTTCCTGAAAGTGGCTGCTCTTTAGGCATTCCTACCTCTTTCCCAGAGAGGCTCTTGGTGGCATCCTGGGTTAGGAATTGGGCTGCTCCCTGCATTGCCAAATATTGGGAAGCCCCAGCTGCTCCACAGGACAAAGCTGAGGCGTTCGATTCCCGAAAAGAGTTACAGTCTTGGAAACCCACAGGGGCAGCTCTAGCCTGTCCTTTAGGGCACTCTGTGTTGGAATCGGCTCAGTGGCAGTGAACCGAGCCACTTACCCTGACACGACTGGTCTACGCCATCCAGGGTTCCCAGTAAGACTGAGAGCTGTCACCTGCCTGCCCCTGGAAAGACCCTGCTGCCCTAACAGCGGGTCCCTCTCTCCTGGGGCACCTGTGCTTGGGAGGACAGGGTCCGGGAGATGGGCGTTGGCTAGGGTGCATGTCTTGAGGTAGGTTCTGTTTCTCTTTCCCTCTCTCTGATCTTGGCCTTGGCAGTGGGGGAACTTCAGTTGTAAACAACAAGGGCTTTGATTGCCTTCGAAAGGTGGACCCTGTCGTCAGACCTCTCCGCTGACTGAGTTGCAGTTGGTTTCCTGTTTCTTGGCAAGCATCTGATGGCTCTGGCGAATGCACTCCATCATGAGCCACCCAGCCACGTGGCTTCAAGGCAGAACCCCTCCTTAGGGGAAATGTCCCTCCTAGCTGGACTGCAGGCTGGTCTTGCTCAGAGCTGTGCCTCCCTTGTCTCCAGGGCTTGGCACACACTAACTGTATGTTGGCCAAACGGGCTAGTATGGACAGGGCTCTCGGGCCCGGGCTGTCCCCACAGCATGCCCTGGAGCCATCAGGGGTGAGCCCCGCCTCTGCTCTCTCCCAGGCTCTGGCTGGTGGTGGGTTTGTTCAGCTGTCCACTTGTGAACACAAGTGGACGGCACTTCCTGCGGTAACTGGTGCCGTGGACGTCACCTCTAAGTGCCCCGCCACCATCTCATTTGACGTTTCAGCTTGTGAGCTGAATGAGTTTCCAGGTCCCGGCTACCCTCCAAAGGTGATAAAGGTTAGTCGGCGATGATGGTGGAAGCAGAATACTGACCATGGAAAGATAGCACCATCGCCGCCTCTACCCAGTCAAGCCGGCTGACCTCCCTGATGACCAAGGCATTGGAAGCCATTTGCACGTGGTGGTTCACTGGGTGGGTGCCACCCAGTACACCCATGGTATGATACCCTTCCGGGGGGTGGGTCCAATCCCCGAAGCCCCTCCGCTTTCCCATTGGCCACAAGGCAAGAGACCCTCATCTCTGCCCAAAGACTGGCAGCAGGGCTCGCCTCCCCACACTAGTGGGCAGTGGGTGGTGTGCAGACTGAGGGACTGTGTGGGACGTTACCACACTGGCGGATGGGCGGCACCAGCCCGAGGAAGACCACTGCCTTGGCAGCCCGTCACCTGGGCTCTGCCCACCACCATTGCACACCCTGGGGTCCTTTGGCTGTCACCCTCTCTGGCAGTGTCAGGGGGTGTGGTCTGGACAGCCCCCACCCCAGGGACACCATCCAACAACCCCGTGGGCAGAGAGATCCTGCTTGGGCACGAAACACACTCTATGTTTCCCTTACACTCAACTTACTCACTTGGCCTTCAGCCCCTTCCAGACTCGGGTTGGACGGGCTCAGCGTCCGGACACCGGGCTATTTATATGAGCAGGTCACATAAGGGAGAGGTTTGGGTTGTTGTTGTTTTAAGTAAGAGTCCATAAGCCAGCTCCTTCGTAAGTCTCTAGATCTGCTTTATCACCCCCGCGCCCCGGCATAATGGCCAGGGTATTGCGTAAACGAGGCACCTCGCGAGCCGCTTATAAAGACCCAGGAGAAAAGAGGGATATGTGCTGATGCACTGATAATCTGGAAGAGGAGCTGCAGGTTCGCCTTCTCTTTGTGGGATCGGATATTGGTTTTCGTGGTTTATTGACCTGGCAGGGAGCGAGCTGACGAAACACCCAAGAACTTTCACCCGTGTCTTTACCTCCCAGTCTCCTGAGGGGTGGTGGGGAGGGGAGTGTGCGTGAGTCACCAAGCCAGAGAGGGGGGAGGGCTGAAGCAGGCAGCGTCCTGCCCAGGGCAGAACCCCGACGGAGGTAAGAAGACCCTCTCTCTGCCCAAGGTGTTGGAACTGGGCAGGCTTCAAAGGCTCTCTGAAGCCCAGGGGCCACCTGTGATCGATACTCTTTTCAGAAGGTGCCTGCTGCTCTCGTGGGCACAGTGAGGCAGTCATCACCCGTTTCCCGTGGTCCGAGGCTTTGTCTGCAGTCTGCCACAGTCTACACCATGTGGCTGGTCGCTGCCGTGCGGGTCCCAGAATGCTAACACGAGAGGCGGGTATACACTGAGGCCTCGAACCAGACAGCTCCCGAGGGATGGCCGAAATCAGGGACCCTTACCCCAGCAATGTCTCTTAGGGAACTCGTTTGTCAAGTTTCCTGTCCATTAAGCCATCGGATCCATTCTGACTCTGAGCAGCCCGATAGGGCAAGAGAGCGCTGTCCCTGTGGGTCTCCCAGGCCGTAGATCTTCACTTACTGCCAGCGAGTCAGTCCCAACTCAGTGCCACCCAACAGGACAGGGTAAAACTGTCCCTGTGGGTTTCCAAGGCCGTGACTCTTCACAGGAGTAGAAAGCCTGGTCTTTCTTTCTCCGAGCGGCTGGTGGTTGCCGTTACTAAGCCAACACATAACCACTACGCCCCCAGCATGCCTCCCACGGGAGCAGAAAGCCTCCCTTGTCTTTCTCCCAAGGAGCACCTAATAGGATTGACTGCAAGTTCAAAGCCAACACATAGCGGGTCTTTTTCTTTTTCCCTTCTTAATCTCTGTTAGAAGATCAGCTGGAAGCATGAAGGGGTCTCATAGTTACCCGGTGTGGATGTCACTACACCAAATACTGCCACGTCTGTGAGGAACAGGACATTTCTTGCCTCACAGGCATGGAGGCTCCAAGTCTGGGCCATGCCGGCTCCTTCTGGGACGTCAACCTGCCACCGTTAGCACTGCTTTGTTGCTTAGAGACAGGCCCCTCAGATGGCCTCTCCCCTCAGTGGTTATTTTGTGCTTTTCCTAAGATGCCATTCGAAGTAATTGGGTTTAGGACCCACTTGTGTTAAGGGATGGCCCTATTAACATAACAAAAGTATCCTTTTTCCAGACAGGGGACATCTTTACCTGTACAGGGGTTAGGACTTGAATGCTTACTTGGGGGAGACACAATTGAACAGGGAGCTGACACCACCCCCCCCCCCCAGCAATTGAAAGCATGACACGTCCTGGGCATTGTGTAAGACTTCCAGTAGGATGTGCGGAATGAGACGTGACAGGAGAAGATGGTCTTGTTGGCCAGGTGGTCACGTTTCCCTTGGTCTTTACCTTGTGCAGGTGTAAAGCAGATGTCTGCCTCTCTCCCACGCCCTCAGAACTGTCGCCTAACAGAGAGGAAGAAAGCAGAGGCGGCCCCGACAGACGTGTTGCCAAACAGAAGGCAAACTGGCCTCAGCTGTTTGTACACAGTTTATAATTCACAAAGCATTTTCATTTGTAACTTGTCTGCCCTTCACTTTATTCTCACCGCCGCCCAGGAAGTTTCCACGGGGCCTCCACTGTAACGTTAAAGACGCTGTGTGGCTAAGACTGCCAGGCTAAGAAGAGGCGGAATCAGGACTCTGGTTCCCAGTTTCCCTTTTGAAAACCCCAGTGCTTTCCAGGGCAGCACCCTGAGAACCATTTTCACCTCCATGGGCGCCCAGGTAAGGGTTTCTCCAAACACAGCTTCATGACCCCTGCTCCCTTCAGAAGCCTGTGCAAGCCCTCGGCTGGCTCTAGTGTCCGGCCTCCATCTTTGATATAGGTGTGCTCCCATGGCTCACGCTTAACCCCTGTCAGTCTAAATTAGGATCCAGCCTCATGGTTCCCAAAGTGGGCAATTCCACCCCCCATAGGCTGGGTGCTAGCATGATAGGAGTGGGGCAGGGGCTGTAAAAGCAAATACCTACACTTTATCCTGGCTTATGGACTAGAGTACAGAAGTTTTTGTTTTCTTCCCTAAAACGGGGTGGGGTCAGCAATACCCTGCATAAATATAATGTGATTTGCAAATGCAGAGCCCACAGAGGTCATGTGGACATTTTCTAGTAGCCACATTTAAAGAAAAGAAACGTGATAAGAATTTTATTTTATTTATTTTTAATTTTTTTTCCAAACGAATTTTTAAAAAAAAGATTTTCGTTCACCAACGTACTAGCCAACATATTATCACTTCACTATCTCACCCATGGAAAAGGGACTCATGAGCTAGTTTATTTATTTTTATATCAGATCCTCAGCTGTGCATATTATAACCTCCAGCGACCCCTAATTCAGATGGGAAATTGTCATGGGGGGTCTTGGGCCTGTATTGGGATTTCATCAAATTTAAGGTAGGTTTTACGTACCCAAGGTATTTCAAACACACTTTAAAAGTTTTCCAGTAACTGAATTACAGGCCTGTTTTAAATGTGAAATGAGGAAATGTAAGATACGTTCACTCATGGCACAGGCTGCATTTCAAATGCTTGCCAGCCTCACAGTGGCTGGTGGCTGCTATGCTGGGCGGACGGCAGTGGAGAAAAATGGACCAGGTCATGCATCTCTTCCACGTCCCAGACAGTCCGTGGGGTGTCCTGCCACTCGACTCCCACAAAAGGAGCCACTGAAGAAATGAGCATGGCTGCTTGGTTTGGGTGCTGTTGGGTAAGCATGGGACTGTTGGCTGCAAGGCCAGTGGTTCAAAACTACCAGCCCTTCCATAGGAGAAAGGCGAGGCTGTCTTCTCCCTGCAGTTGCAGCTGCAGGGGCCTTAGATAGCCTCACTAGGAGTCGCAATCAATAGATGGCAGAGGGTGGGTTGGCTGGTTGTGTTCTGATAAAACTTTATTTATAAACCCGCCCCCTCCGTGGTTTTCAAGCCCCTGGACTAGAATATTTGCCCTGTACCTTCTTGTGCGGTAGGGTCACTGGGGTCACAGAAAGTCGCCGGCGGTAGCTTTTTGAGAAGAGGCTATCAAAACTTAGGCTCATTGTGTCTTCCCCTGGGCAGCTTACAAGGTGGAACCACCTGTCCAGGAAGTGGCAATGACCTGAGGCCTGCAGGACACTCTGTCTTGAAGTCCCTCCCTTCAGTATGCTCTTCATGCATCACAAAGGGGCCCTAGTGGCACAGTGGGCTCAGCATTAGCCTACTAACTGCAAGGTGAACTGTTCAAGCCCACCAGCTGCCCCAGAGGAGAGAGAGGAGGCTGTCTGTGCACTTGAGATTCAGTCTTGAAAACCCTGGGGAGCAGTCTGTCTCACGGGTCCCACGCGGCAGGACCGGCTCAATGGCAGGGTTTTTTTTCTGTGCGCCACACAGTCTCACTGTGCTTTGAGGTCCTCGTATTAGAGTGGAAAGGACCTGAGAAAGAACTTTAACGCACGTATCCGTGGTGGTATGAGCGTGGTGGGCCATGCTCAGGAATTCCAAATCAGGTTTCCCTGAGTCAGAATGGATGTGAACGCACTGAGTTTGGTTTGGGGGTTTTGGTGGTTCTGAGGAGGCCTGGTAACGTAGTGGGTTATGCGTTGGCCTGCTAGCTGCAAGGTCAGCATTTCGAAACCACCAGCTGCTCCTCCTGAGAAAGATGAGACTTTCTACTCTCATCAAAAGTCACAGTGTCAGAAACCCACAGGAGCAGTTCCCCTCTGTCCTAGAAGGCTGCGGTGAGTTGGAGTTGACTCGATAGCAGTGAGTTTATTTGTTTAATGGAGACATACACATTTCACAGAAAGAAAAGCACAAGGGAACGCTAAGTACCAAGGCAGTTTCCTGCCTGTGTGCATTCGGTAAAGTAGATATCGTTTCCCATTCCAGACCCAAGGCCGCCTGGAGGCCTGTGCCATAACCCCAGGAAGCGCCCGATGCTGGTTGCAGGGCAATTGCTTCCAGGTTTCCTGGGTCTTTGAAATTCATCCTGGGAGGAAGCTGCCAACAGGAGAGCTGGGCTCAGGGAGTGGCCAGAGGGAAGGGTTCTGAAGGGTGGGGGTGTCTGAGCCCAACCTGGCTACGGTCTCTGAAGCTCAGCAGGGTGGTGGGTGTGAGGGGTGACAGTCGTCCCTGACTTGGGGGTCTCTGGAGCCTAAGCCCTTTGGGTTCAATGCTTCTTCAGGTCCGGTTGCCATCCAGGCCCCCACCCCCGCCTCTAATCAGAAGTCTGACCTTGGGCGTTGCCTCCCTTTGACATTGAACTGTGTTAAGCAGCTTCGTGGGGCCCAGCACTAGTTCTGCAAAAGCACATGCGGCTTCCACCGAGTACCTTATGCAACCCGCCTCCCCCCCCCCCCAAGTTCAGCAGCGCTCTGTGCAGCGAGGAGGCCTTGGAGCCTGAGGTGCTTCCTGACTTGGGAGCTAATGGTTTGGGGGTAGCAGCTCTGATGAAGGCGCACCCCCAGGCCCCACCCTCGGCCCGAGCTGTCGAGTGCAAGTCGTGATTGCCCGTAATGATGATTACCCAAACTCCCGGAATTGCAACAATAGGCTTTATGTAATTGCTCCTCCATGCCACATGGGAGCACAGTGGAAACAACGCTCAGCTTTCCAAGGAGCAGACTTTTGTTATGCGTCTTTGGAAATAGCAAAGTTCAGAGGCTGTGGCTTTCTGACTTACCAAACTTTTTTTTTTTTTTTAAGTCAGCAGACAGCCTCGATGGGTTACAGCCGTTCAAAGTGAAAGAAGGGAGTGGCAGAGGAACAATCCAGAAAGGGTGGCTTGGGAAGAAAGGTCTTTAACCTGAGACTCTGATTCCTCAGCTGCACACAGATACCCACGGGGCCCAGCTGTTGCATCAGAAATGAACATGAAACACTCCACGGGCGCTGTGCACGTCGTGGTTGCCTCTGGGCGGTGTGTGGCGGTTAACTGCTAGGTCAGCAGGTTGCATGGGAGACAGATGAAGGCGTCTGCCCCCATCAAGACTGACAGCCTTCGAAACCCAGGGAGCCGTTCAGCACCACCCGAGAGGGTTACAAGTCGGAGGTGACTAAATGGCGGTGGGTTTAGTCTTTGGGTCTTTGGCACTAATGAAAAAAAGAAGCAAACAGCCCAAACCCACTGCCATTGATTCGATTCTGACTCAGTCTCAGTGTAGAATTCCCAAGGCTGTAAATCTCAAAGGGAGCAGGTAGTAGTACCCTCATCCGTCTCCCAAGGAGCCCCCGCTGCCTTGGAAAGGCTTTCCTTGCAGGGAGCCGTCTAAGCTTACCCCTCAGTGCCACCAAGGCTCCTTTGCAGTAGCAGGCTTTGACTGTGTGGCTAACCACCGCCCAGGAGGCCTCACCCCACAGCCACCTCGTGCACAGTGAGGCTCTCTCCTGCGCCCTGAGTTGGAATCCACCCAACAGCTTGTGGAAGAAGTGCGTGACTATATACATGGATAGATATATATGTATATATTAATATATATATGTGGATAGATATATTTGCATATATTAATATATACATGGATAGATATATATGTATATATTCTGCAGGCCCAGTGCAAATCAACAGCTAATGCACCCCACCAACCCCTCCCTGCCACAGGCTCCGGGGGCCCCCAGGGTGAGGTGGGGCGTAGGCTTCACAGGTGTGTCTTCTAGGTCACATCCGCCTGCTGACTTCCTCTTACTGGGACCCTCCAGAAAGAGTGCTAGTGTTTGGACGCAAAAGGGAAGGACAGTGTGATCCCACTCTCATCCTAAAATCTTTTTTTTTAATCTGTTTTATCATCTTTCCCTGAGCCCTTCTCCCAGTGCTACCCACCCCCCAAGGGTGGGCGCCCAAACACATGTGCACGCGTCCACAAGGCACACAAGCACACGGAGAGCATTTGAAATACAGACCTTTCTGTAGTGGGGTGTGGCCGGGCTTGGAAGCAGAGCCAATGCAGAAGCCGGACTGGGAGCCGGGAGCGTTGTCATGGTTACCGGACACGTGGTTTCAGGGTCCCTCGGGCTGGCCTTGGACCAGAGCCTCTCAGATCTTCTTCCCACTCCCCTCCCTGCTCCTGCCTCCGAGGAAAAGCGGGACCTTGGAGGTGTGTGCCTGAGAGACTGAGAGACCAAGCTGCCTGTTACATCCCCGCCCCCCACCTCACCCTAGCTAATTTAAAATCCATGTCTCCCTCTCCGGCTGGCCCGCACCCCTCTGGGAAGGACCCAGAGTCCACATTAGCAGACTGCAGACTCAGGTCCCCATTCCTCCTTCCCCAGGCCTCGCCAATGATGACACGGTGTCACTTTATATCGAGTCTGCTGGAAGGACCACAGCCTCCCTACTCCAAGCAGACGCATCCTTCCTGCAAATTCATTTCAACCCCCTCTTCCCCCACCCCAACCCACCTCTTACTCCATTTGCCTCTGGGAGTTCTTTGGGGAGGGGGGATGTCTGCTGCCCCCAGGCATTTCAGAGGGCCAGGGAGGAGCTCGCAGACCAGGCCGCTCAAAAGTGAAGGACAGAAGACCGTTCACACTGGGGGGTGACCAGGCTCATCTTGAGAACGTAAGCTCTTGTGGCCCCTGGGGCCTCAGGCTGGAAGGTTCATGGTGTTTGTGGAGTTGAACAAAAGGAGCCAAGGCTTTGTCCTGGCCTGGGTGACTGGGACACACTCTGCCCCAGACGCTTCCAGGGGATTTTAATGCCCCCCACCCCTGTTTGAGAATTGCCCCCTTCCGCCGTCGCCTCCGGAGAGTAGACTACTTTGAGGGGGGTGATGGAGGGTCAGGTGGCATTTGTTCTTCCTGAACCCAGCAGTGTCATCGGGCAAAAGTAAAGGGGCCCGAACAATGTGCCTCACCTGTCACCTGTTTTAGCACAGTGGTTCCAGCCTCCTAGCCTGGCCAAGGGAGAACGCCACGGCCAGGGGGCAGCCTAGGGAACCCGACGGGCCCTTGGACCACCCTATAGGGCATCCCAGAGTGGAATCAACTCAATGCCAACGGCCTCCAGATTTTAAGTCAGCGGTTATCAAACTGTGGGTCGAGACCCCTTTGGCGGTGGAACGACCCTTTCGCAGGGGTTACCTAAGACCATCGGAAAACACGTATTTCTGGTGGTCCTAGGAACCAAGACACTGCTTCTCTATCCGTCTCCAGGCGGGTCTGTCCACATGCAGATACGCCCACATACCGTACCCGGTGTGAAGACTGTTACCCATGCTACACCATGCTTCAAGACAAAATGTCATTTATTTATCATTAGAAATAAATAGTTCACCATATATAAGGACATATTGTTTTGTGATGGATCACTATGCTTTAATGATGTTGCATTTGTAACCATGAAAATACATCCTGCATATCAGATATTTACATGACGATTCATAACAGTAGAAAATGACAGTAATGAAGTAGCACCGAAAATAATTTTGTGGTTGGGGCGGGTCACCACCACATGAGGAACTGTGTGAAAGGGTAGCAGCCTGAGGAAGGTTGAGAACCACTGGTTTAAGCTGTCTTTTGTCATGCTGGAGAGAGCCCCTACAGGACAGGGTAGCACTGCCCCTGTGAGTTTCCAAGACTGCCGCTCTTTACAGGAGTAGAAAGCCAGTGGCTGGTGGTTTCCAACCTCCGACCTTGTGGATCACAGCCCCAGAGATAACCATTATGCCACCAGGGCTCCCAGCATGGCATCAACTCGATGGCAGTGTGTCTTTGCCAAACAAAGCAAGACTCGACTACCATTTAACCCAGGCCAGAGCGGGCGGGGAGACTGGCAGTAAGGGTTGACCTCCGCCTCAGTGCGCCTCTGCAGTGATGAAAATGCTCAAGGAATGGGCCATGCCACCGGCCGGTGCACTCGCGCTTGGTTCTCCTTATTCCCACCCGTGGGAAAGTCCAGAGTTCGGTCTCCTTTTCCGCAGAAGGGTGCTGATCCGATCCGCCGCCCATCGCGCCGTGGTTGGAGGGGCAGGGGAGCGGGGCAGGCAGCATAGCTAACGTGCTGTCTCTCTGTTTTGCAGTATAAAATCGGACAGCTGTACATGATCAGCAAGCACAGCCACGAGCAGAGTGACCGAGGGGAAGGGGTGGAAGTTGTCCAGAATGAGCCCTTCGAGGACCCTCACCATGGCAACGGGCAGTTCACGGAGAAGCGGGTCTATCTGAACAGGTGAGTCTTAGCGGCCAGACCTGGGACCTTGCTCGCTACCCAGGAGTCCCTCCCACGCGGCCCACAGGGAAAAGCAAGGTGGAGATGGCGGCCCTAGCAGCTGGGGTAAGAAGGTGACGTGGACAGTCAGTACATCCACCATGGACAGCCACCCGGCTGCGCCCTTCCCAGAACAAGCCCTGCATTCTGCAAAGCCCTGCTTGAGCGCATCTGTGTTTTTCCCTGGGCGCGGTCGCCGGGCCTGCCTTTGATGGATGTCAAGGCAGGACGACAGGGATCACAGGACGACAGGGAATGGTCCTCCATGCTTTGATTGCTGTCACCGGTGGGAAAGAGGTGGCTGTGCCTGGCCCCTGTAGACTAGTCCTCAATTTCCACTACCAACCCAATGACCACACAGATCCTTGTACCCAGGGAGTTGGCACAATGAGCAGTCACCTGTGTCCAGAATGGCTGGCTAACGTGATTTTCCTTTCGCGTTTTAATTTTTCCCAAGGCGGACATTGTGTCTCTCCTTTAGAAGGGCTTAGGCTCCTAAGACTGACAACCCCTGCCAATCAAAGCTACCATGCCTGCCGTGGGCAGTCAGTCCTTGAAACATTGGCTATTTTCACATCACTATCGCTATCTCTGAATATTTGTCGCCACGCAATGGCGATGACAACAACAATGATACCGCTGAGTAACTGGGCTTGTCTGATTTTCTCCCCACCTGTGCCCGCTTCCAGCCCATTGCTGTAGTCTGAGGGCCACCAGGAGAGCTGAAAGCCTGGAATGGGGTGGTACAAGAGACACGTGACTTCAATTTCCCTGTGCCTTAGCAATGTCCTTAATTCAGCAGAAAGGATGGACAGATACCCACGAGCTGCCTTTCGCCATTTTAAATAGGACTTCTGCTTCGTTGCGCCCAGTGTGGCCACTGTTTCAGTTCTTAGTGCTGTCAAGTCGATTCTTGACTCCCAAGGAGCCCTGGTGGCGTTTTGGGATATGTATTGGGCTGCTAACGCAAAGGTTGGCAGTTCAAAACCACCAGCCACCCTGCGGGAGAAAGATGAGACTTTCTACTCCTGTGAAGGTTAACAGTCTCCGAAACCCACAGGGGCAGTTCTCCTGCGTCTGGTAGGGTCACTCTGATTTGCAGTCCATCGAGGGCAATGAGTTTGGTTTATTGACCCCTGTGACCGAGTCAAGCTGCCCCACAGCGTTTTCCAGGCAGTGATTATGATAAGGAGTCGATTACCAGGGCTTTCTGGGTGTGTGCACACTGCCAGGCTCTCAGGTAGCAGCCGAGAACTCCCGCTTCACCCCTCGCCACCCTTCTTTGACTGGAGCCATCACCATCGAGCCAGACCCTACATGTATTGTAGGCCGTCTAGTTCTGAGTCCCTTTGACCCAAGGTGATGGTTCAGAAAGCATTCCCAGCATAATAGCTGGACAGTGTCCCCAGTGTGCTCACTGTCCCCTGTCCACTCTCGGTGCCTTAGACGGGTCCTCGTGTTTCTGAGAGGAGCTAGGTTTGTCTGCCACCATGCTCACATTGGCTCCCCCCGCGGGCCGTTCCTTCTCAGTAGGAGAGTTTGGGTCCTCTAGCTAGGGTGATGGATGTCTCCCGGGCCAGTCTCCTGGCAGCAAAGGCCTTGGGCTGATTAAAGAAACAGTTTTTTAATTTGCCCAGGGATGCAGTACCAGGGAATTCCTGAGTCACGATGAAATGCAAATGAGATCGATCTCACTCATCTATTAGTAGCTGTGAATTCCCGAGACCTGGAGCCCTTTCAGCCTCCAACCAGCTGTCTCCGTGCAGGGAGAGCTGAGCTCAGGGTCAGGCCTGGAAGCACTTTCCTCCCAGAAACAGGGTCTCAGTCCGGCGCTTCAGCACCCTCTGGGTGTCAATCAAATATTGAGCTGGTTTCTCCCCAGGGATCCCCTCCATGGAGCAAAGACAAGTGAGGGAGATGCAGCAACAAGAGACAAAGCCCTGGAAAATTCCATTGCTCGCTAGTCGATTGTATCCTCCCCACTGACTGCCTGGGCAATGTTCCCTGGGTACCAAGAGCAGGGCGAAGGGGAGCAAAAAGGAGAAAACTTTACCAGCTTTGCTGAAACACGTTAAGGAATGACGCTGCTTCTTGCAGGTCTGTGTTCTCCTTTGAAAGATAGGCTGTTTACGTTAAAGACAAAGCATAAACATGCTTAAGAGGGGACTCTGCTATAAATAGTGCATCTGGACTTCCAGGAACAGTAAGTAGACATGATTAATGCAGACCCTTCCCCCATCCCCTGCAACAAACACAGGATGAAATATAACCCTCTGTAGCTGAGTTCCAGACGCGGACAGGGAAACCCTCAGATGCTAGCAATAAAGAGGAGCCGCAAACGGAGACCCCAGGAGATCAGACCCGAGAGCAGGCCCTCATGTCCCCGGTGGGAGGCGTCAAGCCTAAAGGAATTAGGAAATGTGCTTTGGAGCCTTATAAATGGGGAGCAGGAGCTGAGGATCGTGGGTGAAAATAGCTCTCGACTATCAAGGGCTGAGAAGGGATTACTCCACCGAGAGCCACACTGAGAGAACTAGTACAAGATGTGGTTCCAGAAAAAGAACATGAGTTCGGAAGGAAGAAGGGACTGCTAGAAGCAGTGGTAAACAGTGAAACTCGTAGCCACTTCGCTCCATCTGAATGAGCCTAGAATGGTTTCTTTGGTTTTGTTTTTAATTTTATTGGGGGCTCGTACACCGCTTATCACAATCCATCCATCCATCCATTGTGTCAAGCACATTTGTACATCTGTTGCCATCATCATTCTCAAAACATTTGCTTTCTACTTGAGCCCTTGGTATCAGCTCCGCATTTTTCCCCTCCCCGCCCTTATGAACCCTTGATAACTTATGGATTATTATTATTTTGTCATATCTTACACTGCCCGACGTCTCCCTTCACCCACTTTCCTGTTGTCAGGAGAGACCGTCCGCGGCGAAGGACATGCTGTTTAGTAAAGCAGAAGGGCAGGAAAAAGAGGGAGCACTTTGGCAAGACGCATGGACACGTGGGTGCACGGTGGGCTGACGCCGAGGACAGCTGGGAGGTGGCACTTGGTCCTGTTGTTCACAGGGCCGCTCTGTGTTGGAACTGACTCGACAGAACCTAGCAGCCACCGTGTTAACCTTGACAGCCAGGGGGGCAGTAACAACACCTCCAAGAAAGCCCACCCAAGTTAAGAACCGGACGTGAACATCTAACTAAGGCGTTGTTGTTATCTTACAATAATAACAGCAACATATAAGGCAGCTGAAAACACTTGTGGAAAAATGGGACTAAAAGATAATAGACTGTTTCCACGAAGTTTTATAAAAACCCTCGTATATCATGATATTATCAGATTTATCTCGGAAACTTAAAAATAATTAATAACTCTTTTGGCATATTTTATTGCAGTGAAGTCAGTAACAAGATAAAGATTACTAAAAATGGGATAAAGATTACTTAACCAATTCAATAAGATAATGAAGATATATGATTTGCAAATAAATGACTATCTAATGGAAATTTTAGGTATATGAGAGAGCTCTTAACATCGATATGAGATCCCAGCAAGATTGCTGAATATAAGACCAATATACAAACAGCAATCATCTTATTGCTTGACAGAGAAAATATATTGTTTTTAAAATTCCATTTACAATAGCAAAAGACACTTCTTAAAGCTACCTAATAATGACTTGATTAGATATGTAAAATCTTTTGGACAAAAATATAAAACATTGGAGAAAGAAATTTATTAAAGCTCTGACAAGTAATAAGGCATACCGTATTCATGAATGAGAATCTCTGTGTTACAAATATGCCATTAACTCCCAAAGCAATCTATAAATGTAACCCCAGTAGAACTAATGAGATAAAAATGAACCTCTTCAACATAGGTGCTATAATGATGGATTTCTAATTAAGAAAACAAATTCCAGATTGACTAAAGACCAAAATGGGGGTGGGGATGGGCTGTAAACATTTTAGAAGAAAATATAAATAAATCTTTTTGTGATTAGAGAAGTATTTCAAGACTAATGAAAGAAGACATAATTAAGTTACTAATCCTCACAGAGCAAAAAACACACATAAATCTCTGTGTGGCCAAACATGCCCCAAATAAAAAGAATAGCCCCTATTTGGAAGAAAATATCTGCAACATTACATGTTAATCAAGAACTGATGTTCAGATATATAGTAAGAACACATAGACTTTAAATTTTTTATTTTTATTTTTTTAAAAAGAAGACAGAATAATGGCTGATATACATATGAAAAGTGTCCATCCTACAGGAAAAACAAGTTTAAACAACAGTAACATTCCTTTTAACATACATCAAATTAGCAAACACCCAAAAGTCTGATAAGCACAAGGCTTGAGAAGTATGTACGAAGACAAAAATGAATTGCCAATGCTGCGGGGACGTGTGAACTGGTCCCATCTTGTGAAAGAGCAATTGGGAACAATTAGAAAAGTTGAAAATGTGCATGCCTGCTACTTAGGAATCATATTTCTATGTTAAAAACCTTAAACAAATAGATGCATATCCAGAGATTGTGATTAACCATATATAGTGGGAAATAAATGAAAACAATCTAAATCTCAGTAAACAGGAACACGTTGTGGTATATTGAGATAGTCGGACCCCCCACAACAGTTAAAGTTAATGAATTATTTTGATAAATGTCCAAACTCTAACAATATACAGTTAGTAAATTATACATAGATAGAATTGTGCCAGTTCTTGAAAAATTATTTATCGCAAGAGTATTCCAACATGTGTGTTTGTACACACAGAACTCAGACATAGATAATTTACAGATAACTATACAGAGTAAGTTGCTTGAATACATAGTCAAGAACCCTGGTGGTGTAGTGGTTATGTGTTGGGCTGTTAACTCCTAGGTCCACAGTTCAAAACTGCCCGGTCCTCTGTGGGAGAAAGAGGAGGCTTCCAAGAAACAGTCAGTCTGAGAACCCTGAGGGGCGGCCCTACCCGGTCCTGCACCTGAAGTTTGGGGTACATAGTGAACATATAAAAGCCAGGCGAACTACCCTCCGATTGGTGGCCATCTCTGGGAAAGAAGAGTAGTGCGTTGACGTGGGGGTAAACCAACTACACTTGTAACACTTTCACCACTCCCACCCCCGGTTTGTTTGTTGGTTTTTAAATAAGAGAAAGATCAATGACAGTTACAGAAAAAACACTTACTTGTCAAATCTGGGTGGTGATGTTCATATTCATAGAATCGTACGCCCCAAGAAAGTCTGTTTTACTGTGTGATCATTTAAATGAAAATCACTCGTGCTCCAACCCTCCTGGCAGCAGGCTGATGGGACTTCAAAAGAGCAACCGTACCCCTATCTCCCCTCAGTGGAGCTGGCTGGGGTGTTCTGGGCCGCAGATCCCTATGTCCGTTTGAAGGGTGTCCACGGGGCAGTGGGCTCCGAGGGCCCTGCTGGACTGGCAGTAGCTGAAATGGTCCAGGTGCCCACGTAATTCGGTTTTTTTTTTAATGTGTCTTATGGTGACTTGGGTGCATGTTTAGGGACCATTCAATAATTTGTGCACATTTTGACTCAATCCCCTAGCGTAGCGGCATGGATTGCGATCCCTACAAGTTATCCCCCTTCCTCCTTGTGTTTCCCCGGTGCATTTGTCTTTCTTTCCGGTCCCTTCTTGTCCTCTGAGCTCTCTCCCTGGGCAATTGCTGCCTTTTGGACCTCCTGCGGTTGATGATATCCGGAGCGTGTGGCTCCCTGGGGTTACCGTCTGCCGCACAGGCCTAGCATGTGACTGAGGGCTGAGCCCAGCTCCGGCCTGTGGGTGTTGTTGAGGGCTGTCATGCCGAGGGTTCCACCAGTCTCTATCAGAACCGTGAGCTTATTGGCCTTTTGCGTTATTTTGATTTTGGGTCACAAGTCCCCCCGCCCCCCACCTGCTACCCAGGACCTCCTGTTGCGATCCCTTTCAGAGCAGGTGGGCAGTGGCAGCCAGGCACCATCTAGTCCTGGTCCCAGGTTCAAGGCGGCTGGGGGTTGTGTGGTGCTGACATCTTTGATTTTCTTCACTCTTACACAGCCACCAACACATTGTTAAGACACCCTTCGCTGCTCACCAAAGGAGCGTGTAGAACATTGGCCTGAACTGTTTTCTGCCAGTTGGGTGAAAGCAAGGTCACCCGAGACGATGGTCCTGATTCCCCAGGATCAGCGAGTCATTCCGGGAAGCTGTCCGGTTATGGTTAAGAAGATTTCATAACTTGGCCACCTGTCTGTTTAGTATTTTATAAGCAAAAGTATCATTGTCCGATGGGCCTGTCTTCATAGGACATGTGCTTGAAGGGACATAACGAGTGTCAGTCTTAAGTCAACCCACATGTGAAGCCAAACCACATTCAGAACTACTTCATTGATTTGCTGTGAGAAGTCAACACGAGAAGCCCTGTAAGGTTGTGCATTGTGGGCCGGTGCATGCGGAGAACAAGCAATTGCTCCAAAGGGAGTTAGAAGAACAAACAACCAAAGATAGCCCCAAACGTTCGTCTCTCTCGATGGGCAGTCGGTCTGGCTGGTGTCGAAGAAGAGATCTATGACTGGACAGTCGGCCCAGCCCAGTCTGAGGCCACATGAGTCAGGGGTCCTCTTTGCAAGGCGGGGAAACGGTCTCGATTGGAACAGACAGTGAACGATGGGCATTGCAGGCTTGAGGATGAGCAAAATCCGGGGCAGCTTCAGGGCCAAGGACCCCAGTAATGACCACCATTTTTAAGTAGAACCGGACTGCCGTCACTGTCCCACCCCAGGGTCACCTTCAGCCGTCACCACCCAAAACTGTCATGGTGAATCCTCATTGTCATTTGGCTTTCTTTCCATCATTTATTCCAAAGACCTAAACATAAGCACCCCATTGAAGAAGAGACGATGTCTATTTTTAGGCTTGTTTTTTTAGCCATGAAGTGTCATGTTCTTCACCAACACGGCTGTGGGATTCATTAGGCTGTGTTGGCAGCTGCCAGTCAGGGAGGGCTGCCAGGTTCTAACGGTGATCCCACTGAATGCCTGAATCCATTTGCATGGAGAAAACAGCATTTCTCCCTCCTCGTGTCTCCGGCTGTCTGTGGCAAGCTTTCCTGGCCTCTGGTCGTTCTGGGTAGGAGAGAGTTAAGAAGGCTTGTGCCCTGTGTCACTGGGCAAACAAAGGCACCAGCTGGTGGCTGTACCTAGCAGCCTTGTTGCCATGGTTTGGGTTCCTCTTTGTCAGTCCTCCTTTCTATTCTTCCAACTCTGAGAGTTGGAGGGTGAATCTCTCCCATGGCCCACCTCTTCCCCAGAAGAGCCCACTGTCCAGACAGCAGGCATAGAGCGTGTCTGAGCTGCAGTTTCAACCCTAGCAGCTTGTGTTCGCATGCCTTCCTGTTCATTGTGGACTTCTAAAAGTACGATCCTCTTTCATTCAGAAAGTATCTGTTGCACACGTACTGTACGCTAGCCATCACTGTGGGTGCCGGAGATCTGGTGCGGGGCCATGTCTGGCCTCCTCTGGCTTTACTCGGAGAGGAGAATCCACTTATCCATCTACCCGAGGGTGATTCCTTTGCCACTGTTTCTCCCACGGCACTCTAGCACTCTGCTAGTTTCCATCATCCGTCGTCAGCAGCCACGCAGAATCCACAGATAATAGTCACAATTATGAGGCTTTACTAGGAAAGCTAACAAGTTACAATTCAGGATAAAAACCATTAAAGATACAGTTCTTTGTCTAAAAGGCCTCTTCTTGGCCCTGTTCATAGGCACATTTCTCTCTGGTTCTTGGCTTCGGATCTGCTTGGGCAAGTATTACAAAGCTCCTTTAAAATAAAGTAGAAAACAAGCTCACTTTCACTGAGGCAATGCCAATTCATAGTCACCCTATAGGACAGGGTAAATTTGCCCCCCGTCCCCTGTGAGTTTCTGAGACTGACTTTTTTTTAAATTTTATAAATCCTTTTATGGGGGGCTCTTACAGCTATTGCGACAATCCATACATCAATTGTATCAAGCACATTTGTACATATGTTGCACCATCATTTCCGAACATTTTTTCTACTTGAGCCCTTTGTATCAGCTCCCCTATTTTTAAAAATAATTTTATTGGGGGCTCGTACAACTCTTAGCACAATCATACATCCATCCATGTGTCAAGCACATTTGTACATTTGTTGCCATCATCATTCTCAAAATATTTGCTTTCTACTTAAGCCGTTGGTGTCAGCTCCTCATTTTTCCCTTCCCTCCCCGCTCCCTCATGAACCCTTGATAATTTATAAATTATTATTATTTTGCCATGTCTATGAGTTTTTATAGGAGTAGAAAGCTCATCTTTATCCCTCAGAGCTGCTGGTGGTTTTGAACTTCAGATCAAAGCCCAATGCAATGCATAACCACTGTGCCACCAGGACTCCTGCAAAGCTCCTTTGGTGCTGATACATGCAAACAAGCCTCCTGCCTGAAAGCGCTCCCCTGTACTCGTTCAGTGGGCTGGGAAGCTTGCTACTGTGCCTTGTTTTCACCATGCTGCGGCCTCTGCAGCCTCTGTCATTTCTTCACACAGGGATCCTGTTCCTCTCTCTGCTGGTCACGAAGGTCTCCTTCCCTGCTTCCCAGATGGTTCACATTGTACCCATTAAAATGGAAAAATGGACCATTCCCCTCATTTGAATCCCACACCCCGCGTTTGCATGCATGTGCCCACAGTGCCCACCAAGCCATTAGGTGCGAATGACAAAGACAGTGCCAAGTCATTTCACTTCCCTGCAAGACAGCAGGGCACCAAACAAAGACCCCTGTCCTGGGACCACTGGTTGAAGAGCCAGCTCCCACTGCTCTCTGCAACCCTCGGGCCTCTTGGCTTGAAGCTGTATCTGCCAGCCTGACCGTATGGCCGTCCTTCCTCTGCTTGCCTCTGTGTATCTTCTCTTCTGTCATCAAGACACTGGCTAGATCAGATTCGGACTCACCGTTTCCCAGTAATCTCGTATTAACATCTTTAAAGACCCCGCTTCCAAACAAGATCACACTCCGAGGTGCGTACTGAGGGAGGACGTCAACACCGTGCTTTGGTGTAACACAATTCTGTGCGGAGCCCCTGCCCTGATGGGGTTCTCGTTGTAGCTGGGAGGGACAGACTGTAGATACGATCAATAGCCATGACTCAACAAGAAGATGCTATAACCTTGTAGAAGGTGGTAACTGCTATGGGAGAGAAAATCGAGGATACTTTTTCAGCCCAGGTTGTTCGATTCCCACCTCATCTAAGTATTCCGAGACAGGCCAAAGGTTTCTTGCTGCTAGCCCCACCCTATCCTCCACTCCCTCATCTGCTCCCATGGGGGGAGGGGGAGTTACAGACTGGACATTTTTAGGGCTGGTTGCCATCTTAGCATCAAGACAAGCAGTTCCCATAGTAGCACCCCCACCTTCCTGACTGGTGCTGTTCACCTGCGTGACCTGCTCCCCCCATTCCAGCCACGTGACCTTAATGTCACACCCCCCCATCGGGCACCTTCCAAGAACCCTTGCAAGGCACAGCCCCTTTTCCCCGAATCCCCCACGCAGACTGCCTTTGTAAGCAGGGAGAGTCCTGGTGGTTATCTGCTGTGTCCAACCTCAAGGAACTCGGTTTCTGGAACTCTCTGTGGGTGTCACCCCAGCAGCCCTGCCCCCCACTGCTCTGGGTACTCAGCTCTCCTCTTTGCTGCCACCAGAAGAATTAGATTAAAAGCAGAACAAGAAGACCAGCCAGAACAACCATTTAGCAGAGTAAGGGAGTGGATCACAGCAGCTGGACAAGAATTCTAAAAGACCTCAGAAATCACTGCCCATAGACCTGGAGAGGAGCAATTGATTATGAGCAAATAATTGTCAAATGCCAGGTTTCAGTGCCAAGGGAAAACGAAAGGTCAGACTAGTCCTCCTGGAGCAGTGGACAATGAAGATATAGAAGTAGCCAGTTCCCTTTTTGTAAATCCCTTTTCAATGAGCCACAGTTATTGGTGCATAATGTTGGTGTGGAGAGTGGCAGATTGCACGGGCACATTGCCTGAGGGACTCTTCCGAGTGACAACTGTGTGTGTGCTGACCAGGAAGGGCTGTGTCACTCCCTGTTGGAATCATTGAAGCCCCGGTTTTCAGAGAAGGCCATCGTAATCCTGTCCCCTGTTGAGAAAACGAGTAGGTCCTAGAGAGACCCTATTTAGCCTGGTGGTGTTCAGGCCCTTCAGGAGCAAGCAGCATATTCCCAAAGGAGCATACACTGCATGGTGAGATTAGATTAGACCCGGGGAGAATTCAGCGGTAATGTGGCTGTAAAATGGCAGAAACTTCTAATGGAGTTTGGGTTTTCAGTTCTGGGAGCTCTTTATGAGCTCAGTAAGCACTCTGAGCCTGAAACTAATTAAGGGTACACCATAGGGCCTTCTCACTAGGGCAGCTATAGTTGAGGGAAGCCGGGGAATTTATAAGATAAGAGACGGTAAGACAGGCTGTGTTAGGCAGTGTTCTCTAGAGAAACAAACCAGGACTTATGAATATATATATATGAAATATAACAACTAATTTGTCCACACAGCAGTACAGAGGGTTTACTTCAACTCACTTCTGTAGAACAGTTAATATACAGGAAATCCTTCAACTTACATGGGCTGCTGGGTCCAAGGTCAAGGTAGCAGAGAGCTGAGTCCTCCCTGGAGCAAGGCAAGCCGAGTCTGCCCACAGGCAGCAAGCAGCAGGGTGGGTCACCAGCAGTCAGTAGCTCAGCAGCTTAGCGCACCAGGCCCAGATGGGATATCGAAAGCAAGCAATGCAAGGCAATGGAACCCACCAGCCTGAAGCTCAAGCAATATAAGCACCAGCAATGTAGCGAAACAGGTCTCTAAGGAGCCTCAAGCTCTAGCAACACGATCCACGGATTGGCCTGGCCCACAGGTAGCGTAGCTCACAGGTTTAGGCAGAGAACTAGCTACAGCAACAGCACACACCTTCAATCACCAGAGAGCAAGAAGAAGGGGGGTGGGCCTTGCAGAGCCATTTACCATACATACTCGAGTATAAGCCGACCGAATATTAGCCGAGGCTAATTATTTTGTTTGTTTGTTTCATTTTTTTTAAAAATCATTTTACATGGGGCTTGTACAACTCTTTTTTTTAAATTAATTTTATTGGGGGCTCATACAATGCTTATCACAATCCATACATACATCCATTGTGTCAAGCACATCTGTACATCTGTTGCCATCATCATTCTCAAAACATTTGTTTTCTACTTGAGTCCTTGGTATAAGCTCCTCATTTTTCCCCTCCTTCCCCACTCCCCTCTCTCCTGAATCCTTGATAATTTATAAATTATTATTTTGACATTTCTTACACTGTCCGACATCTCCCTTCACCCACTTTTTTGTTGTCCATCCCCCAGGGAGGAGGTTATATGTAGATCCTTGTAATCGGTTCCCTCTTTCTACCCGACCCATCCTCCACACTCCCGGTATCGCCACTTTCACCACTGGTCCAATGGGGATCATCTGTCCTGGATTCCCTGTGTCTACAGTTCCTATCTGTGCCAGTGTACATCCTCTGGTCCAGCCTGATTTGTAAGGTAGAATTGGGGTCATGATAGCGGGGACGGAGGAAGCATTTAAGAACTAGAGGAAAGTTGTATGTTTCATCAGTGCTATACTGTACCCTGACTGGCTCATTTCCTCCCCACAACCCCTCTGCATGGGGATATCCAGTTGCCCACAGATGGACTTTGGGTCCCCAATCTGCACTCCCCTCATTCCCAATGTTATGATTTTTTTCCATGATGCCTGATACCTGATTCCTTCAACACTTCATGATCACACAGGCTGGTGTGTTTATTCCATGTGGGCTTTGTTGCCTCTCAGCTAGATGGCCGCTTGTTTACCTCCAAGCCTTTAAGACCCCAGATGCTATATCTTTTGATTGCTGGGTACCTTCAGCTTTCTTCACCACATTTGCTTATGCACCCGCTTTGTCTTCAGCGATAGTATCGGCAAGGTGAGCTCACCATGATGTGATTTTTCTTCTTTGATGCCTGAAACCGGATCCCTTCGACACCTTGTGCTCACACAGGCTCGTGTGCTTCTTCCATGTGGACTTGGTTGCTTCTCAGCTAGATGGCCACTTGTTTACCTTCAAGCCTTTGAGACCCCAGATGCTATATCTTTTGATAGCCAGGTACCATCAGCTTTCTTCACCACATTTGCTTATGGACACATTTGTCTTCAGTGATCCTGTCAGGAAGATGAGCATCATGGAATACCAGTTTAATAGAACAAAGTGTTCTTGACTTGAGGGAGTACTTGAGTGGAGGTCCAATGTCCATCTGCTACCTTAATACTAAATCTATAAATATATGCACATAGGTCTATTTCCATACCATCATAAATAAATATATTTGCATATGTACATACCTGTATTTAGACCTCTGAATGCCCTTTACCTCCTAGTTCTTTCCTCTATTTCCTTCTACTTTCCTCTTGTCCCACTATCATGCTCAGCCATCATTTGGGTTTCAGTAATTCCTCTTGGTTACATTGCCCTTGATCAAGCCCTACCAGGCCTCCCATACCCTCCTTGCCACCGATCTTGGATCACTTGTTGTTCCCTTGTCCCTGAGTTTGTTTATACCACTTCCTTTCCCCTACTTCCCCCTTTCCCGTGTCCTCCCAGAGTCGTCGGTCCGTTGTTTTCTCCCTGGGATTATTTATCCAGGTACGTTCCCTTCTTGATTTGCTCCATTTTGGGGGGTTCAGACCATGCTGCTTCCCACCCACCCCCATGTGGCCCCAGAAATGTCCTCTGTCACAGTCTGCTCCAGTAAGGGGATAGCGTGATACATGCTGTTGTCCATTGCCCAGTTGCCTCTGCATCCCATTAGCTCCCTGCAGGGACGTCATCCTGCAGGCCTGGTGTGCCAGCCTGGTGGGGTCCAGTCCAGCTCTCTTTCTCTTCCTCCCTCCCGACCTGTGGATGTGTCATGCTGGCCCCTCTCCCTAACCTGTGGGTTCAGTTCTGCTCTCTGCCATACCCATTTCCTGGGAGGGGTCATTTTGGCTCTGGTTGGGGCGACTCTGTTACTCTCTCTTTTCTTGCATCCTTCCATGTGGTGAGGCACCTAATTTAACCACAAAAACTGCATTAAAATTGTGCTGGAAAAAAACTGGCTTATACACGAGTATATATGGTATCTCTTTGCCCTCCAATCAAACCTCCACCTGATTAATCCCATATGGACCAGGTTGGCACAATAACCCTGCCTAACACACAGGCCCACAGGGACTCTGCCATGTCACCTATGTCCAGGGAAGGTTTCTCAAGCATGGCACTAGTGACCTTTGGGACAGGGTAGGTCCTTCGGCTGGGCTGTCCTGTGCACTGTAATGTCCTGTAGCCAGGGCACCTCCCCCGGTGCTCACCAGAAATGTGTCAACCAAAAACGTCTCCAGACATTGTCTTAAAAGCCCCTCGAGGCAGAATTAGGGGGAACGTGATCGTGGGGCAGGAGGAAGGCAAAAGGAAACAGAGGAAGGACCTAGGAAGCAAAGCTATGGATAGAGGTATAAGCATAGATGTATACATATGTAAATACCTTAATCCATAAAAATAGAGGTATTGGCTTATGTACATATATTTACATGGCAATACACTGAGGCACTGGGTGGACTTCAGGCCTCTGCTCATACCCTCTCTCAACACAAGAACACTTTGTTCTAACAAACCAGCATTCTGTGATGCTCACCCTCCCTGCACAATCGCTGAAGACATAATGGGTGCATAAGCAAATGTGGTGAAGAAAGCAGATGGTGCCTGGCTATCAAAAAGATATAGTGTCTGGGGACTTGAAGTTAAACAAGGAGCCATCCAGCAATGAAGCCACAAGCCCACATGGAAGAAGCACACTAGCCAGTGCAATCATGATGTGTCATTAGGACCGGGTAACAGGCATCAGAAGACTCATAACAAACAAACAGACAAAAACATATCGGTGATAATGAGGGGGATTGGAGCAGAGACCAAAAGCCCATCTGTAAATAATGGAGCATCCCCCCACAGAGGGGTCACAGGGAAGGGATGATCCAACCAGGGTGTAACAAAGCACTGATGGAACTCACAATATTCCCCTGGTTCCTTGAGACTCACTCACCCCCCACTATCATGACCCAGTGCTGCTTCTCACTCTGGACGAGACCAGAGCGTGTACACAAGTATAGATGAGAGATAAAAGCTCACAACACATGGAATCCAAGAACAGGGGTGGGAATAGCAATACCAGAAAGGTAGGGGGAGGAGGGGAAGAAGGGGGTTGACACATAATCACACACACACACCTCCAATGGGGATAACAACAGAAACCATAGGGGTTGGGAATCAGAGGTTGGTATGAGATATGAAAAGAATCGTCATTTATAACCTATCAGGAGTCATACAGGGGGAGGAGAGAAAGACAGAGGAGCTGATCCCAAGGGCTCAATAGAAAGTAATTGTCTAGAAAAGAACAATGGCAACATGTATACAAATATGTCTGATACAATTGATGCATGGATTGTAATAGAGTTATAAGAGCCCCCAATAAAATGATATTTTAATAAAAAATAATAAAATAGAAGTCCCCGAGGGGCAAACCCTCCTCCTGCGTGAGAACTGTGGTTGAGAGTAAACAGCATCCCCGTTTGCCCAGCTCCGGCGGGTGTCCTGAAACTTGGGACCCTCAGTGCTAAAACCAGGAAAGTCCTGCGCAAACCAGGACAAGTGGTCACCCCGCTGTGTCATTGGGGTGCCCCATTTCCTGCTACCGCTGAAATGGTAATGAACCCAACATTCTGAAGCTTTCACTCTTCTGGAGGCATGGATGAAGACGTGTGAGGGAATTCGCTGCCATTTCAGATCCCATAGAAGTTTCAAAGCTTGTCCCTTTTCCTTCTTCCTCAGTGTCTCCAGGACTAAGTCTTGGTGGCAGGGGGCACTGGGAGGCTTGAGCCTAGCCACTGGCCCAAGCAGACGTGACTCAAACCATGCTGTCTTTCTGGAAGAGGAGCTCTTATGTGCCACCTGGGAGTGCGTTTGAGTGACAGCCTCTTTCTTAGAATTACTGTCTGCGTGACAGTACACATCGTGCAAGTGACAGCAGCAGCGGGGCCTCATTTAATTCCACTTTCCCTTGCAGGCCCTGACACATCACTGCTGTGGGGAAAAATAAGTTTTCCTTTCTCAGACAAAAGCGATTGGAATAATGATGTGCTCTGCGGGGACCAGGGGCTGAGGGAAGGTCTGTTGGTGGCTTAAATGTATTTAAATAGGGCATCATGGAAACTGTCCCCGAGGACTCTTGGGTCTGCCCCAATAACTGCCTTACTCCAGGAAAAGCCTTCTTCCCAACATGGTGGTGGTGGTAGCGGCGGTGACATTTTTTTTTTTCTTGTCTCCCAGAAAATGTTTGTTGCTTAAGCGTAGGATTCTGCTGGGAGGCATTTCCAGTGACGTGGGGAATGAGTTAGGCAGAGCAGAGGCCCTAGGATACAGCTGGTGAGGAAACAGGGCGTTTAGGAATGGAGCAGCCCCTCTTCTCCATGGGAGTGGCGCTCAAGCCTCCTTGGAGTTGGTGGGAAGACATGTGACCTTGTCTAAGCTAAGCAATGCTTGGGGGGAGATATTTTCTTCTCGGGTTCGGTCCATTAAAAGCACAAGAAAACCAAGGGTGGATGCCGGCGGCCCCACATGGTGAATTTCAACAGCACCAAAATCTGCACCGAAATGGTTAGAAACCAACAATCATTTTTAAGCTGAGTGCTGATGAAAGGCTAGGTGTTGGGATCCGGTGGAAGCCATACTGAATTTAGACGGCTTTCCCCAGTGGGGGAGGGTCAAGATGATTCTAGGTGGGGATGGCAGGGGGTGGAACAGGGTCGCTAAGAGGAGGCCGGCTGCATGGAAGGGGATGGTGATGGGGCTGGCCTTCTGCGTGGCCTGGGAGCCCCATGCAAGCCAGCCCCTGCAAAGGGAAGCCCAGCTAGGGCGTGCTCAGCAGCGGATTCCAAATCAGGGTGCCCTGAAGGCAGGGCAGAACTGCCCCCCGTGGGTTTTCCGAGACTGTCGCTCTTTTCGAAAGCCTCCGCCTCCTCCCACAGAGCAGCTGGTGGTTTTGAACTGCTGGCCTTTGGATGGTCAGCCCACGCTGCCACCAGTGCTCCTAATGAACATCTCCGCCAACAGAGAGGGCTCAGTCAGCACGTGCCGTGAGACCACACTAAGTGGGAAAGTTGGGAGGCTCAGGAAAAAAACGGCAGCCCTCACCGTGAAAAATGTTCAAAAGCAACTGAGCAGATCCAGAGCGATTTTCCCTCTACCTGCGTCTACCCCAGTGCCACCCGGGCTTTCGTGGCTGCTGGAATACATCATCAGAAAAGCTGTAAAGAGTCCCACGTGGAGCAGCCCTGCTCCTTGGGGCTGTGAACGGAAGGTGAATGAGCCGTGGCGACCAGCGATGGTGGCAGCCAGAGAAGGGATATGGGAATTCTCACATGGCCTCGGCCGCTCCTCCCAGCTCACCGAGAGCTGCAGCCTCCGTCCGACACTCACCCAGTGTTCACATCTTCCCATTTGTTCCCACCCTGGAAAACCGCCCAGCTCTTTGGGTTAGGTCCCGAGAGCCCTGAAAACACCTATTTGTCTTTTTGAAAAACAGGCCCTGGATGCGGTCAGGAAGACCAGAATCCATCGGGAAGGCTTGGCAGGTGTACTGGCTCCCGGTCTCATTTCAGTGCCACATCCGAGAGGGGCCTGACATCAGGAGTTCTCTTGGCCTGATGGCATCCCTTCTTAGAATTCGAAACTGCCTCTTCCTCGCCCCTTGTTGCCCACGTGCAGCCCCCAGGAGCTGAGCACGGGCCAGCCTCTCCCCAGGTCTGATGTATCGCTGGCCGTGAGCTTCCCAGACAGGTCGCTGTGGGCCCCAGACGGGGTACAAACCAAATGGAAGCAGCTGGGAAGATGGCACACCCCGGGCAGAGCACTGGGGCTGGATCATGCAGCTCTATTTTATCTTATGCTCAAATGGAATATTGGAGCCCTTCCTCTGGGTAAGGACTATGCTGCAGGGTTGGCTGCTGAAGGAAAACAAACCTAATTAGTACTTGGTTGACAAAGGATCAGGGACCTGTGCCCCTGGGGGTTCTTTGTTTTGAAGATTTGTTTTCTGCAAATGGCTGCGGCTATGGGGGAATGGTTCTGTCACTATATTCCTTTCCTTGGACGCAGCGACAAATTACCACAACTCAGGTGGCTTCGAGCAGGGGAAATAAATCCCCTCACAGTTCTAGAGCCCTGCAGTCCGAAATCTAGATGTTAACACGGTGGGTTCCTCCCAGAGACTGTGCCCGGAGCCTCGCCCTCAACTTCTGGGAATGGCTAGTGACCCTTGGGGCTTCTTGGCTGTGGACGCAGCACTCCAGGCTCGGCCTTTGTCTTCCCCTGGCCCTCCCACCCTGTGCCCATCTCCAGCTTCTTTCTCCAGAAGGACACCGGGCATTGGATTGGGGTCCACCCCATTCCCATTCCCACCCCCACCCCCCCGGACAAACCCTTCTGCAGTTCCTTAACCTAGTGACGTCTGCAGAGACCTGATTTCCAAATAAGAGCATATCTACAGGTGCTGGGGGCTAGGACCTGGACCATGCATGCACGTGTGTGAGTGCGTGTGTAATCGTTGGACGTATACACGATTCAGCGTACTTTACAATCTTCAAAGGATGTGTTTGTTCCTGTTCGCGTCTCTCAACTTGTTAGTCTCTGCTCTTTTTGTTCGCTTGCCACACACTGTGCTCGTGTGGGCTGATAGGCCGGAGCCTGGCTCTCAGGTTTGCTCCTCCCTCCTGCACCTGGATATAAGCATCCCTTGCTGCCCTTCCACGGTACCACTCCCAGGAGCCTGAGCCTGGGAACAAAGGCTAGGCTGGCCAAACCCACACCAGGCTGTCCCTTTGACTTTGACCTATTTTAAAAGCACCTGACTGTGAATAGAAAATGATGGCCGGTGGATCTGCAGACTAGAAACGGATGTTGATACCTGAGGCTAGGTTTCCGCTAACCTCAGCGCCAGCAGTGGGGAACCACCAGCCACTCCACGGGAGAAAGACGGGCTTTCTGCTCCCATAAAGATGTACAGCCTCCCCTGCCTGAGCCGGAATGGGCTCTCTGGCCGTCAGAGAGGGTGAGATCAGAGACAGCCATGCAAACGAGAGAAGCTGTCCATCTCGTTGGCATGCTTTAGCAGCCACGGTAGCAAATTAAGATTCTGAGCAGACCCTAATGGTTTCGCGTGTGTTTTCCTCTCTTGTCTCTCTCTTAGCAAACTGCCTAGTTGGGCTAGAGCCGTTGTCCCGAAGATATTTTACGTCACCGAGAAGGCGTGGAACTATTATCCCTACACAATCACAGGTAAGTTCCTCGTTCCTCAGCCCGTCACAGGCACCGCATGCGAGGACATAGCAGACACTCAGAGGCACTGGTTTGGCAGTGAATCTCTGTAGGACAACACTTCGAATGTGCGCCGTGCTCACATGCTGTGTCCCCGTTTCTGCATCGCCAAGAGGCCATTGGCAAAAGGGCAGCAGTAACGCCCAGAGATGACTCCATAAACATCCCGCCCTTCCCATGAGAGCTGAGCACACAGTAGTTAGCACACGGAAAGAAGCCCTGGCTGCTTACACGAATCCGGCAGCACGGGCAGCCCTCCTCCAGAGCCGATGGGCAGAGAGGACCACTCTTCCTCGCTCGTCCCCAGTGGACCGTGAGTGATGGACTTAGGTGAGACCCTACCTACAGCTGGTCTGCCCCTGACCAGGTAGCCCTGTTGGCTACCTGGTCTTGATGTGCCCCGCCTGCACCCAAGCAGGAAGACCCAAACTTCCTCTCCCCACTATTTGACACCCCTCAGTCTAAACGGCTGTATTTTTCTTTAACCCACGAATCCTCCTGCGTCCTGCCCCCTGACACTCTGAAGAGCAAAGGAAGTTAGCCCCCAAATCTATCGTTTTACCTTTGCCTCAGGTGAGGCTGGTGGTCTGTTCTGACGTCTACAGATGCCAGCCGGGAGGAGAATGGAGGAAACCTTGACCGCCTGGCTTCTCCAAAGGCCTTGCGCCTCGCAGCATGCAAGGGGCACCCCGTCTTCTCTCTCCCTTCCGTCGTGTGCACGCGTTAGTTCATAGACACTCCTCCTGACAGGGATGGCGGAGGGGCGGTCGTCCTGCTAATCCGTTCCAGCTTCCTTTACGGAGCGACTGGCGGAAATGGCTGCTGGAGAAGGAAGATAAACCCCTTCTCACTGGCATTTGTAGCGCCCCCTTCTACTTCTTCCTGCCTGTGTCCCCCATCACTGCCAAGTATTTGAGGCTATGATGTGCTGTTTATTTTGACTTCCTCGTTGCACATCCCCCTGCCAGCCCCTTAAACTCGCTTGACTATGACTTGTGGAACTATTCGGTCCACCATCTCTGCCCGAGCTACTTCCATTGCAATTGGCAGGATGGGCTCCACACCCACTTGGAAAGGAGGGACTCCCTGTATCACTAGATGCCAGGGCTAAAAACCAGACATGTTTGCCGTCTGCCCTGGGAGCCATGAAAACGCCAAGTTCCACTTCAACACCATCCGCGCTAACTCCATTTATGGGTTATAAAAGCTGCTTTCCCACTTAAAATGATCTCCTTTGTGGTTAATTAAATGCTCTACTGGAATCATTAGTCTTTAATTCTGTTGTTATAATGCCACTGTGTTGGCTTTTAATTAGCCACAAACCTATAGGCTAATTGAATCGTGTCTTATTGTCCTTATCTGGCCAACCACAGAAGTATCATGAGTTAGGATTTCAAGAGCGAGCCTGCAGACATAGAGTACTTGTGGAAGGTTAATTTTTGGAAAGTCTTTTTTTTTAAGCCCGCGTGTTTAATAATTGTAATTCAGCATTATTTGTTAAGTTTTCCATGTTATATTGTATAGAAACATGGTCTATATCATCATTCTCTCTCTCTTTTTTCCTCCCCGCTCCTCGACATGAACATGTGGAATCAGAATACACAGTAAGTTTCATTTAATCATTATTAAATATTGAGTTTAAGATCAGTGGTATAATTGGACTGTTCCTGTACTGCTCTTCTTATCATTGTAATAGAAAGAAGAGGAAGCATCAGAGATATTTAAATGTAGGGTATTACATAGTTATAGATAATACACAGCTATAGATAACAGTTCTCCTTTGTTCAAGAATATGAATATACAATTTAAACTGCACAAGTATCATAAGGATTTCAAGAGCAAACCCGCAGATAGACAGTATTTATGGAAGGCTTATTTTGGGAGGAAAAGGTCCTCTGGGTGTGCGAAGTTCCAACTCATAGCTCCCAATCGCTCATCCTAGAACTTGTACCATGACCATGACCATGACGACGTTCTCATCAGTCCTCAGTCAGACAGGAAAAAATAAAAAGCGCATATATCTTTATCTATCTCTATCTATCTGTAGATAGATAGAGATAGAGATATATATGAAAATGTTTTTTATAAAGTTCAATTTATTTCATTTGAAGGATCACTTGTGAATACATCCCTATATTTGAATACTGAATATCTTTTATGAAATAATAGGAATATATATGTATATGTGTGTGTATGTATACACACACACATATAATTGTTGCTATTGCTGCTATGTCTCCAATGTCTCTAGCTTGAGGAGAAAAAAAAATGAGGTCAATTTAGGGCTAATCCGGACAGCCATCTGGACCCTATAGGCAAGCTCTGACTGGCGAGTAAGAGAAGATCGCGGGGGACGCTGACTCGGTCCTTTGAGAGGCGGCCTCCGACCCAGGTTAAGGAGTACTGGGCTGCCGGACTGCAATCGTGAAGTGACTGAATAGTCTGGGGTTTCAGATCATTTGTCTGTTCTTAAACGTGAGCGAACTGGTGTTTTTAAAATGACCCAAATCACAATAAACCGTTCAGTCCCTCACCTCCTCCCCCCAATTTAGAGCTACGTGCAATTTCTACACGTCCGATCTCCAGCAACAACCAGTGATGCCGGGCCGGCAGCTTCTCTTGTCTGCGCCTAAGTTTCCTCCGCTCTGAAGCGGGGGCTCATCCCTCTTCCAGAGGGATCCTGGAAGGAGCCCACAGGACAATGTAGGGGTCAGCAAACTTTCTGTAGAGGTGATATCTGATAGGAAATATATCCTGACTTGTCTGTAGTCTCGGCCTCTGCAGAAGCAGGCAGAAACAGCATGTCAACACACTGGCCCGCTCAGATGTGCCATGACCAGCAGGCCACATTTGACCTCCCGTTAAGCCCATGTGCTATAGAAAAAGCCTGTCCATAGTAAACCAGTTAAAGCATCAGTTCTCAACCTGGGGGTCACGACCCCTTTGGGGGGGGGGGTCGAGCGACCCTTTCTCAGGGATCGCCCAATTTATAACACTAGCAAAATGACAGTGATGAAGTAGCAAGGAAAATAATGTTGTGGTTGGGGGGTCACCACCACATGAGCAACTGGCTGAGAGGGTGCGGCCTGAGGAAGCTTGAGGAACACTGCTTTCCCAGCAGTGTCCACCCTGAGGCCCATGCCTTCTACCAATTACCCCGTGGTCCAGAGGAAGACTGCATCCGATTGAATTTTGCTTCCAATACCCATTAGCAATTGCACAAATGACTTTTCTTCTCTGTACTTCCATTACCTCATCTGTAAGCAGGGAAAATCGTAATAACTCTCTCTTAAAGGTTGATATGAAGACTATGTTAAATAATTCACCTGAACATCTAGCGGGGTGCTTGGTGGGTGGTGAGTGCTCACTAAACGCACTTTGTTATGATCTGTCCTACAATGCTCCACGCTACCGTCTTTAGAGTGGGATTTCTGGGGGCTGATGTTGTGTGTTGCGAGGTTTCCTAGTGACCCAGTCTGTGCTCCTGCACCCTCCTCACAGCCGCTGCTGGGCCCCAGCCACGGTGTCGGGGCGTCCTGTCGAGGGACTTCTGCTTTTTGTCTGACCCTGGAGGGTGTCCTTCTCCAGCACTGGTCCCTCTTGATCACTTGCCCAAAGTACATCCTCTGGAGTCCCACCATCTCACTTTCTAGGAAGCGTCTGGCTGTTCTTGCGTCTGGAAGCCCGCGGTCGATTTCGTATTCTTCGACAGGTGGTGGTGGTGTTAGGTACCACCCGGTGGGCTCCAGCTCATCGTGGCTCTGTGTCCGACAGCAACAGCTCCATCCTCACAATCACGGTTAAACTGGGGCCCATCGTGGAAGCCCTTCTGTCGGTGCTTCTTGTCGAGGGACTTCCGTTTTCTTTTTTGCTGCCTCTGCGCTTTACCAAGCATGATGTCCTTTGCCAGGGACATGTCCCTTCAGATAACATGTCCAAAGTATGTGAGATGAAGTCTCCCCATCCTTGCTCCTAAGGGGCATTCTGGTTGTGCATCTTCCAAGACAGACCTGTTGCTTCTTTCAGCAGTCCATGGTACTTTACCACAGCCTTCACCAGCATCATCATTCAAATGGATTGGTTCTTCTTCAGTCTGCCTTATTCAAGATCCACCTTTCACATGGAGATGAGTGACGGAAAATACCATGGCTGAGGTCCGGCGCACCCAAGTTCTCAAAGTAACACCCTTGCGTTTCAACACTCTAAAGCAGTGGTTCTCAACCTTCCTAATGCAGTACCCCTTTGACGCAGTTCCCAGTGTTATTTTCATTGGTATTTCATCACTGTAATTCTGCTGCTGTTATGAATCAGGCGACCTCTGTGAAAGGGTCGTTCGACCTCCAAAGGGGTCGCGGCCCACAGGTTGAGAACCACGACTCTAACGAGATCTTGGGCAGCGGATTTGCTCAGTGCCTTTCATCGTTTGAACGCCTGGCTGCTGCTTCCAGGAGCATTGATTGTGGAGCCAAGCAAGACGAAATCCTTGACAACTTCCATCTTTCCTCCAGTGGCATGATGTTGTTTAATGGCCTAGTTGGGAAGACAGTTGTCTCCTTGATGTTGAGGTATGGGCCACACTGAAGGCCGTAGTCTTTGAACTTCACCAGTCAGTGGTTCAAGTCCTCTCCCCTTTCTGCAACCGAGGCTGTGTCATCTGCGTATCACAGACTGCTAATAAACCTCCCTCCAATCCTGATGCCACATTCTTCTTCTTGGATTATGTGCTGAGCAAACAGATTGAGTAGCTCTGGTGAACAGATGTACCCCTGACACATACCTTTCCTGATTTTATACCATGTGGTATTCCTATATTGAGCCTCGTGGCTTATGCACAGGTTCTGTTTAATTAAGTGTGCTGGGATTTCCATTCCCAAATGTTGCCCACACTTTGATATGATCTGCACAGTAAAATGACTTTGCATAATTAAGAAGACAGGTGGACATCATTCTAGTAGTGTCTACTATCAGCCAAGTTCTAGTCTGTCTGACAGAGACATTGATAGCCTTTGTACCACAAGCTTCTGATCGCAACGTGGGTTCCTGACCGTTCCCTTTCAGTGTACTGCTGCAACTGTTTTTAATGCCTTCCGCAGAAAATTTGCCAATAACTGGGATTATATATCTCTTGGTGCCTTTTAATGTAGAATCGGCCCCTCTGTTAGGCTTGGAAGTGCTAATTATATATGATATTATTTGATTTTATTGTCATCTCTTCCATCCTTGTTCTCCTTTCCCAGAGAGCTTGCACTTGGAGTTTCCATTTGAAATGTGATTAATAATTATGTGGACAAGAGATCTCTTGTCCTTTTAACATTGTACTAGTACTTACTGCTTGGCAGGCCTTATAATTAAACCCCCATCATGTGATTGAAAACCAATGGCCTGTATTCTCCATACTCTCTTCATAGTACTGTGAAATGTGAGGGAGATAGGTAATACTAACAGAGACACGAAATCTGGAAAATAGTACATGACACTGTTGGATTTGTTGTTATTTTAAGAACCTATACTACAGTTCTGAGATTCAGATAAAGCCGTCCGTTCCCATGGGGACATTCTGGATGTAAGTGGAATTTCAGGTGGCACAAATGGTCAAAGCACTCAGCAGCTAACAGAAAGGTGTACGTCCTCCAAGAGGTGCCTCAGAAGAACGGCCTGGTGATCTGCTTCTGAAAAATTGAGCATTGAAAGCCCTCTGGAGAGCAGCCCTGGGCTTCTCTAAACCACAGGCCAGTCTCTTCTCTGATGGCCTTGGGGCGGAGTCAAAGTACCTTTGTCTTAGCATCCTCCCATCGGATATCAGACTGCTAAGCGTATTCATTAGACTTCACGCTGTGCTTAATGGTGACAAAACCCAGCAAGAGAGCTTTCTATTTGGGGTCATGTAGGGCTTTACATCTTATAGCATCGTGGTTACTCTTTGGACTTTGATCCACGAGGTCAGCAGTTCAGAACCACCAGCCACTTCACCGGAGAAAGATGGGCCTTTCTACTCCCATGGAGTTAAAGGTTTGGAAACTCACAGGGGCAGTCCTACCCTGTCCTATGGGGTCGCTATGAGTCAGCATGGACACGGACTTCATGGGAACACGCTTGGTTTTGACTGGCAGACTTTACCATTCTCACAGTTGTCAACACATAAAAGCTTTCTCATCACTTTGCGTGACTCTGTATGTGTTTAGGACTGTGTAAGAAATGTTATTTGTCTAGAAGTGGAAAGATATCTGTAGTTCGTTATAAGCGGTGGGGGTCATCGTAATTACACAGCTAACAAAGACCGATGCAATGACACATTTCCAAAGGCCAGACCAGCTCATCAAAACCTGCAGGGTCACAAAGAAAGGTGCCTGAGGAGACTGGCTGCCTTCCAAAAGGCGGATTTTGTTTTCCTCGGGCTAAAAAAAGCCAGCGCTTCCTCAGAACTGAGCTGCCACATTCTGCCTGGGCGATGACAACGGGCGGGCAGGCGGGCAGCCATGGTGCAGCAGGAGCAACCGCCCCTCCCAGGCGGTGCCCCCCAGGCACAACCACCACTCGCCCGCCCGCGGAGGCGCTGGCACTGCTCCGATGCTGAAGAGCAGGCAGCAGAACTTCCACACAAAAGCGGTCTAGGAAGAAAGGCCTGGCAGGCTACTGACAACCACCACCCAATGAAAACCGGTCTCCAGTGAACGCGGTCCCAGGAGCCAGGAAGCAATTTGACACCCTAGTCTCATTGGCGACATTGAAGAAACAGAAGGTACAGGAAGTTGACAGCGGTGACACCGAGCTGGCAGTCCGCACACACAAACCAAAGGTACTCAGAACGGTTGGCAGCTCCTCGAGGCGCAGTCTGTGGTGGGCAGTCCCGTGTTGCCCAGCCTGGGAGTTGTGTGGGTGAAAGAACTGGGGAGCAAGATTTGGTACGATGAAGGGATTCTATAATGAGACTCTCCGATGGGAGTGGGCCCCACTGAGAGAGGGGATTGTTCAGGGGTGGTTTCAATGAGCGCAAGTCGAGTCACCCTTACCCAGGTGAACGTGGGTTTTCTTCGCCAAAACGGCACGAGGTAGATTGAGACTTTTTTCTGAAAGCAACCAACTGTCTCGGATTTGAGTCCGAGGAATTGAACTCCTAATCTTGACCTTCTCAGCTTCCCTCGGAATTGAGAGAGCTCATGGAGGCTGTGTGTAAAGACCGATCGACCCCCGGCCTCTCCATCCCCCTGGCCCTTCTCGCTCCTGCTCCCCCGCCTCTCACCGAGCTCCAGCCTAAGGGTAGTAGAAACCGCTCAATTACTTCCATTAGAAAGCAAAGACATGTCCGGGGAGGAATGGGTTTCTCATACCAAAACTCTAGGAGTGGCCTTGGGGAGGACAGAGGAGAGCCATCTGACCTTCTCAACTCCTTCAGTCGGCTCAGGGAAGGAAGGCCCCTCTCTTCTCTCTGTGGGGTCAGGAAGACTGAGGCGAGGGGGGGGTTCCATCTGCAAGAAGAACGTTTTTGTGTCCATGAACTCGTGGGCCTGATTCGTTTTGGTTCAGAAAAGGAGCTGGTTGTACAGGTGAACCAGCTCCCTCGCGGGCATGTCACGGCCCATGGCAGGCCTGGAGCGCCTGGCGCAGCAATGCATCAGTGTCCGCGCAGGGAGGCCCAGGCTTTGGAGTGGCCGGTGCTGGGGGCCGTCCTCTCGGTTTCCATTTGCGCCGGCTGTGTTCTTCGGAGAAAATGCACCCAGCTCTTTTGAGAGAGCGAGCAGAGGACCAAGTGAGCTTCTGTAGCCTCACGTTTCCAGATCGCTTCCTGCCCTCACGCCACTCAGGATGACTTCGCCCACCGAGGGACAAAAGTGCAGCGGAACCACTCTCTGCTTCCTGTTTTCCACTGCTCTGCACTGGATTCACGTGGGTTCTGCCCACGTTGGTGACATGAGAAGGATACAACGGGGAAGAGTTGGCTGGTGGGACGGATCTTCTTTCCTTCAAAAGAAAACCCACCGAACTGTGGGCATCGGGAAATAGAAAGCATTACTGATACGATGGCGTGAACGCAGACGTCTGTGGGCTCTTTGGACCTCTCCCAGCACGAGGGAGCTGCTGCTTTGCTGTAGGCACGAGACCATCTGTGCAGTGCGGGGCGGGAATGTGAGTCTGTGCAAATGTTAACCACTGCGTGGGCTGTTGGGGGTTTCTGTTATTTTTTAAAGTGTTTCTTAACTGATGAATGGGACCACTTAGTTAAAGGGGGTCGGGGTGGAGGTGGGGCCAATTCTCCCAGGTTTTAGTGGAAAAGGCTTGCAGTCTGCACGTCTCCAACCCGGCCATGTGCCGATCCAGACTGGGAAAGTCACCCGGAAGCTCACCCATCTCTATTTGTGATTCCTTCCCTTGGGTGGGGTCCGGCTGTCTTTAAATCCCTGCCTTGCCCTTTCTGCATGCAGTTCTCAGTATTCAGGAGCACCCTCTGCTTGCTTCTGCCTCGACAGGTCCAGTCTAGATGGTAGGAGCCCAGGTTGAGCCTCGCAGCTGAGCTCCAGTAGCAAACCGTCCCCCATTCAGAAAGCATCCTTTCATTCATGATCTCCCTCTCCCTCCCGGCCTTATCCAGCGAGTTGCTGTTACTCAGCACATCCTGATGGGAAGAGGCGCATTCCGTGAATGAACTAATGAATGAACAGAAGCGTCGGTGTGGGGTGCAGGCTGGCGAGAGGCCGAGCTGATTTCCTTACTGTGCCCTGCAATGCAGGTGGCTGCTTCTCTACTGTGTGTCAACTTCTGCCTGCCGTCCCTCCCTCCCACGGCTCCTCCTCTTCCTCCGTTTCTCCTTCGGGTCCCTCCAGTCTTCTGGCCACGTTTTCTTCAGATGCAGCGTATTTGGGGGAAGCCACACTCTCGTCTGAGTCAGTCTCCTCGCAGTTTCTCCTAGTGCTTTTAGAATTTTCCAGTGCCCCCCTCCCTACTTGTGTCCCTCTTCCTTGCATTTACTAGAATGCTGTTCTCTCCTGTCTTTTCCACAGCTGCCCCAGCGCCTTACCTCTGATCCCACCAGTGTGTGACGTTTTACTTTGTCCTTCAGAACTCAAGAAAAGCCAACCATCCCCCGGCCCCCATTTCTTTGGCTTTGCTTTCCCGGGTAGTGGGGAGATCCCCGGCAGCTGGGCAACAGGCCGGCCTCCCGAAATGGAGCGGGCAGTGAGGAGCTCGTGTGCGGAGAAGAGAGGTTAATAATCTGCCTTTCAGCCACCGCGACTTTTCTATCAAAATGGCAGGGAAAGCCAGGAAAGCCAAGTACCTCTCTGCACAGATTCACCAGCCCCACCCCAAACACGAAGCCAATTGCCAAAGAGCCGATTGAGATCTGTGACACCCCCCACCCCGTGTTACAGAGAAGGTGTCCAGGCTGGGAGCCTTCAGAAGCTGATTGTGAGGCCTTCTTTCCGAGGTGCCAACGTCCAAATGCCAACCTGATTAGCAGTCAAGCACTTAACTCTTTGTACCACCCAGCGCCCCGGACTTGACAAACAGTGCCGACGGCTCTTGTTTTCCAGTGCTTTATCCCCATGGCTCCGAAAGCCAAACTTGTTGACCTGAAGTGAATTCCAACCCATAATAACCCTCTAGGGCAGGGTAGAATCGCCTCTGTGAGTCTCTAAGATCGTAAGTCTTCATGGAAGTAGAAAACCTCATCTTCCTCCTGCAGAGTGGCTGGTAGTTCTGAACTGCTGATCTTATGATTGGTAGCTGATGCATTCCCCACTATGCTACCAGGGCTCCTTCAACCCACACCTCACAGACAGTAAACCTAAACAGGAGACCACAGCTCCAGCACAGTGGAACATTCTGAACAAGTTAGTTAGTTCCTGGCGCTGAAGAGTGGAGATGCTTGCAAATCCAGTTGTCTGAGTACCTCCAGCTGAAATTCTGTGTATGGGCTCGGCATACATTTAATAGGACACTGTAGATTATAGTGCTGGAGAATCAATGTTGTCTCCAGGGAACTCCATTAGGGAGAAGGTCAAGTCTATATAGGGTTCATGGTCCACTGATGGCAGTGAATGCATTTTGCGTGGAGTGAGAATAAGACGGCAAGAGAAGAAAGCCTTGCTTCCAGATAAAACCTGGAGAGGAAATGATCGTTTAAAAGCCTATAAATACTTCATCTACCCTAACCAAGCTTCTCAACTATTCCATTTACATTTCATGATCCCAGGCCTCTTTGAATGTGCTACTTTGGACCATGCAAGTATTCGGTCTGGTGACCAAAAAGAAACCGTTGGATCATTTTTTTCTGAATTCCTTCCCATCAGCAGTTCTCACACTGTCCTTTTCCTGGTCCAAGAGTTTCCATGCACATGCCTTAGTAGACACCACTCCCTCGGCTAATAATTTATTTGAAGAACAGAGTCAAATGACATTTTCAAAGATAAGCACTTAGAAAACTGCTGAGCTGTGTCAGCTCTCAGCTTGTGTCCCGTCCTCACAGGCATGCCAGATACGATGGGCATGAGGTAGGGATCACTTAACACCGCAGTGCCCCATTTCTGGACCTGCAACCCCTTCACCCAATAGTGCCCTTTGTAAGAGCTCCTTCTTTACGCCAAAGTAAACCAGAAATAGGAGAGATTTTTTTTTTAATCCTGCGACTCCCAGGAAGAAATCTTTGATGTGTTTCCTTTTTTTCCCCCCTATGGGATTTGAATTATTTCTTCTTTACTGAAAGTAGGTGTTTGTTGCCACATCTCAGTGCTATTACAGGGTCTCCCAGGCAGTAGCAGAGGCCTATAGTAGGCACTACTCTCCTCCCTGGAAATATTTTAGTGCATATTCCGCCCTCTTTTTCCATGCATTTTTTTCCCTTTCTGTGTAGTTTTGACTTTCTGGTACACATTTGTGAGTCTGCTCTAATGTATTAAACCAGCCTGCGATGGCGTGGCTTATGGACTGCTTCCTGGCTTCTGATAGGATCAGCCACTCTGAACGGTAGCACGCGGTAGTCTTTGCCCGAGAAGGCTGAGAATTCACACCCTCATTGAGTGCTGGGCAAGGTCTTCAGAGCACTGAAGAATCAACCGAGACCAATGGATCAAATTTACATTTTCTTGAATCTCTCTAGTTTAAAGGTGCTAGGATCGTTTATGGAATCCTGGTGGTGTTGTGGTTACGCTTTGGAATGCAATCCGCATGGCCAGCAGTTCGAAACCACCAGCACCTCCAAGGGAAAAGGACTGGGCTTTCTACTCCTGTCAGTGGTCACAGTCTTGGAAACCCACAGGGGCTCCCTATGAGTGAGTTTGGTTTTGGGGGGAAGGAACCCTGTGATGCAGTGTTGCAGCCCTCTGCTGCCAACTGTAAAGTCACGGGTTCGAGGCCACCCTGCGGCTGTACAAAGAAGGCAGCCTCCGAAATGCCCCGGGGGCAGTTCTACTGGGTCAAGGGCAGGCCGTGAGTCGGAACTGACTGGAGGACGCACAACCACAAGGGTTACAGCTTAGGAAGGCAGAGTCAGCAGGATAGGCTTTCATCGAAAGGGCAAAGGTTCACGTCTGTCCAGTGGGCCTCAGAACAAAGGCCTGGAGATGCGTTTCCGAGAAACAAGCCCTTGAAACTCCCACGGGTTCAGTTGACCAACGTGGGCCCCCAAGAGTCAACACCAGCTCAAAGGCAACTGGCATTTGAAGGAATCGCACTGCGGCCTTTTTAAAGGCCGGGTTTATGGTTTGCGTTGCGTTCCCTGGAAGCAGGATGCAGCGGTCACTTGACAGTGGAGGCGAACACACACATTTTCTCTGCTCTCTGGACACCCTGAGCACCAAAGCCTGTTCCCTGAGGGGGAGGCTTCTCTCAGCCGCCATCTGGGCGGGCAGCCTCCAGTCAACGAGGAGCTAGTGCTGGCCTTGCTAATGTTCATGAGCATTACTACTATGTAGGGTCCTAAGCACCTAGGAGGGGGTACCCCCCAAAATGGAATTTTTTTCACAAAGCTATGTATTTACACTTTGTTGTTTAATAAAGTACTCTCCGTTACACTGAACACATTCGTACATCACAGCCTCACAGCCTTGGCTGGATGGCCACTCACTCCATCGAAGGTGTAGCTGTGTGACTTGCGTCACCTGACTTGGCTTTTGGGGGCCATTGCTTTTTATCTGTAAAATGGGGTTAAGGACAGGACGTGCCTCGTCTAGTTGTGCGAAGGCTAGCTGGCTCTTGGTTGCGTCGACAGATTATCAAGCGCGTAGGAGCGCTGTCGATACTGCTGTTGTTACTTCACTGTTGGGTCACGTCCGCCTGTCCCTGACTGAATTGCTGACCCGGTTTACTTTGGGTCATCATTTTGAAACAAATTATTTCAACGTGTCCTGAAGTTAAGAAACACTGGGGCGATAGCAAGTGTTGACAAGGATGAGGAGGAACCGGAACCTGGCACTTTGCTGGTGGGAATGTAAATCAGCACATCGATTTTGGAAAGCGGCCTGGCAGGTCCTCAAAGTGCTCACCGTAGACTTACCGTATGATACGCAGCTCTGTTCCGAGATCTCTACCCGGGAGAATTGAAAACATGCCCCCACAAAAAAGTTGCATATGCGTGTCCATCGCACCATTGCCCGCAATGGCCCATCAATTGATGGACGGTCCCGTAGCACATGGTACATAGAAACAATCCAGTGTCGCTGGGCCATCAAGAGGCATGAAGTACTGGGAGATGCCACGACATGGAGGAAGCTTGAAAACAGGAAGCTGAGTGAAAGAAGCCAGACACGAAAGGCCACGTATGGGGCGATTCCGTTGAAATGTCCAGGATAGGCAAGAGTGTGGAGGCAGGAAGGAGACAAGTGGTTGCTTGGAGACCAGTGGGGAAGCTGGGAATGAGGTGTGGCTCTTAATGGGCTCTGTGGAGGGTGATAAAATGTTCTACAATTAGAGTGGGGCAATGGTTGCCCAGTTCTGTAGTATACCAAATGGCACTCACTCATGCCAACTCGTGTGACTATAGGGCAGGGCACAACTGCCCTTGTGAGTCTCTGAGGCCGTACCTCTTTACGGGAGTAGAAAGCCGTATCTTTCTCCCGCAGAGCAGCCGGGAGGTTCAAACTGTTGACCTTGTAGTTGACAGCCCGGAGCACGATCCACTGCACCACCAGGGACACTTTAAATGACTGACACGGATAAAGCGATGTTTTGGGGTTTTTTAAATCATCTTATTAGGGGCTCATTCAACTCTTATCACAATCCATACATACATCAATTGTGCAAAGCACATCTGTACATTCATTGCCCGCATCATTCTCAAAGCAGTTGCTCTCCACTTAAGCCCTGGGCATCAGCTCCTCATTTTTTCCCCACACTCCCTGCTCCCTCATGAACCCTTGATAATTTATAAATTATTATTTTGTCATATCTTACACTGTCCAACATCTCCCTTCACCCACTTTTCTGTTGTTTGTCCCCCAGGGATGAGGTTATATGTAGATACTTGTAATCGGTTCCCCCTTTCCACCCCACCTTCCCTCCACCCTCCAGGTATTGCCACTCTCACCACTGGTCCTGAAGGGATCATCTGTCCTGGATTCCCTGCGTTTCCAGTTCCTATCTGAACCAGTGTACATGCTCTGGTCCAGCCAGATTTACAAGGTAGAATTGGGATCATGATAGTGGGTGAGGAGGAAGCATTTAGGAACTAGAGGAAAGTCTCATCATTGCTACAATGCACCCTAACTGGCTCTTCTCTTCCCCACGACCCTTCCATAAGGGGATGTCCATTTGCTTACAGATGGGCTTTGGGTCCCCACTCCGCACTCCCCCTCATTCACAATGATATGATTTTTTATTCTTTGATGTCTGATCCCTTCGGCACCTTGTGATCACGCAGGCTGGTGTGCTTCCATGTGGGCTTTGTTGCTTCTGAGCTAGATGGGCACTTGTTGATCTTCAAGCCTTTAAGACCCAGACACTATATCTTTTGGTAGCCAGGCACCATCAGCTTTCTTCACCACATTTTGAAGCGATGTTCTTAAAAAAAAATTTTTTTTTAAAGACCCTCAATTCCTGGGTTTGCTGGTGCTGCTCAACGCCACCAAACGAGCAAAAGCAGGTCATCAGGAGAGCGCCTGGGATCTGCTTTTCACAGGCGTTAGTTTGTAGGTTTCAGAAGAACACTGTCGTGGTATCTGTATTGATTTTTTAAATTTTACATTATAAACCGGGATGTTTTTGGCTGCCAGCAAGCCAGACCCAACTCTTGATGACCCCATGCACAATGGGGCAGCGGGCACCACCCCTGTGACTGGTTACATATCAGAATGTTGTCATCCAAAGATTTTCATTAACTGGGTGTTTGTTTTTGGCGGAGGTGGGCATGGTGGCTCTCTTCCTAGTCCATCTTAGTCTAGAAGTTCTGCTGACACCTAGTCGGCATCCTAGCACCACACAAGTGTCCCCTAACAGATGGGCGGTAGCTGCCTGGGAAGTACATTGGCCAGGACTCGAACGTGGGTCTCTCGCACAGAAGGCGAGAATCCTGTCACTGAAACCACTATGCCCTCATAGACCGGCATCGAGAAAACGCATTGCCATCCCATCGATCCACACGTGTGACTACCCTACAGGAGAGGGTAGAACTGCCCCCTGGGTGTCTGAGATGAGAACCGTGTATGGACGTAAAAGCCTCATCCTTCTCCTGGGGAGCAGCTAGTAGATTCGAACGGTTAACTTTGAGGTTGCAAGCCCACCGCCCCACCAGCACTCCTATAAGGGGCACAGGACAGGACGAATAGCCTCTAGCTTTCTGTCTCATCGTAGACTGGGGGCCGTGGGAGTATGAAGCCCTTGATGACTAGAACTGTATCAACGTGAGTGTAACCCACTCTTCCAGAGCTTCTGCTGCCCGCGCTCTGAAGTACAGATCATCTAGAAAGCCCATCTCCCGAGGACCCCTTGCTCTGTTCTTTCCTCATGCAGGAAGGCCCTATGTCCCGTCCTCGCCGCCCCCCCTCCCCATGTGCTTTCCCCTTTCTCTGAGTTTGGCTTGCTTGCATGCAGTTTGGTTCTCCTCGGTGTTTCTTATTGCCATGGCAACCCTAATCAATCACTGGACTAAAAATAGCGGCTTCATTTTTCCAAAGGATGTCTGTAGTGAATTGAAATTTCAGCTCTGCCGTGAATTTAGCATCGGCTGCTGACGTTTCCCGACACGGAGCCTGGGAGTGCTTGTGTCTGGAAATGATTTCTCGCTGCAGCCCGGCACCAACACTCACCTTACCTGCCAATGCCCCTTCCCAGCTGCCCAGTCCCCGACACTTCCAGAAGACCCAAGCGCGCCTTCTCGGCTGCGGCCACGGACCTTCAGGCCTCCCCGTGGTCAGTCGTAGGGCCAGGAGGGTTGACAGGTACCACAGGAGCCAGTGACCAGTGGGTGGGTTCCCTTGGGCTTGGAAGGCCGATTGAAGACTCTGAGGTACAGGGAAGCCAGTCCTGTCTGGGAGTAGATGACAGTGGCACCAATAAGGGTCCAGATGCTTCCACTTCAGAAGACCTTAGCTAGGAAATCAAAGAGGGGGCGGCAGGAGAGCCTCTGCCTTGTTTCTTTCCTTTCTCCACGATGTTGCTGCTACTTCTAGCGGCTGGGGCAGCGAGGAGGAGCCTGGATGTGATGAAGTGAACAATTTCTTATGATTTTCTCAGCCAAGCAGCACTTTTAGCCAAAAAGGAAGGGGGGGCGGGGAAAGCACTTTTTAAGTTTTGTTTTTTTCACGAGAAAAACTTCTGGTCTAGCATGAGTCCAGAGAGGAAGGAGAACTGATGAGTGGCTGGAATCTCTCACAGGGTCTCTACAGAGGCGCACCTCTCTCCCCGACTTATCTACTTGCTCTGCCAGACCCTGTCCTCACACTTCCCACTCAGCCAACTCCGGCACACGATCAGCAGAGTCGTCCTGTGTGACCGAAATACCAACCAAACCCGCTGACATCAAGGCGATTCCAACTCATAGCAGCCTTGCAGGGCAGAGTGGAACTGCCCCCGCGGGTTCCCGAGGCTGTGGGTCTTTACGGACGCGCACAGCCTCCTCTCTGCTGCAGGGCAGCTGGTGGGGTTCAACCATGGACCTTCTGGTTTGCAGCCCCACTCGATCCTCACGATCCCCTGGAGCGCGTCAGTTCTGCTTTCGGATGTGCTTCCCCGGCACTCTGCCTTACCTTCTCTGAGCTCAGCATTTTGGCATAGGTTGAGTGAACCGGAGATACAGACTCGCGGAGAGGCACCACAAAGAGGGGAGACAGGGTCAGAGCACACATACGGATGCAGGAAGAGCCCCAGCCATGAGCTAAAGGAGGACAGGGAGAGGGTGCAGCCACCAGCAGGTGCTCGGACCACCTCTGCAGCAGAGCATGTCGGGCCCTCAGTGAGCAGGGAGAGGCCCAAACTGCCCTGTGGCCCGATTACCGTCCCATGGCAAGGACTTAGGTGTGTCTCACACCTGTTGCCAATGCCCTAGTCACCCTTCTGAAAGGTACCCCACATCCCTCCCAGTGCATCGCTGCATGTCAGTAGTAGGAGTCCCGCCCCCACCCCCACCGCAGTTTAGTTTCCTCCTGCTTGGACAGAGGCTGGAGAAGAGCATCATGCGGTGGGCCAGCATGACTTGAGTACGGCAGTGTACGAGGCTATGGGGTTGACCTTGTCTCCATTTGATAGACAAGGAAACATGCTCAGAGGGCTTGAGGGAGCGCCGATCCGGCACCCAGTCAGTGAGAAAAGAAGCGAGGGTTTGGACTGAAGCTGGTACGCGTCCTGCTGAGCCTCCCTGTGGGCTAGCAGGCACACGCAGAGTCACATCGCGCACTAGTCTCGGTGGTGATTGCTTACACTCACAGCGGCCTGTGTACAACAGGCGGCCCCTCGCCTGCCGTTGTTCTCGTCCCGTCACTGTGCTCGAGCCGCTGCCCCTCCTTTTCCTCTGCTTCACCAAGCGGGGTGTCCTTTTCCAGGCACCGGCGCCTCTTGATCGCGTGTTCAGTTAGTGAGACAAACCTCACCATCCTCGCTCTTGGGAGCTCGCAGGCTCTGTTTCTCCCCAAACAGATTTGTTCTTTCTCCTGGCAGTTCACTGCTTATTTATTTCCTTTCTTAAAAAAATAAATAAATCACGTTATTGGGGACTCTTACATATGTTATAGTCAACCACGCCTCTGTCATCTCAAGTGGACATGTACCATTGTTGGCACCAACCATTTCTCAACATTATCTTCTTCAGCCCTGTAATCTCGCCTTCTCTCGTTTCCCCCTCCCTCCACCACCCTGCCACCCCACGAACCCTGGATACAGGACGCGTTATTATTTAATCCCTGTTTATTGAAGACTCTGCACCAACACCATAATTCAGAGGCATCTATTTTTCTGTGGGCATCCTTGTCCACTGTCCAGCCTGCCACATGCCTGTGAGATGATGGAAAGCCCGTGGCTCGGGTCAGGCACCCCTGCGTCCTCCTCTGAGTGATGCTTCTGCTCTTTAACACCTTAAAGAGGGCTGTGCGGCAGGTCTGTCCAGTGTAATGCATTGTTTGACTTCCTAGGTGCTGCCTGCATGGCCATTTACTGTGGATCCAAGCGCAATGAAATCCTGGGCCACTTCCGCATTTCCTTGGCCTTGCGTGGTGCAGCTGGCTGGTCCACTTGTGAGGATGCTGGTCTTCCTTACGCTGAGTGGTGATCCACGCCGAAGGCGGCTGTCGTCTTCGATCTTCATGTCCCTCACGTCCTTTCTGCTTTCAGCAAGCACGGCTCTGTCACCTGCCTACCGCCAGTTGTTAGTCTTCCATCCTGATGCCCCTTTCGTCTCCTCACATGATTTTCTGCCGACTACAGGTGTTTCAGTCTTGCCTTCATTGTGCTTGGAGCTAAATGAGCCTTTAAGCCTGTGGGCCTCTACCCCTTTGGGGGTCAAACGACCCTTTCACAGGGGTCACCCGATTCATAACAGTAGCAACATGACAGTGATGAAGTCTCAACGAAAATAATTTTATGGTTGGGGGTGTCACCACAACATGAGGAGCTGTATTAGGAAGGTTGAGACCCACTGCTCTAAACTTTCAATGTTTTCAAACGACTGTGTCACAGAGAATAGAAGGGGTCTTCTGAGCCCCTTAGACGTCTTCCTGGTGCCTCTCTTCCCATAGGCTGTTCTGTTATGGCTACCTTTTCTCCCAACCTTTTCTCCATTCCTTTGCCCCAAACAGCCCCCTCAATGATACAGGATTTCTCTATCCAGCAGGATGCAGCCGAACCTCTAGCAGATCCTTTGAGAAAGCCCAAGGCTGGAATGGTGAGGGGCTCCCTTCATTTGAGAATGACTGAGTGAGAGAGAATGTTCTTTTCTGAAGCAAAGCCCTCATCTCAGAGAGCAGGTTTGCGCAATCGTGGACCAAGGGGATTCCTTGACACCTGAAGGGGCGGCGTGGTTGGGGCTTACGATGTGTTCTAGTTTCGACTGTTGGTAGGGGAGAGAGCCTCCTGTGGAATCCAAGCCAAGCCTTCTCGGAGCCGACCATCTGGTTGGGGAGCCAGGCACAAGCACAGCTTTGTGACGCTAGAAAATGACATCAGTGCTGCCATCAAGGCACAGCAGAATGCTACCCGCCCTTTCTGCAGTGCCCTTTGAGACGGTCTTCGAGGGAGATCGAGGGAGGAAATTTCAGCCTGAGAAAAGGGTGTGCAAAAAAATAATCATCATGGCCAAGTATGCAAGGGACTGGAGGGTGGTCTTCTGACTCTTGGGATGAGCTGGGGGTGGGGAGGGGATTAGAGCCAGATGTAGGAGGCTTCAAATCTCTCACTTAAGGGTACCAAGTCAGCCGGACTTGAGCATGGAGTGGGGGTGATAAGTGTGTCCCCGTGGATCCATGAAGCTGGATTTACCGGGTAGGACCCATATTGGGGGGTCCACTCAGCAGAGAACAGTTGAGCTTAGAGATGTCGATTGGGGAGACATCCCTAAAATAACCCATCTTGCAGGTGGGTTGGGCAATGCAAGGAGAGGGTTTGGGTCAAGAAGAGGGGAGCGCTCACCCGTGGGTCCTCTCAGCACTCCCACACCGGGTGGCTCCTGTCGTGCCAGTGGGCAGCCAAGGCTGGGGATGGGGAAACCATTGGAGTGAGTACTTCTCAGCCTGGAGCCCAGGGCTTTTCATTGTTTTTGCTTTGTTTGTTTGTTTTGTTTTGTTTTGTTTTGTTTTGTTTTGTTTTAGTAGACTAAAGGAATGTGTGTCTTCCTCCCTCTGGGTCTCAGAGGCTGCTAAGCACAAAGAAACAAGCAGATGATTCCCAATGGAAAAGAGAGACATTGCAGGCGTTTCTAACCCGTAGTCTGTCCTTCTCTGTAGTCTGTCCTTCTCGTTTACCCAAGAACCAAAATCACCCACTGGGAAGGAGGAAGGGTGAAAGCTGGCGTGGAGTCTCGAAGAGGGAAGTGATTTGGGAGGTGGGAAACAGTGGGAGCAACCCAGGAGAAAGGAAAGCCCTTGCTTACCAGTTCGACGTCCTCTAAGAGGAGAGAACACGGGTTGTTAGTGACACTCCCATGGGGGTAGCAGAGAGGTTTAATTCTGGTGGAAATCTAGCCAGAAAGATCCGGTAACAGCTCTGAAAAATGCCCTGAACTGCAAATATTTCTGGTTTTAACTTGAGGCCCCGGGGCTTCCACAGTGAACAATCAGACATCCCCAAAGGAATCTTGGTCCCAAAGCACCTGCTGAAAGAGAAGACGCTGCCCGGCCCGGAGTTGGCCTGTCTGGTCTCAGTCCTTGTGCTGTCTGCCCAGGCCAGGTGCGCTGCAGCCTGATGTGCCATTTCTGATATGAAAATAGCCCAAGTCCTTGACTCCGAAACAACAACATCTGCTCATTTGCATGGCAGCTTTGCATTTCATCTTTGGGCTTAATACCCAAATGTGAAAATTCATTTGCCTGACCTTGTTAAGTGATTTAGAACTGGGCTTCCCACCGGAATACCTAAGAATTGAAGGGGGTGGGAGGGGCAGATCTTGTTCAACGGTCAATTCTGCTTGGCTGTCTCTGGGGTGAGAAGGAGAATTCTCTGTTGGGGGGTGGACCCAGAAGGAACTGGTTCGAAGCGCTGGTGGAGAAGTTCAATCGATCAGAATATCTTGTGGAGTTCCATGCTAGCAATCCTGCCTCAGTTTCCCAGCCCGCACCAGCTTTGTTCTTCCACCGTCTGGTTCCCCGTTCACTAAGTGGGGTGGCTCTCATGTGAATTACAGGTGGAAACATAGTTCCAAGTCCATTTCCCTGCAGGCTTGTCAGTGTTAAAAAGCCGCCTAGGCAAGTCATCGCCCCAAGGTCACCGTCTGTGCAGAGGTCACAGAGGGCTAGTTGCTGCTCGAGTCCCTCAAGGTCTCTGCCCTGGCCCCGGGGAGCGGCTCCTCCCCCAGAACTTCCTGGAACTGGGTGTGAGGGCAGTAGTTACCGAGTGCGAGGTTTGAGAGGAGACAGGGAAGAAGGTGTTAATGAATAATCTCTGAGCCTCGTTCTCCCCAAAGGCAATTACTGGGATTGATTGTTTCCTTAGCCAGGTTCAGATGGTTTCTTCCCCTCAGATTAAGACGGATGAATGTCCAATGCACGCTGGCATGTGAGGTCAGGAGCATTGTCGACAGCGGGTCCAGGGTCTCTTGCCTTGTACAGAGGCAACAAGGGGTCTCAGTTGGGCTGGAAGGGAAGCCAAGTCTTCATGGGATGCAGCCCAAGTGGTGAGGGTCGATGTCTTTGGACTGGAGGATTTCAGATACACTTCTCCCCAAAACCTACTTGCCCCTGCCGCTGCAGGATCGCCTAGAGAGCTAGTTAACCACTGGGGCCTCAGCCCCACTGTCAGTGTTGAAGTCTGTGGGTCTGGACTTGCATTCCCAACAAGGTGGATGAGGGTGGCAGTCTGTGGCTCCCACTTGGAGCACCAGGGGAGCCTTGAGTGGTTGTTCAGCACAAGGATGTTACAGTCTGACTCTTAGGACTTCCAAAGGAGCCCTGGTGGAATAGCGGTTAGCCATTGGGCTGCTAACTGCAAGGTCAGCAGTTCAAAACCACCAGCTGCTCCTCGGGAGGAAGAGAAGGCTTTGTACTCACATAAAAAGTCTCAGTGTCGGACAGTGTAAGATATGACAGAATAATAATAATTTATAAGTTATCAAGGGTTCATGAGGTAGGGGGGGCAGGGAGGGGGAATGAGGAGCTGATACCAAGGGCTCAAGTAGAAAGCAAATGTTCTGAGAATGATGATGGCAACCAATGTACAAATGTGCTCGACAAAATGGATGAATGGATGGATTGTGATAAGAGTTGTACACACCCCCAATAAAATGATTTTTTTTAAAGAGAGAATCTCAGAAACCCCCCTGGGGCAGGTCTACTGTACTGTAGGGTCGCTATGACTCGGAATCAACTCGATGTCAGTGAGTTTGGTTTTTGAGTTGATTAGGACTTCTACCCTGGCTTCCACTTACTAGCTGTGTGGTCCTGGGCCGCATTCTGAACCTCTCTGTGCCTCCACTTCCTCGTCCGTGATGCAGGGGTTGATAAGAATAGCCCCTGCCTCATGGGGTTGTTGGAAGGGGTGAGTCTGAACTCGAAATCCCTTACAGGAATGCTTGTAAGTAATGGACCTGTCCTGTGAACTCTGGGGAGATGAAGGAAGGACCTGCCCTTCAGGCCTATGACAGGGTGCTGCGAGGTCTGATTCCCCCAAGCCCTGCAGCTCCAGGGGGGAGACGGGTTACCAGGCTTTTTACTGATGAGTCTTCAGTCGCATCGGTCCCATGTCAGCTGAGAATGGACATGGGCAGCTCAGTGCCCGCAGGAGGGAAGGAAAGCCAACATCCATTCAGAGCCTCTGCTCCAGCTACTCCTAGCCCGGGAAGTCTGCTGGCCGGGCCAGATGTCACTCGGTGAAACAGGGGCCCTCACTGTGTTGCGTTTGAGGGTTCTCTCCCTTGAGTGGGCAAAAAAATGGGTTATCTTTTATGTCACTTTCAGGTACCGAAGGCTTATTCTGTGTCCTGTGGTAGGTCTGTTACACACAAGCTTTGATTTAATCCTCTCAAGATCCATAACGAGGGTTCAGAGAAGCTAAATGCCTTATCCAAAGTCACAGAGCTATCAAGTGACAACGCAAAATCAATAGCTAAGTCTGGCTGCCCTCGAAATTCATGACTTGAAATCTCACTTCCCCAACTCTTGTGTGTCTATACAACTATATAGGCACTTTGGTGACATAGTGGTTATTCATTGGGCTGCTAATCACAAGGTCAGTGGTTTAAAACCACCAGCCCACTTCAAGGGGAAAAGATGAGGCTTTGCACTCCTGTAAAGAATTACAGTCTCAGAACAGCAATTGGGAAAAGTACAGCAAAGCAAACCATCAGATACTAAAAGAAAAGAAATAGTAACGATTAGGGCAGAAATCAAGGACTCAGAAAAATGTTAAACTATAGAAAATATTAATACAAGATGTTGGTTCTTCCAAGCGGTTACCAAAGTCAATGAACCACTGGAAGACCTAACAAAGGAAAAGAATGAGACAAACCAAATTCTATGAGTCAGAAATGAAATATTACAGCAGAACCGAATGAGAGTTTTAAAATCATACACTATTATGAAAAATTGCATCCCAACCAATTTGAAAATCTAGAAGAAATGGATACATTTCTAGAAGAGCATGGTTTACCTAAATGACTACAGAATGATGTCGTAAATCTCAACAACCCTGTAACAGGAGAAGATAGCCCACAGGAGCAGCAGTCCCTTCCTGTCCTGCAGGGTCGCTCTGGGTCACAGTGGCTCTGGGTCACAGTGGCAGGGAGTGAGAGCTAGGTGTAAAGGTTAAGACTTGACCCCCAGATAACCAGCAGTGGCAGGTACCCCCCCCAGATAAGTACCCCAGAACTAAAACTCTCCTCTCTGCCAGGAACTTGCTTTTCTAAAGCCACCGAAGTGGCCCACGGAGGCCTAGAACACAATCCATGTGGGAGAGCCTCATCAGCCCCTTGCCACCCAGTGCCCGTTCTTCTCACTGGCTTGACTTCGAGAAGGAATGGGGTTCACACACCCCTCCGGGCAGCTCTTCTCATTTGAATTTGGCTGCTGACTTTAGTGCCTTAACATTTCTGCTCCGGAGGCCAGCACTCCAAGCCAAGTGGTCGGCCGAACATGCAGACCCGTGGAGGGTGCGCGCGCACGTGTGAAGAGATGAAAAAGGCTAAGCTAATGACACTTATCTTTTCCCCACAGTGTTCCTTTCTGCCGAAATTCTCCATTCATATAGAAACCAAGTACGAGGACAACAAAGGAAGCAACAACAGCGTGAGTAATCGCCCTTGTTCCAAACGATGCTCGTGTCTTCTCCCAGCCCTGCTTGGGCCGCCCGGGCCACCAGAAGCTCTGTGCCTGGGACCTCAGACACGTTCTGGGCTTTGGCTTCTCAGGGTTATTTCTCTGGGAACATCTCCCTGCCATTATTTTGTTGTCGGGTTTTTCTGGCTTTTGTTTTTCCACTCCACCCTCCCTCCACCCTCCCCTGGCTTCTGTTTATGTGTTTTCTGTGGGCCTTTCTTCAGGCGCCTCTGTGGCCGGAAGTGAGGTCACTTGGCGATGCGTCGGTTGGTGTGGGACCCAGAATTCTAGGATTTGGTGTCTGATCATTGGCTTGGGCACCCACCTTCTCAGTGACGGTTCATAGCTACTAGAAACATGAATGCAGGCAGATGGATGTGTGCATCTATAGTCTCTCGGCGATGCTTATCCCACACAGAGAAGAGGGCTTCAGAGAGTTCATGGGAAATGGACATGGAGAGAGAATGACATTTCCCCGTAACCTTTTCAAACCCACCTCATCCACCCTATCTTCCCCATCAAGGTGGGCCCCTGGGACGCAGTTAGCCCATCAGGCATCTGAATCCATTTCAGCAGTATACTTTGATTGGCGTTGGTGTGTGTGCCGTTGAGTGGATTCCAACCTCTAGCAACCCTGTCTGTGTGCAACAGAAGGAAATGCTGTGCGGTCCTGGACCGTGCTCACAAGGAGTATTGCTTCTGACTGGCTGTTGCCCCTAGACTCTCTCTGTGGGAGGCATGCCCTTTAAAATTCCCTGCTCTGTTCATGAATCCTTGAATCTGCTGAGAGCCTCCTCCTGAGGCTGGGCCTGTGTCCCGGAGGGACCGGCCATGGAAGGAAAGAGCTTGGGTCCAGAAGTTGCAGAGCCTCCAGTATTTCTTGTCTCACCCTTGTGCTTTGCACTTGGAGAGTGATGAGGGCTGAGTCTGTGTGAAAAGGAACAGGAGGAGTTTTCCAACACGGTGTGCCCCTGGGTGACTCCGCCAAGGCAGAGGAACGCAAACTAGGTGCAGCGTGCCCCAGGGGGACCGGAGGGGCCACGACACCATCCTCTTGGGACCCTTCTGGCTTGTGGAACGAGTTGCTGAAAAGAGAAGGGCACCCGCCAAAGAAGCTAGCTTTGGCCAAGCCTCCTCTGTGGTTCTTCATGTTGAGATGCTCAGGAAACATCTTCAGAAAAGTTCCTTCCCGGGCCAGGAATCAATGCCCTCTAGAAGCCATGGGTGTTGTCTGTGCAGTGGACACGGGAATATCTAGGGGGAGGGCCGGTGTGCACAGCAGGGGCCTGAGCGCCGGGGTTCGTGGCCATGTGATTGGGCATCGTGGCTGTTTGTGCAGGTAATTACATGCAGCCTCAGGGACACAAGAGGTCCCGTTAAGGTGGGACCTTCAAGGACAGAGCTCGGATGGCTCCCACGTTGGCTCTTACTTGGAACCTGCATTTTATACCAGCTGCCGGACAGAGGGCAGCCATTCATTCCCTCGGGATTCAGCAAAGGTGCGTCCCCACACCAGTTGCTAGGGAGTCCATTCTGAATCGTGGTCAGAGTAGAACTGCCCCTTTTGCTTTCTGAGGCTGTACATCTTTATGGGAGCAGAAAGCCTCATCTTTCAGAGCAGCTGGTGGCTTCGAACTGCCCATTGTGTAACTCACAGCCCATTGTGTAACAGCCCATTGTGTAACTCACCATGCCACCAGGGCTCCTCAAAGGCGAATCAAACGCCATTTATTTCTATGATACGGTATGAGTCCCACGGATTGTCAACTTCTGCAGGTCACAATTTGGCTGAGGGAGAAAGAACAGTAAGTGACTTAAAACACACACACAGTCCTGAAGGACTTCCTTTCTTTTGGTATAAAGGGCCCATCACCCGCCCCCCTTCAGACTGGCGGGAGCTTTTGGGGACCACCCTCCGTTTAGACCCATCTAGATACAGGGCTGACTTGACTTCAGCTTCTCAAACTATGATGGAAAACCTGGTGAGTACCAGGGTCCACAAACACAACTTTAGTAGCACCCAGCCTCCCTTCGCCATGTGCATTCTGTCTGTGGTCACTTGTGTTACAGCGGCGGCGTTGAGTGGTTCAACAGAGGCCACGTGTGAAAGTGTGGACTTCTGTCCCGTTATAGCAGGGGGGGAGGGGTTTGGGGAGGATTATAACCTCTATTTTAGAAACAATCGAGTCAGAATAGCACCCACAATCTAGGTCTCAAACTCTGACCATCTGCTAGATCTCCCCAGCAGCTGTCCCAGCCATAAGCCTGCTCCAGATTCCGGGAACTTTCCAGAGAGGTAAAGAACGTAGCCAGCAGGGGTACTCTCCTCCTACTCTATTCAGAAACCCATGGCACTGACCTTCCACAGCATCTAAGACCATGGCATCTGCGCTTCAACTTGAACCCTCTTTAAAATGGTGACGTTTTTCTTTATTGTGATTGAAAAATTCATGTCTGGCTACCAAAAGTTGGAAAATCCAAAGAGCCAAAAAAAAAAAAGGGAAAAAAAACAGGATCGGAGGGGGGGAGTAGGTGAACAAAAGCAAAGCCGAGCATCGTCTCCAAACCCAAAGATGATGATCAGCCCTGTTTTGGGTCATGTTGCGGATGACTTTTTAAATGAATTTAGGTTTTAACCATTTCCCCCCAAATTGAATCATGAAGTATGCTATGTTTAATGAAATGCCTTTCTTCAGTATGATTGTAGATGGCCGCACAGAATTCCAGATTTAAATGCACATCTTTATGTAATCGCCCATTTCTGGGCAATTGAAGTGGGTTTGAGCAGAGACAGCCGCAGACCCTCATGAAAAGGATGACACTGAGTAGGTAGTGGTGGTGGTGTCCAGAAACATGCAGTTACTTTTTAGCCTTTCCACCCAGATGCCCTGTTATCACTCCTCTGTGTGCCTCTCAGCTTTCCCTTCTTAGCGGACCAGAGAGGACAAGTGCTCAGGATCCTCACGGGTCCACGGGATAGAGATACTGCGGGCTTTCACCCGCCCTCTGCTCTATTCCAAGAGCCAACAAAATGCTCGTGCTTTAACATCTGCTGTCCTGCACGTCTTCCTGCCAGGCCCTCTGATCTTTTCCCTGCTCTCCTCGGAATTTAAGATAGCAGGTGGTTTACATTCGAGTCAGGAGGCCCTGCCCCTGCTCATGCCAAGGGCAAGGACTCTGAGCCTCAGACGGGCTCACAAGAAAGGGAGGCATGGAGTTCCGGGCACTTCTGTGCCACAGCCTCATCAACACAGTTGGCATGCATCCTCCAGGAGATACGCCAGCTATTGGACCCCGCCTTCCCCCTCCTTCTACCCATTGTGCCAAGTAACGCTGAGACCGCCTGTGTTGCCTGTCCTTTACTTCCTCTCCTGGCATCTGCCTCGTGCCCCCCCCCCCTCCCATCACCATCCAGCTGATTCCAACTCACTGCAACCCCGCAGATCAAAGTAGAGCTGCCCTCTGGGTCTCCAAGGCCGCCCTCTGGGGAAGTCCCAGCTGTGAGCCAGCCCCCTCTCCTGCCCGGCTGAGTGTTTAACCACTGAGTCAACACAGCCTTTTGGAGGACACAATTCAATCCGTAGCAGCATCCAACCTTCCCGACTCCACACTTGGCCACCTGGTTGTCGCACAGCGACCCCACCCGTGATTCTGATTCAAGTTCCTGCCCAGATCTTGCTTCTCAGGCTACTAGGCCAGATGGGCCCGCCCTCCCTGGCTCCGGCTGCTTCGTTTGAAGATTCCTGCCTCTCATTTACATATTTAGCCACAGCTGATGAGCAACCCCCTTCCTCCACATCCCCCCTCCCCCGCCAGCTTGATCCTCCAGGGAGGCTGAGGAGAAGCGCTTTATCCAATTTTAGTCAGATTTGTTCATGCTCTAAAGCAGCGGTTCTCAACCTGTGGGTCGTGACCCCTTCAGGGGTCGAACAACCCTTTCACAGGGGTCGCCCGATTCATGACAGTAGCAAAATGACAGTGATGAAGCAGCAACGAAAATAATTTGATGGTTGGGGGGGTCACCACCACATGAGGAGCTGGGTTAAAGGGACACGGCATTCAGAAGGTTGAGAACCACTGTTCTAAATCAAAATATGAAAACAACAAAGAATACTTTAATTACTGTAAGACTCTTTTTTTTTAACAATTTATTGGGGCTGATACAATTCTTTTCACAGTTCATACATATACATACATCAATTGTATAAAGCACATCTGTACAGTCTTTGCCCTAATCATTTTTTTCTCTTTTCTTCTTTTACATTTTATTAGGGACTCAAACAACTCTTACCACAATCCATACATATACATACATCAATTGTATAAAGCACATCCATACATTCCCTGCCCCAATCATTCTCAAAGCATTTGCTCTCCACTTAAGCCCCTTGCATCAGGTCCTCTTTTTTCCCCCCTCCCTCCCCATTCCCCCCTCCCTCATATGCCCTTGGTAATTTATACATCGTTATTTTGTCATATCTTGCCCTATCCGGAGTCTCCCTTCCCCCCTTCTCTGCTGTCCCTCTCCCAGGGAAGAGGTCACATGTGGATCCTTGTAATCAGTTCCCCCTTTCCAACCCACTCACCCTCCACTCTCCCAGCATCGTCCCTCACACCCTTGGTCCTGAAGGTATCATCCACCCTGGATTCCCTGTACCTCCAACCCTCATATGTACCAGTGTACAGCCTCTGTCCTATCCAGCCCTGCAAGGTAGAATTCGGATCATGGTAGTTGGGGGGAGGAAGCATCCAGGATCTGGGGGAAAGCTGTGTTCTTCATCGATACTACCTCACACCCTAATTAACCCATCTCCTCTCCTAAACCCCTCTATGAGGGGATCTCCATTGGCCGACACTTGGGCCTTGGGTCTCCACTCTGCACTTCCCCCTTCATTTAATATGATATATATATACATATATACACATACATATATACATATACACATATATACACATACATACACACACTTATATCTTTTTTTTTTTTTTTGCATGATGCCTTATACCTGGTCCCTTGGGCACCTCGTGATCGCACTGGCCGGTGTGCTTCTTCCATGTGGGCTTATTTGCTTCTGAGCTAGATGGCCACTTGTTCACCTTCAAGCCTTTAAGACCCCAGACACTATCTCTTTTGATAGCCGGGCACCATCAGCTTTCTTCACCACATTTGCTTATGCACCCATTTGTCTTCAGCGATCCTATCATGGAGGTGTGCAGTCAATGATATGATTTTTTGTTCTTTGATGCCTGGTAACTGATCCCTTTGGGACCACTCGATCACACAGGCTGGTGTGTTCTTCCATGTGGACTTTGTTGCTTCTGAGCTAGATGGCCGCTTGTTTATCTTCAAGCCTTTAAGACCCCAGTCACTATCTCTTTTGATAGCCGGGCACCATCAGCTTTCTTCACCACATTTACTTGTTCACCCACTTTGGCTCCAGCCGTTATGTTGGGAGAGTGAGCATCATAGAGTTCCAATTTAATAAAAGAAGGTATTCATGCATTGAGGGAGTGTTTGAGTAGAGGCCCAAGGTCCTTCCGCCACCTTAATACTTGACCTATAAATATAGACACATAGATCTATTTCCCCATCCTCCTGTATATATTTGCATGTACATGTCTTTGTCTAGACCTCCATGAATGCCCTTTGACTCCTAGCTCTTTCCTCCATCTCCCTTGACCTTCCTCCTGCCCTACTACCATGCTTCATCGCCACCTGGGCTAGAGTATACCTCTTCTCTAAGCAACCTTACCCTTGATCATTTCCCACCATGCCTGCCACTCCCCCTACTGTAAGACTCTTTAGTCTAGCCACCTCAAGCAATTTAAAACCAGCAGACACTCCAGGAGGGAAAGAGGAGGCTTCTACTCCCGGAAAGCGGTGCAGTCTTGGAAGCCCACAGGCGGCACTTCTACCCTGGCCTTTAGAGTTCCTGGGTCTGCATCACCTGGTTGCGTCCCGGAGTCCGAACTAGAGCCTGCAGGAACTCTGTCACCTGACTGCAAGCACTGGCGTGTGGCCCAACCGCAGTGGAAAACCATATGGGGCTTCCCCACCGCCCTAGCAGTAGAAGCACCATACGATCCGGCAGTCCCACTCCTAGGTCAATATGCTAGAGACAGTAGAGCAGCGGTGTGAAGACACATCTGCATACCTACGTACGCGGCAGCGTGCTTCACAGTAGTTCAAAGACAGAAGCAAGCGAAGGGCCTGTCCACACAAGACTGGCTAAACCCACTGAGGTGGGCACACACAGTGACAGGGAGGCAACTAGAAGACTAGTGAGGGGTCCAAGAAACCTTTTTCTCCCTATTTAAAGTTTTTAGACAAAGTAAGCGATACTGTTTGAAGTTTATCAGGAGTGGGCATGGGGACAGAGGGTGAATCGCTCTCCAGGTAGCAGATGTTTGGCATGTTCGGCGATTGGAAAGAACACGCAATGTGATTGAAGTCTGTACAACTTGACCAAGATCAGTGAGGACACTAAGAAGTACACAAGAACCAGGGCACAATTTTAGTAAAAAAAAACCATAATATGGAGACTATAACATAATTTTGCAGCAACCGTATCAACCAGTAAAATGCATGCATGTGGCTATATACTAAACGTATGAATATATGTGTATAAGAAAGTCTCTGTGAATGTGCGTATGCATCCACACGTCTGTCTGTCACTGTGTATGTATACATATTTATGAGTGCTACAAATGTATATCGATTCCTAACTGTGCATCCAATGAGCTTATAGCTATATAGTGATTATATATTAATAAACCTCATAGGGTGCAAAGTTATCAGTGTTACCCAGACATAACCTAGCACCGCATGCGGTTCGTTTCCTGGGTTTTGAAAGTTGGGGCCATAGAGCCGTGAGACAACTCCATCGATTGGCCTGACCTGTTGCACCAGGATCATGTTCCATCTCGGTGTCCCGAGCAGCACTTGGGGTCTTAAAGGCTTGCACATGGCCACTGGCTCCTCCCTGTGGCGTAAAGGAGCGTAAAGGAAACTGAGGCCTCAAGGACAAACTGTAGCCCGTGAAATGACTATAATTTTGCGCAAATAACACGTTAGGCCATTTTATTTTGTTTTCCCCAAGCCACACATCCCTCTATGTCGCTTTCCTATGTCCATTATAAGTGTGCACACCTGATTTATGTGGGTGCATTTGATTAGGAAAACAGCACCCTCTTCTAGCCTGAGATCAGAAGAACTAGGTGTGGTCCGGATATCAGTACCTGCTGTCTGACCAGGGACACCCAAGAAAGTCCCAGTCTGAGGGGCAGAAAAATGTAGACCAAAACTCCACTTCCTAAAAAAACTAAAAAGGCCAGACCTCCTGGACCAATAGAGACTAAGGGGATGTCTGAGCCGATCACCATGAGCTATTCGGGTGTTCGCCTTCCCCCGAAGAACAGGTTGGCTTATAGAACAAGCTCTATCCCCCGTGAGTACAGGGCCCCCAACAGCCACCATTCACCTCAAAGATGTGAAACTAAGGAGGGGCAGGAAGACCCGACTCGTGGAAACAGAACACCAAGAATAAAAATCAGGAGAACGTTGGCCCGTGGTGAACAATTCACGTAACTAATGTTGTGGAACACGCTGTGTTGGGAAAAATCCTAGATGGGAAAATTCCCAGTCGGCTAGGTAAGCTTTCACCTACAACACTGTCAACTTTTAATAGATCAGAATAGGCAATTTTTTCTATGTTAAAATATTTAACACAAAGAAACCCCAGAGCTTTCAGTACCAGGTAAGTGCTAGCTGGCTTCTGTTCTGCCCCACGCTGGGTTGGGCAGGGTTGGTGGTGGGCGGCAGGGTCGCTAAAGAAAGCAGAGTGCAGAAATGGCTTTTCCCCAGCCCCCTCGGGCAGCTCATTTAATAGACTCGGCCTCTTTGCCACGTCTAGGTGCGTGGCCATCCCTCCCGCTGCTATCTCCCTTCTTCCTGCCAAAAACCTTAATGAAATCAACGGTGATAAGAAGCAATAAGACGGTAGTGATCATCATTTCGGTGGAGTAGAAAACATGTCATCCTATCATCAATGACCATATAAGTAATCTTTTTCACAATGACCCAGTAGCTGGAACTGAACTATATAGCTAGCCAGTGGCTGAGTGCCTAGAAATAAAAGTGACAGAATGACTGACATGCATCTCCCCTTCTTAAAGTGGGAGAAAGACGGGTCTGTCTGCTACTGAAAAGAGTTTCAGTCTCACCGGGGCGGACGGGCCCTGTCCTTTCCGGTGGCTGAGAGTCGGCCCCGGCTCAGTGGCCCTGAGTTTTTGTTTTGGTTCCCCTTAAATTATCACGAGTACATTGTGATTGTGGAAACCTGCAAACAATGATCCCATTAACCAGGACACACTGGGGAAGTTGCCTTTAAGCAAGGCCCATTTGTTTTATCCACATACTGATGAGAATTATTTAGGGCTTAATTAGTGCTGGAGAGGACGGCACGGTGCCAAGGTAAGGTCCACTTGTTTGTCCGAGGCCATAAATCTAGCTCTGGGCAAGCCAGAGCTTAGCACTGCATGGTTTGTGCCGCCTGCTGCCAGGTAACTGGCATTTGCCAGGGTTAATGGGGGGCAGCCTGCCTGGACTTCCTCTTCCAAACCAAACAGCCTGCCTGTAGGCAGTGACTGGTCATTTTGGCTGCACGTTAGATTCATGTGAGAAGGTTTAACGAGGACTCGCCTATGTCTTCCCCTCACCCCCACCTGTGGAATCTGATTTAATCGGCCTGGATGCAGTCTCCTGGAAGGCAGCCAGCCAGCCCCCAGGATAGCACACCCGCCTTCTAGCATGGGGTTCACACCAGCGCTTAAACCAGTTCATTCCAGTGTGACCCCCCTGTTGAGACTTTGCCTTTGCCTTTGCACCCCAGTTCACTGCATCTGGGGACAGGCATTTGCAGCCCAACCCAGGTAGGCTGAGTCAGAATGCGCATGGTAACAGTTCCCCCATTCAACTTACATGTTGGGCTCCTAACTACAAGGTCAGCAATTCAAACCTACCAGCCCCTCTGTGGGAGGAAGACTTGGCTTTCTACTCCAGTAAAGAGTAGAAAGCCAAAGAGGCCATTCTCTTTCGTATAAGGTCGAATTCGATGGCAGGGAGTTTTTTGTGTGTCAGAGTCAGCTGGGGATGTCAAAGAATCACTTGGGGATCGTGTTACAAGACAGATTGGGATTCAGTACACCCCAGGTGGAAATGCAAATTCTCAGCAGGGGCTGGAACTGGAATGAAGCCAGTAAAACCCTGGTTCACCCTGAACAGGGATAGTTTTCAGGAGCCCAGTCTATCACCCCCTGCAGCCGAACTTGACAATGTCTTCTCTTGGGGTCACTGCCAACTCAAAGCAGAGAGTAGATCTGCCCCTGTGGGTTTCCGAGGCTGGAAATCTTGGTAGTTCAAACTTACCTTGCAGTCAGCAGCCTAAAATTGAATCCACTGCGCCACCAGGGTGCCTCCACTTAAGGTAGGGTCTAGTCTATGTCCCCTGGAGGATCTAGACCGCTCTTGGCGGTGTGCTTAGAAGACTGGGGGGTGGGAGGGAGAGAGTTTGAAGAGCTCTGTTTAATTTGAGTGAGGTGGGCTCTCAGCCTTAGGGCTTTGAAAGCGTCCTCAGTTTGTAAAGGGCCAGCTGGGCTGAGAGCGATAGACTTAAAGGAAATGTGTCAGGCCTGCTCCAAACCAACGAGGAACACTTAGGACAGGAGGTTCTCCAGATTCTTCGCCTTTTCATACCCCCGAAATGAGCACGTTCATATCCGCACTCGCTACCAGCCCGCCCCAGCAAGCCTGGGGCCGCGGAGCCCCGTCTCTGCTCACTAGCCACATAGCCCCAAGCCTGGGGGACCTGACCCCCGCATAAAGGCCCACTTTGGTTCCTGGACACGCCAAGCGCCGCTCTTGGCAGGGCTCTCCTTGGAGACTGTCCACAGAAATACTTGCAACTTAATGCAGTTTCCAGCTCAGCTATGTTGCAACAAGAGACATGAGATTTAGACTCCAAAAAGCAGTATCCAGAGCCTGGCTGCGTGTTGTTGGTTTTGTCGTCTGTTCTGACTCAGAGCGATGAATTCTCCGCTCCAGCTGGAGTCTCGGCCCCTTTTGTCAACTAGAGCCGACACTGCTTCCAGCTCACCATGGAGAGTCACGGAGACCGCTTACGTGCATGCACTTGAGAGACTGCTGGGTGGCACGTGTTAGGGGTGCTCCTGTAATGACCGTAGTACTGGGACTAACTGCTGGGGGCGAGTTCCTGATGCGACTCTGGTTTGGGTTGTGAATGATTGATCAAGCGTTTGGTTGTTTAGCACATATCTAAACACCATCTACTGTGTTGCAGGCAGGTTGAGCTGTCTGGAGGCCATGGTCATCAGACAGACGACTCCTCCATTCGTCATGGAATGGAGGATGAGGGTAACGTCCAAGTAAACAAATAGAAATGTACGGCTGTAGTACGTGCTCACTGAGATGGCTCAGTGGTCGGTGGCTCACGCTCAAGTCCTGACAGTACCTGAAAAGCAACCGCCTCCGGCCTACCAGGGAAGACGGGTAGCTGTGATGTGAAAGGGTGTCAGTGGATCTTCTAGACTAAAGGGAGTTAGGGAGAAATACCTGGTGACCTCACTGTGGAAATCAGCCAACAAAAGCCCTGTTTCCAGATGAACACGCTCTGACCCCCTTGATCACGGGGCTGTAAGGAGCCAGGGGCCAACTCCATAGCAACTGACATGTGTTCACTGGGATGGTGCAGGGAGCTTGGGAAGAAGTGGCATGTCTGTGTGAGACCAGAGTAGTATGGGAAGGAGCCAGCCACCCGACAGGCTGTCCAGGCAAAGTGGCAGCAAGGACAAAGACCCACACTTAACACAGCCGGACATTTTCCAGGAACTGGCAGAAACCAGGAGCAGAGTGTCCTAAGGAAAGGTAGCCTGGCAGAAAAGGCGTTGGAAAAAGTAGCAGGAGCCAGAAGTGGAGGCCATGGGAAGGAAGGGGTCTCAACAAAGGAGTGACGTGAAGTGTCATGTGGCGTTGCTTCCTGTCCTGCTGTAGTCCTTTCAGACGCACAGTACAAGGCTGCGACCCAGAATTCCCATCTGCTGTTCATGCAGCTTCCCCGAAGGTTAACATCGTAAATAACCATGATGCATTTGACAATACTACGAACTCAAGGACTTGAGGTTTCACCAGTTTCTCCCATTCACGGCCCTGTCCTCGGGGCAGTGCCCAGTCTAGGAGGCCCAATGACGCTAGGTGATTTCTGTTTTCAAATATTTTCTCTGGCGAGAATGGGTGGTGGGTGGCAAGAAATAGAAACAGGAAGTTTAATGGGCACGTCGTTGCCATCCTGCAAGCCAAGGCTGAAGATGCGTTGGGGTGGTGAGATAGCGGTCAGAGAGCGAGTGGTACCATCTTCTGGGGTGTTCTGTTGGGTGGGTGTGAGCCAGAGAGGGGAAACAAAGCCTGACCCCAGGCTTTCTCACATCCTCTGAGGGCCCTGGCTGTGTGGTAGTGCCACCGGCATAGTGAGGGATGGCGGAGGGGGAGCAGCCTCTGGGTAGAAATCAAGAGCTCCGTTGTGGGGACACATCCATTGATGGTAGGTATCAGGGAGACTTCCAAATGGAAGTGGCAGGTAAAATGGTGAGTCTGTGAGTCCGGAGTCTAGAGAGAGCTCTAAGTCATGATCAAAGCTGGAAAAGAGCTGGGCTCTCCAGGGAGATAGAGGAGTCCGGGTGGTCTAACGGTTACGCGTTGGGCTGCGTTCGGCGTGGTCCACAGCTTGAAACCACCAGCAGCTCCTTCTACTCCCGAAACCAGTTGCAGTGCTGGAAACCCGCAGGGGTCGCTAGGAGTCAGCACTGACTCATATCTTGGGAAATGGAGTGACAGCAAGACTCCAGATGCTCCAATGAAGAGGACCTCGGTCTTAAGAAGCACCTTCCAAGGGCTCTCAGGTCTAGCCTCTGACGATTATCTAACTCCTTGGTTAAGCCTCCATTTCAGCCAATGAGTTGTGCTTGGTTTTAGATTAGATTGTCGCTCTGACCAGCTGCAAAGGTCTGCCAGAGAGAGAGTTCCAGGAGAGTCCTTCCTCTGGCTGTCTCCGGCCGGTGCATGAACTCAGTAACTGCCGTAGTGCTTTGAGGCTGACTCAGTCGGTATTGTGCTCGAGAGACAGCCAGAGGTCCCCCCAAGATCGCAAGTCGTCCCCACTGGAATTCCGTCAGCTTAGGCCAGACCCTGGAAAGACATCATGCTGGGTAAAGCAGAGCAAAACAGAGGAAGATCGTGAAGGAACTGGACTGACACTGTGGCTGCAGCAATGTACACTCAAACACAGCAACAACTGTGAGGATGGCGTGGGACTGGGTCGTGCTTTGTTCTGTTGTACATGTAGGGTGGTTATGGGTCAGAACCGACTCAATGATCCCTAATAACGACAAACTGCATCTATTAAGAATTTGTTGTTGCAAGCTAAGTCTACAAGGGCGGCAACTGGATTAACGAGTTACCAGGGGCAGGGCAAGTGAGGTTGGGGGGTTGGGGTGGGGGACGGAGAGCCAACAACAATGAGTACAAGAAAGGAAAACACATTCTAAAAACTGATTGTGGGGATGGTTACACCTCTTCTGCATATGGCTGAACTACTGGCTTATATGGTATGTGCATTATAAGCCAATAGAACTATTTAAAAAGAGGTTTTGTTCTTGCATCAGCCATCATGCAGTTTGTCTTATTAGGATTGGTGCTGGCATTTATACCGAGAGGGCAACAAGAATCGAGTAATTTATTCACACATTACAAAATGTTCTGAAATTAAAAGGCATAGGAGGTCATCCGTATTTTTTTCTTCCTCTCATATCAAATCCAACAGAAAATCATTCTTGTTCCAAAATGCAGCCATTTAGGGTAAAGACAGGGTAAAGACGGGGTGCCTGTGCGGACTGCAGGACCCTTAGTGACCCCAAATCTGGGGCTGCTTTTCCTTGAAGGCTTTCATTGAAGATTATAGAAAGAAAAGAGACCTTTTCAACTAGCTAAGAGACCTTTGGACTCTTTTCCAGAGCATCCCCCTTCAATAAACTCACTCTTTCTGTTCAACCTTTAAAAAAAAACTAAAGAAAAGAGCATTTGCTTTATTTTTAGACACAATTTCTGATGTCTTCAAATTCTGTGGTTCTGTTTTTAACCTTGGGTTATTATAACCAGCCACCTACAAAATCTGCAATTTTCTCTAATAAGTCAGTACCTGCTAAAAAGAAGTTTGCACAAAACACGCCGATTGTCAGTTCCACGAAGTGGAGAGTCATTGTCCTTGTTCAGTCTGTATCTAATGGTGTAGTTTTGAGGGCCATGGAAAGCGGATCTATTTGATCCCATAAGCTGTTTCCATTTCTATTTGTGGTACAAGTTTTTATCTCAGAGCTAGATGTAAAAACCAGGTGTACAGACACAAGCAACAGAGGGGGTCTGCTCAGCAGGAGGGCTAGCTTTTCCATTCTTGGAGAAATAATATAAAATACTATCTCTGGACAACAGTGGTTCTCAACCTCCCTAAGGCCACAACCCTTTCATACAGTTCCTCATGTTGTGGTGACCCCCAACCATAACATTATTTTTGTTATTACTTCATCACTGTCATTTTGCTACTGTGATGAATTGTCATATAAATAAATATCTGATATGCAGGATGTATTTTCATTGTTAAAAACTGAACATCATTAAAGCATAGTGATCAATCACAAAACCAATATGGAATTTATATATTATGAAATATTTATTTCTAATGAAAAATAAATGAAATTTTGTCTGGAAGCATGGTGTAGCATGGGTAACGGTCTTCACGCTGTAGGTGGGCGTATCTGCATGTGGGTGGACCCGCCTGGAGACGGATAGAGGAGTGGAGTCTCGGTTCCTAAGACCATCAGAAATATGTGTTTTCCAATGGTCTTAGGTGACCCCTGTGAAAGAGTCATTTGACTCCCAAAGGGGTCACAACCCACAGGTTGAGAACCACTGCTGTACAGTCCTTTGCCTTCAGAGGAAATGAGACTGTATTAGTAGAAATGATCAGGAGTGGTAGATACAGCTCTGAGCAGTGCATTGCCTTCATCTAAGGCTGGTTCACTGGCTTGTGATCAGGCCCCAGAAGGCCTTCCTCCCCAAAGTGTAAGTAGCAAGAGTTAAGAAGACAGATAACCAACCTGGTCAAGAGGAGTGTAGTCAAAGCAATGACACCGGACTATTCTTGGGAAAGTGGAGGTCAGAGCTGAAGAAGCAACCCCGAGCCTCAAGGTTTGGGGGTCCAGTAATGAGATAATTTCCCCAAGCAAGAATCATCAGTGGACACCCATTTCATCACATGAGGCGATACTGAGGACCGGGGGTTCACACCGTCACCAAATGTCACCCCACAGACTGTGGAGTGCACACTCAAGCACAATTGGCATCAGCGGTAATATGTCAGACCGACCTGATGTACCTTGCATTGTGACCCACTGAGAAAGACACATTACCTGTGGATTATCCTTGCCCCCCCAAAAAAATTTGATCAGAACTCAGTCATTAGGAAACAACCCCGCAAAGGGCAGTCTACAAAACAACGTCCCAGAATTCTGAGTGAGCCTGCCCTGCCGTCGCAGACCACACCTCTACCTGAACTGCCTTAGACTGACGGAGATGACAGGAATCACACAGTGGAAGGTAACACCTTGCCCTTAACGGACTCTCGCATTGGAAGCAGGGATGAGGAGGCAGGGAGCAAGAAGAGGTCTGTCACTGGGACAGTTGGGGATGTGTGGAAATGAACCATATCCGAGGGGCCTTCAGAAAGTTCATGGGAAATGGGATTCTCCCACAGACTTTTGAAAGCCCCCTTGCATTAGTTAAATGTATGCTCTCCTATTACATCAGTATCCGTTTCCTTTTTTTAAAATCATTTTATTGGGGACTCATACAATTCTTATCACTATCCATACATACATCCATGTGTCAAGCGCATTTGTACATTTGTTGCCATCATCATTCTCAAAACATTTACCTCCTACTTGAGCCCTTAATATCGGCTGCTCGTTTCCCCCCTCACTTCCCACTCCCCCCCCATGAACCCTTCATCATTCATAAATCAGTATTCAGTTTCTTGCGTGTGATCATCATATTGTGTGTCTGTAGAACGTCCTTGTTCTTTGTAGAAATACACCGACTTATTTCTACTCTATTTCTATTTGTGAATGAAGGGCTCATATAATTTGTCTTTCATAGGCCTTGGCCCCTCCCCAAAAATGTATTGTCTATGTATTTTTTTCTTTTACAAATTCCTTGGGAAAATGAGGTTTTACGTGCTACAAAGAGACGTCAAACTTACTCATGTCATGGTCATAGAAAACGTTTCCTTTGGCAGCCATGAAGCAGGAGCCTTCTGTCATCTCTTCTCAGGTGACTTCATTCATGAAACAGAAGAAGTTAGCCTAAGCATAACTCTTAGCAACATCGACGTTGATTTGATCCGCCCAAGAGCTATGGAGAGAGGGGAGCCTTTTGAATTTCAGAAATGCTAAATTTCCCTCTCAGTGGTCTGACCCTCGGGATGGGTTCTGAAGTGTGGACGAGGCAGACGGAGGGGATTCAGATGCCGTTGCCAAGCGTACCTCTCTTCTAAGAGCTCCATCCCAGGTCGTGAGCCTAGCCTCCGTGTGCGCTCTCTGTGCCTCCCCAACCACAGCACTGAAGATGATGTAGCCCAGCTGCCATCTCACCGGCTCTCTTGGACCAGTTCAAAGCTCTGTGAGGGCAGGCAGTATGTCTTTCATGCTCATGCCTGTCTCCAGAATCCCTGGCAGTTAGATGCTCAGAAAGGTGTGTGCTCAATGACTAGATGGAAAACACGTGACTCAGCCAAGTCAGGGACACGGGGAGAATGCCCGCTCGTGCCTCTCCTGGCCAGCAGGTTAGAGAGAAACGAACACAGACTGTGCAGTAAGAAGGGGAAGGCTGCCCCGCTGACAGCACTCTCTGTAGGGCCGGAAGCAGGCCCTACGCCATGACAGCGCACGGGCTTGCCACACTCCACTTGGATTCCTCCCTTTGGTTACGGGAAAAGGGGGGTGCTAAACACGTATATCTGCTTCCTCTGTAAAAAGAAACCAGTGAGATCGGTGGCTCACAGGGGCGGGTGAGCACGGCTGGAGAGACGGACAGAAAAGTCGTACTTCTCGGGGTATAGCTTTTTGTAGAGTGTGACCTTTGGGATCATGTGAATGTTGTGTATACTCAGAAATACTGAAACGGAAATAACAAGGATTAGCGAATCCTATAAGAACACAAACAGATGAACCTAAGGATATTTTAAATGAATAACATGAACAGGGGGGCAGGGAGTATACTACTACTCTTGGTTACTCAGTATTTTCACTGAACCCAAAGACAAAGAGAACGGAAAACGAGTTGGAATCCTAAACCATAGCATGTTTTGATGGCCCGGTGGTTGCTGCCTTGCAGATAGAGTGTATATATTTGAGCACATGAGCAAATAAGAGGATAATAAAAACTCAGTGTCCCAGTCCTAGAGTTGGTTCTGACTCATGGCCACCCTACAGGACAGGGTAGAACTGTCCCTGCAGGTTTCTAAGACTGTAACTCTTCATGTGAGTAGAAAGCCTCATCTTTCTCTCTCAGAGCTGCTGGTGGTTCTGAACTGCTGACCTTGTGGTGAGCAGCCAAACTTGCCACCACTGAGGCCCCAGAGCCCCTTAATGAGGATAATAGAAGTCACGTTTCCTGCTTCTGGAAAAGGGAGGTGTAAGGAAGCAACTTTGCTTTCTCCCTTTCCATGCTTCCCAACGTCGGTGGTGGAAAGTGGAGCTATCTGTATGAATTTGTGACTTGTATAGAGATGTTGTGTGTGTGTGTGCCTGCACCGCGCTCACGGGTAGCGCTGCCCCCTATAATGACGTCTCATTAGCAACGAGTACACCCATGACCGAGACCTTGTTTTCTCTGTACCATTTCCCACGAAAAGCAATCAGGAGCTTCTTGGAGAAATTGTACTTTCCAGAACCAGGCAAGGAAAGGACAGGACAGGATGATCCCAGAACACCTCGGTGTGCCAAAAAGTTTAAAGATGGTTCAAAAGGGATGGTTTCATGAGAAGCGGGTTGTTTGCATGCTCTGCAAGCATCTTCCCCACCAATTGCTTACTCAGTAGAACGAGAGCTGTCCTAGTGTTTCAACAGAGAAACATGGCGGGCATCGCCTTACCCAAGCGGCCTTTACCTTACCCATTAGGAGATATATATATATATATATATATTTGAATCTAATAATATATATTTGAATCTAATAATATATATTTGAATCTAATAATATATATATCCTGAATCTAATCATAAGGAAACATCAGTCAAACCCAAATTGATGGGGTTCTATAAAATAACTGACCTATACTCTCCAAAATGTCAAGGTCATGAAAGATAAAGGCTGATGCACTGGTTTTTTGGTTAAAGGAAACTAAAGAGATAAGACAACTAAATGCAGTGTGCGCTCCTGAATCGGCTCTGAACTTGATGGAGTTTAGAGCATAGCCACAATGATATTACTAGGCTAAACTTGGCAAAGTGTGAGTCCAAGCTGCAGATTAAATAATAGGACATAATGTATCATTTTTAAGTCTCCTGGTTGTGATCATGAGTCCCTGTTAGAAAATTCCCACTGAAATATTAAAGGGTTAAGGGATGTGCTGTCTGAAACTTGCTCTGAAGGGGAATGGCGAAGGAAATGGACCCCGCGTTAGGAATTGGAATCCACAGATTTGTGTTCTAGTAATTTTTCTGTAAGATCAACATTTAAATTACACTGATTTTTATTAGAAAGAAAAGGAAGATCGTGGGTGGTGTACGGAAAGTCACCAGAGATGCTTTTTTTCTTTCCAGAAACTGTGTCTAAATTGAAAATCTAAAAATGACCTACAAGTTTTGAGGTCACCAAGGTTACGATATACACCATCAACATACATGCCCCCACAGATCAGTGATAATCAATTAGCCAATATCATTTTAAAAGAGCCTCTAACAATACAAACACATCTCTGAGGTGCCTAAGAACAAATCTAACTTTCAGAGAGAACGTTATTGTTGAGGAGCGCAACTAAAGACTTAAACAAGTGGTACAGTGTTCCATGTTCTTGGATGGGAAAACTTAAGTACCATCAAGAGTGAATGCTCCTTTTCACTCGTTTCCAAGTTAAGTGGAAATCCAATCAGAACCACAACAAGACTGTCACAAATTGAAACAAATTCATCACAGAGAACAAATAGAAGAAAGGACCAAAAGTAGTGGGGACAAAATTTAGAAAGAAAAAGGAGGAGAGCTTGATAGTATCAGATAACAGAATCATATTAATATGCTGTTGTCTTGGCACAAAGATAAAAGCAGGACTCCGTTGATCGTGAGGGATGGCTCCATTGTAGAGAAGGTGTCTCAAATCACTGGGGAGAAACACGAAATTCCGAGGAAATGGAACCAGGTCAGTTGACATCATATAGACAGATGCAATATTAAATTCCTACCTCACTCCATATTCAAAAATAAACTCCAAGCGGAGTTTACAAGCCTGTTTTTAAAAACCATTAAAACCACTGCAGAATATATGATTTTTTCAATGCATCTACATACTGGCTATTTAAAATATAGGATGGATTCACAACAAAGTTATGGTTGCCGTCAACCTGGACAGTAAAAAATAATAGGCTTGGACTTCACTGTGAAATTCATTTCTTAAAAATTAAAAACGATGGGGTGAGGAGGGGACAAAGGGGAGCTGATATCAAAGAGTTCAAGAAGCGAAAATGCTTTGAAACTGATGGTGGCAGCAACTGCACAATTCTGCTTCATCTAATGGAATTATGGATGGTTAGAAAATCTGTAAGAGCGCCCAATAAAATGATTGTTAGGAATGGTCAAGAAAAGGAAGGGGCAGAATTGGAATCGAGCATGACAAAATAGAAACACGTGCTTATTTTGAGTTTTAAGTAAAAATACCTCGCTCTTCTGCTCTGTGAGTCTCTCGTTTCTTCCCTTTCCTGTGATGCGTTCTGAATGCCACCCAGTTTCCCAAATGTTCCGCTGTTCTCCTTCTCTGAGGGACCTGGGGACTTTGGGAACGCAGTACTTCTTCACTTAAGGGGGAAAAAAAAGCAGCATCGGTGCCGTTTCCTTAAAGCGTCATATTTGTGATTGTCAAGGTCAGCTGCCGATACCTGGACAGATGGATTGCTCAGGACAGATATGGCCAACAACCTTTGGAGCGTTTAGAATGCGGGCGTTCTGGGACTCTACCCCAAGCTAGCAGCTGGCCAGGCCATTTTTAGCAGGATGATGTGCAGAGAAATCGGGCGCTTGGGACCACACAGGGACCAAAGCAGGGCTCTGCGGTCCAAGGATAACGGGACTCCATCTTTCTAAAGCTTCCCCGGGTAGGAAATGGGCGGAAAGGGAACACCTGCCTGGGAAGAACATGGGAAGGAGTCAGGAAAAAAGAACGGGTTCCAGAAGTGGGGGGGTTCTTTTCTTCCCTTGAACGTCAGTTCGTCTTTGTGGGAACCACTTCAGAGTTCAACTGTTAGCCATCCAGTCTGGAGGGAAGGTGCTACAGCAGGTTCTCAACCTGTGGGTCGCGACCCCTTTGGGGAGTTGCGTGGCCCTTTCACGGGGGTTACTTAAGATCATTGGAAAACACACATTTCCCATGGTCTTAGGAACAAAGACACGGCTCCTCTATCCGTCTCCAGGCGGGTCTACCCACATGCAGATACGCCCACCTACAGCGTGAAGACTGTTACCCATGCTACACCATGCTTCCAGACAAAATGTCATTGATTTGTCATTAGAAATAAATAGTTCACAATATATAATGACATTGTTTTTGTGATTTATCACTGTGTTTGTGTTCAATTTGTAACGATGAAAATACATCCTGCAAATCAGATATTTACGTGATGATTCTTAACAGTGGCAAAATGACAGTGATGAAGTAGCAACAAAAATAATGTTATGGTTGGGGGGGGGGGGTCACCACAACATGAGGGACTGTATGAAAGGGTCGCGGCCTGAGGAAGGTGCAGAACCACTGGGCTAGATCCTCAGATCTCTGAAATCCTTAGCTCATGCTTACAGGATATCAACTGTCACATGGATAAGAAGTCAAATGGCCCTTCTGAGTTCACGTCTTCACGGTGGGAGGAGTGGTCCCAGCCTGGGCCCTGGCCCCTCAGCCTCCTGGCCTCCTGCCTAATGTCAGTGCCAGGCCATCGCAGGCCCTCACTCGCCTATAGGGCATGCTGCTTGGCACTGCTCTGCTCCAAGAGGCTGCTCCGGGTTCATGATCCATCGGGCAGGGATCCAGATTGTAAGCACTGACGTCCGACCAGCCGGGTTTGCTTCTGCTCAGCCACTCTGGTGGGGGAAGCCCAGGTACTTGTCTTCTTTATGCCCCGGTAATATTGTTCCAACTCGGAGGGGACTTGCAAGCCTTAAGTGAATTAATCGGGGAAAATGCTCAGAAAGGGACTCTGTACACGGAATAGGTGCTCCCATGATGCTATTATTGGTGTGTCCTTATTTCTTCCACTCTAAGGTGCTGAGGCTCTTTCTTGGTTTGCAGCATTCCCCTTCCTTCCTTCCTTGGGGATCCAGTCAGTGGAGTCTTGTTGGAGGAGCCCTGGTGGTGCATGGTTAAATGCTCGGCTGCTACCAAAAGGTTGTCAATTCAAACCCAGGCAGCAGCTCTCTGAGAGAAAGGCCTGGCCACCTGCTTCCGTCAAGGTGGCCACTAAGAAACCCCCGTCGGTCCATTCTCATCTGTTACCTGGGATCACGTGGAGTCAGAATTGACGCAGCGGCACCCCAGATGCGTAGGATGGACTGCATCTTAGGGTCTGACAAATTCAACCTAGTCCTGTCCTCCGGCCCAAAGAGACGGAGATGTCGGTCACGAGGGCCTGGCAGCACTGAAGAGCCCTGGCAGGTAGAATGCCCATTGGAAGTAGATTCCGCCAAAGGGAAACAAACCACTGCCAACTGAGCTCCTCCATCGTTCAGGCCTGGAAGGTTGGTTGTTAACCTTTCCAGGGCGCTGGCCTGCTTGCTAGGAAAGCGAAGGATGTCCTTGAGCTCTGAGAAGGCCACAGGTGAGTCCTCCACCCTCGTCTTGGTGAAATGGATTTCTCCCTACAGATCCCTGGACGCCATCTATCTGAGAAACATCTTCAAGGACAAAGTCTCAGCTAATATTTCAGTCTTTTAAAGAAAGAAAAAGTGGGGCAAGAGGATGAAAGGAGCTGACTTTATGGAAAAGAAGTTAATGATTTCCCGTGGCTGTGGCTAGACAGCAATTCCTTCCGTTAAATGCACTGAAAACCTGCTCCCCCACCCCTCTGGTTGTGCACAGGCTCTGGGTGTTAGCCGTGCAGTGTCAGCTGTCACCCACCAGATGCTGACCTTGATCTGCTGAGATCAATTCTTCGGAGAGCCATTCTCTGAACAATTTTAAACTGCACAATCATATTTAAATGGTATTTCCTCACTAATACCTATTGAAGGTCTGTTTATAGCCCACCAAGTATTACAGCCATTTGGTACCTCCCACTGCCAATTCTAAAGCTTTAAATCTTTACAGGAGCAGACAGCCTCATCTGTCTCCCAAGGAAAAGCTGGTAGGTTTGAACCACTGACCTTGCAGTCCAACTCTTATCCATCAGCATCATCAGGGCTCCTTATTTGGTACGTCTTGATTTCGACTCCTAGTAACCCTGTAGGACAGGGCAGAACTGCCCCTGTGGGTTTCCAAGACTGTGACTCTTGGCAGGAGTAGAAAGCTTCATCCTGCAGAGCGGTTACAAACTGCTGACCGTACGGTTAGCAGCCCAGTATTTAATCTGTTTTGCCACCGGGGCTCATCCTGTCTGGTACATCAACCTATTAAATATAAACATCATAGAGCTGCATCTGAATTTCCCCCTATTCTCAGCCTTTCAAAGAGGCCATCGGAAATACCAGAAAGACCTCTGTAACATGCGAGCCATTTTCTGGAGTAGTTTTATTTTATCTTTCGCTCTGCCCATCAGGACTAATAAATTGATGTTGAAAAGCATCAACTCAAAGCCATCAAAGGCTTTGAAAACCAAATAGATGACCACTTGGTGGTGAAGTGTTTTATCATGGCTCCTACCACGTTCAAAGAAAACCAGAAGCCTGTCATTGAGCCAGGTTTGTTATTGCCTCCGTATCACCTCAGTTGGCATGTCAACGCGGGAGTGAAATCTTGAAATGAAATATGAGATGTATTAATAAAGGTCTTCAGGAATAATGGGTGCCGGAAAGGTTGAGTTTCTCCATGGCGTCATTTTGAACTATGGATGAGGGTTATTTTCAGCACCTCGCTAAATTCACGCCATCTGGACCTCGTGGCCGAGATGACGTTAAAGCAGATACACTGAGTTCCACACGTGCTATGCCTTTGGTGGGGCTTGTGGTGTCCATTTGGAATGGCTGAACACTGGATATAGCGGGTGTGCCTCCCCTCTTTTTTAAGATCTGTTCTTAGTATTGAAAACTAGTGTCATAGAACTGAGGATGGTAACACACATTCATGACTCCTTTGGGGTCAGATGGTGGACAGCGCTGGGTTGGACCCGATCTGCTCACTAACCACCCTGACGACTGGGTCAGCCAGTACCTGCTTGGTCAGTTTGCGCCTGGGGCGTCGAGGTACCACGGATAACAATTACTATGTGCTTGTGCAAATAGGCGTGCCCAAGGTCAAGAACCTTTCCCATTCGGTATGCTTTGTCTTGTGCCAAGGCAGTGCTCCTGCAGATAACAGGTGTGTTGATGACCTTTGGCAGCAGTGAGGAGGGGGTTCGTAGGGCAAATCACGCAGGCACTCTCGCCGGTTTCTCCTGCAGGAACATGGGGGTCACGTACTTCTCAAGTTCTCCATGTCTCCAACGCATTGCTGAGAAATGAGGGAGTCAGAGCGGTTTCCTAGAGACGTGCAGGGACTCACCTCTCCCCGAGCATTCTCCACCACGAGGCCTATAAAGGCTTCTGGTGAAAAGGCTGTTTCCCTGTGTGTCCCTTACTCCCTGGAGGTCTAGAACATTCTTCGGGTTGAAAGGGAAACCGATTCCCCTTACTCCCTGGCATCAGCCTTTGGAAGTGATCCTGAGCGTTCTGTGCCCAATGACTGGCGTACACCACCTACCACAGCTTCTGCCAGGTAGGTCATTTTCCGGAAATGTGCCTACTGTTCCACAGCCCCTTGTCTTCACTGCTCAGTGGGACTTTGAGGTGCCCTGGCTTTCGAAGGAGTAGCTCAGGGGCAGGGCATTAGCTCACTGTTGAGCCTCCACTTGGCAGTCCACCAGGGAGGCCAGCACTGTAGTCGCTGTGTAATGGGAGCGGAGGAGGCGGCAGGAGACTAGAGGGAGGAGGCAAGATTGTGCGGTGAGAAAGCTAGTTGAGAAAACAGGAGACTTTTTTAGTAGATGGGATGAGAGAGCGAGCGGCCCAAAACGTAAGGCGGCAGAAGGGAGAAAGAAGGTGAATTAAGGGAGCAGGTCGGTGGGATGGCTGCAGGTGCTTGAGCGGCCTCCAGCCGCGCACAGAGCAGAGGAAGGGCCCAAGAGTAAGACGGGTGAGGATGCGTCTGCTGGGAAGGGAAGTGCCAGCGGGGGAACGCTCACCACCATTGAGTCGTCCAGACTCTGAGAGACCGTGGAGGGCAGAGTAGAACGGCCCCTGTGGGTTGCTGAGTCTGTAACTCTAACTCTCCCCCAGGGGTGGTGAAAGAGCTGCTAATAGAGAGGCTGCCCCTTCAGAGTGGATTACAATCCGATGTAAAGCAAACCCAGGTCCTCACAGCTCTACCAGTGGGTGACAACATCATGATCAACGGAGAAAAGATTGAAGTCACGCAGAGTGTTGTCTTGCCTGGGTCCACAATCAAGGCTCATGGAAGCAACAGTGCAGAGGTCAAACGACGCGTTGCGTTCGGGTCACTCTGCTACACAAGACCTCTTTTAAAGTGTTGAAAAGCAAGGATGTTACCTTGAGGGCTGAGGTGCACCTGACCCGAGCCATGGTATTTTCAGTCGCCTCATATGCATGAGAAAGTTGGACATTGAACAAGGCTGAAGCAGAGTCAACTTGGTTGAATGGTGGTATTGACGAAGAACATTGAAAGTGCCTTGGACTGTCGAAAGACAAGCAAATTTGTCTCGGAAGGAGCACAGCCGGCATGCTGATTAGAGGCGAGGGCAGCGAGCCCACGTCGCACGTATTTTGGGCATGTGTCAGGAGAATGCAGTCCCTGGAGAAGGATACATGTTTGGGGAAGCCCTTCAGGGGATGCAGTAACACACTGGCTGCAACAATGGGCTCAGACATAGGACAATTGTGACAATGGCTTAGAACCAAGCAGTGTGTCATTCTGTTGTGCATAGTGTCAGTGTGAGTCAGAATCGACTCAACAACACCACCAAAAGAAAGGTTGGCGTTTCAAGACCACCCAGAGGTGCCTCAGAAGAAAGGCCTGGCAATCACAACTGAAAGATCAGCCTGTGGAGCATATGTTTTGATTCACAAGGTCCCCAGGAGTCAGAGCTAACATAGCAGTACCTGCTAGAGTCAGGGAGCCAGAAAGTCACAGGACCGAGTGTCTAGTGGCCTCCCGTAAAAATACATTGTCATCAAGGAAGTGTCAACCTGATGAACAGAGTAGCACTTTGGGTTTCCAAGGTGGTAAATTTTTATGGGAGCAGACAAGCCGCATCTTTCTCCTGCAGAGGGACGGATGGTCCACACTGCTGACCTCGTGGGTAGCAGCCCAGCATGGAACCCACGGTGTCACCAGGGCTCTGAAAGGCGTGCTGGTGTCCCTGCGATGGGGGGAGAAAGGGCATCTGCTGAAAGAATGAGACCAAGTGGGAGGGGGACCTGTGATGGGTGATGGATCGGGTCTGAGCACTCAGGACCAGAGCCTCTGGGACTATGTCGCAGTTAACTGGCATAACACTGCTCCTAAAACTATGTTCAACAGCCACAATGGAAAATCGCATCTGGAGGCCTCAAAATTTGGGGGAGGTGGATTCGTGTAAGCGTCAACTGTTGGCCTCCACACATCTGAAGCAGAGAAGAACAAAGAAAACCAAAGACTCAGCGAAGAAACTAGTCTACAGGAACTATGGTCATAGTCTACACTCGCCCTGGAACAATTGTGAGGATGGCACAGGACCGGGAAGGGTTTCGTTCTGTTGTGTTGGGTGGTTGTGGGTTGGAACCAACTGAGTAGCACCTAACAACCATGGATTCGCCTACCTTGAGACCAAAAGAACTGGATGGTGCTTGGCGACCACTACTAACCATTCTGACCAGGGACACAACAGATTAGTCTGGATTGAATGAGAGAAAATGTAGACCAAAACTAATACCCCTTTAATCAAACAAAAAAAAGAAAGACCAATACTCGTCCAGAAGAGACTAGAGGAACTCCCTAGTCCATTGCCCTAGGAAGCCCTTTGAACTTGGAACATGAACCACCCTCGGAAGTCACAGATCAGCCAAAAGACTCAGAAAACAATATCCCCCAGGAGCGCAGTGCTCCTTCAAGCACTCGATAAGACCCCGTGGTTAATGTCTACCCTAGACCAAAGGTGGGAAGCTAATTTGCTATGTAGACGTTCTCCAAAATTCGTGTGTGTGTGTGTGTGTGTGTGTGTGTGTGTGATTTCCTTAAAGAAAGATGGGTGACGAACATTTAAGAAACCTCTGGTGGGAAATGCATGAGGGAAGCAACGAAGAAGAGTTTAAGATCGGCTCCAGAGCACTTGCAGTTTGATGATTTGGAAACGTGGAGTGCGTGGCCCTGGTAGCGTAGTGGGTACAGGTTGGGCTGCGGACTGAAAGATCAGTGGTTTGAAACCACTAGTGGGCGCTCAGTGGGAGAAAGAGGAGGCTTCCTACTCCCATGAAGAGTAACCATCTTGGAAGCCCACAGGGCCGTTCTACCCTGTCTGGTGTCTGTGGCAGTGACTTGGACTCCAGGCATTAGCCCTGGTGGTATTATGGGCTATATGTTGTACTGCAAGTGTTCCTTGGGAGAAAGAAATGGCTTTCTGCTCCCCTAAAGAACTGCAGCCCCAGCCACCCAAAGGGGCAGTGCTACTGTGTCGTATAAGGTTGCTATGGACCGGGATCAACTCTGTGACCTGTGGGCTTGGTTTCCTCTGGAATGCCTACCGCCGAAATAACGGTGTGATTTTTCTCTTCTGAGTAGAAGCTAAGGCAGTGGCTATATTGAGTCGGAGTTCGTTTTCAGGCCAGTGCAGCAGGTCTGGGAAAAATGAGGCAGCAAGTGAAGGTTGCTGAAATGAGCTTGGAGCCTTGTGGAGGCTCTAGGGACTTGGGGAGCTCAGCAAGGTCAAGGGGAAGATGTCATCGTGGTGCACGTGAGAGAAGGGCAGCTGGGTGGAGACAAAGCTGCTAGCACCTTCAGATTTCAGGCGTGGAGCTCTCGGGTCCATGCAAACCCCAAAAGAAGGGAAGACTCATTCCTACACAGAACACATACACATGCATGCATGTTCATAGCAGCAGCATTCACAATAGACAAAGGTGGAAACTGCCCCCAAAGCTCATCGAGGAAAGAGTGGGGAAACAAATTGTGCTCTGTGCATGCAGTGAGGTGTTAGTGGGCCTACCCAAAAGGAATGGCAGGCTGCCACAGCATGAATGGATCTTGAACACAGTACACTAAGTAAAAGGAGCGGGGAGCAACGGCTTAATTGGTATGTGGGTTTCTTAGGGGCAGATGAAAACATGCAGAAAGGAAGAGATGAGCCAGTCAGGGTGCAGTATAGCACCGAGGAGACATACAACTTTCCTCTAGTTCTTTAATGTTCCCCCCACCACCCATCATGACCCCAATTCTACCTTATAAATCCGGCTAGACCAGAGCATGTGCATGGGTACAGCTAATTGCTGGAAACACAAGGAATCCAGGACAGATAAATCCCTCAGGACCAATCATGAGAGTAGTAATACCAGGAGGGTCAGGGTAAAGTGGGGGAGAAAGGGGGAAGTGATCACAAAGATCAACCCAGGGGGACAGACAACAGAAAGGTGGGTAAAGGGAGACGTAGGTCAGTGTAAGACATGAAAATTTTTTTTTATAAATTCTCAATGGTTCATGAAAGAGGGAGGGGTAAAAAAATTGAGGAACTGATACCAAGGGCTCAAGTAGAAAGAAAATGTTTTGAAAACGATGATGGCAACAAATGTACAAATGTGCTTGACACAATGGATGGATGAATGCATTTGTGATAAGTTGTACGAGCCCCCAATAAAATGATTTTTTTAAAAGAAAATACTCTGGAACTATCTCAATGTCCTACCTGTCACGAATGGCTCACTACAAAATGGTTAATTGTATGTTATGTGAATAAGAAAGAAAAACAAAAAGGTGGAGGAGGGGCAGGGCATTTCAGAAGCAAAATGGATCCAGGAGCTGCAAGACCAGGAGGGGTTGTGGGTGGGATAACAAAGGTGGAATGGAGATGAAGGTGACCAGGGGGAGAAACAGAAAAAGTATGAAGAGGGCAGGCGCCTGGCATCATCGTATGACGGGGTCCCAATGGCCACTGAAATCACAGAGTTGAGGACATCAGTTGGGGTGGGCAGAATTAGTCCAAGGACCCAAGGTGTCGCCAGGCAGCAAGGCGCCGGGTAAGACTTCTTTCTGTAAAGAACGTCATCAATGGGGGGAAGCACGTAGCAGCATGGTCCTGCAGGGCCTGGAGAGGGCCAATCACCCTGCAGGTGACCACCCAGCTCTAGGAATTTTAGTGTGCTCGAAGTTTCCTGCCAAGAAGTCTTTCTAATCATTTTCTGGATGTGCATGGATGAACAATTCTGAATCTGCTGCTGCTGCTGCTGCTGCTGCAATATTGAACTCGATACTAGAAGGGAAAAGTCTAGCCCCTCCCCCACGCCCAGTAGCCCAGTGCCACACCAGAGGGGCCCACGGCAGACCCTGGGCCCTTCTCGCTAGAGCCAGTGGGTTCATTTGATGAATCTGAGCAGGGACCACAGAATTCAGTGGTCATCTCACCTTTTTCTCTGGGTTCCAAAGTCCATGAAGGAGCCATTCTCCAACTTGGGTGATGATGGCAGGGCCCCATCTAATGGTCCTTTTGCAAAATACAGGTGGAGCAAGGCAGTTTGGCGACATCTCTCTTCTCCCAGCAAAAGGAAGGCTGAGAGGCCTCAGAAGGGTTCGCGTCAGACGTGCGACCGTCTCCTGGGTGAAGAACAAGGATGGTGACAAAGCCGCTCCTGGCAGGAATGTTTGCTGAGCAGGAGCCCAGCATCCTGCTAACCGGACTGGAGGAGCAACCTCATTAAATCATCAAGACCATCATCGCGGCCACCCCCCACCCTCCATTTCCCAGCTGAGACGGAAGCTTAGGAGCAAAAGGTCAAAGCTAACAAGTGCCCGCCCTGGGACTTGATTCTATTTGTATGAAATATTCAGCCTAGGTGAATCCAGACTAACAGGAAGCAGATTGGTGGTTGCCAGTGACTGAGAGGAGAGGGGGCGGGAGGAACTGCTTCCTGGGTCTGGGGTCTCTTCTTGGGAAGATGAACGGGGTTGGGCACTAGCAGAGGTCGCAGCTGCGCGACATTACCCGTGTAGGAAACGCCCCGAATGGCTGGCTCCAAGATGGTCGGTTTCACATGCTGTGAATTTCGCCTCAATAAAAAGAAGGAATGTATAAACAACAGCAAAGGTGGGGGCCCAAGGGTGGTCTTCCAGAATGGTACAGTTCCAGGATCCGGCCTGGGATTGGGTGATGTTAGGTGCTGGGGAGCCCATTTCTACCCCCGATGATGGAGTAGAAGTAGCCCCCTGGGGTTTTTCTAGGCCAGAATCTTTACAGGAGGTTCTGGGCCTTTCCCCCCGCAGAGAAGCTGGGGGGTTCAAACCGCCAGCCTGCTGACGAACAGGGAGCACTAACTCATCGCCCCCACGGTGCTCCTGGGCCAGCGGTAGGAGTGGTCATAGTAGACTGGAGATGAAGGTCATTGGGGGAGAACAAGCTCCGATATCACTCATGTGTCCTGTTGGCCCCCAAATGGGACGGTAAGCCCTCAGGTGAGTCTGCTACCTGGTTAAAGGTTTAGCTTGTCACAGTGAGGACAGGAAATGGACCTCCCATCTCACAGACACAGTGACACACCAACACCCACAAAACAACAACAAAAGTTTTTCAAAATAGTCCTGAAAGGAATGATAGTGCTAGAAGTATCATCTTGTTTTTGTTGTTGTTTTGTTTTGTTTTGTCTTAAACAAACAAAAGAAATTATTCGACCCAAACTATCATCTATTTTTATTTTATTTTTTGATATTTGAAATACAACTTTATTCTAACGAAAAGGAATGGGAATGACAGTTAACAAACAAAACATCACCACTGAATATTGTGATGTGACTGTAGCAGTCTTGTAGTTGAATTTCAAGAAAGAAAAATGCGTTCCCAAACAGCTAGATATGTGGGTTCAAAAAAAAAAAAAGAAAAGGTTTTTAACTGCCACACTCACTCCGAAGCCCATTCATCTCCTTCAGCATCCCAAAGATGAGCACATTCTGCTTAGCTATGTAATAAGAGTGGCAAACACGCTGCACCACTGACGTCACAGGACAGTTGCCTATAAAACTAGACTTCTGACGCTGGGCTCCAGCTTCGTTCTCTCACAGGTCATCATCTTCATCCGGGAGAGCGGTTGTCTGCGCAACCTCTAAATCATGCTCATACTGGGCTGCCAAAGCTGGGTCCATAACAACCTCTGGTGGGGCCAGAGCAGGCATGGCAACAAACTCCAAGTTAGGATCGCCAATGAGTTTTCTAGCAAGCCAAAGGAAGGGCTTTTCAAAGTTGTAGTTGCTTTTGGCAGAAATGTCATAGTACTGAAGGTTCTTCTTTCGGTGGAAGACAATGGATTTTGCCTTAACTTTCCTGTCCTTAATATCCACTTTGTTGCCACACAGCACGATGGGTATGTTTTCACATACTCGAACCAGATCCCTATGCCAGTTAGGCACATTCTTGTAAGTAACCCTTGAGGTTACGTCGAACATTATAATGGCACACTGGGCTTGAATATAATAGCCATCTCTCAGTCCTCCAAATTTTTCTTGACCAGCTGTATCCCACACGTTGAATTTGATAGGTCCTCTGTTAGTATGGAACACAAGGGGATGGACCTCAACACCTAAGGTAGCTACATACTTCTTCTCAAATTCACCAGTCAGGTGACGTTTCACAAATGTCGTTTTTCCAGTACCATCATCACCCACCAGTACGAGTTTGAACTGGACTTGGGGTTCTCCTTGGGCGGCCATCGTGATGGATCTTCCAGAAGCGTCTCCAGGCCGCGTCTGACTCACTATCATCTATTTTTAAAACCTCCTTCTTGGTGACAATTTTTGCAGAGGTTCGGTGTCTTCTAAGAAGAGTTTATCGACTGGAATAGCCAGGGAAATGTCCTTGTAATCATTCTTCAGGGTTTCAGTGTCTTCCAATGCGGGACTGCGAGCAGTGCCCCAACAGACAGAGATCTCGTCTCACAGGTTAGGAGGAGTGCGGAATCTGCGGCGTCTGCTCTTTGGGCAAATGTTCTTTCTCTTGGCTCCCAGTTTAGGGAAAGGGGCCTTTGGTCCTTTCAGCACCTGGAAGCTGGCATTCCCATGGAAATCTCCATGTGTCTTGGCATCAATCTTTCCCTGGGTCTAGGAGGTTCCCAGCGCAGGGACCTTGGTTTCAAAGGATGCTCTCTAGTCTGGCTCTTCTGTCTTAATGTGAGTTAAGTCCTCTTTCGCTGCTTTTCTCTCGTAAGATAAAGGCTGTTGCTGGCCATTGATTATGGATCGAGGCAAAATGATGTCTTTGACAGCTTCAGTATTTCCCCACTTACCATGGGCCAGTTGTGAGGATTTTGGTCTTTTGTCTATTGTAGAGTCAGACTCCATACTGAAGCTGCCATCCTTGATCTTCATCAGCAAGTGCTTCAAGTCCTCCCCACCATCAGCAAGCAAGGGTGTGTCATCTGCATATCGCAGGTTGTTAATCATCTTTCCTCCAATACTAATGCGCTGATATCCCGTGTGCCACATCCTCCTCCCAATCCGACTTGATTCCTGGCAGCTCCCTGTTGCTGTACTGCTGGGACCAGTAGGGTGAATAATCTTCAGCAAATTTTATTTGCATGTAATATTAATGATCTTGCCCAATACTTTCCCCATTCTATTGTGTCACCTGCCTTTGAATGGGTACAAATGTGGATCTCTTTCGGTCGGTTGGCCAGATAACTGTCTTCGACATTTCTTTGCATAGACTAGGTGAGGGCTCTCTGTGCTTCATCAACTTGTTGGAACATTTTAAAAATCATTTTATTGGAGGCTCATACAACTCTTATCACAATCCATAGACACATCCATTGTGTCAAGCACATTTGTACATTTGTTGTCCTCATCATTCTCAAAACATTTGCCTTCTACTTGAGCCATTGGCATCAGCTCCTTGTTGAAACTTTTTTATTGATATTCTGTCGATTCCTAGGGCCTTGGTTTTCTACTCATGCCCTCCGGGCAGGCTGGGCTTCTTCCTTCAGTGCTAGCAGTACGTGACGATGCGCTTGAAATGGTTGCTTATAGACGAGTTCTTTCTGGTACAGTGATTCTATGTACGTGTTCCATTGTCTTTTGATGTTCCCTGCATCATTCAGTATTTCGCCCATAAAATCCTTGAGTATGGAAACCTGAGTCTGGGCTTTTGTCTTCAGGTCTTTCCGCTTCCAAACATATTCTTCCTGGTTGGTTTCTGATTCCAAGTCCGAGTACATTTCATCTTAATACTTTACTTTGTCTTCTGGAGCTGCTCTTTGCAATGTCCCCTTCAGCTCTCTTACGTCATCTTTCCGTCTTCCTGTTAGATCCCAGCCTTAATCCTCTTACAACTAATTGACTTACCATGTCGGATCACATGCTGGGAGATCATTGCATAACTGCCGGATTACATCATTACATAACTGCCAAAGAACTGAGACTCATGGTCCAGCTGAATTGGCACAGATTTTGGAAGGACACCATTGAAGCCATGACAACTAGGCCATCATCCCAGTCCTGTCAGACTTCCTGGGTTCTACGGTGAGGCAGGTGCGCGTGGAGCATGACACTGGGTTTCTACGGGAGAGGGGGTATCTCGTGAAAATGAGCTGACTCAGAGAGAAGGAGGGCCTTGGCGGGAACACAGTGGTAGGGAAGGAAAGACGGGCCCAGCGACCAAAGCAGTGGAAATTGATTAAAAATCAAACAAGGTTTTAATGATTAACCTAAACACCTCTTAACAGGAGCTAAGTAGAACCAAGAACACTATTCCTAGATCCCGGTGTTGGAACAGAATTCCCAGGTGCGAGCAAGTGCCAAAGGGCACCTCAAAATACCCACAGCCCAAACCCCTGAGCAGATCGGCCGATGGGGGGGGGGGGAGGGGACCAGGGAAGGGGGCTGGCGAGCCAGGAGAGACAGCTGAGCAAAAGCCTTTATCCTGGCCAGCACGGATTTTCCTTAGTCCGCAGGAGACTTTGGCCGGCCACACTCGGCCTGCCGCCTGGCAGCCATGGTCCAACCACCCGGAGGCCAGAGCTTGCTGGTGCTTCCAGAGAGTCTGAGCAGGGTGGCACAGAGCTGACTGTGAACTTCCCCAGTTTTTGCGTTTTCATCCTGAAAACCTCCCAGCCCTTTCTTAATGAAAAGTTTAGCTAGCGGAAATTGCATTAGTGGATCACGTATGTATGTCATCCTTCTAAATTCTATTAGTTGTAAGTAAAGGCCGGACAGTCAGGCGTTGCCTTTGTTGTGGGCTGTTCCGGGGGAGTCATAATGGACACTAGACTAAGTAATGGGGCAGGAAGACAGCTCTTAAAAACCAGGCTGGAAAAGTCTTCCAGTGCCAGACAAAAAAATGGGTGCTACAGCGTGTGCAGGAAATGAAGGGAATTCAGGAGCTCTGGGCAGGGACCAGCCCCACAGAACAATACCTCACGCTTATCCTTGAGAGTACTGTGCTCTGGGCTGTCTCAGTGTGCATTCACAACAGCACCACGTGGCTGTTGCGGTGATCTGTTTGCTGATGAGGCACTACAGTTGCGGGGGGCAGGAGGGGATGTTCAATAAATTACCCAGAGCCACACAGTGAATAAGGGACCGGACTGAGATGTCTGGTCTTGGGCTGTGTGTGCCCTGTGGTTGAGTGAGGTGTGTATCACACCCTGCACTGCCCCGAGACCAGAGGGGCGAGATGGTGACCAGTTTGCACAACTCTGAACAAGAGCGCAGAAGAGCCCGAACAGAGTAGGAGCAAACTGTAGCGCAAACTCCAGACTCATGAAACCAGGTTGGCTGGGCCGTTAGAGAGGCCCTTAGACATTCTTCAAGCTTAGAGCTCAACCCCGCCCCAGCCCTGGCCTGGGGATTCCCTTCCAAGAGTCAATCAACAGACCACAAAATGAATAATAACATCCCAAAGGAATGGGCCCCACAGAACCGTCGACCATACGAATCCAAAGGGGCAGCATCCGCCTCAGAACAAAATTCCAAAGGCAGGCAGAATGGGAATGGGAACGAGTGATGTTGCGTTGAAGGACGTTCCCCTCATGTGACGAACCAGAAACCAAAATGCGTATAACTTGTTGAATGGAAAACGAAGTGGCTTGGAAATCTTCCGCCCAAACCACCATAAAAAAGGCGAGAGGACCTTGGTAGACAGCAACAGAGCCGAAGATTTTCCTGCCCGGGACAGACCGATTGTGGGGGGACGGTGGGCAGTGGGTGATAGGCAAGGGAGTTAGCCAGCAGTTTGGTTGACAAAGTTCTCGTGTGTAAACAAATCTTACATAAGTCATGAAAAGTGGGTTTGCAAGAGATGGGGGAGGAGAGTCATGAGAGAGAAGTATGTTCTTCATCAGAACTTACGGGGAACCCTGTCTTCAGATACCCAGTTTGACGTGGTTCTGTTTTGTCACGGGCCTTCACAGACAAATCTGTTCTCACCGTTTTGGGGGTGGTTAAAGGGCTAGGTTCAGAAGGCCAGCTCCAGGCAGTCATTCTCTCTGTATCGGCTCTTCTTCTCTGTAGCGGCCCTCATCTGCCTTCGGCCTTCCCTGGAGACTGTGTGTGCATTGGCATCAGTGGCCCCCGGCTTTCGTAGCCTCGCAGTGCAGGGTCTTGTAGCTGAAGAATTCCCTCCACTCCCCCACTCTTCTTTCTCGATGATAGTAGGTCGCCTTCTTTCTGCTCACTGCCTTTTTTTTTAATTACCACTCATATGAGAGCTTTTTGTCACTCACATTTAAATGCCTTCAAAGAAATAGGACCATGAGTTAGTTAGTTTATTGTGCCAACCTGGCCGACAAACACAGGTGGGGTTAATTGAAGGCAGAGGGGATACATGGCTCGGTGAGCCTCGCCTTTCGAGTTCTCAGGTCTCTTGCTTTGTGATGGTCGGACCAGGATGCAGCTGCCTGAGCCAGTTCCCTGCTTCAGCTGGCAAGGCTGACTTCCTGCAAGACATCCCTGAGGAGAAGCCACATGGACCTACCCCGATGCAGCCCTGGGTGCTGGAGCAGCCGTGTGGAGACCCCTGCCAGCGCTGAGATGCTTACACGTTCACTGACTCGGCTTTCCTCCTGCAGTCGGTGTCATTGCGTCTGTTTTGTGAGATGGAGGAGGACTTTGTGGATTGGTGTTGGACATATGGGTTAATGTTGGACTTGTAGGCTTGGGCAGCACTGAATTGGGATGTTTTCTTGATGTTCACTTAACCTTTACATAAAACTCTCTCTTATACATGAGTTGCTGTGGATTTGTTTCTCTGAAGTACCCAGACGAACACCGTATTTACAGAAATATCACTCCAAACGCTCACTTTCGCAAAGCGGAACTTATATTCAGCCTTGGAACGGAGAGGCCTGGGGGGACGTCTGGAGGTCCCCAACGGGCACATGGACAGCAAGGCATGAAGGGAAAACCCACAGCCCAGAAACCTGTGCATCCAGCTCTGACAGCGTCCTTAAGGGCTGAGCTTCATAATGGAAACGCTGACACCACCTGCTCTCAGCAACTGCGATATTAAACAGGCACGGAGCCAACAACCATGGCATGGAGCCAGCAAGAAGAGTTTAGCATCTCACAAGGAAGAGATTTTAGGCTCTGTGCCAGGAGAGTCCCCGCCCCCCTTTCATTAAAAAGTAATAAAAAGGGAGAGAGAAGGGGGGAGTGGGGAGAGGGAAGGCACAAAAGAGCCCTTGTGTAGCGGCCCTCTCAGATTGTACTCGTCCGGTATCAAGATACGTGTGCAAACACCGGCAAAGACGTAGACAAAGTGCACCCACCGCTCACCCCCACTCTCCGTCCGCACTCAGCTCATGAGCAGAGCAGCATATTCCACCTTCAGCAGGAAGGACAAAGACCCCCATGTGCCTGACACTTCACCTCTAAGCAAGGGTGTTTGCAGTGCCCACTTCGGGCAGTCTGCGGCCCTGGGATCCCAAGGTGGTGCCCCAAACAAGTTTGGCTGCCTGCTTTCCAGTCTTGTTGTGAGCTGCCATCCGGTCAGCCCCAGTTCATGGTGCCAGCACACACAACAGAATGAAGACCTGCCCGGTCCTGCCCCATCCCGTGGCTAAGACGCCGCTGTCCGGGCTGCTGCCACCCGTAGAGTTTGCATTGATTTCTCAGAAATCGATCCCCGCCTTCTGCCTAGTCCATCTTAGTGTGGAAGCTCGACTAAAAATGGTGCAGCATCACAGGATCACCTGGGTCTCCAGTGACAGATAAGACACTGGTCAGGAATGCCCCCTGAGACTCCCACGTGGAAGGTGAGAATAACACCACACCTATTGCCATTTGAGTCTACTCTAACTCCTAGCAACTCTAAGGACAGGACTTCCCAGGCAAGGCTCTGTGGAGACTGACTGCCAACCCTTAGCTACTAGCCAGCGACCTTCCAGGGGTCCTTCAGTAGATCCCAGGTCTCCTAGTCTTGGGTTTCAAAACGATATCACACTCCTGGTACCGTAAGCCTATTTCCAGGCCTCTAAAGCTTGGACTGGGAGCCCCCGTAAGCAGATGCGTTCATTGTCTTTCCTCACCTTTAGTCTGAAGCCAGGGCTTGGCCATCCTGGGTCTTTCCTGACACTGACATGGTGAAAAGCACAGGCTGGTTATCTCACGTGTGCCCCGCAATCTTGGGCTACCTCGTCGTCTTCCCAGGCTGGATCACTCTGGCCTTCCAGGTGGCTGCTCCAACTTCTCTGGCTTCGCTGTGTTTGATTCCTGGCCTGGGAGAAGACTTCAGCCCTGTTTTCCAAGCTGTGTTCCTCACAGAGCAGATATTCGTGTGGGAGGGGTCAGGCTTGGCCAATGTGATCCTGACGCGCCACAGAGAGCATCATGACTTGTCTGCCCTGGCAGTCCCCTGGTCTCTGGTGTCTGCAAACTGCTGCCTAAGATCATCCAGAGCCGAAGTGAGCATGATTGGATTCAGGAAAAGCAGCCAAATTCCCTGGCTCTATTGGGCTTTGCTACCAAGTTGCCGAGCTCTGGAATTCTATTTGAATGGTTTTACCTCCTAAATACTACATCCATCCTTTCTTCTCCACCCCAACTTCTGTTGCCCTGGGTAAAGCCCTTACTCTTTTCTAGAGACTTTAAAAACTTTTTTTAACTAAGCCCATCTCCCACAGAACTATTTTGGGGGTCCATGTGGACCCCAAATCTGGCCACTTTGCAGTAGCTACGCTGGTTGGTAGGCTGTGGAAACATGGCGCACGGGACTTCCTGTCATTGGGTCGTCGTGCTCCTCTGTGCTTTCTTTCTTCCGTCCCCCCTCTCTCTGCCATTGAGCCACTTCCAGCCCCAAGGGGTTCCAAGTCGAAATCCAGATTGGAGGAGAAAGAACTCATCTCTCCACTCCAGAGATGCTGGTCTTTTCAAATCACTGGCCTTGCAGCCCGCAGCCGGTTGTGTAAGCCACTGCACCCCCACGGCCTCTCCTTCTGTATGTTCGGCCTCAGCTCGCCATTCCAAAAGCGTCCAGTGCCTCTAGATTCTTCAGCCTCAGCGTCACCTGGAGTTTGTAAGAAGTACAGAATCTTGGGTCCCAGTCCAGACCCACTGAAGCCAAGCCTGCACGTTGCCAAGATTTGCCAGGTGATGCTTCCACCCATTCAAGTGTGGGAAACGCTGCTGAGGGTGTGTGAGAAGACGTGCTCATTGCTCCCCAGACCCTGCAGGATTCTCAAGTGATTTTCTGGCCCAAGAGATTCAGTCTCTAAAATCAAAGTTCACGCTATTCCCCTAACCGGCAAGAAGAAAGAAAGTCAGTGGCAAGGCGCTTGTTTGGTTGCCAACCGTTGTATTGGCATTTGCACTCACATATACAATTAATAGTTCAGTTTGGTTTTGTCTTGTCCGTTTTAATTTCTTCCTCTTACTTAAAAAAACAAACAACGCTTTGACATCCGCTGCTGTTCCTCTGTGAAAACGATGCCCAATCCGTCGGCAGCCGACGAAGTGAAAGAACTGCTAGCAAACACATGCTAGTGGGAAAACTCAAGGTTGGTGGCATTCACTTCAACAACAGCAGATTCAACACACTACAGAAGAAGTGTTGACCTTCTGTTTGACACCAGGTACTAAACAGATGTTGAGGGATGCTGTTTTACAGCAGGGTCCCCATGGCCCCCAGACCGCATGTGCCCATTCATAGCACTGGGCAGGGATGGGTCTCGAGAGATGAACGTTGTCTTACCAGGGTCCTTGAGATGTTAGCAGCCCAGGTTTGCATGGAAGTCAGTCTGTGTCACTTATCAATTTCATTTCCTCTGCCATCTCCAGATAGCTAGCCTATCGATACAAGCAGTACTTCTCTCTGGATTCCTTGGTTCAATCGAGGAATGGTTTGTAAGATTAAAATCCCCATCAGCTTGTGGTCCTGGCTTTAGTTGGGAGGACTTGCAAAGTCTAGAGCTGACAGATCATTGTTCTACCTTTCTTGTAGGTTAGGCAATGGGCTGCTAGCAACAAGGTCGGCGGTTCAAACCCACCAGCTAGCTTCCCCTGGCGAGAAAGTTGAGGCTGTGTGCACCTATAGAGATCTGTAGTCTGGGAAGCCCTGTGCAGGGGTAGGGTCCCAGTGAGTCAGAATCCACTCAGACAGTGGGTTTGGTTTGATTTTTCTGACAGTGAATCTTTTATTAGCAGGTGGTTCCTTGGCACGTTCATCAGGAAGTTCTGAGACCCCCATGAATTTCACTGCCATCAAATATGTGTTTTTTTTTGTGTGTGGGGGGTGTTGTTTTTATTTTGGCTTGTTTCTTTGTTTTTGCTTTTTAATGAACTCATTGTGTGTTCTGCCCTTGGTTGGTTTTTTACTGAGAAGAGACCAAGAAAGGCTTGACCCACTGTGGCAAACACTTGGTGACGCCCCAGAGCAGTAGACAAAGAATGCTCAGATGACAAAGTAGATCCGCGCCCAGGTACCTACCCCGAGACCATCCCTGTTCACTGGAGCATTCTTACAATCCCCGAAAGGTGGGCGAAAGCCAAGCATCAGTCACAGATGGGCGGCTAAGTAAACTGTGGTACTGACACGTGCTGAAGCGTGGGTCACGCGGGCACCCCCACAAGAAGACAGGTATTGATAGGATCCCGTGGATATGGAGTGTCTAGGGGGCAGGGAGGGGAGAGCTTTTTAGTGGCTTCCAGGGTTGGGGGTGGGAGTGACTGCTTAAGGTTATGGAGTTCTTGTTGGAGGTGTTGAACATTGTTTGAGAAAAGATCATGGTGATGGTTACTCACCACGGTGGAAATAAACACCGATTGCACACTAAGTGATTAAAATGACAAATGTGTTATATATATATATAATCTACATATGCATATATTGTTGTTGTTGTTACCACAACATTTGTTGTTTTTAAGTGGGAAAAAATTTTCGTTGTTAAGATGCTGGGTGATTTTGCCCTTTATTGATAGTAAAAGCTAACTAACATGGGCCTGCTCCCATGTTTTACCTGCTTGGTGTCATACATCCTGGTGGCATGGTGGGTTACTGGTTGGGCTGCTAACCTCACGGTCAGCAGTTCAGAACCACCAGCCACTCTTGGGGAGAAAGACGAGGCTTTCTACTTTCTTTCTACCATCTCAGGACCACTCTGTCCTATACGGTCATTCTGCATTGAGATGGGCTAAGTGGAAGTGAGTTTTGAGTTCTGATCTGCACTGCCTCCCCATGAGAGGGGAACTGGTCTCCTCTTACTTTACAAAGGATAGCAAGGCCCAACTGCCCGCTGCAGTGTAACCACGGCCACAGCCAAGCAGCAGTCAGGTGACTCTGGCCTCCAGGCTGGTAACCACCAGAAACTATTTTCTTCTTCTTTTTACCCTTAAGGAAAATGTCTTCGGTTTATGGGAAGGAAGTCAAAGACAAGGAAAAGTTGATCCAAGGCGTCTTTGTGACAAAGCCCATGAAGTCAGGATTGAGGTGGCTGGTTTCTCCCAGGAGAAAAACGGAAAGGACAGTCCCTGTCCGGGTGCCTTGGATGTCATTACACTGGGAAGAGTCCAGAAAGCCAGCGCCCTCCCCATCTGCTGGCCTAGGTCCGCTGACCTAGCCCAGAGAGCACCTTCTGGAAGGAACCTCGCCGTGGGTGTGTCCGCCAGCCAGGAGGCCTTGCGTAGTTCCCTGCTCTGCCTGGGGAAGTATGCAGAACAAATCCACGTGATGGAAAAGCAAACAAGACCCAACCTACCAGGAAAACCCAACAGTTCATTCCTTGATGTTGTTTTTTCGGACAGCAGATGCAATCTACTGTGATTCTTAAGTGGGTTTGGTCTGGTGCCCGCCCATTCCACTGTTGGCCCAGACGCCAGACAAGGAATGAGTTGGAAGGAAAGAGATGGGGGACCCGAAGAACTTCAGGATGATTTGTTCGGTGAACCACAGCAGGAAACTCGGGTCTCCAGCGAGCACGGCACTGGCAGCCTTCTTCAGTGGGGGGTGCCTCACAGGGGGCCCCCAAGAGACGTCTGTCTAAGTATTTTATCCCCTCCTACAAGGCTGAGGAGGGTGGTTCTCAGGGGGAAACCAAGAAGTACCATTCATCTTTCAGTGTCAGGAACTCTGCGTCTTTATGCAAAGGATCCAGTGTTTCGGCTCCAAACGGGCCTGTAGAGAAAGACTAGGAGCCAAGCCACCTTGACATTTGGAGCCCCAGACACCGAGGTGACTGAAGGCTGGTCTGGGGTGAGCCTGAGAGCCCTTCCAGGTTAAATATCGATTTGTCAACCCGAGCAAAAACCAGCAGTTCTCGTTCCCGGTGTCCACCCTGTGAATCTGAAATGAGAAGGAACTGGGAGAAATTAGCACTATTTTAAGCACAGCTTCTGAGCCTTACTTTAGGCGGCATTATCGATCAGAGTGTGGGGAGACCATCTGCCACCTGTGGTGCACGAGGGCAGCGCTGGCCCAATCGCACGGCCTGGGCTCTTTGTCCACAGGAGACCTCGGCCCAGCAGAGGCATCTCGGGGGGAGACTACTCAGTGTTGAAATTGGGCTGAGTTCACGCCACGGGCCTTGGTACAGCCTGCCTGGGAGCCATGAGTTAGAAGCATTTTGGTGCCCACTGAACCTCCTCGGTCAATGAACTGAGTCACTGTGTGTGAAGCCACACAGCGTTGCTCCCGTGGGCTTCTCTGCTGTTTCTCTGAATTAGCCGTCATGACCTCCAGCACCTTGTCCAATGAGAACCCCTTTCTCATGGGTCACAGCCTCACTGTGGTAACTGCCTCCAACCCTTCTCCCTTTAGCTCACCCCAAACCAGTAATGCCAGCCCCCAGAGGCCACCCTGCGGCCCACGTTGTCCCCAGCGTGGGTCTTCACTTACTGGCATGAAATGGACATCAAACCACCCCCGCCCACCCCCAGCCCCCATTGGCTTGTGGAAGCGCTTTCAAGACCAAGGTTCAGGACTTGAAGTGCCCTTCCCGCCAAGGAGTCACGCTGAGAATTCCTGTTCACTTTGTGATTCTTGCCTACCCTCCTCCTCCTCCTCCTCCTTCTCTTCCTCCTCCTCCTCCTCCCCGGCCGCCGCCACCGCCTTGCCACCTTCTCAGACATAGCCGCTCCCGTTTTCCTAGGCCCTTTTCATTCCCCGGGTAGAGTTGGTGCCCAGCATCATGTCATGCTAGGCTCGCCTGATGAGTAAATCCGGGTTATTGCTGTCCTTGCTCCCTGGGATGTGGTGCCGTTCCTTTTCTGCCCAGGTTGCTGTTGAATTTGCGTGTTTTTGTCTGTTTACCTGCGTGGTTTCATTTTGTGCAGCCTTTGCGGGGGCAAGAGAAAGGAGAAGGGCAGATCCGCCCCGCCGCTGGCCGCTCGGGACTCTGTTCCTTTCCAGTTGCCTATCCCTTTCTGCTGTCTCTTCACGTGCTCTAGTAGAGCGGGCCGGGGGAAAGGCCCAGCTGCCTGATCACATGAAAGTTCCAGAAGGCTGAGCGAGGCCTCTTGAAAAGCCAGCTTTGCTGGCCAGGAACCGGGGAGTTTCATCTTGATCTTGAGACCGGAAGCAAAGGGTTCCACAAACAAGTGGGGAGTTGTATTCGTTTCCCGAGGCCGTCATAGCGCCGAACCACACCCCGCGTGGCCCAAAACAACAGACGTGTGTCTCACAGCCTGAGATCAACATCAGCACGGTCAGGCCCCTCTGAAGCCCTGTGCCCGAGAGTCTAGGGTAAGCTCTGGCCTCGTCCAGCTTCTGGTGGCCCCAGGCATCCCTTGGCTTAGTTTAAATGCAACCTCCGCCTCCTTTTTTTACATAGCCTTTCCCCTGTGTGTCCCCGTCTCCTCTTTGCATAAGGACACCAGTTATTGGATTTAGAGCCTACCCTAAACCCATGAGGATTTCATTTGGAAATTCTCAGTGACTTACATCAGCAGAGTCAGCTTCCAGCATTGGCCCCGGTCTGAAGTTCCACACAGGCTTGGATTTGGGGGAACATGGTTTAGGCCACTACATGAGTATTAATCCTTCTGCCTCTAAAGAGACACCAGCATACACCACCTCACAACCCAGCACTCCTACTCCCGGGTGCTTACCCAAGATACATGGGAACCTGCGTTTGTGCCGGTCAGCGTTATCCCAAATGAGAAATGGGCAGTGGACAAGCACCTCAGTCGAGTTGGGTTTGTCCAATGAGAGTCCCTTTCTCATCACCCACTCTCTGCGGTGACTGTCTCCAACCCTTCTCCCTTTCAGCTCCTCCCAACCCGCTGTGTGGACCTCCACACAGTAGGAGACACGCTAGCGACGAAAAGAACCGGGCTTGTGTACACCCGACAGCCCAGATGAATCTCAAAGACATGATACTGAGCCAGGCTCCAAGGTTACATTCTTAGGATTCCACTGGGGCGATGTTCTGATGAGTAGAGCAAAACAGGATTCTACGGACAGAAAACAGATCCGTTGTCACCAGAGTTTGGGGGAGGGAAGGATGTCATCATAAGGAAAGAGCAAACAGGGTTTGGGAGATGATGGAAGCGTTCTGCACCCGGACTACAGGGGTGCCTTCCAGAATCCGTGAACATGCTAACACTCGGACCTGTATGCTCCCCCCTCCACCACCGCCAAACAAAACAAATTTTAATCATTTTATTGGGGGCTCGTACAATTCTTACCACAATCCATACATACACCCATTGTGTCAAGAAAATATGTACATTTGTTGCCATCATCATTCTCAAAACATTTGCCTTCCACTTGAGCCCTTAATATCTGCTGCTCCTCCCCACCCCCCCTCAAATTTTTTTAGTCAATTGTAAAAAATGGATTCAGGGTCACGGGATCTGTGAAAATCCATGAAGTTAGAAGTACTAGCTTTCCCAGAAGTGTCGAGTGTCCATTGGTCTTGTGTGAATGACAGTTTGGCCCTAGACTTGGGATCCGATGGATTTGTCATGACCTCATCGGTCCCCTACTACCGCGACTGGAGGACGAGGGTGTCTGTAACCTCTGTGTATTGTGCTTTCTTCCTTGTAGTGATTCTTTTCATGAGAAACCCAACCCGTTTCTGAGAAGCTTGCCCACTCAAAAACTTAAAAGGAGGTGTGTGTGGGGGGGGGGGGGGGACTTTTGTAGGTGATCCCCACCGTGCGGGGGAGTCCTCACTTGTTTGAGTGTGTTCCAACAGGATGGCCATCATGCCGAGAGTCCCCAAACCACCTGTCGTGGGAGCGTTCTTGGCAGCCGCAAGTTGTACTTAGGGAACTCGGTTGTGGTCATACAGAGAGGCAGGAGCCAGTGACTTAGTACAAGAAGCAGCCACGCCTCCATTCCTGACACCACAGACACCCCAGGTTCTGGACCGGCTCCTTGAAGGTGATTCAAGATGTTAGCATTCTTTTCTACTGCTGCTGGTGGATCCCCCCAGGACCCCCTCTTGGCAATCACGCTCCATCCACTGCCGCGGGGGGGAGGGGGAGTTCTTCGCTCAGCTCTTGTTGTTCAGTGCGCTCGAGTCGGTTCCAGCCCATGGCGACCCTCTGCAGGGCAGAACGAAACCCTGCCCAGTCCTGCACGGTGCCATCTTCCTGTGCTGGAGCCTGTTGGTGCAGCCATGGCGTCGGTCCCTCCTGGTGAAGGCCAGGACGTCCCCTTTTGCTCTGCCCTTCCACTTGAGCAAGCATGATGTCCTGGTCTCTCCTGACAACACATCCAAAGATGTGAGATAGAGAACAGATCACACACCCAGCAGTCACACTCGGGGTGCTTACCCAAGAGACACGGAACCTGCGTTTGTGCCGGTCAGCGTCACTCCAAATGAGAAATGGGCAACGGAGACGTTCGCTCAGTTAGGGGTTCTTTATTCCCCCTGGGAGCCTGGTCATCCACAAGCATGTGCCCACCGCCGTCGGTCACTATCCAGAGAACTGAAGAAGGCCCACTGAGAGCAGCCACCTTATTCCACCACCCAGCTTTATCTCCCTTCTAGGCTGCCTCCACCTTCCAGCCTTCCTTCCAGAACTTTCCTTTCCCCCATCCCCACACTCTCCTCCATCGGAACAACGATGGGCTAGTTGTATTCACTATCCCCCCCACTATGAAATGTTGCTCCCCACTCTCCTGCCCTCTAAACTCTTTCTCCTCCCAGGGGTGGCTTCATTTTGCGAGCTCTCACCCCTGAGCGCGCTCACCCATCCCCATGCACTGTCTCCAATGGGGATCCGTCCCCGGGACCGCCTGGCCCCAGGAAAGCTTTCTGGAGAGGATTCCTGCTGTGTTCCTTCTGCCTTAAGTCTCTGCTGTGGGTCAAACTCAGTACCCAGGAGGCCATTGAGCAGTGGGCCGGGGGGTGGGGGTGGGGGGCGAGAGGGCCACAGAAGGAAGGCCAACCCCCGCCCCCTGCTCCCCAACATCCACTGAGGCCTTCTCTGGAGCTCCCCTGCCCTACCCCGCACCCTCTCCACCTCACTCACCCCGATGGGCTCTGCCCAGACGTCATCGCCACCACGCCGGGCACAGAATTCTCTCCTTCATTCAGGATCTGAAATACTTGCTTCCTGTTTGTTTTGTGACTTCACATTTTCCCACCCGCACCAAAGACCTAAAGATGTTCCCTCCCGGGGCGCGTCGTACAGGGAATCGCTGCAGTTTACCTAGCTTCGAAGACAAACAACGTCTAACCCTGATGGATGAGATGTCTTTACTCAGCCCTAAGACCTCCTCAAAGCCAGCAGCGAGCAGAACATTGGAGGAGGCTTACCTAAACGCCGGTCAGCCCCCTCTCCCTTTATTGCCAGATTGAGCTTCAATTCAGCTCCGCCATGCCCCCAGCACCTGCTGACCGGCCTCTAGTCCCCCCAATGGAAACCTCGACAGCCCCGTCATTTCTGGACGACCCCGTGTGGACACGCGGGATTGCGGTCTCCTTTCCTCCCATCACCCATCCCCTCGGCTGGTCTCTCACCTCCCTGCTGCTGGCCAAATCACAGCCTGGCCTCTGGCCACTCCCACACCGGGCAGCAGCTCCTGCACTGACTTCAGACAGGAGCACTCTCGGCGGAATCAACCCTTCTCAGATGGGCTTAGGTGACATAGACATGCATGCGGTTGGGACTCGTGGCTAGCCGAGTTGTCTTTGATTGGTGGTAGCCCACGTACAACAGAATGACACATCGCCCAGCCCCGTGCCATCTTCAGGATCATCTGTGGGCTTGAGTCTGTGGTTGTGGGCAGCAAGCCTTCCAACCGCAGAGACGCGTCTTGTAGCCCTCCGTGGGGCAATACTTTGTTATGCTCTCGAGGGGTTTCCAGGGTCCCAGCAGTAGATCACCAGGCCTCGCTTCTCAGGCTGCCTTCGTCTGAAAGTCCCATTGAACCCTGTCCACCATGGGGACCCAACTGACGGGTGGAATCCCAGGGGTGGGATGCCAGTCACGCAGCAGTGTACAGGCCCCCGCCGTCGGGGAAACTCGACAGCTAGCTGGTGGGCACACACCCACATACACGGTTGATGACACCTTGCCTTTTACAAAATAATACACCCCCTTGAAAGGAGACCTTGGGCAGACCCTGGTGGCCTTGCAGTTACACGAAGCGCTGTTAACCATCACTTCAGCAGTTCAAAACCACCAGCCGCTCCGCAGGAGAAGTAGGGGCGCTTTCTACTCCTATGAAGAGTTACAATCTCAGAAACTCACAGGGGCCGCTTCTCCATCCCCACCCCACCCCACCCTGTCTGTAGGGTCGCTGTGAGTCGGCATAGACCCCATGGCGGTGAGCTTGGGTGTTTGTTGTTGTTTTGACTTTTGAGAGTAGACCTTGTCTTGCCCATTTGAAGAGGTACGGTGGGTCCTTCCTAAATATCTGTGGGTTCCCTGAGTGCTGTGTGCTCAGTCCCTTCCTCCTTCAGACCACTTTCCTTAAGGGATTCCACCTTCAGAACGAATAAATGATCTGACTCACTGCTCTGGAAAATACCAGAAAGAGCAGAGACCCCAGAAGACCAGCGCTTTCACCCCTGTCTGGATGGCGGTTCCGAGACAAGTTGCCTGCCTTTGTCTGGAGCACAGCCGGTTCATCTCGATGACCCGGGCATCACTGAATGGTGTCACTGGGAAATGCTGACATCCGTGAAATCAGGGCAGCACGGGGATGATCCCCTCATCAACAGCCTGGTTGTATTTATTTTCCTCTCTTGCCCTGAGTGCTTTTCGGGCCCTCGGCAGCTGGCTGTACTGCTGTTAGGTAATTATCAGTAGTCCACAAGCAGCTGGTAACCTACCTCAACGTATCAGCCAGTGTCCGGCATCCCCGTCGTTCCCCCAGCCCGGGGTCCACGCCGCAATGCCAGAGCGTGATGCAATGATTCTGCGTCCGGTGCTGGCTCTGGCTGAACCTGTGCTTGGTTGGTGTGTATGTCTTAGTCCGTGGCGTCCCCCGAGACCTCCCAAGTATAGGGAAAACGCCGTGCAGAGGAGAGGGCAGCAGCTTGGCTGGCAGCGTGTGTCCCTTGAATCGTCTCTGAAGCACATCACAAGATAACTGGTGGGTTTTTCTCAAAATCTCTGCTCATCACCCCGCTCCGCGGGGCAGACGGCAGGAGGAGGGAACACTCACAGCTACTAAGCTTGGTCTGAAACCACGGAAGGCGCCGTGCCAGAGGAAGGGGTAACCGAGTCCGGAGCCCCAGGATTTGGGCTTTTCTAAAAGAGCCGTCCCACGTGGCGTCCCAGCTCTAGAGGCTGTTATCAAGAGAGATCGCAAAATCTAGAGACAAAGCCGGAGCGCGTGCAACATTGAGAAACAGATACCCGTTGGGGGAAGAAGTCAAGCAAATGCGGTGCTCATCCGTGCGCCTGCCCCTGAGCTCCTACCGCACAGATCTTTCCTAGGACTGCCATCCAAGCGGGGAGGCTTCAGACAACAGGCGCGTCGTCTCATGCAGTTCTGAGGCTACAAGTCTGAAGTCAGTATGTTGGCAGGGCAGGGCCCTATGTGCCGTCCCCCATCCCCCACCCCTAAAGGCTGTAGAGAAGAGGCTTCCTTCTTCCTGGTGTCTAGTGGTTGCTGGAACATCCTTGGCATTTCTTGGCTTGAAGGTGCATGGCTCCAATCTCTGTCTGTATCATCACATGGCTTTTGTTTCTCTGTTTCCAAGTCTCCTTCTTGGTTTTCCTTTAAGATGCCAGGGATTGCCTGTGGAGCCCACCCTAAACCCGGGAGGACTTTGTCTTGCGATCCTTAACTAATTGCATCTACAGAAACCCTCTGATGAAGGTCACACGGACATGGGGGTTTGGTGTGCAGTCTTCAGCCCACCACATCACTTAAGTCAGCATCGACCTGTATTAAATTGGGGGCATCCCCCTTCTTCACTGTCTGCCCTCCCCCCACCTCCCACAGACACACACATGCACATCCCCAAGAAAAAAATCTTTTTCTCTGTATTAATGGCTACTTGATTCAAATGCATGAAATGGGTTTATCAGACTTTCTTTAACCATTCTCCCCAATGGGCCTATTTCCTGTCCTGGTGCTTGTTTGTGGTGTGGCGGCCATTGCAGGAATGTGGTGACAATCTTCGCATAGGAAGCTTTTCCTTCGTCTACGATTCTTTCTGTAAGGTAAAGTCTCCAAGTGTAAAACTTGCTAAGTCACAGTAGATGAAGATTTCTGAAGGTACTTGATCGATGTGTGCTTCGGCCTGAGCAAAAAGAAGAAATGGCTTCCTTTCTTGGTTTAGAATCCACAATGGTATCTCCTGGAGAGATTTGTCTGGGTTTTTGTGTGGGGTTTTGTGTTTGTTTGTTTGTTTTGAGTGGACATCGCCTGATGGTAGAGCAGAGATCAGGAGCGTGGACCACATCGGCATCGAAACGCCTTGCAGAAGGCCCGGAGTGGGCAGTAGAAGGAAAGGAGAGAAAAAAGTACTTACTGCTCCACGTCTCTGGTAAACACTGAAAGATGAGAACGCTATTAGTGGAGTTGTGGGGAAGGTGCCAGAATTAACTGCCGCATCTCAGGAGACGTTTAAGAAGCTCACAAAACCATGAACACACGCAGTACTCAAATGTCAGGTGCGGCCCTGGCAAAGCTTTGGCTTGATTCATCAAGACGCATCTTGTGCAGAAACCACTTAGCACATCTCCTGCCCTCCCGTTGAAAGCGCCGATGGTCGAATGAGCTCTCTGACAACAGCTGTTATTGTTTCTACCACCGGGGAACCCCAAATGAATAGTTACTCTTGCTGACTGTTGCCTTTGGGGCCTGGCTAAGCCACTGTCTGCAATCCGGTTGGCTTAATTCTGACTCATGCCCGGGGCTGAGCATGGAGATTAGACTGCTGTACTTTGGCTGTGGCCTCTGCTTACACTGTGTCAGAGCCACCACCACTTCCCATTCCCCTGTGGAAGTAGAAGCCCAGTCGCGTGTCATCTGTGCCACCCAGGGAAGCTGGCTGTGGTGCAGGGAAGGCAGCAAGGTGCCTGAAGTTAGCATGGCCCAGAGGCTATCTTAATGCCACAGGCTTCTTCCCTGGAAAGAAGATCCGTGGTCCTCAGGATCCTTTGCTGATGGATCCAGGGCCACAGATATCCTTGATGATCAGGTGGAAGTGGTTGAACTCCTTCTCCAGAAAAAGGCACCTTCTCCAAATGGTATGGACCATGTCAGGAAACGTCACAGGTATCCCGAAACCCTTTCACATAGACCAAGCTTTTCCTTTGTTCAACATGAGGACATGGAGGCCCAAAGTAGGTGCAGGGACTTACCCCAGGTGGCACTCTGAAAAGGAACCTGAAAATAAAAAAACTAAACTCCCCTGATTCCTAATGTTAGGGCATATTAGTCAATACTGAGACGTCACTCTATCTTGAGGGTTGAAATCCGAGCCTCTGGTACCTGTCACCCTGCGTCTTGCAAATGTAGTCAAGTTAAGGTGAGGTTGTACTTGAGGAGAGTGGGCCCTAAATCCAGTGACGGTGTCTTTATAAGGAGAGAGAGATTTGAAGACACACAAGGACACAAGAAGGTCATTTCACGACAGTGGTAGACATTAGAGGGATGTGTCTACACACCAAGGAATACCAAGGATTACTAGCAACCAGCAGACCTGAGGAAGAAGCAAGGAAGGCTTGTTTCCCAGAGCCTTCAGGAGTGCATAACCTTGCCCACATGTAGGTTTCATAATTCTAGCCTCCAGAAATGTGAAAGGGTAAATCTCTGTTGTTTTAAGTAACCACACTGGGAGGCCCTAGGAATCTGGTGTCGGTGTTGTTAGTAGCTGTGAAATTGGCCCAGCGCGGCTGACCGTATGGTGACCAAAATGAAATGTTGACTGGTCTTGCATGATCTTCATAGTCACTGGTATGTTTGAGGCCATTGTGGATGAGTCAATGAACTCAGCATATATTAGGAAGTGTGTGAAGGCAGGATGTTGACAACCAAGGCACTCAGGCTCAGGAAAGGATGCTCGGATCAATTAGTGAGCAATTCTCCTGCTATGGATTCCTTTTTGGAAAGTAGAAGTGAATGCCTTCCATTAAGTCAGCCCGCACTTGAGCATCTCCTAAAGTCTCCAAGTCTTTAACTGTTTACTTGAAATGAAGGTGCTTTAGAATCTCATGCCTGAGAAGGATGGTCCTCAAGGTGTGTGTGTGTGTGTGTGTGTGTGTGTGTGTGTGTGTGTGTGTGTGTGTGTGTGTGTGAGAGAGAGAGAGAGAGAGAGAGAGAGAGATTGCTCAGGGAGTGGGAACCCTGTCCTGAAACACTTACCGCAAGGGTCAAGTAAGGCACCGACTTTCTGTGGTTGGTGATTTACAGGCGTCAACGTCAACATGAGAATTTAGCGTCATCTTAACAGAGGCCAGATTTGGGGCTGAATCTAAGTAGATTCTGCTTCAGGCTACTCTCTACCTTTGGGGAGGCCGCAGAGACAACCACTCAGGACACACATTTTATAAATACCAAGAGGAGAGCCAGGTTCAGACTCATCTTAATAGAGAGCACTTTTAGCTGAGACGCATCTTCTTAGTGAAACCTTCCTTCACTGGAGGAAACTGGCTGAAAAGGTCTACTGAAAACCAGGAAGAATAATATTACCCTCAATGATTTTGTTGTGATGATTAAATGGGATAGTACCCAATAGTGTATTTAAACTCAAACCAAACTCACCACCATCAAGTAGATGCCTAATCATAGTGACCCTAGAGGACAGGGTGGAACTGTCCCTGTGAGTTTCTGAGAATGGAACTCTTTACAGGAATAGAAAGCCTCATCTTTCTCCCTCAGAGCAGCCAGTGGTTTTGAACCACTGACCTTGGAGTTAGCAGCCCAACACATAATCAGTCATCACTACACCACCAGGGCTCAATAGCACCTAGATAATACTCATTATACCATAGCCTATCTGTAGAAGTTTTTGTTGTGCACTTATTAATTGATTCTATATATTCAGGTTTCTATGTGTTCACACTAATTCTTACTTTTGGGGTGACCATCTTCCCAACATCGTCCCCTCTTGTCCTCAACCTCTTCTTTCCTTGGGATTTCTGGCTCTTCCATAAAGACACTCCATTCTCTGGAGTCAACAACACTTAAGGCTCCTCCCTCTATTTTGTTTTGCTTCCTTAATCAGGCACGTAGCTTTCTTCTCCTGCTGCACACTTAAGAGACTCACACAAGCACACCATGGTCATTTCACTCCACCGCTTTCTCCTGTAGAGTAGGCCTTATTCTGCCTGGATTTTGTCCCTCTCCCCCGCTGATGGTGAGCTTCGTTCTGGGCCCTCGTCTGGGTCAGCACTTTGCACACAATGGACATATCATTCGAGGCCCAATCAGAAGTTCAACACCACACAACAACCTCAATAGGGGGAGTTGAATATAAAGATTTATCAACAACGAGAGTAGAATAGCTATGATAATGAAAAGAAACTCTAAGGGCGAGTCCCCCAGAAGGGCAAACACTGTGTCTGAAGCTCAGACTTCTTTGGATGGGGTCTGCTTGTACCAGATGGTGGGAAAGCTCTCAGGGTCACCTGGGCCACAACTAAGGAGCCCAGATGGTGCTGTGGGTGAGGTGCTGCGCAACTGACCCCAAAGTCAGAGCTTCAAACCCACCAGCCCCTCCTCGGGAGGAAGATGAGGCTGTCTGCTCCCCTAAAGATGCACAGTCTCAGAACCCCTGTCCAGGGGCCACTGTGAGTTGGAATAGACTTGATGGCAGTGGACCAGAGCTGACTCCGTCACCGCCCTCTGGATGCAGGCTCGCAGACTGGCAGGCAGAGGTGTGGAGGGAGGGGGAGCACCATTGCCAGGGCAAGGCCTGCAGTGTACAGTGCCTGTGTCCCAGCTGTGAGGTCACCAAGGGACAGCATGTGTTGGACATGCTGCTGGGGCCAAGCACCTCTGATTCCCCAGGGACAGACAGGAAGCGCCCCTCGGATCCTGGAGGAGAAGCCCCCTTCTTCCTGCTGAGTTCCTCCAATGCCCTCTACTGACAAGGCTTGGCATCACGCTTTCTGCACAGGATAAATGGGTACAGTCCATTATCATTGGAGAGTGAATTCAGAGCTGAGAGGCAATCATTTGATAAGTGGTACACTGGCTAATCAACAATGCCTGAACTCAGTTAGGCAAAGCCCACTACCCCCTTGCAAAAACAAAGCCCACTACCATCCAGTCAATTCCAATTCCTCACGATCCTAAAGGACAGAGTAAAACTTCCCCGTAGGGTTTCCAAGATTGGAAGTCTTTATGGAAACTGACCACTTGCTGCATTTCCCCCGCAGAGTGGCTGGCGGGTTCAAACTGCTAACCTAGTGGTTGGCAGCCAAGCGCTTAACCACATGCCACCAACGCTCCGTAACCTCTGAAAGCCCTTTATATCTCCCTTTCTTTTTGTTTCCTCTTTCTCTTTTTAAAACATTTTTTGGTTGTTTTTTTTTGTAAATCATTTTATTGGGGTCTCGTACAACTCATCACAATCCATCTATCCATCAATTGTGTCAAGCACATTTGTACATTTGTTGCTATCATCATTCTCAAAACATTTTCTTTCTACTTGAGCCCTTGGTATCAGCTCCTCGTTTGCCCCTCCCTCCCCACTCCCCTTCCCTTACGAATCCTTGATAATTTATAAATTATTATTTTGTCATGCCTTACACTGACCAATGTCTCCCTTCACCCAGTTTTCTGTTGTCTGTCCCCCATGGTGGGGGTTATATGTAGATCATTGTGATTGGTTTCACCTTTCTACCCCACCCTCCCCTTCCCCTCCAGATATCACTACTCTCATTATTGGTCCTGAGGGGTCCCCTGTGTTTCCAGCTCTTATCTGTACCTGTGTACATGCTCTGGTCTAGCCGGATTTTGTAAGGTAGAATTGGGATCATGATAGTGGTGGGGAGGAAGCATTAAAGAAGGAGAGGAGGGTTAGGGTTAGAGGGGAAAATAGGGAGAAAAGAACTAGAGGAAAATGTGTATGTTTCCTCGGTGCTTTACTGCACCCTGACTGGCTTGGCTCAGCCCCTCTCCGCCACCCTTCTATAAGGGGGTGTCCAGTTGCCTACAGATGGGTCTCTGCTCTGCGCTCCCCCTCATTCACAATGATATGATTCTTTGTTCTTTAATGCTAGATACGTGATCCCATTGATACCTTGTGATCACACAGGCTGGTGTGCTTCTTCCATGAGGGCTTTGTTGCTTCTGAGCTAGATGGCCACTTGTTTCTCTTCAAGCCTTTAAGACCCCAGATGCTATATCTTTTGATAGCCGGGCTCCATCAGCTTTCTTCACCACATTTGCTCATGCACCTGCTTTATCTTCAGCAATTTTGTCTGGAAGGTGAGCATCATGGAATGCCAGTTTAAAAGGGCAGAGTATATAATAATTTAAAAGCCTTGGTAAATACATAGGTAACAAAGTATTTGCTGTTTTAACCATCTATTTCCCTTCCATCAAATCCCATAAAATTTACCAGCTGCAAATATCAAACCTGTGTGCCGCCGGCGGCAGTCTCGAGCGTGTCACTTCTCTCTGGGACACTCTGCTTTGTTCGTGCCCTTGTGAGGCCTGCGGCTTCCTCCCCTTGCTGCACACACGAAAGACACTCAGTGTCCCCTTCGTCATTCAGCTCTCCACGCGAACACGAAGGTGCTTCTCCTCCTCCTTCCTGTGTCCAACGTCCCTTGCCAGCCCTCCAGGAGTGCCCTGGACTTCGAGCTCATCCAAGAATCCTCTTGGTGGGGGCCGGGAGGAGGGAGCAATGGCCACTGTGGGTCAGACTGGGGCGTCAGTCTGCGTGGACCCTTCCAAAGATTCTAGAAGAAAACGGGAGGGAGAGAGAGGGCTAACAGTGGACTTGGAGGGTAAATTTGCAGCACACATGTTATTCAGAAAGCTTCCGGAAAGTACTAATCACTTTGATTCGAGAACTGAACCACAGAGCAAGGTGTGTCAAGAGCCCCTAGACACGCGGGGGGTGGGGCTGGGGGAGAGCGTTGATCATGAGCACCCCGTTTGAGTGGAGGCAGTGTTCCGGGGTGTCAGCCACCCTCTTCGTTCTCTTGCAGAGAGCCAGCTTGAGATAGCGCGAGCTGATCATTCCCCTACAGGAGCGAGCTGAAGTGTGAACCCCGGATACCGTTCAAACCTCTCAGAGCAGAAGTGGCTTCCCCAGACTCCTTCTTCCCCAGAAGGAATCCTTGGACTTCAGAAGGACAGCGGCAGTTGTCTCTGCAGACTGGATGAAACAAAATGGTGCCGGGGAAGATCTAGAGTTAGCGTCCTCTCTCCGCCAGGACTTGCATCTGACACATTTGTGCTGGCACAGAGCATCCTGATCCAGCGGGATCAGAATAGACTGGCACCAAACCCCCCTACCAGCACCTATCCAAACTATGATCTTACTCTGCAGCCGTGCACCTAGGAAACCAGGCTCTGCAGGGGTCAGGCGCAGCACAGGCTTCTCCCGGGAGCGGGACTGTGGACCCTGGTCACTTGCGTGCCATCTGCCTTTCTGCCATGCACGTGTGGCATCTGTGAAGTGAAAGGCATGCCCGCCACGGCAGGGCGGGCGGACTGGGCGCGTGGCCTTCTGGTGTACATAGGGGTCGCCGTGAGTCAGAAAGGACTTGGTAGCACTTGACCACAACACCAAAGTTTGTTTCATGACAACCCCCCCCAAAAAAAAAAAACTGTGTTCCTAAGTGCTTTTTACCTCCTCTCTTCCTGCCTCTTCCTCCTGTTCAGTTAACGGCCCCAAACCAAGCAGGCTTCATTTTGAGAAGAGCTTTGGTTGGGGGTGGGGGGTGGTAAGAGATTTCTTTCCCCTCCAAGTTTCTAAAAGGCAGCCCCCGTTGTCCTCTGCCCCTCACTGACCTGCCTCCGAGCAACAAATCCTAAGTGATGAAGCAGGGCCTTTGATCATTCCAGCAGGTTCTGCAGCAGGCCGGATGCACTGGCCCGTGTGGGAGCGCTCTGTGGGAGGCTGCTCAGCCTCAGGCACATCTCTGCCCACGCCTCCGGGCTCCGCCTGGTATCACCCGCCTTTGATATGCGCCTCTGTTCTTTTCAGATTTTCGACAATGAGGCCAAAGACGTGGACCGAGAAGTGTGCTTCATTGACATTGCCTGCGATGACATTCCCGAGCGCTGCTACAAGGAGTCTGAGGTAAGGCCATCGACGGGGTGGTGCTTAGCGCATCCCATCTGTCTGGAGCCTTCTCCAGCACCCTCCATGCCGCAGACCTCCCCAGTGGCTGTCCTTTCTCCTGGGGCGTCTCTCCTGGCCCCAGGAAATGAGTTTCCATCTCACCACCTCTCCCCGTTCTCTCCTCTGGCCCTTCTGGGCCATGGTTTCCGGCCCAGCCAGATGGGAAGCACCTGGAGGCGAGATGCGCCCTCTCTCTTGTCCTCACTCCGCCGAGGCGGCTTCAAATTGTGTGAGGCCAAATGAGTTCGGTCAGAAGGGGTTTTTTCCCCATACACGTCTTGAAGCTCCATCCTTGTCCTGGCTTGTTGGTGATGGGTGGGTGGCATCAGGAAATAGTCACCGCTCATGGCCCAGGGACAGACAGAGGCATGGACAGTTCAGCGAGTGGTCCTGTGAAGCCTGGGGAAGCCCAGATGTCTGTGTCGGTGACAAACGCTTTCAGGTGGTGGCTCTTGGGGACACAAAAGCAGAGGGAAACGCCTACTGGTTCCACATTTGCCCCAAGACATGCCATGGAACCAGGAGGGACGTCCCCAGCCAACCATCAGGCAGACCCACCCCTGGTACGGCGAGAACAAAAATAAAATAAACTCACTGCCACCGAGTCGATGCGGTCTCATAGCAACCCGATTGGGCAGGGTGGCACTGCCCCTGCGAGTTTCTGAGACGCTTAACTCTTTATGGGAGTAGAAAACCCCTTCTTTGCCCCAGGAGCCGCTGGTGGTTGCGAAGTGCTGGCCTTGCGCTGAGCCGCCCGACGCAGACCATTGCGTGATGCCACCACGGCTCAGTGCAGCGTTCTCTGCCTTCCTGGAAATGTCTCACATTCGTAGACCTGGCTTCCCAAAGGAGGACAACAGCACAACCGCCCGAGGCCCCAGGAGCCACAGAAGTGACTCCTCAGGGCGAGACCCGGGAAGGCCAGGCTGTCGTCACGAAAGCCCGGGCGTGGGTGGCTGCAGGGTGCAGCTGACGGCACTCAGAGCTCATCCTTCCTGAGGGCCACATCAGCCTCTCCCCGGCACCCAGGCCTGCCACCAGGCCGCCACACGGTTGCGAAGATCAAGTCAGACTTTCCGATCCAAACAGATCCCAAACTGTGGAGGCCACAAAGCGAAACGCCGGACCACCCAGGCACCTAGTCTGTTGGTGGAAGGGCGAACTGCGTTCCTAAGGGGTTTATTTTATGACGCCCCCAGTCGGCCTCCGTGAATCCAAGGGGCGCGTCTCAAGGTCCATGTGCTACAGCTCAAGGACGAGCCTGGCGCCCTGACTCCAAACATACTGTGACTGCCCGCGTGTTGCTAAACAACAAAAATAGCCCAGCATCTGTTGTCGTTTGCCGGGCTGGAACGTTCTTCCCAAGCAGGTCGCCCAAGTTCCGTCAGCAGCCACGGATAAAATGCTTAATGGGAGCTACGTGATGCCTTGCTCCAAGGGGACTCTGGAAAGGTCAAGCCGAGGCCAGCGACGGCCTCCAGGGGGGACCCAGCCCCGCCGAGAAATGGGGCTCGAAAATGTATTCTCGGCCCAGGACGGGGAAAGGCTTTGTGCCAAGTGGCACCAACAGTGTCAGCCTCCACTCGGCGTGCCACGATGGAATGAGTTCTCCTGGTTGGGCCTCAGAGATAGAGCACAAATGCGGGGTCTTCCCTTCCAGGGCGAGCAGCTGGGGAGCTAGACTTGGGCAGAGATCTGACCAAGTATGCACGGAGCCGGAGACGCTGGCTCATCTCCATCCAGACTGCTGGATGTGTCCTCAGGGGCATCCTGCCTGTCCCCGAGCCTCCCCGAGAAAAGCAAACCAAACACTACCGTCGGGTCCATTCTGCTTCACAGCGACCCTATAGAGCTGCCCCTGTGGGTTTCTGTGCCTCTTGGTCTTTGCAGGAGGAGAAAGCCTCATCTTTCCCCCGAGGAGCAGCTGGTAGGTTTGAACTGCTGACCTTGAGATCAGCAGCCCCATGAATTTGTACCCCACAAAGCCACCAGGGTTCCTTCCTAGAACCTCAGGGCTGCTGTAATGGATGGGGGAGAACAGGGCCCCGGAGAGCCCCACCTGCACACTCTGCGCCCAGTACTGCGTCCCCGAGGCTCCGCCCACCTGCGTTCCAGGTAGAACGCTCTCCACCCTCCCGAGCCCTGCCTCTCAAAGTGGGGGCACAACGATCACTGTTAGCCTAAAGGTTGGTGGTTCAAACCCACGGAGCAGCTCTGCAGAAGGGAAGCCTGGCACACTGCTTCTGTGAGAGATAGCAGCCAAGGAAGTCACAGGAAGCGGTTCTACTCTGTACCCCATGGCATCTTCCTAAGTGAGAATTAGCTCCACCGCGGAGTTTTTTCCCCTGTTAAACCCTGGCAGCTAGACCACAAAGGGTGAAAGACGTCACTGGGAGCCTGCAGTGACGTCTTAGAAGAGGCATATCCTGTGGGACTCTCTTGTGATCCCAGCCCCCCCAGAATCTGGCTGCAAACATCCGGACAGCCGTCTGAGCCCCTCAGAAGGGAAGGGGCGAGGGTCCGAGGTGTGTGTTTCCTGTGACAGATGGAGCCAGGGACCACAAATTCAAGAAACCGCCAGTTCAGAAGGGAGGCCGTTTCCAAATACATTTCTCTTCCGCACACTGTAAATAATTAACACCCGTGCTCCCAGCCACAGCCTTTCCTTCTCAAAGCAAGTCTGACCTTGTCGTTCTCTGCTTACAACCCCTCCCTGGCCGGGATGGAGCTCCTGCCTCCCAGCCCTGCTCCGTTCCCGATTCCACTCCAGAGAGTGGCTCAGATGGCTCTTCCTCGTGGGAGGCTGTCCTGAGTACCCGGCTTCCCCATCCTCAGTCAGCTCCCCATCGCCTTCTCTGTCATCATGCCTCCTCTTCCCCTTTCGCTCTGGTGGCAGAGTGGGTTGCCAGCTGGGCCACTAACCGAAAGGTCAGCAGTTCGAAACCACCAGTTACTCCGAGGAAGAAAGATGAGACTTTGCTCCCGTCGAGATTTATTGTCCCAGACACCCCTGGGAGCAGGTCTACCCTGCTCTGTAGGCTTGCTCTGAGTCGGAAGCGACTCGATGGCGGTGAGTTTGGTTGTAGTTTAAATGCACATTACTAACTTGAAGGCAGTGGGTTTGAGTTGGTTTTCTTCATCTTTTAGCACCACACCTCAGCCGCCAGGGCAGGGCCGGCCAGTAACACATGCCCACGAAAAAGCTGTTGTGGGAAGGTGAGGGCTTTGTTCGTGTCGCCAGTGAGCAGGGAGCCCGATCAGAGCAGAGGGCCCTGCTGCCGTTCAGCAGACAGCTGTGAATCAGACTAGCTTGCATTTCCTTCTTTCTTTTTCAAATCTCCGAAGCACACAGCTTTATGAGTGAGAGCTTCCAGTTCGTCTTTGGACCTCAGCTGCGTCGGCATGGTAATACGAGCCCTCTCTGTGTGGAGGGCTGGCGGACTGGGTCTGTTCGGAGATGTGTGCTGCTTCTGAATTGAGACCAGGACCATCTGGGTCACCCTCTCCACTCAGCTCCTGTCCCACTCACGGCCATCCGGCCGAAGAGAGGGTGGGAGGCACTGCCTCCTTATCTCCCCAGAAACCTCAGAGCCACACAGGCACAAGTGCCCCTCTCATCACGGCGACCAGAGTTGGGAATTTTCCACTCGGTGCCCTTTGCCTGGCGGTCCTTGAGCAGCTGCTGGCCAGGGATTCAGAAGGACGCTGTGGGGACTCGGGATCAGCTGATAGCCCCGTGCATCCATCCCTCTCTGTAGCCTCATTTTGCAGTGCTGCTGGGTCCTACTCACACGGAGGGCCTGAGTTCAGGTCCCAGGAGCCTCTTAGCCGTGAGCTCTGTTCATGGATCCACAGGGCAGTGCTGTATTGCAGAGAGAGAGAGAAGAAATCCATGTGATCAGTGCAGCAGAGAGAGGGCCTCCATTCCTTTCCATGCAGACCCACCAAGGGCCTGCCCCACTAAAAAGTCCTTCTCTCCGAGTCACCCGGGCATCGTTCGTCATTTGTCTGTGCCACCAGCACAGCAAGGAGGAGGAGGGGGAGCCAAAACCGGAGCAGGTTCTGTCTGTTATCTGGTTGGTATGTGAGTTCTTCTTCTGCCAAGACTTCCATCCCAACTCTTTGATGCTCGGCCAAGATTTCAAGGTGAAGAGTCCTGCCCAAGAACAAGGAACTAAGGCACGCATGCTAGGCCGTCGCTCGCCTGTGGGGTGGCAGGCGGTGAGTCTGAACCCACAAAGCTGAACTGGCCATTCTGGGGCATTAGCACGCATCACCATGCCCAGCCTGCAGGACGAGTCTGGCCTGAAGGCTCTCTGAAAGTCAAGTCCAGACAGATCTCACCAGGAGACCTTGGGCTTGGACCAACAGGAAAGTCCAGGGCTCATCCCGATGCAGGAGAGTGGTCAGTGAGGTCTGGCTTCCAGGACAAGATGGAGCGACCCAACAAGACAGCTCCCCAGTAGTGACCGCGTGGGTGATGTCACCATCGGCTCTCTCCCGGAGTCATAGCTCTGACGTGTCCGGACGTGCCCCGAGTAGAAAAAGCAGAAAAGCAAACAGGAAAATGTGATTTTCTGGAGGGGGAAGTGTGGAAGTGGAGAATATTCTCTGCGTGGGTGCTTTCCCATCTTCAATTTTTACCGATCGATGAGAATGAAAGGCAGCAGACTCTCTAGACCAGGAGTCCTCAGGGAGAGCAGGGGACAGCCCCATCCCTCCCCTCCTCTCCCACCCCCCTCGAAGGTTTGGGTGCCTGGAGACATTTGTGGTCGTCACACTTGGAGGACACCGTGGCTTCTGACGGGTGGAGACAGGGAGGCTGTTATGGGCCCTGCAACGCACAGGGCAGCTCCCGCCACAAAGAATTCTCCACCCAAGATGCCAGTGGTGCCGAGGCTGAGAAAGTCTGCTGGTGGCTTCGAGTTGGGCTACGATCCGCATGGTCAGCAGTTCGTAACCAGCAGCAGCTCCAAGGGAGAAAGACTGGGCTTTTACTCCCACCAAAAGTTAGCGTTTCGGGAACCCCTGGGGGTCGTTTTGGGTCAGCATTGTTGACTCGATGGCTGTGAATTATTTTGGTTTTAGACCAATCCAAGGAAAGCAAATTTCGTTAAACCTACAAGCAGCCGGACTCATGCATTCATTTCTTTAGTTAACATTTAGGAAGTTCCTACTGTATGCCAGGAACTGAGGCCACAAAGACAAGATCTTGTCAGCTCTCCACTGTTAGCACTCGACTACCTTTTGAACTTGACCTTCATGTTGCAGATTAAAGAAAGTCTCCCTCTCCGGTTCTGGAGGAAGTAAACAACGTCTCCGTCAGCCCAGTGGCTAATGGAGCGACATCATCTCTGTGGGGAAGAGGTCAATGTTTTGAACTTGAAGGGAAAAAACGTAACATGAGACTGTCTTAGAAATACCGTCTCTCTCCCACCGGATGGTGTGGTTCAATGGATGAAAGTGGTAGGGGGCGTTTAGACAGAGTTCGGGTTGGGGGCTTCTTGGCTGGGTGATTCAGACAACTCAAGAAGGAAGGCGGCCTCCAGGCCCCTGGACTGCGGCGTCTCCCACCGAAATCTCTGCTGGAGTCTTTATGAAGGGGCAGAGAACAGAACAAAGAATGATCCAGCAAACTTTCCCAATTACCATCCAAGGGTGAGAGATAAAGTGCTGTTTGCTGGGTACAGTGGAGCCCCAGAAAGGGAACAGGGAGACTGAATGAGTCAATATTGCTGGACCGAGCCGGACTCTTAGTCTAAACCGCTCAGCTCTGAAATGAAAAGCATTCTCATTGGGGGCTGCATCTTGTCAGTGGAGGCTGGGGAAGTTTCCGTTTCCCCCAAACAGCCCGGTGTAGCGCAGCTGCCTCATGCTGTGGCTGGGTTCTGTTTGCTGTTGTGTTGCTACTGTCGTTGTTCCCCCCCTCCCTTGTCCCCTCAATCCATCTGTTTCTTCCTGAGAGTCCTGCAGCTGCTCTGTGGTGTGTCCCAAGTGTCGGGGGCTTGGGAGCCTCTTGGACAGTGGGAGAACTGACCACACCTATCGTAGCAGGACAAACTCACACGGGTCAGAGTGCTCCCCAGGCATCACCTCCGTGGTCCTCTGGTGCCCTTTCCAGCCCTCTCGCGTGAGGCCAGGCCACGGCACCTCACGCACATGCACAGAGGCTCCGCATATTGCTGTGGTGCGGTCGGTGCGGGCTGAAGCGAAGCGTTCAGATTGAAAAGGAGGATCCAGCCATGGCCTCTGAAACCCTTATAGACCCCAGTGGTCCAATTGTAACTGCCCGTGGGGACCAAGCAGCGTTTGGGCCTGCCGTGTTTGGGGTCCACGTGAGTCTGGGGGCGGCATGAAGGCAGCTCACACAGCTAGCTCTTGAACTGGACTTCAAGTCGGGAAGGGTTTTCTGGAGCGGTTCATGGTCAAGCCCTGGGCTCAGCCCCATCCTGTGTGCAGGATGACGCCAGTGCCTGAGAGGGAGAGCTCTCTCTCGGTGGGGCCGAGAGCATCGACCACAGGCAAGACCGTGCCCAACAGGAGGTGTTTAGGCCATGCAGGCACTCTCACCAGCTTCCTCGGGAGCCCCAACAGCAAGGCAAGTGCCATGTCCCAGGGCTGGACCCTCGGCACCCCCAGGGCAGAGCGGCAGGAGAAACCTTGTCGACGCAGAAGCCCTCCAGCCTGCATGGAGCGTCTGAGCCACCTGGGGAGGCTGTGGATTGTCGTTCTCCACCCTCAGCCGTGCCCCTCCTTCAGGCCAGATTCACAGCATTAGAAAGATGGTATTTAGACCCAGAGAGAGGCTGAGGAGCTGCTGAAGCGTCTTCCCCGATTTGGGAGTAGGAGGTTTATCAGCCAGGCCAGAACGGCAAAGGGCCGCCCGGAAGGGCGGAGGGAAACACCACCAGGCCTCTGACTTTGGAGAACACCTGCCTTGTGAGGGAGGACTGGGGTCAAGGCTCCGCCGGGCTGAGGCCTGTGGGGTAACGTGAAAATCCCCCAAAAGCTTTCTGATCTGATTAGGGAGATGAGGTGTGGAAACACGGAAGGCCGATTCGTGCGATGACCTGGAGGAACCTTGAAAGCATGATGCGGGGTGCATAAGCCAGACACACAGAGGACACGCAATGTAGGATCTATCCAGTGGGCCCAATGCATAGAGGCCAAGATGTATCATGGTTACCGGGGAGGGGAAGGGTGCACGTGATGGCCAACAGACAGTTTCTGTCCTGGGTGACGATGTTTTAGAAATAGTGGTATTGGTGCAAAACCAGTTCGAAACCACCAGCAGCTCTGTGGGCGAAGCTCCTAGAAACAGTGACAGCCTCAGAAGCCCAAAAGGGGGTCGCTGTGGGTCAGCCTTGGCTCCACGGCAGTGAGTGAGTGGTCTTGGTAGCACCACGTGACGGATATAATCAATGTGCCCCAACTGTACGCTTGAAAGGGGTTGGGACGGCAGCCTTTTCGCTTTATCTGTTTCACCCCAAACAAACCGAGTCGATTCAAACCCACCAGCTGCCCCACAGGAGAATGCAGAGGGCTGTGGGTTTAAGACTCTTACACGTGATCAGCCTAGCAGGAGCTTGCAAGGAGGGGAGCTAAGTAAACGGGTGCAGTCAGGGCAAGCTCAACAACAGTGGAGTCTCACCTGCACCTTTACACAAATGTGTGCTGTTTGCGCTGCTGACAGCATAATGATTTTTGTTATTTTAAAAAAGGTCAAACGGGACACAGCTATGGAACTTTGCAAAAAGAAAGCCGCGATGATCTCTTATCAGAGGTGGCTGGTGTTTGGCCTTGAAGATAATGCCGAAATAAATAACATTATTTGGCTATTAATAGCTAGGTAAGAGTCTTGAGACCGCCCTGCCATGTGCACTTGTCACCAAGCTGTATGAACTTGGCATCGTTCCGTGGCCCCACATACTCAGGGGAGGGGGCCTCCCAAGAGGTCACCGGAAAATTCCCCTCTCCTTCCAGTCCGTTGTCCCACGCGCTTTCTGAAGCCCGCATCTCTCGGCAGCGGGTTTTACTGGTTGTGCACCGTTATGTGGTCAGGCCATGGTTTCGCCAGGGCTGTGTTTTCTACCAAACTTCAATTGATGGCCATGCAGGGTGCTTCATTCTTTACATATAGTAGCATGTAAGACCATCCTCGTGCATTATCTTTGGTCTAATGTTTTTAGAGCCTAAATTCTAAAAGAGATATTGCCGTGTCAATGGGGTGGGAGTGGGGGTTAAATCTTGATAGATGTTGCTCCCACCCCAACCAAAGGGATAAAAATCAAACTCTCTGCCATTTGAGTCGGTTCCAATTCATAGCAGCCCTATACATGGGACAGGGTAGAACTGCCCCTGTGGGAGTCTGAGACTGTCACGCCGGACGGGGGGAGGAAGCCTCCCCTTTCTGCTCCAGCCCCACCCCACCCCACGCCAAAGCAACATTAAATTGTGCCCTGACCCACAATGGTCTGGAAGCAAATTGAAGTTTGAAGATGAAGGAGATTGAACAGGTAGTGTGTTCAGTGGAGGGAAAGGCAGGGACCCCCGGGGGCATATTCCGGGATCAGTGAGCAACTAACTGCTTGGCTGAAGCCAACTGGAAGAGGCTTGGCTGCTGAATGCCAAGCCAAGGAATTTGCACGTAGCAGGGAGTTTTCAAAGCAAGAGTGATCCATCAGTGACTCCACCGGAGAGGCCAACTGGCTCTCTCATTGGAGGGATAGTGGGGGAGGCAACGCCTGGACACCACGAGATTGAGAATCCTCCAACTCCACAGCCTGCCTCTTGCCCTCCTGCCTCTGAGAAAATCGCTTTTATCCATTTTAGCAACAGTCATGCTTTACTAATGAAAAGAAACGTTTTGGAAATAAGAGAACAGTCCCCAACCACCTTACGTATATCATTTTTTAGACCCATAATTGGCTACTCGCTCACAAAGGGAAAAATAGGTCTTCTCAGAACTCCTTCTTAAAGAAGAAAGCTGGGTCACAAAATCTAGCTGAACTCAGCTATCGCGTTGATCCCGACTCACGGCCGTCCTCTAGGACGGAGCAGAGCTATCCCTGGGGTTCCTGGGACTCGATCTTTTTTTATCTTTTCACAGCAGTAGAAAGCCTCGCCTTTGTCCCTCCGAGAGGCTGGAGGTTTCAAACTGCTGACCTTTCGTTAGCAACCCAATGCATGAACCCGCAGTGGCGCCAGCGCTCCTAGTCTAGCTGAAGTGACCTGCCTCGTCCTGATTCTGAAAGTCACAACTGTCTGGTTTGGGGCTAGAAGTATGGGGCCCAGACGCCCTGGTGGGCTGCTGACGGCAGGCAGCTCTGGAGGAGAATGGTGAGGCTGTCTGCTCCCAGGAAGGTTTACAGCCTCCCAGACCTCGCTGGGGCTGCCGAGTCGGACTCCACCGTGGCAGTGGTGCCACCCAGGCACTGGGAGCAAGGCTCCTTTTCTGTCGGAGCACTAGGAAGCTGTACCATCCCACTCCATTCCTCAAGAAGGAGTTCATTTTTCATTTTTCAAGGGAAAATAAAAACAATTGCGAGCTGCTGCGTTCATGAGTGAGGTCCCCCGTGCCCGCCCCACCCCCCAACCCGATGCCCAGAGCAACAATTGCACGTCTTAACCATCTGAGTCTGGTAGTGAAATGCCAGGCCAAGTAGGTCAGCCAATTCCTAAATGCCAGATAACAAGCAGAGATCCAGAGTCTGCCAGGTGTGGTGGTGGGTCCTTGAGCCAAAGGGAAGGGGCTCTTTGGGAAATGAGCCGGGATTCCGAAAGGAAGAGATGGAGAGGGAAGGATTTCTCCAAGCAACAGGTGTCCTCCTCGACCCACAACCCCAAGGTCATGAGAGGCTCTGGCTCTGGGAGGCCTCCCAGGTGTTCACAGCCATTGGACTGCATCCTCCATGACTGCCGGAGTCACTCCCGCTCTTCCAAAGAATGGATGTGTGGAGAAGTGAGTCGAGAGGAGATGGCAGGAAAGGGAAGCCAAGGCATGAAAACCACGAGCATAGTCCCTGGCGCACGGTAAGCCGGTATAAAGGCTCCTTTCGCCCTTGATTGTGGTCTTGGCCCCTGCAGAGGGGTGGCAGGAACAGGTTGCTCCGTGGAAACCTTGTGTCATTGGAAAGCAGTTGCCACGAGGGTGCCACAAAAGGGTGTGTAAGGGTGTGTGTGTGTGTGTGTGTGTGTGTGTGTGTGTGTGTGTGTGTGTGTGTGTGTGAATCGATGGCTCTTTAATCTTCTTCTTACTTCTGTTATTGTGTAACCTGACTTCAGAATGGTAAGTGTCTTGGCTACTTCCCTTCTATGGACTCAGAGGTTAGACTTACTTCTAGCTTAGTGGTTCCTTGTTGGGCTACTAACTTCAAGGTCAACAGCTCAAACCCACTGGCCACTCCACAAGAGATAAATGAGGCTATTTGTATTCCTGTAAACAGTCTGGGAAACCTACAGGGGCAGTTCTACTCATTTATAAGATCTCTGGGAGTCAGTATTGACTCAGTGGCAGGGAGTTTAGGTTTAAGGGTGCTAGGTAGGGGGTGTGTGTGTGTGTGTGTGTGTGTGTGTGTGCATGCACCCACACACCACTAGAGTCCCAGGATAGTACCCAAAGCGGTTTTGCATTCTACTGCCACCTCCATGAGCCTTAGTGTTACTGCTAGATCCCAAGCACAACAGAACATCCCTAGGATTGGAATCCATGGGATTTTCATTGGCTGATTTTCTGGCGTGGCTTGCCAGTCCTTTCTTCCTAGCGCACCGTGGTCTGGAAGCGCCACTGAACTCTGTTGGGCATAACAACACCCCAACCACCGCGGACAGGCCGGGGGTGGCTGTGCACAAGGTGGATGGTCCAGGAATCAAATCGGGATTTCCGTGTAAAAGGTTGGGAATTCTGCTGCGGAACACCTATGCCTCGTCAAGCTTCTTACAAAGTGTTACCTTAGAAGCATGACATTTAAGCTTTAAAAGGAGGCAGCAGGAGGCAAAGGGCTCTGGACGGAAGGTTCTCCGCCAGAGACAGCCGCAACCAAACCCCTCTTGTAACCCTGCCTCTCGAGAGCCTCCCGCCTGCACTTTCAAGAAAACAAGTATTGAGTCCGCAAGTTGCTCGGGACTTGGGCCAGGTGCATCAGCCCCTGCTATTTTTAATCTTATCAAACTGAAACACCAGAATGTCTTGGCCCAGAGAACAGACTTCTCAATTTGGCTCAGCATCTCCCAGAGCTTTGAGGAGAGAAAAAAATTTCCTAGGCCTACCAAGCCAGACTCATTAGGATGAGACCCAAGAATCTTGAGGTCAGATGCTCCTCGGGTGTGGTCTTGGAGCAAAGATTCCTAACCCCTTGTCATGTCGTGCCACACGTAGCAAAGACCGCGGTGTTATGACTTACTGGGAGTGGGGGGGGATAGTGACATCAGCTAGCCTTTGCCCTACTGAGGGAGAGGTCAGTGCCTCTGATGTTCATTCCATCTGTTGGGAATTGCGTACCCTTGTGGGGTCAGGTCCAGGGTCTTCCTCGCCATGCAGTAGTGGTCATTAAAATGAAAGCACAGCCCACTGCCAGCAAGTCAGTTCTGCCATGGAGCAGGGTTTCCAAGACAGTAACTCTCCGCAAGTAGAAAGCCTCATCTTCCCTGCACATAGTGCCTGGTGGTTTTGAACAGCTGACCTCGCCGTTAGCAACACGGTGCTTAACCACTACACCACCTGGGGTCCTGTAGGGCTCTTTGCATTTGTGTTTATTAAGAGGCATTTGCGCTGTTTTCCCTAAAGGACTTCACTTTCCGAGTTGGGGGTTTGACTGCAGGCGAACCTTCATCCAATTTAATTCCTGCATCCCAAAATGCTGATCCATCTCCACCGGGTCTTCCGGCTAACTGTGTCCAATTCTGTTTTTTATCTGGCACTCTAAGCAGCGAGGACTCTGACTGGGTGCTGATGGGAGTGGTGTTCTTTCCCCTCGAGAACTAAGACCTGGCTCGGGGATCCTCTCCCCCGCTCCCTTTATGTATTCACACTGCAAGTACCACTGTTCAGCATCAGCTCCCAAAATACCCAGGGAAGAATAGGTGCTGCAAACTTGCTCGTCCCATCTTTTATTGTTAAGGATCCCAGAGGAAGACATGGAATTACTAAGCCATTAGCTAGGCCCTTGTAAGTGTCACCCGCTTTCCCCCCAGAATTGCTGAACCTGGCTTCAGAGGAACAGGAATTCACCATGCGGAGTGGGAAGGGGGTGGCTGTCACTGCCCCATGGTTTTATTCAGCTTTATCATTTAATCCTCATTCAAAGTCTACCAAACGTTGGACTGCTAACCCCGAAGTTGATGGTTCAAACCCACCAGCCTGTCTGAGGGCAAACATTGGCATCTATCTGTTCCAGTAAAGATGTACAACCTCTAGAACCCTATATAGCATCACTACAGGGCAGACCGGCCTCGCTGGCAGTGTTTTTTGGTTTTGGACTCAATAGAATACTGTCTCCATTTCATAGGTTAGGAAACTTACGGTTCCAAGAGCCTAAATAGCTTTACTATAAGTTGCCAGAAGCCAGGATTCAAACGCCAGTGTGTCTGGCCCCCAAAACTATACCCATGTTAAGTGTGCTCCCTCAGGAAAAGTTGGGGGTACAGACAGCAGTCATCTGAGGGGCCGTTTCCTTCTTGAATCCTAGGACTCGGGGAAGGCAAGTGAAGCAGCAGAGAAAGCCTGCCGTCACCCTCCCAGGAGTCATGTCCCCATAGAAGGCCACTCCCTGTCTTTTGAAGGGAAGGAAAAAATCCTCATTAAGGACATTCCAGGAAAGAGTGGGTTTGGGCCAGAGGACATCTGGTCTGGGAAGATCTCAAAGTACAACACCCAGTTTAAAAGAAAAGTGCGCATATTCCATCCCCTCCGCCCCCTGAAAGAATGCACCCACCTATCCCAGGGGAAGAAACATTCTTGTATGTGGTGTTGTCGTTACCTCATTGAACAATCCCCACAAGAGTCTTGGAGTTAGAGAACGTGACCAGGTTCACACCGTGCTTGCCAGGGTAGGGTGTCTCATTTCAAAGCCTTTTCCGCTCTCCCTTTGAGCTCCAATGAGGTGTTCCTGGGTACTGTAAGCCACGGCATATAGGGTATCTGATGATCAGGTCGAACGGGCTCAAGGAACCCCCTCCCCGTTTTTACCTGCTCTATGTATCAGGCTTCCAAGTAGGATTATAGTTGGAAAAGCAACATGAGTTCTAAAAGCTGAAAAGTTTGAAATCCCGTCCAAGATGTACGGAAGGAAGTCCTCTGCTGCTTTCAGAGTTCAGGCGGCCTGGCTTCTCCAGGGGCTCCACTCTGGTGTCTGTTCAACACGTTGGCGGACCGAGTTTCCCAAAATATTGCAGCCCATGCAGATGGAAACCCAGCTCAGGGACAGTTAATCCAGCGCTGAGCACTGCTACCCCCACAAGTATTCATCCGTCTCTCCGCAGCTTTTGATTTGATACACGGAAAACCATGTACAGGCCAAAGAGCAGATCCTCCGTGTGGATCAGAGCCATCAGCGCTTCTTCCCAGCCTGTGTCCAAGCAGCACTGGGCAGGGACAGGCTTACAACACTCAGCCCTTGGCCCCAGGCTGCCAAGCCGAGCCAGGCCCTAGCCAGGCTTCCTGGAGGGAAAGGCCTTGGTGAGTTGGTCTTAGGAAGCTGGGTGTCTGTCTTGTCACCATCGCACACAAGAGGGCTGGCTTCCTCCAGGGTGCCCTTGAGTGACCTTCTTGTTGGTCTGGCTGAGAGGTGATCCTTCCAGCATAGTCGCATCTGTTTGTGCCAAACAGAACAGGTTAGCATTATGTAACAGGATGTTAAAGAGACCTCTCCTGTCCTGGTGGAAGTAGGTCCCCACAGGCGGGGACAAAGAAGACTGATGACTTCCTACTCTCTTCTCGGAGGCCAGGTACTCCCCAGGCCTTCCAGGAGGTGGCCCAGCTGTCCCTCTAGTTACACTTACACACACACACACACACACACACACACTTCTCATTCTGTGTGTACGGAAGGGGATGTTTGCATTATCACTGAGGGGCTACGCAATTTATGAGGGTCTAAAACTCTCGATCTCAGAAACAGAAGGGTCTGCAAACAGACTGTTGAGCTGGGAGCCCCTAGCCCCGCCCCGGGGTGCTGCCATCTCAGGACAGTGTGTGGGGAAGACTGAACAGTGTGTCAGGACTTCGTAGTGGAACACGGAGATCGGGTCCAACTGGAGATTCCCGATGGAGGAGGATGCTCATGCCAGCGGCCATCGGGGGTGAGCCTGGAAACAGGATGAGGTGTCCCCTCAGACAGAATGGAAAATGGGAACCCCTGGTGAAGCCGGTTTGTTGTGATTATGAAAGGAAAGGAAATGCTCAGCACAAAGCCAAACACAAAACCACCTCCTAACTCAATGCCATCGACTCCATTCCAGCCTCATCGCAGCCCTGTGGGACAGGCTAGCACGCCCCCTTCGGGTTTCTGAGACTTAACACTTTATGAACGTAGACAGCCTCACTCTCTCCCACGGAGTGACTCATGGATTCAAACCACAGGCCTTGTGGTTAGCAGCTCCGTCAAAGCCCGCTACGCCAGAGCCCGCAAGCCCTAAGTGAACATCAGTGGATGAGACTGGGCTGCCCTTTTTCCAAGTGTCTTCATTCCGACCCCTTCTCTTAGGGGTTCCCTTTTGGCTCCGTCTTCTCCACGGCCCCTAAAACACACTGACCACTAACATGTTTGCTGCAGGGTGCTCCATCTTCATGTTCTTTTCAGAGCTGACCCTGCAAGAAGTGATTTTTGAGTTCTTCTGGCACTTAATTGTGGCCAGGACTCTGAACTGGTTCCTTATTTGCCATGCCACCAAATCTTGCCCGTGGCACCTTGATGGATCCACGTAAAAATCAAATAGCTGTGCCCCACTCAAAGATGGCAGCCAACCTTGCTGCTTGGAAGGTGAGCCCCTCTCTGGGGTCCCGCTGCAGCCCTCCCTGCTGAAAACTTCAGCAACCTGATGTGGGGAGACTGCAGTGTGGGCAGAGCTCTGGAGGGCAGCATGGTGGGCTGCCATCTTTCAGCAGGGTGCAGTGGTTTTACCCTAAGTCCACCCCCCACTGAATCAATTCCAACTCCAAGTGACCCTGGTGCCAGGGCTTCATTGGGCTTTCAACCCCAAGGTTGGCGGTTCCGACCTAGCAGCTGCTCCTCACGGGGAAGATGAGGCTGTCTGCTCCCATAAAGAGTTAGAATCCTGGGAACCCCAAGGAGCAGGGCTACACTCTGTCCTGTCCCGTCCCGCTGAGGCCGGTTCCGACTTGGGTCAGAATACCTCAGACAACAGACTCAGTCACAATGCAAGGGGTGTAGAGCATTGTAGACCCTTTGTTTACAATGACAGCAATGAATGAACCCTATCGAGACCATTTTGAAACCCTGATTCTAACCCAGGAGGACCAACACCCTGTCCTCCCCACCCGCCCCACTCTCTCTGCCTCGCCCACAGCTGACACACCGTGTGGTTCAAGCCCCTTTAAGAGCTCACTCTGCAGAGGACTAGCACAGATCACTCAGTGCCCAGAGCAAATGCTATAAAAATAGCACTTTCAGTATTAACTGCTAACAAAGCAGGAATTGGCTGCTTCTGGCCATGATTTGCACTTCGCATTTTTTTTCTCTTTTTCTTTAAGCTGATACATAACAGTTGACCTTTCGGTGAAGTTTGAGGTCAGTGCTCAAGCGCCCTGTGCAAGCACTTTGGATTTGTAGGTTCCCTTTCGTAGGAAGCTAGTTCAAGACTAGGATGCCTCGCTCTGTCGGGGGGTGAAGTGGTAGGTGGTTGAAATGGTCTTCCATTGAGAACAGTGTGGACAATGCGTCAAGATCCTCAGGAGAAGTTCCAGAATTTCCTTCTCACTGCGATCCGGCCGATGCAGACTCACAGCAAGCCTGAGAGGTTAGAATTATCCCTGTGCGTTTCTGAGAATGTAACTCCTTATGCGGGTAGAAAGCCTCCTCTTTCGCCCGAGAAACAACAGGTGGTTTTGAACTGCCAATCTTGCGGTAGCCACAGTGGGGAAAACCCTGTCCTGTGATGTGTGTTGTTACGTGGTCCCTGTCTCCCAATGCAGCGAAGCCTGGCCAGAGGGGGGCGGATGACTGCTGAGCCCAATCTTTTTCATTTCACATTTATCAAAAACTTCTCATTTCAATTAACGGGTCAGGCCCTGCTGGATACTGTCCTTGGTGGTTCCAATTAAAAGCATAATTAATCATGGAAGCTTTCTCTCTCATGCTCATCCGCTAATCATATCGCCTCGGCTCCAGTCTGGCTCGAATCTCCTGCAGGTCCCTCCTTGCACCTCGCAGGTGTGAGACTGGGTCTAAATAAACACCAACCCCACTGCTGTCCGAGTTGATTCCAGCCCAGGGTGACGCTAGAGTCCAGAGGAGAGCTGCCCCGTGAGCTTTCCAGAGCTGATCCTCCATCGGGCAGCAGACTGCCACCTTTGTTTCCTTCAAGGAGTGTGGCTGACCCCTCAGAGAAAAGAAGAAAGATGTATCCATCAGGAAGACTGGCCAGTCGGCCTCCATCTGGCTCTGGAAACAGCCTGACACTGACCCGCTGCCCCTCATACTGATGGACATTGGCTACAGGGTCCAATTTGCCATCTGCAAGGCCTGGGGAGTGTCAGCAGGAGCCGGAGCCGGAGACTTCAACATGGATGACTATACAAACCGCCAGCCAGAAGAACTCACTGCCTGCCGCTCTCCAGGGCTGCCAGCTGCCGGGCTAGCAGAGGCGTGCAGGGTCCGCAAGGCAAGGACGTTGCCTTCAGAGAACTCCCCCAGCGCCAGGGGCTGCTCTGCAGCCTGTGTGACTCAGGTCCCTCATTAGAACTGTAAGCCTCGCCTGCTTGGAAAACCCCAGGGAGAAAGATGGCACGTGTCTGCACATGGCCGGAAGTTTATTAGGAAAAGAGCTGAAAAGTAGCCCTAGGACCTGGGAGGGGACAATTTGGTGAGGGTTTTGTCTTCCATGCCTTGGGTTCAATTCCTGGGCAACGCACCTCAAGCACAGCCACCACCCACCTGTCCACAGAGGCTTACCCGTGACTGCGATGCCGAACACGGTTCAGTGGAGCTTCCATATGCAGACAGACTAGGAAGAAAGACCTGGAGATCTACTCGTGAAAATCTAAGTAGGGGAGACCCTGCGAATCACCAGCTGATCATGGGGATGGCACAAGACCAGGCAGCATGCCGTTTCCTTTTGTTCTATTGGGCAGTGGTTGTCACAAGTTAGGGGCTGGTTCAGGTGCAGTTAACACAACCAGGAGGCTAGAAGCCTGTCTCTCTTCTGCTGAATTCTCTGGTCACTGGTGGCTGCCCAGTATGCTTGTCCCCTCCACCACCACCTCACCCCAGAGGCCCCTGTAAAACTGCTTCCTTAAGGGAGCAACCTATAGCAGGGCAATCTGCTTTGCTTCTCTGGCTTTTTAGTTTAGAACAGGATGTTCGCTCTGAGAAATAAGAGAAAGTGGGGGAAGTGGCTAGAACATTAAAGACTCACCATCAGTTTTCCTTGGCCCAGAACTTAACCACACATCCAACAAACATGACTCTGCTCTGCGGATTTCTTCAACCACTGTACTTGTGGACACTGATGGGCGCCAGCTTTGGGAAAATAGAAAGAAAAAGCCAAATGGATGTCAGAAGAGGCTCTGAAACTTACTCTTGAAAGCAGAGTGGCTAAAGCTAAAGCAAATGGGTCAAGGGATATCTTTGCTGATGGATCTTGGCTCAAAGCAGAGAATAACAGAAAGGTCCACTGACTGGAGTTCTTCAAATGTACAAGAACCAAAGCTTCTGGAGAGGATGGCAGATATGGTAGCTACATGATCTGTTGTCAATTTGAGACTATTAGAGTGAGGGGTGGAGTTTAGCCTGTCAATCAGGTCGCAGCTTGATGACCTCACTGGGAGGTGCCACGGAGATAAATAGCTCACTAGAGTCCAGACCCACTCACTCCCTGTGAGACGTTCCTAAAGACAAGCCTGATGGAGCTACGCTGACGCAGCCAGAGCCCTGGAGCTGGAGGAGCCACGTGGAGACCCACACCAGCACTGAGATGCTTCCACTGCCACTGGATCCACAAGGATTTCCACTCACTGGCCTGTGTTCTTCCTGAATTTAGCATAATTTAATCTGAAGAGGAATTTATAGGCTGGTAGCGGGCATATGGGTTAATAGCAGACTTATGGACTTGACCTGGACAGGACTGGGATGCTTTCTCAACATTCAATTGCTCTTGTATATAAAGCTCTTGCTTATGCACCCAAAAATAAAAAAGGAAGACCTTCCACAAGAGGGGCTGGTGCAATGGTTGCAACAATGGGTTCACGCACAGCAATGACTGTGAGGAGGCAGTGTTGCATTCTGTGTGCTTAGGGTTAGTATGTAAATCGGAACTGGCTGGACAGCACCAACAATAACGTGTTTTTATGCCTTCTCCGGTGCTCAGCAACTTTAAATATATTCTCTGGCACCAACTGAAAATGCAGTTCTTTTTCTTTAGACCCGACCCACGGGCGTAGGGCAGATTTTCCAGGTGACAGGACACAGTCCGTTAGATTGCAAGTCAGCTCAAGATTGATACCAGCTGGCTAGAAATCCAGGGCTCCCTCTAGGTTCGATAACTCACCAGGATGATTAACAAAACCCAGGAAAATGCTCTACGTATAGTTTTATTGTAAAGACTATACATTGCGACCAACACAAAGCGGAGCTGCATAGAAAGGACCCCAAGGCAGAACCTACTTGTCTCCCAAAGAGCATGACATCCTCCAGGGGGTCAGTGTCTTTCCCAACCAGGAAGCTCGCTCCAGCATCAGTGTCTGTGGTTTTTACGGGGTCTCATTGACTTGTCCACACATGGTTGAACTCAACCTCCAGCCCCCTCCTTTGAGGTTGAACAGGTAGGTAGTGAGTCTTTCTGGCAGATTCGGCCAATACTCATTAGCACTACAAAGACTCTAATCATTCAGGAAGTTTCAAGGATTTAGAGGCAATCTTTTAGGAACCAAGGACAAATACCAAATTCTTGAGCTAAGAATGTCCACTGTACACCCTATAAAAATTTCAGATGAGCCGTTTTGCCCATATGGGATCAGGATTGGGAGTCTAACCTTTGGAAACGAACTTGGATCCTGGACGACAGAACAAGTCTCCACCAGTCTCTGAGCTTCAGCTTCCTCACTTGGAGCATGGAGATTACTTCTCCCCTGTAGCCTCGGCTCTCAACCTTGACTAAACATTCAGATCACGTGGGAAGCTTTTGAAACTGTGAGGGCCTGACCCCACCCCAAAGCTTTGGAGATTTAATCTCTCTCCATCCGCTCTACCCACTTTCCAATCACGTGGAGAGGGGATCCAGCCAGGAAAGGCCCTACTGAAGATGGTGGTTGAGGTTGATGAACTGCCTCTAAAATAAGGAAGCCTGAACATGAACGTTTCCGTAAATGCAAAATAATCCAGCTCTTTTGTAAAGAATGGCAGAGTGCTGTAACATGTTGGCATCAAGACCAAAAGACCTCAGAAAAGCTGTAGAAATACAAACCAGAAATATTTTTTGGGGGGGGAAGTGACCAGAAAGGTCAAACTGATGTGTGAATGGTACAATTTAGATACATTCACAAATTCAAATGAGAAGAAGAAAAGGCTTCTCAGGTGTGTTAGCCTGGGTAGACTAGAGAAAACAAGTCCATAGAGACTCATATGTATAAGAGAGACTTATATAAAGGGTAAGTGTACATTAAGAAAGTGTCCCAACCCAGTCCAGTTCAAGCCCATAAGTCCAACATTAGCCCATATGTCCCATAACAATCTACAAAGTCCATAAACTCACAACACACACGCAAGCCACCAGCTGCAGGAGGAAAGCGGAATTACTGGCGTTGTAAGCATCTCAGTGCTGGCAGGGGCCTCCACGTGGCTTCTCCAGCACCCAGGGCTGCATCAGGGTCGGTCCATGTGGCTTCTCCTCAGGAATGTCTCACAAGAAGTGAGCCTTGCCAGCTGAGCAGAGAACTAGCTAAGGCAGCCGAACACTGGTCCAACAATCAGAGAACAAGAAATGTGAGGCTCACTGGGCCATTTATCTCTCCGTCCTTCAATTAATCCCACATGTGTTAATTGCCCAGGTTGGCACAATAAACCTTAACTATCACACCAGAGACAGGGGTATTGCGGGAGTGGAGGCGGCAGGCCAGGACCAGGGGGAGGAATGGACCATGAAGAGCGAGGTAAGTTTGCAGGGACCAGACTATTTTAGATACCCTCTGCTGTTGGACTGTGGACCCCTTCTTGGTGGCTTGTCTTCATTCAAAAGCATTCAGCTGGATGCTTGTTTCGGATCTTGAGTTTGGACTAAAGGAGCCCTCTGGTAAGCCCTCCTCCCTGCGCTCCCTCCAGTACTTTGGACGGGAGTCCCTAATTCCAGGCCGGGTAGAGGACTTACTAGACAGAACCCGCAGCTGGAGATAGAACACCAGGCTTGCGCAATATCAACACTCTGTTGCCATCAAAGACCAATGGTTAATTGCTCCTTTGACATCTGGCTAAACAAACACTCCTGGTGGCGGTTCGGTGTGAAAAGCCCATTTCTTGGAAAGAACATGGGGCCGGAATTAGGGAAGACTTGGATCCAAGTCGCAGCGCTGATGTCCCAGTGCCCGTCCTTGGGGGCCACACATCTCGTTTCTCTCGGATGTTGGGGTCCTGGTCTGTCAAATTAACATTCTAGCTTAAAAATTCAAGGCTGCATCTGGGGTGAGGGGTTCTCATTTGCATGTAGCCTCTTCCCAAAATCTCATCTTGCCACAAAAAATCCTGTAGCCATGGAGTCGATACTG